>NC_088389.1:74785000-76087500 GCF_037993035.2 Macaca fascicularis
ACGGGGTATCAGAGAGGCAAAATGATTCATCTAAGATATACAGGTGATAAGTTGCAAGACTCAAGACCAAATAAACTTTAAAAGCCAGGATGACGTCCTTCACCCACTTTTGCATTCCTAGGACCTGGTCATATTCTTGGCATAGAGAAGGCATTCAATAAATACAGTTGAGTGAATTACTCCAATTCCATGCTCTTTCCACTGCATCATGGAGGAAGGAGAGGGATTGTTTCAGACTACCAAACTCAGGAAACCTTCACACTACGATATCATGTGGGGACTGGCAGGGAAAGGGTGACATAAGGCTCATTTCTGAAGATGGTTATTGAAATGTTATGAGGCTGTGTGTGGTACAGCAGAAAAAAGGAATGGGCCATGAAATTCTACACCTAGTATTTCATAGGGGTCTTGTCACTACTAAAGCAGTGGGATCTTTGACAAATCATTCACTTGCTATCATCCCAAATTCTCTGATCTGTAAAAGCAAACTGTTACACAAATCATCTTGGAAGTCGTTACAACAACTCTACTATTCTATCAAAATGTGAGGCTCAAAGATCAACCTGCAAAAGAACAATTGTTGTTGTTTTCTAAAGAACAAAGATTATATTTATTGTACAGTTGTATGCAGGAATAAAAACTGAACACATAGATACAGGCATCTGTGGTTTTGTATATAACAGTTTTCACATGTCCACAAGTCTATAAGCCCAGAAACTACTGAAGACAGAAAGACAAAAGACATTAGTCCATAAAATCAGAACAGTCTAACAGGATGTTCTAGCATACATTCTGATTGAAAATGTGTTCCAAAGGAAGGCATGACTTAGAGCTGGCAGTTAACACTAAGCCGAACTAAGACCAAATAGAAAAACAATTTTTGCCTGAGGAAAGTGAAAGACATATTATCTACTTTTTGACTTTATCTCTAATTTGTGCCTCTTATACATGCCTCCCCACTCCCCTCCTCCTGCCACACACACACACACACCCACACACACACACCGCAAAAACCATTTTGTCCTGGACACACACCAGTCAGTCAAAACATTTAAAAAGATAGGAAAAAACTAAAAGAAGCAATCATTTCCTTTTTCACATCTGACAATGCCCAAGCAACAGGTAACAATGAAGGAAATCTGCAATGACATGCATTTTGCTATATCTTTGCTGACCTGAATCTTTCACAGTCAGAAAAAAAATAGGTAATGTCCCCCATTAACAGAAAACAAGCTTTAAAAATTGCTTCAGGTTACCACTATCATTATTATGCTATATCATTTTTAAGATGTAGATTTAAGATCCAAAATGACAGCAGAACATATATGTCAAAAAATATTCTATTTTCTGGTCTGACTTTTGAGAAAATAAAGAAGCCCGAGAATTAACTTGGTCTATCTGCAATAGGTTTAAAACCACAATGTTCTGGAAAAAATAACCCACATACATACATTATTTAAGCTCATTATTATCCACGCTCAGTGGTATATAAATAAGTGCTTGTTTACTGGATACCAATTTTGGCCATACCATTTCAAAAAAGTAGCAGCAAAGGAGTATTTCTTACTAGGTAGGAGCCAACTATATAGTCTTACTAATATTCAAAAGGAAATTGGGAGGAAAGGCTCAATGTATTATAATTGTTAGATACAGGTGCTAAATATATCTTAACAGTATTAAGCTAGCACTTACAGAACAAACTGAAAAATCTAGGTATGCTGGTGACACATCTGATATTGATATGTAATAATTATCATTTAGTCCAGCAGAACTTTATAGTCCATACTCTGTCTACTCACTACTGAAAAATCTGAGCCTGCCACCAGTTATCTGGCAATAATATCAAAAGTGTCTTACTTCTGCTTCAGCAGCTTTACAATTATGTAACCAGGATTTTAAAAATAATTTCTTACATTTGTACTGTTCAACCTTCAAGGCACTTTTACATATATTACCTAGAATTACAGAATATATAACTAAAAGAGACATTAGGTAAAATCTTCTAAAATCACCTTATTTGGCAAAGCATTTAATTCAATAAATACCATTTGCATACTTACTATATAGGTGCTATTCTGTGGATAGAGAGAAAAACAAAATATATGCAGATGCTGTCTTCATGATATTTACCAACTTGTCCAAGCTCTAGTTTATAAGTGTGAGATCCAGGACTTGTAACCAGGATCATTTACTCATAACTCTCTTCATTATTTAGCATGCCCTTCTACTCTTATTTGGTTCTTGCTATGGTCTGAAAGTTCATGTCCCTGCAAAATTCATACATTGAAACCTAATCACCACTGCAACAAATTAACAGGTGAGTCCTTTAGGGGGTGATTAGGTCATGATGGCAGAATCCTCATGAATGTGATTTGTGCCCTTATAAAGGAGTCTCAAGAGAGCTTATTTGCCCCTTCCATCATGAGAGGAAACAACAAAAAGGCACCATCGATGAAGTAGGGAATAAAACCTCACCAGACACTGAACCTGATGGCACCTTGACTTCTCCACCTCCAAATATTTGAGAAGTAAATTTCTATTGTTTATAAGCCACCCAATCTAAAGTATTTGCTATAGCAGCCCCAATAGATTAATACAGTTTTCTAAACCACATGGCCACCATTATTTTCATTCTACAGGTAAGGAAACAAAGGTCTGCAAAATTTACGTAGTAAGATCAAAATTATGATCTGTGAAAGCCTTATTTTATCCCATGTTTTTAGACTCCTAGTTCGGTGTTTTTTTAAACTACACTGGAGTGGCAAGTAATACTCTATGACAAGGCAAACTCAAATAATTTGGCAGTAGCTGCATGAACTGTATAAAGAAGCAATTGGCAGCTATATCCAATGTTATCAAATTAGGATAAAAAGGGAACATTATGAAAAATTGTTAATGTAATAAACAAGAAAATATAAAAAACATCATGCAAATAAATGTGAAAATTGGATGAAATGGAAGAACTCCTTGAAACTTACAAAATAGCAAAGCTGACATAAGGAAAGCATCTCTGAGTAGTCATTTATCAATTAAATTTAATGTGATACACGAAAATTAAACAACATAATCCAGACCAACCAATGGGTTAAAGAAAAAAATAAAAAATATCTTGATATAAGTGAAAATGGATACACAATATAATGAAACTTACAGAATACAGAAAAAGTAATTCTGAGAGGAAAGTTTATAGCAATAAACATCTACATCAAAAAAGAAGAAAGATTGAATAAATCACCCAAGATTACACTTCAAGGAACTAGAAAAAGAACAAACTAAGAGAACAAATTCATATAAGGAAAGAAATAATAAAGATCAGAAAGAAATACATGAGGTAGAGACTAGAGAAACAATAGAAAAGATTAGTAAAATTAAAAGTTAGATTTTTGAAAAGAAAACTGACAAGCCTTTAACTAGACTAAGAAAGAGAAGACTCAAATAAATGTAATCAGAAATGAAAGAGGAGACATTTCAACCAATACGACAGAGATACAAAGGATTATAAAAGAATATTATGAATAATTATACACCAAGAATTGAATAACGTAGAAGAAGCAGATAAATTTCTGAACACATACCACCTACAAAGACTGAATTATGGATAAATAAAAATCTGAACAGGCCAATAATGAGTAAGAAGATTGAATGAACAAGAAAAGTCTCTCATAAAGAAAAGCTCAGGGACTGAAAGCTTCTTGACCAAAATCCACCAACATTGAAAGAAGAACTAATACCAATCTTTCTCACTCTTTCAAAATATTCAAGAAGACTGAGCGCAATGATTCACGCCTGTGATCCCAGCACTTTGGGAGGCCGAGAATGGCGGATCACCCGAGGTCAGGAGTTCAAAACCAATCTGGCCAACATGGTGAAAGCCTGTCTCTACTAATAATACAAAAATTAGCTGAGGTGGTGGTGCACACCTGTAATCCCAGCTACTCGGAAGGCTGAGGCAGGAGAATCGCTCAAACCTGGAACACGGAGGTTGCAGTGAGTCAAGATTGTACCACTGCACTCCAGCCTGGGTGGCAGAGTGAAACTCTGTCTCAAACAACAACAACAACAACAACAAAATTCAAGAAAAGGGAACACTTCCAAACTCATTTTAAAAGGCCAGCATTATCCTGATATCAAAGCCAGGCAAAAATACAAGAAAAGAAAAATACAGGACAATGCCCTTAATTAACATATATGCAAAACTTCTCAACAAAATGCTAGCAAACCAAGTTCAAAAGCATATTAAAAGTATCATTCACCATGATCAATGGAGATGTATTCCCTGGGATATAAGGATGGATGAAAATACCCAATCCTATAAATGTAAGACACTATGTTGACAGAAGGAAAGATAAAAATCATATGATCATCTCAACAGATGCAGAAAAGGCATTTGATGAAATTCATCATGCTTTCATGATAAAAACTCTCAATAAAGTAGGTATAGAAAAAAATGTACCTGAACACAATAAAAGCCATATATGACAAACCCACAGCAAACATAATATTCAACATAGTCGAAATATTGTCCTCTAAGATCAGGAACAATACAATAATGACCGCTCTTGCCACTTTTATTCAATATAATACTAAAAGTTCTAGCCAGAGCAATTAGACAAAAGAAAATAAAAGCTATTCAAATTGGAAAGAAAGAAGTTAAATTAGCTCTGTTTACAAACAGCATGATCTTACATATGGAAACTCTAAAGACTCCACCAAAAAACTGTTAGAACTATTAAAGAAATTCAGCGAAGTTTCAACATACAAAATCCATATACAAAAATTAGTAGCATTTCTATATGCTAACAGAGAATCACCTGAAAAAGAAATTAAGAAAACATTGCCATTTATAATAGCTATAAAAATACTTAGAAATAAGTTTAACCAAGGACATGAAAGATTTGTGTACTGGAAACTATAAAATACCGATGAAATAAATTGAAAACAAACACAAATAAATTGAAATCTGGGGTTTATAAATTGAAATAATATTGCTAAAATTTTTATTCTGGCCCAGAGTGACCTACAGATTTAATACAATCTTTATCAAAATTTCGGTGACATTTTCCACAGAAATAGAAAAAATCTATCTAAAATTCATATGGAACTACAAAAGATCCCAAATAGGCAAAGCAATGTTGAGCAGAAAGGAAAAAGCTGTAGACATCACACTACCTGACCTCAAATATCATACAAAGCTATTACAATCAAAAAAGCATAAAGAGTGCTGGAATCAGAACAGACACATAGACCAATGGAATGGAATAGAAAGTCCAGACATATTTACAGTCAGTTGATTTTCAAAAAAAAGTACCAAGAATAAACAATGGAGAAAAGACAATCTCTTCAATAAATGGTGTGGGGACAACTGGATATTCACATGCATATACAAAAATCAACTCAAAATAGATTAAAGATTTTAAGACCTGAAACTATAACTACTAGAAGAAAATATAAGGGAAAACCTCCATGACATTGGTCTAACCATATACAAAATCTTATACAAAATGATATACACCACATACAAAATACACACCATATACAAAAATCACACCATATACAAAAATCAACTCAAAATAGATTAAAGATTTTAAGACCTGAAACTGGAACTACTAGAAGAAAATATAAGGGAAAATCTCCATGACATTGTTCTGAGCAATGATTTTTTGGCTATGACCCTAAAAGCACAGGCAACAAAAGCAAAACAGACAAACAGGATTGCATCAAACTTAAATGCTTCTGCACAGCAAAGGAAACAGAGTAAGGAGATGACCTAGAATGGGAGAAAAAAATTTTCAAACCATACATCTGATAAGGGGTTAATAACTAAGATACATAAGGAACTTAATTCAATAGCAAGAAAACAAATAACCTGATTTAACAGTGGGTAAATAAATTTTATAGACATTTCTCAAAAGGAAACATATGACCAACCAGTATACGCTCAACATCACTAACCGTCAGGGAAACACAAATCAAAACCACAATGGGATATCATCTCACATCTGTTAGAATGGCTGTTATCAAAAAGACAAATAATAACAAGAGTTGGCAAGAATGTGTATAAAAGAGAACCCTTGCACACCGTTGGTGGGAATATATATTGGTAGAGACTTTATGGGAAATAGTAATTTAAAAAATTAAAAATAAAACTATCATGTGATCCAACAATCATCTTCTGGGTATACATCTAAAGAAAATGAAATCAATATGTCAAACAGATATCTGCATTACCTTGTTCATTGCAGCATTATTCACAATAGCCAAGACACAGAAGCAACCTAAATGTTCATTGACCAATGAGTAGATAAATAAAATGTGGTATGTACAGACAATGGAGTATTATTCAGCCATTAAAAAGAAGGAAATTCTGTCAGTTGTGACAACATGGATAACCTGGAAGGCATTATGTTAAGCCAAATAAGCCAGGCACAGAAAGACAAATACCACATGATCTCACTTATGTGGAATTTGTAAAAGTTGAATTAAAAAAAGCAAGAGTAGAATGATGGTTAACAGGGACAGAGGGTGAGGGTGGGGGTAGGATAGATGATGGTCAAAGGGCACAAAATTTCAGCTAAATCAAAGGAATAATTTCAAGTGATCTACTGTACCCTATGGTGACTATCATTAATAACAATGTATTGTATTCTTAAAAATCATTAAGAGTAAATATGAAGTGTTTTCACCACAAAAAGTATAGAAAGTAATGAATGTTAATTACTCAATTTACCATTTTACAATGTATACACATATTTCAAAACATCATATGGTACACAATAAATATATATAATTTTTGTCAATTAATTTTCAAAACTAAAGATATTTTAAAAACTAAGACAAACTAAATGTAGCTTGTAATTAAAACCTTTTTCACAGATGACCATTACCTACTCTATTAGTCTGTTTTCACACTGCTATAAAAGAACGGCCCAAGACTGGGCAATTTATAAAGGAAAGAGGTTTAACTGACTCACAGTTCAGCATGGCTGGGTAGGAGCTGGCTCAGGAAACTTACAATCATGATGGAAGGCGAAGGGGAATCAAGGCGCCTTCTTCACTAGGCTGCAGGAAGAAGAATGAACACAGGAAGAACTACCAAACACTTATAAAATCATCAGATCCTGTGAGAATGCACTCACTATCACGAGAACAGCACCGGGGAAAACCATGCGGTGATTCAATTACCTCCACCTGATCTCTCTCAACACGTGGAGATTATAAAGATTACAACTCTAGATTTTCGGTGGGGACAGAGCCAAACCATATCACTTACCTTCCACTTTAATCAGCCAATTAAATAACATAATATTTGGAAAAAGTGGTTTTTTTTTTCAGACGGAGTCTCGCTCTGTCGCCCAGGCTGGAGTGCGGTGGTGGCGCGATCTCGGCTCACTGCAAGCTCCGCCTCCCGGGTTCACGCCATTCTCCGGCCTCAGCCTCCCGCGTAGCTGGGACTACAGGCGTCCGCTGCCACGCCCGGCTAATTTTTTGTATTTTTAGTAGGGACGGAGTTTCACCGTGTTAACCAGGATGGTCTCGATCTCCTGACCTCGTGATCCGCCCGCCTCGGCCTCCCAAAGTGCTGGGATTACAGGCGTGAGCCACCGTGCCCGGCCGGAACAAGTGTTTTTAAGACTATTCAAAAATGAAACTTGACACGAGGCCTGACATCAAAACATTTGTTTTGTACAGGGAGATACAAAACAAATGGGATGAGCCCCACTCTTGCTCCAGCTTACTACCTTTAGAGAGTTTCCAGGCAGCAGTTCAGAGAGGGGAAATCCTGGCAGAGCCCAGGGGACTCCTTGAGTTGAGGAGACCGTGCTGAAAGTCTGGGAACACCAAGGCAACTGGAGTTTTCTAGTAAGAGTACCAGAGTGTAGAAAGCAACAGAGAAAGAAATTCAGAGAACTTCAGAGTACTCAGCTGAGTCTGATCAGCAAATTCATTGGGGAAATTGCCTGAGGCCAAGGAGAAAAGCTGAAAGGGTTAGAGATAACAATGTCAGATGCTTACATAGAACCAGGAATAGTGTCTCTTTTCTCCAAGAAAACTGGAAAAAATAATGATTCATGGGGCAGTGAGTAGAGTACACTCAAGTGTTTTATTTCAGTAGTGAGAAATAATTAACCCTGAATGAGGATGGTTCTGGTCCACACTAACAAATCTTGAAAGTAATAGCCAAAAGAACCAAACTGTTTCCAGGTAATTTAACTGCATCTGGGACAAAAGCTCAAGAGTATTTACAACAGCAACATAGTACCAATAAAGGAATAATTGCAATATATGACATCCAATGAAAGATAACCAGTTATGCTAAAAAGCAGGGTAATATAATCCATAACAAAGAACAAAGCAATCAATGGAAACCAAAAAACAATCAATTGAAACCAAACTAAAACTGTTAAAATTAACAGATGAAATTCAAACATTAAGGATAACTGTATTGCCTATGTTCAAAGAGTTAGAGATACAGAAATATAAAAAAGAATCAAATTGAAACTTCCAGAGATGAAAATCATCATTTTATAGAATTTTAAAAAATGCAATAGATGAAATTATGAGCAGGTTTTAAAATATAGCAATAGAAAATACCAAAAATGAAACAGAAAGAATAGAGGATTTTTAAGAAAATGAACAGAGAGAATCAGCAAACTCCTTTACAACTTTCAGCAGCATAATATATGTACAATGAGCAGAAAAGTCACAGACTAGCAGGAAAAAAAACAGCAAATTAAATAGATACATACGTACGTACGTAAGTATGACAAAGGTTAAAGAGCACATGACAAGATTCTTAACATCATTAGACACTGGGGAAACACAAAATCAGGATGAGATATTATAACATAACTATTAGAAGGGCTAAAACTTAAAAGACTGATCATAACAGGTGTTGAGAAGGATGTGGAAGAACTGAAACTCTTATATACAGCTGGTAAGAATATAAAATGGCACATTTTCAGAAAACAGTGTAGACTTTCTTAAAGTTTATATATACATCAACCATTTGATCTAATCATTCTCACCCAAGAAAAAATGAAAGCAAATGACCATACAAATACTTGTACATGAATATTCATAGCAGATTTATTTGTAATAGGCAAAAACTGGAGTCAACCCAAAAAGAGGTAAATAGGTAACAGTGTTTGAAGAAACAATGCAAAGGAGGTAAATAGATAATCTGTGTTATACCTATACAATGGAATACTACTCACTGGCAAAATGAACAAACTACTGATATTGATACACATAACCTGAATGAACATTTAAATGGTTATGTTGGATGAAAGAAGCCAGGAATAAAGAGTATGTAATACTGTGTAATTTCACTTACAAAAAATTATAAAGATGCATACTAATATATAGTGACAGAATAAATGTCTTTACTGAAATCAGAGAAGCGGAGGGAGGAATTTCAAAGGGGATGGATATGTTCATTATCTGGATTGTAGTGATAGTTCCACGAGTATGTATGTATCTCAAAACTTACAAAATTGTTTTGTAATTTCTGTAATGTATTAAATGTCAATTATACCTCAATAAAGCTTTTTAAAAATTCTCACAAAGAATACTCCAAGCCCAGATGGCTTCCATAGTAAATTCTATCAAACATTTAAGGAAAAAAAATACAAATTTCACACACACTTTTCCAAAGAATACTAAAAGAGAAAATACTTCCCACTGCTCGTAATATCAATATATCTCTGATATAAAAATCTGGAAACAACATTACATAAAAGGAAAATCACAAGCCAATACCTCTTAAAAACATAATGTAAAACCCTAAATAGATATTTATGAGTTGAATTCAACAACATATAAAGTATATATCATTACCAAGAAGGAGTGCAAGGTTGAATTAACATGTAAAAATCAATCAGTGTAATTCATTATTTTAACAGAATTTTTAAGTTTATCATCTCGATCTATGCACAAAATCATTTCATAAACTCTAAAATCTGTTCATGATAAAAGCTCTTAGCATACTAGTAATGGAAACGAACTATCTAAATCTGATAAAGTTTAGCCACAAAAATTTTCCAATTAGCACCTTACTGATAAGAAGAAAATATTCTACTTTATCATAGAAAACATAGATTATCAAAAACATAATCTATGTTTTTCAGATGTATTGGCTTGTGATTTTCCTTTTAGGTTTGAAAATAGAAAAGAAAGAAATATGATGGTATACATAAAAAATCTTTAAAAACCTACAATAAGGATTAATAAGTAAGCTAATAGACACAGTGAATTAATGGATTATGAAAACTAAACATACAAAAATGTTTTTATACACTAGCATGAAAAAAATGGAAACTATAATTTTAAAAAGAATGGTAATTACCTAGCATCAAAAATATCAAATATAAGAGTACATCTAATAAAATCTATATGAAGCCTCTACAAATGAAAGCAATAAAATATTATTGAAAGAAATTTTAAGAGGCTTAAGTAAATGCAGATATATGCAATATTTGTGGACAAAAATATTGGATGTTATTAAAATGTCAATTCTCTTCAAGCTGATCCACGGTGTCAATGCAATCCTAATCAAAATATAAGCATGTTTATTGTGTGAGAGCGAAATGAAAAGTTGATTCTAAAATTGATATAAAAATTAAAAGGATTAAAATAGCCAAGGTAATCCTGAAAGAATAGAAACTGAGATCTTACATTAGCAGAATTCAAGACTTATAAGTGGCTGTAATTAAGATAATATGGTATTTTCAAAAGGATATACAAATACACCAATTAAACAGATTAAAGTCCAGAAACAGATTCACATATAATTGGTTATCTGATTTACTTTAAAGATACCTGTATGTTTTAATAAAGAAAGGACAGTCTTTTAAATAAATGATTTTGGAACAATTGGATATATAAATTAAAAAGCAAGAACCACTGCTACTTCATACCATACACAGAAATTAATTTTATATGGATCATAGACCTAAACGTTAAACAATAAATTTTCTAAAAGAAAACAGGAAACTATCTTCATGACCATGGGAATGATTAAGAGGCTGGTGTTGTGGCTCACACCTATAATCCCAGCACTTTGAGAGGCCAAGGCAGGTGAGTCACCTGAGCTCAAGAGTTTGAGACCAGCCTGGCTAACATGGCAAAACCCTATCTGTACTAAAAATACAATAATTAGCTAGGCATTGTCCCGGGTGCCTGTAATCCCAGCTACTCCAAAGACTGAGGCAGGAGAATCTCTTGAGCCAGGGAGGAAGAGGCTGCAATGAGACAACATCACACCATTGCACTCCAGCCTGCGCCTTGTCTCAAAAAAAAAAAAAAAAAAAAAAGTATATATATATTTTTTTTTTTAAATGAGAAATTCAGTTTCATTAAAGTTAAGAAAGTTAAGGCATTCTGGCCATCCAAAACATAATTAAGAGTAAAAATGCAAGGCATGCAAAGAAAGAAAACTGATAAAAGAGTTCACATCAGGAGAACATAAAAAACTACTACAAATCATGAAAAGACAGGCACCCCAATTTTTTAATGAGCACAAGTTGTAAAGTGATACTGTGTGTGTGTATATTTGTGTGTGATATGGTTTGGCTCTGTGTCCCCACCCAAACCTCACCTCAAATTATAATCCCCACATGTCGAGGGAGGGACCTGTAATCTCCACGGGTGAATGGAGGAAGGTAATTGGATCATGGGAGCAGTTTCTCCCATGCTGTTCTCCTGATAGTGAGTGAATTCTTACTAGATCTAATGGTTTTAAAAGTGGCAGGTTTTGGGGTTTTTTTGTTTTGTGTGTGTGTGTGTGTGTGTGTGTGTGTGTGTGTGTGTGTGTGTGTTTTCCTGTGCTCTCCCTTCTCCCTCCTGCCACCTTGTGAGGAAGGTGCCTGCTTCCCCTTCGCCTTCCGCCATGAGTATAAGTTTCCTGAGGTCTTTCCAGCCATGCGGGACTGTGAGTCAAACCTCTTTCCTTTAAAATTACCCACTCTTAGGTATTTCTTTACAGCAGTGTGAAAATGGACTAATACAGTGTGATAAAAACATCAATGTTATCTAAAGAAATGAAGTTAAACAAGATCCTTCCTGCACATCAATCACAATGGCTAACATGAAAAATTATTTAACATAATAAATGTTGGGAAAAATATAGAGCAACTGAAATTTTTATATATTGCAAATTGTAGTGTAGTTTGATAAAACTACCTTGTAAACCTACAGTATTGACTAAAGTTAAACATTTGCTATTTTATGACCCAGGAATTCCACTTCTAGGTCCAGTCAAGAAAAACTAATGTATTTGTACACCAAAACAAACGGTCAAGAATGTTCAAAACTACTTTACTTATTACAACCAAAAGCTATAAACAACAAAAATAACTATGAGCAGTAAAATGAAAACATAAATTGTGATATGTTAAGACATAGGATAACACATATAAATAATTTTTAAAAGAACTGTCACTACATGCAACAAGCCAGACACAAAAGAGGTGATAATGCATGATTCTATAGAAAGTTCAAGAATAGAAAAATTAATTAATGGTGATAGATGCTAAAACAGTGGTTACCTCTGTTTTAGTAGGTATGAGTGGGGATGTTATTGACTAGAAAAATGTCCTAGGGAGCTATATGTGATGCTGTAAGTGTTCTATATCCTGGTATGGAAGACAGTTAGTTATATTTGTTTATACGTATGCAAAACATCATTGTTACATCCTTAAAGTTTAGAACTTTATATGCATTATACCTGAATAAAAATTAACTAAAATAATAATTTTAATAATGTCAATAATTTTATTTTTTTAAGTTAAAAATGAAAACAAGGTTGAGAAGGTTCCATCTCTGTTAAGCTAAAAGGTGTACTAAGTAAAAGTCTGTAAAATCTTGGCACAGAAACAACCACATCAACTCGAACCCTGATAATCTGAGAAGGCAATTTCTTCAGCAGCCAGATGGAGCTCCAAGAGCAGCTGACAAGTTCCCTACCCATTTGCCAGCAAATACTAGATGAGAATAGGCTGTCTCATCACCTAAAGATCAATAAACAAAAGAAAGTGGAAAAGAAAATTGCAAAAATACTGCACTATATAAAGGTAACCTCACCCAAGAATGTCAGAGGAAAGGCATGTTACTATTTGATTTATTACAGGAAACTTCCTTTGGGCTGCATGTAAGAAGATACAACTTTCATAAATATAAGAGAAAGCTATGAAATTAGAATAGGTTAAATGATTAAGCAGGATGAGATAAAGGAAGATTTGTTCTCGATTCAAAAATACGCCCTGGGCAGCATGCAGTGGCTCACTCCTGTAATCCCGACACTTTCGGAGGCTGAGGTGGGAGGATCACTTGAGGCCAGGAGTTCAAGACCAGCCTGGGCAACACGACAAGACTCTGTCTCTAAAAAAGGATTTTAAAATGAGTTGGGCATGGTGGTTCATGCCTGTAGTCTCAGCTACTCAGGACGCTGAGGCAGAAGGATCTCTTGAGCCCAGGAGTTGGAGGCTGCAATAAGTTATGATGTCACCATGGTACTCCACACTACATGACAGAGTGAGAACCTCTTTCTATGTGTGTGTGTATATGTGCATCTCTGTGTGTGTGTGTGTGTGTGTGTGTGTGTGTGTGTGAGATAAGCATAGGAAGTTCCAAAATTATTTATACAAAAATAGTATCAACTGGGTTTTTATTGGGTTAGAAAGGATAGTTGAACTAGAGAAATAATAGATTATACGGAAGAGTGCAAATAATTGGAGACGTCTGAAAACAAAATTTTGAAAACTATGTAAGGTTATGAGCAAAGACAGGACATGATCAGAAAATATTAAAGTTAATTCAGTCACCAACCATTATTATCCCTCTAGTTTAAGTAAAATTGGAAATGATTCTGGGTCCTGGAGACTGCCCAGGACTTCCAGGACAGGGGCAATTATTCCAGGAATCTTCCACTTAGTTGCTGCCCTTTTGTCAGCTTTACCAGGAAGATTGGGACAAGAGAATTCTAAATCTGGTGGGGAATCATCCCCTGTTCTCCCACTACCCTAAATATGTTGCCTGAAGCTTGCCCTCTTGACCTACAAACACCACCCCCACCCCTACCCCCATCTGGGAAGATATGACTTTGCCCCGTACTCATTGATAGAGTAGGTGGAGGGCTGTGGGGAAGATGGTAGGCAATCAACAACTCTGTTACATCTGGATTTGCATTATAAAGGATGACATAAACCACTTAACTGTGCCTCTGTAGTACTTTAGGCCTAAACCAGTATTGTTTCTGTAGAAATAGCTTGGAAATAGATCATATGAAGGTTATAAGGAAAAGTATGTGAGTAGAGAAACAAGATAGCAAAAAGAATGGGAGAGAGAGCTAAATAGAAGAAAAACAAAGGCGGACTTAAGAGATTTAAGAAACAAAGGGCATGTGTGAAAAGGGAAATGGTCTGAAAGAGATGAGAAAGAAAATTAAAAGGAAAAGTGAGGAAACAGGGAAGGAAGGAAGGAAGGAAGGAAGGAAGGAAGGAAGGAAGGAAGGAAGGAAGGAAGGAAGGAAGGAAGGAAGGAAGGCAGGAAGGCAGGAAGGCAGGCAGGCAAGCAAATATAAAGAGGGAGAGGAAAAGAAATATGGAGGGAGAGAGAAAGGAGGAAGGAAGAAAAAGGAAAGGAGATTAGGAGGGGAGGAGGGAGAGCGAAGGGAGGAAGAAGAAAAGGAGAAAGGAAGCAACAGAGAAAGGGAAGGAGGGGAAACTTTACAGCATTATTCTACGTTCTACAGGAATTTTTACTGAATAAAAGAAGCAGACATCTTAATTTCATGTTAGAGCACTTACCAAATAATGTTTCTCAAGTATCTTCTTTTAAAATACTGTCCCCATTCTCCAACGTACTATGAGTAAAATCAGGAAAATACTAGGAGTGGTCTTTTCAAGTTTCCTTCTTTTCATTGTCTGATAATACAGAACAAAATATTCTCTCCTTCAGTAAAAAGAAAGTCATGGGATTTCAATGTGTCTTTTTTCCTCATTGGAAAAAATTGCCTGTGTCCTCAACAGGATGAGATAAAGAACCCGCTGAGTATTATAATATGAAGGTTCAGAGATATATATTCTTAGCAAAAGGCAAAGATTAAGAGGTGAATACTGAGAGACTTAAAAAAAATGCCAGATATCAAGCAAATGTTTAAGGTTAACAGGGTCCACAAGAGTACATTGAGATGACAATATAAATAAACTTATCCTAAAAGCAATTTAAAATACATTTGGTTACATGAAAGATAATTATGGAAGAAACTGCCAATTGTTTACAATCTAAAATTTCTTGAAAATTATTCAAGTAGAACACTTGGATGGCAGAGAGTTGAAGGAAGAAAAACAAAGTGGTTTTCTTTTAAAAAGCATTATTTTTTTATTTATAAAGCATTATTGGAAATAAAGCATAACCAGAAATTAGATGTTAGTGCCTAAGCAATATGTGGTGGACCATTAGCTATATTTGGCATTCACGAAGACAGGAGTTGCAGCAGAACAGAAAGAACCAATTTGTGAACATCTTTATCGTTCTTTTTTCTTTCCTAAGAAAACGATCCATGTTTCTTAACAGCAGTTAAAAACTTTATCATATCTGCTCCTAATGATGAATATTTTGTATCCAAAGGCAATTGTAGAAATATGCTAAACAAAATAATAATAATTTGCCACATAAGAAAATTGTTGATCCCTCTGGAAACCAAAGCAAGCTATGGCACTGAACATTTAACAATGTAAGGATGCAATCATAACTGCTATTTTTCTGGACACTATCCAAAGTATCCACAAGATTTCAAACACCCCAGGCACTGGATATTCCACAGGGCAGATGGTCATCTTACTCCAACTTCTACCTGTCACTATGAAGTCCCTATAAATTGGAGATTAATAAGAAAATGACATTGTGCAAGCTGATATCGTAGGAAAGAAAACATAAGATTTTTATGATGAAGTTGTATTTTTTTAAGTAATAAAGTATTACAGAAACAAATGAACTCCTGTCTATAGTTTTCTATTGTTGCTGTAATGGATTATCTAAAACTTCATGGCCCAAAATAACACAGAGATCAGACAAGCATCTAACTAGCCTAAAATCAAGGTCTCAGTGGGGCTGTGTTCCTTCTGGAGACTCTAGGGGATAATCTGTTTTCTTACCTTATCCAGCTTCCAGAGACTGCCTGCATTCCTTGGCTCAAGGCCCCTTTCCTTTTCAAAGCCAGCAATGGCCGGTCAAGTCTTTTTCACATTGTGTCACTCTGGTTGATGCTGACTCTTCTGCCTCCCCCTTTCACTTTTAAGGACCTTTGGAATTATGTTACGCCTACTCAAATACTCCAGGATAATCTCTTCATCTTATGGTCAGTTAATTAGCAAACTTAATTTCATTTGCCAACTTTATTTCCCTTTGCTGTGTAACATGACATCCACAGGTTCTGGGGGTTAGAATGGGGACACAGTTAATATTTGGGAGCCCATTTTTCTCCCTGCCACAACTGGGTGTTCATCCATGATTCAAATTCCCTCACCTCTTTCATCTCAGGATGTAAATAGTACCTTGAACTTAGTATTTGCAAAAGTATGCAGATTTTGAGCTATTCTACATACCTGTAGAAATAACAATAGAGAAAGTAATATATTTTTAATTTTTTTTTAATACAGTCTTGCTCTTGTCACCCAGGCTAGAGTGCAGTGGTGCAATCATGACTCACTGCAGTCTCAACCTCCCAGGCTCAAGCTATCCTCCAACCTCAGCCTCCCAGGTAGCCAGGGCTACAGGTGTACACCACCATGTCTGGCTAATTTTTTTTTTTTTTTAATTTTTACTGCAGGCGAAGTCTTGCTATATTGCCCAGGCTGGTCTTGAACTCCTGGGCTCAAGCAACCCTCGTGCTTTGGCCTCCCAAAGTTCCAGCATTACAGGCATGAACCACTGTGCCTGGTCATGTTTTAAAATTTGCTATATGGATATTATAATATGTTTATAACATGGCAACTTACCTTTTCAGTTAGCATTATGTTTTTGTATAAAAGCTTTGTTTTTGTTGAGTGATGTAGTATATTCCTCCATCTTAATGAACATTCTTATACATATTAACTTGCGCCCATGTGCAAAACTTTTTATAAATATCTAAAACTAGAATTACTGGATGAAAGATAAATACATCATTAAATTTACATATTATTTTCAAATTGCTCTCCAACATTGCTTTGCCAGTTAGCATTTCTAATGACCCCTGTACTAAAAGTTCCCATTTCTCTGTATCCTCACAGCATTTTAAATATTTTCCATGTTGTTATAGGCTGAATTGTGTCTCCCAAAAATTCATGTTAAAATCCATATCCCTAGTACCTAAGAACTATATTTGGAGATAGGGAGAGTTTTTACAGTAGTAATGAAGTTAAAGCAAGGTCGTTAGGGTGACCCTAATCCAATATGACACGTGTTTATACAGCATTTTTTCAAACTTTCCACTACTTGTTTTTCTCCTGAATTCTGAATGTTTTCCTCAGTACCACTTTGAATTCTATATATATATACACATACACACACACACACATATACACACATATATATACATATATATATACACATATATATACATATATATACACATATATATATACACACACACACACACGACCATTCTTGAATTTATACCATCTATTAAATTTTTAATTAATATTTCACTGATTTTTTAATGCCCAAGATTTGTCATTTTTTTTTAAAAAATTCACTTATTTTTGTTTTATTTCTACATTTTACTTTATAATTTAGTGCCCTTTTAAAATGGGACATATTTTTAGCTCATTGTTGTTTTAGGTCTATTTTAAAATTTTCCTCAGACTGTTCTATAAAATTAATTTCATGTAGAACAAAGTCAACATTTAATTCTGATTGTGTGATAGCATTAGCCATCTTCATGTGATTTGGACTATTGTGGGAGACTTGTGAATACATTCTCAATAATCTATCCATCTATCTCTTCCTTTGCCCTCTGTGTTCACCCCTTCCTCTCTAGTAACTTTGTGATTGCTTCTTCCGGGCCCCAACCTCATGTCTGAAACCAGGTCTTATAATGGCATTTAACAACATCTGTCCCTGGTGAGCTGAGAATATCACATATTCAGTCATCCACCATTGCAATTGATTTTAGTTTCTCATGTTGAAGTGATATGTACATAAATCCTCCCTACTGGAAAAACAGCTTGCTGAATGCTGTAGCTGCAAGCAACGATCTGACATGAGCTTTGCTTTGTTTTAGTTTCCTTTACCTGAAAGAAATTCCCATTCCAAGCCTTAATTTCAAGCAGTAAACTTATTTCTCATGTGCCTCTTTTCTTCCTTCCTTCCTGTGTAGAGAACTTTTAGTCCCCTTTACCAAATTATCACACTCCCGGCTGCCACTGTCTATATGGGATCAAGAGACCAGAATCTCTATGGCTTTAGCCCCATTCATGTCGTAACTCTTCTATTTTTTTTTTTCTTATTCTCAGCAATATTTATCTTATGCTTGAAATCTTCTAGGTCCACTTGGTTTTCCATTGTTATTCATTATTTTCATGGCTACAGTTTTGAGCTGGAAGGAATGTATGATAACTTGAATTTATGCATCTATTTTATTTTCACACACAAAAATTCTAGTAAAAATTCTCCATGTTCTCATTATATAAAAGCATTCAAGAATTAAATATAAAACATAAAAGATCTCATTATCCTGTGTAAAATGCAACAAGATTTTTTTCCTTAAGAAAAAATAATCCATTTAAATCAGTGGGGTTTTTAAAATTTCTGAGTTTTTTTTAATAAACTGAGGATCATGTTAAAAATCCTGGGCCCTAATTTTCAAAGATTCTGATTTTGTAAGTCTAGCATTAAACCATTGAGGGAGGAAACAATTTAAGTGCACTTTAGCTGATATAGCCTATAAAGATGATTTCAAAATGACTGTAAGTTGAACTTCATCTGCAACAACTGTTTTTTAAAAGCCAACCTGGGCCGGGCGCGGTGGCTCAAGCCTGTAATCCCAGCACTTTGGGAGGCCGAGACGGGCGGATCACGAGGTCAGGAGATGGAGACCATCCTGGGTAACACAGTGAAACCCCGTCTCTACTAAAAATACAAAAACTTAGCCGGGCGAGGTGGCAGGCGCCTGTAGTCCCAGCTACTCGGGAGGCTGAGGCAGGAGAATGGCGTGAACCCGGGAGGCGGAGCTTGCAGTGAGCTGAGATCCGGCCACTGCACTCCAGCCTGGGTGACAGAGCGAGACTCCGTCTCAAAAAAAAAAAAAAAAAAAAAGCCAACCTGTTCCAAACCTAAATGTCTTATGGCAACATGAGAGCAAAAGGTCATTTCTATTGGAAGAATCTTTTTTTTTTTTTTATTTCATCTCAGAGTTTTTATTTTTCCTTTTAGTTTGCTTGACCATCTCCCCAAAAACTTTGGTTTAATAATAAATTATATCTAACAAAATGTATAATAAATGAGTTTATTACTCTCACCTGGATCATAAATGGCACACTTGATTTCTTAAGTTAAACAAGGCACACATTTTGTCACAATGACTACTTCTTGACGTTTCAGTAAAGTTAAAAACAGTCCCTCTTTCATGGATGGGTGTCTTCCACACTTTGAGTCACTTAATTTAAAAAAAAAAATTATGTATAATAATCATAGAACAGGTAGGGGTTATACCAGGCTCAATGAAATATATTTCATTTTAAAGGTCATTGATTTAGGTCAGAGCAATGAGAGAAACAGTAATAAATGCTAAGCTATGTGAAAAAAAAGTCAAAGTGACTAATTACTGCATACCCTTCTCATTCCAGCCTCACATTTAGTGAGGCTATGTAGTTTAGTATCTCAGTACCACAAAAGTCAATTACCAAAGCTAATTTCATGCATGGACAGCACTGAGTTTTACCCTCTTTTCTTCCTCCTCCCTGTTTAAGCCAGAGAAAATATATTCCTAATTTAAATTTATAAAGGAGTATAAATACTAGGCTCCATTTTTAGCATGTTTTGCTGTAACTGTGACTCATGTTTCACCAAGCCAACATGAATACTAGGTATGTTTGCTTACTGTGGGCATCTCACATTGAGGACAGAGAGATTTTATAAAGGAAATTTAAAATTTCCCCCCGCCAATAAAAAAGCCTGTATTAGGAAAAAGGATGCGATAATAATGCAAATGTCAAAAAGCATTTGCAACTAAGATAACTTTATAAAAAAGAAACTGGGAGAACCTCCCCTAATGTATTTATTACATCCTGATTACATATAACTATGCAGGATTAATAAGGCAGAAAATAATTATTTCTCTAGTCCCCAGCAAAATATATGATCATCTCTTAATAATACAGGAGACATTAAAAAATAGAGAGGTTCTCACTACAAAAATTTGACAGCTTTATGAATTTTTTTAATTACCTTTATTCCTTTCCAAGATTAAGGCAACTACTTGGCAATTTTTAACCACAGAAGATATATTATTGTCTTCTATAAAGAAGGTAATGATGTTTCTAGCTTTTCTAAACAGAAAGCAAGATGATTACTAAATCAAACTTAGATATAAAGGTTTTTACACTGTTTTTAAAAACACTATATGATACTCAGAATTTATAGGTTCTTCCCTCTAAAGATTCTCATTGATTTTAGATGTAAAGAAATAATGTGGAACGATAGAATTAAATGATGGTGATTTAAGACGTGTTCCTAAAATCTGAGTCAAATAATGACTCCCAGCCAGTTAGTGACACCAAGACTTTGGCAAGGCATCTTTCTGATTCTGAAGTATATCCTTTATTATTCCACTATGCTGTCTAGAATATCCTGCCCTCCATCCCTCATATCCAATTTTTAAATTTTTCAACACCAGGTAAAATGCTGCTTTTCTGATAAAGTTGTCTCTGATGCATGTAGCTGGAAGTAATCTCTCCTTCATGTAAAAGACAATAGCAGCTTTTCTATATCTTTATGTCTTTTCATAGACTCAAAACTTATTAATCTGCTATTATCTGTATTTTGAGTGAGGTATAGTAGCTCTTGCTAGAAAGTAATTTTGTTTAGGATAGACTGTTTCTCATATCTTTAAAGCATTCAAGGACTTAAAGATTCTATTTTGTCCCTACCAGGTACCTAATTAATATTTTTGAAAAACTGAAGAGATTAATGAGATTCCAATTTTCTATAAAACAGTGGAATGAATAATGCACTGATCTAAACACTATAAAGTTTACTAGGTATATTGAGAAATGGACTCACAATTCTGGCCCTTACATTAAACAATTTTGTAGACTGATAAAATTTTTGTAATTTTTTAGTTAAAATGTTGCCATGCTAGTTCTCATGAAAAATCAGGATTATGTTTATTGCCATTACATTTAAGGCTGTTATTTTCATCCAATCATGACAAACCATTGTTATATTTCTTTATCTTGATTCAATGATTCAGTGTATTAATTAACGTCCTTGTTTGAGCAATCTATATCTGGTAAAATTTTATATATAAGTGACCTTAAATACCCCTCCATGAGAAATGGACAGATCCGGCAGGAAGAAAATCAGTTACAACATAGTTGAAATTAACAACATTATAAATCAACTGCGTATAATGGACACCTATAGACTACTTTATACAACAATAGAATACATATTTTTCTCAAGCTTACATGGAACATTCACCAAAATAAACCATGTTCTGGGTCTTAAAACACACTTTAAGAAATTAAGCAGAATAGAAATCATACAATGCCTGCTGAAAAATCCAACGATAGCTGAAAAATCCCAAAATACTCAGAGATAAAACAACATGCTTCTAAGTAACATATAGACCAAAAAAGAAATAACAAGGGAGAATTTTCAATGCACCTAACTGAAAACAAAAAAACAAAACAAATACAGCTTATCGAAATTTCTAGTATACAAGAAAAGCAGTGATTAGATGGAATCTTTTTTTTTTTTTTCTTTTCTTGAGATGGTCTTACTCTGTCAGCCAAGGTAGGTTGCAGTGGCCTGATCATAGCTCACTGCAACATCAAACTCCTGGGCTCAAGAGATCCTCCCATCTCACCCTCCTGAGTAGCGGGAACACTACAGATGTGCACCACCATGCCATGACTGGATAATTTTTTTTTTTTTGTAGAGGTAGTGTATTGCTTTGTTGCCAAGGCTGCTCTTGAATTCCTGTCTTCAAGTAATCCTCCTGCCTCAGCCTCTCAAAATGCTAGGATTACAGGCATGAGCCACCAGTGCCTGGTTAGAGAGAAATGTATAGCACTGAATGCATATAATAGGAAGAATATAAAACCAGTCATCTGAGCTTCCACTTTAGAAACTAGAAAGAGAAGAGCAAATTAAATCCAAAAAAAAAAAAAAAAAAACAGAATAAGAGAAATAATGAAAATTAGAACAGAAATAAATAGAATTAAAAACAGAAAATTTAAAAAATCAACAAAACTCAAAAGTTTGGTCTTTTTAAAAATCAATAAAATGGATAAGCCTCTACCTAGGCTAACTAACAAAAGAGAGGACAAAAAAAAGAGAGGACAAAAAGAGAGGACAAAAATTACTATTATAATAATGTTAGAAATGAAAGAGGAGACATCATTACACATCCCATGGACATCAAAAGGATAAAAAAGGAATACTATGAAAAATTCTACACCCACAGATTTGATAATCTAGATGAAATGAATCAATTTGTTGAAAGAGACAATCTGCCAAAACTCCCACAAGAAGAAATAAAGAAATAAAGAAAATAAATAAAGAAATAAAGAATAAATAAAGAAAATTCGGCCAGGCACAGTGGCTCACACTTGTAATCCCAGAACTTTGGGAGGCCGAGGTGGGGAGATCACTTGAGGCCAGGAGTTCTAGACCAGCCTGGCCATCATAGCGAAACCCCATCTCTACTAAAAAAAAAAACAAAAACAAAAATTAGCTAGGCATGGTGGCGGGCACCTGTAGTCCCAGCTACTCTGGAGGCTAAGGCAGGAGAATCACTTAAACTTGGGAGGCAGAGGTTGCAGTGAGCAGAGATTGCACCATTGCACTCCAGCCTGGGCTACAAGAGCGAAACTCCATCTCAAAAAAAAAAAAAAAGAAAGAAAGAAAGAAGGAAATTAAATCAATAATTAATATCTTCCCAATAGATAGCCCCCAACCCAGATGGGTTCACTGGTGAATTCAGTCAAGCATTTAAGGAAATAATTATGTCAATTCTCTACAATCTTTTCAGAAGCTAGAACCAGAGAGAGTACTTTCTAACTCATACCATTAAGCCATTATTACCCTAATACCAGATGAAGACAGTACAAGAAAACTATAGACCACGATCTTTCATGAAAATAGATGCAAAAATTCTCAACAAAATATTACAAATGTAATCCAACAATGTACAAAAATAATTCATACTACTACCAATTTGCAGGTATTCAAGACTGCTTATGTTTGCAAATCAATTAATATAATCTGTCACATCAACAGGTTAAAAAAGAAAAATCACATGATCAAATTAACAGATACAGAAAAAGCATTTGACACCTATTTCTACATTACACACTAATATCACATTTAACAGTGAGAAACTCCTTTCTCACTAACATCAGAGATAAGGCAAGGATTTCCCCTCTCATCACCACTTTTCAGCAAGGTAATGGAAACCCTATCTAATGCAATAAGACAGGAAAAGGAAATAAAAGGTACACAGATTGAAAAAAAGAAATAAAACTGTCTTTGTTCATAGATAACATAACCATCTATGTAGAAAAATTGAAAGAATTCAGAAAAAAAAATACTGGAACTGATAAAGTGACTATAGCAAGGTTGCAGGATAAACAGATTAATACATAAAGGCCAAGCATTTTTCTATATACTAGCAATGAGCAAGTGGAATTTGAAATAAAAAACTGAATACTACTTACATTATCATCCCATAAAATAAAATACCTAGGAATAAATCGACAAGATATTTATAAGATCTATATGAGGAAAACTACAAATTCTCATTAAAGAAATCAAGGAATTAAATAAATGAAGAGAAATTCCATGTCCATTGACAGAAAGACTCAATATTGTGAAGATATCAACTCGATCTTATCTATAGATTCAATACAATTCAAATCAAAATCACAGAAAGTCATTTTAGTATATTGACAAACTGGTTCTATAGTTTCTGTGGAAAGACAAAATGCCCAAAATAGCCAATAAGTTTAAAGACTAAGACTACCTGACTTCAAGATGCAGTGAAAGCTTCAATAATCAAAAAAGTATGATAATGGCAAAAGAACAGATAAACAGATTCACAGAATAGTATAGTGTCCAGAAGTGGACCCACATAAAGATAGTCAAATGATCTTTGACAAAGGAGGAAAGCCAATACAGTGGATTATCATTCAACAAATGGTGCTGGAACAACTGGACGTCCACAAGTAAAAACAATAAAACTAGGCAGAAACTTTACACCTTTCATATAAATTAAGTCAAAATAGATCACAGACCTAAATGTAAATTGAAAAACTATAAAACTTCCAGAACATAGGAGAAAATGTAGATGACCTTGGGTTTGGCATTGATTTCTTTTAGTTGCAACACTAAAGGCATGATCTATGAAAAAAACTGATAAGCTGAACTTCATTAAAGTATAAATTTGTGAAAGACACTGTAAAGGGAATGGAAAGCCATTGACTGGGAGAAATATTTGCAAAACACTTATCAAAGGATTGTTATGCAAAATATACAAATAATCTTAACACTTAACAATAAGAACACAAACAACCTGATTTTAAAATGTGCCAAAAACCTTAGCAGACACCTCACTAAAATAAGATATACAGATGACAAATAAGCATATAAAAGGATGTTCCACATCATATGTCATCAGGAAAATGAAAATTAAAGCAACAATGATGGTCGGATTCTTTTAATGTCTCCATAGATGGGTGAACATTGCTATATTTCTTGATTATTATAGCTGAAGTAACACTTTTACTGGAAGCAGAGAGACAACTAGAGTTCTAAAAATTTGAATTAAATATATAGATAATCTGAAATTTTGTATACTTTAAATCAATTTGCAGAATCTACATTCTGAGGAATTTCTATAAGCATACATTTTTGAAAAGATTTGGTTTCATTTAAGACAGAAAAAGGAGACATTTGAAAATAATAAAGACCTATGACATGGAAAATAATTATGACTTTAGCGAAAAACCACGGCAAATGCTTTATTGCAATCCGAAGAAAAAGGTGAGGCAATTACATAAAGTAATGTGACTACACAGGATGCCTTCTCAGATAGCTCATATTATCAAAGGATATGAAGGAAAGCAGGACAAATAAGTGAGAATGAACTTGAGAGAATAGTACCATGGCCAAGTGGTATTTCATCATGGATAAAAAATGGTTTAATACCAAAATGTCTGTCAATACAATAAGCATTCCAGTATACCTAAAGTTCCACTTAGTTTTGTATATCTATTTGATTACATTAATGTAGAAACTGCATCAGTATCATAATCAGATAGTTGTCATAACAATTAGAGAATACCCTACTTATAATTATTATATCAAGAAAAATGAAAAGAAACATGTATCTGATAACATATTGAATTCACTCATGGATTCAAATTAAATTATTTTTATAATTTCTAAAGTATAAATGCTAATTTTTATAATTATATAAAAAAATTATTTATAGAATCTAGCTTAATCTTCTACTATCATGACCTTCCGAAGAGGACTAGTCTCAAATTAATCTTTCAAAGCACTACTCATAACTAGAATAAAGAATCATCCAATGTTTATACTGCACTAAAACTCACATAATGACTCATACCTTTTCTCTCTGAATCCTTTCTCTTTTTTGTCCACCTGATGCACTATAAAGAATAATTCTACAAGACTCAAATATCCACTGGCCATAGATTTTCAGTCAACTTGAGCAAAGAGTAAGCTTTCTCATATTTTATAGAAAATAGACTTCATGGTTACACACTCTGGCACTAAATGACCTAATGTATTCTGTTGAAAAGCAATACTACTGAAAAAATGATCCACATGGCATTGAACACAAAATAGATACTCAAATATTTACTGTTTTATATTTATATTAGCACCTGTTCTTTTTGGTAATGAAATTTCAAAACCATCTTTCTCAGACATTGCTAAGAGCATTGCTCTTTTTATCTGAACTACTCAGATCCAAAGATAACAGCCATCATGTACTGTCAGGCATTTCTACTATACTAGGATAGTTTATGGGAAAATACAAGCCACTCCTGATAGGCCCAACATTACTTGCAAATGACTGGGCAATGTTCACTCTAACCAGTACTTTACCATAAATAAAGGAAAAGAAGCAAAACCTTATTAGCCCATCTTAGCATCTTGTTATCTGTGAAATTTGGTCGTAATTATAGATCTTGAATTGAGTCATAAAACCATCAGAGAGAAATTCCTAGGTGATAAAAATCTTAGAATGTAATATTGCAAAAAGGAAAACACATACAATAAGTTCAGTAGTGGGGAGAAACCAGTAAAGTGACCCCAGCAAGAAGGAAATGAGCTGAGTCAATTTTAGATGTGTGTTTATACCCAAGAGGCAGAATTTTAAGTAAGCCAAAGCTAGCATAGGATATTGTCAGTTGAGGTTAATGTAATACAATCATAACTCAGGGCAAATGCATAGGTTTGCATAATTTTTCTAATCACTTGGATAAAAAAATAGTGATCTGGATAGAAATTCATATGTTTTCTTTTTATTATTTTTAATCACAGTCTCTTCTGAGGCCTCAATGTTAACAGAATTTTCTAAAGCTTTTTCACATATTTCCATGGGGAAAGCTAAATATTGTTTTCTTCTAAATGAAATCTAATTTTCTTCTCTGCTTTACTAGTTTATTAACTAGCCATATGCAATTTATTGAACCATCTCTATGAATATAAATTATTTTAATGCACATTACAGAGCAAAAAACAATGTGAGAGTAAAGCAGTCCAACTTCTGACACCTTGGTGGCTCGGGAGAGTAAGCATTAATGAAGCATCTCACCCTAGGTCACTAATTTGCATCACAAGCAAGTTAGTTCATAACTTCAGAAGTTCTTTGCCATCTGGAGATGGTTTGATGACCTGGAAGAGGTGATTTCTCTGGCCTGTTTCCAGGCACAGGTGCCCAATCAGCCCTGATTGACACTTGGCTGGTTCTTTAGGGCAGGCCAAAGGTTAAATGGACGCAGAAAGCAGAGTAGCCTTTCACACTTCAACAGTGGCTTCTTCCAACAGGGTAGAAATCTTTGATCCCTGAAGAGTTGAATGAAAGGGAGAAGAATGACTGTCAATTTGTAAATTCAACAGAGGGAAATTAGAGTTCATGTTAAATGGGCGTATAGGTCTCATCACTTTCACCACTTTTAAAGTAACCTCTTTCAATTAGTCAATTTAGATCTTCATGTGAAATTGCAAAATGCTTATCTACTATAATTATGAGCTTACCGGAATTCTTCAAACAGTGCAATTAGCTCTAGAGAAAGTAGAATGATGGTCACATACCATAACTCATCTAATCCTTTTATTTAGTCAAAGGTTATTATTATAAACCATAATTCCTTCTTCCAAACAACGCTTTACATAGGCTATTGTTTCATTGTGTGACTAAACATACATAGGACACATAAATATATGGAAATTGAGATACACAGTCCAGGATATATATTTTTCCCAGAAAGTTCTAATGCTATTCCATAAACAAATGATGAAAATTTAATATGAGTATATAGTTCCTGTATAAACTGAGAGAGAACTATACGGCATCACTTTAAAAATGTACTTAATTTTTTAAAATTTTGTTCCAAGATAATCAGAATAGGCTTTTAAGAGCTTTCACTAAATAAACAGAAAGATCCACATCAAATGAAATTAATGTAATATTTTTTGCTGTCCAGAAAGAATATTTTTATTGTGTTTTGAAACTTAATTTTTAAATAACAAAGGATTTTAGGCTCTATTCCAGATATCCCTGAATTTCAGAAGGGCAGCAGGAGGAATCCTGTTGCTTACTTAAAGTATACACACAGACTAGGACCTTTATTCTAATATTGATGTTACGAGACAAGGTAACAATTGTATTATAGAGTTTCTAGCTTAGAAACATGCATTAAAAATCACAGTACATAAGGTGGATGTAACTGGTCCTCAAAACAGCCAATTCATTCATACAACAGGGTGTATTACCAGACGATTTTATTTTATAGATATAGATCCACAATAGGAATCCAAAATCACTGATTTTTTTTTTTTTTATGTTTTACAAAATTTCCACTGTCTAATCAAAAGGCAATTTTATAAAATTCTGCTAAGAGTACCCTTGTCCAATCTGGATTCATATGGATTGAATCTTCTCTTTAGTTTTACATTTTTCTCCCTAAAATATATAAACCCGATTACAAATCACTGCTGAGTGACATTCAGAAGATATTGCAAGGGCGTCTAGTCTACCTCTCTTGTCAAGTGTGTTTCAGTGGAAGGATTATTGATGGAAGCCTGAGACACAGATGAAGAAAAATTAGAGCTGTGAGGTATAGAATTGCAGAAATTGCATCTATACAAACAGCTGAAAGCAAGATGATATTCTGTTCAAATGTTTCCTATTTCAAAGAACTCTCTAGAGTCCCATTTACTCCTGACAAGTACTAACAGTGCTTACAAGTTTTCTTCAACCTGGCGAATTGCTCAAATTAAGAAAATAGTTTTAGTTAAGAAGAAAGCTGCATCAGGACTTGGAAACTGTAGCACAAAACTTGAAAAGGATTTCATCAGACAGTAAGATTTATCTCCTGTGCCTTAATGTGCAAAATAAAACTATGAAATAACTGGTTCTTGCTTAATGTGATAGTAAAAAAACTTTTTTTCAGCTAGTCGTAAGCTAGAACCGAAAGATTCCACTAGATCCTTCAAAGCATAACGTGTACATTTTAGGAGATATAAAATTATAAATGTTCATCTCCCCAAAACAGCTCACTGTATATTACCATATGTTTAATTTTATATTTTTTTTCCTGGCTGCCAAATTCAGGATTTTTCGAATTTTACTTTCTAGGTCACTAGCTCAAAAGGATGTTTGTAAAACTTTCTTGATAAAGGGATACACTGTTACAATTAGGAAATCATCAAACTATTTATTAAAGGCCAGGTCCGATGGCTCACACTTATAATACCAGCATTTTGGGAGGCTAAGGTGGAAGGATTCTTCAGGGCCAGGAGTTCAAGACCAGCCGACCTGGGCAATATGGTAAGATCCCCATCTCTACAATTAAAAAATTATCCATGCATGGTGGTGTGCACCTGTAATCTTGACTACTCAGGAGGCTAAGGTGGGAGGATTACATTAGACTGGGAGGTCAAGACTGCAGTGAGCCATGATTGTGCCACTATTCACCAGCCAGGGCAACAGAGCTAGACCCTGTCACAGAAGAAAAAAAAAAAATGAAAAACTATTCGCTAATTAGTTCCTTTCTATGGCAGGACTTCTCAGAGTGTTTAATATGGCAACATGTAGTGTGATGAGACATAATATTTAGCATTTCCAAACTTATTGGCAATGGGAGCCCCTTTTATTCATGGAATGACTTTGACTGCTGTTCCAAGGACTACATACAATTTTGTAAGCCTGAGGTTGGGACTGTTGGCTTAGAAAGTCACTGGTTCTTTTTCCAGAGTCCAGTATCACCGGTTATTTGCCTTTGTGGAAACGTACAGCATGATAAAAACATATTGTCTCAGAGGCTGCATTTTCATCCCTCACTTTTCCACACCAGCACTCTCCACTTCCGTCAACTGTATTATCAGGCTTACTATCAGTCAGGTAATCACAGTATACTCATATAATCACAGATACTCATGCTGAACACTCATACCAACATGTTCCCCTAAAAACATGCTCTAGACATGAAAAGTAACATCCGTTTCCATTTTTGTAATGGCTTATCTTATTTGTGTTTGTAACATACTATTACTCTTCTGAAAGATTGCTACTTAGGTCTCCTAAATCTCCCTGCCTTCTCTTAGTAGTTACCTTTCATATAACAACCGAAAACTTTTGCCACATTCTGTTTTACTGAAAAAAAAATCCTTTCACAGATTTTTTTTTTCTAAAAAAGTCAACTTTTGCTCTATTTTTACTGTCAATTTAACAAACAGGATTGAGAGTTGAAATGCCACCCATTTGGAAATGAGAATTTGACTCCCCAGAAAGTATGCTACACTCATTTGCTCGGGAAACAGAACCTTCACTGATGTGACTGGAACTTTGTGTGTGACATTTTGTTCCAACTTTTTTATTTTTACGATAGACTCCATTTAATGAGCACCTACTTTGTGTAAGAGATATTGTTCAGGTGTTTACACACACATATTATCTCAATGTATCTTCACAACATCCTGCCCTGAGGTTATTATTAGTCTCATCATATTGACGGGAAAACCAAGTATCAGAGAAAGTAATCTTGTCACCCAAAGTCACAGCTATTGAGTGACAAGCTGAGCTTTAAACCTAAATCTGTCCAATTTTTAATTTCCCAATCTTCCTAGGATATCAATCAGACCTCTATATCATCATTTCTAACAATCCCTTAATAAAGTAATAATCATATGTCATCAAATAAAATGGAAGGGTCCTTCCCCATGCCAGCCAGAGGTGTACTTTCTTGTATCTGTTACTGAAGAGTGAAGGATTTTAAGCTTTTGTGAAACTGAGGCTGAATTGATGGATAAAGAGAATGAAACAAAAGCAGAAAAGCCCTAGGATGTATTGAGTGTGGTGGAGTGACATATACCTTAGATCATACAGACTCTGCACTCCGCTTATTTAGAGCCACCTGAGCTGTACTGCCTCTTGTAATATTATGTATAGTACTATATTTTATAAATGTAGTACAGTATGTCCTTATAAAAGCATTGAAGTCTTCATATGAGACTCATCCCTACAGACCCTGGTTAATAAATCTTGGGCTGTGAAGTGAAACGCAAAAAAAAAAAAAAAAAAAAAAAAAAAGTGTAAGAAATGCCCCTTTATCAGCAAATGTGCTGACTAGTCAGGTAGCACTGTGTCAGTGCTAATAATTAGGCAGAATTGAAAGGTCATGAAAGAAAGAAAAGCAGCTGAGGCTAAAACATGAGATTTTTAAATGACTTCACTTTGAAAAAAATACACTGCTATATCAAATATCAAGTATCTTGGCTACGTGATGCCTTAATCCACTTCTCTACTTCATTTGAGCTAGTACGCATTTGCTGTGGTATGAGCGAAACAATGTGTGCACCTGAAAATAATCAGTGAAAAAGTAATTGTGTTAAAATAGCCAGGATTAGTATCATATGCATATGAGTCTATTCATCACCATGGAAGAGTGTATTCAGCGTTCTTCCCTCTGTCTAAACTTGACCACACCCTAAAACTCATCACGTTTTTGATCATCTTTCAAAATCCTATTTGTGTATAATTTCTAATTCCTTTCAGGAAACATGTGTTGAGACGCACTTCACCATAGCGCCCTGTGTGGTAGACACACCTGATAGCAATAACTAAATTTAAGCATACCCTGAGAATGACCCTGTACGGGAGACATACCTGAATGTGTGTTCAGAGTTCCTAGCTAAGGAGTTCAGGAGTGGCCAACCCAAGACCTATTCCTTATCTGTGAGGAACACCTGAACCCCTGAACCATCCCATGGAATACAGGCTGTACAAGGCAGTGAGGCCCTTTGTTTTGGGTTAAATGAAGGTTGCTAAATGGAGGTTGTTAGAAGGAGGATGCTAAGTGAAAACGCTGTATAAACTGCATGTCTTTTGCAAGCAGCTGTGGTTCTCCTGCCCAGCCCACTGCCACTGGACCATTTCTGGATGCAATGCAGTTCTTCTGTCTAGCCTGCCATCACTGGTTACCACTTTGTATGTAATTTCACTTCAACTCTTTGTCCCATTTGCTGGCTCTGGGTCTCTTCTTCAGCCTCTTGAACCTGTTGTCATCCCTACTGAAGTTAATAGAGGTCCACCATGACATTTTTCCCCCTTAAAAAAATTAATCAGGCCGGGCGCGGTGGCTCACGCCTGTAATCCCAGCACTTTGGGAGGCCGAGACGGGCAGATCACGAGGTCAGGAGATCGAGACCATCCTGGCTAACACGGTGAAACCCCATCTCTACTAAAAAATACAAAAAACTAGCCGGGCGAGGTGGCGGGCGCCTATAGTCCCAGCTACTCGGGAGGCTGAGGCAGGAGAATGGCGTGAACCCGGGAGGCGGAGCTTGCAGTGAGCTGAGATCGGGCCACCGCACTCCAGCCTGGGTGACAGAGGGAGACTCCGTCTCAAAAAAAAAAAAAAAAAAAAAATTAATCACTTCATACACTTGTTACTTCAGCATTGTGTTTATAATTCTATTATTCTACTTATTAAACCACATTCAATTTGTTTGTCTGCTTACACTGATTGTTAGATTGCAGACATGAAATGTATTTTACTCATCTCCATATACTGAGAACATAACACAGTATTTGGCCATGTAGGTGCTCAATAGGTGTGTATTGAATTGAGTTTAATTGAATCAAATTGGCCTGACTTGAACTGAACTGCATTTATTTAAATTTAACTGGCAACTGGTACCCTCTGATCAACCAGGTTACATGGCCAGCATTCCAGGCACTTCAAGTCTTGCTGAGTTAATACAACACTTAGAATTAAGTTTTCAGAATTACTTTACTGAGAAAACATTTATCGACTTCTGTTTACAATGTCAGGAATGCATGGGTGAACGGTAGGATGACGGTGACTGGCACAGAGAGTCCTCATACAGCTGCAAGTTGGCTTATTCAGGACAGAATGTTTTCTCCACGCTTGGGCCTGACACTTTAGCTGGATTACAAGAAGCACTAGAAGAAGTGAGGCACGGAAGCAGAAAATTAGACATGCCACACATCTAAATATAGCACAGGAGAGAAAACCTCAGGTTCCCAAGAAAGTAATGTGGAAGAATTCTTTACTTTGGTCTCTCCCGAAGTATACTGTCAAACATTCTTGTCAAATATCTTCATGAAACTCTTCTAAAATCTCTTTTAATAAATTATAATGGTTTCTATTTCAATATATAGTACTTTTAAAAGATATCTTTTATAATAAAAATATATACATTGTTCAGCTAAACCACAGGCAAGTGTTGTCAGTTTCTGGTGAAACTCTATGGCAAAAGGGACTCATTTTATGTAGATGAAAAGCAAGTACCTCAAGGAGAGATACCCGTGTGACATACTACATAAGGAAATAGAACACATAATCAACCATGCTGAGGTAGAGAGGAACCATGCAATTAGGCAAAAATAAGTCCAGGGTCTTGAATGCGTATAGTATAGAAATGGCGATGGAGATGATCTCCCTTCTGTAGCTGTAGAAGAAGAAATGCACATCTAGATTATCTAAGGCTAAAAAGACAAACTCAGCTCCTCCCTTTGCACCATTGCTACCATGGTAAAGAAGGACTGACAGCCGTGGTGGAGAAAAGCACCCTGTAAACGTGAAAGGTCTCCAGAAGGACATTATTCCCTGCAGAAGTAAAGTTTCAACACCATGGACCATATACCTTTCAAATATTTTTATAATATAGATGGGTGTAAATTAAATATATATATTTCAAACTCATTTCAAATCTAGGATTTGGGCGGGTAAAGGAAATATCTCAGTAAGACTTGATATAAAACCGGAATGACTAAGTTGTAGTTTATAAAAGTTAAGAATTTCTGAGACATATATACATAAATATTTAAGAATTTCTGAAACATAAAAATAGTGCCTAGATATACTTGATCAAAAACATGCTCCTTGGATATAAACTTCAAGTGGATTATGGAAAAGTCTTAGTAAATAACTACTCTTTCACATTTTAAAATAACTTTTTCAGTTGCAATAACCTCTCTGTCTTAAATCTGACTGTAGGAACCATATGATTACGAAGATGAGGATGCAAAGTTCCTGATGTTAGTACAAGTTATTTTCAGAGTCGAATTCAAGGAGAGAATAAATCTCTTCAATTTGACTCTGCAGTCTCAACATCAAAGTGATGTACATGTCACACTTACTCAGTGCTTTTATTTAGGAAATAAAAAAGAAAGCCAGCAAATCGCTCTGACACTCCCTACTTCTAAAAAAAAAATGCTCAGTATTTTGCAACACATCTGCTAAGAAGAAAAATATAAAAGTCCAGTTAATAAAGTTTAATAATTTACTTTTTGAAAAAAAAATGAGATATTGTATATAATTTTGACTCTTTTAAAATCTGCACCTATACGTCAAAACAGGCAATATATAAAAATAAAAACTGTTTAGTTGGAATGCAGGACAGTGATGACAAGGGCTGAGGAAGATGTGACTTGAAATACAGATTTGGGGAGATACCTGCATAGAGGTAATAGTTCAAGGCATGAGTGAGGATGAGAGCTCCAAGGGTGAGACCTAACAGAAATGTCCTTTGATTCCCAAACCAAGGTAGGGTAAGAAACGAAGCAAACAGATTCATTATGAAATACTGTAGCCTCTATTTTTCACCAGGGCAGGGGGTAAAGAAAGAGCCCCATTAGGCAGCTGATTTCCTCTGTATCCCCCTTGAGTCAGAATGCTGGGCTGGTTCCCACTCTGATGATTGCGCAGCTTTTCAGCTACCTCAGGCTCCTAAGTTACAGAAAGCGTGCACCAAACTCAGACATGCACAGAAATGTTGTGATAATTACGTGGGGGAAAGGTCATTGCTAAGCCACCCTCTAGAGGAACCACGTCTGAGGCAAACCATACTGAGGATAATTCTGTTGTCTTCAATTCTTATTTTCCATATGGCTGAAATTTACAATTTATTCTTTTGAAATCAATCAAGCTTTTTAACAGAATGGCTAGAAATTTGAGCATTTTAAATTTTGGACTTTTTTTCTCATAAACATTCTCACTATAACTTGACCAAGAAGATAATGAGACACACAGAATTCTTATTTTTGGGAAAAAAATGGAAATTATAGTATATCTCTCTTGATGTATTATAAACATATATACATACATCACTCCCTTCCTTCCAGGCTACCCTTCCCCATTACTAGTAAAAAGTGAGCCAGACGTTATTTTATCTTTCTGTGGTTATAAATGTTACCATTCATTCATTAAACAAATATCTTTTAGTATCATTATTGTTAGGCAACCTTCTAGGTGTATTCAAAAGACAATGTCCCTGCCCTCATAGAGTTTACATTCAGAGAATACATATTTTCCCTAGTGACAGTAGAGTTGGGTAAAACTAAGAGAAGAAAACAGAAGATATGAAGGAAGAAATGGAAAGACAGGACAAAGTTTTCTGGCTTTCTATATGAGAGGAACACCACAAAAGATTCTTTAAAATGTTGCTGATGTTTCAGATCATTTAGTTTAGTTTAGCAGCAACATGTGATCACGTTTTTCTAATTCTCTAGCTCTCTAGTCAAATATAATTGACTAGACATATGTAAACATGACCCTTAAAGATATGGGAAATTATATCACAATAGATCATAACAATCTGAAAAGCACTGGAAATATTAATCTGTTCCTTAATCCAACAAATGTATTGGATATCTTCCGTGTTGCAAGCGCTCTTCTAGTCCTGAAGATTCAGCAGGAAATAGAACTCCCACCCTTTGAAGAATAGGTTTGGTGTTCAAACAGTTAGTCATTGCCCTTTCTGCAGAGATTGTCATTAGGGGGCTAGCAGAACCTGTGTGACACGCAGCCTGCCTAAGTAACATTGCATCTGTTGTCCTCTTTTATTCATAACCCCAGATACAATAAAACTATAGAATACTAGAGTTAGAAAGTATGTTGAAGATAATTTATTTTAATATCTTTTATTTATAGATGTGTGAATGAGACTCAGAGGTTTTAATTAACATTCAAAGGTTATTCAGCAAGTTATGATAATGAAACATTAGAAAAATATTCCTTGTATATATGCATGTATGTGTACCTGCATTGCTGAAAGGATACATATACAACATTTCTGCTCACAAAGAAGTAGCCGTCTCACTTATTTAAGCACTATTTTCTGCATTGTTCTCAGTAATAAACTTGATAACCTACTGTTCAGAGCATTTCTCATTTACGCTAACTTTGCCTTTGAGATTCAGGCTTGGCAAATGTTGAAAACCTTGCAAAATTTTTTCATCTCTTGATGTCCCTTCCATAAATTAATTAAGATAACTCAGTTTTTCCCACATTTCCCACAAATCAAAAAATGAGAATTAAATACAATTTTAAAAACTCAGTAAAAAATCTCCTTTGACTTTGTCTTTTATGATTGCCTATTTTTGATCCTCTGAAAAATACAAGGCAAACTTCCAAAACAGACAAGTTAATCTTGTATCCTGACTACATTTAAAATAACTCAATCATAGTCATTAATATAAAGATACTGAGAAGCCCCCACATGTAGTCACAGACAACATGAGATCATCAGCATATGAAGGAATTATACATTCCTGGTCATTAATCTTAATTTTAGAAATTACATTTACAGATTTAATTCTCTCTACCTATGTCTGTACAGGCAATAAGGAATAATCTTTTCAGCTCCAAATGAATTTACTCCTATGACTTCATAAAAAGCACAACTCTACTCACTTTTTGCAAAAGGAAAAAAAAAAGATTACTGATAATCCTCATTATCACATTATAGTTGCCAATAACCTCAATAGCTAGGTCTCCATGGGAGGACTCAAAGAAATATAAAACAAAGTTTCCATACTTAATAAAAATCACAGTTTTTTTCAGGAAATTATTGATCACTTGCTATCATTACAAATGAGTATAATGTAGTATTTTCCTTTAAGCAGTTTAACTTCTATTTAAAGATTAAAGGTGTGTTCATTTGCCTGGGCTGCCATTACAAAAATACCATGAACTGGGTGGCTTAAACAACAAACCCTTTATTTTTCAGTTCTGAAGGCTGGAAGTTCAAGATAAGGGTGTCAGTAGATCTAGTTTCTCCTGAGACATCTCTCTTTGGACCCCTTCTCACTGTGTTTTCCTATAGTCTCTGCTCTGTGCATACTACCTGGTATCTCTCCATGTGATCGAATTTTCTCTTTTTATAAGGATACCAGTCAGAATGCATTAGTGCCCACCCTAATGTCTTCATTTTAACCTAATCACCTTTGATTTTATTTTTTAATGTTCTGTTTTATTTTATTTTATTTTATTTTTGCGATGGAGTCTCACTCTGGAGTGCAGTGGTACAATCTCAGTTCACTGCAACCTCCGCCTCCCCAGTTCAAGGGATTTGTGCCTCAGCCTCCTGGGTAGCTGGGACTACAGATGTGCACCACCATGCCTGGCTAATTTCACATTTTTAGCAGAGACAGGACTTCACCATGTTGGCAAGGTTGGTCTCAAACTCTTACTTCAAGAGATCCGCCCACCTCGGCCTCCCAAAGTACAGGGATTACAGGCATGAGCCACCATGCCAGGCCCCTCATTGCCTTTTAAAGGCCTTATCTCCAGTGTCACATTCTGAGGTACTGGGGGTTAGGGCTTGAATATATAAATTTTGGGGGGATACAATTTAGTCCATAGCAGAAGACACTGTATATAAGTTTAAAAAAGCAGACTAATTACAGTGACTCAAGAGGGGATTCTTGCTGGTATACTGGTAAGGCTCTGCACCAGCAATCAATACAACCAGGAAGGAAGGGAAATAGCATGTATCCATTACTCATTATGTGACAGAATCGGTGCTAAACACTTTACATGTGCTATATCATGGGTAAAACACACAGAAACCACAGCCTCACCAGTTAGCCTCATTTGGTAAATGAGAAAACTGAGAGGCAGAAAGGAAAAAAGATTTCTCTATGTAATAAAGCTAGAAAATGGTGAAACTGTTTTAAGAATTTAGGTTTGTCATCAACACTTACCTTGGATACTTCATTTAATTGACCTGGAATTCAACTTCCTTATCAATAAAAAAAGTTTTTTCATTCTCTAAGTTTTCATAATTTCCTATTGCATGTTTTTCTTTGACACAAAAGTAATATAAAACGTAAATACACTTTGGAAATTAGGGAAAAATGGAAAAATCAAATGCAATTTGCTACTCTAATAAAAGTACTATAAATATTCTGGTAAGATTCCTTTCTGATCCCACCCCCTACTAAACAGGGGAAGATGAGGCTTCCTTCTTATCTCGTTAGTGTTTGGAGAAATGCAAATGTCCTTAAAGACCCCAACCACGTTAGCAAAATAGAAGCGAAACAAAGAGAACAATTACATTCTAAGAAGTTGATTATCTTAGTATTTAAAAGTGTGTTTGTTTTATGGATGCTTGTCCATAAGACAGAACTGAGATGTGTCTTTTAGATAAACACATACACACACACACACACACACACACACACACACACACATGTGCACCAGCTTTTAGAAAAATGGCAAACTAAATGGCACTTCAGCGAGCCAAGAGGAACAAGAAGTTTAATCCCGAATAGCCAAAGAGTAAAGATAATGGGACATTAAGGGAACAGGGAAACAGAGCAGCCCAAGACAGAAAAGACTTCTTGATCTCCATCCAAACGGACTCATAATGGACCTAAATGTGATTTGAGGTGAAAAGCCAGGAACTGCATTGCACCATTCTCTAGATTTTGTGTGTGCATTTGATCAATCCAGCACTTTCCAGTAATGGACTTCCCAAAATTAAAAATATGTCAAAGTGATTACACTATGTATCTTGGAATAGATAGTGAAATATATACAGATTTGTGACTTAACTTCTGCTTCTATCACTTAGTAACTCATAGCATTTTTAATATCATTATAAAGTCTTCATAACCTTAATTTTCTTGATTGCATAATATCAAATTGAATAAGTGTACCAGCCACTTTACATGCTTAAGATCCTATTTTTGAACCTCTGAATTGTTTCCATTTTGTATAGTAGTGTAGCAACGTCCCCAGTGAGGCTACCTATAACATTTAAGTAGGAAAATATGGTGTAAAAGTTGTTAGCAGTTTCCTGGTAAAGATATCTGTTACCTTGGAATGAACCTTGGTTTGGAGAGAGTAAAATGAATGATGCTTCAGTTTACAACATAAAGTAGCATGCATCCATCTAAGACTATTGCAGATTTGTTTTTAATATATAAGTGTCTAGGACCTAAAATACAGGTAGTTGATGGAATTAAGCAACACTCCTCTCCCACAAAGCCAGCTACTCTAAAAAGTTATGTACAGTCAAGAAAATTTCTAAAAGTAGAAGAGCCTTTTCCTTAGGATGCTTAACTGTATCAAAATCTATGTGAAGCCAGATCATGGGAAAGAAACAGGCACCCCTAAGAGAAAACTCATTTGAAAAACTATGTAAACTTTGGACCAACCTCAAGCTCTAGAATGTTGTAAGAAAGAGCTATTTATGCAACATTTGGCTGAGGCTGAAGCCCCTCAGTATGCAGCCACTATGATGTGCCTTGGGAAAAATAGCCAGGTGCATGCCCTGAATGAGCTAGTCAGTAACAACTGTAACATTCGGGAGCCCATGTATATTTTGGTGTCAAGCAAACATACAATAATGTCACCTGGGAAGGAAAAGTATCTTCTGTCCCTGCACACAAAGAAACAATTGCCAAGTTGGTAACAGCTGGGTTCCTTGTTTACCATGGTGATTCCAGCAATGGCCAAGGCCTTAATTTTGAACTTCATATGTTCAGAAGTAACTCCATATTATGGTGACAACACTAACAGCTACAGAGAACAAGTCTTTTGATGAAGTGAATAGATTTTACAGATCTTTTTCCATGAAGTTATAATAACAAATTTTATGGGCTCAATAAATATGCCTGGACACCTTGTCCTCAACTTAGAAGAGGAACTCTGGGAAGAGAAAGCAGGATAGCAGCTCAGATGCATTGAATGTGAAGTTAAAAGGTTTTATCTAACTTTGCACTCTTAAGCTATTGAAGCAAGGTATAGCAGCTTCACTCTTAAAAATAACAATGCAATAAACATTTTCAAAAGAGCTTCTCCAGTATTTTAAAATTTGCCTTAATGATAATTTCCCAGAAGCAGAAAAGGTAAAGCACTGTCATTTCTAGATGTCAATGAAAAATGTAAAAAACAGAGTTTACACCAAGGTCCGAGGGAAGGAGAACCACTGTGCTAAAGAATGAGATGAGGTGAGCCTTCACAGAAAATAAGGGAGTTAAATATAAATAAGAAGTCAGGATTTAGAGTGTAGGGAATGGAAATGATGAAAGTGTCTACTCTCACCAGAGCATTCATTCATTTATGCAAGCAATTAGCACTATTATATGCCAGCAATTGTTCAAGATACTGAGAGGACAAGGAGTCATACTGATTTCAATTAATTAAAAAGTTGGCAAACAAAGAGAACTTCAATTAGTGATTGTATTCGTTGGTCTTTTCTCCTGCAGTGGGTAAAAAAAAGCTAATCTTATTTATATATGGAATTTAGAGGGGCTTAGATCACATCAGGCTTCATTCATTCATTCATTTATTCTTTCATTCATTCTTTTATCATACATTTACTGAGCACTGCTATGGGCCAGGCACTCTGCCAAGTGCTGGAGATAAAGAGAGATATGACAAAGTTCCCATCCTTCTCATTTTCTCTTTGTTTGTTTGTTTGTTTGTTTTGAAACAGAGTATCACTCTGTTGCCCAGGCTGGAGTGCAGTAGCACAATCTCGGCTCACCGCAACCTCCACCTCCCAGGTTCAAGCAATTCTCCTGCCTCAGCCTCCCAAGAAGCTGGGATTACAGGCACTCGCCACCATGCCCAGCTAATTTTTGTATTTTTAGTAGAGATGAGATTTCACCATGTTGGCTAAGCTGGTCTCGAACTCCTGACCTTAGGAGACCCACCTGCCTAGGCCTCCCAAAGTGCTGGGATTATAGGTGTGAGCCACTGCACCCAGCCCCTTCTCATTTTCATACTCAGGTGGTTAGAGATGTTTAACCTTGTTTAATGTAGTTATCTAAAGCATAAAAAGAACAAAATTCAAAAGATTAACTAAGCAAATTGGGTAGTTTCAGATGATCAGTTGACTTCTTCCTCTAGAAACTGTGAAAGCAAATACCTTTTCATCTGGGTTTTCTACGAAGCATTTCTCTATCTCCATGTTCAGGCACAGTGGCAGGATTTAGCATGCTGTTTCCTGTCACCAGGCTATGTTGGCCCCAGAGAAAAGTTGACAATGGTTTGAAAAAGATGAAATCATCACATCAAGCCAAAGGACCTCTCTGCGTAACGTTGCTGTATATTGGACTGATCAGAATGTGCTACCCAGTATTTTGGAGGTAGCCTGACTTCATATGTTAGCCCACTCAAACCTAACTAACCTATCATGGGAACATTGAGCCAAATCTCCATTTACTATCCTCCTCTCTGGCAGCCAGAAAGCCATCCATACTCCATTTTTTGGGGGGAGGGGGGGAAGGATTTCCTAGAATCCTCTCCTTGAGGTAAGATTTATCCAGCTTGTTTACTTAAATAATAATGCCTAAGATCAGACACCAACTTTTCTTTATTTTGATTACCTTCAATATGCCTGGTACACAGCAATGCTCAATTATTATTCTTTGAACTGATTTATATAGCTAAAAATATCTGTTATGAGTGATTAAATTTTCCCATTATATGCACATTTTTTTTTATCACAGCAAGGTAGAAATGTGATTTAAAGTGATTGATTTCTGAAGGTCACCTGAACTAATTCAGATTTTAATACAAGTTGCTTCATTTTTTAATGTTTTTTAGCACATTTTAAATAATATATGAGTGACAGCAATGAAAATGTCCCAGAATTGCTTGTAACATATCTTTTACTCTAAATTAATAAGCTGCTCATCTAAGACAAATTCATTTATGCATTCCCCTTTCTTCCCACTGGAAAGGTTGACCAATACTACAATCCTTACTAAACATGTTAATTGCAGAATAGGAAGGACATTAGGCCAAGAATTCACTGAGATAAACATAACTTAGATACAAGATCAAAACAATTGGGATCTCCTGATGCATAAATTATTGCTTTTCAATAATAAACCCAAATTTTTTCCCTACTGCCCACATCACTCTCAAGGAGTATTTTATTTTTTTTATTTTTTATCTTTAACTTTTATTTTAGGTTCAGGGGTACATGTGCAGGTTTGTTACATAGGTAAGTTGCATGTCGCAGGGGCTTGAGGTAAAGATTATTTCATCACCCAGGTAATAAACCCAGTAACTGATAAGGCAGTTTTTCAGTCCTTATCCTCCTCCCACCCCCCACCATCAGGCAGGCCTTGATGTCTCTTGTCCCCTTCTTTGCACACATATGTACTCAGTGTTTAGCTCCCACATACAAGTGAGGACATGCAGTATTTGGTTTTCTTTTTCAGTGTTAGTAAACTTAGGATAATGATTTCAAGCTCCAGTTACATTCCTGCAAAGAACATGATCTTGTTTATTTTTTATGGCTGCATAGTGTTCCATGGTGTATGTGTACCATATTTTCTTTATCCAGCCTATCAAGTATGGTCATTTAAGTTGATTCCATGTCTTTGCTATTGTGGATAGTGCTGCAGGGAACACATGCATGCATGTGTCTTTAAGGTAGAATGTTTTATATTTCTTTGGGTATATACTTAGTAATGGGATAACCGGATCAAATGGTAATTCTGTCTTAAGTTCTTTCAAAAATTGCCAAACTGCCTTCCACAAGGGCTGAACTAACTTACATTCCTACCAGCAGTGTATAAGCATTCCCTTTTCTCTGTAACCGCACCAGCATCTGGTATTTTTTGACTTTTCAGTAATAGCCATTTTGACTGGTGTGAAATGATAATCTCATTGTGGCTTTAGTTTGCATTTCTCTAATGGTTAGTGATGTTGAGCATTATTGCATATGCTTATTGGCCATGTGTATGTTTTCTTCTGAAAAGTGTCTGTTCATGTCATTTGCCCAGTTTTTGATTGGGCTGTTTACATTTTGCTTGTGAATTTGTTTAAATTCCTTCTGGATTCTGGATATTAGATGCTTGTTGTATGCGTAATTTGCAAATATTTTCTCCCATTTGGTAGACTGTCTGTCTGCTCTGTTGTTAGTTTCTTTTGCCATACAGAAGTCCCTTAGTTTAATTAGGTCCCATTGTCAAGTTTTGTTTTTGTCTTTGTCATGAAATTTTTGTCCAGTCCTACAGCTAAGGCAGTGTTAAGAGGCAAGTTTACAACACTAAACCCCCACATCAAAAAGTTAGAAAGATCTCAAATTACCACCCTAACATCACAACTACAGGAATTAGAGAAACAAGAGCAAACCAACCCCAAAAGTAGCAGAAGACAAGAAGTAAAAATCAAAGCTGAACTGAAGGAAATTGAGAAGTGAAAACCATATAAAAGATCAACAAATCCTGGAGTTTGTTTTCTGAAAAAAAATCAGTAAGATAGATAGACCACTAGCTATACTAATAAAGAAAACAGAAGATCCAAAATAAACACAATCACAAATGACAAAGGGGATGTTACCACTGACCCCACAGGAAAAAAAAAAACCCTCAGAAACTACTATGAACACCACTATGTACACAAGCTAGGAAACCTAGAAGAAATTGATTAATTCCTGAACACATATAACCTCCCAAGGCTGAACCAGGAAGCAACTGAATCCCTGAACAGGCCAATAATGAGTTCTGAAATTGAATCAGTAATAAAAAGCCTGCCAACCAAAAAAAAAAATCCTGGGACCAGATGGATTCAGAATGCAATTTTATCAAATGTATAAAGAAGATCTAGTACCATTCCTACTGAAACCACTGTAAAAAATTGAGGAGGAGTAACTCCTCCTTAACTCATTCTGTGAGGCCAGCATCATCTTGATACCAAAACTTGGCAGAGACAAAACAACAACAGCAACAAAAAAAAAAAAAAAAGAAAAAAAGAAAAAAAAAAGAAAGAAAGAAAGAAAAAAAAAAGAAAGAAAGAAAGAAAAAAAAAAGAAAAAGAAAAATTCAGGGAGTATTTTACAACTTAGGGATTCACCACAAGTATAGTGTTAAGAGGATTGCCACTGGGTTCTGGAGAACAGTACTCTGTTACTCCCTAAACACATTTTCACTGCCATAATAGAATGAAATAAGAAGGAAACCCTCTGGAAGAATTACAATTATTAACTACATTTTTGTTCTCCTATTGTTGTAAATTAGTATCACTACTGGAAGCTTTATTACATGTTAATTTATCTGTATTGCATTAAATAACAGGCATTCTGAAATGCTGCAGAATAGTGAAACAGCCTTGTATATATGCCTTGGAGGCTCCTGTCACTCTGCTTAGGAAGATTACTGACTCAAATCTTCAAATACATTATTTAGCATGAAAGCAGAACTATAAGTATTAGAGAAAAAATTGTTTATAATCATATTATAAACAGTTCCATGGCTTGTGCTTCCTTTTATGACAGTATCTTTGATTCTAAAAGCACTGACGTCCTCAAAGCTGTAACTAAAGAAAGTGACTTATGAAGATACACTTTTAGATATTCACAGTGAAAGAACAATAGTCATAATAGGAAGGTCTTATTCTGCTGTCCAGTCATCTCCCATCTCATATGCTGTTTCCATGGCTTCAAAGAAGTTTCCAATATTTTGAGAGTATATAATTTCAACTTTGAGACACAATGTGATGAAAACTGTGTACAAACTTCTAAAAGGTCACTGCTAGGTTTTACTTTAGGGTACCATCCAATCCTTTTCACCCCAGTACACACAGATGTATGAAAAATGTGTTTACTTATGCTCCTGATACTTTAGAATAAGTTAGCTGAGGAATTTACAACCCAAAAGTGGTAGATCCTCAGGGATCCAAGCCCAGATGATTGCCTCCTTTTAGAATGCATCTAATTTCAATGTGAGGGTAAATTAATTATCTTCCCCCTCCACATTCTTCCTTCACTTGACACCGGCCAATTTGTACTGGAAGGTGAAAGTGGCAAAGCAGAAGGGGTGATCAATAGCATGTTATATTGGGCTACGGGAAATCTGATCCCCGCGGGACTCAGATAGTCAAAGAGGGCAAGAAGTTAATGGGGGCAAGATAGCAAATCTACACTATAATTTAATTTGCAAGTTAAAAAACTGACTATTTTGCCAAGAAGTCTTTTATTCCATTTTCTTCAATAGCAGAAATTCATGATTATCAGTCTTTCATCCAATTTGAATTAAATACACATACAGAACAGAGAACTAAAACCCAAGAGGGATTTTATTTTAATCTGACAAATATTTTAGTGGATTTAATAAAATAAATTATTGTTCCAGAAATGTTGTGGCTTTGAATGATAAGAATCAAAGTGTCACTTTATTTTAAAATGATCACATAAAACCTATGTCTAGAAATTAGATCAAAATAGACTAAACCAACATTCATTCAAATATTTGGAGTATAACTACATGTACTGATAACTATTCTTAAGGCCAGGGATATAAAGATACAAGATAAAAGATGTATCGAAGGCCTCGATGAACTTACTGTTGAGAGAGGAAGATGAGTCAAAAAGATTACAAATAGTATGCAATGTGTATCTCTAAATCAGGAATACTTATAATATCTACTTCATTGTAAAAATTAAATGAGATAACTCATAAAAATTATTTAGCCAAATACCTGGTACAAAGTAATTTGAATAAATATCAGCCTCAGATGGTGATCACAACTGATAAAACAGAAGTTTTGAAGGCATCCCCCTTCCTCTGAGAAGTTTAGAATCCCCTCTGCATCTTGGAGCAGCTCTGTACTAGACACCTAGTACCTGAATCCTCACTGGAGCTGATACTGGGGGAAGTGCCCAGACACCTTGAGGAACCCTTGTATCTGGACATGAAATCCAATTTACATGTGTCCCCTTTTACATTCTGGTGAGAATCCTTTACATGATGTATTTAATAATATCAAGTGAATCAATAAATGCTTTATTTGGTCTTTCCTATTTACATGAGAACCATTCATCCTGTTATTTGAGTGTATAAATCTGTCTTTATTTAAGTAAATGTCATGTAATGTCTTCAAACCTTAACTCTAGTATACATTGCTTTATTCTACTATTTTTGAACATATATACGTCAATATATTCTTAAATAAATTTATATTCATTTATTCAGCCATACTTTACATATGCCTATAACACACTAGATACAATGCTCCACATATTTGTAAAAGTATAACACACAGTAGAGAAACAAGTTTTTTTTCCATATAGTTTGAAAACACTTAATCATCTAGATCTATACTAAATGCTAAAAGAAACTCTTAAATCAGGAAAAAAAAAATAGGAAAGTCTTATCAAATCAAATAAGCATTTTATAAAACTACTATGAAACAGTGAAAAGCATATCCCAGACCACATACTCCAGAACATACTCTATTATGCATAATAATTTAGAAGGGTGTTCAGAAAGTAATATGGAAAGTCAAGGCTCAACTGATAGTGTTGGAAGTATTGGTTTGGAACTTGGGAATATGTGAAATTAATCTTCACCCTATAAATACCCTAAAAAAGAAATTCAAGATACATCAGAGTGTGCAGGATATTTTCTTTTCTCCCTCCAAATTTTCTCTATCCTTATTACCCAGCTTTGAACTTCAAGAGCTTAACAGCCCTTATGAATGCGGCTACCTTCCCCTTTAGCTTCCAGTTGGGTTTGACCAACAGAAGACTCCAGCAGAAGACCACAGAGTAGAAAGACAACAGGAGCAAGGATTGATTCCCATGGCTCTCTCTGCCATGTCACCGCAGGTTAGTTAAGCTCCTATTTTAAAGGGATGGTTCCTGTCAGGTGACCTGGTCTTCAACTTCCAGTAACTTCTCTCTCTCCTGATTCTCTCAGGTTTGGGGCTGGTAACAGGACCCCATTAGTACCAACTCTGGAGCACTGCACCATCTCTTATTTGTTTCTTTTTCTCCACCCCACACCATTGTCTGTCATCTCCTATAAAACACTCTCCAGTTACACTATTTGCAGTGCTATTTGCTGCCAGAACCTTGACTTATACAGCAATATATAGGAGCTTGAGACAGAGAGTACCCCTAGGTGGAAAAGATCTATAATTTCATATAAAACTTGCATACAGTGTTATTTTTGCTCTTGAACAGGCCTATAGTTAATGCAATAAGATTAGACATTGAAATATTTATTTGTAAGCCATACACTTAAAAGTTCCATTAAATTTCATACTTGTACAATACACAACATAGGGTACAATCAATGTCTCTGGGGTTACTAAAGAAAACTTTGATATTCATCATTTTTTATTTACATGATGAGAAACATGTGATGCCAGTGGAGAACTGATTCATCTATGGGTAAGATATGGAAAAAAAATCAAAATTCTCCAAGTCAAGTTCTTCCTTTCCATGTGACCTCACATGTCCTTAAGTTATTTATACTTAAGAATGTCTTCATGACTAAATGGAATCAGTAATGACTTCTCTCTCTTTACATAACAGATCAAAGTCATATGGGAGCAAGAGTTTATCTGGATACACTCAACTCTTTCAGGCAAATGGAAAAATATCTGTGAAACTTCCATTTGTGAGGGTCCAGAGGTCCTAAGATACTTTACATTTTCAGAAAATTAAAGCAGCTGAGAAGCAGAGAAGGAGGGATACATCTGGAAAGACAGACAGTGACTAAATCATGCAGGGCTTTATAGATCACGTTAGAGATTTTCTATTGTATTCTAAGAGTCACGGAATACTTCAAAGGAACAAGACAGACCTCAATTTTAAAAGCTAATTCTGCTACCAGATACCAGGAAAAATTACAAAGCTGTAGTAGTTAAAATACCATTGTATTGTTGCAGGAATAAGTGAGTAGCTCAATAAAACAAAAGAGAATCTAGAATCACTTCTAAAATTATGGAAATATAGGATATGCTAAAAGTAGAATTTCAAATTACAGAGTACATGGCAAGCTATTAAATAAAGTGTGTTAGGACCATTGACCTTACAGTTGGAAAAAGTTAAGTCACAGTCTTACTCTGTGCATTGATTATGTAACTGCTATGAAAGATAAACCCTAAAATCTCAGTGGCTTAAAGCTATTGAAAGAAGTTTCTCTCTTGTTCACACAGAGTCAAAAATGGATATTCCTAATTGGTGTATGACTCTCCTCTAAGCAATAATTCTGGGATTTAAACTCTTTCAAATTTGACTCTACCATCTTCAACACCTGGCCTCCAAGTTCATTCGGGAAGAGGTTAGACATAGAGGATCTCTCTTGGAAGATTTTTATGAACCAAGACTGGAAGTGGCATACATTACTTCTATTATCATTCTATGCTACAGTTTAATCACAGGGCCTCACCCAAATGCACAGAAGACTGGGAAATAAAATCTAACTATGTAAAGAAAACCTAGGTAATACCATTCAGGACATAGGCATGGGCAAGGACTTCATGTCTAAAACACCAAAAGCAACAGCAACAAAAGCCAATATTGACAAATGGGATCTATTTAAACTAAAGAGCTTCTACACAGCAAAAGAAACTACCATCAGAGGGAACAGGCAACCTACAGAATGGGAGAAAATTTTTGCAATCTACTCATCTGACAAAGGGCTAATATCCAGAACCTACAAAGAACTCAAACAAATTTACAAGAAAAAAACAAACAACCCCATCGAAAAGTGGGCAAAGGATATGAACAGACAGTTCTCAAAAGAAGACATTCATATAGCCAAAAGGCACATGAAAAAATGCTCATCATCACTGGCCATCAGAGAAATGCAAATCAAAACCACAATGAGATACCATCTCACACCAGTTAGAATGGCAATCATTAAAAAGGCAGGAAACAACAGGTGCTGGAGAGGATGTGGAGAAATAGGAACACTTTTACACTGTTGGTGGGATTGTAAACTAGTTCAACCATTATGGAAAACAGTATGGTGATTCCTCAAGGATCTAGAACTAGATGTACCATATGACCCAGCCATCCCATTACTGGGTATATACCCAAAGGATTATAAGTCATGCTGCTATAAAGACACATGCACATGTATGTTTATTGCAGCACTATTCACAATAGCAAAGACTTGGAATCAACCCAAATGTCCATCAGTGACAGACTGGATTAAGAAAATGTGGCACATATACACCATGGAATACTATGCAGCCATAAAAAAAGATGAGTTTGTGTCCTTTGTAGGGACATGGATGCAGCTGGAAACCATCATTCTCAGCAAACTATCCCAAGAACAGAAAACCAAACACCGCATGTTCTCACTCATAGGTGGGAACTGAACAATGAGATCACTTGGACTCGGGAAGGGGAACATCACACACTGGGGCCTATCACGGGGAGGGGGGTGGGGGGAGGGATTGCGTTGGGAGTTATACCTGATGTAAATGACTAGTTGATGGGTGCTGACGAGTTGATGGTTGCAGCACGCCAACATGGCACAGGTATACATATGTAACAAACCTGCACGTTATCCACATGTACCCTAGAACTTAAAGTATAATAAAAAATAAATAAATAAAATAAAAAGAAAATGAGATAGATGTGATTACCTAGATCTCAGCCATACCCTATGTCATATACAAATTTAAATTAAATTCCCTGTGTATTAAAACCTAAAGTTAAAAAAAAAAAAAAAAACTATGAAAATACAAAAAAAAAATTAAGAATGTTTTTATAATCTCGATCTGACAAAGTCCTTCTTAGGCAAGAGATATAAAAGAAATAATACAGAAACAAGGAAAAAACTGACAGATTTGACTATATCAAAATTTAAAATTTCTCTACCACAAAAGACAAATTTAGAAAATAAACCTTTCTTAAAGGACGTATTTGCAAAACATATAGCAGAAAAAATTATAATAGCCAAACTGAATAAAGATGTTCTAAAAATTCTTTTTAAAATAATCTAGTACAAAAATCAACAAGAAAAAATTAAGGAAATTCACTGGGCCAAAATACGTGTGAAAAGATGCTCAAATTCAAATTCACCATTTTAGGAAAAACAACAAAAAGATTTGAAGACTATCTATCACTTTTTCCCATTAAATAGGCAAAGAAATCCATGATTAATGATGAAATAAACCCAACTAAATTTTGATGGAAGTGTAAGCTGGTACACAGTTTTTGGAAGGGAAATTCAGGAATATACATCAATATTTTAATTGTTGTAGCAATTCCACTTCCAAGATCTATTCTACAGAAACACAAATGTGCACAAAGGTATTGTTTAGATAAATGTGAGAGGGTGATGGAGAGAGTGAGTGAAGATAGGGAAGGAAAAAAGAGGGAAAGGAAAGAAAACTAGAGGAATAAATTAGGAGATAATTATGGATATGGAAGTTCATTGCAGAATTATTTGTAATATAGAAAAATAGTTGTCTTATTTCATTCAAGCTGCTATAACAAAATACCATAAATGATACAGTTTATGAACAGCATAAATTTATTTCTCACAGTACGGAAAGCTAATTCCAGGATCAAGGCACCTGCAGATTCACTATCTGGTGAGGGCCCCCTTCCTGGTTCATAGATAGCCTTCTTTTCGCTATGTCCTCACATGACAGAAGGGGCAAATGACTCCCTTGGGCCTCTTTGATAAGGCCACTAATCCCATTCAGCAGGGCTCCACCTTCATGACCTGATCTCCTCCCAAAGGTCCCACGTCCTAATACTATCACCCTGGGGGTTAAGATTTTAACATTAAAATTACAGAGGGGGTGATTTTCAGTCCATAGCAATTGTAAACACCCTATATATGGCAATGGTTAAATAAATTATGATATATTTATACTATGCTGATAGGTAGTTCTTAAAATGTATAGAGTAGACTGAAATGCACTAACAGGAAAGGGTTGATAAGGCATATTGAATGATGCAAGTTACATAACAATGAAACTAATTACATACACACATGCATGCACACACAGATATGTAAATGAGTAAACTCAGGAGAAGCTCTCAGACAATTGACATTAAATATGTGGAGAGAGGCATGAATAGAGGCTGGGGATAGGGAGGACAACAACATAAAGTGGATATTTCCTCTTTACATTACATATGTCTGTATTGTTTCAGTTTGTTACAGTGTGTGGATTTCTTTTAGAACTAAAATTAAAATTTACTCTAATTAAAAAAATTATCATATGAATTAATGCCTCTAAATTTTTGCTCCAGCCTTTTTCCATGTTCTGTGGTAGGTAAATTCCTATTTATCTTTCAGGGCTCAATTCATTTATCACAATATTTCTTGATGTTTAAGTCATAGCTGCTCCAAAATTCAAATGTGAATATTAAGCTTCCTTAAATATAGGGCACCTGGACACCTGGAAACCTCCCACCCATTCTACAAATACCCAGTACCAGCATCTCATATCTGCTTCTATACTACTATAACATCACAGCACCTAACATTGTATTGCAGTCATTCCTTAGACCCATCAATGAACTTATTTATCTAGTCGTCTTAATAAAGAGAAATTTTCCTGCAGAAATGCAACTAAGAATAAAATGCAACTAAGAGAAGTCATCTCTGGCTTTCACACTCTCTTTACCCAATAAGTGCCCCGGGAATGTGAGCCATTTCCATAATTCATAGGTACCTTGTGACATGTAAGGTTATTTTAAAATTTGTTTTCTCCTGTTAAGAAAAGATTTTCTTCCTAAAATTAGATTATGAATCTACTTCTAAAACCACTAATCAAACATAAGTTAAAGCTGCTTAAATAAGGGAGAGAAAATGTTAGAGCTCTAAAATTGCTAGAAATAGGTCACCCAGAGCTTCAATAAAACTTCAGAAAAGGTTTCAGTAAAAAAAAAAGGTATTCTCATTAAGAAGCTGTAAAGTAATCCTGCTATCAAACAGTGGAAAAGATCACATGTGCAAAAGCAGCAAAATATAGTCCATAAAGTCATTTAATGAAGCAGAAATTTGTATCTATGCCATATCTAATGCATTTCTTGAAAAAGCTCGGCATATTCGCTAATTATGAGTCATATATTATACACAGTTATTATGGGTATTATTCAGCAACAGAAGATTTAAAGTTGGTTGTCTTCTCTACCATAGTTAGCAAAGAAATATTGGTACATATATGATCTGCTTAAATAGGTTAGAAAATAGGAGGGAATTTATTAACTAGCCTTTTAATTATGCAAACAGAGTTTCCATAATTTTAAACTGAATTCCATGACACCCACAGATTTCCCTATAATCTAGCTGTAAATAGTAATTACAGTCTTCACAGTAGAAAATACTATATTTTAGGTTGCAAAACAGTCTCTATTATTATCTCCTATATTAAGTCATTTGATAACGGTCTAAAACTTTCCTAGTGGGGAGATTTTTATATTCGTTGGTAGTCATATCTTACTTCACTTTCATAAAAACTGTAAGAAAAATTTGTCAGCCATTTTAAAATTAAAGGACAGTGGAGAAGGAAATTTGCTGCTGAACTTTAAAACATTATATTTAGCAGGTCCTCCGTGGGTTGCATAATCAGTTCAAGACTATGGATTAACAATCAAAGGGAGCTCAGACACTGACCTACATTAGAGAAACCCTACACATACAACCAAAAATTCATCTTCCCCAGAGAACTAAAAGCCTTCAGGGTAACCTGCTAGCTAAGCAGCACATGTCCCAGTATTATAGTGCAACAGACCAGGAAAAAAAAAATCATCCCGAAAGGCACCACAGTAAGGGTTAGAAAAACAGTAAGAGTCCTACATAATCCAGCATTAGTTTTCAGACCTAGGCAATAGGGCTTCGAGGCAATAATCATTTAACTATGGATTATGCAAATTTAAATCTACACCTACTCAGGATGTTCAACACTCCAGTTGCCAAAATTAATTGAGCCTCATCAGAAGTGGGAAAATTTCACTATCTTGAGCTTCACCCCTGAATATTTCATAATCACTTCTACTTTGCATGGGTGCAAAACTTCACTTCCCATATTGTCACCAAAATCTACTCCCCCCTCCTGTGTTTCCTGTCTCAATGAACAGACCCTTCATCTAGCCAATTGATTGCACAAGCCAGAAAACTAAGCATGGTCCTTGATAGTTCTTATCTTGCACATCCAATCACCAAGTTCCTTTTCAAATTTCCTCATTCATTCATCTTTTTTCATTCCTACTGCCCCCACCATAGTTCAGACCACCAAAACTACTTCACTGGATCTAAAGGTGGATCTAGAATAAAACTCATGAGTCTTAAGGCCCCTTCTAGAGCTTCACATCTAATTTTGCATTCAAAATTCTGTATTTTTCTAAAGGACCCCAAAATATGTAACCTATGAAACATACAAAATCTGTAGCCTTTGCTGTCTAAATTATTGCAATGGCCCCTATCTCCCAGCTTCCAATCTTGTCTGATTTTTATCTCTGTTCTGCACTGTAGATTAAGCACGCCATCTAAAACACAAATATGACCATATTCTCCTCTTGCTTAAAAATTTCTAATAGGCCGAGCACGGTGGCTCAAGCCTGTAATCCTAGCACTTTGGGAGGCCGAGACGGGCGGATCACGAGGTCAGGAGATCGAAACCATCCTGGCTAACACGGTGAAACCCCGTGTCTACTAAAAATACAAAAAATTAGCGGGGCGAGGTGGCGGGCGCCTGTAGTCCCAGCTACTCAGGAGGCTGAGGCAGGAGAATGGCGTGAACCTGGGAGGCGGAGCTGGCAGTGAGCTGAGATCCGGCCATTGCACTCTAGCCTGGGCGACAGAGCGAGACTCCGTCTCAAAAAAAAGAAAAAGAAAATTTCTAATAGCGCCATGTTTCTCCTAGGATTTGGTCTCAACTCTTTATTATTGTTTACTTTTCACGTAGTCAACACACACTTTGTGATCTACACACAACTTGAAACCGCCACTGCAAAATTATAACTGGCACAGTGAAAGAGATCTGACCCAACCAATTCCATCTTGCCTCTAACCTCCAAGCTGTCCTGGGTGTAGGCTGAACTAACTTTGGGAGGAACTTAGTTTATACTTTATAGTATAAAACAAAGATGATAATTGCCCTTTCCTAAAACAAACCTCCGTCTTGCCTGGGGATTAGACTGTCTTTGCAGGACTAGCAAATTCTCTACAAGATTAGAAATTATGGTGTAGGAGTCATGCAGCTGGAGGCTACAAGATTTTTACCCTCCCTAAACTGCTCCTAAAATAAGTGCGTGAGACATTTTGCAGACCCGCACTTGAGAGATCAGCTGGTGCCACCCAGATCCATGAACTGGCTCATCCGATTTTAGGAACTGACTCCGCACAGAAAGACAGCTTAGACTCCCTGTGATTTCATCTCTGACCTGACCAATCAGCACTCTTGGCACTCCAGCACTCACTGGGTCTTTCTGCTCACCAAGTTGTCCTTAAAAACTGATCCGTCCGGACCAGATGGCTCAGGCCTGTAATGCTAGTACTGTGGGAGGCAGAGGCGGGCGGATTGCCTGAGCTCAGGAGTTCGAGGCCAGCCTGGGCAATATGGTGAAACCCCGTCTCTACCAAAACACAAAATTAGCCGGGTGTGGCAGTGTGCGCCTGTAGTCCCACCTACTTGGGAGGATGAGGCAGGAGAATTGCTTGAACCCAGGAGGCAGAGGTTGCAGTGAGCCGAGATTGCATCACTGCACTCCAGTGTGTGCAACAGAGCAAGACTCCATCTCCCCCCCACCCCCCAAAAAAACACTCTGATCCCCGAATGTTCAGGAGACTAATTAGTAATAATAAAACTCTGGTCTCCTGCATAGCCTATTCTGTGTGAATTACTCTTTATTGTATTTCCCCTGTCTTGATAACGTGTCTCTGTCTAGGCAGCAGTTACAAATTTAGCCAGCTACTCTACAGACCCTACATATTCTTTGGACAAACAAATTTGTGTCCCCTGCCTTCCCCAATACTTCCCATTCTCTTTACTCAAGAGACTAGAAGCCATGTGCTGATTCCTATTAAATCGGCAGCCATACCACCACCATGTTGTCACTGAGTAGGCATTTCACAAATATTTATTGAAGGAATAAGTGAATGAATAATGAATGCACTCTGCATCACTGGTCCAAATCCAGGAATAGTGATCAGCAGCCCACAAGGGATCGATCTAGCAAGAAAAGGAACTGATTGATTCCTGGGAGTACATTGCAGTTGATTTCCCATATTTATGAGTAATTATACTGGAAAGAATTTTAATAAATCATATATCAGAGAGAACAGTCATTAAGTTTCACTCTAAGTTTCTCTCTTCCTTAGAAATATGCATGTTTTCCCAATATCCTATTGCTTTGAATATAATACCTGATATGCCAGATGTTTCCAAGCTGACATTGCCCTGTCTATCAAACAAAGAGTATCTAATTCAGGGCCTAAATATAGGCGATTGCTTCTCTTTCTCCAACACACTATTTTCGGGTAAGTATTTTTCTACTTATCCTGTTTCACCATGTAATCTGGCAAACTTTGGAGTTTTTTTCTGTTCCTGTTTCCCTATTGTGGTTAATTTTATGTGTCAATTTGACTGTGACACAGGGTGCCCAGAATAAACATTACTTCTGGATGTGTCTGTAAGGGTGTTTCCAGACGAGATTAGCATTTGAATTGGTGGACTCTGTAAGGCTTGCCCTCAATCATCCAATCTACCAAGGGCCAAACAGAATAAAAAGGTGGAGGAGGGTGGAATTCAGTCTCTGCCTGACTGAGTCTTCTCCTGCCCTCAACTGAGACTTATACTACAAGCACTCTGATTCTCAGAACTACCTCCCCAGCTCTCCTGGGTCTTCCACTTGCAGACACCCAATTATGGGACTTCTCAGCCTCCATAATCACATGAGCCAGTTCTTTATGATAAATCATATATTGTGCGCGCACGCACACACACACACACACACACACACACACACCCCGTATTGATTCTGTTTCTCCAGAAACTCCTCACTAATATACCTACCTCCTTCATACATATTCTTATCAGGTACCTAGGACACTATGTTTTTTCAAAATTATCCTGATAATTACTTTCTATGTATCAATACTTACTTAGATTTTATTCCATACTGAAATAAGCCTTCCAATAATTACAAAACAACACAAACTTTTTTATACTCATTCATTTAAGAAATAGTCATTGAATACTTTATGTACTGAACAGTATACTACAGGGTACATAAGATAATTTATATTGTACATTTATATTATCCTACATGCTTTTCTAATCTAGGGACATAATAAAATAATTTTATATCACTCAATAAATGCTGTAGATCTCTTTATATGGTTCTTGCATATTTCCTTGTTAAATGTTCTAAATATACATAGATGACAGATAGATAGACTTTCAGATAGATACTTGAATACTAGGATTTAGTTAAATTTGAATATTTTTTCATATACATGTTATTGAGATTTCACATATCTATACATGCATTAAATTGACAGTTAAAATACAGTTTTTGATCACTGAATTGTTCTAGTTTTTAAGAGTTCATAGGACAAGCCTTCCATCCGTAACTTTTTTGTCAATATTTTCTTAGCTCTTCTTGCTTTTTCCCTCTTCTAGGTGAATTTTAATAAGATTTCCTCAAGTTCCAGATAATCACATAAGGGTTTTGTGCAGAATTGCATCAAGCCCATAAGTTGATTTGTGAAGAACTGACACCTTGACCTTATAGAGTAATCCATGATGATTATATTAATAATGATGATCTGGGACAATCTGCTGTTGTCTATGCTTATTCTTAGTTTATAGAAATATCCAGATATTACAAAATATTAACATGAGTAATCTATCCATTTGATCATTGCTCAGTCAAAAACAAAGAAAAAAATTGTACTTTGTCAAAATTATTAATTATTAATTACATATTCCTACCTCAAAAAACCATACCAGATATGCAATGGTGTCAAAATTTAATACAGTTCACTAGCTGGACAAAGCCATATTTATACAAAATTCAACAGAAACAAGAACTTTCTGCTTTGCATTCTTTTCATGAAAGAGTGACTATCTTTTAGTACTCCACTCCCTAACCTAATAAAGGTCATCTACTTCCTCAATATCAGAATATAAAATATTTAAAGTTATGGATACAATAGTGTTTCAACTCAGATAAATTATGAAAGAAAAGCTTTGGACACAGAGAGGGGAACAACACACATGGGGGGCCTGTCCAGGGATGGGGGTCAAGGGGAGGGAGAGCATTAGGACAAATACCTAATGCATATGGGGCTTAAAACCTAGATGATGGCTGGGCGTGGTGGCTCATGCCTGTAATCCCAGCACTTTGGGAGGCCGAGGCAGGTGGATCACCTGAGGTCAGAAGTTCAAGACCAGCCTGATTAACATGGTGAAACGCCGTCTCTACTAAATATAGAAAAATTAGCTGGGCGTGGTGGCAGGCACCTGTAATCCCATCTACTCGGGAGGCTGAGGCAGGAGAATCGCTTGAACCCGGGAGGCAGAGGTTGCAGTGAGCTGAGATCACACCATTGCACTCCAGCTTGGGCAACAAGACTGAAACTTCGTCTCAAAAAAAACAAAAACAAAAAACCTAGATGATGGGTTGATAGGTGTAGCAAACAATCATGGCTCATGTATACCTATGTAACAAACCTGCATGTTCTACACATAGATCCTGGAACTTAAAATAAAATAAAACAAAGTAAAAAAAGAATAAGCCATCCGGTGAGATTAAGCAAAACCAGATAACAATAAAAATTGCACTGCTGTAGTAGCTTCATGATTTTGAATCTATGCAAAGTGAGAAAGTGTAGCATATTGGTATGTAAGTACCTTCACAGCAAAGATCTTCTCTTTATTTACATCGAGCACATGGCCAGCAATCAGAACTGGGAAAATTTTCAAAATACGCTAACTATAATTTTTAGGTCCTAAGTGGTATTTTTCTGAATATTCAAGGGAAAATATTGTAGTCCATAGCTTAACTTTTGATCAGTATACATATTCTACCCTAAGAATCTCTTTACAGTCAGAATCTGTATCTTACTTATCTTTTTACCATCAACATTTAATACTGACCAAGCTTGCACATATTAAATTAAAATAGTGAGAACAATGGCATCATCTCTGGGAATGAAAGTAATAAGTAAATGTGTGTGTGTGTGTGTGTGTGTGTGTGTTTTATTGTATCCCAATATAGAGATACATATGACCAGTGTGATTTCATGCTTTGAAAAGTGTGAAAATAATTGGCTTGGAATTAACAAAGTTACTGACATTTTAAAAGGCCATGTACTAGAGAAAAAGCACAGAAATTTTTACTAAGTTGTACGATAAGCCCTTAACAATTATATCTACGCATATCATCACATATCTGTAGAAGCCAGAAGTTCTTTAAAACTAGTTGAGAAGCACTAGTTGGCCTTCCCTATCTTTCTTAGAAGTGTGCCTTTATTAGTGTGCCCTTCAAAAACTGCAAACTGCACCGAGACAGGAAAACAGTGCTCTCCCAAGGAGTTAGAAAGGAAAGTAAATCATAGATGAGTCTAGCCTCTGACACACTCACACAGGCCTTGTCTCTTGGAAACCTCTTCATTTTTTGCAGTCAACTCTGGAAAGCAGACAAAGAAAAAGACATTTGTAATTTTGACCTACACTTAAAAAAAAAATAAATTTAACAAACAGAAAGATGCTACAGTTTAGAGAAACATAAAAATATTAGCTTTGCAATCACCATAGTAGAGGCACATGAGATGGCAGAAATGCCAATTTTGTCCATGAGAAACATGTGTGCAAGGCCTTGCTGCAAGCCACCATTTGTACGTTCCTTACTGCAACCTTTTCATGCTAAACCAATGGTTTGTGTTTGTAACAGTGTTTGGTGTGGAAAGTAAAATAGCAGGACAAAAGAAACATGAAGGATGCCTGTTCCATGATGGAGCACCTCTACAACTTTAGTCATGGTTGTATGTTAGCTAGCGATGTACAAGCTTTTCAGAAAACAAATTATGACAACAGACACTGAAGTAGCCATGCTCTTCCATACAGTCTAGAATCATTCTTTTGTTTTCACAATGCCCATCAAACCCTGCTGTAAAATGCAGGAAGCCTCTTTTCTGGGAAGCCTCCTTTCTTCATTCATATCGCTGACTATCAAATGAAAGAGATGTCATTGTTGATTAAATGCAGGTATTGAGAGTGATCCTAGGATAGAACCTTCTAGTCCATAGCATGGCAGAGAACAGTGGGAAGAACTTCGAAAAGTAAGAACGACCTGCATCTCTCTGAATAAACTGCTTGATATATCTGCATTAACTTCTTTGTTTTCATCAAGGGTGTTTCATAATGTTTTCGTCCTAATCTCCTTAAGAAACAAGAGTACTAAAATACCATTTAAGAAATTCATTCTATGTCTCAAATATGCTTAATAAAGTGGGGGAGAGGGAGTTATGTTCAGGAAATGTGACAATGTGTAAAAAGATAGTCATAAAGAGCACAGATATATAGAAAAAGAGTCACATCTTCCTCAGGCCATAGTCTCATTTTTTTCCTTAAAGCGAAGAGGACACAGGTGAATGAAAACATGGAGAAAAATGTAGTAGCCAGACTCCTATCGCCTATCCAAGAGGATTGTAGCTCTAAATGTGAAAATAAAAACAACAAAGCTTCTGAAAGACCGTGCAAGAGAGCATCTTCTAAATGACTTTGAGGTTAAGAAATATTTCCCAGAGAACAAAAAGCACTAATCAAAGGAGAAATTAATAAATTAGACTACATTAAAATTAAGAAGTTTCCTTTCATTAAAAAAACACTTAAGACAGTGAAAAGGTAAGCCACAGTATTTGCAACACATATAATCAACAAAGGATTAATATAGAATAAAGTACTTCAAACTACCAATAAGAAAAATCCAGAACTCATTTGCAAAAAGTGGCAAGAGACTGAACAAGGATTTTATGAAACGGGATATCCAAATTTCCAACAAATATATTAAAAGGGTTTGTTAAACGGGCTGGGCACAGTACCTCATATCTGTAATCCCAGCACTTTGGGAGGTCAAGGCGAGTTAATCACTTGAGGCCAGGAGTTCGAGACCAGCTTGGCCAAAATGGCAAAATCCCGTCTCTACTAAAAATACAAAAATTAACCAGGCATGGTTGCTCACACCTGTAATCCCAGCTATTCAGGAGGCTGAGGCAGGAGAATTGCTTAACCCGGGAGGTGGAGGTTGCCGTGAGCTGAGATTATACTACGGCACTCCAGCCTTGGTGAAAAAGCAAGGCTTCATCTCAAAAAAAAAAAAAAAAAAAAAAAAAAAAGTGGTGTGATTAAACCTCAATAGTAGCCGAGGAAAGATAAAGACATACCTCTGCAAACCCCTCAGAATTCAAATAACTGGAAATACCAAGATTTGGTTAGTCTTAAGAACAACAAGCAGTCACACACTATTGACAGAACGGAACATTATTTGGGATATCTGCTTTGTATTGTCTCCTCAAGTTAAAGATACCACATCTAGTGACCCAGCAACTTCATACCTACATATAGACTAAAGATGTATACATATTAACCAAAAGATGTGGTCAAGAATATTCATAGAAACATTATTAGTAATAGGCAAAAATTGGAAACAATTCAAACATCCACCAACTGTAAAATAAATACATTGTGGTACATTCATCTAATGAAACACACTACTGCCATTAATATGAACAAACTACACCCACGTGCAATAACATCAATGAATCTCACAAACATAATTTCGCAAAAGAAGCCAGGCACAAGGGAATACATTTCATATGACGCTATTTACATAAAGCTTTAAAAAGTAGGCAAAACTGATCTATAGCGTTAGAAACCAAAACAGTGTTTACTTCTGGGGAGAAAGGAGGGTTCCGTGATTAGGAGGGGACATAAATGGCTTCCAGGGTGCTGTCCCCATGTTCTATTTCTTGAGTAAGAAAGTGATTTCACAAGTGAGTTGATTTTGAGATAGTTCATTCAGTTGAACACTTTTTTCTGCACTTTTCTGTGTGTTACACTTCAATGAAGAGGTTTTCTCCTTTTTTAAGCAGCCAGACGTAGTCTTTCTTTGGAGAATTAAAAACAAAACAAAACAAAAAACAAACAAAATTGCCTCTAGTGTACTCAATTTCTATCAAATGCCAAGCCCTTTATCAAAATAAGCTAATCTTTTTAAAAAGATTAAGTCCATGTGATTGTCCTTTTAAAAATTACGATTGACCCAGTTATTAAGATGAGTAAAGTAAGAAATTGAGTGATGTGTCCAAAATTTAAAGGTTAATAAATTCCAGGCCTAGGGTACAAGTACCAGGTCCTATTATTACAAGCTCAGTACCATTTCTGTCATTATACAAGTGCTTTGAAGTTTAAAGCATAGTTTTGCTTCACATCTTCAATCCACCAAGAAATTGTGTGTAATAGGATAGATATGCTAGCCTCATTGTGCTGCCAGGAAATTATATGTGCTAGAAGGCGTCTGTCGCTGAAATCGTCCCTCCTGAAAAGCCTCGGGGCATCTACTGTGCCTACAGGCCCCTTCTGAGGGCAACCATGTTCAAAGCACTCTGGGCTTTGCATAACATGACCCTGTGACCTGGCCTCTGCCATATTACAGTGGTTAAAGGCATGGGATTTGAAGTTAAACAGAGCTGAGTGAGTCCCAGCTCCGTCAGTATTTAGCTTCTCTGAGTCTTTGTTTCCGTATCTGTAAAACAGGGATAAGAATAATACCTGCTTCCCAGTGCTGAGATGAGCAGTAATCTGGTTCTTGACATTGAGTTAAATGACAAGTAACGTTCTTGGTAGAGTTTTTGGTTTCTGTCATTGTTCTAATGCACATAGACAACAGTGGCCTCTGAGGTAAGCCTGACCTGAGATTGCAGTAGCACTCTCTGCTACATGAAGACCCATCAGTGCAACCACACATTCTCTGTGGCAGAGGTGACTGTGAGATGTGGAGAGAGCTGAAAGTCAGTGGGAGTATAAATTGAAAATCCACATTAAGGAGGATGAGTCCCTAAAGTGATAGGAGCCAGTAGGCAGAGGCCAAGGTCAATAGAGGACACTTTGCTGGCAGCATGAATAAGAAACTGAGAGAGACTTAGGTAACAGGCAAGATGCAAAAACAGTGAGCAATGGACACTGTTTCTGAAGGAGACATTTTCAGACTCACTGTAATCAGAGCTGCTAGGTGGAAAGTGTAGCTTAATAAGGGACAGGGAATGAAGGGGAGGTTCTCTTTGAAGCCTCTTCTGTAGCTACGGAAAGCAACCTCAGCCCTCTTCCCATAACATGACAAGCTGAGCACATCACTGTTCCCTGTGCCCAAAAGCTCTTTAACTCCATTAGGAGAGAAAGTTAAAGGGTCTGTCCCAAAACCAAATAAATGGACCAGCGCTAGATTAAGCCAGTGGATAAAGGTTCAAGTTGATTCAAGAAAACACTTAACTTTTACTTAATGAGTGCTATTTGTAATCTTCTTAAACTTGTCCATCACAGACTGATTGTTCAGTGAACAAATTATTTCCAAATCTAAAGGATAGTTAATAGAATCTTCTTAGTGATTCATACAGAGAAAACGTCTGGAATTGATCCACTCCACCAGAAACCAAGGCATTGCTAACAAGTTCCCAAATGGAAAACGCAACCACAAGAAGAAAATAGTCTTCAAAGTTTACTCAAAGACAAACCAATTTGAAAAGTGGCAAAATGTATCCCACATGCTAAAAGATCTAGACTTAGACCAAGAATTTGGCTTCAAGCATAATACAATTACAAATACATAAAGAATTAATGTCGATTAATTATTTATGTTTTGTTTATGCTAGAAAAACTCATGAAAAATAGAGTTAAACAGTTTTATACATAAGGAAAACACCAGAATATCTAGAAGCCATTACTACCACATAAGGTAATGCTTGACTCTTAGGGGCTAAAGTTTTGAATAGATATTTCCTTAGGTTCTTATTTAAATTAATATTTAAACTATTTGAGTTCCTTTGGCTTTCTTCCTCATCAAATAGAAGCTGAGGACATCTAGTAGGTAGACATCCAGAAAAAGATGATCTGCAAGGTTATTGGAATAACTGGAGGTTAAATGTATATTGTGTCACTATTTTCAAAGTGAATATTATAAATTCCTTTCTAGGTGTTTTCTTAGAAGCATTTTACCATTATGAACACTATTTGACTACTAATAATTTGAAGGTCACATGAAAAAAATTATATCTGCTATGATTCAAAAAGAAATAGCAACTAGGTTGTGAACAAGAGCCATGTTCATCTTGCCGCATTTAGAATAATGTAGCAGTGCCTATAACAAGTAAACAGTGGACAGGCTTGGTTCTGCTGGATTTAGATTAACCTTTACAAGCAATACAGAATTAGATTATGAAAATAAATTGAAAATGGCATCTCCTTAGACTCACTTTGTACTCTGCATTTTCTTAAGCTTTTATGTGACTGTCAAATATTAGTTCAGGGCTCCATTCATATTTATAGCATTTTATCTTTTTTTTTTTTTCCTGAAAAGATAAGCACCAGTCTTCAGAAAAATATTCTGACTACTGGATACAAAAAACAACTCTTTCTTGAATGGTTAATGTTTCAAATATGAGCACAGATACCAGATGGCAAAAGGGGGAAAAAAGAATTCAAGTTGTTTCATTGTTCAATGATAAGGATTTTTCCATCTGCTGACTCAATACTAACTTGGTTTGCACTCTCTTAGAGCCAATACAATTAAAATTCTATTTGAAGTGAAAAGTTTCAGAAAAAAATTAGAAACCTGAGAAACCTTTCTACAGGTTATACCCATCCCTTAAATAGCTACACTTTTACGTGAACAAATATAAGTGCAGGATAACGTTAAGATAGAAAATACCTTTTGAAAAATTCTAAAGACACATGTATTTAAGTAATAATGAAGACTATTTTATGTGATTAAAATGTAAGTGAACATCTGCAAGAATTTAGAGTCATGGTGAAATAAAATGCATCTAAAGTAATAATATACTGGGGTAACCATCACAAAGGATGAAATGGAAGACTACTGGTAAGTGAACAATGTGGCAGCCATTGACAAAGGAAAAAGTTTAAATGGCTGATACACCGAGATCAAATGGCAAGTAATGAGGAGAATGGAATAGCAACGACTAGCAACCACATCTTAGAGGATAGCAGAAGGCTTATACACTAAAGTAGGTCTAAAGAGGAGAAATAGCTATAAACAAATAGAATTCATGAGAACAAGACTCAAGTAAGAATCATGAACAGGAGAGTCCTAGGATCCCTCCAAGCAAGTTGATGCCTAATACAACATTTTCCCCATGATCCTTTCATAGAAAGAGTTCCTACTCAAAATAAAATATTCATAATATTAAGAAGGAATTTTCCAGGGTTACCTTCCCTTTTGTTTTTGAAAACACTACCCAGTTTAGGGCGTTTCTTTAATATTTAAAAGTTCCTCTAAAGATCATGACTTCTGTATTCCTGATGCCTACTACCTAGTATATGATTAATGTTCTACAAATATTTCTAGGTTTTTTTCCCCAGCTTTATTGAAGTATAATTGGCAAATTAAAATTATCTCTCTATATATATATTTAAGGTATATATGATGTTTTGATAGACATATGTAATTTGTGATATGCATTGCAACAATCAAGCTAAAGAACATATCCGCCACCTCACATAATTACTGGTGTGTGTGTGTGTGTGTGTGTGTATGGTGGGAATATTTAAGACCTACTCTCTTAACAGGTTAAAAGATAAAGGCAGCCAGGAGTGATGGCTCACGCCTGTAATCTCAGCACTTTGGGTGGCCGAGGTGGGTGGATCACCTGAGGTCAGGCTGAGGCGGGTGGATCACCTGCGTTCAGGGGTTTGAGACCAGCATGGCCAATAATGGTGAAACCCCATCTCTACTAAAATACAAAAATTAGCCGGGCGTGGTGGCAGGTGCCTGAAATCCCAGCTATTCAGGAAGCTGAAGCATGAGAATCACTTGAACCCGGCGGGGCAGAGGTTGCAGTGAGCCAAGATCGCACCACTGCACTCCAGCCTTGGCGATAGAGCAAGACTCTGTCTCAAAAAAAAAAAAAAAAAAAAAAAAAAAAAAAAAAAAAAAAGATGAAGACAGGGTAAAGGGATAAAGGGATATTTACAGGGTACTTTTTAGGTGGTCAGGAAAGTGGAAAGTTGACTGTGAAAGCTGAAATATGATGGAAAGCAAGCAGCAAGTCACTATGTGTGGACAAACATCTCACAGGGTCCAGCAAGGGAAGAGGCTCTGAAGCTAAAACATGAAGATCCTCTACAGGAGTCTTTTGATTAGGGGAAGAAAAAAAGATTTTAAATAAGATGAATTTTTAAAGTCTATTCATTATTCTTCATTAACAGGAAAAGTATACACATTTATATATTCATACTTTAAGAGTGTCTGTCTCAAAATAAACAAAAGTAAAACAGGAGTTCTCTCTTTCAATCTCCCTCCCTCTCTCTCCCTCTGAGAGACATTTTGATTTTCAGTCTGGATGATCTGTTTATTGTTGAATGTGTGTGTGTGTGTGTGTGTATTTATATAATTTAGGTTAATCACATTTGTTTTTTAATAGAGGTTTACCTCCCACCACACTTGGGATCTCTAATATATGCCTTAACAACATTATTTCTAGTCAAGTAAAATAAGCTTTTGATACATTTTATATATTAGATTATATTCCAACAATACAACAAAGTAACATTTTCTTCATTCATAGATGAGAAAAACTGAAACTCAGAGGAAATTTGTAACTTGCTTAAGATCACATGATGGGAAATGATAGAATTCGGGTCTGAACCTGGGTGTCTTGACCCTAAATCTTAGGCTTTTCCCCATTGACACACTTAATACTAAAATGGTACTATCTTTGATGTTTAGGGTATTGCCACCCAAAATTATTTTCTATATTTAAATAAATCAATTAAAATAAAGTTATTAAAATAATTTTATATATTTAAAATATATAGGTTTTTAACGTTCTTTTGATTTTATCTTTGACCCATTGATTGTTCAGGAATATATTATTTGATTTATACATATCTGAGAATTTTTCCATTTTCCTCCCACTATTGATTTTAAATTACATACTATTGTGGTCAGAAAAGATACTTGCTATGATTTCAATCTTCTTAAATTTATTAAGACTTGTTTTATAGCCTCACATATGATCTGTCCTGGAAAATGATCTGTGTGCACTTGAAAAAAATGTGTATTCTGCTGCTATTGGATGGTATGTTCTGTAAATACTTGTTAAGTCCATTTGGTCTAGAGTGTTGTTCAAGTCTGCTGTTTCCTTACTGCTTTTCAGTCTAGGCAACCTGTACATTGTTGAATATAGTATATTAAAGTCCCCTACTATTATTTTATTGTCTATCTCTCCCTTCAGATTTATTAATATTTGTTTTATATATTTAGGTGCTCTGATGTTGGGTGAATATATATTTACAATTGCTATATCCTCTTGATTAACTGACCCTTTTATTATTAAATAATAACCTTCTTTGTCTATTATGACGGTTTTGACTTACAGTCTATTTTGTTCAACATAAGTATAGCCACTCCTGCTCTCTTTTGGTTACTATTTGCCTAGAATATCTTTTCTCATCTCTTCACTTTAATTGTGTGTGTGTCCCTAATGTAAAACTGACTCCACTCTAGGCAGTATAGAATTACATCAAAGTTTATTTTTTTAAGCTATTCGACCACTTTATGTCATTTATTGGAAAATTTAATGCATTTACATTTTAAATGATTATTGATAATAAGGACTTATTATTGCCATTTTATTCATTGTTTCCTGACTGTTCTGTAGTTTCTTTGTTCCTTTCTTCCTTTCATAGTCTTGTTTTGTAACTTGATGATTTTTTTGGTAGTGGTATGCTTTGATTCCTTTTTCTGTATCTTTTCTGGACCTATAACAGGTTCTTTGTGGTTACCACAGGGCTTAAATAAAATATATTTTTTAGTTATAATAGTCTATTTTAATCTAACAATTTAATTTCAATTACATACAAACATTCTACACTTTTACTTTTCCTCTCCTCACTTTTTATGTTATTAAGATCACAGGTTATATTTTTTATATTGTGCTTTCTTTAACAAATTGTTACAGCTAAAGTTATTTTTGATAATTTTGATAACTTTTATGCTAGTGTTAAAAGTAATTTATATGCCACCATAACAATACTAGGATCTTCTGACTTTGATGATATTCTTACCTTTACAGTGAGTTCTATACTTTCATATGTTTTTACGTTTTTAGCTAGTGTACTGTTTTTCAATTGAAGGAACTCCCTTTACCATTTCTCGTAAGGCTCATCTAGTGATGATGAACTCCCTTAGCTTTTGTTTATCTGGGAAGATCTTTATAATTCCCAAATTTCTGAAGGATAGCTTTGCCAGATATAATATTCTTGGTTGAAAGTTTTTTTGTTGTTTTTTTCCAACACTTTTTATATTATGTCCCACTCCCTCTTGGTCTGCAAGGTTTCTGCAAAAAAAAAAAAAAAAAAAAAAAAAAAAAAAAATGTCTGCTGATAGTCTTATAAGGGAAGGTAGTTTCCCTTGCATGTGATAAACGGCTTTTCTCTTGCTGCTTTCAAAATTCTCTTTGACTTTTTTCTTTTTTTATTTTATTTAATATTGATATCTTACAATTGTAGGTATTTACGGGTTCCAATGTGATGCTATGATATATGTATGGAATGTGGAATGATTAAATCAAGCTAATTAACATATCCAACACCTTAAATATTTATCATTTATTCATCCTGTCTAACTGAAACATTATGCCTTTTGACCAATATCTCCCCAAGCCCCTTTCCTCATCCTCTGAAAACCACAATTCTGCTTCTTCCATGAGTCTGGTTGTTTTAGATTTCACAGAGAAGTGAGAATATGTGGTATTTGTTTTTCTGTGCCCAGCTTGTTTCACTTAGATGAATGTCCTCCAGGTTTATCCATGTTGTTGCAAATATACATACAAATGGCCAACAGATATATGAAAATATATTCAACATCACTAATCATTACAGTAGTGCAAATTAAAATCAGAATTAGATACCACTGCACACCTTGTAGAATGACTATTATAAAAAAGATGAAAGAAAACCAGTGTTTGCAAAGATAGAGAGAAAAAGGAATCCCTTGTATATTGTTGGTGGAAATGTAAATTAGTACAGCCATTATGGAAAACTGTGTGAAGGCTCCTCAAAAACTAAAAATAGAATTACCATATGATCCAGCAATCCGACTTCTGGGATTTCCAAAGGGTCTCAAATCAGTATGTCACAGAGATATCTGCACTCTCAAATTGCAGCTATCTCATATTACAGTGGTATTCACAACAGTCAAGTTATGGAATTGATATAAATGTCCATCAACAAATAAAGAAAATGTGGTGTATATATACACAATAGAAACTATTCCTCCTTTTAAAAAAGAGAGATTCTGTCTTTAATTTAATAATTTGATTATAATGTGTTTGTGAAGATCTTTTTATGTCTAATCTAAATATATGTTTATGTTCTATGTTTAATTTTGGGCTTCAATGACCTAGATGTTCATTTTCCTCTCCAGATTTGGGAAGTTTTCTATCATTATTTCCTTAAATAAGCTTTCCTCTCTTTCATTCTTGTCTGCTCCTTCTGAAAATTTTGTAATATATACATTTGTTTGCTTAATCGTGTCCCGTAAGTCCCATAGTGTTTCTTGTTTTAAATTGTTCCTCTGACTAGATATTCTCAAATGACCTATCTTCAAGCTCACCAATTCTTTCTTCTGCTTGATCAAGTCTGCTATTTAGGCTCTCTGTAGAAATTTGCAGCTCAATTATGTGTTCTTTAACCCCAGTATTCCTGTTTGGTTCGTTTCTATGGTTTCTATTTTTCTATTGAACTTCCCATTTTGTTCATGTATTTTATTATTATTATTATTATTATTATACTTTCAGTTCTAGGGTACATGTGCATAATGTGCAGGTTTGTTACATATGTATACTTGTGCCATGTTGGCGTGCTGCACCCTTCAACTTGTCAGCACCCATCAACTCGTCATTTACATCAGGTATAACTCCCAATGCAATCCCTCCTCCCCCGCCCCCTCCCCATGATAGGCCCCGGTGTATGATGTTCCCCTTCCCGAGTCCAAGTGATCTCATTGTTCAGTTCCCACCTATGAGTGAGAACATGCGGTGTTTGGTTTTCTGTTCTTGGGATAGTTTGCTGAGAATGATGGTTTCCAGCTGCATCCATGTCCCTACAAAGGACACAAACTCATCCTTTTTTATGGCTGCATAGTATTCCATGGTGTATATGTGCCACATTTTCTTAATCCAGTCTGTCTCTGATGGACATTTGGGTTGATTCCAAGTCTTTGCTATTGTGAATAGTGCCGCAATAAACATACGTGTGCATGTGTCTTTATAGCAGCATGACTTATAATCCTTTGGGTATATACCCAGTAATGGGATGGCTGGGTCATATGGTACTTCTAGTTCTAGATCCTTGAGGAATCGCCATACTGTTTTCCATAATGGTTGAACTAGTTTACAATCCCACCAACAGTGTAAAAGTGTTCCTATTTCTCCACATCCTCTCCAGCACCTGTTGTTTCCTGCCTTTTAAATGATTGCCATTCTAACTGGTGTGAGATGGTATCTCATTGTGGTTTTGATTTGCATTTCTCTGATGGCCAGTGATGATGAGCATTTCTTCATGTGTCTGTTGGCTGTATGAATGTCTTCTTTTGAGAAATGTCTGTTCATATCCTTTGCCCACTTTTCAATGGGGTTGTTTGTTTTTTTCTTGTAAATTTGTTTGAGTTCTTTGTAGGTTCTGGATATTAGCCTTTTGTCAGATGAGTAGATTGCAAAAATTTTCTCCCATTCTGTAGAATGCCTGTTCACTCTGATGGTAGTTTCTTTTGCTGTGCAGAAGCTCTTTAGTTTAATTAGATCCCATTTGTCAATTTTGGCTTTTGTTGCCATTGCTTTTGGTGTTTTAGACATGAAGTCCTTGCCCATGCCTATGTCCTGAATGGTATTACCTAGGTTTTCTTCTAGGGTTTTTATGGTTTTAGGTCTAACATTTAAGTCTGTAATCCATCTTGAATTAATTTTCGTATAAGGAGTAAGGAAAGGATCCAGTTTCAGCTTTCTACTTATGGCTAGCCAATTTTCCCAGCACCATTTATTAAATAGGGAATCCTTTCCCCATTTCTTGTTTCTCTCAGGTTTGTCAAAGATCAGATGGCTGTAGATGTGTGGTATTATTTCTGAGGACTCTGTTCTGTTCCATTGGTCTATATCTCTGTATTTTTAATCTGATTTTTGTTTAGTTGCCTATCTGTGTTCTCTTGTAGTTCACTGAGCTTCTCCAAGATAATCATTTTGAATTCTTTATCTAGCAGTTCATCTAATTCTATTTCTTTAGGGTCAGTTACTGGCAATTTATTTTGTTCCTTTGGTGGTGTCATGTTTTCCTGATTATTCATGATCTTTTTGGCCTTGTGTTGGTGTCTATGCAGTTAAAGAAATAGGCACTTTTTCTAGTCTTTACAGACTGGCTTTAAAAGGAAAAACACTTCACCAGTTGGCTCAACCAGTAATTTTGGGCAGCTCTGCTCTTAGGGTCCATAGATAGGTTGGCTACTGAAGTCACCAGAACAGCTGGCTTGATGCTTCAGTCAGAGGGCAGACAAGTGTGGCACCTGGGTTTGTGATGCTTGGCCTGGAATCAGGGATGATGGGGGCTGGTCTGGCGCTGGGGCAGGGCTGGCACTTAGATTTGCAGGAGCCAGCCTGCAGCCTAGGTCCATGGGTACTGGTCCAGTGCCTGGAGCCATGGTGGCTATCATACAGCATGAGTCCATAGGGGCAGGCCTGAAGACTGAGGTTTAAGAGCCAGCTTAGCACTGGGACAAGTCTAAAACCTAGGTCTGTGGGGGCAAGTCTGGTGCTGAAGTTCACTAGGGCAGGCCTGGTGCTGTAGCCTGTGAAGTCTTGTGCTTATGTAACTCTCTTTTCCCAACCTGAAGATTATCTCTCTCTCTCTCTCTCTACATATATATATATATATGTGTGTGTGTGTGTGTGTGTGTATACACTCTATATATATGTGTGTGTATATATATATACTCTATATATATGTGTGTGTATATATATATACTGTGCTGTGTGGGCTTGGGAGAGGAGTGATGCAAGCAATATGCAACAATCCTTTCTACCTTCTTCAATGTGCCTTTTCTTATTTCTGTGTTCCACCCAGGTACTATAATTCTCACTTTGATTTCTTAGCTCTTGCAAAGGTATTTGTGCATGAATGGTTATTAAAATTGATGTTTCTGTGAATGAGCAAGCACTAGAGACTCCTATCCCACCATTCTCAATGAGTCTCTTCATAAATCAATATTTCTCTGTTATTATATATTTCCTTCAATCAGGATAAGCTTATGAAGATCAAAAAATTGTTTCTTTATCCTTTTCTGTGAACAGCTTACAATAGTGTCAAACCTCAATTTTCTCCGTAATAAGTGATGGCAAATATGATGAATGAAAAACAATATTTCCTCCAAGTATATTGCAGTTATGTCTGTTTCCTTCTTTGCTTCTTTACTACTAGTACAATGGTCTCCAAAGAGAGAAGTAGAGAAGTATGTGTCCCAGAGGTTGGCAAGGTGAGCCATCAATGCCCAGGAAGAAAATATTAGAATTTCTATTTCTATTTATTTTTTCACCTACTCCCTTTGAACATCTAAATTTTTCACATGCTTACATTATATATTAACCCATTAATATACAAATACAATTTATAAATAAATAAGTATATTTGCTCTGTGAAGAACTGAGGGCACAATTTAGAAAGTTTGGAAACCATTGCACTAAACAGCTAACATACTAAATTCTTGCCACAAAATAAGCATGAAAAAATCATTTACTGAATTTACCATGTTACTATACTTTTTAAGTTCAAATTATTTTCCATATATTAAACTATCATGTGTTAAATAATATGGTTTGAAGTGCCACTTAGACACAAAGCAGTCAATCAAAGCCAATAATATGTTTTTTTTAATAAATGAATGAACATTCTATCAAGATGGGAAAACACTGTGGTAAACTGAGCTATCAATAATTTGGTATGCTGAGGAGCTCCATGGCAAAAGGGATGCAAGTTCAATTAGTTATTTTGTAAATGCTGCATACTATATTACACTCTTTCAGATTCACAGCAAAGATGAGTATGCTAAAGGCTCTGGGAAATCCTGCAAGTTACAAATACCTTTAACTTTGTTTATTCCAACATTTCCCATTTCCACATTTTTTTCCGTCCATAGCACTTCTTCCCCATTCATAATGTCCACTAACTACCTCCAGGGAATAGTGTTCCTAAGAATGCACTTGGTGAAATTCTGTTTTAATGAGATTTCACCTAAAAACTGAAGGCTCAGCTGAACATAGAAGCATTCTTATTGGTTGCATATGAAGCTAAGGGATAACTCAAGCCATTGTATATAGAATTCAGTACTATGCAATGTCATTAGTAATGACCTAGACTGTGGGTATAGCAAGGATGCACCTTAAGCTTCCTACGGAAATCCAAGTCTGAACTTTACAAGCATGTTATTTGGTTGGGTATTTTTTATCTCAGATATTTAGCTAATTTATATATACAGAGTCTACCTGATTTGAAGGGAGGAATTATCATTTTTATAGAAAGGGGACAAGAAAAGAGGAAGCGGCCTATTTAACTAAAGTCTTTGCTTTGTGTCAGGCTTCATGCTAAACACTTTAACTTTTCAAAATATTTAAATCTCCCAACAATTGTACTGACTATATGTGTTGTCCCCTCTTACCAAGGAGGAAGCTGAGATTCAGAGAAGCACAAACTCATAATTGTAAGAGCCTAAAGTGACAATGCAGGTTATCATCCAAATTAGGATACTTTTGGAAATGTCCCATAATTATTCTGGGACTTTTTTAGTTTAAATTGCCCTCTTCCAACCTTTCTAAAAGAGACATGGTTTGAACTCGGGTCTCCCCAGCATCTCCTCATTTCATTACATCTTGTTGCTTGAGATATGAATGGAATTTAAGATGTCAAGAGAAATCATCCATCAATGATAAGAAATAACTTTCCAAGACTGCTTTTAAAATGTTTTTAACTGCACAAATAGAAAATTAAAAAAGAATGGTCAAAACATAAATTGTGTCTTTCACCAATGCAGAGCTGCCTTTAAAAAATTCTAACATAATACTAGGTATATCCTAATAGGTGTATGATAAGAAATGGCTGGGAATAGTCCTTTATATTAGGTCTAACATCATCCAGAATCTTTTTAAAATACTATATTGCTTGGTGCTTATTTTACCACTTACAAGGAATATATCAAGAAACTGGGGGAAAAATCCAGAAAATAGCAACTGAAATGGTTTAAAGCATTGTAACATAGCAGTTATGACAAAAAATGAGATAGGATTATTTAGTCCAAAATGAAAATTCAAAGAAGTAACTTTAAAATTGCCTTCAAGTGAATTAAAAATTGCCAAAAGAGGTCTTCATGTCCATAAGGATAAAACAAGAGTCTAAGATTTAATTACAAACTGTGAGATTCAGCATGTGGAATTAAGTCTTGTTGATAAAAACTATTCAATAACACAACAAGTAACAAGGGGGCATCCCCCAGACTCTTTTACATAAAACAAGTCACCTGCAAACATACCTTGACAATTGCTTTTCTTGAAGGCAGAGAAATAGAAACAGTAATCACCTCATGTCATGCAAGTCCTATGATTCATTGCTCTGATTTTCCTGTTCTTAATATTTATGCCTGATATAAATAATTGATCATTCAACATTCCCCACTAATAGTGTAAAGTTCAAACTTCTTATGATGTCATAGAAATGTTTTATCATATCTCTATCTACTCTACCAGCATAATAACTTACCACTTCCTCAGCATATCGTGCCTTCTGTCACACTAGAGAAAAAAACCACAAGGAGCACTCCAAAACCACAATGTCCTAACAGTTCTTTGCCTTTACACATGCTATTTCCTCTGAAAAGGAGGTACTTCTTTCCTCCTGACCACTCAGTCCATCTTCCCACCTCTTCCCAAGCCCTCAATTCATTCTACAAACCATTATCATTCTTGAAAATAAAACTCAAGTGTCTTCTCAGCTGTTTAAACAGGTGAGTCTTTCCTGTCTGTCTGTAGTCTCAACAGACAAATTTAGCTGCCTTCTGTGCTTTCAAAGTACATTTTCCCCACTTTCATTATGGCACACATCACATTATTATTAAAACTCTTTATTTGCCCGGCATCCTGAGTAGACTGTGAACTCTCTACTGGCTGCAGGATGGGAGAGAAGGGGCTAAAACAAGATACTGTTTGGTTTGATTATTGTCGCTTCTCAGTTACCTAGCACATAGTAGGTTGCAAAATTCTTGCATTGAATTAATGAAGCAATTAATTACCCTTTGAGTGCAAAGAAATATTAAACATTCAAATTGTTGCTGTGGAAACCATATCTAGGGATTTCTATTGGTCTTTAAATTCAATTGATTTAGACTTGTTTTCCAAGTTTCTTCTGAAAGCATTTTTACCTTCAAATGATAGAATCAATAATGTATGTTTAAACTCTCTGGAGCAAACACGTGTGTCTGATCTACTCTATCAAACCCAGAAAAACACCCAGGACTCCAAAGGTAAAAATAGTGAAGAACATATCTGTTTAAAAGGGTGGTTAGAAAGTATAAATCATCTCATCAAATCAGTTCCAGAAAAAGCTTCTGGAAGACACGCATCCAGATCCCCCTTCAGCTCGATTTGTATATGAATAAGGACAGCAGGGTTTTCCATGAGGAAAAATAGTACATTGAAATATTTTATTATTAATATAGACATAAAGCGATATCAGACATCTTAAATACAACTGCTCTCTTGTTGCCATGTGTGAGATGTTTACTCTTTGATGTAAAGTTAATTTATTTATCTACATTTGCAACCTTTGTTAAAGCATTTACATCTTGAAGAAAATGAATAAATATGTCAAATGCAAGGATGCATATTTTAAATATACTATTTACTTTCATAAGACAATATACTTCCAAAATATTTCCTCTTAATTTAAACATTTTTACTTCTAAATGGATTCATTTTAGATTAAATCACTCTTAATTGGGTACTTCAAAAAGCAAGGTGAAATTACATATTTATGCATTTTAATGGATTTTACTCCTTTTGATTCCATGTAAATTGTCTTTTTAGAAAACTAAAATGAATGAAAAATAATAGCTTAAAGTAACAAAATCTTGTTCTGTACAGTTAAACTGACTTTAATTTCTGCTAAACCAAGAAACTAGAACTCAGTTCCTTAATATTTGTTTCTCAAATGCCTTCAACCTTTTCCTTTTTGTCTCCACCTTCCTCTCAGCATTTTGACTGGTCCAAATTCCTCCTGTATATAAAATCTTAGAAACTAAAATAGAAACATGTCAAATTCTGGCTATTTCCCCAGTTCTCTCTGCCCTTTTACAGGCAACCTTCTCTCTCCCTGTGCTTCCTTCCTTCAACCTTCTGCAATCTGGCTTCAGCTCCTTCTGCTCCACTGAATCTCTTCCTGTCGAAGTCACCAATAACTGCTTGTTATTAAATCTGAAGATATGTTTCATTATTGTGTTCTTACTTTTCGCTCTGTTTTTCTAGAAGTGGAATCTTTAATCGCTGTGATACCATTCTTACTTGCTTTTCCTCCTATATCTCTGGCCACCCTTCAGTCACACAATGGGCTTCTTTTTTTACACTCATTCTTTAGATGTTGTGCTATTCAGAGCATTAGATTATTCTCATTTCCACATCCTTTGTGACTGATTGTTACATAACAGCCTTAGTGAATCACTGAATTCACATTCAATTCCCCTCCCACATTGGGCTGGCTTTTTGCTTGAACCAATAGAATGAAGGGAAATGACACTGTGCAATTTCTGAGCTGTGCTTTAAGACATTTCCTTTAATCTTTTTGCCGCCCAGAGATGCCATGTAAGAAAGTTTGGGGTGTCCTTCTTGAAGATAAAGGCCTATGTATAGAGAGAGACCTTGGAAGATGAGAGACCATGAGGAAGAGAAACATCTGACCAGCTCCCATCCATTCCAACAATCCTATCTCAGGTGACAGACATGTGAATAAGGCCACATTGCATCCTCCAGTTCCAGTTGTGCCATCAACTGACTGCAAATGCATGAATGAGCTCAGCCAATACTATGTGGAACAGGGACAAGTCACCCCACTGAGCTCAACCCAGGTTTCAGAATTACGAACAAATATTTATTAGTGTTGTTTTAAACCACTAAGTTTTGGGATGGTTTGTGATGTGGCAATAGTTAACTAATGCACTCTTCTTAGGCAATCACAATCACTCCCATAGTTTCAATTTTCATCATTGCTTAATGACCTTTAAATCCAGACCTCCACTTTAGCCTCTTCCTGAGTAGCAAGTCCATATACATAATTGCCAAGTAAATTTTCATGCTTGGAGGTCAGTATGACTTCCAATCCCTGGCACCTGAGTTGGGAGACTGGAAATCTAGAACTACCATTTAGGGTGCTTATTATTTGTGGCCTTTCCATGTGATTCGGCATGTGCATTCTGGTATGGTGGTCTTAGGGCACCCAAATTTCGTATACAGCAGTTCATGGCACCAAACATGAATGTTCTGGAAAACAAGGTGGAGGCTGCACTGCTTTTCCTTATTCAGCCTCATCAGTCGTGCCGCATCACTTTTGTTGCATTCTATTGGTTACAAGCAAGTCACAAGCCCACCCAGAGTCAAGTGTTGCGGGGAGAGCCTCACTGTTTGATGAGAGGAATGTCAAGGTCACATAAGCAAAGAATTCATGTGGAATGCAGACATTCTTATGGCCATCTTTAGAATATGGAATCTGCCACACTAACACATTCATACATGGCAAACAGCATTGTAAATTGTTACAGCTATTCTGGAAAACAGCAGAACTTCTTTCATTTTAACTCAGTAATCTCACTCAAGGAAATTCATTGTGATGGAAAAATCAAGAAAAGCAAAAAAAAAATCATAAAGTGCTGATAATCCATTAGCAAAAATAAATAAATAGATAAATAAATAGAAATAAAAAAATGAAGGAAGCATCCAAAGAACTACAACAGGCGAATGACTAAGAGGTACTTTCACACAAGAGAAAACAGTCACAAAGGCAACATAAAATATGGGAATTATGTGATATAGCAATGAATAAAATTAAGAATGCAATAAAAAAATAGATTAGAACGACTGGCAGAAACCATTTTGAAACATAACTGATGTGCACTAGTGCTATTTTCTTTGATGAGTTTGGATGGTGACCTCAGGTCTCAAGCTGCCCACATGTTTCTACCCTTCCATACAAGACTGATGCCAAAGGTGGGGCTTCCTAGTGTTCTGGGGAGATTTTCTTTTGTTTGAGTAATGGGGCTGCACAAAGAGGCAGCACTAGGGTGGCAGAAAATAGAGACATCTCCTTCAACCACTTAGCCTGTATGTAATAAGACCTACGTGTCTGTCCTTAGCAAACTCACTTCAATTAATGTATTAAGCTGAGTGGGACTGAGGCCTAAGTGAACATAAATAAACCTGGGGAATTTGCATCCAGGAGTGTATCTAGAATAAAAAGGGCTTCCTGTTGTGCGTGTGTCCTCAAAATGGGATTTCTTTCCAGATCCAAGAGTCAAGTCATCTTCAGCTGGAGGTAATTCCAGGCCAGATTTATTTCATCCTGCTTGAGTTGTTACCTCATGCCTGAGTGCTGCCTAGTAGGCAGTATGTTATCTACTGTTTTATTATATAATAATCTGTATTCTGTAACTTGTATTTGTGGTTTTGTGTGTCATGGATGTATGTGTCCTGCTACCCTAGAAGATGCAAAGCTCCATGTGGATTTATATTATGCCTTACAAATCTCTCATACCCCTCTCCATACCACACACTTTTGTGTTAAGGACATAGCAGGTATGTAATAATTCCTTTATTATTAAAATACTTAGTGGATTTAAAAAAAAATTATACGGACAGGGTCTTGCTACATTATCCAGACTGGTCTCAAATTCCTGAGCTTAAGCAATTCTCCCGACTCAGCCTCCCAAAGTGCTGGGATTACAGGTATGAGCCACCATGCCCGGCCGTATTATTAGAATACTTAGTTTTATGTCAAGATCGGCTCTATTCAGAATGTATCATTCTATTAAAATTACTTGATTATTTTTATGAGGTCCTAAATGATTCCCCAATCATACAAAGGTAAAATATAATTAGGAATAGGCAAGTTAAAAAACAAAAACAACAACAAAAAAGAGCCACGTCACTGCAGAAAGATCCCAGAATAACTTAACAAATGTACAGAAGCCCTCAAAAATGCTAGGAAGAAACTCACATTTTCTGAGAAGAAGACAAATTTATGAAAACATTAGCCAATATGAATGTGCAGACTGACAGACTGATATTTAGGTACCAAGTGGTAGTCACAATGACTGGCATATACTGCCACCTTTCACCCTCATTAAATATGACCCTTTGTGGATAGGTATACTCCTTAAACAGTCACATTCTATAGGAGATGAGGCTTGGGTACCTGCATCTGTTCTGAGATTTAGAATTTGACCTCAATTTTCAGCTAAGACTTGTACATTCACCCTGGCTACTTTAGTCAGAATTCTATTGTAAAATATTAGTAAATGAGTTTTTCCTGGACTATTCCTTTCCACAGTGACTCTCTCCCATTCTTGTCATGAAAGAATTCAAGAATAAAGATAGCAAATTCTAGACTTTCATACTTGCCAGATGCCAAATAAAAAATTCAGGGATAAGTACTTATAGACCAGGCTGTGGAAGCAGTTGTTTGTGTTTACCCAGACTAGATAAAAATCCCACAAAAATCCCAAGTTTGAGAGGATATGGATATAAGAGGTGTGATAAGTGAAGAAGGGGAAGGTTTAGCAAAAAGAGCAGCAGGAGAACATACTGCTATGGGACTCATGTAGAGACCGCCCTGTGCCCACACCCGTAAGAGAGCTCTAAGACATAAGAGTACAGGACCCCCAGAAGGGTTTCAGGATCGAAGAACAGAGAGTACCGAAGCCTGGTCTCTGTCTTGTTGTCCTAGAAGCTGGCAAGCACTACAGGCAGTATCCAAGCTACCCTGGCCCCTGAGTAAAGCAGAGTTTTTAAGTGCTCTAGCAGATGGGCAGTTTGACAGGACACTGGAAATGGCCATTTTCCCAAGTGATCCAGAATGCAGTGAATGTTGCTGTAAATGCAACTGGAACCGTAGGCTAAGAGGACACTCTAGAAGTAGCTTGAGTTTGGATGCTGTATTAGTTTCCTAGGGCTGCTATAACAAGGTACTACAGTCTTCATGGCTTAATACAATAGAAATTTATTATTTCACTGTGTTGGAGGCTAAAAGTCCAAAATCCAGATGTCAGCAGGGCCAGGTTCTTTCAAAGGCTCTGGGAGATAATCTGTTCCTGCTTTTTTCTTGTCTTCTGATGTCACCAGCAATCTTTGGCACTTCTGGGCTTACAGACGCATTAACTCTAACCTCTGCCTTTCTCAGAGCATGGTCTTCTCATCTCGTATGTTCATATATTATCTTCTTATAAGAAGATCCTATTCTTATTGTCTACAGGCCCTCCATGCTCCAGTATGACCTCATCTTAACTAATTACATCTGCAAAGACCCTATTTCCAAATAAAGTCACATTCTGAGATATGGGGGAGGGGTACCTTCATATCTGTCTTCAATATATAATGGATAAACTTTAATACATATTTTTGAGGAAGACACTTCAATTCAAAACAGATGCCCCATAAGATTCCATGAGAAGTATGGTCATGTCCAAGGACCAGAAAGGATTGCATCATCTTATGGATACTCACTTGGAAGAAAAATGGCCCTGAGCCAGATCACCTTCCCAACTCCCATGGTCCAAAGCTCCTAGAAAATACTGGACAAAGGAAAGAATAAGTAAGAGAGGGAAATCCTGAATTAAATGAGCTTAAAACAGATGCCTGAGTTTATCTTAAGTTGACTAAGATATTTTATTTTTTCTTTCTGCAATCAGGCAATATCAGGGTTCTAAAAATGAAACTAAACAGAGGTATTGAGAAAAATATAAGTTGTGTTTCTGGAACATCCAAAGTTTTGAAAATAAATATCATAACAGTCATAAACCTATCTGTTCTGTAGCAATCCTTGGGGAAAAGGAAGGGCCAGATGTCAGTTTTCTTTAACGGAGAACTTAATAAAGACCACAAAGGGATTAATTAACACTAACTAAAGGAATGAAAACTACATACAATTTACTTAAACTACAAACAACAAAGAAGGTAGTACTGACATTATTTTTGCAGTCTCCCTGCGTTAAAGAATTTATGACCTCCAATGCCTCGCCTCCTGTGACTAAGCTTTTCCCCTCTGCTCCTTTGCTTTCATTGTTCAGCTTCTGCCTCATCGGCTTTCTCAATGTCCCCCACAATTCACTTTCAACAACAGTCTACAGTGTCAAGAATCCACTTTGAAATGGTATATTTTGTATTTTTTTAAAGAGAAGTATCATTCTTATCAGACTTTAGACACAAATATTTGTCTTCCAATATGCTCTGAAATACGCCAGCGATGGTATGTCTCTTTGTTCTCAGCACACTTGCCAATCTTCCCTTCCAGCTGAGCAGAACACAGTGCAGGAGTTAGGATGTGAGTTTACATCCTGATGGCCTCAGTTTGAACACCAGCTCTGCCACTTACTAGCAGTGTGATCTTGGGCATATTATTTAACCTTTCTCTGCCTTAGTTTCCTTACCTATAAATTTGTATCTACTTCATAAGGCTGTTGTGAGGATTAATTAAACGTGTTCATTCTTATAAAGTACTGAGAGTCAGAGTCAGGTTAAAGAGTAAGCACTCATTGTGTATTATTTCTAAATATATAAAGAGTTCTTTCACATCAATAAGAAAAAGACAGTCTAAAGTGAGTCAAAGATAAGAGCCGGCAGTTCACAAAAGATGAAAGCAAATGATCAATAAAAAATGAAAATATACCATAATCAGTAAACATAAAAATGCAAATTAAAACAACACAATGATTTTTTTGCCTATTGCATGACCACGTAAAAGTCTGAGAACATTCAGTGCTAATGAAAACCTACAGAAAATGGCAGTCTCATTTATTATTGATGAATGTACATTTTTATAATATTTTGGAAAATAAAACTAGCAATATTAAATTTACAGTATGCATACACCCTCACTGAGTATCTTCGTTTTTAGGATTCTGTCAGGGGGAAAGAAAAAAGAAAAATCAGCAGTGTTTGATACTGTCAAAAGTCTTACCCAAAAACATATCTAAAGGTTTATAATAACAATATCTGTAAATAACTAAACTATCCATCCATTGCCATGGTCTGTATATTTATGTTCCCTCAAAATTTATATGTTGAATCTTAATCCTCAGTGCAATAGTAGTAAGAGATGGGGCCTTTAGAGAATGAACGGGATTTGTGCCCTCATAAAAGAGGAGGAGTTTGTCTGCCCCTTCTGCCATGTGAAGATACCGCAAGAAGACACTGTCTATGAGGAACAAGCCCTCACCAGACATCAAACCTGCTGCCACCTTAATCTTGGAATTCTCAGACCCATAACTGAGAAATAAGTTTCTGTTATTTATAAGATACCCAGCTTATGATATTTTGTTACAGCACCTGGAATAAACTTAGGTATCCATATATAGGGAAATGGTTTCCTAAACCATGATATATCAATTCTATGAAACAATAAGCAGCTATTAAAAAATGTGGATCATTATGCATTGACTTCAAAATAGGTCCATAACAGACCATTAGGGAAGAATAGCAGCTCCATGTTAGGTCCTAATGTTTGTTTGGTTTTTAATCTTCAGTGGGTGTGCATATATATACATATATGTGTGTGTGTGTATATATATGTATATATGTGCGAATGTGTGTGTGGCATTTGTTTCTATTAGCAAAGGAAATCATAGTTGACAGTAGTTACATTAGAAAATGGGATTAGAAAGAGAAAGTGAGAGACTATCAATTTCACTTTTGACTATATATTGTTTGGATTGGTAGAGTATGCAGGTATTATTACATTTCAATGGCAAAACTGTGAAGAATGGAGAAAAAAATAAATTTTCAATAAAAGTCAAAAATCAGCTACTGCATACTTTCCTCAGGGCACAACAAAGTATTCAAAGTTATATATGAAAATGTTTCCAAATGACATGTTTAATAACAGAAAATAATTCTTTTGTAACTTTTCTTTTAGGTTCAGAAGTACATGTGAAGCTCTGTTACATAAGTAAACTTCTGTCACAGGGACTTGTTGTACAGATTATCTTATCACCCAGGAATTAAGCCCAGTATCCAATAGTTATCTTTTCTGCTCCTCTCCTCCTCCCACCCTCTACCCTCAAGTAGACCCCAGTGTCTGTTATTTCTTTCTTTGTGTTCATAAGTTCTTATCATTTAGCTCCCACTTGTAAGTGAGAACATGTGGTATTTGGTTTTCCTTTCCTCAACTATTATCTATGCTCCAGCTCCATCTATGTTCCTGCAAAAGACATGATCTCATTCTTTTCATGGCTGCATATATTCCATGGTGTACACACGTACCACATTTGCTTTATCAAATCTGTCATTGTTGGACATTTATGTGGGTTCTATGTCTTTGCTATTGTGACTACTGCTGTAATGAGCATTCATGTGCGTTCCTCTTTAAGGTTAAATGATTTATATTCCTCTAGGTATATGTCCAGTAATGGGATTGCTGGATCGAATGGTAGTTCTGCTTCTAACTCTTTGAAGAATTGCCATACTGCTTTCTGCAATTGTTGAACTAAATTACACTCAACACCAACAGTGTGTAAGTGTTCCATTTCCTCTGCAATATCACCAGCATCTGTTATTTTTTGACTTTTTAATAATGTTCATTCTGACTGGTGTGAGATGGTTTCTTACTGTGCTTTTTATTTGCATTTCTCTAATGATCACTGATATTGAGCTTTCTTTCATATGCTTGTTGACTGCATATATGTCTTCTTTGGAAAAGTATCTGTACATGCTCTTTGCCCACTTTTTAATGGAGTTGTTGTTTTCTTGTTAATTTGTTTAAGTTCATTATAGATGCTGGATATTAGACCTTTGTCAGATGCATGGTTTGCAAATATTTGGATACAGAATCAATGTACAAAAAGTACTAGCATTCTTATGCACCAACAACAGCCAAGCCAAAAGCTAAACTAGAAAGGCAATCTCATTCACATTTGCCAAAAAAAGAATAAAATACCTAGGAATACAGCTAACCAGGGAGGTGAAAGATCTCTACAACGAGAATTGCAAAAACACTTCTCAAAGAAATCAGAGAAGGCACAAACAATTGGAAAAACATCCCATGCCCATTGATAGGAAGAGTCAATATTATTGAAAGGGCCATACTGTCCAAAGCAATTTACAGATTCAATGCTATTCCTATCAAAGTACCAATGACATTCTTCACAGAACTAGAAAAAGAACTATTTTAAAATTCCTATTGAACCGATAAAGAACCTGAACAGCCAAGACAATACTAAGCAGAGTACAAAGCTGTAGGTACCACATTGCCTAACTTCAAACTATACTATAGGGCTACAGTAAACAAAACAGCATGGTAGTGACACAAAAACAGATAAATGGACCACCCAATGGAACCGAATAGAGAGCCCAGAAATAAGGCTGTACATCTATGACCACCTAATCTTTGACAAAGCTAACAAGAGCAAGCAATAGGGAAAACTCCCTATATAATAAGTGGTGTTGGAATAACTGGCTAGCCATATACAGAAAACTGAAGCTAGGTCCCTTCCTTACCCCATATACAAAAATCAACTCAAGATGGATTAAAAACTTAAATGTAAAATCCAAATCTACAAAAACCCTGGAAGACAACCTAGACAAGATGATTCTGGACATAGGAATGGGCAAAGATTTCATGATGAAGACACCAAATGCAATCACACAAAAAAAGGAAAAATTGTTAAGTGGGATCTAATTAAACTTAAGAGCCTCTACACAGCAAAACAAACTATCAACAGACTAAACAGACAACTTACAGAAACTAATTCTTATATACAAACTATCAAGTTGTTTAAAAAGTTTAGTGATGAGTTCAATCAACCAGTGAAAATTAAATCCCTTTACGCTCACCCTGTCTATCAGCAAAGGGCTACACATGACCATGATACAATGAAAACATGGAACATACACTGTCATAAGTTGGAAATTTAGTTAGGTTTTCTCTCCCTAAGAGGAAAAAGAAAAATTTAATTTTCTGTCCATTTATAATAGGCTTTGGGGTAAATGCTAAAATGCAGCCTAGAGCAGATGAAGAAACCTGTCTTGCTGGAAAGAGGCACGGCGTACAGCAGTATTTCTCTGCAGGATGAGAGGTATAGGGGGCAGGGATGCTTCAAGAATAGAAGAGCTGGGACCCGATCCGAATCTGAAATGCAGAAAAGAGAGGCCGTCAAAAAGCATATTTAATATTTACTTATTTCATTGATTCTAAGAAGTATAGTTTTTCACATTTTAATACCTCTGAAATTAGGAAGAGTCTTAGATTTAATGACATATTATAATCACTGCTGGCCAGGTGGCAGTTTTGATGTGGTTGTCATTGCTTTCAGTATAAATATTCACATTGTCGTCACTTCCATTGAGTTTTGAATATTCTTGGTGCTACAAGTGTTGAGTTTAATTGCCATTTAAAGTGTCTTCTAAAAGATTGCACCATGATTTGGCATTGAGGCAGAAGTCATTATATACGCAAAAATATACAGAAATAGAGCAGTGGGGAATGCATTTACTTTTAGTGAGGCAAATATTCATCATTTCAGGAATGACTAGAGCTCCTTATTTCCTTACAAAACAATAACCATGTGTTTTACAGAACCTAAGAAAAAAATATCCAGAAGTAGATGAAGCTGTGTTAGGTTTTGTTATTAAATGCATACAAAAGGGATTGCCTATCACCTGCCATGCAGAGGAACTAAAAACAAAAGAAATTGCTAAATCTCTTGGAATTGAAGAAAGGCAATGAGTGGTGATGTGACTGATTCATGCATCATGCAGGACTATTTTTAAGGCATTATGTCATAGTTTTGTTGATAGTATTTATTTTCCTTAGTAGAACATACATAATCCAATGGTATGTCTTTCAATCAATGGCATCACGGATCAATAAAATATGGTTAAAATATATTTTTCAATATTGAAATTTTTTAAGAAACATATTGGCTTTCTGATTTAAAAATAAAGAAAGAAAGAAAGCCAGAAATAATATTTTAAGTTGGTAGAAATAACAAGCAACATTTCACAACTGGGCAGGGAAAGAAAAGTGGGCATGTGGCCATTGCACTCTCTTGGGTTTAAAAAAAAAAAAAAAAGAAACAAAAAGTTTGAGAGTCATTGGTTTAGGATAATCTGAATCCCATTTATAGCTCTTCTATTTATGTTTTACAGCTCCCTGGACAAGGTAGTGAATTTCAGTCTGAGTTTTTCCTCTACAAAATAGGTATAACAACACCTCCTCAACGACTTGTGACAATTTAAAAAGTGGCACAAACACATAGTTCATCAGGCACTTGGCTTGTAAATGCTCATTAAAATACCAGCCCCTGTGTTTTTCCAAAGGAGGGTGCCATCTTTAGGTGAAATTCTGGTTTGTAGAGGTTATGTCATCGATCTACAAGGAGCATAAGTTATTAAAACTCTAAGCTTTAAAACATACAGATTTAACATTGAAAACAGGTTGATTTGAACAATACCTTGATTTGATGAGATGCATCTTTTCTAATGTGCTTTAATCTCAAATATTTTCCCAAATATAATTATTCTCTTGGAAGCTGCTACTAGCTGACAAATAGTCACCTTCCCCTGCCATTTCCTCTAAAGAAAGGAATTCAGAAACAGCCTGGGAAAAATACTTTCCCTGTCAAAAGTAATAAATCAGAGTCTTTTTTTTTTTTCATTGCTATCTTAATTTTCATCTCTAATTATAGCTTGGAAAAAATATTGGAGTGCAAAATCAAACCAAGAAAAAGTTTACTTTTGTAGATTTAAGAGGGAGAGATTAATCTCCAGGAAAATTAAAAGGCATCTTTGTTATGCCTGAGTCCTCTTAGTCTATGTATAATTTCAGCCATCACCAAAGGTGCTCATCACATAAATGTCAAAGGGGAGAACAAATAAAAGTCACAACAATACATTAAACTGGTTACTTTAAAGAATATGAGGTCGTAAAATTTCTAGCAGTTTTCTAACTGTTCTGATGAATTAATGAAATCTTCTTTCCAAACTCATATTGCAGAATGATATCTATACAGCATTATAGGCAAGGATTATGACTTTCTCTAGAGACTATAACAGAGTATTGCTGCCATTGCCCTGTGATCCATCTTCCTTTTCCCATCAGGATTATTACAACCAGGAAACAGGCATATAAGAATGTGCTTCTTCCACTTTTATGCACTGGACTAAGAAGCAAAAAAGAGCTCTAGAGACCCCATATTTTGGTTCCACTTAGAAATATTAATAGATGCTAAAATTTGAAGAAACTTAACATTTGGAAAACAAAATGGAAATGAACTTAGAGTCAAAGAGGGATGAAGTGCAACTCCTTTCTCTTTAGTTTTATAGGCATATATTGACAATCTACTACATACTACACTTTGCCAAGAGCACAGAGCCCACTGGGAGAAGCAGATATATTAGTAGAGTTTTATTATCTAATATTGTTAGTGTTAAAACAGACGTGTGAAGATGGCTATACTCTTCTACAAGCACGTTTTCAAGGTTTTCTGGCCTGACTTCATTCCATATTCTTACTTGAAACCTAGTTTTAATCCAAAAGAATGCAAAGCTTGCAGGGTACTTGCCTAAATCAATCACTTTCTGAATCCCTGTCCACCTCCACATAGTAGGTATCATTTCATGTGCAACATTAGCAACCCCACTCTTAGACACTTCTTTGCAGCCAATATTAAGGCCCTATTTCTATTCCAGTTCCCTACTTCATAGAGAAGTGATACTGTGTACCTCGTGTATTCGTCCATTTTTGTGCTGCTGATAAAGACATACCCAAGACTGAGAAGAAAAGGAGAGTGAATTTGACTTAGAGTTCCACATGGCTGGGGAGGTCTCACAATCATGGCAGAAGGCGAAAGGCACTTCTTACATGGCAGCTGCAAGAAAGAATGAGGAAGGAGCAAAAGTGGAAAACCTGATAAACCCGTCAGATCTCATGAGACTTATTCACTATCACAAGAATAGCACAGGAAAGACCGGCCCCCATGATTCAACTTCCTCCCACTGGGTCCCTTCCGGCCCCCATGATTCAACTACCTCCCACTGGGTCCCTTCCACAACATGTGGGAATTCTGGGAGATACAATTCAAGTTGAGATTTGGGTGGGGACACAGCCAAACCATATCATTCCACCCCTGGCCCCTCTCAAATTTCATGTCCTCACATTTCAAAACAAATCATGCCTTCCCAACAGTCTCCTAAAGTCCAAACTCATTTCAGCATTAATTCAAAAGTCCACTGTCCGAAGTCTCATCCGAGACAAGGCAAGTCCCTTCCGCCTATGAGCGTGTAAAATCAAGAGCAAGTTAGTTACTTCTGGATACAGTTGGGGTACAGGCATTAGGTAAATACAGCCATTCCAAATGGGAGAAATTGGCCAAAACAAAGGGGCCAATAGGCCCTATGCAAGTCTGAAATTTGGCGGGGCAGCCAAATCTTAAAGCTCCAAAATTATCTCCTTTGACTATATGTCTCACATTCAGGTCACTCTGATGCAAGAAGTGGGTTCCCATGGTCTTGGGCTGCTCTGCCCCTGTGACTTTGCAGGGTACAGCCTTGTCTCCCAGCTTCTCTCACAGGCTGGCATGGAGTGTCTGCAGCTTTTCCAGGCACACAGTGCAAGCTGTCAGTGGATCTACCATTCTGGGGTCTGAAAGACAGTGGCCCTCTTCTCACATCTCCACTAACTGGTGCCCCAGTAGGGACTCTGTGCAGGGGCTCTGACCCCACATTTCCCTTCCACACTGCCCTAGCAGAGGTTCTCCGTGAGAGCTTTGCCCCTGTAGCAAACTTCTCCCTGGACATTCAGGTGTTTCCATATATCTTCTGAAATTTAGGCAAAAGTTCCCAAACCTCAATTCTTGACTTCTGTGTACCCATGGGCTCAATGCCACACGGAAGCTGCCAACGCTTGGGGCTTGCACCCTCTGAAGCCACAGCCTAAGCTGTACCTTGCCCCCATTTAGTCATAGCTATAGCAGCTGGGATACAGGATACCAACTCCCTAGGCTGCACATAGCACCAGGACACTGGGTCAGGCCCATGAAACCATTTTTGCCTCCGGGCCTATGATGAGAGGGGCTGCTGTGAAGACTTCTGACATGCCCTGGAGACACTTTCCCCATTGTCTTGGGAATACATTCGGCTTCCCGTTACTTATGCAAATGTGTGCAGCTGACTTAAATTTCTCCTCAGAAAATAGGATGCTCTTTTTCATTGCATTGACAGGCTGCAAATTTTCCAAACTTTTATGCTCTCCTTCCTTTATAAAATGGAATGCCTTTAACAGCATGCAAGTCACCTCTTGAATGCTTAGCTGCTTACAAATTTCTTCCACCAGATACCCTAAATCATCTCTCTCAAGTTTAAAGTTTCATGAATCTCTAGAGCAGGGCAAAATGTCACCAGTTTCTTTGCTAAAACATAGCAAGAGTCGCCTTTACTCCAGTTCCCAACTAGTTCTTTTCCATTGGAGACCACCTCAGCCTGGACTTTACTGTGCATATTGCTCTCAGCGTTTTGGGCAAAGCCATTCAACAATTCTCTAGGAAGTTCCAAACTTTCCCACATTTTCTTGTCTTTTTCTGAGCTCTTCACACTGTTCCAACCTCTGCCTGTTACCCAGTTCCAAAGTCACGTCCACATTTTTGGGTAACTTTTCAGCAGTGCCCCACTCTACTGGTACAAATTTACTGTATTAGTTCATTTTCACACTGTTGCTAAAGACATACCTGAGACTGAGAAGAAAAGGAGGTTTAATTTGACTTAGAGTTCCACATGCCTGGGGAGGTCTCACAATCATGGCAGAGGGTGAAAGGTACTTCTTGCATGGCAGCTGCAAGGGAGAATGAGGAAGGAGCAAAAGTGGAAACCTTGATAAATCCATCAGATCTCATGAGATTCACTCTCTGTCATGAGAATATCATGGGAAAGACCAGCCCCCATGATTCATTTACCTCCCACTGGGTCCCTCCCACAACACGTCGGAATTCTGGGAGATACAATTCAAGTTGAGATTTGGGTGGGGACACAGCCAAACCATATCACCTCATGAAGAGGTGACACATTCTAGCTCATGAAGAGGTAATATAATACATCTCATGAAGAGGAGGAAGAGCAAAGTTCTAGAACTGAATTCAGGTTTCATTACTTAACAATGTGACCTCAGGCAAATTACATCACTTCTCTGAACTTCAATTTTATCCTTCATAAATGGGGTGAATAATACTTACCTCAGGTTTATTTGTGAGGATTATACAAGATCATGGATAAAAATGATTTACTGAGTTTAGTACATGAGAAGCTGTCAATAAGAGTTTGCAATTATTATGTTACTTTGTCCCAGTTAATTAATATAAAAGCAACCTCATCATACATGTAAGATCTTGTTCCCCCTTCTTAGAGAAGGAAATTATCTGTCATCTTGTGTAATAGAACCAAATAGTAATCATACCATTCACTTAATAAGAGCTACATAACCACCATTGCAAGGTTGTTACTGAATACATACCAGGCATTTACTAAAAATATTCACTGTATTTCAGAGGGAATCAGTTTACCTACAGACACTTAAACTCAGATAATGATAATATTAGCAAGCTGTTATTAAAAAACTCCTGTGTATCACTCTTACGTGGTCTTTTATAGCCTTGTTATCTCCCTTCAAGAGGTGGAGGTCTTATTTCTCCTACCCTTAAAACTAGCTGTGCTTTTGTGACTGGTTCAACAAATAGAATGTAGTAAAAAAGACATCACATGATTCTCAAGGCCAGATTGTACAAGGCAATGTGGTTTTCATCTGTCTGTCTTCCTTGGACTCTCACTTTTAGAATCCAGCCAGCATGTGGTAATAAAACCAAGCAGCCACATGTAAAGAATATGTATGAGTGTTCTCTCCACAGCCTCACTGAAGGTTCTAGTAACATCCAATATCAATCCCCAAACATGTAAGTTAACCCTCAGTTGATTCCAGTCAGAGCTTGTAAGCCAAGTCAGCTGATGCCATACTAGCAGAGATGCACTGTCCCCACTGTCCTCCCTTCCTCCTGTCTTCCCTTCCCATGCTGGCTACTTCTGTCCTAACTCTGGTCCCTTATTACTTCATACATACTGCATTTCAAGAAGCTCCTCAGTCTCATCTCCGCTCCCCTCTACTCCCTTAAAACCACCCAGCATATAACTAATAAAAGGCCAATCTTCCTAAAACATTAATTCTATCCTGTCATTCCTCTATTAAAAAGTACTTAAGACCTTCCCACATCCTAAAGAATAAACCCCAAATGCACAGCAAAAACCTCCAAATTCTATCCCAAATTAACTCTTACATCTTGCCATCATTTCCCAATATGAACCTCCAGATGCAGACAGTCAGGACTGTTTTCTGTTCCTTAGAGGGACCTCATAAATCTGAACTCTTGCTCATAGTATCACATTCTTATAAAGACTTCATCCAGTGGTATGCTAAACCCAGCTCAAACAGGCTCATGAGAGCTAATTTTTAAATATTCAGGAACTTTGCATGAACATTGTTAAATTACTGATAGCTTCAAATTGGCCATAGCAGAAGTATTTACACCATGAAAACTGGCAAACAGTGCAAATCAGGGCTTTGCAGAAGTAAGGGGAAACCAGTTTACCAGCACACCATTGCCCTCATTTGTGTGCTTCATGTACTCAAATCTATACACAGTTTGAATCCCAGATCAAGAGAAATCCTCTCCACAAAGCCTTCCCTCATTACTCAATTGGTACATTTCTTAGCCTCCTGTAGTTTGTTTCAACTTCTCAATTGTCCTTAAATACCTACTACTTTGTAGAAGATTGTGCCCCAGCAATAAAGCAGCAGAACTGAGGAAAGGGGCTATGTTTTTGTTTGTTTTGGTTTGTGCATGACTTATAGCATCTAGTGGCATGCCATGTACATTGTAAGTATTCAAAGAGTTAGAATGGGACTTACACTATGAAATATTTCAAGGATGCTCTAGAGACTCTAAGAGTAGGTCCCTAAGGAATGTAACACATCTTTCCCAAGCAAAAAAAGAGGATTGTTCAGGGAAGGTATTATATGTCTATATAGTATCTTGACCCTCAAAAGTAAATTTGACGCTATTGGTACTATGGTTTGGATTTTTTTTTTTTTTTTGTCTCTACCAAAACTCATTTTGGAATTTGATCATCAGAAGGGTGGTATTAGGAGGTGGGGCCTGCTGGGAGGTGTTTGGGCCATGGGGGTACATCTGTTACAAATGGCTTGGTGCTGTTCCCCTGACAATAAGTGAGTTCTTGCTGTAGCAAGACTGGATTAGCTCTTTAGGGAATGGATTTGTTCCCTTGTGAGTGGGTTGTTAAAAAGCCAGGATGCTCCTCGGGTTCTCTCTCTTTCTATATTTTCACTTCCCCTTTGACCTTCTTCACCTTGTTATGACACAGCACAAAAGAACTCACCAGAAGCCAGGGCCATGCCCTTAAACTTTTTATCCTGCATAACCATGAGCTAAATAAACTTCTTTTCTTCATAAATTACCCAGTCTCAAGTATTCTGTTACAGCAACACAAAACAGACTAAGACGATGGGCATACAAACAACAACAACAACAACAAAAAACTAATATAAGATATAAATATAAAACCCAGATAAAGGGAAAATGCATTTGTACTAACTAGAATGTCAAATGCTACATATAACCATTACATTTTGTTCTGAGCTTCCTGGCAACCAGAGCAAAATAAATGGGAATGTAATGAGTTACATTGTTGACAATGTAAATTTATCATTATTAAAAGGAGAAAGCATATGTGGAAAGAGATAGCATTTTCCCCTGTTAAATACTAAAAGGCATGTTTCTGAAGCTTTAAATATAACGTAGTATGTGATATGGTGGATAATATCCTCAACAATTTGTTTAAAAAACAAGTCCAATATGGGCTGTTTCTTCTAGTGAGCCTTGGGAAAAACTGATGGCATAATCTTTTTTTTTTTTTTTTTTTTTGAGACGGAGTCTTGCTCTGTCGCCCAGGCTGCAGTGCAGTGGCGCGATCTCAGTTCACTGCAAGCTCCGCCTCCTGGGTTTATGCCATTCTCCTGCCTCAGCCTCCTGAGTAGCTGGGACTACAGGCGCCCGCCACCTCGCCCGGCTAGTTTTTTGTATTTTTTAGTAGAGACGGGGTTTCACCGTGTTAGCCAGGATGGTCTCAATCTTCTGACCTCGTGATCCGCCCGTCTTGGCCTCCCAAAGTGCTGGGATTACAGGCTTGAGCCACCGCGCCCGGCCTGACGGCATAATCTTAAAGCATAACTCATTCAAGATAACTATATAGACAAGTGCATACTCCAAGTATATAGATACCCAGTGTTATAATAATATAAGGGAAATAAAAGTAAATCATATACAGTAGTATAGTAGACAATAGTATAATCTTTATACAACATTCCTATATATCACGCCTTTCAAGAAGGCATGTGGTAAGAAATGAAGTATTCTCAAGCCAGTAGTGATGGCATTCTGTAACAGATTCTGCAACAGATTGAGGTTCTATCTGTCAAACTCCCTTCTCTGGCAAGGGCAGTAAGTGGGCATGTCCCTTATAAGTGATTCCAATACAGAGAATCAAAAGTCAAACAGCAGAATGATCTCAGAGGCAAACAGCTAAAGCAGAAGCTTGTTCAAAAGGGGATATGAGAAAAATGAGACCCGAGGCAAGAAAGATATGAATTCTGTATTCTGAAAGATCAGAATATAGAAAGGAGGAGAGTAAGCAGAAGAAGTTTGTCAAAAATTATATAAGAAAATAGAAATGAACATCAGAGAGTGAAGGCTACAAGTTGCTGGAATTTTGCATGTCACTGATATTTGTTTGAGTAGACACGGCAAATGCATTTAAAGATATTGGAGATGATTAAAAATATGCACATGTTCTGGAAAATAAGAAGGTAGTGTGGTTGATATCTGTTTAAAAAGTTTAGTCATTTAATCAGTATTTCCTCTAGAACAAAAGGCCATCCACTTCTCAGAGCAGAAAGAGAGCATATGTTTAAGATATTTTGTGAAAATTATTCTCATCTTTGGACTGTTGAAGCCAAGCATTTGAATAAGTGCTTGATACCGTCTCAGGAATACCCACCACAGACCATGAGATGCATGGACTTTCTTTTGGAGGAGAGTGGAGTTGTGCAGTTGAGGAGGAGTCTGAAAATACTTTCTTATAAGGGTTACCAGCCACCTACAGTGGCCATAAAAAATGCCTCAGTTATGCTCCAACAAAACAGCTGGCTCTAAACAGAATGCACAACCACGGCACCTGCGAGGATAAGTTAACTGCAAAACTCATCCCCTGATGACTGAAGGACTTGACTTCTTATTTAATATTAACCAAGAAAATTGGTGAATGTCTGCCAAAGACAAGGATTTTAACCTAGTGAATATGGAGCTGTATTTTCCAACAGAGACGAATACCAGAGCCAATTTCCTTTTAAGGCCACTCCTAATATTTACAATGAAATTATACCATCTGTGCTTAGGATAATATTCATCCTTCTAGGTACTATGGCAGAAGAAAGTATTTTATGTCCCTCTCAGCCGTGAGATTCCATGGCTCAGCTATATCACAGTTAGTGATAAATATCACAGAGATTAATCAAAAGAAATTGATTTCACTCAAAATAAAGGAGAACAGTTAGAGATGTCCAAAGACAGAATGACTAAAGTAAGATAATATATAGCGAGGGCTGGGGCTCTGAGAAAAAGGTAGATACTACACAGAGCTGATATTGTAGAGTGACAATATTTAAGACACGATACAAATAATGAATGTGTGTTTAGACTTGATGACATACAGGATATCTTACAATCTTAAAGTTCTATGCCTCTGTAGGCCTTTTGTCCAAATTTCTTCCCTGGATTTCTGAGCTATATTTTCTTGCTTGGATTACTGATATCTACAACCTATTTTATTTCCATACTTATTCTCATTGTATCCTTCCCGCACACACAGACATCTTCATTCCTTGCTTCTGCTTTCAAGCCCTCACTGCTGGTACTAATCCTGCTGCTCACCTGGATGTAAAGAGGCTGTGGCCTCCTGGCTTCCATCTTACACTTAACATCCTGTCACTGCCCTCATCTCACCATGATAATTGTTCAAACATAAGCCTAATTAATTTTTCCAGTGATGACTGACTCTAAGTAACATAAAGTGATCTACTGTTCTTTAGTAAGCGGAAGTGAAATTTTCAAAGATTAATATATTTGGAGTACAGCTAAGATTTCGTCTCACTCTCAAATTCTATGTGTTGAGCTAAGTTCACCCAATAAACATATCCCTATTCTCCACCTGCATTCTGAAACAAATACAAAATACAACAAAAGAGTAAGACAGTTGGAATAGCAACATATCACCTTTTATACTGATAAATCTAATCCTGGAGAAGTGGTTTGTATACTTGGCAATTTGAATCCCTGTTATTGAGCATCAGAAGTAGAGTGTCCTCCTCATCCAGTCATAGGCAGCACCAGACTTCCCTGTGTGAGGGTCTGTTCTGTAAAATTTAAGACATGGGGTAGCAGAGCAGAATGCATGTTCCTGTGTGTAGCTATGCTCCGAGAGAAAAAGGAGGGTAAAGAAATATGCGATGCATCCTTAAATCCACTCCCAGACTAACCAGTCATCTTTCTCACTCCAAGGGGAATTGTAATAGATGAGGCAAAAAAACAAAAGAAAAGAAGCCCAGGAATAATTAGAAGAAATTTCTGTCTTGGAAATTAGGGAAAGAAGGAAGAAGGGCCTTCCTCTCCCAACACTAAAGATTATAATTGATTCAAGAAGGTGGAATACAAGGATTTATATGATTTAACCCAGGTCAATTTCAAGTGATCATGTCAGGATTGGTGTAGGTGAGGGATGAGAGAGGTTCAGGGAGGAGAATTATGAGAATGAACGTATGTCACCAACCATCTCCTAAATGAACACTCTTTTTTACTGACCATCTACCAGGACTACTGTCTGTCATGTACTATTCTACTCTAAAATTCATGTTATTGTATTAATACAAGAAACTCTTGTTTTGTAACTATTCTTTTCCCAGCTCTGGTATACAAAACAAAATGTAATAATTCTTTACCTCAAGGAGCTTATGTTCTGGAAGGCAGGAGTTGTCAAGAGACAACTGTAATACATCAGGAAAAGAACTATAACCAAAGAAAGCACATGGTACCATGACAGCCCAAAGGAGGACTTTTAAATCAGACTCGTGAAGGCTTCCAGGGAGGAGATGATACGTATCTGTGGGATTTAAAGGAGGCACAAATATAGGAAATGGAGAGAGAGAGCTATGTAGAATGACAGGAGGGGCAAGACAAGGTGTGTGTGAAAATAACACGCAGGTCAGAAAGGCGTGGTAGATTTACATTATTTTCAAAATTACACAGAAGAAGGGATTGGACAGGCAGCTTCCAGTAATCTGGCAATTAATCTAGGCAAGAAGCGAGAGGACCTAAGGCCATGAAAAAGCAGATGGGGCAGAAACAATTGATCTGCGGGATGTTTACATTTTGAATCAATAGAGGCTATGTGGAGGTAGAGGAGTCAAGAATGGCTTCTCAGCTGCTAAATTCAGATGCCAGACTGGCAACATTTCATCTCCTAATGCAAGGCCTTTCTGCCAAAGCTGCCTCACCCTGTTTGGAACACGTATTCCCTGTAATCCAAAACCTTCATGGTGATGAGGCATTCTAGACAGAGATCAGCATATGCGGAGCTGCATTCAGGCCTATGTGATGCTGGAGAGTTGCAGCCTTGCACTTCCAAGAACATCAAGAGTTAACTCTATTTACAAGGTGGTATGTACCATATCCATCCTCCTCCCTCTTTGTGTCATAATCACTCAGCTCTTGATAATTAACATGACAACTGACCTTTTGACAATCACATTAAACTGCACAGCTCTTTTCACCTTTGGTAGTACATGGCAATCACATGCATGATAGGGACTGGGAGACTTTCTCCTTTAATACACTGGCTAGGGTTAAGATATTCAGGGTGTCAAAACAGATGGCAGCAGGCACTATATTCTATATACAGCTCAACCTATTCCATATCAGCAGTGCAAAGAATGGCTGACAGAAAATCTATGGCTCAGGCTCCAGCACAGAAAACATTAATGCAAACATTCTCTGCCCAAAGGACTTGGCATTTACCACACTTTCTACTGGAAGCACAAGGTTCCTGTGCCAAAGGTCAGGGGCAGAGGGATTAACTTTTCCCATATATTTAAGCAAACTGTCCATCACACCAAAAGTGCAGGCACACACACATACACACACACTCCATTTATTGTAGTTGATTATGAAAAAGGTCAGCTGAGTGATTTGCTGCCACACACCCACCCACACACACATACACACACACAAATACACATGAAACACCTGCTAACATTAGCAAACTAGAAAAAGAATAACCAGCTCTACAATTTCAAACAAAAAAGAAAATCTGGTCATTCCTGTCGATAGAATCTATTGCTTTCAAAGATTGAAATGCAATGATGTTCACTTTTCAGTTCAACAGGTCATTTATTCCCTAAAGATTTTTGCAAAGTAAGAAAATAAAACAAACAACTGTGTGTGCCAAAATGTCAATAAGCATACATTTGATGGGTTTCCCACCTTAATAAATAAATAATTTCCTAAATAACACTGAAAGAACACTGTGCCTCTTCAAACGTAACATTACAATATATTTTTATAAAAATCAAATATAACATTGTAATATATTTATAAAAAGTCACATAATGAACATGTAGTTATACTACTTAGGTAAACTGAATATGCCACTTAGCAAGAAATATGTCACTTATCAAAAATAAAATATTTTTTCCTAGTTTTTTGATTTTCATGGGGATCTAGAACACTGCATATACATAATACACAGTGAACATATAAATTGCATACATTTTACAAATTACATGGCACATACATTTACATATTTTGTGTGATATATTAGAAAGCGTATGAAATATAATATGGCAAATATATGCACATTTTTGTTTGTATTCCCTCAAAACTAAAATTTAAGGCTTTTACATCTATATTATTTCATTTTGTACACTCATATTCTCTCCTGAAATCTACCTAGAGTAGTAAAAATATGCACCCAGGTTGAATGTATAAGAATGTTCTCAGCATCACCCACTCCTTCTTCCCATTTTCTTCCGAGCACATCTTGTGAGTCCCAGGGAAGTATTTAATCATGAGTCATGAGTGATGTCATCCACTTATGTGTCATCTTGCACATCCGTCTCGGGCAACGCTGGGAATGGACAGCATCTTCCATGGGGTCAGATAAAAAGGAAAAGCTTCTTTCCTCCACAGATAGGTTTGAATGATGCAAAGCAGGTCAGGGTTTGTTTTTGTTTTGTTTTTTTTTTGGCTGCTCTGTAAAATTCAAAGCCAAAAAAGAGTTCAAATTGAATCTTTGACAGACACTGCTTTTAAAGAGACCTCCTATCAGTAAAAAGTGCTGTTCTCCAGGTGATTTTGCGTATATTTTTAATGCCAATTCGTGTCAGTATTGACACTATGTTTTGACGGTAAGAGGAATTAAAATGATTCTGAGTACCTGAGGTGACTCTATTGACACATCAGATTATGCTTAATGTTTCAACAGCAAAGCAAAGTGGAGCAAAGCAGTCACCCTACCATGCCTGGCTTATTAAAGCCTTTTTCCAGCCAGGACTATGCACCTCGTAAGGAAGAGCTATTTCAACTAGAATCAGTTGGCTTTGAGTATCATTTTTCTTTAATCTCAGAATAAGAGATTCTCTACCCTTTAAAGGTTATATTCAGTTTTTCAGTGGGACTATACAAAAACTGGCTCTTTGTTGAGGACTCAGAATTTCCTCTCTCGGGAATTCCCTGACTCTGGAAGCCTAGGCGGGAGGAGTAGAAGCACAGCAGCTGCAGCAAGGCCTGGGCTCCAGGTCTGAAGGCTCCCACAGTTCACCCAGAGAATGCAGCAAGGATCTTGGGTCTATCTTTCAACAACTTGTATTAGAGCAAGGAGTCTAAGGTGTCTAGAGCTTCGTGAATCATCACATTCTCATGCAACACTAAATCTTTTAATCATACAGGAAGAGCTGGCTTATAGAAGGTCAACTGTACAATTTGTTAAGAATTACTCCCATAGCTGAAGTCTGCATGGAGAAAGTGCAAAGGACACTAAAGATTAAGCTCTCATCAGGCCAAAGGAGGTGCCAATTCGAACATCTTCTTTCTCTCTTCAAAGATAAAAATATCATCCAAGTAGACCCTGAAAAGAGGGGCTAGGTATGCTTTTAGTCATTTCAGTTTTTGTTTTTGTTTATTTATTCAATTGATAAAACCTATATCATTTATCATGTAAGGCACGTTGTTTTGAAATATGTACACAATGTGGAGTGCCAGGTTTTTTGTTTTGTTTTGTTTTAGTTAGAAGGAGCTATTAGCTCTTTCCTTCTTCTTTTCTCAAGGTCTTAAAAAATATTTGTCTCACTGGTAGGGACCACCTGATATTTCACACCAATGGAATTACATCTTGGGATTCCTAGGCTTAACAACAATTACCATAAGGCAGAAATTTACCACCAGGGGTAGGTTTGGGGATTTTGTTTATTCACAACTGAATATTTACTTTGTTTTTCAGTGTTTACTTGCTTTTTTCACGTGACTCAGCGTAACCTGGAATAGAAACTATCTGCTTGCCAGGCGCAGTGGCTCATGACTATAAATCCAGCACTCTGGGAGGCCAAGGCGGGCTGATCACGAGGTCAGGAGTTCTAGACCAGCCTGGCCAATGTGGTGAAACCCTGTCTCTACTAAAAATACACTAATTAGCTGGGCATGGTGGCAGGCACCTGTAATCCCAGCTACTCGGGAGGCTGAGGTAGAAGAACTGCTTGAACCCAGGAGACCAAGGTTGCAGTGAGCCGAGATCATGCCACTGCACTCCAGCCTGGGTGACAAAGAGAGACTCCATCTCAAAAAAAAAAAAAAAAAAAAGAAAAAGAAAAAAAGAAAGCAACTATCTGCTCACACCTAGGACTATGGGAATCCAAAACATATTTCTTCATCGGTGTGTTTGTATATGAATCTAAGTGGAAGAAAGCAGATAATTCTCCCTAAAAGACATATTTTGCAGCTATCTGTGAAAAACAGGCAAGCTATTGCTCAGCTAGTGCTGGTAATCACAAAGCATTTTCCTGAAAGCTTTGTAAATGCTTTTCGCCTTACAGATAAGAGATTTAAAGTAGACAGAAATAAATGACAGAGCTCACAGGGACTTACCTCTATGGCACCGCCGCTTGCCTAGCAGGCTGAAAACTCCAAGCTTTTCACGGTTGCTGTCAGGTTTGACTCTCCTGCTGCCAGCCAAGATGTGACGGCAAATAGGCAGAGTGGAGAAAAGAATGTGAACAGGATTCAAGTCAGCCAGACCCAGGGTTGAACCCAGCTCTGCCACTGACTATCTGCGAAGTCCAGCTTCTCCTATTGTAAAATCAGGATGATAAACTAATACCAGAGCGCAGTTAGGAGGAGTAAATTAAAGTGCCTGGGCTAGTGGGTAGAAATAGGAATTGGTTGTTTTTCCTGCCTGAAGCACATACATTGCTTTTTAGCCACATCTTGAAAGCAAATCTTAATATAACAACTTCCTTTTACACACCAAAGTAAGAAGCACCCTACAAATGATATCCTACTCAGCCCTTTACCCAGGCCATACATGCTTTCAAATCCCTAGCACTGTCAGTTGGCTTTTCATGAACCCGGCATCACAGAAGGTATTGGATACATTTTCTTCCCTAGATGTGTTCTCTCCAATTTAAGAGAGCACCCAAGAAGTTGAGTTTACAAGAGAAGGGATATCTAGCATGTTGACCTCCCATTGTCAGTGCTACTAGAGCTCTAGAGTATCAGCAGAGCATAGGTGAAAAAGCTTTTGGGAATTCTTATGTTAATAATTAGTTCGTTATGGCTAAAAAGACATTTCCCATGTGTACCCAATGGTAGTTTTTTCACGGTGTTCCCTAATCCACAAAGGAAGCCAGTCTTAGCTCTGTCCATGGTATTTCCAGGCTGAACACATAGGAACCCTGTGTACCACTCAGCCCTGGCTCTTTCTGCCCTTGCATTTATGCATTCTGCCTCCTCCATGCACTTTACCTCTGCTTCATACACTTCCTCTAAGACTGGCTCTCAAGATACATATTCTGGCTTTGCCATTACGTGACATCCTTTCTCCTTCTCCAGTCTCAGACTCCTTTTCTAATCCTTATCAACATCAGCATAGAATTATACTGTAATTAAAAAGAAATGCAATATATTCTAAATTTTTTAAAATTTTTTATATATATACATAATATACATACATATTAAGAGTCATCTAAGACTAAATATGTATTTATTCATATATTTATATATAAATAATTTAAAAATAAACCTATATGTTCTAATACAACTATTTTACACTTCTTTTGGAAGAAACTATAGAGGGTGGGGGAGAGGGAAGAAGACAGAAAGGAAAAGAGAGAGGGAAATTCAAGTGTATCAACACATCAAAGACTGAAAGAACAAAATAAAACCTCTCTTCAGTGTTTCATGTGAGTGTTACTTTTTCTATATTCCATTCCAGTAGTCTCCAATTGCTATGGGCTTCTTCAAGATGAATATGCCCGGAAGTGCAAATCAAATGTGAATGAAGATCAAATCTTCTTTCAGCTCTTAAGTCTATGCATTGCCAAATGCCCCCAAACAATAGACATGTTCTCTCCAAACTGGGAGTTCTTCATCCATCATCCCAATGAAGTTGTGCTTTTATCATGGCATTTGTATATTCATTCAATAAATATACATTAAGTATTCATCATATACCAGAAACTATACGCACCAGAGCCTCAAAAATGTTAAAAGCACTGTTCTGGGCCCTAAAGAGCTTAGAATAAATGAGGGACACAGAAAAAACAGCAATTAAACTAACATGGATGGACACAGTGTTAAGATTACGCACATGATACTAGGAGGGGTAGAGTAAAAGCATAACTTAAACTAATAAGTCCAGGAGGGGCTTCGCAGATGAAGAAATGTTACTTCACTGTGGATAACTGTGCAATCCCCAACCAAGTACCAAACACAAAACACAAAAAGGTGTTCCCAACAATGAAAATCAAATATGAAATGACATGGACATATAAAACAGCACTGTATTTATTGAAAACTGCTTTTCATATAATAAATACACCCCAGATTGTAGTGTTAGGAAATCAGATTAGAGAAGCATGCACAGCTAGAGCATAAAGAATTTTGGGTGCTAAATTTATCCTGTGGGCAAAAAGGACTGTTAAAGAATTTTAATCAGCGAAGTGATGAAATCAAATTTGCATTTAAAAAGCTATGGCTGCAGGGTGAAGGCTAAATTAAAGTAGTGGGGTGGTGGAGTCATTGAGTCCATTCACCTAGTAATCCAATGAGAACTGCTAAGGCAGGAAACTTGGCTATAAACGTGCAGGGAATTTTGGAGATGAACTCTACAACTGCTTATCACTATTAAGTGAGAAAGAAGGTGAGTAAAGTCATCTGAGATGACTCCCGGGGAGAATGGTAGCGCCATTCCTCAAGACAGGAACTAAGTAAGGATGACACATTTGGAGGAAAACGAATAGTTCAGTCTGGACATTGAATTTGAGGCACGTGTGGAACATACTACAAGAGTAGTCCATGGACAATTAGATGTTAAGTTCTAGAGATCAAGAGAAAATCTGGGCAGGAGAAAAGGCCACTAAAAAGGTAGTTGATATTGAATTACCTGGATACTTGCCTACTAACACACATCTTCTCCCTTTTGTTTTCCTTTCTCCCTTCTCTTCCACCTCAATATTTCCTATTCTCTTTAACTCACAGTCACTTTCAATTAATCAAATATGTTTCATAGTACAATTAATCAAATATGTTTTCTATGGGTCCTACCATATACTCAGGAAAAGAAAATATGAAACTAAACTAATGATATTAACCAAGTTTAATATAATCAATTCTGTAAAATTTTATTGTATATAAAATAGCAGGTGCTACACACAAGTGAAAGAAACAGTGAATTTTAAGTTCTGAAGAACAAAATTAGTTTTATGCCTTCTACCTTGCAGCATTACTACTAGAGAAGAAATTGTATTATTTTATAATTGTTCACCAAATGCCCACACATAATTATAAAATAAGACTGCATGTCCTACCAGCTACTTCTTATCTTTCCCAGATAACTACCAAGAATAGTCACTTATATTTACAATACAGAAACAGTGAGGACAGGACATCTGGGCTCCCTGACACATCAGTTTGGGGCTTTACATAACACCTATCTTTAGAAAAAAATATGCATAGCTCTTTCCAGTCTTTCAGTTTCAGGGCTGACGGTGTGGAGAATCTACTCCAAACTGCAAATTATTTTGAATTGGACACACACACCACGCATTTGTGGCAGCCTAGCATTTGGCACCAATCACACGTCCAGTCAACAAATGCAGGAGAAAATGATTTTTCCCCCCTCAGGCACTATGCTACTGAAAAACCATGATGACAGTCCTTCTCTGATATTATGTTTTCTGGGAGGAGAGAAGTTCATTTCAAATTAATTTATGATCTGTGAAAAGTGCTAGAAACATGCTTCGCTGCACCTAGAAGCATAGTATGCCCCACTCCCTTGTAAAATCCATTTGAGGGGCTCTCAGGGCAGGACGACGCTCCCTGCTCCTGGGTCAAACTGCCAGCATTAGCTACTGGTATTCAGAACCATGGAATCAATTTAAGGAGTCAAAGAGGTCTGTCACTTGGAGAGACTTGGAAAGATTGCACTAAATGCCACTATAGTATCTGAAGGCTGAGCTTAGAGGAATTTCAGTCCACCAGAGGTATCACCTGGGCCAGTGCACATACGTTTTTTGAAAACAAACCAAGTCCCTTTCCTTACAAGAACCTCATTTCTCATTATTGAAGTCTGTGCAGGGCAACAGCCAGTTTTTCATCCAGTTTTGCACTAATGGAACGCTTGTCAATAGCCAATTGGTGCCATTTGATCCAGGGCTTACACATACCAAGAGACTTCGTTACAATCACCAAATGTGTCAGGCCCTGATTAAAGTTGTTTTTCCTGCGGGGCTTATGGATCCATATCTATTTTGCTGCTCCCCAGCTGTCTCATAACTCAACTATGAAGCTTTCCTTCAAAGCTAGGCTTTTTGGTTGGCACCTGTTTTTCTGCAGCAATATCGCTACTATACAAAATTATAACACAATTTTTTTTCAGAGATTTATCAGCTTTTCCTCAGACTCAGCGCAGTTCCCACACACCAAGTCTAAAGCAAAGTTTTATTAATTAGAAGAAACAAAATAGAAGACTCTAGCCTCAAACCCAAACATTTACCCTTTGGGACTTATCTTTTATAATAAATATAATTGTATTGACAGTCAGACTTCAACCAGTTACAAGGCAAAGAAATATTTGTTCAGGGCTTCTTGATAAGGAGGAAATCAGTATTGTTATGGAACCCAGAAGTCCTTTCCATACGTATTCGTAAGTGTTTGTTCTCAAATTCTGGGAGGCAAACAGAGCTCACAGAGAAGGTTAGGAACAGAGACCAAGTAACACATGGTAAGAGCTAGAGCTTGAGACGGAATATCAGAATGGAATAATACTTGCAAGTTATTAGTTAAGGTAGAACCCAGGCACTCAAGAGCTAGGCATGTTATATGTGGAGAAAAGAATAAAGTATCAAAAAACCACATCAGGAATTAGGACACAACTGTATCACAGTTTAAGGTAAGGCTGTGGAATAAAACAGATAAGCAGTATTAACGGAGAAGCAAGCACCCAGGCTAGAGACACACATTAGCTGGTAACCAAGTATACAGAGCAGCATTCCAAAATCCAAAGATAAGGAAAGCAGGTTAGAAAAGAAATCATTGTGGTAGCCACAGACTGCTACCAATAAAGACCTTGTAGAGAGGATATCATTTGCCTCACCCCAAAATCTTAGCATTTCTACAAGGGCACTGACCAAGTCCATAGCAGAATAACCTGTGAGAAATAAGTAACTGCATCTGGACCAACTAAGGGAAATGCTTTATGACCAGCAAATCCAAACAAACGTGTCTCACATGCCAAGACCTATCCCTTCTCAGCTTAACCCTTTCCTTTTTGGAGCCGAACTGATTTTAAATAAAAATTGTGCTCTAATTTTTTCATCCATTCTATGGGCTCCATATGAGATGTCTGCACTTGTTCCTTCCCTAACTTGTACCATATTTCCTGTCTTCCCTAACATTTGAGGGAAATTAGGAATGTGATACAACCAAGTAAATTAGAATAGACAAGGAAAAGAATATCGATTAAGGAGTCCATATTCTATTCTCCATCACAATCCATTCAGAGTTTGAATCTAGAGAAGTTCTTAATTTAGAGTTGACATATAATTTTCATTTTAAAGGGAAGTCTTTGTTAATGGGACTGAACTATGAAGATTTTTGGTTTAACCAGAATATTAATACTCAAAAGAATTATTGAACAAAATCTGTTACTTTCTTAGGAGTCAATTACTTTTTTAAAATAATAAATATGCTAACAGGTCTTAAAAAATCATAGTGCCAAGGGTGAGAAACCAATTTCACTAGTATATTTTATATAATACATATCTTCTATATAAAAAGTCCCAAGGAGCCCCAACAAAATATTGTATAATGTGGGCCTTCTATTCTTCTCTTTGATTATAAACAATTTCAACTATTACTACTACAATGACTCAGACTGACGATAATGCTACAATAACAACACTTGACTTCTAAGAGCTTCCTGTTGGCTTAGAACTTTTTACCCTATCATTTTCTTTCCAATCTTTATGAATAAAAGAAGTATCAAATGATTCTTTAGGACTCTTAAAATAACTACTAGAGACTTGCAGACTTGATTCTAATATTTCTCCTACGATAGTCGAAGTAAAACTTGATTTGAAGATCTCTTGATTATTTTCTGTGTTGTAACTTTGGTGCTAAGAAGTAGATTTAGTGTCTCATAGCTTTGTTTGTGATCAGATTAGTATCAAGGAAAGCAGATATTCTAAGGAAAAGAAAGAAAAATTTGTTTTAATCATATGCATTTTCTAGAAGAAAATAATGGTCGTGGAAAAAACATTATTGTATTCTAACTTTGGGTTTTTATTAATAAATACAAATTAAAAATATTTTTACAAAAGTATCTTGAAGACACATAATAATTTTCTGTTTTTAACCAGCCAGACATGTTCATGACAAATAGGATGTTGTTGTCATTTCAAAACTCTGAAAGGAAACTTATTTTGCAGTTATTTTATTGATAAATGCATTGTAAAATAAACCCCATTCTTTGACTCACTGGCGATTTCTGTTTAGAGTCATAGTAGGCTTATACAAATGTAAATGCCACACAATGCTAAGATGTAAGATAATTCCCTTGAAAACTTCCCACAAAATTTTTTAGAATCTTGTTTAGAAAATAAAAGATGGAACAAACTGCACAAATAAACAAACAAACAAACACCCACAACTCTACTGTGGTCAAAACAACGATGTGCTACACTTGTTGTCTATGCCTCAAAATGAAAACCTCCAAATCTATGCCTCAAAATGAAAACCTCCAAATGTCACTTTAAAACATGAGATGAGAAATAAGGGTACATCTCCATGCTGAGAAAAATGGTCTCCAATCCTGCGATTGTGCTTATTATTTTGGATATCAGTGAGTGCTTAGAGTTTCCAGGATGAGAGCCCTCTGTTTATAAAGAGACCTAGAAAGTATTTTATCATTAGAACAATCTCACATTTATCAAATGTAGCGGCACTGATTCCTAGTGTTCTCATTTAACTAAATAAAATTTTAATTTTGCCCCACAGGAAGAGGGAAATGTTTTGTGAATGGCAGTGTTCGTTAATGAAATCTACTGCTGATATTATATTCAATGGAGATCAAACAGCAGATCTCTAAAAATAGCAAGAATTTCATAAAATTTGTTTGATTCTATAGATTTATATATCAGTGGCCAGGATTCTCAAATGTTCTAAGAGATATAAGTAAGAAACAAATGTCATGGATTAAAAATACTTTTTCAAGCAAGAAAATCCTCTTTCAGACCAAAAGTAAGACAAAGATCTTACAACGTGCCCACATATTCTGACATAAATTCCCTTTTCACCTGCTTTTCTCTTTACTTAACTTTTCTTTTGCCTTTCATTTTTCCCTTATATATTTTTTCAGTTTTTGCATCATTTTCTTTCTAAAGGTGCTCCTTTTATTCCCTTCTCATTTCTTGACATTTTAAAGTCTTATCTCTTTGTCTTTTTCTCATTTTTATTCATACCTCCTGTGGTTCTTCTCTTCCTATAGCACCAGGCTAGGTTCAATATCTTCATGCTTTCATTTAGAAATAGTATCAAGAAAGAGATATCTCAGTTTTACATAAGAATATGTGATAGATTTTTAAAATGAGTTCTCAACCAGAGACCTAGCTTCCAAAAAGAAAATCATATAAAAAATTTTGAATCCTAATCAAGTTATGAAATATTTTTCAGTGGAGCTATGATCAAGAAATATAACTAATATATCAACATGTCCTACAGAAAGAATTCAAAGAGGATTTTATAGAGAAATGAACTGTTGTCCTATTGAAAAACAGTTAATAGTTCAGTAGCTGCATGTCTTGATCATTCCACCAACTTTTGAATTCAGGGTTCATTTTTGTATCTCTCACTACAAAAACAATGATTTTCCCATAATTGGCACTTTAAAAATGTGTACTGCATTGTATTCAAGTAATAAATTGAGCCATGTTGTCAACTACCATTAAAACTGTATGTTTAGTCAGATGCCTATATTTCTTGTAGTAAGTTTCTTGTACTGGTGTATGGTAAGAATAATGAAAAGCAATCATCTTAACATTGGCTAATTATAATACCTAATGATTATTGATCGTCTACTATATTCAAGTTCTTCCTGTGATAATCATTAGATTGTCTCCAAATTTTCCAACAACACTTTAAAGTATTATGATGCCCATTTAATAGATGAGGAAACAATCCCAAGAGGTTTTGACAAGTTCATGTAAACCCAGGTAGTAAGTAAAGTGAGGATTTGAATGTAAATCGGTCTGGTGCCAAAGTCCATGCTTTCTCCTTAACCCACCCTGCAACTGGAGCTTTAGGAGCAATAGATATGACTGGGATGATACTACAAAGGGAGGCCCTGAGACTTAAAGTGATTAATACAAACTTTACAAACACTTTTGTTAATTTTCATCCACAAGTTAGGTATATTTGTCATTTATTTTTGCATATTTGAGATTGCATTCAATAGGAGGTCTGTTTCCAGTGTGCCTTCCCGCTGTCATTGCTCATGATTACAGAACAATTATTTCCATGCAGCTAAGCATGCAAGTTTACCAAGATGGGTTACAGTTTTCTCCTTATTTACTGCTTAAAACTATGCCCTTTTCTTTGGCAAACAATATATTCAGTTAAGAATAATTCCATGATCCTTCTCTAAACAAGACTACTGTAGAGGTGACACTCAATTTCTGCAGCAGATGGTTCTTCATGGCTCCCCACTGGCCAGGCCACAGAGTGACTTTGACAGCAGCCAGTTGCCTGCCCTCTCAGGATGAGACACACAAATACAGCTGCTTTTTGGGGAGAAAGCTGGGCAAGAAAGGCAGAAAAATGACTGTCTAAGGGGGAAAGAAGCAAAAGGGATGAGGTCAAGACCAGAGGCTCACTTAGAATTGGCCCATTTACCAAATAATTACTGCAGAGTAATAAAGACCATCAATATACACTTTCGGTTATGTCATGGGACAAAGCAAACACTCTATCTGACACCTGGGCTTCTTGCCCGTAATAAAATGTATCATATAAATGAGACTGATTTCCTGTATTTACAAAAAGGTGAATAATCTTCATGTCCAGTGTAAATCATTACCATTAGTTCACAAAACATTTTCCTTGTTCAGGAATTACAGGATGGAAGTGATGTCGAAAGAGAATGTAAAGGAGAAACAAATTAAATGTATTACTTGATGATGTTTTATGGAATATGCTAAGGTTTAGATACGATTTGTTTGTTTCTACCAAAACACATGTTAAAATTTTATCCTCAGGGTGGTGATGTTGGAAGGTAAGGCCTAATGGAAGTTTTTTGGATGATGAGGACAGGTTTTTTATAAATAACTGGGTGCCATTCTAGCAGTAGCGAGTGAGTTCTTGCAAAACTGGACTAGTTTCTGCAAGAGTAGGTTGTTATGTTATAAATTCAGGACTCCACTTGGGTCTTCACACATGTTCCTGTCCCCTTTGACCTTCTCCATCGTGCTTTGACCCAGCATGTGGCTCTCACCAGAAGCCTAGCAGATGCCAGCACTTTCCCCCAGCAGAACTGCGAGATAAATAACCCTCTTTTCTTCATAAATTACCCAGTATCAGGTATTCGGTTATAGCAACACAAAATGGATTAAGAGAGAATTCTATAGTTTACCCAAACTTTTTTTTAACCACTATTTGGCAAAATTGGACCAAAACCAAACCTTATAAGACAGGGTTCACTATCCCCTTGTTACAAATGAGAAATTTGAAACCAGTTGGTTTCACTGGTAGAAAGCAAAAAAGCTGGGGTTTTAACTGAGATTTTAAATTTAAACCACAGAAACACACTTTCCATAAGACTACACAGCTTTTGACCACACATTTTACCTTTGAAGAAGCATTTGTGTAAATCCAGATTTTTTGTCTCTTATGTTTCTACAGCCAGGGCATGTGGCCTGTGCAGTTGCACAGAGCTCTGAGATGAGAACGACCCTACACTTGGTTTAATACCCTGATGTCACCATCTTGACATCTGAACAAGATGCCCCACATTTTTATTTTGCACTGGGCCCTACAAATTAGGTAGCCAGTACCATCCACAAAACCCTGCACGGCCCTAATAGCATACAAGACACTGAGCCTTGATTGTGGGTTTAGGAATCTATTGTCTCCGGCAGATAGTTACCCCTTCCTAGCAGGCCTCCACAACTTGCCATGATACTCGCGAGTTACCCGTCTGGTCTCATCTCTGTCCTGACACTTTCCTCTCCAGCCATATCACCCTCTAGGCTCTTTTCTACTACACTGAACACCATGCCCTCTGCCTAAAACACTTTCCCCCCAAATATTCCCATTCTTCTTTCCTTCTCTTCATTTCTCAGTTCAAATGCTATTTCAATAGACAGGACTTCCTTGACCATCCTGTTTAAAACAATTTCCCCAGCATTCTACCCAATCATTTACCCTGCCTTATTTTTATTTATAGTTTTGGGGTACCCACTTAAATGATACATACTCGCTGGTTTAATTTACATTATCATGAGATTAATTATGCCCCCCACAGAGCTGTGTATGTTGAAGCCCTAACTCTCAGTACCTCAGAATGTGTCACTGGAGGTGTGGCCTTTAAATAGATGATTAAGTTAAAGTGAAGCCACTAAGGTGAGCACTGATTCATTCTAACTGATATCCTTATAAGAGGAAATTTGGACATACAGAGAGAGCAGGGAACGTGCACACAGGGCGTGTGAGGACGCAGTGAGAAGGTGGCCATCTGCATGTCAAGGAAAGAGGCCTCAGGAGAACAAAACCTGTCAACACCTTGATTTTGAATTTCTAGCTTTCTGAACTGTGAGAAAGAAATTTCTGTTGTTTCATCCACCCAGTCTGTGGCATTTTGTTGTGGCAGTCTCAGTAAATTAATCCAATTGTCTTTGCCATCCTACAGAATATTATGTCTCTAAGAGAAGAGATGTTTTGTTCATTGCCATGAACCCCAGTGCCAAGCAGTAGACACAGTAGATATTTTAAATTATTGAATAAGCAATGAATGATTTCATAATTACTTAAGAGCAATTCAAAGAGAATATCCAAATAGTTTGTGATACCAAAATGCTTTATTTCATCCTGCCTGAATTAATTCTGTCACAGAAGGACTTGGGAACCATTTTGTTAAACAAAAGTTTTTATTGTAATGGGACTTGATCTGCTCTGTGTTTTTATCCAGGCTTGCGATGCAGCCACTAATGGATTATGTCATGACCAAGAAACTAAAGATCACAATACATGCTTGAAGAAAAGCTAAGCTTGAAGAAAAGTCACCCAGTGTTTGTTATTAGAAAAATTACAAAAAAACAACCTGCAGCAAAAATCAATCAGGAATTAAAAGGATACCACACCACCAGTCTCCCATGCATTTCTCTGATAGTCAAGATCAGTTACAACTAATTGCTCTTAGCACTTGTAAGGTTACATAGCTATGGCTTCATTCCCACAAACGACACATTGAAATTGCTGTGTGTTCCTCAGGTTGTATCAATATTACCACTTTTGTCCTCACTTTAACAGGACAAAACAGGAGAGTAGCAGATCACTAATCAACACATTGACTGATAGTCCCACAGTCATCTTGACTTCTATGCTTGGGGTGGTGAATATTCTGAGGGAGGTAACAGGTATTGAGCACCGTCAGGCATTTATATCCCTGATGACAGGTAGGTTTAGACATCTTCTACCAGGAAGGTAAATGGAGTTATTTGACTGTTCCTAACAGACTACAAGAGCTGAATTATTCACCTTATCCCCAGGTTATATTTGCTTGCTGCATTAAAGTAGCCTAGACCTATTGGAAATATTATACAGATTTTCATGATTTCCATCTATAAATGTATGAGATCAAAAGGAAAGTGATACTGTGGTAGGAATTTCAGAGCAGCTCCTATTTTACACTCGGCTTCCTCATGAAATCTTATTTCCATGCTACTGAAAGCAGGGAAAGATGTAATAAGGGTACCTACCAGCTGGGTATATGCCAGCAACTCTAGGACACTCTCTAATACCTTAGGCCATTTAATTATCAACATAAACCTCTAGAGTAACTCTTCCTATCAATAGGAAGTGATGAAGCTAAAGCTGAAGAAAGATCGGTAACTTGTCCAAGATGGCGCACTCAGAAAGTGACAGATATGGGTATCATCCCAGCATTCTAATTTCTTGTGCCAGAAGCTAACTTCTCCTTTTGGAAGGCTGGCCCTTACTCTGTTCTAAGTCTTTGAAATTTGGGTGGGGCAGGCCTACCAACTGGTTTTGAGGAATGGACATGGGAACCAGGTCTCCTTGTCCATAGCAGTAGGAGGATGAGGATGATAACCAGGGACTTTTGTAGAAATTGCTAGATAGGTGGGATGTTATCCTGGACTTACCACCTGTCCTTATAGGAAGAAAACCTAGCTAAGTATAAAGCTACTACAGAGAAAAGTCAAGCAATAAATACAAAGCCAAGCAAAGAAATGAAAAAGGAAAGGAGAAAAAGAGAGAAAGATGATAAAAATGTTATCTGACCCCTGTATCTAACCATGCCACAGAGCCCTCACAGATCTATACCCTAGGTGTTTTTTTAACTTATCTGCCATTGAATTTTTTGTCTAAAACCAGGTTTAGTATTTTTGCTTGTTTGTTTTTGTCATATGCAATCAAGAGTCTTCTATTACACCTGGGGTAGTGACATGTGCTATTTTTGACCAATCATGTATTCATATTATAATGTTCTTTTCCTGTGATAGACTCAATAGTTTAGACTTTGAAAACAAATACACAAAAAACTATTTGACTCTACTTTTTTCAATCTAACAGTTAAAATCATCAAAACCTCTACATGTGCTATATATCATAATATAAGTGTAGTGTCAAATCCATTACGAAAGGAGATAATAAGTGTTTACTAAGAAACCACTATCTTCTGATCCTCACACCACCTGCTAAGGTATTGCCATAAGAAACAAAGGACTGGAGAGTTGAAGGGACTTCACCAAGATCCCTCAGCGTTCGTGGCAGGGATAACTTGACTACTTATCACTCCTCTACTACAAATACCTTTTGGTATTTTAAAAGTAGATAACCAGAATGATAGGTGCCTTTTTCTTGAGTAAATTGTGAAGCATTTCAATCGGTTTAAGATACGGGGGGGAAAAAAAATGCCCCAGCACTAAACAAAGATCTTAAGAAAGAGGGTCTCTCTTTTTTTTTTTTTTAAACTTTAAGTTCTGGGATACATGTGCAGAACGTGCAGGTTTGTTACACAGGTATACATGTGCCATAGTGGTTTGCTGCACCCATCAGCCTGTTACCTACATTAGGTATTCCTCCTAATGCTATCCCTCCCCTAGCCCCACTCCCCGTGACAGGCCCTGGTGTGTGACGTTCCCCTCCCTGTGCCCAAGTGTTCTCATTATTCAACTCCCGCTTATGAGTGAGAACATGGGGTGTTTGGTTTTCTGTTCGTGTGTTAGTTTGCTGAGAATAATGGTTTCCAGCTTCATCCATGTCCCTGCAAAGGACATGAACTCATCCTTTTTTATGGCTGCATAGTATTCCATGGTGTATATGTGCCACATTTTTCTGTCCGGTCTATCATTGATGGGCATTTGCGTGAGTTCCAAGTCTTTGCTATCATATATAATGCTGCAGTAAACATACGTGTACATGTGTCTTTATAGTAGAATGATTTATGATCCTTTGGGTACACACCCAGCAATGGAATTGCTGGGTCAAATGGCATTTCTAGTTCTAGATCCTTGAGGAATTGCCACACTGTCTTCCACAATGGTTGAACTAATTTACACGTCCCACAATAGTGTAAAAGCATTCCTTTTTCTCCACATCCTCTCCAGCATCTGTAGTTTTCTGACTTTTTAATGATCACCATTCTAACTGGCGTGACATGATATCTCATTGTGGTTTTGATTTGCATTTCTCTAATGACCAGTGATGATGAGCTTTTTTTCAAATATTTGTTGGGTACATAAATGTCTTCTTTTGAGAAGTGTCTGTTCATACCCTTTGCCCACTTTTTGATGGGGCTGTTTGATTTTTTTCTTGTAAATTTGTTGAAGTTCTTGTAGATTCTGGATATTAGCCCTTTGTCAGATGGATAGATTTCTCCCATTCTATAGGTTGCCTGTTCCCTCTGATGATAGTTTCTTTTGCTGTGCAGAAGCTCTTTAGTTTAACTAGATCCCATTTGTCAATTTTGGGTTTTTTTGCCATTGCTTTTGATGTTTTTGCCCATGCCTATGTCCTGAATGGTATTGCCTAGGTTTTCTTCTAGGGTTTTTATGGTTTTAGGTCTTACGTTTAAGTCTTTAATCCACCTTGAGTTAATTTTTGTATAAGGCATAAGGAAGGGGTCCAGTTTCAGTTTTCTGCATATGTCTAGCAAGTTTTCCCAACACCATTTATTAAATAGGGAATCCTTTCCCCATTGATTGTTTTCGTCAGGTTTGTCAAAGATCAGATGGTTGTAGACGTGTGGTGTTATTTCTGAGGCTTCTGTTCTGTTCCATTGGCCTATATATCTGTTTTGGTACCAGTACCATGCTGTTTTGGCTACTGTGGCCTTGTAATTTAGTTGGAATTCAGGTAGCATGATGCATCCAGCTTTGTTCTTTTTGCTTAGGATTGTCTTGGCTATATGGGCTCTTTTTTGGTTCCATATGAATTTTAAAGTAGTTTTTTCTAATTCTGCGAAGAAAGTCAGGGTAACTTGATGGGAATAGCATTGAATCTATAAATTACTTTGGGCAGTATGGCCATTTTCATGATATTGATTCTTCCTATCCATGAGTATGGAATGTTTTTCCATTTGTTTGTGTCCTCTCTTATTTCCTTGAGCAGTGATTTGTAGTTCTCCTTGAAGAGGTCCTTCACATAAGAGGGGCTCATCTCAAAGTTAAAGATTTCAAAGTTGAACAGGCAGCTAAAATATTTCTACATCCATGGTTTTCAACTGTGCTTTGAGGAATGCAATTCGTTTTAATTTTTTTCAAATAAAATATTGCTTGGTGTCCTATAATGTAAAATAGATGACTAAAGTGTATATACAAGTTAATGTATATAGTATTTCCTTATAAAATACTCATTATAATGCTATGTATTATAACCATTTTTATAATGAATGGAGAAAATAAAGTATTGTGGTGAATATTCATTTTGAAATCAGAGGTACATATGACAGGTGCAGCCCTAAACAAGCTTTACATACAACTTCTTTCTAATTGTTTTGGTTGATTTTACGGTGTAAATAAAAGTCCCAATTGCCACAGATGAATGTCTGCAATGTGGGAACAGAATTTTTTGTTTATTATAATCTATTTTTCTCACCATCTCAGGATACTCTTCAAATAAGAGGAGATGGTAGAAGATTTATCTAGAACTGGGAAAAAGAAAGTTACTCCATTGCATGTGTGTTTTTTACTAGAATAACAATAGTTAATATTTATTAAATTGTTCCATGTATTCATTATGATGCTTTCAATCTCAAGCAGAAGAAAATACAATTAACATTGATTTAAGCAAGGAGTCCACAAACTCTTTCTGTAAAAGGGCAAATTGTAGATATTTTAAGCATTGTGGGCTATGCAGTTTGTGTTGCCATTAAACAGCTCTGCAATTGTAGCATGAAAGCTGCCATAGAGAACATGTAAATGAATGGGCATGGCTGCATTGCAATAAATTTTTATTTAAAAAAAAAAAAAAGATAGAGAGTCAGATTTGGTGCACAGGCCATAGTTTGCCAATGCCTGGTTTAGGCCATAACGACTTTTGTAAATTTAACTAAAAGTTCACAATTTGGATGTCTTTAATTGACTCATTGGCTCAACAATGACATCATAGAGAAAGGCTTTTCCCACCCTTCCACTATCTTTGACACATTGATGTTCATTCTCCATCTTGGTGCTTCAGGGTGGCAAGATGGATGCTGCAGCTCCACTTGGCAAGTTTTCCAATGACAGAATTTGAAGCAGAAAGATAGAATGGCGGAGCAAAATTAGGAAGGTCTTTCCTCCTCACATTTTATTAGTAATACTTTTCCCCAAAACTCCTGAAAAGAAGACTTTTCCTTATGTTCATTGTTCATACATTCAACCCTAGACACCCCACTGAAGAACTGAAGTGGCATCATATCTTAGTCAAGCTTAAGTCATAGCTTAGTCAAATCCCAACTTAACTCCTATTGCTGAATACATTGCAGCCGGAACAACATTGTGTTCTCTTTGCAAGGAAAAAGTAAGAGTGCTTACTAGGTGGGAAGTAACAAAATTTGCTACACAATGTTTCAAGCACTGTGATGAGTTCTTCACATAAATAATCTTATTGTATCCCACAATAAATTCTTTAATTACAACAACTTCACAGATTAGGAAACTAAAACATTGAAAAGTTAATCAACTTCTCTAAACCACTCAAGTGAGTGATGTTGGCGGTGGGACTTAAATCCCGGAAGCTTGACTTCAGAATCCATGCTTTATTGCCATAGGGTTGACACTTTGGGGTGGGCTCATAACAACTAAAAATACATTTAAGTAAAATTTTATTAAATATAAACATAGACCACTTGAACCATTTCCACAGATTTTGGGGAAAACTGAAAACCATTATTTTAGCATAAATATAGGAGATTGTGGTCTGTTAGGGTTTGAAATCAGAGAACAGGCTGCAAATGGACAGAACAAGTCAAAAGAGACCAGCAATGAGATCCAGCTACCAGTATGGAAGGGATGTGAATCTCCCAGTAAATGGTGTACAGAGTAGGGTGACACCTGGAGGCTGCAGATGCAAGGAGAAAGGTAGTTGGATTGTCTGAGAGTCATAGTAGGCCCAGATAGCATGGCCCCAGAGTTTGAGGACTTCAGTTCTAGATAGACATAAAGTATGAGTTATAATCTCAAGTAGCAGCAATACTAGATGAATTATCAAAGCAGGGTTAAGGCATAGGACAAAAATTAAAACGTGTCACTGAAACTGAGATACAACTTAGAGTTTGGTATCAGGATTCTAATTCATAAATCAAGAACATTAGATCAGAATATACCTGTCCAAAGACACTTAATATAGGTCCTCCCAAGCTATCTTCGTAAGGTTTCTTAACTTTCTCTGACCAGAAACAGGACTGTCTCCTGTTTGAACTAAACATTCAATTGAAGAACTTGATTGATCTGGGAGTGGAAATATTATAGAAATAGAGCTAAGAAGGTCACAATACTGTCACAGTTTGGCTTTCCCATATAATATGTCACTTATTCCAAAATTTGTTTAGTGAATATTTATATTTTAAATCACATTTTGACACTGAAAATTTTTCCCTAGTTGTGTAATAAAACAACCTTAAGAATCTCAATACTTACATAAATTCTGACAAAGAGCAGCCTATTTGAATGCTTTCATTCATTCTCTTAAAAAAAAATTAGACTGTCTAGGAAACAACAGGTGCTGGAGAGGATGTGGAGAAATAGGAACACTGTTACACTGTTGGTGGGACTGTAAACTAGTTTAACCATTGTGGAAGAGAGTGTGGCGATTCCTCAAGGATCTAGAACTAGAAATACCATTTGACCCAGCCATCCCATTACTGGGTATATACCCAAAGGATTATAAATCACGTTTCTATAAAGACATACACACCTATGTTTACTGTGGCACTATTCGTGATAGCAAAGACTTGGAACCAACCCAAATGACCATCAATGATAGACTGGATTAAGAAAATGTGGCACATATACACCACAGAATACTATGCAGCCATGATAAAGGATAAGTTCATGTCCTTTGTAGGGACATGGATGAAGCTGGAAACCATCATTCTGAGCAAACTGTCTCAAGGACAGAAAACCAAACACAGCATGTTCTCACTCATAGGTTGGAACTGAACAATGAGAACAATTGGACACAGGAAGGGGAACATCACACACCGGGGCCTGTCATGGGGTGGGGGAAGGGAGGAGGGATAGCATTAGGAGATATACCTAATGTAAATGAGTTAATGGGTGCAGCACACCAACATGGCACATGTATACATATGAAACAAACCTGCATGTTGTGCACATGTACCCTAGAACTTAAAGTATAATAAATAAATAAATAAATAAATTTTCACACTGTCAATTACTCCATATCTTCTCAGCATATTCAAATAAAAACTATGCTATATTAAAACACAGTAGACTACTAATTTTCTTTTTCACACTCATTCTCTCTCCTTTCATAAAATTTGAAATAAACTCAGAGCAAATCCCAAACAGAAAGTATTGCTATTTGATGAATATTTAGCCACCACCTACTAAGACAATTTGAGTCCTTTGCTATAACACATTCAACCATCTAAGTATAAAACTATGTTAAAGTATATATAATACAAATTAGGTAAATAGAAGTATACAGTGTCTTATCTGATTTATGAATACATAATTGATCAATCTTTCTCAAAAATGCACCACTTTCTCTTAGCTCCCCACCACTGACCAAATCAAAGTCTTCATCATCTTGCTTGGAGTCTGACCTTGCTAGCCTTGCTTATGAAAGACAGGCTTAACTAGTCTTTTCTCCTCTTCTATATCTCCAGACCTCCAACATTATGTCAAAGTAATCTTTCTGAGATAAGGATCAAATTATGTTATTCTTCAATTTAAATCATTTTGTGACTCCTAATGTCTAACAAGATAAAATTTAAACTCATAAGCAAGATATAAAAGATTACACATTGTTCCAAACATGGGATTATAGATGTGTTTGCATTTCTGTTTCCTCTACCTTGGATGGTCTTTCCTCATTATCTCTGATATCTAGTCAACTTCAAATCATCTTTCAAAGCCAAATTCAAATGTCTTCCTCTGTGAACTTGCCTATTTCCATTTATTCCTCTATGTTACACTTTAAGCATACTTTTATTACAGCCCACTATTCTGTAATCTCAACAGTTTATTATTTTATGTCTTCTAGCCTACCACTATGCTAATTAAGCTCCCTTAGTTTCCTTAATGTATTTGAAAATAGAGCAGTTCAGAGAGAAGTGCATTTGATCATCTTCTGTGTGGGATCCTTTACAAGGCCAGACATCTCTGACATAGCATCCCAAAAATCCATTAGATAATTATGGCCATCTTCTATTAAATTGCAGATTATGTAATCAGTACATTTGAGAAATAACGGTGTCTACTTCCAACATGTCCCTGGATGTTATTACAGTTTTTAATGCATCAGTCTAAAATTCAGACTTTTTAAGGTTAAGCCTTCTTAAGTCCAGTCCACTCCACAGCCCCTTGTATTAATAAAGGACAAATACGATATTCTAATAGTACTGGAAATTACTGAACTATACCAAACTATATGTAACTCAAATGCCCCCCTTATTTATAAAAATCTACATTTTATGGTACTGACCATCATTTTCCCATTCTAAAAAAGAAATGGTCCCACGTGTTCTCGAGGGAACCCAAAGAACATCATCCACAACCTCATAAATAAATACTCTCCCTCTACCCTAAACTTAAGCCTGTTAAGAGTTTCCTGGCAGCTACTGTTTGCCACCATGTCCCAGACACTGTAGTTCTCAAGATATTAAAGCCATCCAGCTATTCAGCAGCAAAGTGAGAGAGTGTTTCTCTCTCCTTTGGGTTTCTCTCTGCAGAAGGAGGTTGCAATGCAGTGCTACTACTTGTCTTATAGCTCCTTAAATACTGACTTCTAAACCCACTATCTTCCCTGGGGTTCATATACAAATCAGTGCTAACTGGGCTAGGGAATTGATCTGAATGGGAGACATCATGCTGCACTTGCCTCTCTCCTCCAACTTCAAAGACTTGCACCTTCCCTCAAACGTACCTCCCAAGAGGCTCTGAGGTCCTCATACAATTGGATTTTACTAACTCACCCCTCACCTCTGACAGACCTGCCCAGACAATTCTAATTCTCACTTAAACTAAAACTACAATCCTAGCTAAACATGTAAAGTTCCGTTCCTGGCACATATTAGATGTTTAACAACTAAGTGTCAAACAAATACCTAAGACTGAAGTCAGATTGATATATAACTTATTAAATCAATCAACAAGCATCGGCTCTCAATTTCTTCCCCGTAACATTGATCCTTGGGGATTTCAGTCTTTTCTGGGTGATCTCCAAAGACATCCCATCTATCATAGCAAGAAAGTGTTCTTTCATCCGGGACCCAGTGCCCATATCAATGTGTCAGTATTCTATTTCTACAGTTTCTGTGAAAGGCATTCTCTGCATATACCAATTATACACATCATGTCTCTCGATTCATAAGAGTGGATGAGGCCAACCCCAACCTCCAGCCCTCTGGATGTTACATGGTTCAAGCTTTATTAATCAAGTCATAAACACTCAAAGATTGGTATAATCATAATCACCTTTTCAGAGTCCAACTAGTCTCAATACTCCGAACAATTGCTGGAATTATTGAAAAAGAGACATTTTTTAATGGGAATTGCTAAGCTGGTAAAATATAAACCTAGAATTGCTGCTGGCTTCTTTTTCCAAGATTGAGAAAAGGTTGCCTGAGCAATAAAAATAGAAAAGCAACGCTAAGATATGGAGAGATACTGATTCCTGCAACCAACATCATTTGAGGCCTTTATCCAGTTGTACTCTCAGCTAGCATTGTCCCCCAAATTTTCAGTTATACCAGTTAATAAATTAACTCTTTTTGATTGAACCAATTTGAGTTCAATTTTTGTCACTTGCAATAAAAACATGCCATGAATACAACAAAAACATTTTGCTTATATTTTCTGAATTATCTGAAAGATATTTTAATTAATACCATCCCCCTGGAGTCAACATCCTTGGCTATGATCAGTACTACCAATCATATTCATTATTCAGACCACAAATCAAAAATTTCATATTATTATTTTTTGAAACCCTAGCAAGTCTAGAACACAATGTGATCATGATTACTCCTGGTCCATGGGTGCAGATTATATTTTCCAAAACTGGCCACAGTAATATTTCTGATTCCATATGCACTTCCAGCACTTTGTCACTCTCCATCAAGAAATTGATTCTATTTCCTCATCTCCAGAACTGAACTGGCCTTTGTGAATGCCTACATGATTAGAATGCAGCAGAAGTGATAATGCATGACTTCCAAAGCTAGGTCATAAATAACAATACAGCTTCTCTCTCTCTCTCTCTCTCTCTCTCACACACACACACACACACACACACACAGAGAGAGAGAGACACAAACACTCTCTCTCTCTATCTCTTTCTCTTTGTCCTTGGAATCCAACCACCATTTTGTAAGAAAGCCCAGGCCACAGGAAGAGGCTGTGTAGGGTGTAGGGGTGTTCTGACCAACAAGCCCAAAGAGATCCTCTGGCATCAACGATGTGAGTGAATAAGACTTCAGATTATTCCAGCCCCAACTCTTAATTCTTTCAGCCGAGGCTCCAGCCACTATAGAGCACAGACAAGTAATCCCATTATGCTTTGTCTAAATACCTGACTCACAAAAATCATGTAAGATAATAAATGATTATTGTTGTTTTAAGTCACTACATTTTGAGATAATATATTTTACACAACAATAGATTATAAATATATCCATCCCCATTATAACTATCTTAATTGCATAATTCTCATAAGACCTACTACTTACAACCATATTGACCACCCAGATGTTAAGGCACTTAATACAGATTTCAGTCTCTCGGCTTTCACTAGTAAACTCCTCTTACTATTTCTTTCCATGGGCCTCATGCTTCGAAAGAGTTGATCTATTTAACAAGCTACAATATATACACTTCAATATGCTTTTCTTTGTCTCGTTAATCAGATATTCCATAACTTTGATCAGGATGAAATAATCCAAATTGACACACTGTAATTCTAGTCAATAAAATTCTAGTCAAAAACAAAGAAGTTGGGAATGTTGGATTGCCTATGCAGCCTTATCAAAAATATTTTTGATTACCTCTGAGAACAAAATATTTTAAATATTTACATAGTCTTAATTTGAAAACTACTGCCACAGATGTTAAAACATAAATAAAACTAGACTGAATACTGAAAGTAAAGGTGTTACTGACACTAATTAGTGAGTTAATGCTTATTGCTTGACTCACTAATCCATTTTTAACAATGAGGAATTTAACCACCTAATACACTTTTGGGACCTATCAACAATAATCTTAGAAAAAAATTGTCTTACCATGGGCAACTTGACTTTGGTGAACTACAGGCAAAGTTGGCAAGAGGAGCAGTCCCATGATTATTGAACAAGAGACATCACAGCTGTGCTTTACTGAGCATCCAGTGTGAACCAGTGATAAGAACGTGTGATGTTGATTGGCATACTTTACTTGTATTTTGTCTACACACCCACAATTTATCCAGTCTTTTTGACCAAACAGCTAGTGAGTTCAAGCAAACAACTAATAATGTAATTTTAAAAAATCAAATGGTTTAGTTTGCTTGGACTGAGGCTTTGTTTAAATAACTAAACCAGTCAAAAATTGTCAATACAGCCTGAGCCTTTCCATTTTATTTTCTACTTGGCTTTTCCAAAATCTCTTTCCCTGAAAGTGTTTTTATATTCAATTCAATTCAACAAATATTTATGCAACAGTGGGAAAAGTGCTAAATATATAGAAAAATATAAATCAGCCATGGCCCTTGCCTCAGGGAGCTTATAGCTTAGAGGGTGATACAAATAAAGAAAGGTTACCCAAAGGCTCAGAGGAAAGCTATTTGGGCAGATTGCACAGATGGCCATAGTAATTCCTCCCAGCCTGTATCTCTCCCTTTCGCAATGTGACTTTGCCAATGATCCCATCAGGAAGTGACATCAATTTCTCAATCTCTTGACTCTAGGTTTGCCCATGTGACTTCCCTTAGCCAATGGAATATTTGCTAGCATAATACAAGCAGATAATTGAAATGTGTTTACACTCTGGGGCTTGCCTCTTCCAGATGCGATTGCAACTCTAAGACCACTATGAGAATGAGCTCCAGCTCGCCTGCTAGAGAGGCCACATAATGAAGAATCAAGGAGTTGACAACCTGCCAAACATCAGACATATAAGTGAGGTCATCTTAGACCATCTATCTCCATCCAAACTGTCAGATGACTTGGGTTATATGAGTGACCCCAGGCAAGACAGATGGTCACAGTACCACTCAACTTAGCCCAGCACAAATTGCTGACCCACATGATTATAAGCAGACAAGCAATTGTGGTTTTAAACTATTAAGGTTTGGTGTGGTTTGTTCTGCAGCAACACATAATTAATGCAGTCATCAAATCCAGGCCCAGAGTGAAGAGACGAAAAGGAATTAAAAAGACTTCTTAAAACCTATGCATTCAAGAAACAGAAAATAAGTGACACGATATAGACACTAAAGGAACTTAAATTCTGAAAGAGAAGACAGACAGCTATCATTACAATAAGAGATTTTGATCATTGCCATAATCCCAGGTGGACATCATTGCCATAATCCCAAGTGGACAAAGCAGGGGTTTGTGGTAGCCAGGTTCTAAGACAGTCCCTCCTGATCCTTGCTCCTTTTGGTCCTAGGTGACCAATAGAATATGCTAGAGATGATGGTGCATAACTTCTCAGGCTAGATCAATGTACTGCAGCTTCTACACTGGATTCTTGAATATAAGCCAGCTGTAACACCATGAGGACACTCAAGCAGCCCTTTAGAAAGGCCCAGGTAGAGAGGAACTGAAGCCTCCCACCCACAATCAGCACCACCAGCCAGTTATGTGAGGAAACCACCTTGGAAGTAGATCTCCCAGTCCCAATCGATACTTCAAATGACTCACTCCAGCCAACATCTGACAGCAATTTCATGAGGGACCCTGAGCCAGAATAGCTTAGCCAAGCCACAGCCAAATTCTTGACCCATAGAAACCAGGAAAGACAGTAAATAAATATTGTTGTTATAAGCCACTAAGTTGGGGTGATTTGTTACACAGCCACAGTAACTAATACAAGGAACCTAGACATTATATAAACAAGTCCTGAGAAAAGAGGGTTTCTGTATATATAGCAATTATTCTCTTGTTCTGCATTATATCACTTTAATTCTCAAGAAAATATGATCACGAATCATTCTCTGGAAATTCTCCAGGGGAGCTGGTATTTCTGTTAATTCAACAGATAGAAACTAGTTAAATAAATTATTTCTAAGGTGATGTTAATAACCAAGTCTAAAACACAATGTCTTTTTTTCAGTTATGAGTAATTCAGAAAGTGTCAAGTAAGAAGCTAGGGGAGACAGCATGAAGTTAGAGAAGTTCTGGGACTTATATCTTCAGCAATGTTGTCATGTCATTAAAAGTCATTTCTGTTCTTTCCTATTGCTTAAAAGCTCTACATCTTAGCAGGAGTGTATATTGGTAGAGTCTCTAAGGAAAATACAATTCTTATAATAATGATAATCATAATATGATGTGATGAAATATCTTTCCCTAGAGTTTTTAAAAATCAAGTAGGTTAATCCCTGTCTGAGAAAAAGGAAGGTTTTTCTGAGTGCAGGAATGAAGTAAGGGGAACTTTCAAGTCCATGTGGGCACAATAATTTTCCATGGGGTTTCCTGGCATATGATTCCTAACCCTCAAATTTATCACATTGGTGAGGCAGTAAAAGACAAAGCATAAACTGTGGAGAACTGTAGAGTTAAATAGAGCCATGGAGTTAAATCCTGTTTCTTGCTCTGCCACTTTGTCTTAGCTCTGCCACTGTACTAGATGGTGGGCTCTAAGTTAGTGAGTTAACCAGCCTGCACCTCAGTTTTTTCCGCTGTAAACAGACAAGAAACCCTCTTATCAGGAATCATTAGGCAATCAGAAAATGATAAGTATATAACTTAAATATTTTATTATAAGCTAACATGTATATCCATTCATTGGCCAATAGTTTGATTCAGAACCAAGATCTTTTATTCAAGACTTTGGTATTCTTTTAAGTGGAATCAAAATTTAAATAAAATTGGGAAGCAGTTGTGAATGAAGAATTTGTCCCAGATTTTATTATTTTCCCTCAATCTTTTACAATTGCATCACTCATACTTAATTTGGCTGAATATCTTTGTACCTTCCCTTTATTGTCTTTTCATCCAGTTTAGGTTACATGGAGATAACAGTTCTATTTCCACATTTATGTTTCATTGGCTTATATAATCATTAACATAATTATATAACTACAGTAACATGTTCAATTGGTATAAAGAGGTTTGGAAACTACACAACTCCAAACACAAAACTTACTGATTAGGATCAGAAGTGTGCAAGCATAACAGAAAGTAGCCCACTAGCCATGAATACTGATGATGCAGTGAGTAACAATTTGTACCTTTTACAGAAATAATGGAGAACATCCGTTACTTCTTGAGGGTGTTTGAATGTAGCTCTACTGAGAGAGTGACTACCATATCTAGTGTGGGCTTTAAAGTCAGAAAAAAACCTGAATTTGGATGTGTCCTCTGCCCCCTGCTAGTAGTGTGACTTTGGGCAGATGCAACATCTCTGAATTTCCGTTTATTACTAATATAGTAGAGATAATAACAACTAGAATAGTGTAAGAACTTGTGCCTGGGTTTCAATCTATGTCTGCCATTTGCCAAGTGTATGATCTTGAAGAAGTAAACAACTTGTTCAATCTCTCTAAACCTCAGTTTTCTCACTTATAAAATGACACTAATGATTGTACCTATTTTCCAGGGTTGTTTTCAGGACTTAATAAGATAACATATATAAACCAATAAACCCAGCAATTGGTAATTTGTAAACTCTAAATAAATATTAGTTGCTGTCATTTTGGCTAAAGTTGGAAAAATCAAATTAGGCATGGATATAAAGTACCTCATAAAGTAGCTCATGAAGTTTCTCATGCATAGTTGACATGCAATAACTGGAGGTTATCATTAATATTATTAAATGTTAATTTGGTAATTCTTAAAAAGTAACTATTACTACCAATCTCTTCAGAGATGATGTATCACAGAAGCTTGGTAACTTATTCAGGACACACATGTAGCTCTATAAATAACCTCTCCCTTAGGAATTCCAATTTAACTCTATTTTATACCATATCCCAGCGAGATAATTCATCTTACCATACACAAAAAAAATAAGTTCTTATGCTTGGCAATTAGGAGAAACACTTTATCTTGAAAGTCAAATATGATAGTACTTAACCGAGAAAGAGTTTTAGGAACATGAATATGTTTCAATGTAATGAATAGGAAAAATTCAAAAAAATTTCCCTCTTTAAATTATTTTTAAAATATATTAGGATCCTGTGTATAAATCCAGTGCATTTTACAGACATGTTATGCCATCATCATCTGAAAAAGAGAGGTAATAATGCCTACCTATGCCAGATTATCTGCAAGGAGTAACTACTATTTCTAATGTTCTTTCTAAAACACACAGTCCTGTAAAATAGCTAATAAACATTTTCTTAAATTACTTTTGAAAACAGCAACATTAAACAGACCCATCTTCGTGCTTAAGATATTTACAGTAACTCCACAAATGCTCATATATCTGGATTTACGCAGCACCATACTAGACAAGGAAAAGAAATGGAGGATCTCATCTAAAAGCTTCCTTGGAGGTTACTAGAGTCTTTTTAGGGTTCTAGTGTATTTTATACAATGGCATCCTTTAGGCCTCAACTTTCAACAATAGCCCCTAAAAAAGAAAAGGAATCTAAATTGCCTGTGTAATTTTCGGGTCAAAGCTTAGAATACTCATCCACACACAAACTATTCACCTTGCTGCTCTTTGCTGAGTACAAGAGTGATCCATCTGTCCTCTTTGTTTTCTTATCGTTTCTCATAAATTGCTTACGTTCAAATTAGCCAATAGACACTGTACCTAAAACCATTAGGCCCTGAAAGCAAAATATGTAATTAAGGTCTACCTTTTCCACCTCCATTTCCACTGTGAAAGCACTCTAGAGCATTTGGTGAAATTGTTGCTTTTAAGTTTGCTTTGTGAAGAAGGATTTGGTGACTCCTGACCCTCGAGCGTTGTTCTTTGACCCATCACTTTTCTCCACCATCTGGCATGTTTACTTCAAGTAAACGCCTTGGGTCAGAGGGCAGAGCAGACATGTGGAGGGACAGCTTTGTCATAAAAGCAATAAAGAATGAGTGGGCGCTTCAGAATATAGCACTGTGCATTTTGTTCAGCTGCTGAGCACAATGAGGTAGAGTTAGTCATATGGCTAAAAACAAAATAAATAAAAAGTCAGTTACCGCACAGCCCAGCAGACGGGGTAAAATGCAAGACACTCAAGTTCAAAATCTGAGTGCTGCTTCCTTTTCTATTCCTGGGAGTTACTTTTTCTGCTTTACTGGGCACATTACTAAACAATATGTTACACCAGACACAAGGGGAAAAGTGGTTTACAGGCTAAATTAACCAGATTGATTATTCAGGAAGTGTGTTGATAGACCAATAATCCCCAAGCAACAAAATTAGAGATAGATAGAATAGAGTTAGGAACTAAAGATCAGGTAATCAATTTTTTTTTCATATCCAGGGCCCATATTGTAATGAGATAATAATGATGATTTTATTTTTTAATAAATGAAACTTTTTTGAAAGTAACAACTTAAAAGCAAACCTTGGCATCACTGTGTACACCCATATGAGACCCCCAGACAGGAAGCTATGTGCAATAATCCTCCTGCCCTTATTTTGGCATTTGTCCTAAAAACTAGGACACACTGAATGAAGCTATACAATCTCTAACACACGAGCCCCTTACCAAAAACCTCGAGTTTCATTTATAAATAACTACTTCTGGTTCTTTTTATGGAACTTCCCTGGAATCTAAAGATCGTTCAAGTCTATGTCTTCTCTCCAGTTCATAAAAATTATAAATGATCTTTCATTGATTCAAACTGCTTTCCTGTTGCCACAAGAAACATTTTTCTCCATAACTCTGGCATGCACAGAGAAAACAGGGAAGATGGAAACCTCTGATCCTGCTGCAGTCTTGGTGCTATGCTCACTCCAACTTTCTGTTGCTTACCTCTGAACATTTGAGGAGAGAAACAATGCCCTGAAATAGAAACGCAAATGTGATTTGTGTTTATACTCATTCTTAATGTAAAGAGGGAAAATTGCTATGAGTCGTGAGATGAAAATGACTAAAGGGAAGAGTTAGTCAGCAAGAGAAAATAAAGAAGAGAGTTTTTCTCCTCAGAAAAAACAAAGGGAAAAGATTAAAGGACACCTCCCTCTTCCAGTCTGATTGTCAGGGGATAGTTCTTCGCATTGCAAACACGCTTTGATCCTGGATGCTCTGCATTTTTAGTCTTTGCCATGCTGGTAAAAGGGATGTCCCTCGTGTAAGATTTTCTCATACGGAGCTTTTTTAAAAAAATTCTTATCTACCAAGATTTCTATCCCTTGCAACATTTCTCTTGAAAACTTCATGGCACACAGCATAGTCATTCTCTTTCCAATTCTAGGCTTTCTGTAAAGAGCAGCTATTTGCCCAAGTTTGTCCTTGCCAGTTTCAGAATAGATCATACTATAGATAATTTATAGATGGACATGGAGATCATACTAATGTGTCCACTTACAAGCAGAGAAAGGATTCCTAGGCTTCTTTTGAGGAAAAAGCCTCCTAGCGAATTTTCCCCATCCATATTTGATAAACTAGTTCATGCAAGAAAGAGCAAAAAGAGCAGGGCCTTTGGAAACAGAAAAACTGGAGTATGAGTCTTACTAGTGCCTGCATTTACTAGTACCTGACCCTGGGCAAAGCATTCAACCACTTTGAACCCCAGTTTTCTTTTTGTAAAAGCAATGATAATAATATTCATCTTTTAGTATTATTGTGAAGATGAATTGAGGTAATGTGGGTTAAAATATCAAGTACGGTGCACTCAACAAATGTTGCTTTCATTGTATATTAGTTTTATGTAAGAATCTGAACCTGTTCCAAATGATGACTAAACTCAAGTCGTCCCTTGAGAAAATGGCCTTTTCCACAAGAAAGACAACCACAAGCACAAGACAACTCATTCTGCAAACTGGTGTTTTACTCTGATGCCCTTTTAAGCCACTTCTCTTTACTCTCAGAGCAGATGCATTACCAAACTTTCCCCTAAACCGTGTGTAATCCTTTCTACATAGTATGCTTCCTCAAACGATACTACATTGCTTTCGAGTTTGAGGGTAAAAAAAAAGGACAGAAGGACAGCGATACATTGCTTTCAAGGTTGAGGGTGAAAGGAGGACAGGGATAGAAGAGACTAATAGGGTCTGAGAATGCTGATAGTTCTGCAGGGAGACATGACCTCAAACATCTAATCGGAGGATGTGGAAAAACAAAACACAGCAATAGCATTCTGAAGCATGAGAACCTGATCACAAGTTATGTGATTCTATGTTTAAAAAAAAAAGTATTTTAAAAATCTCAACCTTAGTTCAAAAAGAAAAAGTGATAGATAGAAAAACACTCTTCTCAAAAAACAAAAACAAAAACAAAACCACAAAAAGAAAACAGCACCCTCATGTCAGCTTCCAAAGCATTATTTCTGCAACCTGTGTAATTTTCTATACCGCTTGGTTCAAGGCATCATTCTGCTGTCATTTAGTGACGTCCTTGAAACTGGCCCACTCTTACAGAAGGATCTGAGTCCATGCTGGCTACCCCAGGTCCTGTCATAATTATCCGAGTCATGTCTTGAGAGAGCATGAACTTCAGACGTGGTTTGAAATGTGGTGCCTGCCTTTCTTCTTGCCAGCTGTGTGATCCTGTGCGAGTTGCTGAAACTCTCTAAGTCTCAGTGTTCACATCACATAATAGGGAAAACAATGCCTATCTGACAGGGTCCAGTGAGGATGAGATGAAGTAACATAAGCAAAGCTCAGGCTTGGGTCCATGGGGGTTGAGTCAGGGGACTATTGGAATGACCAGCACTCAGTGTACCTAAAGTCACCTCTCCTCTTTAACCTCAGCCCACTGACCTTAAACCAAATTTCTGCACCATGGCTTCCTGCTATTTTGTTTTCCAAAACAACTTCTCAGTATTTTTTGCACATATGAACCCACTTAAACCTAACAAAAACCCATGAGGAAGGAAAAAGTATGTCTTGTGTTATAACTAAAGGTACTGAGACATGGAGTAGTGAAGTCACTTGCCCAAAGTTTCAAAGACAGTGAAGGTTAGAAAAGTATCTGGGTCTGTCTGCTAAGAGTCATAGAAAATCAATTTAAAAACACTTCTTTCTATGCCCAAGTATGTAACAAACTGAGAAATACATATCAGAGTCAGACATATGGATAATTGGTAAAGGACTAAACAGAAAGAGATAACTTAAGTACAAAGAAATAGGGTGACAAGCCTCCCTGAATTGAATTTACCCTCCTCTCCAAAACACTATTGGTCAGACCAGCACAGCCTGCACTGCCAAGGAGCAGCTGAGAATGCACCTCCTCTTCACACAGGCAGACCTCAAATAAAGAGAAGAGCAGAAAGGGCTAAGGCAATGGCATCCAGTTTAAACCTCCTTACTCACAAATGGGATGTCAGTCTTCTTGGCATGAAGAGAAGAGAATGAAGGCACAGAAAGTGACCAGATATGAAAGTCCCTCCACATGAAAAGACACATGAGGAGTGGGGAATAAGCATCACCCACAACATATCTCATTCTAAAATCTGGGCTGCTACCACCATACTAAAGAGAAGCAGAATATCCCAGTGTACATTACGGAATCAAATACCCCTACTTTTTAATTTAATCACAGCTGTACCATGTATTAACCATGGGCCCTTGGGCATATTCCTTAATATCAAATGTTCTGATTTTCACTTTTGTTAATAATGGTGCCAAATACATGAAGTTGTTGTGAGTTTCATATCGATTAATATATATGAAGCCTTAATATAGTAACAGGTACATAGTATTCAAAAAATGTTAGTGATTATTAATAATAATACTAAGAAGAATATTCAGAGTGATTGTGACGTCAGAAACTGTGATTACAAACCATGCTTTGGATAAATCTATTACTCAATGTAACTTTTATGAGAGCAGAAAAGCTTTTAATAAATTAATCTTATTACCGATGCTTTCTCAATGTGGTGACATAAGATCTATACTAGTCTTATGTCTCTGGGTTTTAAATTATAAATTATTTTTCTATTCTTCCTTATGTTTTATGTATTTCCAAATTTCCTACAATGAATGAATACTATTTTTAAATCCAAAAAGGGAAGAAAACAAAATATGAGATAGCCAGCAGTCAATAAATATCTACATTAGGCAATGGGTTGAATGATATTCAATTCAATAAGACTCTCCTCCTGGTACCTGTTAGAAATGGTTCTGGCAAAGGCATCTTTACAATAACATAAAGAGACTATCGACATTTTATTCATAATTATGTTAACTGCCCCTTTTATTTTTGAGGCTTTCTTACTCCTGAACACAGGCACACTCTACATTTTTAATTTTTTATGAATGGACGTTTATTTCAAAATGAGAATTTTTATAAATAATAAAATGCATTGACATTGACTAAGCATTACTGCATTTGAGGGGCTTATAATATCTTTCACTGATACTATCTCTAATTTTCACAACAGACCTGAAGAGTAGATTAATAATGTAGGCATTACTATTCCCATTTCAGAGAGGAGGAAACTAAGGCCCAGAGAGGTTATGACTCTCTCAGGAGTTTTGTAATGTCAAGCACCCCAGGTGCATTTTAAAGTATATTTCAACTTACACAAACGTTAAGGTACCCATTGATTTCTTAAAGCAAGGTACACCTATAAAACCATACATGCTGTTTTGTAGACCACAAGGTTTTTTAACAGCATCCCATATTTCTGTTTTGAGTCTCTTGCCGCTTGGGTAAACATTGTACTTTTCATTGGATATACTGTAAGTCATTAAAGTCAGTAAATAGCAGAAATGAATAAAACAGCAACTTAGATATTTTTAACACCTCTGAGTTAAAACCACTTTGCAGTGGGGAAGAAGAACAGATGCCCGCTTCTAAATGTGAGAGCCACCAACTGGGAATTTGCTAGTTGTAACTGCTGCCATCTGTTTTCCACTGTTCTTTTTACCTGCCTCTCTTAGATTTAGTATTTGAATTCTGGGCCATGAATTCTTAGCATAGGCAGGGGAAATGTGGGAGGGACTCCAATTTGAAATTTTCCCAGGTGCTCTCTCCTGCATTAAATCAAAGGTAACTTCTCGAGGAAAAAATATTATGAGGGTGATTATTTAACAACTGCATTTTATTCTTCTATGCATTCTTTGTACTCCTATTTTCATGTGCATTTTTTCCTATTTAATCAACTTCCTGCTTTTCCTAAGGGCTTTACGGAAACACCTCTCTGATGCCAATTAGGGCACTGCTGTGTGAATTAGTTTCTTCCCTGACTGCATAAATAATTTTAGTCAAGCCATATATACATTCAGAACTCACTAAATCAGCACTTAACTAGTATTGGGCACTAGTTTAGTGGCTTTTTCTCCTAGAATAATCATGTTGAGTAAGATACTATATGTACCAAAAAGACGCAGATAAAATAGACAGGTTAGTAGGACAATAAAGGATAATTAGAGATTGTTCCAGTTCACCCTTCTGCCTTCAAGTAGAACTGCTCTTAAACCATACTAGAAAGAGAAAATCTGCCCTTTTCTTTTAGGAACATCTGTAGCGGAGACTTCTCAACATTTGATTATAATTCTGAGTGACATATGTGCATGTGCAAATAACTTCTGGCTAAAGGCCAACAAAGAACAAGAATAATCACCCAACCTGTAAATGAGCTTTCTCTTTAAATCTACATGTGAAAGGTGGACTACTCCTTCTAAAAGAAGAAAAACAAGTTCAGAGAAGTTACATATTTTGGTCAGAATAACACAGCTAGTTTGTAACATAACAAGATTTAGTGCCAAATCTGCCTAATTATGTCTTTTGCCCAAATTAAGAGAGGAGTGCTTCAGAAAACAGTGTCCTGACTTCTATTAGTAATTTCTTCTGCTGCTTTCTTTTCAGATTCTGAGTCATTTGGAATGGTATAAGAAATAGAAAAGGTTATAGTCAACTGTTCAAAGAGCATGTTTGAATAAGACAAACACCACGCTGTGTCTAATCCAGCTGCTTCCGCACCTCATTTCAATTTTCTGTACATCACTTTCCTTTTTCTGTGCATAAATCTTCCACTAAAAAAAGGAAGAAGAAAGAAATAGAGAAGTGGCCAAGCACAGTGGCTTATTCCTGTAATCCTGGCTACTCGGGAGGCTGAGCACAGTGGCTTGTTCCTGTGATCCTGGCTACTTGGGAGGCTGAGGCGGGAACATTGTCCTTCACCGAGGTTGCAGTGCAGTGGTGCAATTATAACGCACTAGAGTGTTAAACTCTTGGACTTAAACTTAAGACTATGATTAAGTATGTAAGCTATGATTGCACTACTGCACTGCAGCCTGGGTGACAGGTCAAGATCCCATCTCCCAAGAAAAAGAAAGAAGGTAGATAGATCTCTCAAGTTGTATACTCAACTGAAATGCCAAGTCAAAAGTCAAACCTAACCAGGTCTCTCCAAACCAAACCAGGACACTTTATCCCCATAGTGTTGTTATATTGCAGACAGAGAACCCTTCTTAGGAAAAGTGACTCTTCTTAAAGAGCAAAATACAATCAGTAACATGACTTTGATGTATTTGAAAGTCATCTTCAAAACACCTGTAGAAAAATGAGGGATTTCAACAATGATACAAGTCAGAGAAGATCATGATCCCCTTGAGATAGTTTGATGGACCACCTGATTCCCAACCGGGGCAGCAGTATATGTCTGCATTTAAAGGTTCTTCGTTTAAGGTACAGATATCACTAGGAGACTTAGGTGAGTGGTCCAGAATAATTCTTTTCACCAAATATGCATTGTTCAACATTGGTGCTAATGTGTTGAGCCAACCTCCAGGATTGAATTGTCCAATCAGGTCTACACAAATCAGAGATCTCCTTTGGAATTAAGTTTTACTAATGATTGTGAGGATGCAGGTGATCAAGGAGAGACAGAATAGAGAGAGATGTGGGCCCTCCAGAGTGGTTCCTCCAACCCTTCCTCCCTCCCTGGACATGGGCTTCTGCCCAGGACAATAGTTGAGTTCTCCAAGTGAAGCTTTACAATTATGATTACCCCACACAGCAGGTGAATTTAAGTTCTGAAGCACCTCTATTTTATACCTTAGATCAGGGGCTGGTAAACTATGACCCACAAGCCAACCACCTTTTTTTTTCACAGGAACACTGCCAGGTTTACTTGTTATGTTTTGTCTATGACTGTTTTTTCACTCCAATCCAAGTTGAGTAGTTGCAATCGAGGCCATGTGGCTCACATGCCTAAAGTATTTATTCTCTGACCTTTTAAGAAAAAAATCAATCAATCCCTGCCCTTGAATGTTATGTAGCCCCAATAACATTCTCCAAGGAGTTAAGTTTCATTTTGGGGGTCCTATTTACTATAGGTCTTGGTCAGGGACATCCTACTAAGGACTATGTGCAAATAAGATCTCTTTCTCCCAGAAAATATCATTATCCTGGAAATGAGACCAAGTCACCTGCCTTTTCTTTTTTCCAGGGGAATCATTTACCCCTGCCCTCAGTCACGGGAGTAAGAAACTAGATCTCAGGCCAGATGCTGTAATTCCTTCCCCCCCAGTGCTGAAATGCCAGTAAAACCTAGTTACTCTCAAGAAAGGGAGGAAGAGAAATAGGCAAATTATACATGATGATAACATAGAGTAAATGTTGTATCACAGATAGGTACTGAATGCTTCAGAATAAAGAAGGAATCAATAACCCAAAATTAGGAGAGGGAAAACAATAGAGAAGAGAAAGTAGGGATTAGGAAAGTAAAAGTGAGCTTAAAGAATAAGTAGGATTTGACAGCAGGAACTAAGAAAGGAACATTGAAGGGAAAAGCAAATTGAAAAAATATATACGCATTTAATGGGTAGGGAAGATTGAGCCTGAAAAGTCATTTGCAGAACACAGGGTTCCTGAGCTCTGAAGGATAGGAAGCAGGACCAAGAAGGCAAAAACAAAAAGCACCTGAGGTCCTGAGTTTTGAGTTCAAGTTGAGAAGAAAATTTCTGGTGGCAAACTTAGTTTGAGAAGTTTTTGCCTTTTTAAAAAACTTTTCATCTCTTACATTCGCTTACTCTTGGTCACTGCATGACTCCAGTGAAAACTGACATAATATTTAAAGGTTAAGTGCCACAAACAAATTTGCCTCATGATGAGAGAAACGTCAGGAAAAGAAATTAATTAAAAGAGAAAACGATGTCCCTCAGTAACCGAAGTCTTCATCTGCAGTTAAATCAAGATTGTACCATTTTAAAATGTCAAATTTATCTCTTTCGACTCACTACATTTTTTAGGCATTATAACCTTGATATAAATTAACAACAAATTTTCTATAACAAGTGATCTTTACCTTTTTAAGTAAAAAAAGGAGTTTCTACCACAAGCTGAATATCACAGGGGATAGTTGGATTCATTTACTTGTACATATATAAAGCAAAAATGTAATTCCAAAATCTTATGTATGAACATAAACTGAAAAACATCATTTTTTGTTCTTTTTAGCTCTATAGCATCTTTTGAGAAGGAAAGTTTTGTTTTGTTTTGTTTTTCAGTCCAAATTCAGTTAGTGCTTTCGGCTTAAAAATGACCAGCTTTATGTCACTGAGTGACATAAAATAAAGTTTTTTTATCCAAACTAATTTGACTCTAAAGCAGCAAAAAGTAAAGTATTTAAATCAACAAAGAACATGTATTCCAACGACACCAATTCTGTTATCAGAAATAACTGTCAAGGAATTTCCTTTCTAACAAACAGGGCCTTTCTCTAATCAAGGCTCTACCAACTTCAGTTCTCTAGTCCCTTCTTTCTCCACTGTGACCGCTCAGGTGCCTCAGGGGTGGAGAACACATCAGGGCATCCCTCCTTATTCTGTTTTCAAGATGACTTCTGTTAAGACAAAGTTTTAATCCCACAGTTTATTAATCAAGTCTCCCCTTGCCTCTTATTTCAATGAGAAAAAGTTATGTCAAAGGCCAAAGGCAAACCAGAATTCCCCATTAAGATTCTTTGACAACCATTTCAATGCACATCAAACAAATACCACATTTAGAGGGAAAATCACTTAGTTGATAAAAGCAAATTATAGGATATGTTATTGCCACAATAGTGCATGTTGTTTGAAGCTTAGGGAGCTAAATCAAAAATTTCTCTGCCCCATCCACTAAAATTCCAGCTGGGATGCAAAGGCACAAGATGACAACATCAGAAGCAGTTGAATTTCTGTGACCTTTCATATGGTGGCCAGAAAACCATAGAGAGGCTCTTGACAAATTCATTCTGAACTCAGAGAAAAAAGAGATTTCCAAACTCTCCCCCTGGAGGAACTTTAGGCAAGAGATAGCATTAAGCTTTTGCTAATGGTTTTCTCTATCCCAAGGTGAACCAAAGCAAACTTTTATTTGTAATAGAAGACAGTTTAGCAATAAGAACAAAGCCAGTAAATACAGGGACTCCAACTATATCATTTGGGACCCAAGAAATGCTATCTTTAGCATAAATATTACAGGTCTGTCATTTCTTACCACGGCAGCAAGATTTTCTGTAGGTGGCAAAAAGTTGTTCTTGTTCACTGATTTGGAAGGTCCCTGTTTTAATCTCCAAGGTAGAAGGTGCTTATATAACCCCAAAATACATTAATAGAGATCTGAAAACATTAATAGAGATCTTTTTATAAAACATGGAAAATCAATATTTAAGACAATAATTTAACTATGAGAAAATATTACATCAACATAACATGACATCTTTTTTTAGGCATTGTCCTATGCTTGCTGTTTTGTAATTGTTTTGGATTTTGTTTTACTTTGTATGGTCTTTTTTTCCAGAAGCAGTCATGATGAACTTGGCAGTCCCACTTCTGCCACATTCCCATTATGAGTAAATCTCTAAAAGGGGACTCCCAAGACCTTAAGGTGAGTTGGTGGGAAGATACTGAGGGAGCCCTAGTTTCACACTTCAGATGATTCCTTATAGAACTAAATTTATTCTCTATTCTAGTGATTGCTTCATTTCCAATACCTGGTGTGCAGCTTACTCCCCAGTAAGACCCAATTGTGTCCCTTTTTTTTTTCTTGTTGTCATATCTTATTATTCATTCATCAAATATTGTGTTTCTCCTCTATGCCAGGCAATAGGTTAAACAATAGAGGTCACAGTGATAAAACAGAAAGATTCTGCCAGCTAGAAATTTACTAATGAGTAGTTCCATTCAATCACCTACTTTCTACAACCCCTATTCTTTAGGGACTAGAATGTGACTTCTTAACAGAGCCTTCCTCAAGCAGCTTGAATCTAATCCCTAAACCCAAGCACTTTAGCAAAAACCTTTCTAATTCCTCTTTAAATTGCTTCTAAGATGAGATTTGGATCCAGAATCTAGAAAAGAACTGATCTTCTTGAGCATCAAGTGGTTCTCAGGAAAGACCGAGAAGTAGTACACCCACAGAGTTGCATAGATCACTAAGTTCAGGAGTAACCCTGGATGCTAACTTAGATCCCACTGAGATCCCTGATCCCCTAGTCAACCAGGATACTTTCAGTGTGAACTCAGGTCTCTAGCAGCAAACATGTGAAAAATAATGTAGGGAACCAGAAGCATTGCCCACTCAGGGATATCTGTCCTTCCAAGGCAGGCGAGACACGTTTGAGCCATCCCTAGTATTCTGGGAAGGCTAATCATCTCCAACGGGTCTTACACCTCTAAAATGCTACAATACTAGATTTCAGGTACAAGGCCTTTTTCACTTACAATGTAAAAATTTACCTCACAAAATTATTTTGACATAAAAGAGAATGTACTTTTAATTGATGATAGGTGTTCTTAATTTAATTCAAGAATAGAGCTAAATAGTTCATTGTAGACTATTTAACTCTGAAAAAGTACCAAGAGACTGAAAAAAAAAAAAAAACATAACTCACATTAGCTGTATTATTTTAAACCCAAGAATAGGCTCTTGGTGGATAAAATGAATTTGAGTCATACCTATCAATGTCATTCTGATTTTTCTTTAGAAGAGAGCATTTCTGAAGAAAAAAAAAAAAAAACAGTAAAAGGGTGTAGAATATTATGTTTTCCAAAGTACTACTTGCTGGCTCAGTTTGCTTATAAACCCCAGACAGCTAGTGCAATCCTGGCCTCAAATCCTCCTATTAGGACTTGGGTGACATAGAAGTTGAGCCCTGTAACAGCTGCTTAAGGCATAGAGTTTGATTTGTAAGAAGATCCTAGAAAATGAAATAATTTTAGTACTGTCAGGAACTCACAGAAACTTAGAAGTAATTTTCTGCATTTAATGCATTGCTTTATAATGGTAAAAATTAAATCAGAAAGATCAGGTTGTTTTAGGTAAGTCCTCTCAAATGCTAAGAGTTTTTTAATTGGAAAATATATATATGTGTGTGTGTAGTGTGTGCAAATGTGTAGTACAGATGTATAATGTAATATATACATTTTATAATTTTAAATAAGTATGATCCAATTTGGTCTGCTATTCTCTCTCACTATCTCTGCCTGTCTATGCTTCTATTGGTGCATTACAGGGATATACATATTTTGAAATAATTATGTAAGCACAATGCTGCTTTATGATAGTCTCAAAATATAAAATAAACAAATGATGCAACCAGGTTCTAAAATACGTATAACATCAGCTTATTTATTAACACAGAATAATAGTTACAGAATCCCCTGAAAAAATGTCATTATTTCAAATATACTTACAAAATATCTTAAAAATTGTTTTGAGGTTTGAAATGGAAGTAATTAGCAAGTCAGATCTGAAATAGTTAACAAATGCATCAGAACTATAAGGTTTTCTATAAAATACTATTGTTTAAATAACTTGCTCTCCATAAAATGTGCTGACTTCCAATCTGTGAACTAAGAGGGCCAAGAAGATTAAAAACTTTCTGATGGTTAATTCTCCTCTCCCAACTTACCCCCACTTCTAGCTCCATTTCCAGGGATGACTTTCAACTGTTTCTTTTCTTCATTACTTGCTAGTTTTCTCCATATACTACCATTTATGATTAAAAATAAGAAATTGACCACATTAGCACTACTGCCCAACCCCCAGAGGCAACTCTTTTTGTTATTATCTGGAGACTGTCACTCCAGGAGCCGCTCCCACTTACACGCACAGATGAGCAGAGAGTACCACATGAAGAACAGCAGTTCAAGTGAGATCATACTTATTTTCAATTTCCAAATTACCTAAATTAGTTTGAATTTCAACATAAGGAAATAAAATGAAATGAAGAAACTGTAGTTTGGACACCTATTCATAATATGGGTACCTAAAAGAATTCTTTAACATTAAGAAAATCATTTTAAACATTAAAAGATAGGACTTGATACTTCAGAGGGAAAAAAACCTCATGATTTAAATTTAGAGCATGATTTTGAACCTCTACTATAAAAGATAAGAAAATTAAATAGGAATAATAAACCTTTCTCTTCTCTCCCCACCTTGTAATATTTAATTGTTCATTATAAGGTTTACAGCATTTATATTCTGTTCTGCAAACAAAATTCCCACAGTAATTTAATATTTCTATACTTAAATATATTCAGTAAAGAGTATGGGTCCTCTATCCTGTGTTTTTAAATTTGCTCTGTGTCTTTTTTGGCTGGATATCATTGTCCAGTTTTTAGATTATTTTCAACTAAGGTGCATGGATACAGTATTGCTTGACTTCTTATTTACTTGAGAATATCTATTCATTGCCTTGGTATTTGAAGGAAATGTTGGTTGGGTGTCAAAATTATTGGGACATATTAGATTTTTCTCATAGTTTTGGAGCTATTGATCCTCTGTGTTCTCACTGAGAATTATTGTAGAGAAGACAGAGGCCAACATTATTTTCCATCCACACAAATAAATTGCATTCATTGACTAAACATCCATAAAATTCTTTATCTTGATGTTTAATAGCCTCATGAGAGTATGTCTTCTTGATGTTTCACTTAAATTTTTCCTGGACATAAGTTTTAGTCCTATAAAATATAAATTCCATGAGAACCGTCAGCCTTTTCTTTTTTAATATTCTGTTCCCAATGCCTAAAATAGCACCTGAAAAAAACTAGCCAGGTAATGAATATTTTTAAAAAAACAATAATACAAGCTTTTATTTCAGAAAAGTTTTCTTCTAGTATATCAATCATTATTAATATTTTATATATCATGTTTTCTTCAGAACCAATTATGCATACACATAAACTTTCTAGTATTTCATACTTATTATAATTTTAATATTTACACTTAAGTTTTACATATGCTTACCAATCACATTCTTGATTGTATATATTTTCAGTTGTATTATTCTTTTTGTGTGGCTTTTAATGTGGTTCTTAAAATATTTCTGAGTTCTTTTCCTTCTATTTCTTTTCTGAATGCTGTTACCTGTTTAATTGCCTATTCAGTCATTCTACCTAGATACCTAAAAGGAACTTAAAACTCCACATACTCTAAACCTAACTCATAATCTACTCCAGAGTCACAGTCTTCCTTCAGTTGTTCCTATCTCAGTAAATAACATCACCATCTACCCAACTCTATGAGGCTGAAAATGTAAAGTTATTTTAGTATAACCTTCTTTCATCACTTCATCCCAATCATCAAGTTAATGCCCACTCTGTAAATCCTTCCTATAAAACATGTCTTAAATACATCTGCTTCCTTCCATCTGTTCTCCCACCAAATAATCTTTACCACCAATATTGCTTGCCTGAAGGTAGGAAGCAGCCAGATGGTATAGAGTATTATAGCATTATGATAAGGAGATTAAATTTTACTAAAATAAAACAATTGGGAATCTCAATGGCTAAGCCTTTTACAAACCTTATCCCATTTAACTCTTCCAACCCTCTGAGGTAAGCAGGGGTAAATCAATTTGGTACATACATAAACTAAGTAGTTTTTCAAAACACAGAAATGGTGGAGCTAGAATTCAAACTCAGTTTAATATGAATCCAGAGGCCATGGTTTTAACCCCTGTACCATATTGCTTCTCATCTAGATGGAGGTGATAATTGAAATCATAAACACTAAATGGAAGGTACAATATGCTGATAGAAGAGGAGAAAGTCAAGGATGTATCTTTAGTATACATATACAACTGTAATTGAAGATAGGAAAAGTATTCAATGAAGGTAACAAAGGGGAGGAAAGAACAACTTTCAGTATCATGGAAACAAAGAGATGAACTTTTCTTAAAATATATAATACGCTTAGGAGAGAGAGTGAACAGATACCTGAAACCTGTGATCTGTGATAATGTCAGTGGATGCTGTAGTGACAAGGATTTCTGGTGAACTGTGATAGCATTGCCCTTTTGTAGTGATGAAAACAGACCAGGTTGCAAAACATTCACAAATGGTGGTTACATACTTTGAAAACAAGCAGAGCAAATTAGGTTTTTTGCTGAGAAATTTGCCTCTGAAGGGGAGAACCAAACATTTTATCTCAGAAGGGTGGAAATAGAGAAGAAATTGCTCAAGGAGGAGAAAACATTAATATGTTCATGTCAGTGCAGTATAAGAGTATTGGTATATCAGTTCATTCTCATGCTGCAGTGAGGAAATATCCAATACTGGGTGACTCATATAGAAAAGACGTTTAATTGATTCACAGTTCCACAGGGTTGGGGAGGCCTCTGGAAACTTAACAATCATGGCAGAAGGGGAAGCAAACACATCTTACTTCACATGGTGGCAGCAAGGAGAACTGCCAGGCAAAAGGTGGAAAGCCCTTTATAAAAGCATCAAATCTCATGAGAATTCACTCACTATCAAATGAGGGTAACTGCCCCCAGGATTAAATTACCCCCAACTAGGTCCCTCTCATGACATGTGGGGATTAGGGAAACTACAATTCAAGATAAGATTTGGGTGGGGACACAAAGCCTACCTAACCATATCAATTGGTCAGATAGACTCCTACCTCAGCCATCTGAACAAATCACTTAGCCTGCTACTCTATTTACTTGTCTAGGAAATGAAATTAATAACACCACCTCAGCTATCTCACAATTATGATAAAAATTATATGAGATAATATTTGTGAAAACTCATCAGGGCTATACAAATATAAAATATTTTATTACAAAATATATATAAATATCAAAGTTGTTTCACATACATAAAAGTAGCAATTTAATATACAGTTTTTCTACTTTGTAAAAGCTTTCTAATATAAGACTACATCTGTACATGCCTGGAAAAGAAAGGAATTTTCAGATGAATTTCTTAACTGAATTAACAGTCAATCTCTTTTCGGTAGACAAGATCAGTCATGTCATGCAGCTAGTACAATTAGCTTGGAAATACATTTAAAACTACCAAACAATCTGTATTTTGATCTTGTCTTTTATTATGTCACAAGTTATGGATGGAATGCCAATTAATGTCTACAATAGTGACAAACAATTAATTGGAATTTCACTAGCACATCAGTGATTGGTTCCAACAAAAACCAACATTTATTAATGTCAGTTAGTAAGTAGGCTTGAATTTCCTCACATGAAATTAATTTTCACATTCCTTTCATTTGCATCAGAGATAAAAATACAATAATATCCAACATCTAAATACAGTACTGTGTTTATAACTTAAAAAAAATAATTTTAACTCACCCCCAAAAATATTATGTCTTCTAAAAATACAAATATAGAGCAAAATTTAATTTTCAAAATATGCCCATTGGTCTTCACTGACAAAAACATTAAATTGTACTCTATCCCAAAATGCCCTTTCAATACATGTCCTCGAGATGCAGGAGGTAGTGTAATTTAGTCATTAAAAGCATCATCTCTGGAATGTAGCAGACATAGTTTCAAATCTTGGCTTTATAATCTAGTAGCTGTAAAATTTGGATAAATTATATAATTCCTCTAAGGTGAGTTTACTCCTTTGTAAAATAGAGATTTTTATAATCATTTCCACCTCATATTGGTGTGAGGTTTAGATGACTTAATGAATCTGAAGTTCTTAGCACAATGCTTGGGAAATAATAATAGCTGTTTAAATATTAGCCATTTTTGCATTTTTTTCATTGTTACACAGTAAATGTGAGGACTGGGAAGGTAAGGATTATACATCAAGATTACGTATGCAGCAATTTTATTTAGGAGTGCCCTCACAACAAATACCTATGGGGTTGTAAAGGAAGTAGGTAAGCAAAGGAAAAAGTTGAGCTGCAGCGATGTCACCACAAAGGCCTGAGTCAATCCTTTGGTGAGCTGTGGAACTGGGATACCACATTAGAGTTGTCCCAATCAAGGCAAGAAAATAAGGTCTTTATAATTCCACCAAAGCAAGCACTGGGTGCAGACTGCTCTCAAAGATAGGATATGACTTTGGTTGATATGACACTCTTTAGTTGAGGGCTATTCTCAGTGAGGGACTCAGCAGACACTCTTCAGCCACCATTTCTTTTTTTTCTTTTTTTTAAGTTGCATTGTTCCAATACTATTTTATTTTGCTAATTGTTTATAGTTGAGTACATATCAGTTAAATACTTGTATGACAAAACATAATTGAAATCCTAGAATTCTGCTCCATTACTTTAAAGAGCAGTAACAAATGTCTGGAAAAATAATCTGAGAACAAGATTTAGCATGAGTCCATTTCCACCAGAAGATAATCCTAAATGCAACTCTTACAGATATTTTAATTTTGTCTAGGTTGTTTCCCGTGCCTGAACGCATTAGTCAAAAAATGAACTCACAAGCAACTAAGTGGGGCTGTGTGGTACTAGTCATCTTATTTTGAGAAGTGGCGGTCAAAAGGATAATTTGGTGGATGGATGAACCAGGCCATCCTTTGGATCCTATATTGCCCATTCTAGCTGGATTGACATATCGCCATATAATTTTCATCTTCTCAACTATCTCCGCCCCCACCCCACTTGACTGTTTTGTGCAAACTTGGCCTATCTAACATTTGTGGCTTGTAAATTAATAGTTTATATGTTTGCCTCCATAACTAAGGAGAGTTAAGGATTGGGATTCCCCACAACCTCCAGCTTGGTGCTGGAGGAAGTAGATGAATAAAGGCATGGAGACAGCAAAGTTGAGGACTGTGGCCTCTAGCTTGGGGAATAGTGTCCAGTTTGGTGTGGCTCAAAGATGTGTTTCGTGGGGCTAAGCTTGGCCATGGCTGAAGTCAGCATGAAGTGTTAGACTTTACTCTGTAGCCACAGAGAACCATAAAATTATTCAGCCACCATTTCTAACACTGTGGGAATGAGTGCCTTGGTCCTAAAGGAAAAACTGGGAATCGTCTACAGTAAGTTATCTAAAATTTTCACTAGTGAATAAATATAGTGTAATTAAGCACTTTTCAAATCAAAGGAAGGTCCTTTTAAATTGCACAAAATATGCTGAAACAGTCTTTATATATTTGATTATTTTAATAGATGTTCTCATTTAAATTAGAAACCAGAGTTCATAATCTTAACTTTTTAAAATGTGGGGGGTGGGCGTGTATATATCCTACCGTCTTAATTATGCGTCTTTCTCAGTTAAACCTCTCTTTAAAGATAGCATATTCAAACTTCTGCTCAGTGCAGACAAAATTAATACAAACTCAGCCTTACTAGAATCCATTTCAAAGAGTTCTATTGTTTTCTCATTATAGACAAAGTGCAAGTACTTTGTCTGCAATGATAAAAGAAAAGAGAATATTTTATCCCTAGTTAGTAGGAAAAAATTTCCTGAAGAAGGTTACGTTTTAACAATGGAAAAAGTGGAACTTGTAGAGATGCAGAATTTTTTAACATAGATGCAAATTGAGTGAATTTCAAAAATTCTGAGAGAGATAATCAGGCACATAGGAGAGTGAGTCAGTTTGCCTCAGTGACTATTCTGAGGAAGCCTGATTAAGAGATTTAAACTAAGAGTTTTGTTCTTGTGCCTAAGGTAATTAGAGTTTCCCAAAGAAATGTAAAAATCTTATTATGGTGAAAACAGTGTTCAGACAAAATAAATGTAATTATAGCATTCAATACGGACTATGGGAAAGTATGCTGAGACTTACACATTGATGAGGATAGGGATAGAAACAGTATTTAAGAAATGATCAATACATGGGCAATGGATATACACTAAAGAAAATCAAGAAAGACAGGATATAAGAAATGATACTGTATATTTAAATTCAATCTAACTCTGAAGAATAATAAATAACGAGAAGTCACATATTTTTAACCTCTCTCTTAAAAAATGTAGTTGAGACTAAAGCATTTGTAATTCAAAAGAGAAGGCTAAGAGAAGGGATTAGAGGAAGAAGAAACAGCTCTCTTTTTGTCACTTTTCATCTAAATAAGTGAGTTTATTTTTGCATTGACTGTAGAAGGGAAAAAACGTAGGAGCCATAATTGGAGTTCGAATACTGAAAAATCTAGCAATTTGGAAGGATGTACAAAACTATAAGAAAACTTTAGAACTAGGAGTGACTTTAGATCTACCTAGGCAAAGAGATTTTAAACTACTTTTAATAGCAGAACCTTATTTTCCCCAAATGAAATAATCTTCAGTACTTCTGATACAAAAAAGATAAAAGTGTAGCTGTCTTGCTTGAAGTGGGACAGGAATTTCAAAGCACCATATATCGGGTTCATTTTCCCATCCTTGGAATAAAATTTTAAAACCCTTGTTCTAGTTCAACATCTTTAGTTCACGTATAAAACTACAAAGAATGAAGAAGGTAAGCTAACTTATCAAAGTCAAAAAGCAAATACAGGGCAAATCTGAAACTAGGACCTAGGTAATAAGTATAGTATCTTCTGCACAATTTGCCTTCTTAGACTATGTTCCATATGAACAAGATTTTACTGCCATCAAAGCGTAAATCTTGATCATTAGGAAATAATATATCATAATTTGTAAAACAGGTAAGTATTATTAAATACAAAAGTCTAGAAACATTTTTACATTTCCTAGCAACATTTAAATTTGTCTGAAAATATGTATCAAAAACTCTCAAAATGCCTTTAACCCAGCAATTCCACTTTTAGAAGTGTATTCTACAAGTATATGTTGATACAAGTTTATGAAAATTCAAGCACAATTATGCTCACTGCCTTTCACATGAAATAGCTAGCTAATAATTGGGAATAGTCTTTATGCCTGTAAATAGAAGTATCAATCTCAAAATGTTACATCCTTAAAATCTAATACTATGTAAACATTGGAAATGTGGAGGTATATCTATGTAAGTGGAATGGAAAGATTATAAAAATTTATCATCGAGCCGGGCGCGGTGGCTCACGCCTGTAATCCCAGCTCTCAGGGAGGCAGAGGCGGGAGGATAGCTTGAGCCCAGGAGTTCGAGACTTGCCTGGGTAATATAGCGAGACCCCGTTCTCCACAAAAAGGAAAAAAAAAAAAAAAAAAAAAGACAAAAAAAAAAATTTATCATCGAACACTTCTGCTTTTTGAGATTTGATGGACTAAATATTCTGGAAGTTTCACATATTACCAAACAACTAGATCCTGCATCAAACTAATTACATTGATGGGCTCCCAAGAAATAAGAGAAATCTCCAAAGGTAAGAAATAACCCTGTGAGCTGACCTGATTGGTGATTGGTAAAGACACATAATAGACAGGCATACCTGATAGATACATGCCATTATTAAAGCCACAATCAGCAGATAAATACCTTAACCAGTGGGTTATAGGTACGAACTAGAGACTGTTAGATTAATGTGGTGATCCTGGAAAGGGCTAAGGTAAAACTACTTTAGTAGTAGCACTTGGCTTCTAAAAGAAGTATATGCAAATCATTTATGAAGCATAGCATTTGTCAATTCAACCTCTAGATCATCCACAAGTTAAAAGCAATTACATATGATTTCATAAAGATCACAAACACATTTTTAAAGATATTATAAATAATGATCAGGCAGATTTGAATAAGAATATAGTAGAACTTTTTAGTAAGAAAATAGATACAAGAACTTTTTTGTAAAAGTCCTATTCATTTTCAGGCCCTCTACATTTGGGCAAAGGGCAAAAAAACACCTAGGCCCTACTACACTCAATTAGCTTGGGGTTGTGTCCCCTGTCAAAAGCTTATTTGTGTCTCTCTCTCCCCTCCATCCCAATTCATATGTCGAAGCTCTAAACCCCACTACCTCAGAATGTGTATTTAAAGATAGAGCCTTTACAGAAGTAATTAAGTTAAAATGGGGTCATTGGCTGGGTGCAGTGGCTCATGTCTGTAATCCCAGCACTTTGGAAGGCCAAGGCAGGCGGATCATGAGGTCAGGAGATCAAGACCATCCTGGCTAAGCAGTGAAACCCTGTCTCTACTAAAAATACAAAAAATTAGCCAGGCTTGGTGGCAGGCACATGTAGTCCCAGCTACTCGGGAGGCTGAGGCAGGAGAATGACGTGAACCCGGGAGGCAGAGCTTGCAGTGAGCCTAGATCGCGCCACTGCACTCCAGCCCTGGGACAGAGCGAGACTCCATCTCAAAAAAAAAAAAAAAAAAAAAACTGGGGCCATTGGTATCCTTATAAAGAGAGGAAATTTGGACACACATAAAGACACCAGGAATATGGACCTATAAAGAAAAGACTGTGAAAGGACACAGCAATAAGATGACCATCTGCAAGCTAAGAAAAGAGGTTTAAGAGAAACCAAACCTGCTGAAAACTTGATCATGGGTTTCTAGCCTCCAGAATTGTGAGAAAATATAATTCTGTTGTTTACACCATTCAACCTGTGGTATTTTTGTTAAAACAGCCTTAGCAAACTAACACATCCTCAAGAAAAGACATGCTGAATTCCTGATTCCTGGTACCTGTGAATGTGATCTTAATTAGAAATAGGGTCTTGGCAGATGTAATCAAGTTAAGATGAGATCATAGTGGATTAGGGTAGGCATTAAATATCACAGATGTCCTTGACATAAGACCATGTGAAGACACAGAAACACAAAGAAAACAACACTATATGAAGATGGAGGCAGAGATTGGAGTGATTTATCTACAACCCAAGGAATACCAAGGATTCTGGGAACTACCAGTAGGCAAGAGAGAGGCATGGAACATATCCTTCTTCAGCGTCTCCAAAAGGAATCAACACTGCTAACAGTTTTATTTCTAATTTTTAGTCTTCAGGATTTTGAGAGAATAAATTTCTGTTGGTTAAGCCACCCAGTGAGTGGGTAATTTGTTTCAGCAGCCCTAGAAAACTGAGCCTTCCCTGCCTCAGTTAAGCTGCTCAGAAGCAGGCTTACTAAGACTCCACAGTCAAGACTCAGGCACACAACACATGCCTAGGACTCAAGCTAGAATAGAACCTCAGAAAGCACTCTGTCACCTCCCCCGCCAACCAGGAAAGCAAGTACAAAGTAAATAATAACAATAATCTACTCCTAGTAAAAAGGAGAGAACAGAGAACTTCTCTAAGGTACAAGATTAACAGAGAATGCCAAAAGCTAAGTATAGAGTAAGTATTTTGAGAAAAACCCTCCATTAACTCAACTCCCACCCTAAACACAAAATAATGCTAGAGGAATTTGAAAACTTTGGAGCATTAGATAAATTATAGCAAGAAGAAAACACAGACTTGGTTCACCTCCCAAACGGATTGGTTTACAACATAGAAAAGACTGAGGCATGCATGCCTATTTACAAGCATTACTACTATGAACCTCAGTCCTATACAATGGGTCCAATTTTCAGCTAAAATTACAAAATACACAAAGAAGAAGGTATAAAGAAAAAGGAAAGACCAGGCGCTATGGCTCATGCCTATAATCCCAGCACTTTGGGAGGCTGAGGCGGGTGGATCTCCTGAGGTCAGGAGTTTGAGACCAGCCTGATCAACGTGGAGAAACCCCATCTCTACTGAAAATACAAAATTAGTCAGGCATGGTAGCGCATGCCTGTAATCCCAGCTACTAGAAAGGCTGAGGCAGGAGAATCGCTTGAACCCAGGAGGCAGAGGTTGCGCTGAGACAAGATCGTGCCATTGCACTCCAGCCTGAGCAACAAGAGCGAAACTCCGTCAAAACAAAAAAAAAAAAGAAAAGAAAAGAAAAAGGAAAAAACAACGTGAAGAGTAAGCAATTAAGAGTACGTGACTCGAATATAATAGATGTTGGAATAATCCGAAAAGGAATTTGATATAACTATTACTTATATTTTTAAAACCCTGCTAGGAAAAGTTGACAACTTGCATAAACAGATAAAAATTTTTAGCAAAGAGGTAAAAAATAATAGAATAAAAATTCAAATTGTAATGGTAGAAATGAAAAATAGTAGTAGAGATAAAGAATTCTTTGATAGGCTCATCAATAGATTTGAACAAGCTAAGGAAAAAGAGTTGGTGATCTTGAAGAAAAGTCAATAGAAATTGCACAAATGGAATCCAGAAAAATAAGAAGAAAGAAAGAAGGTGAGAGGGAGAACAAAACACTGAAGAGCTGTGGACCAACAAAAATGGCCTAATACGTCTGTAATTGGAATATCAAGAGAAAAGATAAAAAGTAAACAGAAATTCTAACATTAAGGAAGAGCAGCAAATTCCAGATCTAAGAAGCTCAGGTAATGCCAAGAATAAATGCCAAAAAAAAAAAAAAAAACACGCTTACATTATTATATTATATTAATTATATTATATTACATTATATTACATTAAAATTTTAAAACCAAAAGAAATAAAAAATTTTGAAGGAAGCCAGGGGAAAAACAAGTTACATACAAAGGAACAAAGATTTGAAAGTCACAGCAGACTTTTGTCAGAAATTATACATGCCTGAAAGCAATGGAAGAATATCATTAAATTACTGAAGAAAAAAATTTAAATACAAAATTCTATACCCAATGAAAACACCTTTCAAAATGAAGGTAAAATACAGACTTTTTTGGACAAACAAAATTTGAGAGAATTCATTGCTAGCACACTTGCACTACAAGATACATTAAAGGAAATTCCCCAGTTAGACGGAATATGACATCAGACAGAAAACTGGATCTAAACAAAGAAATGAATAGTCCTGGAAATAATAATTATGAAGAAATACATAATGTTGCTATAAAAGATAGTGGATTATCAAAGCAAAAAATAGTACCAATCTATTGTGTATTTATAGCACATGTGAAGTTAAAATTATAAAAAATCCCAAAACAAGGGGGGGGAGGAATTGGGAGTATAATATCATAAGGCTCTATGAAGCACTATAATGTAATGTGAACATAAAATATATGATTAATTAAAATATGAACCCAAGAACAACTATACAAATATATACTAAGTAAACATAACAAGTGAATGGTATAGATAAAATGGAATCATCATAAAATAAATACTCAATACGAAAGAAAACAACAAAATAATCAGAAAACAGATGAGTACATACAAAAAATAACTGGCAAGATGGTAGAATAATCAAAAAATGTCAGTACTTACATAAAATGCCAAACTACACACTGATTTAAAACTAAGATTGTTAGATTAATTAGAAAAGCAACATCCAATTGCATTATGTATTCAAGAAACTTACATTAGACATAAATATGCAGACAAAAAAAAAAGGATGAGAGTGTATTATCATGCAAACAACCACACACACACAAAAAGCTGTAGTGGCTATCTAAATAGCAGACAAAGTAGACTTCAGGAAAATTAATACTATAAATACAAAGAGAAGCAGCTTAGTAGAATGACAATAATCCTCAACATGCATTCATCTAATGGTACATCAAAATATACAAAGAAGAAAACTAATAAAATTGAAGGGAAAAATAGAAAAATCCAATTATTGTTAGAGACTTAAATATCCTTCTCTCACCAATCAATAAAATAACTGGACATAAATTCAGTAAGAATATAAAACACTTGAACAACACAATCAATCCTCTTAACCTAATTGACATTTATAAAACAATGACTGACTATACATTCTTTTCAATTGTATGCGGAACATACACTAAAATAGATCACATTCTGGATCATAAACAAAGAAGAAGTCAAATTTTCCCTGTTTGCAGATTACATGATTGTATATTTAGAAAACTCCATTGTCTCAGCCCAAAACCTCCTTAAGCTGATAAGCAACTTCAGCAAAGTCTCAGGATCAATGTGTAAAACTCACAAGCATTCCTATACAACAATAACAGAGAGCCAAATCATGAGTGAACTCCCATTCACAATTGCTACAAAGAGAAAAAAATACCTAGGAATCCAACTTACAAGGGATATGAAGGACCTCGGAGAACTACAAACCACTCCTCAATGAAATAAAAGAGGACACAAATAAATGGAAGAACATTCCATGCTCATGGATAGGAATAATCAATATCGTGAAAATGGCCTTGCTGCCCAAGGTAATTTATAGATTCAATGCCATCCCCATCAAGCTACCAATGACTCTCTTCACAGAATTGGAAACAACTACTTTAAAGTCCATATGGGACCACAAAAGAGCCCTCATTGCCAAGACAATCCTAAGCAAACAGAACAAAGCTGGAGGCATCACGCTAACTAACTTCAACGTATACTACAAGGCTACAGTAACCAAAAGAGCATGGTACTGGTACCAAAACAGATATATAGACCAATGGTACAGAACAGAGGCCTCAGAAATAACACCACACATCTACAATCATCTCATCTTTGACAAACCTGACAAAAACAAGAAATGGGGAAGGGATTCCCTATTTAATAAATGGTGCTGGGAAAACTGACTAGCCATATGTAGAAAGCTGAAACTAGATCCCTTCCTTACATCTTATACAAAAATTAATTCAAGATAGATAAAAGACTTAAATGTTAGACCTAAAATCATAAAAACCCTAGAAGAAAACCTAGGCAATGCCCTTCAGGACATAGGCATGGGCAAAGATTTCATGACTAAAACACTGAAAACAATGGCCAAAAAAGCCAAAATAGACAAATGGGATCTAATTAAACTAAAGAGTTTCTCCATGGCAAAAGAAACTACCATCAGAGTGAACAGGCAACCTACAGAATGGGAGAAAATTTTTGCAATCTACCCATCTGACAAAGGACTAATATCCACAATCTACAAAGAACTTAAACAAATTTACAAGAAAAAACACACACAACCCCATCAAAAAGTGGGCAAAGGATATGAACAGATATTTTTCAAAAGAAGACAGTTATGTAGCCAATAGGCCCATGAAAAAATGCTCATCGTCACTTTTCATCAGAGAAATGCAAATCAAAACCACAATGAGATATCATCTCAGGCCAGTTAGAATGGTGATCATTAAAAAGTCAGGAAACAACAGATGCTGGAGAGGATGTAGAGAAATAGGAACGCTTTTACACTGTTGGTGGGAGTGGAAATTAGTTCAACCATAGTGGAAGACAGTGTGGCGATTCCTCAAGGATCTAGAACTAGAAATACCATTTTACCCAGTGATCTCATTACTGGGTATACACCCAAAGGATTATAAATCATGCTACTATAAAGACACACGCACATGTATGTTTATTGCAGCACTATTCACAATAGCAAAGACTCAGAACCAACCCAAATGTCCATCAGTGATGGACTAGACAAAGACAATGTGGCACCTATACACCATGGAATAATATGCAGCCATAAAAAAGGATGAGTTCATGTCCTTTGCAGGGACATGGATGAAGCTGGAAACCATCATTCTCAGCAAACTATCACAAGGACAGAAAACCAAATACCACACATTCTCACTCATAGATGGTGAGTGAACGTTTGGACACAGGGAGGGAAACATCACACACTAGGGCCTGTCAGAGGGTTGAGGGCGGGGGAGGGACAGCAATAGGAGAAATACCTAATGTAGGTGACAGGCTGATGAGTGCAGCAAACCAACATGGCACATGTATACCTATGTAACAAATCGGTATGTTGTGCACATGTACCCTAGTACTTAAAGTATAATACAAAAAATAAAAATTCAAAACACATTTAAAAATTTGTAGAAATTTAAATCATACAAAGTAAGTTCTGTAACCATAATGGAATTAAACTAGAAATTAGTAAGAGAAATATACTTGGAAAATCCCAAAATAATTGGTTAGAAAACAAAACACTTCTAAAAAACCCAAAGATGAAAGTGAAAGTCACAGAGGAAATTAGAAAATATTTTAATTGAATAAAAATGAAAACAATCTGTCAAAATATGTGAGATGCAGCTAGAGCAATACTTGAAAAGAAATTTTCTAAGAATCCACCTTAAAAACTGGAAAAATAAAATTATATCCAAAAAGAATGAATAAAACAAAATAGAAATTAAACTGAGAACAAAAAAATAGAGAAAAGTAATAAAACCACAGCTATTTTTTGAAAAAAAAAATATTGTACTCATCCAGCCAAATTGACCAGCAAAGTAAGAGAGAAGATATGAAGTACAAATATTGAGAATTTTTACAGGGAGACATCACTATAAATGCTACAGACATTTAAGGATAATAATAATATTACAAACAACTCTATGCCCAGAAATTGAAAAACTTAGGTAAAATGGGCAAATGCTTCAAAAGACCCAGACTATGAGATCTCAATCATGTAACAGATAATCCAAATAATTCTATATCTATTAATTAAAGTGTATTTCTAGATTAAAGTTTCCAACCAAAAACTCTTCAAGCCAGAGCATCCCACTGGCAAACTCTCCCAAACATTTGAAAAAGAGATAATACAAATTGACACAATCTTTTCCAGAATAGAAAAGAAGAGGGGCCAGTCTGCAACTCATTTTGTAAAGCCAAACATACTCTAATACCAAAACCAGAAAAAGACAACACAAGGCGGGGGTGGGGCGCAGGTGGAGAGAAAAAATTACACAGCAACATCCTTCATGAATAAAGAGACAAAAATTCTCAACAAAATACCAGTAAATTTCGTGAGGTTTGTTTTGTTTTGTCTGTCTTTTGTTTTTTTGTTTTTGAGAGGGAGTTTCATTCTATTGCCAGAGCTAGAGTGCAGTGGTATGATCTTGGTTCACTGCGACCTCGGCCTCCCGAGCTCAAGCAATTCTCCTGCCTCAGCCTCTCCAGTAGCTTGGATTACAGGCGCATGCTACCATGTCTGGCTAATTCTTTGTATTTTAGTAGAGACAGGGTTTCACCATGCTGCCTAGGGTGTTCTCAAACTCCTGAGCTCAGGCAATCCACCCGTCTTGGCCTCCCAGAGTGCTGGGATCACAGGCATGAGCCACCACGCTTGTCCAAAATACCAGTAAATTTGAATACAACAATATGTAAAAAATAAAAATAATACCTCATGACCAAGTGGTTGTTTTTTGTTTATTTGTTTTGTTTTGTTTGTTTTTTGTTGTTGTTGTTGTTTTTGGACAAAGTCTCGCTCTGTCGCCCAGGCTGGAGTGTAATGGTGCAATCTCAACTTACTGCAAGCTCTGCCTCCCGGGTTCATGCCATCCTCCTGCCTCAGCCTCCTGAGTTAGCTGGTACTACAGGCGCCAGCCACCATGCCCGGCTAATTCTTCTTTTTTTTTTTTTTGGTATTTTTAGTAGAGACGGGGTTTCACCTTGTTAGCCAGGATGGTCTCAATCTCCTGACCTCGTGATCCACCCGCCTCAGCCTCCCAAAGTGCTGGAACTGCAGGCGTGAACCACTGCGCCCGGCCACCGTGGGGTTTATTTAAATGCTGAGTTTGTTCAACATTTGAAAAGCAATCAATGTATCTACTATACCAATGTAATAGAGAAGAAAAAAAATCACCATCTTGAAAGATAGAGAAAAATTTGATAGTTTTGAATACTGATTTGTAATTTATAGAAAATGTTCAGCAAATTAGAAATAGAAAGGAACTTCCAAAACCTGATAAAGAAGACCTACCAAAAAAGCCTACAGCTTACATCATATTTATTGATGAAAGATTGAATGCTTTCCCCATGCAATGAGAACAAGGTAAAGATGTCTGCTTTCCTGTTCATCATACCAGATGTCCAAGACAGTGCAATAAGGCAACCATAAGAAATAAAAGAAATACAGATTGAAAAGGAAGAAATAGACATTGTATATAAATATATAATTCTTGTGCAACAAGATTGTATAAAATCCTGAAATCTATTTTTAGAAAGGAAAATAACTAATAAGTGACTTAAGGTTTCAGATGGAAATTCCATATTTAAAACTCTATAATATTTTATATGATAAGGATAAATAATTGAAAATTAAAAATTTTAAAGTAATATTATAACAGCACCAAAACATTAAATACTTAGTTATAAAGCCAACAAAATATGTACAAGATCTGTGTGCTGACAACTATATAACATTGACTTTTTTAAACATCAAAAAAGTGACTTATACGAACTGGAAGACTTGGCGTGGTTAAGATATCATTTCTCCCCATTCTGATCTATAGATTTAATATAATTTCATCAAAATCCCAGCAAGTTTTACATATAAATGGACAAGCTAATTCAAAATTTTATATGGACAGTTAAAAGAATTAAGTAGTCCAAAATAATCTTTTTTTTAAAGTACCTGATCTTACAATACCTGATTGAAAATTTACACTAAAGCTCCGGTCATCAAGACAATATGGCATTGGTAAAACAATAGACACCTAAATCAATGTTTTCTAAGTAGAGAATCCAGAAGTAGATCACATATGTTTACTTGATTTTAACAAAGATGCAAAGTCTGTTCAATTGAGAATAAGCTTTCTAACAAATGATGCTGTAACAATTAGCTATCCATATGCAAAAAATGTAAAAATGTTGATCCCTACCTCACATAATATACTAAAAGTAACTGAAAGTGAGTAACTAATCTAAATGTAAAACATACAACTATAAACTGCTAGGAGAAATCTGAGATACTCTCTGTGACTTTGGGTTAGGTGAAAAATTCTTAGGTACCAAAAGCATAATGCATAAAACAAATTGATAAATTGGGTGTTAACAAAATTAAGAACTTCTGATCCTCAAAAAGATGTTAAAGGAATGAAAAGACAAAGCACAGACTGGAAGAAAATATTTGTTAATCACACATCTAATTAAAACAAATTTGTATCTGTGCATAAAAATTCTCAAAACTCAATAAGAAAATAGACAACATATGTTTTAAAATTGGCAAAAAAATGTGAACACTTCACTAAACAAGACATACAGATCATAAGCACATAAAGTTGCTCAAAATAGTCATTCAGAAAGTTTAAATTATAACTCAGTCAGATACCATTAATTTAAAAATGGCTAAATTTGGGAAAAAATAGGTAAATCACAATATTAAATGCTAATAAGGGTGCAGAGCAACTGAAACTTTGACAAATTGCTTGTGAGAATGCAAAATGATACAGCCTCTTTGGAAATGTGTGCTACATCTTATAGTTTTTTATGAAGTTTAACATACATTTATCATATAACACAGAAATTTCACTTCTAAGTAGGTACCCAGATGAAATGAAAATGTATATTTATACAAAAATGTGTATACAAATATTGATAGCTGATACATTTGTAATTACGAAAAACTGGAAACAACTCAAATTGCTCTTCAGCTGGTCAGTCAATAAACAAGCTGTAACACATTCCTATAATAGAATACTACTAGTCATAAAAGGAAATGAACTACTGATATGTACAAAAACATGAATGAATCTCAAATGCATTATGCAGAAGGAAAGAAGGCTCAAAAGGGTATATAATGTATGATTCCATCTAAATGACACTCTGGAAAAGGCTAAACTCTTGGGACAGAAAACAGATTAGAGGTTGCCAAGGGAGGAGAAAAGGGGAGGGACTGATTACAGAGGGGCATGGGATGATTTTGAGAGGTAATAGAACTGTTCTATATCTTGATTTTGATGGTGTAGGTGTTTGTAAAAAGCCAAAGAATTGTAAATCACAACGAGTGAAATTTACTATATGTAAATTATACCTTAATTTTGAAAAATGAGATTATGAAAAGAATATATACTTATATGATAAAACCATTTTGGAAGAAGAAATGATAAAATTCCGTTTACTGAGTATCTATAGGAAGTAGAAAATAGGATGAAATAGGAATGTAACAAAATTATATAAATAATGTTCCAGATCCTAATTGCATGGTAGATTCACTAGTGTTCAGTAATTATCATGCTTCATTGCTTACATATCAATTACATGTATTCTTTTGTATTTTTCAAACACACAATTTTTACACAGAACAAAAGGAAGTGCCCTTCAATTGCAAAACCAAACAACAAGAAGATACATTATTTAAGTGAAAAGGGCAGGTGAAGAATACCTACTCCTTGATGTGGAAATCTGAGATATAAGAGGATGCACATTTTAAGTGGATATATACTAGCAGATACAATACATGTGTATGTGTCTGTGTGTGTGATATATATACACACAAATGTACATATATAAACTAGTTTCCTTTCTATACAAAGTAATGTATTTACACATTTTACTATCTTTAGTGACATAATACTTTATTCTAACCCACTAATTTAGAAAGCTTTAATCCTTGAAAACAAAACATTCTCTTTCCAGTTTTTTTAAAAATTTCATTACCTCCATTTTGAAGTTTAACAAATCCATCCCAATTTCAGTGTCATGTACTACTATTGCAATTCTAAAACTTGACAGTCTTCCTCTGAGGTACATATGTGAATTGCATGTGTAATGTTCAATATGTTTACACAGGCACACCAATGCAAGAATTATCATAATTCACTGATCAAGTGTGTATTTTAAAAGAACCCTGCTCAGTCGTGCAAAAATCCACAATGGGATCTCTAACCCTCCAACTCTTTGACTAAATATTTCACATACTCTTTAATAAGGGTAATACAAATGTGAAACACTTTCTTTTTAATTGTCAATATATGACTGCTAAATATGCACATGCAATTGACATGCTGCTCTGCCACTTGCTGCCCAGAGGGTTGGAAAAGCAGCTGTCACCCCGATACTAGTGATCAGATCAGGGGAGCAATCAGGCCGGACATGCACAGATTCCATTATCTTATCAGCCTTAACCCTGATCCTGCCATCCCACTGAGAAGGGCTGTTAGAGGCGGATCCAGCAAGGGCCCCAGCTGCAAGTTTTTCGTCAGTTTTCTGTTAGTTGCCATCAGCAACAATCCACCATGGAGTCTCATGGGAAGTACTGATCCACAGCTTCCATCTAGAGACATTAAATCAAGCAGTTTTTTTTAAGTGTTTGCAAATGTTTTCTTTCTCCCTTTTCCACTCTTATATCCCTAATGTAATTTATTTATATTTTTCAAATCTTTGCAGATACTCTTTCCAGATTTTATCATGGACTAAAGTTCATCTGAGTTAAAATAGTTCAAGACTTTATGCACAACGGGGAAAAGGAAATGTGAAAATTAATGTATTTATTCCAGATTGCATTTAGCTTACATCTTTCTTCACTGGAGTTTAACAGCTCAAGGGATTGCAAAATTATAGCATCAGCTTCACTGTGATGCTTTGTTCATTTTAAAAAAAATAAATCTTTAGGCTCCAGTACTACCCCACCTTAAAATGCTATTATAGTTTCCTAGTGGCTACAGAGTCAAAGGAACTGTGTAGTCTCGTTTAATCGCTTTGACTCTTCAGAGATCTGCATACCCGACCCATCTCCATTACCTCAGGAATTATGATTGGATTTAACCTTCTGCTCATTGAATTAGTGTCAGCTATCATTCTTAGTGTACATTTGTTAAATTCAGTCTCTCCTATAGGGGAATGCCAGGCAGAGAAACGATAAGTGTATTAAATAGTCAGAGAGGGAAGACGGCAGAAATTGAGACTTAGAATCACTGTGCAGATAAAGGGAACTAAGTTCATGTTGCTGCTTCATTTCTTTCAAGGAGGATACAATCACAGCAGGAAGTGTAAGCCTGTATAGTCAGCCTTCCCCAGTGTAAGGAATACTAAGTGACTCAGGACTTTTCCTTAAAGTGAAGAGGTGGGCTTTTTTTTTTTTTAAAGTCAATGTTAGTGCTACTGGGAAAGCAACCATATGGAAAACTCTAAAAATTCAAGTCTTCTGTTAATCCTCAAAAAAAAAAAAAAAAAAAAAAATTACAACACAGGCAGTAGCTGTGAACACTTCCCTCCAGCAAAGCATAGCATCTTTGACTGCTGGGTCAGAAACGAGGCAATCATATCCTGCTTAGCCACAAGGCTCACAATATGGAAGCACCCCTAATCTGCAAAGGTCCACAAGTGGGTTAGAGTGTGTTTTCATCATGCTTTCCTAGGAAATCTAATGTCTCTTTCAAGGCTGTACTAAAAATAAATAAACAAACAAACAAACAAACACAAAAATAAACTTACTCAGAAAATATGGCAAAACAATCCGAGTACAAATGAATAATCAAAACTTTAAAAATTGGTCAACAGAAGCAAGACATCACATTATTAAACTCACAAAGAAGAAAGCCAATAGGTTTAATGGGAAAAAAGTATAAACCAACATGCCTGCTAAAACATATCCCACTCCACCTACCAACTCTCCCAAAAAGAGAGCTGACTGATTTCAGAAGCCACCGGAACAGAAATATCCATAATGCCCAAAGATAGGATAAAATATGAAGGAGTGACCAAACGCACAGAAACGGTATCTTTCACGCCTAGGGCCTGAAAGGAATTGAGTAGCCCAGAACATAAATTAAACAATAGGACTAAATGAAATTTAATGTAGGCTGCCTTTCATTTCATTTCCCTTTTAGCTCAGTTTTCTAAAGAATTGGTTCCTTAGGGTGCAACTGTATGTGTTTTAGCTTGAGGGAGAGAAAAAGATTTTGGCATCCTAAAATAATGTTTCTCTAACATGTTTCTCCCCAGCATTCCTTAATACAGCAAAACATCCTGAACCTTTAAAAATATAAAACCTGAGAGGGGCTCTGGGATCAGACTGCTAGAGAGATGCAAAACCATATTTGCTACATGTAAATGTGGAAAACAACTGGCCTGGACTACAGAAAGAGGATTAAACAATAGTACTAACTGGAATTTAACGCAGGGAAAAGGCATCCGTGTTCTATGGGGAAAAAGCTAAGGAGAGGGACAGGGATAAGCCAGTTCTGCTCATTCCACTGTGGTGATGATAAGAAAACGAAATATTTTAAAATTTTTTAAAAAGAAAACTATCTGGGGGGATTTACAAAAAACCAAGAGCAATGTTTCCCTCCCATGAAGATAAGGATTGGGAATGACAAGCAGATATAGTCCCGCCCAGGGTCTCTCCATCAACACTGCACAACTAACTGTGTAAGGTGGTCTGTAGATGTTTTATTTCTTTTTTTTTTTTTGAGACAGGATTTCACCCTGTCACCTAAGCGGGAGTGCAGTGCTGTGATCAGGGCTCACTGCAGCCTTGACCTCTCAGGTTCGGGTGTTCCAGACACCTCAGCCTCCTAAGTAGCTGGGACTACAGACATGTGCCACCAGCCCTGGCTACTTTTTGTATTTTTTGTAGAGATGGGGTTTTGCCATGTTGCCCAGGCTGGTTACAAATAGTCTGTGAATTTCTGCAACGTTATTGTCTTGGTCAAGGGATGCTTTAGCTTTATTTGCAATGTTTAGCTTATACAACACAAGCATATTATTTTGCCAGAAAAATAAACTTTGAAAAAAGAGATATCAGCTTTTGTCTGATTTTCTCCCAATTTTTATAAGGGCGGGTGGCTAGGGAAGTAGAGACATTAGAAATGATACAACCTCTGTAAAAATGTTTCAGTGTTTTCTTCTGCTATACTTTTGCCAGGAGATCACCCCTATAAGAGTGAGTGGTCTACAAAAGGATGTGAAGGAGGTACCATACTTCATGATGGAGGAATTAGAATTAGAAAACAAACACACATAAAAATGTCCATCACCACTAATAACAGTAATCTATATTTAATGAAGTACAAGCATTGTGGTAAATCCCTAGCAGGAGTAAAAATTGGTATAACTCCTTTGAAAGCAATTTGTCAACAAGAATCAAGAGACTTAAAATGTCTGAGATGCTTTAACCCAGTAATGTTCTTCAGGGAATCTATCCTCAGGACATAACCTTGAAAAATGAGAAAAGTTTTATTCAAAAAGATGTTCATCACAATATTTACTATAAACAAAATTGTGTCCAAAAACAGAGGAATACTATAAATGAAATTGTGTCCAAAAACAGAGGAATAAAGCCATGTGGTAATATACTCTGCAGCCATAAAAATGTCCAGGCAGAATGTAACATGAAAAAAAAAGAAGTTTGCAATATAATGTTACATAAAAAACAAGATGTAAAATTTTATATATGATAGGAATCTGCCAGTATTTTTTAAAGTTGTAATTTAGAAAAGACCAGAAAAGAATAGGAAAACTATTTACATTGACTATCTTCAATATGTATAATTCTTCCTTCATTTTGTTGTGTCTGGATTTTCAATTTCCTCTAGTAAAGCAAAATACTATATTTTTAAAATTGAGCTAAGTTAGATCAATGTAAAGGTAAAAACTTAACTAAGAATTTGTAAACGTGAGCCACAACAATGTATATTTTTCTGACTGATATTTAAATTTGTACAGCTGATGCATAAAATTTGATGGCAGAAAAAGGTAAATGGCTGTTTTTCACGTCAGCATTTTACTGTGAAACAAGCAGGCATCCAACTTTCTACACAAAATCCGTGCAGCACATCTAAGATGGAAACTTTTAGGATGGCTGACAAGTAAAGGAAATAAGATTAAAGAAGCGATTGAGTCAGGCCTAGTGGTGTGCACCTGTAGTCCCAGCTATTCAGGAAGCTGAGGCGGGAGCATTGCTTGTGCACAGGAGGTGGAGGCTGCAGTGAGCTATGATGGCGCCACTGGACTCCAACCTGGGTGACAGAGCAAGACCGTCTCAAAAAAAAAAAAAAAAAAAGTGATCGTGGGAATAATTATTAAACTTTCTAAGCTTAGATAAAGATTGAGTGCTAAAATGAAAAGATTGAATGCTTTGCTTTGAGTGCTGAGTATAGTGCAAATAAGGATATAGGGATTTATCTACTACATTAACGTCTTCTCAGAAAGAATTTAGTAGAGCACAAGTGATAGGACTACTGTCCGTCAAGCAATTTTAATACCTCATTAAATCTTTAAATACTATCTACAAGATAGGCATTGTCCGCTTTTAACAGATGAAAAAATTAAGACTCAGACAGATTTAAAAATTTGCCCAAGGTGACAATAAACTCATAAGTTAGAGAAACGTTGTCATTTTCTCTGAAACTGAAGCCAGAGAGATAACAGTCGATAGGAGCAGGGATTGAATGTCATCTCTTGTACCTGAGGTACAAATAGGTGGGCATTTGTGTGTGTGTGTGTGTGTGTGTGTGTGTGTGTGTGTGTGTAGATAGAGCAATAGATCAATGATTGATTGATTGATTGATTGATTGATAGATAGATAAACAGACAGATAGATAGATAGAGCTGACCTTTGAACAACATAGGTTTGGGCTGTGAGGGTCCACTGATACGCAGATTTGAGACAGCAAGACCAATCCCTCCTTTTCCTCCTCCTCCTCACCCTACTCAATGTGAAGGGAATGAAGATGAAAACCTTCATGATGATCCACTTCTAGTTAATGGACAGTAAATATATTTTCTCTTCCTTACGATTTTCTTAACATTTTCTCTAGCTTACTTTATTGTAAGGATATGGTATATAATATATATAACATACAAAATATATGTTAATCTACTGTTTATGTTATTGGTAAGACTTCCAGTAAGCAGTAGACTATTAGTAACATTATACAAGGATAATTTAGTAAAGTTATACAGGGATACATGGGGAGTAAAAAGTTATATATAGATTTTTGATTGCATGGGCATCAGTGCTCCTAACTCCTGCATTGTTCAGGGGGTCAACTAGGTATATAAATACTTACATAGTATTAGATGTATATATGTATTTACATATTACATATCTATTATATATATCTATTATATATAACATAATATATAATATATTATTTACATTGTATTGTATTATATATTATATTGTATTATTATAATATATAAATATATTATATTACTATAATATAATATATAATATATTTTTATATTATAATTATAATTTACATTATATGATTATACAATTATATATCATATAATTATATATGTTATATAAATACATAAATATATTATATATTTATTTATATATAAATATATTTATTATATTTCTATATTATATATATTTATGTTATATAAATATAAATGTATATTTATATATTATATATAAATGTATATTTATATATAATATAGATGTATATTTATATATTATATATAATAATAAATATATTATATATATAATATATAATTATTATATATTATATATTATATATAATTATAATGATATATTATATCATTTCATTATATTATATATATTATATATAATTATAATGATATATTATATCATTATATATAATATACAATATATTATAATTATAATGATATAATTATAATAATATAATATGATATAATAAAAATATATTATATATTATACTATATTATATTATAGTATATATTATAATTGTATTATATATTATATATTTTATATATTACATATCTATTATATATATAGTATGCAGGAGTTAGGAGCACTGATGCCATGCAATCAAAAATCTATGTATAACTTTTTACTCCCCATGTATCCCTGTATAACTTTACTAAGTTATGCTTGTATAATGTTACTAATAGTCTACAGCTTACTGGAAGTCTTACCAATAACATAAACAGTAGATTAACATATATTTTGTATGTTATATATATTATATACCATATCCTTACAATAAAGTAAGCTAGAGAAAATGTTAATTTTATATATATTATATATTTTATATATATTATATATTATATATATTAGTGGCATGCACTTGTAGTCCCAGCTATTCAGAAAATACATATATATATCTCAACATGTATTTTCTGCCTTAACCTGAAAATTCTGCTTTGTAGCTGCATATTTAAATATTGGAGCTATTGAAGTAGTCCTTTATCTTAGCAGTCTCTTTTCCAGCCTAGTCAAGGAAGTTCTTGCTTCCTGGCAACAGCAGTAAAACAAATCTAGACTCTTACAGGAAGATGAAAACAGCTGTCTTTTGTGGGACAAGATCGGACAGAGAGCACTACAAATATGCAGCATGGCAGGCAGAGAAAATTTATGAAGATCCTACACAAGGGCCAGTTTTCTGGGGGTGCAGCCTGTGTAGTTGCATTAAACCCCATGATCAGAAGAAGCCCTCTGCTTTTTAAATTCTATCACCTTCTTAAAATTCTTAATAATTGTATCCCTGAATTTATGTATTGTAAGTGAAATCCACTGGGACCATCAAGCATGAGTGTGACAGAGGAGATACGTGCAATATGGGTGTCTGCCATTCCTTGTCACCCATTCAGAGATGGAGTTCACATGCCCCATGAGCAAAGAAATTTAATGGACCCACAATGTGTAAGAGCTGATGAAGATTCAAAGTGAGCATGAAGTAGAAGTGTGACAGTAAGCAGAGGCACTGACAACCCCAACAAGCCATGTTCTCCATTCACAAAAGAATTTGATTCAAATGCAGAGAAAAGAGAATGGTTTTCTTAAAAGAAGGCAAATATTCAAGGAACCCTATTTATCCTTTCTTACCATAATACTATAACAAGTCAATTACTTCCCCATATTAACCAACCTCTTATACAGAAAATGATAGAGTAACCCATGGATCCTTTTCCTTTCAGTTCTTCTTTACTGATCAGTAAGCCCAAGATTGAAGTACTGGTAGAATGTGGGCATATCAAGAAGTGAAATAAAAATCACAGAGTTAGTTTTGTGCAGTGTTTCTACTCTTCTGGGAAGAATGAACTGTACATGCATGTATGAGCGTATTAGTCCATTTTCATGCCACTGATAAAGACATACCCAAGACTGGGAAATTTACAAAAGAAAGAGGTTTAATGGACTTACATTACAGTTCCATGTGGCTGGGGATGCTTCACAATTATGGTGGAAGGTAAAAGACACGTCTGACATGGTGGCAGATGAGAAGAAAGCTTATGCAGGGAAACTACCCTTTTTAAAACCATAAGATGTCATGAGACTTACTCACTATCACGAGAACAGCACGGGAAAGACCTGATCCCATGATTCAGTTACCTCCCAGTGGGTCCCTTCCACAACATGTGAAAATTCAAGATAAGATTTGGATGGGGACACAGCCAAACCATATCCTTCCACCCTGGCCCCTCCCAAATCTCATGTCCTCACATTTCAAAACCAATCCTGCCTTCCCAACAGTCCCCAAAAATCTTAACTCATTTTAGCATTAACTCTAAAGTCCACAGTCCAAAGTACCATCTGAGACAAGGCAAGTCCCTTCTGCCTATGAGCCTGTAAAATCAAAAGCAAGTTAATTACATCCTGGATACAATGGAGGTATAGGCATTGGGTAAATACCAGCCATTCCAAATGAGAGAAATTGGCTAAAACAAAGGGGTTACAGTTCCCACGCAAGTCCAAAATCCAGCAGGGCAGTCAAATCTTAAAGCTCCAAAATAATCTCCTTTGACTCCATGTCTCATATCCAGGTCATGCTGATGCAAGAAATGGGCTCTCATGCCCTTGGGCTGCTCCACCCTGTGGATTTGCAGAGTATAGCCCTCCTCCTGGCTGCTTTCATGGGCTGGCATTGTGTCTGCAGCTTTCCAAGCTGTTGGTGGATCTACCATTCAGAATCTGGTGATTGGTGGCTCTCTTCTCACAGCCCCACTAGGCAATGCCCCAGAGTGTCCCACTCCGTGGGGGGGCTCTAACCACCCATTTCCTTTCTGCACTGCCCTGGCAGAAATTCTCCATGAGGGCGCTGCTCCTGCAGCAAACATCTACCTGGGCATCCAGGCATTTCCATACATCCTCTGAAATCTAGGTGGAAGTTCCGAAACCTCAATCTTGACTTCTGTGCACCTGCAGGCTCAACACCACATGGAAGCTGACAAGGCTTGGGGCTTCTACCCTCTGAAGCCTCAGCTTAAGCTGTACCTTGGCCCCTTTTAGTCACAGCTGGTGTGGCTGGGATGCAGGGCACCAAGTCCCTAGACTTCACAAAGCAGAAGAACTCTGGGCCCAGCCCATGAAACAATTTTGTCCTCCTAAACCTCCAGGCCTGTGATGGGAGGGGCTGCTGCAAAGGTCTCTGACATACCCTGGAGACATTTTCTCCCTTGTCTTGGTGATTAACATTCGGCTCCTCATTACTTATGCAAATTTCTGCAACCAGCTTGAATTTCTCCTCTGAAAATAGGATTTTCTTTTCTATTGCATTGTCAGGCTGTGAATGTTCCAAGCTTCTATGCTGTTTCATTTTTAAAACTGAATGCCCTTAAAAGCATTTAAGTCACCTCTTGAATGTTTCACTGCTTACAGATTTCTGCCAGATACCCTAAATCATCTCTCTCAAGTTCAAAGTTCCACAAATCTCAAGGGCAGGGCCAAAATGCTGCCAGTCTTTTTGCTAAAACATGACAAGAGTCACCTTTGCTCCAGTTCCCAACGAGTTTCTTATTTCCATCTGAGACCACCTCAGCCTGGACTTTATTGTCCATATCAGTATCAGCATTTTGGGCAAAGCCATTCAACAAGTCTCTAGGGAGTTCCAAAGTTTCCAACATTTTCCTGTCTTCTTCTAAGCCCTCCAAACTGTTCCAACCTCTGTCTGTTACCCAATTCCAAAGTCGCTTTGACATTTTCAGGTATCTTTTTAGTAGCACCCCCACTCAACTGGTACCAATTTACTATGAGGTACCAAATATGAATTGCATAATTTTGGTGATTTCATATATGAGTAAAATGTTCCCCTGTGTGCATTTAAAAATGACAATACACAATATAAAGATGATCATTAATTTATGCTAATAATTTACATTTTTAATTTTTTTCTTAGATTGATATTAAATAGTAAACAAAAACACCATAACAAGTTAATAGAGCAACAATGAAGAAATGAAAAAAAGCTTTATATCTTAGTAGTTTTAGTGGTTGTTTCTACTTTATGAACAAAGAGTGCTTTTTTTTTTTCTTTTCTTTTTTTTTGCAGTGGGCTCAAGTTATGTATCTGACCCTGCCTTATACCATTGCCTTGAAATTCTGGGAAAGAGTTACATATAGGGAAATGAGGAAATCATTTGGGGGTGCAGCTATAAAAGATGGATGCTTCTATTTAAAGTAAAGCTGTTCCAGTCCTAGTGCCCTGTGCTTTAGCAAATAGAACACAGAGATTCACAGTAGCAAGAGTTCACGTATTTGTTTTCTTAGCCATGCCTGCAGGGATGAACACAAATAGCCTTTAAAATTTTTAATGCAAAGGACAAGTGTTTTATCATGGTAAAGGCCATTTAAAATTCATACACTGCCCTACAATGTGCAAGCTACCCTTGCCGTATAATGTCTTTCATAATGTTAATTAATGGACCTGCTGTATCTCTTCCATTATCTTGGTCATTGATGAAGATGTTAAATAGATTCGTTCTTGTACTGACCCCTTGAAGATGAGCATCTGCGATGTCAACCCAAGCTAATGCAGCTTAGAAGTCCTTTTTAAGCACAACACACTAATAATCTGAGCAATTACTTAACTGGAGTGTCTCTCCATTTGTTGAGCAGTATGTCATGCAAAAAGGAAAAGTCTTACTAAGTCAAGATAAATTACAACTGATGTCTTCCCACAGTTACCATTTCTCCTCTTTGCCCACCCCCATATTATCTATTAAGCCCACCTGCCTCATCTCAGAATGAAATTAGATCTGTTTGCTTTCACTCGGGAAGAAAACAAATGAGTCTCAATGGTCTGACTTGTTTTGGTCTTGATTACAATTTGAAAAATAAAGCTGAGGCAAGAAGACATTTACCTTTGCAGAAGGGAGAGCAGTGAGGAAGACAGAAAAAGTTACATCGCCTGCTTCCATCCATTCTCTACTCTCAGCTTCTTTAAGTTTTCCATCTAGGGCCCTTCTGCTCTTATTCTTTCCTCACTTATCCTCACCCATGAAAAGTGAGAACATTTCCACAGGCACCTGGGATCAAGGGATTCCATTCCTAAGATGGTATGGAATATCATTATCTTTTATTCATATAAGAAAATACTCTGGGTACAAAAATAAAATATAATAAATAACACCTATTTATTTGATAGCACAACATGGTGACTATAGTTAATAATAACTTAATTGTACATTTAAAAGTAACTAAAGGACTTACTGGATTGCTTATAACACAAAGGATAAATGCTTGAGGGGATGGATATCCCATTCTCCATGATGTGTTTATTTCACATTGCAAGCCTGTATCACAACATCTCATGTATCCCATAAATATATACACCTACTATGTACCTACAAAACTTAAAAATTAGAAAAGTTTTTAAACTCATTCTCTGATATGGTCAATATCTAAAATATCAGACACTTAGGATGAGAAAACAATCTGTTCATCTTCTCTTAGGTTACTGTACCATATTTTTCAGAGAAACTTGAATTTATTGTAAATAAATTATTGTGTTATCTCCTATGATGTGGGTCTCAGGGGTGAAATTCTCTAGAGAAAGTAGAAGTAAAAATTGTTTATAAACATCCAGAATTAGCATTTTAACTAAGGTTAAAACAGAACACCAAAGCTGCTGCATTTCAATCACTTTTTTAAGCCATTATTAGACTAATTTAAGACTCTGAAGGATCCATTTTATAAAAAGTTCCAATGCTCAGTATATTTGAGCAATCTAACTGTGTATTTGACTGGAAAATTTTATTAATTTATCTTTGACCAATATGTTGAAGAATTTCCCTGGTTGTATTCCTATAAATATGATTGTTAACATTACAGCAACATTATTCTTTAACTCTCTGCAAAAATCTTACCTGCTTCTCTAATACCCCTTTTCCCACAAGCTTTCTACTTTAAATAGATCTTGCATTGGAAGAATTGTCCAGGTAAATACAAGGAATTGTTGTTTCATTACAAAATTGATAGGCAAGAATAGGGACCCACTGCTTCTTGAATTCTTATAAAAGGTTTCATTTTTCTGTATCACTCATAGATGATCTTGGTGTACACGGTAACAATAACTAGTCATTTCTAGACCTGATAGATGAACCCTGGACAAGAATTTAATAAAAGATTTGCTTTCTGACTTTCAAAGCTTTTCACTATAAGCATATGGATAACATCTTTCCTTCGACTGTTATGAATAAGCTGAAAAATTGGCAGATACTAAGATAGTATACACATATCCCCTGTGATAATGGCTTAAAATGAAATTAAACTTGTCAACAGTTGCCCCTTTCCCATCCACCAAAATTCTGAAACTTTTTCTTTAGTTAGTTCATCATTTATAAAATAATGTAGAGGACAATATTTTAGACAGAAATGTTCCCAAATAGGAGTATCCTCTCTCAGTTCTAATATCTGACATGCAGGTGAACTTCACCTCTGGGATATTAGAGAAGTATTTGTATGTCCTCATCTTCTAAATAGGGTTAGAAGTTTTGTGCTTGTGCAGGCAAATACTTCATTCATTGAAAAAGAAAAAACAAGGCCGAGGGATTCCAGTACCATTTAGTTGACACATTCCTTCCTATAAACTAAATTCAGGGTATAAAAAATAACACCAAATTATTATTATTTATTTTATTATTTTGAGACAGGGTCTCATTCTGTCACCTAGGCTGGGGCGCAGTGTCACAATCACCACTCACTGCAACCTCCACCTCCTGGGCTCAAGTCATCATCCCACCACTTCAGCCTTCCGAGTACCTGGGACTACAGGTGCATGACATGCCCAGCTAATTTTTTGCTTTTTTTTTTTTTTTTTTGAGACAGGGGCTCACTATGTTGCTCAGGGTGGTCTTGAATGCCTCGTCTCAAGTGATCCTCCCACCTCAGCCTTTTAAAGTGCTGGGATTACAGGAGTGAGCCACCAGGGCCAGCCTATAACAAATTATTAATATCATCTTCTTTGCAAAGAAAAAATAAGGCATCAAGTTCTTGTATCTCTTGAAAATCAAAATCTTCAAGTATCTTAAATTGAAAAAATATAAAATGCATACATTCAATATAATAATTAGTGGGATATTATCATGGCTCATGCATTATATAAGCTTCCATCTCTAACGCATTTTTGCATTGTTTTCTTTTTCCTTAGGTTTCACTATTACTTTCCAATTATTTCTTTTGATTTTTATTATTACATAAATATTATATTTTAATATATAAACATTAAGCATAGGGATGAAAATATGGTCTGGGCCCTACTGTCCAACAGAACTTACTGAGATGATAAAAATGTTCAAATAACTTAGATACTATCCACATGTGGCTACAGAACAATTGAAATGTGGCTAGTGCAACTTAGGAACTTAATTTCTAATTTTATTAAGTGTTCATTAATTTAATTTAAATAGCCTCATTTGTCTAGTGGCTACCATACTGGATAGCACAGATCTAGACTGATCAAACCTCAGATGGTTGGGAACACTCTGCAACATCCTTCCTATGCTTCTGTCTTCAAATGATCATTAGTAACATTTTAGATTTTACTAAATAATTCCAAAACCAAACAAAGCTCAGATTTAACTAAATGAAAACATCAATGGTACACGTGTGTGTGTGTGTGTGTGTGTGTGTGTGCATGCATGTCTATGTGCATATTGGAAGTTTTCCATTTGCTCAGATGTATTTCCTGTCATGAGTGCTGTAATAAGAATAAACATATGCCCATTTCTTGCCAAACAACTTAAGACAAACACATGCAAAAACAACCTGGAAAAAAACGGTAATAAGTAATTATGTGTCTGTGCCTGTAAAAACTAAAAGACTTAGAAGACAAAAGATTGAGAAGACTTCTTTCACTAACTCTAGCCACTATGGCTTCCTAAAGAAGATAATAACGACCTGTGTAGTGACAACTCTCTACTAAGGAAACACCATTTCGAGGCATTTATTATTTTTTTTGATGCCCTAATCTAAAGGCCTCAGGTAAAATTATTAAAATTTTACTATAGAATAACAAGAGGTGCATGCCTTTTCTGAATTAAATACCTTTGCTATATAAACCATAAGTAAAGGTTTTTGATGACATGTCTTAACTGCATTTTGATTTACTCTATTCTGGATGACTCTCTCTTTTCTCTTCATTATTCTCCCTCCCCTTTTCTTCCCTAGCCTTACTTTACATAGGCATATCTGCAATGTACATTGTCTTTTTCCATTAAAAACTCCCTACTTGAATATGGTAGTCATAGCATGGAGGGAAAGCAAATCTTGGTTAAACTTTTCATTCTCTAGGTTGTTGCCAATTACTGTCAAAAGCAGTGGTGACTTTTGTAAGGTGGATGCTTGTTCATTAAAAAGTGGCCTGAAACAATGAATTTCCTTCACATAAACCATTGAACTATCATGAGATGGTAACGACTTTCTGTCACTCCCAACCTAGGTCTAATCCAAACTCCTGACCTAGAGGTGTAAAGGCTTTGTAGATCATTAGTGATTCCCCTGCAGCCATCAAGTGCCAAATCTCTAGTCAGAGGGCACCTAAAGTGAAAAAGTATTGTGCACCTTTTAGCATTATTGGAAAACATGATAGGATTTACTAAGCTAAAGTGCTTAACATTTTCTACAAATTAAACATTCTGTGTATTTTCAATGTGAGGCTAAAGTAATCATATTAATATGATTTAAAATACTTTATTGTAATTGCATTTTTATTGAAACTGTTTCATGAACTTCTAGTGAGGACACTAGTCCAATGCAGTAGGGCAGAAATAAATTTTTTCTTTATTCTGGTATATAAAATGAACTTTCCTGAACTAGGAACCAGATTGAGGGAAAAAGGGTGGTTGTAAATGCTAATCTCAAAGTAGTTTTGTTTACGTGATCAGAACAACTGAATTTCCTTATCCTTTTTTCTGAATTACTCTTTCGCGGTGGCTTAAGCCTGTAATCCCAGCACTTTGGGAGGCCGAGACAGGCGGATCACGAGGTCAGGAGATCGAGACCATCCTGGCTAACACGGTGAAACCCCGTCTCTACTAAAAAAATACAAAAAAAATTAGCCGGGCGAGGTGGCGGGTGCCTGTAGTCCCAGCTGCTTGGGAGGCTGAGGCAGGAGAATGGCGTGAACCCGGGAGGCGGAGCTTGCAGTGAGCTGAGATCCGGCCACTGCACTCCAGCCTGGGCGACAGAGCGAGACTCCGTCTCAAAAAAAAAAAAAAAAAATTTTTAAATCATATATATGTGATTTAAAGGAGAATGAAGAATAAAGTTTTTGAACCAGTTTTTCTGGTACTAAATTAGCAAAGTTTAGGGTCTAAGAGTACTTTTTCAGCTAAGTAAGCGTGGTCAAATTTTCAAGCCAATGGAAGCTTTGGATTTCAGGTTACCATGCAATGCTTTGCAGCCTCAGTGAAAATAATTTGATTAGTTTTTTTTTTCTTTCTGTTCACTTGTAAGCTTGAAACAAAACTATGTAAAACAATAGGTTAGTTATCCCAAATGACTGTAATTTCAGTTTCAGTTTTGGGGTCTATCAAACCAAGGCATTATCTATTTCATGCTTTCAAACATATTATTTATGGAACGATGTACTTCTGAAATACATATTCCTTTGGAAAATGATTTGCTTTAAGAGAGGAAAGATCAGTTGAACTATTTACTAAATACAATAACATATTGACATATTTAACTAGACCGCTACATAATATACATAATGGAAGCATTAATCATTTTATCTGGAAGTAAGGATCTATTAATGATTCTATTACAGCACCCAATTTTAAGTCTTTATTTGTTGAAAATATTTCATCTGAAAAATCAACTTGATGGCAAAATGTGATTGAATATGAATAATTTCTTATCTTCTCTTTTTTCCTTGAAAATTGGTGATTTTAGGCTCTAGGGACTTATATGCTTATAATTATTCAATTTTAATTGAATTTAATGACAGAAAGAGTATGTTGAAACATATTAATATATTATAAATTTATGGTTAACAGCCAATAAATAGCTCATGTTGACATGCAATTGCCGCAGCAATTTAAAATTCCTATTAGCTTCTAAAGACAAATCTTTCTCAAAGTGGCAGACATCTTAACAATGATCTCCAGTTATCACATCTCCATCATAGCTAGCACTTTGTAAGTTGATATTCTCTTTGCTAAACTGACCAAAGTCAATATATTCTCCAATTATAGCTGGATGAACCTGACAGCTTGTATCTTCTTTCTGAAGGTTGTCTGCCTCGTTGAGTAGCCTGCACAGACAAGCTGCCAGAACTTCATTAAAACCTGGGTTGCTTTTTTATTGTTTAGGGGAAGTGGTGTTTGTCTGTTAGATCATTCAGTGTTGTACACTTTCTTGTGCAGGGTAACTTTTTTATTTTGAGTTACATTTATTTTCCTCTAGAATTCTGAAAATTTAGCCAGTAGCCAAACATTTTTGCCTTGTAGTTTGTTGTATTATTTTCTCCCTAGGTTGTAATCCCTGAAACAGTACACTGTGCTTATATTCCACATTTAACGTTGGAAGTATTTACAGATATGTTTACCCTCATACTAATACTTGAAGTTAAATTAAAAAGATCATATTATTATAATAATTTAACCAATAAAACATTTGAAATGCTATACTTAGAAGTTAATAATTTGCTGAATATCCACCTAATTATTGCTGAATATTTTTGATAAATATTTTGTATTTAAAATAGCAAAGCAGCTTTTTAATATAAACCCTGGGCCCTCTTCAGAGGAGACATGACTAATTTTGCACAGAGTGTAACATAAGTGTCTTGTCATCTTCTTTAGGAAGCCACTCTAACAGTGGCTAGAGTTAGTGAAAGAAGTATTCTCAATCTTTATCCTTCTGTCTCTTAGCTCTTAAAGACAGATACATAGTTATGTATTGCTCTGTATTTCTCAGGTTTGTTTTTGTATGTGTTTATCTTAAGTTGTTTGGCAATGAATAGGTACATGCTTATCTTCTTATAGCACCAATTACAGGAAATACCAATGTGAGCAAATTGAAAACTTTGAATACACACAGACACACACAAACACACACCTGTGCAACTGACACTTCGGTCTAATTAAATCAGAGCTTTGTTTGGTTTTGGAATGACTTACTGAAATCCAAAACAGAATTCAGAAGAGTTAATTAGCGATCATTTAAAGACGAAGCTTAGGTGGGATGGTACAGAGTGATCTCAACCATCTGAAGTTTGAAAATTGGTGATTTTAGGCTCTAGGGACTTAAATGTTTATAATTATTCAATTTTAATTGAATTTAATGATAGAAAGAGTGTGTTGAAACATATTAATATATTATAAATTTATGGTTAACAGCCAATAAATAGCTCATGTTGACATGCAATTGCCGTAGCAATTTAAAATTCCTTTAGCTTCTAAAGACAAATCTTTTTGAAAGTGGCAGACATCTTAACAATGATCTCCAGTTATCACATCTCCATCATAGCTAGCACTTTGTAAGTTGATATTCTCTTTGCTAAACTGACAAAAGTCAATATATTCTCCAATTATAGCTAGATCTAGATTATAGCTAGATCCAATTATAGTCTAGATCTGTACTATCCAGTATGGTAGCCACTAGACATATGAAGTTATTTAACTTTTAATTAACAAAAATTAAATAGGGACAGAACAATTACAGAAGAGAAATAAATAAAGGGCCCCTAAATTGGAAACAAAGAAGTCAAATTAGCCTTGTTTACAGATGACATAGTCTTATACTTAGAAAAATGTAAAGACACCACCAAAAAAACCTGTTAGAATTGGTAAACAAATTTAGTAAAGTTACAGGATAGAAAATCAGTACACAAAAATCAGCATTTACAAATACCAAGAGTAAACAATCTGAAAAAGAAATCAAGAAAGTCACACAATTTACAATACCTACAAAGAATATGAAACACCTAGCAATCAATTTAACTGAAGAACTAAAAGGCCTATACAAGGAAAACTATAAAACACTGATGAATGAAATTGAAGAGGACACAAAAAAATTGAAAAAGTATTACATGCTAATACATTGGACGAAATAATATTTTTAAAATGACAATTCTACCTAAAGCAATTTACAGATTCAATGCAATCTCTATTAATACACCAATATAGGCTGGGCACAATGGCTCACATCTGTAATTCCAGCACTTTGGGAGGCCAAGGTGGGCAGATCACCTGAGGTTGGGAGTTCGAGACCAGCCTGACCAACATGGAGAAACCCTATCTCTACTAAAAATATAAAATTAGCCGGGTGTGGTGACACATGCCTGTAAACCAAGCTACTCAGGAGGCTGAGGCAGGAGAATCACTTGAACCCGGGAGACGGAGATTGTGGTGAGCCGAGATCACGCCATTGCACTCCAGCCTGGGCAACAAGAGCAAAACTACATCTCAAAAAAACAAAACAAAACAAAACAAAAAAACATAAGTCGTCACAAAAATAGAAAAAATAATGCCAAGATGTATATGGAACCACAAAGACTCCAAATAGCCTAAACAATCATTAGCAAAAGGAACAGAGCTAGAGATATCACACTGCTTGACTTCACAATATACTACAAAGCTATAGTAACCACATCAGCAGGGTACTGGCATAAAAACAGACACAGAGACCAACAGAACAGAACAAAGAACCCGGAAATAAATTTACACATATACAGCCAAGTCATTTTCTTTTTTTCTTTTTCTTATTTTTAATTTTTATGGGTATATAGTAGGTGTATATATTTGTGGGGTATATGAGATGTTTTAATACAGGCATGCAATGTGAAATAACCACATCCTGGAGAATTGAGTATCCATCTTCTCAAGCATTTATCCGCTGAGTTACAAACAATCCAATTACACCCTTTAAGTTATTTTAAAATGTACAATTAAGCTATTATTAACTATAGTCACTCTATTATGCTATTAAATAGTAGGTCTTATTCATTCTTTCTAACTACTTTTTGTACCCATTAACTGTCCCCACATCCCCTACCACCACTACTACCTTTCCCAGGCTCTGGTAGCTATCCTGCTATTCTCTATGTCCATGAGTTCAATTGTTTTGATTTTTCAATCCTAAAAATAAGTGAGAACATGAGATGTTTGTCCTGTGTCTCCCTTATTTCACTGAATATATTGATCTCCAGTTCCATCCATGTTGTTGCAAATGACTGAATAGTACTCCATTATGTGTATGTATCACATTTTCTTTATTTATTCATCTGGTGATGGACACTTAGGTTGCTTCCAAATCTTAGCTATTGTAATCAGTGCTGTAACAAACACAGGAGTGCAGCTATCTCATCGATATACTGACTTTCTTTGGTATATACCCAGCAGTGGGATTGCTGAATCATAATAGCTCAATTTTTAGTTCTTTGAGGAACCTCCAAACTGTTCTCTATAATGGTTGTACTAATTTACATTCTCACCAACAAAGAGTTGTGGAGAAAGGGTTCCCTTTTCTGCACATCCTTGTCAGCATTTATTATTGCCTGTGTTTTAGATATAAGCCATTTTAGCTGGGGTGAGACGATATCTCATTGTAGTTCTGATTTGCATTTCTCTGATGATCAGTGATATTGAGCACCTTTCAATATGCCTGTTTGCCATTTGTATGTCTTCTTTTAAGAAATATCTATTCAAATCTTTTTCCCATTTCTGACTGGATTATCAGGTTTTTCCTATAGAGTTATTTAAGCTCCTTATATATGGGGCTATTAAGCCCTTGTCAGATGGATAGTTTGCAAATATTTTCTCCCATTCTGTGGGTTGTCTCTTCAAATTGTTGATTGTTTCCTTAGATGTGCAGAAGCTTTTTAACTTGATGTGATCCTGTTTTCCATTTTTGCTTTGGTTGCCTGTGCTTGTGGGGTATTCCTTGAGAAACGTTGGCCCAGACCAATGTCCTGAAGATTGTCCCTTATGTTTTCATGCAGTAGTTTCATAGTTAGAGATCTCAGATTTAAATCTTTAATCTATTTTGATTTGATTTTCCTGTACATTATGAGAGATAGGGATCTAGTTTCATTCTTCTACAAATGGATATCCAGTTTTCCCAGCACCAGTTTCATACTTTTGCAAATGGATATCCAGTTTTCTCTTACTGAAGAGACTGTCTTGTCCCCAGTGTATGTTCTTGGCACATTTGCCAAAAATGAGTGCACTATAGGTGTGTGGATTTCTTTTGTGGTTATCTATTCTGTCCCACTGGTTGGTCTATTTGTCTGTTTTTATGCCAGTGCCATTTGCTGAGGAGTGCTTTATTTCCAATTATGTGGTCAATTTTAGAATAAGTGCAACGTGGTGCTGAGAAGGATGTATATTCTGTTTATTTGGGGTGGAGAGTTCTGTAGATGTCTATTAGGTGCGCTTGGTGCAGAGCTGAGTTAAAATCCTGGATATCCTTGTTAACCTTCTGTCTCGTTGATCTGTCTAATATTGACAGTGGTGTGTTAAAGTCTCCCATTATTTTTCTGTGGGAGTCTAAGTCTCTTTGTAGGTCTCTAAGGATTTGCTTTATGAATCTGGGTGCTCCTGTATTAGGTGCATATATATTTAGGATAGTTAGCTCTTCTTGTTGAATCAATTCCTTTACCATTATGTAATGACCTTCTTTGTCTCTGTTGATCTTTATTGGTTTAAAGTCTGTTTTATCAGAGACTATGATTGCAACCCCTGTTTTTTTTTTTGCTTTCCATTTGCTTGGTAGATCTTCCCCCATCTCTTTATTTTGAGCCTATGTGTGTCTCTGCACGTGAGATGGGTCTCCTGAATACAGAACATCAATGGGTCTTAACTCTTTATCCAATTTGCTAGTCTGTGTCTTTTAATTGGGGCATTTAGCCCATTTACATTTAAGTTTAATATCGTTATGTGTGAATTTGATCCTGTCATTATGATGTCAGCTGGTTATTTTGCCCGTTAATTGATGCAGTTTCTTCATAGCTTCGATGATCTTTACAATTTGGCATGTTTTTGCAGTGGCTGGTACCGGTTGTTCCTTTCCATGTTTAGTGCTTCTTTCAGGAGCTCCTGTAAGACAGGCCTGGTGGTGACAAAATCTCAGCATTTGCTTGCCTGTAAAGGATTTTATTTCTCCTTCATTTATGAATCTTAGTTTGGCTGGATATGAAATTCTGGGTTGAAAATTCTTTTCTTTAAGAATGTTGAATATTGGCCCCCATTCTCTTCTGGCTTGTAGGGTTTCTGCCAAGAGATCCACTGTTAGTCTGATGGGCTTCCCTTTGTGGGTAACTCAACCTTTCTCTCTGGCTGCCCTTAACATTTCATTTTTTCCATCATTTCAACCTTGGTGAATCTTACAGTTAAGTTTCTTGGGGTTGCTGTTCTAAAGGAGTATCTTTGTTGTGTTCTCTGTATTTCCTGAATTTGTATGTTGGCCTGCCTTGCTAGATTGGGTAAGTTCTCCTGGATAATATCCTGAAGTGCTTTCCAGCTTGGTTCCATTCTCCCTGTCACTTTCAGGTACACCAATCAAACGTAGATTTGGTCTTTTCACATAGTCCCATATTTCTTGAATGCTTTGTTCGTTTCTTTTTACTCTTTTCTCTAAACTTGTCTTCTTGCTTTATTTTATTAATTTGATCTTCCATCACTGATACCCTTTCTTCCACTTGATGGAATTGGCTATTGAAAATTGTGCATGCGTCATGAAGTTCTCATGTCATGGTTTTCAGTTCCATGAGGTCATTTAAGGTCTTCTCTACCCTGTTTATTCTAGTTAGCCATTCATCTAACCTTTTTGCAAGGTTTTTAGCTTCCTTGCAATGGGTTAGAATATGCTCCTTTAGCTCAAAGAAGTTTGTTATTACCAACTTTCTGAAGCCTACTTCTGTCAACTCATCAAAGTCATTCTCTGTCCAACTTTGTTCTGTTGCTGGCAAGGAGCTACAATTCTTTGGAAGAGAAGAGGAGCTCTGGTGTCTTTTTTTGAATTTTCAGCTTCTCTGCTTTGGTTTCTCCCCATCTTTGTGGTTTTATCTACTTTTGATCTTTGATATTGGTGACCTATAGATGGGGTTTTGGTGTGGATGTCCTTTTTGTTGATGTTGATGCTATTCCTTTCTGTTTGATAGTTTTCCTTCTAACAGTCAGGTCCCTCAGCTGCAGGTTTGTTGGAGTTTGCTGGAGGTCACTCCAGACCCTGTTTGCCCAGTTATCACCAGCGGAGGTTGCAGAACAGCAAATATTGCTGCCTGATCCTTCCTCTGGAAGTTTCGCCCAGAGGGGCATCCTCCTGTATGAGGTGTCTGTCAGCCCCTATTGGGACATGTCTCCCAGTTAGTCTACACAGGGGTCAAGCATCAAGTTGAGGAGGCAGTCTGTCTGTCCTCAGAGCTCTAATGCTGTGCTGGGAGAACCACTGTTCTCCTCAGAGCTGTCAGACAGGGACACTTAAGTCTGCAGAAGCTTCTGCTGCCTTTTGTTCAGCTATGCCCTGCCCACAGAGGTGGAGTCTATAGAGGTGGCAGGCCTTGCTGAGCTGTGGTGGGTTTCACCCAGTTCGAGCTTCCTAGCCATTTTGTTCACCTACTGAAGCCTCAGCAATGGTGGATGCCCCTCCCCCAGCCAGGCTGTAGCCTCGCAGGTCGATCTCAGACTGCTGCACTAGCAGTGAGCAAGTCTCCATGGGCGTAGCACCCACCAAGCCAGGCACAGGAGAAAATCTCCTGATCTGCCAGTTGCTAAGACCATGGGAAAAGGGCAGTATTTGGGCATAAGTGTCCCATTTTTCCAGGTACAGTCTGTCATGACTTCCTTTGGCTAGGAAAGGGAAATCCCCCAACCCCTTGCACTTCCCGGGTGAGGTAATGCCCTGCCCTGCTTCGGCTCACCCTCTGTGGGCTGCACCCACTGTCCAACCAGTCCCAGTGAGATGAACCAGTACCTCAATTGGAAATGCAGAAATCACCCATCTTCTGTGTCGATCATGTTGCGAGCTGCAGACCGGAGCTGTTCCTATTCAGCCATTTTGGAATGGAAACTGCTACTGATTTTTGTATGTTGAGTTTGCATCCTGCAACTTTACTGAATTTATCAGTTCTAATAGTTTTATTGTGGAGACTTTAGGTTTTTCCAAATATAAGATCATATAATCAGAAAACAAGGATAATTTGACTCCTTCCTTTCCAATTTGGATGCCCTTTACATATTTCTGTTGACTGACTGCTCTAGCTATGACTTCCAATACAGTGTTAAGCAACAGTGGTGATGGTGGGCATCCACCAAGGCCTTCAGGTTTCCTCATTCAGTATGGTACTAGCTGTGGGTCTGTCATGTATGGCTTTTATTATGTTGAGGTATGTTTCTTCATTACCCAATATTTTAGGGTTTTTATCATGAAGAGATATTGAAATTTATCAAATGCTTTTCCAGTATCAATTGAAATGATCATTTGGTTTTTATCCTTCATTCTGTTGATAGGATGTATCACATTGATTGATTTGCATACGCTGAACCATTTTTGCATCCCAGGAATAAATCCCACTTGGTCATGATGAATGCTCTTTCTTATGTACTGCCGAATTTGGTTTGCTAGTATTTTCTTGAAGATTTTTGCATCAATATTCATCGGAGATTCTGGCACATAGTTTTCTTTTTTCTTCCTTTTTTTGTGTCTTTGCCTTGTTTTGGTATCAGGGTAATAATGGCCTTGTAGAACGAGTTTGCAAGTATCCCCTTCTCCTCTATTTTTCAGAAGAGTTTGAGTAAGATTGGTAGTAGTTCTTCTTTAAATGTTTGGTAGAAATTCAGCAGTGAAGCTACTGGGTCCCAGGCTTGTTTTTACTGGAGGAGTTTATTATGGTTTCAATCTCATTAATAGTTATTGGTCTCTTTAGATTTTGGATTTCTTCCTGGTTCAATCTTGGTAGGTTTTATGTGTTTAAAATTTGCCCATTTCTTGTAGATTTTCCAATTTATTGGCACATAGTTGCACATAGTAGCCACTAATGATCCTTTGAATTTCTGCAGTATCAGTTTGTAATGTCTCCTTTTTGATTTCTGATTTTATATATTTGGATCTCCTCTCTTTTTTCCATGTTAGTCTGGCAAAACGTTTGTCAATTTTGTTTAACATTTCAAAAAAACAATGTTTTGTTTCATTGATCTTTTTGCACCGTTTCTTTCATTTCAGTTTCATCAATTTCTGCTCTGGTCTTTATTATTTATTTTCTTCTACTAATTTTCAGTTTGGTTTGGGTTGCTCTTGCTTTTCTAGTTCTTTAAGTTTACTGCTAGATTGTTTATTTAAAATGTTTTCTCTTTTTTCATGTAGGCACTTACAGCCATAAGCTTCCCTTTTAGTACTGCTTTTACTGTATCCCAAAGGCTTGGGTATGTTATGCTTCCATTATCATTTGTTTAAAAAAATTCAATTTGCTTCTTAATTCCTTCATTGACCCACTAGTCATTCAGGAGCATATTGTTGAATTTCCATGTATTTGTATAGTTTCCAAAATTTCTCTTTTAATTTCTAATTACTCTCCATTGTGGCCAGAGAAGACGCTTGATATTACTTCAATTTTGTTGAATGTTTTAAGATTTGTTTTGTGACCTAACTTATGGTCTGTCCTTGAGAATGATCCATGTGCTGAAGAAAATAATTTGTATTTTGCAGCCATCAGATGAAATATTCTGTAAATATCGATTAGATTTATTTGATCTACAGTACAGAATAAGTATAATATTTCTTGATGATTTTCTGTCTGGAAGATCTGTCCAATGCTGAAAGTGGGGAATCGAAGTCTCCAGCTATTATTCTATTGGGCCCTATTTCTCTCTTTAGATCTAATAATATTTGCTTCCTGTATTTGGGTGCTTGTGTTGGGTGCATATATAAATTGTTATAACCTCTTGCTGAATTGACCCCCTTAATCACTATACAGTGACCTTCTTCTTCTTTTTATAGTTTAGGTCTTGAAATCTATTTTGTCTAATATAAGTATAGTCAATCCTGCTCTTTTTTGATTTTCATTAGAATGGAATATCTTTTTCCATCCCTTTATTTTCAGTCAATGTGTGTTTTTATAGGTGAAGCGTGTTTCTCATAGGCAACATATCAATGGGTCTTGTTTTTACAATTATTCAGCTATTCTGTCTTTTGATTGAAAAGTTTAGTCCATTTACATTCAATGTTATTATTAATAAGGACTTATTCCTGCCATTTTATGATTTTTTTTTCTGGTTGTTTTGTGGTCTTCTCTTCTTTCTTTCTTTCCTTCCTGTTTTCCTTTAGTAAAGGTCATTTTCTCTGGTGATGTAATTTAGTTTCTTGCCTTTTATTTTTTGTGTCTTCATTTTTTTTTTTGGTTTGAGGTGATTATGAGGCTTGCAAATACTATTTTATAACCTATTATTTTAACCAGATAACAGCACTATTTACATAAACAAACAGGCAAGCAAAAAGAAAACTTGTAAAAACTCTATGCCTTAATTTCATTCCTCTGCTTTTAATCCTTTTGGTTTTTAAATCTATACCTTCTTGTACTATGTCTTGAAAAGTTGTTTTAGTTATTATTTTTTATTGGTTCATCATTTAGTCTTTCTACACAGTTACAGTGTTATAATATTCTGTGTTTTTCTCTGTACATACAATTGCCAGTGAGGTTTTGTACCTTCAGGTGATTACTTATTGCTCATTAATGTTCTTTCTTTTCTGATTAAAGTACTCCCTTTTAGCATTTCTTGTAGGACAGGTCTGGTGTTGATGTAATCCCTCAGCTTTTGTTTGTCTTGAAATGTCTTTATTTTTCTTTCATGTTTGAAGGATATTTTTCACTGAATATACTATTCTAGGGTAAAAGTATTGTTTCCTTCAGCACTTTAAATATGTTACAACATTCTCTCCTGGCATGTAAAGGTTCCACTGAAAAGTCTGCTGCCAGACGTATGGGAGCTCCATTTTATGTGGTTTCTTTTTTCTTGCTGCTTTAAGTATCCTTTCTCTATCCTTGACCTTTGAGAGTTTGATTATTAAATGCCTTGAGGTAGTCTTTCTTCAGGTTGAACTTTGATATTGATATCTTTCTCTAGGTTTGGGAAGTTCTCTGTTATTATCCCTCTGAATAAACTTTCTACCCTATCTCTTTCTCTACCTCCTCTTTAAGGCCAATAACTTAGATTTGCCCTTTTGAGGCTATTTCATAGATCCTGTAGGGGTGCTTCATTGATTTATATTATTTTTCCTTTTGCCTCCTCTGACTGTATTTTCCAATAACCTGTCTTCAAGCTCACCAATTCTTTCTTCTGCTTGATCCATTCTACTATTAAAGGACTCTGAAGCATTCTTCAGTATGCCAATTGCATTGTTTAGCTCCAGAATTTCTACTTGATTCTGTTTAACTATTTCAATCTCTTTGTTACAGTTATCTAATATAATTCTGAATGCCTTCTGTGTGTTATCTTGAATTTCTTTGAGATTCCTCCATAACACTATTTTGAATTTTTTTGTCTGAAAATTCAAATATCTTTGTTTCTCCAGGATTGGTCCCCAGTCTCTCATTTACTTCATCTCATGAGGTCACGTTTTCCCAGATAGTGTTGATGCTTGTAAATGTTCTTTGGTGTCTGGGCATTGAAGAGTTACGTATTTATTGTAGTCTTCACTGTCTAGGTTTATCTGTATCCATCCTTCTTGGGATGGCTTTCCAGATACTTGAAATGACTTAGGTGTTGTGATCCAAATTATATGTGCTTTAGGGGATACCCCAAGTCCAGTAGCACTGTGGTTCTTGCAGACTCATAGAGGTGCCACCTTGACAGTCTCGGACAAGATCCAGAAGAATTATCTTGATAATCAGGCAGAAACTCTTGTTTTCTTCCCTTACTTTCTCCCAAACATAGAGTCAGTCTCTCTCTCTCTCTCTCTCTCTCTCTCTCTCTCTGTGTTTTGAGCCACCTAAATCTGGGGGTGGAGTAACAAGCATCCCTGTAGCCAACACAACTATGATTCCACTGGGTAAGACCTGAAGCCAGTACAGCACTGGGTCTTGCCCAAGGCTTGCTGTAACCACCCCCTGGCTACTTTCTATGTTTGCTCAAGGCCCTGGGGTCCTACAATCAGCTGGTGGCAAAGCCAGGCAGGACTCTGTCTTTCCCTTCAGGGTGGTGAGGTCTCTCAGGTCCCAGGCGGGTCCAGAGGTGCCATCCAGGAGTCGGGGACTAGAGTCAAAAACCTTAGAACTCCACCTGGTGTTCTGTTGTACTGCCACTGAGCTGACACTCAAACCGGAAGATGTAGTCCTTCCCATTCTTCCCTCCCCTTTCCAAAAGCAGAGGAGCCTCATGCGGTAGCCAACACCACCTTAAGTCACAAGAGGACTGCCAGAGTACCTCTGATGTTCCTTAAGGCCCAAAGGCTCTTAAGTCAGCTTGTCTAGAATTGACATCTAAAAGTCAAGTCCTGGGGTTGGGGACCCCAAGAGCCCACCTGGTGCTCTACCTCCCTGTGGCCATTGTTGGTATCTAAGATGCAAGACAAAGTCCCTTTTACTTTTCCCTCTGCTTTTCCAAAGCAGGAATTTTGCCCCATAGCCACCATAGCTGGTAATGTGAGTCTCACCTGAAGCCAGCAAGTCTCAGAGTCTCACCCAAGGTCCTTGATGTAGTTACCTGGGTATTGATGCTTATTATACGGGGGCACAAGGATTCTTTAGCAAGCAGCTGATGAATGCTGCCAGGACTGGATCCTTTCCTTTAAGACAGCATATTCACTTCTGGCCTAGGGTGTGTTTACAGATGTTATCCAGGAGCAAAGCCTTGGAACAGAGGCCTCACAACTGTAACTGGTGCCCTATCCAGCTGTGGCTGAGCTGGTATCCAACACACAAGACAAAGTCCTCTCCACTCTTCTCATCCTCTCCTCAAGCAGAAAGAAGCGGTCATTTTTGGAGCCATGAACTGTGCAGCCTGAGGTTAGGGGAGGTGACAACAGCACCCCCTTAGCCGCCTCAGCTACTATCTCAGTATGTTGCTGTCCACTGGCTCTGGGCCTAGTTCAGAACTCGGACTCACCTAAGTTTTGCAGTTTTAATGTCCTAGACTGCCTTTCAAATTCATTTACAGACAGAGAGGACTGTATCCCTCAGTGGCAAGGTTTGCAGTAACTCAAGTTCCAACTGCTGGGATTCCCCTCTGGCTGGGGATGGTTACAATGTTCCCTCCATGGGCAGTCATCAGCTGAGTTTGGTCTGGGTTTTTCTTTCTGCTCTAACAGGATAGCATTGAATTCATGGCCTCACAATTGCTGTGCTCTCTGCACCATACTGCTGCTATGGGGGATGGGGAAGGGTAGCAGTTCAGGACTGTTTTCCCTATCTCTTCAGTGCCTCTTTCAGTGATACAAACATAAAACTGGCTACTATGAGGGCTCATCTAACTTCTGGTTCTTCTAAAGGTAGTTTTGTTTGTTTGTTTGTTTTTCTGTGTAGATAGTTAAATTGGTGTCCTTGTGTGGGGAACGATCTGTGGAGCATTCTATTCCTCCATCTTGCTCTGCCTCTCTCCACTACAACCAATTCATTTTCAACAAAAGTGCCAAGAACATACAATGGGGAAAGGAGAGTCTCTTCACTAAATGTGCTGGGGAAACTGCATAACAATATGTAGAAGAATCAAACTAAATCCCTGTCTCTCACCATACACAAAAATAAAATCAAAATAGATTAAAGACTTAAATGCAAGACGTAAAACTAAAAAACTACGAGAAGAAAACATTAAGAAGTGCTCCAGGACATTGATACAGGCAAAGATTGTTTGGGCAGGATCTCAAAGCACAGGCAACCAAAGCAAACATAGACAAATGGGATTATATCAAGCTTAAATGCTTCTGCACAGCAATGGAAACAATTAGCAAAGTGAAGAAACAACCACAGAATGCAAGAAAACATTTTCATACTATCCATATGACAAGGGATTAATAACCAGAATGTATAAGAAGCCCAAACAACTCAATACCAAAAGATCATAAAAATAATATTTTTTTTGAGACTCCGTCGCCAGGTTGGAGGGCAGTGGCATGATCTCACTGCAACCTCTGCCTCCTGGGTTCAAGCAATTCTCCGGCCTCAACCTCCTGAGTAGCTAGGCACACACCACCACACCCAGCTAATTTTTTGTATTTTTAGTAGAGACAGAGTTTCACCATGTTGGCCAGGATGGTCTCGATCTCTTGACCTCGTGATCTGCCTACCTCAGCCTCCCAAAGTGTTGGGATTACAGGCGTGAGCCACCACGCCTGGCCAATCTATTTTAAAAATAGGCAAAAGGTCTGAATAGACATTTCTCAAGAGAAGACATGGAAAAGTACTCAACATTACTAATCGTCAGTGAAATGAAAATCAAAACTATTATGAGATATTGTCTCACCCAGTTAGAATAGTATTTATAAAAAAGGGAACAACAGATGCTGGTAAGAATGTGGAGAAAAAGGAACCCTTGTACACTGCTGGTGGGAATGTAAACTACTACAACAACTATGAAGAATAGTACAGAGGTTTCTCAAAAACCTAAAAATTGATCTACATATGACCTAGCAATTCCACTACCACTTATATATCTAAAAGAAAGGAAATCAGTATATCAAAGAGATGTCCGCACTCCTATGGTTAATGCAGAATCATTCACAACAGCCAAAATATAGACTCAACCTAAGTGTCCACTGATGGACTAACGGATAAAAAAAAATGTGGTATATATACACAATGGAATATTATTTAGTCATAAAAAGTATGGAATTCTGTCATTGATAGTAACATGGATGGAAATGGCAGTTGTAAAGTGAAATAAGCCAGACACAGAAAGACAAATATTGCATGTTCCAATGATATAGGAAAGCTAAAATATCAAATCTCACAAAGATAAGAGTACACTGGTGATTATCAGAGGTTAGAAAGGGTAGAGGAGAGGAGAGGTGAAGAGAGGTTAATAGGTACAAACATATAGTTTGATAGAAGAAATAAAGACTTAGTATTTGACAGATCAGTAGGATCAGTATAGTTCACAGTTATCTATTGTATATTTCAAAATAGCTAGAAGAGAGTAATTGAAATGTTTCTAGCATAAAGACAAATATTTAAGGTGATACTATCCCAATTACACCGATTTGATCTTTATAAACTACGTGAATGTGTTAAATATTCACATGTACCCCAAAATATGTACATCTATTATGTATCCATAAAAAATAAAATTAATAAAATGGGAAGAACTAAATAAAATTAGAAATTTAGTTCCTGGGTTGTACTAGCCACTTTTTAATTGTTCTATAGCTACATTTAAATAGTGTCTACACTTACATGGAACATTTATATCATCTCAGAAAGTAATATTGGACAGAACTAATCTAGACCACATTTTTATCTCTAGGAAAAAACCTCAGTTTTAAAATTATATATCACGTTAAGAAGCTTTTAGATGCGTATATCACAAACCCTGACTCAAACTGACTTAAATAACAAGGCTTAAACTCTCTTAAGTGCAAGCCACAAGGCAGGCTAGGTCTCAGGTTAGGCTGAACCCAGTATTTCCATTTTATTTCTCTGGACTCCCCTTCACTGTTCTCTCATCTGAGTTGGTTCAAAAGAGCTTCCTTGGTGACAGAAAAAAATGGCTATGACACTTTTCAGCTTCATAGTCACACAACTTGAAATCTAAAAGAAGAGAGAAAAGTACTTCTGATCTCTTCTGGGTCATAAAACTAATTCCTTAAAGTTCCAAACAACCCTGCTCCCTTGCATTCACCAACCCCATATATATCCCATATCCCTGCCTGACAGAGGAACTGATTCAGGCTGCCTGGCTAGGCCTATATTCCTGAACAATTCTTTCTAAAAGGGTGAGCTTGACGAGTCTTAGACCAAACACAACCTTCTCCAAGGAGTCTGGTTGTAGTAACCTGTCTGAAGCACTTGGACAACATGATATGATATGGTTTGGCTGTGTCTGCACCCAAATGTCATATTGAATTGTAGCTCCCATAATTCCCAGGTGTCGTGGGAGGGACCCAGTGGGAGGTAACTGAATCATTGGGGTGGGTCTTTTTCATGCTGTTCTTGTGATAGTGAATAAGTCTTATGAGATCTGATGGTTTTATAAAGCAGAGTTCCCCTGCACATGTTCTCTCTTGCCTGCTGCCATGTAGGATGCCCTTTTGCTCCTTGTCTTCTGCCATGATGTGAGGCCTCGCCAGCCATGTGGAACCATGAGTCCATTAAACTTCTTTCCTTTATAAATTACCCAGTCTCAGTAATGTCTTTATTAGCAGCATGAGAACAGACTAATATATGATGGAAGGGCAGCTACCTGAAAATTTGAGGGTATCCTTATGGAAAAGCAAAGGGGATAATGAATGCTGGATAGGCAATCATAATGTCCACTATAGGAAGATAAAAACTTCATTTTATTTTACAACTTTTATACATTCACTAAGACTTTCTTTGAAATGTGACAATTTAGGATGCAGTGTTCCCACCCACTTGCCCCTAAAACACGCAAGCATAAAAATAAACAGCCCAAACATCTCTATTTTTAAATTGTGTGAGGTGCTGACACTTGAGTGGGTAGATAAAAGTGAGGCAAGTGACAAGGGTTATGCTACCATGGAAGAAAATTAAAATATAATATAAAAAGAAATATCTAATCTGGGGAGGAGGTTACAGAGAGGAATCCAAATTAACATATGTAAGAAAATACTCTGTCCCAAGGCAGATCTTTAACAGTTCTCTCAACCATAATCTAATTTGTGTCCTCTAGAGTTAAAAAAAAAATCTGATATATTAAGCAAGTCCCCAGAGATGGTCAATGTCAGTGCCAGAACTCAAACCAGATTGAACTCTCAAGTTCATTCCAAATCCCTTCATGACAGCCAGTATATATCCAAGCCAAAGTCTATAGACCATATATTTTCTGTTCAAACCCAATATCAACATGCAGTAAGGAGCAAAGCATCATGAGCAAGGTACGGTGTTAAGTGCTGCTTGGGGAGAAAAGATACACACTTAAACATATACACCTGTGCATGGAAACATATACAGAGTGCTCAAGCAAAATTCAGACAAGGAGCTCCACTGGGGTGCAGAGGTGGGGAGAAAAGAAGAGGAGAAGTCAGTAACTACAGTTCCAAAATAAATGAAACAAAAGGGGAAATGATTATGGATTTTGGTAAATGCCAGGCAGTTTGGTGCTTCAGGCATATGAATCTGAGAAGAATCAAGATGCAAAGTTTTCAGAAGGAGAGTCTTAACTCCTCACTTCTAAAGCACTTGGCAAATTATAAAATACTTCCACATTCATAAATTCCAATAGTAGCTACCATATAGTGTGTCAGATATTCTGCATGCACTGTCAATCCTCACTGTAGATGGTATCACAGTCTGCTCTTTGCAGATGAGGAAACTGAGTCTCATATGGGTCATATGATTCGACCAGAGTCATACAGTGAAGGAGAAGAGAGGTAACTCAGACCCAGATCTGTCTGACCCTAAAGCCTGTGCTCTTTTCACTAAATTGTGATTCCTTTCATTATTTTCCTTTACCCTCAAATTGATATTTAGAGTTAGTTAAGAGTGTGAAACTCTGTAATATTTCAACTGAATTGAGTTGAGTGTTACACAGTAAGGAGATCAATGCTTTGAAAAAGCATAACCAATAAAATGTTATTTGTAGGAAATGGGGGACAAAACTTTGCATTTTTGTAAATCACTGGCAAACACAGGCTATACATTCCTGGGTGATGAAGATGCCAAAGAAGTAGCATTGATCCTCTATGGAAAATCCAGAATCCCTCTGGAAAAAATGAAGGACATTTGGTTTTATGTGTATGATTGTCTGGGATTGCCCTTCCTCTATCCAGAGTGACATTCATCCATATGAATGGAGAGACTACTGCAAAGGAACATATTCAGAAACAAATACAGAAGGAATTATACTAGGATTCCAGAGGCATAGGATTGAGCCTTAAAAGTGAAAAGAGAGAGGAAAATAATATTCAGAGAAATAAAGTGCAGCTGTATGTCTTAGGTTACCTAAACTAGCCTACAGTTCTTATCAATGGACAGACAGCAAGGGTTTGAGATTCTGAAGAAAGAAACTTACTATGAACACAGAACTTTCTCCATTGAATTGTAGTAGTTGCATTCATCTGCCCTAGTATTATATTATGTTTTGCATTTACCCTATATACATGTGCTGAGTGACCACATCCCTGAAAACATAAATAAAACCAAGGGGAGACACTAATGGCAAACTTCTTTCAAATGGAATTCTGTTGTTTTAAAACCTGATAGTTCTTTGCCTCAAATTCCAAACTTAATACCAACCCAAGTACATATTTGCAAAGGAATTGAAAGTAGGAAATATGAAGAAGATAGGTTGAATCTAACATCAGTGCTCCAAACATAGGAGCAACTGAAATCAAAATCCTCAAAAGTAAACATCCTAACACCAGAGCATAGCCAAATACTATTCTAGGTGCTATTTTAAATACTTCTCTTGTTTCAGTAATTAAAATTGTTTTGCTCATTTAAAAAACAGAAAATATATGCTAATAAACACTGTTAATAATTTATTATATACTCTTCCCAAATATTTGGAATACATTTTAAATAAAAATGGCATACTAGTATATAATACCTACAAACTGCTTTCTTGTGCCACATTATGTTGTGATTACACTTCCATGTTAATAATTAAAGGTTTACATTAAAACTTATAACAATTTAAATACAAGTTTGGGAACAACTGGAGTAAATGATCATAACTAAAAGTAAAGTTGGGGAGAAGTTCAATCTGTCGTAAACATTTTAAAATACTATTTGAATATTAAGAAAATTTAAAGAATTTTTTTTGAAAAAAAAGAAACTGATGTCAGGATGGACAGAAATCAAAGATCTACTAGAAAAAAGAATTGGTGAAAATGTATTTATACTTGTATTTACAAACTAAACTTTTAAATTTTATTGACAATCTGATTAAAATATTTTTAATACAGTAGCATATGTGAATCTTTAACTCTTTCAAAATAATATTTTAATTTTCAAGGTATTTGTATTCAGAGTATGAATAAAATACATTTTCTTTTAAAATGGAAAGTATAATGGTACATTAACATTGGGAGTTCAAACACAAATGCTGAGGTCATGCTTTTTTTCCCTCCTCTGGATTCCAATGTGTTTATTTTCTGTCTGGTCAGTTTTCAATTAATCACTGCATAGCTAAATTGACATTTTAAGAAAAGTTAAGTAATCACTTATAAATTGTGTTCATCACATGAAGGTACGTGATTTCAATTGCTTTTGAAAGTTTTTATGGAATCCAGTCGCAACCTGGGAAAATTAAATTTTACATAGTCTTCTTTTTACTTTGCAAATTTCCCTTTTTCTTTTCTATTTTCTATAGGATATAGTTGAAAATGCCTTGTGTTTAAAGTCTGATGGGGTGGGTTCAACGTTACCTTTGTTCCTCACTAAGTTATGTAAATTTGGGCTAGTTACTTTACATGTCAATCGTAGATTTCTCTACGTATCTCACAAAATTTTGAGGAAGATCAAGAAATAGAGGGGAAGTGTCAATATGTAACCAACAGTAGGCATTCAAAACACAGGAGTTCTCTTTCATAAAATGTAATTTTGACAATTTTTAAGTAAAACACTGAAGTAAAATATAAAAATGAACTATTCAGGATTGATTTTAGGTAGTAATAAGGTCACAATGGCATTATGAGATTGAAGTCAGTAATGCAGAAAGGTTATCTTTTTAAAGTTGTGGCGTTTCTTTTCTTCAAAATTTCCACTGTTTAAAAAATATCCCTTGAAGGATTTATTTGATATTTTGATATGAATTCCTCCACCGCCATTAAGAAAAAAAAAGTAGTTTTAGTTACCTCTGATTGTATGGAGGACAAATACAAATTTAATTTAATCTGGTCATTGTGAGGGTGCCTTCTGAGCCCTTCCAGGTAACTCCAAAAGGAACTTTTAAGTCTGATTGGTTTAAATTTATGCAAAATGGTCTTTGTTGGATATAGTTCTTTGAATTGCTTATTTTCCTTAATTGGAAATTATCATTTTCAAGGACCCTTGACTGTCAGTCTTTCCTCCTCTCTTAGAATTTCTCTACTTCATCTTAATCTATCACTCATAATATGCACAGGTATTTTCATCGCATAAGAGCAAATAAGTAAGGTTTTTAGCAAAAGAAATAAACTCTATTCACATACTCTACTTTTCCAATAACACACCATTCAGAGTGTAAATATTCTTATATCCTTCAGTGCTTCAAATTTCAAACAAGCTGAATTGCACTGAAATATGCCCAATATCAAAATATACCATCAACAACTTCAGAGAGGAACTGAATACTTACCTATTATCATAGAGTAAACTGCCTAACTTTTTACCTTTTCTTGATCAGGTTTACTGAATTATAATTACATACAATAAGGCCCACTATTTTAAATTTATAGTTTGATGTTTTGATAAACATGTACAGTCATGTAACCACCATCAAGAATCAGAACATTTTTATCATCTAGAAAAGTTCCTTTATTTTCCTTTGTGGTCAATACCTGCTCCCTCAAATCTCCAGCCTCTGGTAATCACTAATTTGTTTCCTTTCCATATAAGTTTGCCTTTATAGAATGTAATATAAATGGAATCATACAGTATGTGATGTCTTATACCTGACTTTATTCACTTAGCATCATACTTCTGAAATTTATCCATGTTGTCTCAGGTATTTGTAGTCCATTCCTATTTATTGCTGGGTATCATTGCATTATATGAATATTAAAGTATCCATTCGTTATTTGATGAACATTACGTTTGTTTCCAGGTTTGGGTTGTTATGATTACAGCCTCTATGAACATTTGAGTTCAGGTCTTTGTGTAAACCTGTTTGTATTTCTTTTGGTAAATACTTAGAAGTAGGATTGCTAAATCATATGACAAAATATGTTTGATCTTTATAAGAAAAAAACTGCAAATGCTGTTTTTCAAAGTGGCTGTATCATTTTTGCATTCCTGACACCAACATAAGAGGCTTTCAGTTGTATCACAACTTCACGATCACTTGCTATTCTCAATCTTTTTAATTTTACCCATTCTAGCAGGTCTATGGCGGTATCTCAATTCGGACTTAATTTGCATTTTTCTAATAACCAATGATATTGAGCATCTTTTCATGTTCCTGTTTGCACTGGTACATCTTTGGCAAACTATTTAACTATGTTGTCTATGTTTTAAATTGGATCGTCTATCTTATTATCATTTTAAAATTCTTCATAAACTCGAAGTTCAAGTGCTTTTTTAGATTTGAGTTATGACTTTGTCGAATATTGTAGTGCATATCCCATTTAATATTCATCCAATGACTTCACAGGTCAAATTAGATAAGAACTGTACCACTCAAGGTCAAATTCCCAAAGAATGCACCACCCAAAGATTAAATTCTATAAAGGCTATATCACCCAGAATTTAACTTCCAAAGCAGAGTACCACTCAATGGTCAAGTTCCATAAAAGCTATACCACCCAAATAGCAAATTCCGTGAGCATGATATCACTCAGTATCCTACGGAGAGAAGTAACTCCCATGTATTATACTCTAAGATCAATTACTGAATGTTTATATCAAAGATGATCCAATTCTGTTATTCGTATCAGGAAATGTCTTATACCTTGAGAACCAAATTGCTTAGAATGTAAACTGAGGGCAATACTTTGTTGTTGCTGTTGTTGTTGTTTGAGACGGAGTCTCACTCTGTCGCCCAGGCTGGAGTGTAGTGGCAAGATCTCTGCACGCTCCGCCTCCTGGGTTCACGCCATTCTCCTGCCTCAGCCTCCCGAGTAGCTGGGACTACAGGCACCCGCCACCACGCCTGGCTAATTTTTTTGTATTTTTAGTAGAGATGGGTTTCACCATGTTAGCCAGGATGATCTCGATCTCCTGACTTCGTGATCCACCCACCTCGGCCTCCCAAAGTGCTGAGATTACAGGCGTGAGCTACCGCTCCTGGCCAGTGTTTTGTAATATTTAGCTTTACTCTACCAATATTTAGCTTTACTCTACCAAATGTGTACTTTTGAAGATTCAATAAATCTCACTAACTCCAGTTTTTCTTTTTTCCATCTCCACACTCAATTATTGGAACTGTTGGCCATGTTAATTTGTACTTGTATGTTTCATTGCATATACCTGGTATCTGTTCTTTGCTTGTTAGTAACGTCTCTTCCCTAAGAATTACCCCTCTGTTCTGTCTAGAGTACAGAGGCTAATACATTTTTCAATATTTAGCTGTGTACCAGTCAGGCTTCTGGTAGGAAGCAGATTTTGCACTCAAATGAGATAATAAAGGGACGATTTACAAAAGTATAGACAGTTGTAAGGGAAACCTACAAGTTATAATTACTATTACGCAATTATGCAAAAAACGGGGAGGGAGAAGTTGCTGGAACCTTAATAGACTAACTATAGCTATAGGAGCAGTGGTCTGTTATAGACAAGATTCAACCAACCCTGTGGAGCCATGGCAGAAAACAAATCAAAGAAAAGCATAACCCAATCTTAACTCTTCTCTAGGCCTCCATTCTCCTGATAGTGACTGCCACTGGAAAATTCCGTCAAGAAGCCAGAGAGCAGGAGATCCCATTGATGCACTTTATAAAAAGGTTACCCTCCTGGAACACAGAACAAGACAGAAAAGAGTGTAGAGTGGATCTGGATGAGACAAAGAAATTATCAACCATAAGCAGATACTCAATAAATGTACTCTACTTGTTCAATAGTTACTCCAAGAGAACTCTGGATCTGTAGGGGAAATAAACTGTAAAATCATGAGAATTATAAGTGTCCTCATGAAGAAAAAAAAATTCCTCTTATTAAGTTAGATGTTCAATAGGCTCTTTACATTTGGAAACATAGCCATTCTATGTAGCAGAAATAGAACATATATTTAGGGATTTTTGTTTTATAACCAACTAAATATTACATTAAATTCTTTACATTTGAAGACTGGAGGAAGCAGAATTAGGGAAAAGCAGCACTGTTTGAATTTTATGTCCTTACCTATGAATATTTGGTAAAAATATCACTGTCACTATCTGAATTACATACTTCTATGCTAAAAACTGCATGAATGTTCTCCTTAATATTTTTCATTTTATAAAAGTGTTAATTTACCTCCTTAATCTGACATTTATATATGACTCTCAAGAAAATATATCAAAAATGGGCCGGGCACAGTGGCTCAAACCTATAATCCCAGCACTTTGGGAGGCTGAGGCAAGTGGACCATCTGAAGTCAGGAGTTCAAGACCAGCCTGGCCAACATGATGACACCCTGTCTCTACCAAAAATACAAAAATTAGCCAGGCATAGTAGCCTGCCTGTAATCCCAGCTACTCATGAGGCCGAGGCAGGAGAATCACTTGAATCCAGGAGGCAGAGGTTTCTGTGAGCCGAGATTGTGCCACTGCACTCCAGCCTGGGCGATACACCAAGACTCTATCTCAAAAAGAAAGAAAACATATCAAAAATGACATGGAATTAGGTATTTGGTAGAGCTAGGTTGGCTCTATCTTTACTAGTGATATGACTTATAAGAAAATATTTAACCTCTCTAAGAAAAAAAAATTCTCATCTGAAAAAAAAAAAGAAAAATATCAATGACTGCCTCTCAGGAGTGGAGTAAAACTTAAGTAATGTGTGAAGAACTTTTCATCAATATATCTGAACCATTGTAGTCCTACACAAATACTACCCTCACTCCCAATTACATTTGAGGGCAAAATTTATTTTGTTCCTAGTGAAAGCACTGTAGATGCCACTTGCAAAATAATTATAGACCCAGATATGTGAGCATTCTGGCCTATGATATTTGAGTCTGGTGCTCTACTCCGGTTAGCTTCTTTTCTACACATATTCTGGGCTTACATTCTAATTTCTTCAGCCTTGGGGAAGAAAACAGTAACATTTTGGATCCTATAAAGTTCTTCAAATCACCAATAAAAAATATGATAGAAAATAACTCTTTCCTTAATTCACTAACTAAATGGAGATGGGAAGTAAAGTAAGAACACAGGGAAATTGATAACTTCTAAAAATGGCCACTGGACCAAGGAAGCAAATCACACGTATATATAACATGAATGATCATCGTCATAACCCAGAGGGTTAGACTAAGGGGATGCCCTCATCCTTGGGAAGAACAATAACATTTAGACTAACAAAATCCACACACTTTCTTTAAAAATAGATATTCTCTATGTATCCTACTCCTCCCAAATTTTGCATGTGGCAATTTAAAGTTAAAGATTAGTAGCAAAGATTGTGATTTTACCATAAATATTTGCTCATCAAGTACACAGATAGGATTTCAAAAATAGCTAAGTAAAATATCTGAGCAATTTTTTATTGTTAATCCCCAAAGCAAGATCATGTGAAATGTTTTAAATTCTAATTGTGAAAATGATTTAAATGTTTGCATGTACATTTTGCTTAATTTAATTTTTGTTATTCATTGTTTCTGTAAGTACCCCTCAAAATATAACAGTAATATCTTTTTCATTTTACCTACCAGATAAATTTAACACCAATTACTAAGTAACTGCACAATGTGATGTTGGGAAATACAAAAGCAATTAATATTTTGACATTTGATGTTATTGCTATCTACTATTGGTTACAGAAATTTAGGTAAAGATAGATAACATTCTGTGAAACACCTGCATTTATCCCTGACATGCAAGGTAAATTTGTAAAAGTGATGTGTTACATGAAGTAGTAAGCCCACTACTGCTCAAGTTGAATTAAAAAGTAACCTACCCAGGGCTTCCTTGCCCTAAGAAAGAAGTAGACCAAGAAATTGATTGAAGATGCCATCAACAGGACATTTTCCTGTGGTTTGGAACTGAAATATACAAATAAATGATGCCCCCTCAAAAGAATCACAGCAGAAGAGGAAGTATGGAAAATTTCAAAGTAACCAACTGAAAGAGGTGGGAGGATGTTAAATTTCTGACAAGAATAAACCATCTCACCTGCTAATTTCCTCCAACTGAAATTATATTTAAACTACTGCTTCAATTTTAAATAATAATAGGCACTATTTATTGAAGAAAGAGCATTATATACATTGTGTTGTTTAATCTTCAACATAATCCTATGAGGTGTATGTTATGGTTCCTATTTTATAAATTAGAAGATTGAAAGTCAGGGACATTAAAAACATGTAGCTGGGATTACAGGTGCCCACCACCACACCAGGCTAGTTTTGTATTTTTAGTAAAGATTGGATTTCACCATCTTGGCCAGGCTGATCTTGAACTCCTGGCCTCGTGATCCACCCACATCAGCCTCCCAAAGTGTTAAGATTACAGGCGTGAGCCACCATGCCCAGTCCAAGTGCTTCTTAAGATAGGTAACTTTTCAGGACAGAAACAACCAAATAATTGAATCATGACAACCTTATATTATTAGTAGATTTCAAAAGAGTATAACAATGATAAAAAGATTAATATTGGTTAATTATAAAAGCTAGGTATATTGATGTCTCTCATATTTATTTATGTCAAGCTCTATCATCTTCATTGTAAATTGTTTTCAAAATTAAGAGTATAACAAAAACAACAAATTTAAAAATAGTATATCAGATACTCTGTTATCAGAATGACAGAGTAAGGAACTCTGAAAATCCATCTCTTCATAAAAGCAATGAGAAAGAACACTTGCAAAAATTATCAAAATCAACTTTTTCAAAATGCCATAAATTAAAAACTGCAGCAATTCAGTGAATGTTCATTCAACGAAAGCAGCTAAAATTCAGTAAGAAGAGCAAATTTTGTGGCATTTTAACTTGCCCTAATCCTATCTCCTTTTTCTAGCACTGCAGTAGCCTTAAAAACCAACAGCCTCGCAATGATGATAACTGTGAAAACCTTGAGCCTAGTAGCCATTAGAGAAGGGAGAATGGGTTTGGAGCTCCCTAACAATCTAACCCTAAAGAATATATCTGACCTGACTAGCAGCACTTGAAAAGCACCATTTTCAGGGTTTATCATTATTTGACCTAACTCAGAGATCAGTCTTTGCAAACTGACCTATCCCAAGGTATTTGTCAAAAAAAAAAAAAAAAAAAAAAAAAAAAAAATCACTGGCAATTATTCAACTTCATGGCTAACTAAGGCAGGGTTACCAGTTGGGCTAACAAGGGGATGACCGAAAAATTGAAAAGGGAATAAAAAATGGGAAACAAAGTGTCCATAGGGACCTTTAAAAGTTCTGACATATTACTGGAATCTAGAAAACCACAAACATTTGAAGGGTTGTGTACATGCCCAAGAAAGACCTAAGAACATATAATTTCTCACCTCTGGCTCACCTTGAGTCCCTGCACAAGAAGAAAGTTAAAGCTAAGGCAGAATTGTAGACTGCCAGTTGGAGCATTCAAGACATTTTGCAACACACACACACACACACACACACACACACACACACACACTCACACAGACACAGCCCCTCAGCAAAGGCTGGGAGACTTAGGATATAGGACATTTTAGGAAATTTCTATTCAATCATGAGCTGACCATTAGGCTTATGAGGCAGAGACAACAGTAGTCAACTAAAACAAAAAACGCAGGCTACAGAATTAGTGCAGGAATGTCACTAAACAAACTAACTGCAACAAATAATAATAACAAACCCTGGAGGTGGGGGGCAATTTCCAGAGTTACCACATTATTTATTTTAAATGTTCAGTTTCACCAAAAAAATTTAAGGCACCCAAAGAAGCAGGAAAGTATGAGCAACACACAGGGGAGAAAATAATTAACAGAAACTATTTCTACAAAAGCCCAGACTGTAGACATATTAGAAACAGATTTAAAATCGGCTATTATGTTAAAATAATTTTTAAAAATTATATCTAAAGAGTTAAAGTATGATAAAAATTGTTCCTACTTCACACCAGATATAAAAATTAACTCAATACAAATCACAGAACTTTATATTTCTTATAAATATAAGAAATAAAACTATAAAACTCTTAGGAAAAAGCATAGGAATAAATCTTTGTGATCTTGGCTTAGGCAGTAGTTTATCTGATATGACACCAAAAGTACAAACAACCTAATAAAAATAGATAAGTTGACTCCATCAATATTAAAATTTTTTATACTACAAAGAATGCCATCAAGAAAGTTTAAAAAAAAAAAAAAGCCATAGAATCGGAGATGTGTGCAAATTATATATATGTCTATATGTGTGTATCTACATGTTACATATAACTACATTATAGCTGTTATATATCTATATAGAGATATGTATTATGTATATCTATATGTAGATATGTCATGTATATCTATATATACATATAGATGTTATATATATCTATATATACATATAGATGTTATATATATCTATATATACATGTAGATGTTATATATATATCTATATATACTCAAAAGATACTCAAATTTAGTCAAGTAAACACAAATTAAAACTACAATGATGTACCACTTCCCACTCACTAGAATGACTATGATCTAAAAGAAGATAATAATAAGTGTTGACAACCATGTGGAGAAATTAAAAGCCTCATGCATAGCTGGTAGGAGTGCAAAATGGTGCAGCTACTTAGGAAACAGTTTGGCAGTTTCTCAAAGTTAAACATAGTTAAGCCATATGAACCTGCAATTTCTTACCTATGTATATTCCCAAGAGAACTGGACACATGTGTCTGCACAAAAACTTGTATGTGAAGGTCTACAGTAGTTATTATTAATATTTTATACTGACCATTTTAATTAAATATGACCTAAATAGAGATATCATATTCTATAATAGGATAACACGACTCAATGTCATAAAGATATCAATTCCCTACAAAGTTATCTATTGATTCAATGAAATTTCAGTCAAGTTTCAGGAAGATTTTTTAAAATTTTAAAGGAATTTGACAAGCTCTTGAAATAGAGTTTAAAATGTACATGAAAATATTAAAACCTAAGAATAAACAAAAAAAAATTGAAAAGGAGGACAAGAAAGAGGACAAGGACAAAGAGTGGAGGAAAAAGAAGGAAGCAGAGAGTGTTGCCCTAGTATATATTAGAACTTATATTGAAACTAGAATAATTAATACAGAGTGGCACAGGAACTCTGATGGGCAAATAGGCAGTCTAATAGAATACATTGTCCAGAAATAGATCCTCAGAAAATGAAAACTTGATACTTGACAGAAGTGTCTTCGCAGTCACCTGGAAAAAACTAATTGTTTAAAAAGTGGTGCTGAAAAAATGATTGTCCATATCAAAAAATAAATGAAATAGGATTAAACCGTTTGCAAAAATTAATTATCAATGTTTGAAACCCACATATGTAGGGGGAAAATAAAGCAGAATATTTTTATGATCTTGAGGTAGGGAATGATTATTGAAATAAGACTTTAAAAAGTAAATTACAAAAGATGAATAAATTAATCAAAAACGAAGTGCAAGTCACAAACTGGGAAAGAGATTTGCCACACTTGAGAGAAACAAAATATTAAATATGGAGACCAGTTGTGAACAGTGGCTCACTCCTATATTCCAGCACTTTGGGAGACCATGGTGGGAGAATTGCTTGAGCCCAGCAGTTCGAGACTAGCCTAGGCAACATAGCAAGACCCCATCTCTACAAAAATAAAATTAAAAAATTAGCCACATGTCGTGGCACATTCCTGTAGTCCCAGCTACTTAGGAGGTTGAGGCAAGAGGATGGCTTGAACCCAGGAGATCAAGGCTGCAGGGAGCCATGATCACGCCACTGTACTCTAGCCTGGGCAACAGAGCAAAAACTACATAGATAGAGAAAAAATACATAAATAATACCTTAAATTCTATAAGAAAATAACATATAAACAATGCAGTAGTATTCAGTCACAAAAAAGAATGAAATTATGTCTTCAGCAGCAACATGGATAAAACTGGAGGCCATTATCTAAAGTCAAACAACTCAGAAACGAAAAGTCAAATACCATGTGTCTCTCAGAAGTGGGAGCTAAATAATGGGTACACATGGCCATAGAGTGTTGAATAATAGACACTGGAGACTCAGAAGGAGGGAGGTTGGGAGGGTGGTGGGTAATGAGAGATTACTTAATGAGTACAATACACATTATTCTGCTAATAGAAACACTCAAAGCCCAGAATTAAACACTTTACATACATACATTTTATATTAAATCCTTTACAGACAAACAAATGCTGAGAGATTTTGTGACCACCAGGCCTGCCTTACAAGAGCTCCTGAAGGAAGCACTAAACATGGAAAGGAAAAACCGATACCTGTCCCTTCAAAAATATACCAAATTGTAAAGACCATTGACACCAGGAAGAAACTACATCAACTAACAGGCAAAATAACCAGCTAGCATCATAATGACAGGATCAAATTAAGGTTAATAACAATATTATAATAACCTCATTATAATTAAGGTTAATAACAATATTAACCTTAAATATAAATGGGCTAAATGCCCCAATTAAAAGACACAGATTGCAAAATTGGATAAAGAGACAAGATGCATTGGTGTGGTATTCAGGAGACCCATCTCACATACAAAGACATATACAGGTTCAAAATAAAAGGATGGAGGAATATTTACCAAGCAAATGGAAAGCCAAGTAAAGCCTGGGTGGCAATCCTTGTCTCCGATAAAACAGACTTTAAACCAACAAAGATCGAAAAAGACAAAGAAGGCCATTATATAATGGTAAAGGGATTGATGCAACAAGAAGAGCTATCTGAAATATTTATGCACCCAGTACAAAAGCACCCAGATTCATAAAGCAAGTTCTTAAAGACCTACAAAGAGACATAGACTCCCATGCAATAATACTGGGAGACTTTAACACACCACTGTCAATATTAGACAGATCAATGAGAGAAAATTAACAAGGATATTCAGGACTTGAACTCAGCTCTGGACCTAGTGGACATAGTAGGTATCTACAGACCTCTCCGCCCCAAATCAGCAGAATATAAATTCTTCTCAGCACCACATTGCACTTATTCTAAAATTGACCACATAATTGGAACTAAAACACTCCTTAGCAAATGCAAAAGAACAGAAATCATAACAAACAGATTCTCAGACCTCAGCGCAATCAAATTAGAACTCAGGATCAAGAAACTCACTCAAAACCCCACAACTACCTGGAAACTGAACCTGCTCCTGAATGACTACTTGGTAAATAAAGAAATTAAGGCAGAAATGAGTAAGTTCTTTGAAACTAATGAGAACAAAGATACAACATAACAAAATCTCTGGGACACAGTTAAAGCAGTGTTTAGAAGGAAATTTATAGCACTAAACATCCACAGGAGAAAGCAGAAAAGACCTAAAATTGACACCCTAACATCAAAATTAAAAGAACTAGAGAAGCAAGAGCAAACAAACTCAAAAGTTAGCAGAAGACACTGAAGGAAATAGAGACACGAAAACCCTTCTAAAAATCAATAAATCCAGGAGCTGGTTTTTTGAAAAGATTAACAAAATAGACTGCTAGCCAGACTAATAAGAAAAGAGAAAAGAATCAAATAGACACAATAAAAAATGATAAAGGGGATATCACCACTGATTCCACAGAAATACAAACTACTATCAGAGAATACTATAAACACCTGTATGCAAGTAAACTAGAAAATCTAGAAGAAATTGATAAATTCCTGGACACATCGACTCTCCCAAGACTAAATCAGGAAGAAGTCTAATCCCTGAATAGAACAATAACAAGTTCTTAAATTGAGGCAGTAATTAATAGACTACCAACAAAAAAGCAGCCCAAGACCAAATGGATCACAGCTGAATTCTACCAGAGGTACAAAGAGGAGCTGGTACCATTCCTTCTGAAACTATTCCAAACAATGGAAATAGAGGGACTCCTCACTAACTCATTTTATGAGGCCAGCATCATCCTGATACCAAAACCTGGCAGAGACACACACACACAAAAAAGAAAATTTCAGGCCAATATCCCTGATGAAAATTGATGTGAAAATCCTTAATAAAATACTGGCAAACCAAATCCAGCAGCACATCAAAAAGGTTATCCACCACGATCAAGTCAGCTTCATCCCTGGGATGCAAGGCTGGTTCAACATACACAAATCAATAAACATAATCCATCACATAAACAGAACCAATGACAAAAACCACATGATTATCTCAATAGATGCAGAAAAGACCTTTGATAAAATTCAATTCCCCTTTATGCTAAAAACTCTCAATAAACTAGGTATTGACGGAACATATCTCAAAAAAGTAACAGCTATTTATAACAAACCCACAGCCAATACCATACTGAATGGGCAAAAGCTGAAAGCATTCCCTTTGAAAACCAGCACAAGACAAGGAGGCCCTTTCTCACCACTATTGGGGGAACCAGCCCCCAATATTTCAATGTAGGTTATTTTCTGTTTTCCCTAAGTGTTGGCCAGTCTGAGAAACAAAGAGTACAAAAGAGAGAAATTTTACAGCTGGGCCTTCGGGGATGACATCACCTATTGGTAGGTTCCATGATGCCCCTTGAGTCACAAAACCAGCACGTTTTTATTAGGGATTTCAAAAGGGGAGGGGGCTATGTACAGGGAGTAAGTCACAAAGATCACATGGTTGAAAAGGGCAATAAAAGATTACAAGGGTAGAAAGGCAGAGCAAGATCACAAGGCCAGGGCGAAATTAGAATTACTGATGAGCTTCCATGTCCTGCTGGGCATGCATTGTCATTGATAAACATCTTAACAGGAAACCAGGTTCGAGAGCAGACAACTGGTCTGACTAGAATTCTCCAGGCTGGAATTTCCCAATCCTAGTAAGCCAGAGGGCACTGCAGGAAACCAGGGCATAATCCATCCTTTATCTTCAACTGCATAAGACAGACACTCCCAGAGCGGCCATCCATTGACCCACCCCTAGGAATGCATTCCTTTCCCAGGGTTATTCCTTGTTGGGAAAAGAATTCAGCGATATTTCTCCTTTTCACTTTCTGTGAAGAGAAATATGACTCTGTTCTGCTCAGCCCCGCAGGCAGTCAGGCTTTATGGTTATCTCCCTTGTTCCCTGAAAATTGCTGTTATCCTGTTATTTTTTAGGACGCCCAGATTTCATGTCATTCAAACACACATGTTTTACAAATAATTTGTACAGATAACGCAATCATCACAGGGTCCTGAGGCGACATACATCCTCAGCTTATAAAGGTGATGGGATTAACAGATTAAAGTAAAGACAGGCATAGGAAATTATAAGAGTATTGATTGAGGAAGTGATAAATGTCTATCAAATCTTCACAAATTATGTTCAGAGACAGCAGTAAAGAAAGGCATAAGAAATTATAAAAGTATAATTATAAAAGAACTAATAAATGTCCATGAAATCTTCACAATTTATGTTCTTCTGCCATGGCTTCAGCTGGTCCCTCCATTCAGGGTCCCTGACTTCCTGCAACACACCACTCCTATTCAACATAGTTTTGGAAGTTCTGGCCAGGGCAATCCGGCAAGAGAAAGAAATAAAGGGTATTCACATAAGAAAAGAAGAAGTCAAATTGTCTCTGTTTGCCAATAACTGATTATATATTTATAAAACCCCATCATCTCAGCCCAAAATCTCCTTAAGCTGATAAGCAACTTCAGAAAAGTCTCAGGATACAAATCAATGTGCAAAAAACACAAGCATTCCTATACACCAATAATAGACAAAAAGAGAGTCAAATCATGAGTGAACTCCCATTCACAATTGCTGCAAAGAGAATAAAAGACCTAGGAATAAAACTTAAAAGGGATGTAATGGACCTCTTCAAGGAGAACTACAAACCAAGGAAATAAGAGAGGACACAAACAAATGAAAAAACATTCCATACTCATGGATAGGAAGAATCAATATCCTGAAAATGGCCATAATGCCCAAAGTAATTTATAGGTTCAATGCTATCCTCATCAAGCTACCACTGACTTTCTTCACAGAATTAGAAAAAACTACTTTAAACTTCATATGGAACCAAAAAAGAGCCCGCATAGCCAAGACAATCCTAAGCAAAAAGAACAAAGCTGGAGTCATCATGCTACCTGACTTTGAACTATACTACGAGGCTACAGTAGACAAAACAGCAAGGTACTGGTACCAAAACAGATATATAGGCCAATTGAACAGAACAGAGGCCTCAGAAATAACACCACACATCTACAACCATCTGAACTTTGACAAACCTCACAAAAACAACCAGTGGGGAAAGGATTCCCTATGTAATAAATGGTGTTGGGAAAACTGGCTAGCCATATGCAGAAAACTGAAACTGGACCCGTTCCTTACACCTTATACAAAAATTAACTCAAGATGAATTAAAGACTTAAACGTAAGACCTAAAACCATAAGAACCCTAGAAGAAAGCCTCAGCAATACCATTAAGGACACTGAATGTTAAGAATGTGAATTGACAGAAATATATTGTTAGACAACTGTCATTAAAGATGTAAATTACAACCACTTCAGAAACAATTGAACAACAGGTTTGAACTGTGCAGGTCCCCTCCTCCTCCTTAGCTTTCCTCCTCAGCTTTCTCCTCCTCCTCCTTAGCTTTCTCAATGTGAAGATGATAAGAATGAAGAACAATACAACAATCCAATTCCAATTAATGAATAGTCAATACATATTCTCTTCTTATAATTTTCTTAATAACACTTTCTTTTCTCCAGCTTACTTTATAATAAGATATAATATATAAAACATATACATAACATATGTTCATTGACTATGTTATCAATAAGGCTCTGATAAATGTTAGGCTATTAGTAGCCTTTTTTTTTTTGGGAGAGGGAGCCTCACTCTGTCATCCATGCTGGAGTTCAGTGGTATAATCTCAGACCACTGCAACCTCCGCCTCCCAGGTTCAAGGGATTCCCCTGCCTCAGCCTCCCAAGTAGCTGAGACTACAGGCATGTGTCACCATGCCCGGTTATTTTTTTGTATTTTTAGTAGAGATGGGGTTTCCCCATGTTAGCCAGGATGGTCTCAATCTCCTGACCTCATGATCTGCCCACCTCGGCCTCTCAAAGTGCTGGGATTACAGGCATGATCTACCACACCTAGCCCAAATTTTTGAAAGTCAAAAGTTACGTGTGGATTTTCAACTGCATGGGGAGTTACATGTGGCTTCTTCAAGGGTCAACTGCATATCCTATTCGTTCTGTTTTTCTGGAGAAACCTGACTATACAATAGTTTTTAAAGCTCAAAGGCAAATAAAACTTAAGTAATGTATTGCTTAGGAATAGAAATGCATACATGATAGAATGTTTTTAAGCAAGGAAATGATGAAGACTAAATTCAGGATAGTTGATTAATTCTTAGGAAAAGAAGAGGAATAAGTGTTGGTATATTAGTCCGTTTTCATGGTGCTGATAAAGACATACCTGAGACTGGGCAATTTACAAAAGAAAGAGGTTTATAGATTTACGGTTCCACATGGCTGAGGAGGGCTCACAGTCATGTTGGAAAGTGAAAGGCATGACTCACATGGCGACAGACAAGAGAAGAGAGCTTGTGCAGGGAAACTCCCTGTTTTAAAACCATCAGATCTTGTGAGACTTATTCACTATCATGAGAACAGAAATGGAAAGACCTGCCCCCATGATTCTATTACCTCCCACTTGGTCCCTCCCACAACATGTAGGAATTCAAGATAAGATTTGGGTGAGGACACAGCCAAAACATATCTGTTGGTAATGTTCTAGTTCATAAGATCAATCAACAGTCATAGCTATTCATTTTTATGCTTTGAAATATTCATTGGCATCAAATATTTCATCATTTCAATTAGAAAAAACACAATGATAAATTTTCAAATTTGCAATCATTATAGAAGAATTTAGAACATCTTCCAGAATTTAAGAGATCAGGTGATTGAAAAAAATTAAGTAAAAATAAGTTTTATTTAATAGTTCCACATAGCAACATTGAATTTCATACCCAATAAATGGTGAATTTGTATTATTTTCAACTAAAAAATGGGATATTTACATGCACTAGAATGTCAATCAGGGTCCTGTCAGAAGATAGAAACTACATTAGCATATTAGGCCCAAAAGAACATTTTGATAAAATTTAAAAATAAAAACAAACAGATCACATTTTCTAATCACAATTCAGTAACACTGTAAACTAAAAATTAAATGCTCCAATTTACTTCTTATCTTGGAAACAAAATTAAAACATCAATGTATTCATTTTCCATTGCTACCATAACAAATTATCACATTTTAGTAGCTTACAACAACACAAATTTATTACTTTACAGTTCTGCAGATCAGAAGTCTGAAATGGGTCTCAATATACTCTCAAGATGATGACAGGCTGCTTTCCTTCCTGGAGGCTCTAGGGAAGCATGTTTCCTGTTTATTCTAGGGAAGCATGTTTTGTGTTTATTCAGGTTGTTGGCAGATTTCAGTTTCTTGTAGTTACAGGACTGGGGTCTTGATTTTCTCACTCACTATAAGCCAGGGGTCATTCCCAGATTCTAGAAGCCAGAACAGTCCTTGGCTCATGGCCTCTTTCTTCCATCTTTAAAACCAGCAATTGTGGGTCAAGCCTTCTCATGTTGTATTTCTCTCACCCCTTCTTCTGCCTCTCTCTTCTGCTTTTAAGGGCTCGTGTGATTATTTTGGGCCCTACTGGATAGGATAAGGAGGACAATTTCCAATCTAAAGGTCCATATCTTAATCATATCTACAAAGTCCCATTTGCCATGTTCCCAGAACTAGGGCATCGACATCTTTGGGGATCATTATTCTCCCTACCATAATTTGATTGGCACAAAGAAAATTAGAGTTGACCACACGTACTTATGATGAGGATGAAAGGAAACAGTATTGTTGTTTATACAGTATTGAAACTGTATAAATATATATATACACAGTATGTTGTGTGTATATATATATGAATATATATATATGAATATACACACACACACACACACACACACATATGTAAGTCTTTGAAACCCAACTGAATGGTATCTATCTAATTTAAAATATACCTAAGTTTTGACCTTATGATTTCAATTCTAGGGTGCTCTCCGGAAGAAATACTTGTACATATGCATTGATAAAAATATTTTTGTAGCACTCTTTGTACAAGCTAAAATTCTAAAGCCTCTAAATCTCTACCTATATGATAATGGTTTAATAAATTATGATGCATCTACAAAACTTAATGCAATGCAACTTTTAAGAAAATGAGGCAGAACTTACTGAATGTACTGACTTGGGAGAAAAATAGAACCATATTATAAATCAAATAACAAGTTACTCAATACATCAAATGAAAACCTGTCTCTTTAAAGATTAAAAATACCCTCCTAAATTACTTACATTAAAGATGAAATCAAAAAGGAAATTAGAACTATTAAGAAATTACTGACAAAGTCTATGTGATGAGCAAAGAAGCACTTAACAAAAAAATCAACTTAAATACAGGTATTAACTGAAAGGAAAGAGTTGAAAATAAATGAACCAAGCATTTAATACAAGAAGCCTGAGATGCTGTTTGATAGCATTTCACCCACAGAACTTTTTTCAAATTTGTAGTCAATTCTCTCAAACACTTCCACTGGATTATCAAATAAGTTAGGTAACCTTCTAAGCTCTTTGTTGTCATTTACACAATGTTCATAACATCTTCACCAGCTTCAGATTCCATCGCAACAAACCACTTTCTTTGGTCATCCATAAGAAGCAACTACTCATTCATGCAAGCTTTATAATGAAATTGTAGCAATTCAGTCACATCTTCAGGCTTCAACATTGAATTCTAGTTCTCTTGTTATTTCCAGAACATCTGCATTTACTTCCTCCACTGAAGTATTGAGCCCCTCAAAGTTATCCATGAGAGCTGGAATCAACCTCTTCCAAACTCCTGTAAATGTGCATATTTTGACCTCTTCCCATGAATCACAAGTGTTCTTTTTTTTTCTTTGAAAATTGATCACAACCCTTTATTAGCAAAGAAAATAGAATAAACATCTTTTACAGCCAAAAACTAGTTTTTCCCATTAAAATGGTGGGATGTACATATAATATATATAATATAGAATTATATATAGTTATATATGAATATATAATTATATAAAATATATAATTATATATAAATATATAACTATATATTCATATATAATTCTATATAATTTATATGATATAAATATTATTTATTTAATATATAAATATAAAATTTATTTATATATTTATATATAAATTAAATATAAATATATAATATATAAAATATAATTATATGTAACATAAATTATATATAAATATATAATTATACATAACAAATGTTATATAAGAACTCATTTTTCCATGACCCATTAATTACAGAACAATTAAACAACTACATGAAAATTACAACTGCCTACATATTAGAAATGCATTTCAACTCACCTAGGGGTCTAACACACTTTTAAGTGGATACACAAACATTTTATTAACTGAAGAGAAAAAAACACTGCCTATTAAATTCATGTACTATGGCTTATAGAGTTATCTACAGAATTCTCACCTCCATGATTCCTTGCAAAACAAGTGAAAATTTAAAGTATAGAGTCCCTCTTTAACCATGTATGTGATAAAGAGTTAATATCCAGAATATATAAAGAATTCCTATAACCCAATAACAACAAAAAAACTGATCTGATTTTAAAATGGACAAAGAATTTACATAGAGATTTCTCCAAAGAAAACATGCAAATGGCCAAGAAGCATATGAAAAGACGCTCAACACCAGTAATCATCCAGAAAATGCAAATCAAAACCCCAATGAGCTATCACCTAACCCCCATTAGGATAGCCACTATTAAACACACACACACAGACACAATAGTAAGTGTTAGTGAAGATGTGGAGAAACTGGAATCCTTGTGCGCTGTTGGTAAGAATGTAAAAGAGTGCAACTGCTACAAAAAACAGTATGGAGTTTCCTGAAAAAACTAACAATAGAACTACAATATGATCTAGAAATCCCATCTCTGGGTAAATATCCAAAAGAATTAAAAACAAGATCTCAAAGCGATATTGGCACATCCATGTTCATTGCAGCATTATTCACAATTGCCAAGGGGATGAAGCAACGTAAATGTCCATCAAAAGATGAATAAATAAATTATGGTATGGCATATATGTGAATATTATTCAGCCTTTAAAAAGAAAGAAATCCTGTCATGTGTTATACAACATAGATGAATACTGAGGACCTTATGCTAAGAGCCAGTCGCAAAAAGCCAGTCACAAAAAGACATGATTCCACTGCACGATTCTACTTATGAGGTATCTAAAGTGGTCAAAATGAAAGAAATAGAAACTAGAATGGTGCTTGTCAGGGGCCGACCTGACAGGGAGTGGGATTTAGAGAGTTGTTGTTTAATGTATGTAGGGTTTCAGTCATGTGGGGAATGGGTGGGTCTGGGGATCTGTTGCACAACAATGTACATGTGGTGGACAATATTGTACTATACACTTGGAAATGGTTGGGAAGGCGAACTTTATGTTGTGTGTGTCTTTTTAAATATCTTTATATGTTTCTTTGCCACAATAAAAAGAGAGGGCGGGACAGAAGAGTATCTCTGTTATTGGCCAAGAATGATACAATTTGTTTCCTTAATCCCTATAGTAAAACCACAGGCATAAGAAAAAAAAAAAATGAACCACTGACAAATACTATATATTAATGACTAGTATGAAATTTACGTGCATTTTTAGCATTATGCAATAATTACTTTGCATCACACGTTCCAATTAACCTATATTTATAAGATTCCATTCCAGTGGGAGTGTTCACATAACTTTTAAAGTAATTGTTACAATTGAAAACTTTCCTGTACTTTCCAAACTACTGGGTTTTTATCTTGGCATGCTTTTATTTATAAGGTCCATCTCCAGTATATGTTATCATATATCTTTGAATAAATATCAGAGAAATAAAGGTATTCCCACACTATATATCTATAGGTTAGTCTCAGAAATGTTTAGTGTATGCAGCCATCTTCATCAATGATCTTAGCTAAATCTTCTGGATAACTTATGGAAGCTTCTACAAAAAAGCACTTGCTGTTTCTCCTTGCACTTTTATGTTATGGACATGCCTTCTTTCCTTAAACCTTATAAGCCAACCTCTGCTAACTTCCAACTTTTCCTCTGAAGCTTCCTTGCATCTCTCAGTCTTCAGAGAATTGAAGAGACTGAGGTCCTTGCTCTGGATTAGGCTTTGGCTTAAGGGAATGCTGTGCTGATTTGACCTTCTATCCAGACCACTAAAGCTTTCTCCATATTAGCAACAAGTGTGTTTCAGCTTATTATCATTCATCTGTTCATTAGATAGCATTTTAATTTTCATCTAAGAATTTTCCTTTGCATTTACAACTTAGCTAACTGTTTGGCATGAGTGACCTAGCTTTCAGCCTATCTCAGCCTTTTAATGGGCCTTCCTCACCAAGCTTCGTTATTTCCAGCTTTTGATTTCAAGGGAGAGATGTACAACTCTTCCTTTCTCTTGAACACTGAGAGGCCACTGTAGGGTTATCAATTGGTCTAATTTCAATATTATTGTGTTTCAGGGAATAGAAAGGCCCAAGCGGAGGAAGAGAAACAGAGAAACAGCCAGTTAGTGGAGCAGTCAGAACACACACATTTATTAATTAGGTTCACCGTATTATATGGGAATGGTTCATGGCACCCCAAAACAATTGCAATAATAACATCGAAGATCACCGATCACAGATCACCATAGCAGACATAATAATAATGAAAAATCTTGAAATATTGAGAGAATTACCAAAATGTAACACAGAGACACAAGTGAGTACATGCTGTTGGAGAAATGATGCCAATAGACTTGCTTAGATGCAGAGGTGCCTCAATCCTTCACCGTATAAAAAACGCAACATCTACGAAATTCAATAAAATAAAGCATGCCTATAAAAACAATTTCTTAAACTAGTTCTCTAGAAACAGAAACTTTGGAAAGTCTTTTTATTAAAAAGCTATTAATAATAAATTCAGAACAAGAAAAGGAATATTGGGTCTTTTTTTAAAGTTAAAGACAATAACATAAAAATTTATTCTAATGGGTTGGGGGAAGGGGAAATTAGATGAAATGGATAATTATAGAAAATTTCCCAGAAAAGCTTAAACTACTAATTTTGAGTTTAAAAATAGATAGGAAGCCTCAATTAGACAATAGTGAAAAATTTTATTGAAAGCAAATCAATATCTACCCTCTCTGCAAAATGCACATGCCCAGTTTTACTAGTCAGTTTTGCTAAATTCAAAAAGAACAGATAACTCCTTGTTATTTAAATTTGTTCAGAGCACAGAAATAAAGATGAAAAGCTTCCCCAAAATTGTGTCAAAATTATTTACAAAAAACTATAAAGTCCTCCTACTCATTAATAGAGATTTTTATAATGATAAATAAATACCGGCAAATCAGAACAGCATTAGATCATGTTAGGGTTTATCACAAGAAAGAAAAGTTAAGCAGCAATATATCCATTAATATAATTCAATTCATTAACAGATTGGCTTTAAAATATGATAATCATGACAGACACTATTCATGTAATTTCCCCAGCTGGTGGATGTAACCTGAGTGAGCACCATCTCCACCCACAAATTATTGGATGAATGCTACAATGTTACACCTATTGAAGAATATACTTTTTGGGAAAGGGGGAATTGATAAATGCCAGGAACCAGAAATGAAGAGATGGCATAAGTGGAAACCCCTAATCCTTTCAACATGACACAGGGAGACAAACCAAGCTAGAGCACAGCTAACCCAGTAGACCCAGAGGTCTACTGCCAACCTCTACTATCACCTCCACAACCTCATCTCTCCTCCTGATAATTCAGTCATGAGAGTCAGTCTTGTGGGTGGGGAGAGCACTCAGATTGCCTAGCATCAGGTTTTCTGGATTTGGAGCAAAAGCAATTTAGAGGAATTGCCTCAGTAGGTCAGCTACCTGTCTTACTAAAGATATTAGGGAGGTAAGATGCTCTAGTTTCTCCTGCAAAGATGGGGCAGAGAGAGAGTGAGAGCTGAATTTCAGTGAATTTTCTCCTACTGATGTAGGAGAAATGTTGTTGTCCCAGCTAGCCTGATATTCAAGCAAGCCAGTCTGCGCCTGTAAGGTCACCTTCAGACAATTCTGATTGTTGCCTTACAAAAATTCAATTCCTATGCATGTTTTATCTTTATAAATTTGGAATAGAAAAACATTTTTCTGTACTTTATTGGGGAGAACCTACCAAGAACCTACAGCAAATCTCATGTTTAATAAAAGATCAAAAGCATTCCCCATGTAAAGCAGGAACAAGAGAAAGAGGTCCTTGTAGATTTCTGGAGACCTTCCTAATATAGTAGGAGCAAAATAAAAATATATTTCTAAAAGACAGAATTATCAATATTGGAAGATACAGTTGACTACCTACAGAATACAGGTTTCTGAGATAGTAATAATTCCATTCCTTGACATAGCTGATAGTTACATGGTGTGTTTGCTTTGCAAAATAATCAAGTTTTCATTCACAATTTGTGCACTTCTATATTTTTTCTGTTCTTTAATTTTAAATTTTTTACTTAAAAAATATATAATCAAGAAATAACTGTATATGTTTTTGGATTTTAACATTTCAAATAAGTAGTTTTTTAAAAATGGCAACTCAGTAAATAATATTGAGGCAGATAGCTATTAAGGGAAAAATTAATTTAGATCAGTTACATTAGGTAAAATTGGATAGATGAAAGAGCTGAACATTAAAAATTTATAAAATTACTAGAAGAAAATATAGAGAAATAGTTTTATACTTTTTGATTGAAGAAGTTCTTCAAGGCTTAAAATCTAACAGCCACAAAGAAAAAGCTGATAGATTTGGCTACAAGATACCAGAAGCAAAATTCAAAGCTAATTAATAGACAAATGGGAAATATTTAAAACATACATAAGATTAAAAAGAAATAATGTCAAAAATTTTTAAAGAACTAATAAAAATCAATTTTAACAAAGGATGATTCAACATTTTTGAGGAGTAATGATATGAATGGTAATTTACAGAAAAAAGGAATACAAATGACCAACACACCTAAGCAAATATGTCTAGTCATATATAGTCAATGAAAAAATTAAAATAGTAAAGCAATATCATATTTTAAATACCAGATTGGCCTGAAATTAAAACTTTTTACAATATCCAGTGTTAGTTACAATATGGGGAAAAGGTGCTATTAAGGAGCATAAAAATTCATACAGCTCTTTAGAAAGCAATTCATCAATATCTATAAACTTTAAAATAGGCATATTCCTTAAGATAATATTTATATCTAATACTACTCTACAGAAATACTTGCACAAATGAACAAAATAAGAAAATACTCATTGTATCAATGTTTGTAATAATAAGATTATTATACATTTCCATCCACATGATAATAGTTAAGCTAATTTTATCTATATATTGGAGTTATTAAAATAATAGGAAATTCCAGCCTGGGCAACATGGTGAAACCCTGTCTCTACAGAAAATAACAAAACTTAGCGGGGAACAGTGGCACATACCTGTAATCCTAGCTACTGGAGAGGCTAAGGTGGGAAGATCACTTGAGCCAGGAGGTTGAGGTTATAGTGAATTGTGACTGTGCCTCTGCACTCCAGCCTGAGTGACAGAGTGAGATTCTGTGTCAAAAAAAGAATAGGGAGTTATATGTACAAACAAGGTAAAATAAAGAGAGAAAATAAAGTCAAATAAGATCTAGAGTATAGTCCCATTCTTCAAAAAAAAAAAAAAAAAATCTGTACATGTTTCTGGGGATTTTGAGCAGAATCTATCAACACTTCTTCACCATTCAGAGTTCATAGGAAACTGAGAAATAAGACCAAAGATATATAGACAAAACATAAATATATCCTAAAACTCTAATTGACAAGATGTCAGATGGATTTTTTACACTAGCAGAGTATTTAGTCAAGAGGGAAGGAAACTGATAAACAAGCACAAAATAAATAGGATAATTTCAGACACTAGTGAGTACATTGATGAAAATAAAACATAGCAATGGAGAGAAGTTAAGAGGTGAGACTGGGATGGAAAGAACTACTTTAGATTAGGTGGTATGGGCAGACCTCTTTGCAGACTTGAAAGGGCAAGACATATGCAAAGAAAAGGGAACTCATATACACCGTTGATAGGATGTAAACTAGTACAACTACTATGAAGAACCGTATGGAGGTTTCTTAAGAAACTACAAGTTAAACTACCATATGATCTAACAATTCCACTACTGGGCATTTATCCAAAAGAAAGGAGAACAGTATATCCAACAAATATATGCACTCCCATGTTTATTCCAGCACTATTCACAATAATCAAGATATGGAATCAACCTGGAGGTAAGTGTCCAACCATAGATGAATGGATAAAGAAAAGGTGGTATATAAACACAATGGAATACTATTTAGCCATAAACAAGAATGGAATCCTGTCATTTGTGGCAACTTGTGTGGAAATGGGAGGCATTTTGTTAAGCAAAATAAGCCAGGAACAGAAATTTAAATACTGTATGTCCTCATTCATATGTGGGAGCTAAAAAAAACACGTTAATCTCGAAGAAGAGTAGAACAAAGGATTCTAGAGGTTGGGAAGGGTGGTGGAAGTTGGGGATATGAAGAGATTCGTTGAAAAATATGAAATTACAGTCAAGTAGGAGGAAAAATTTATAGTGTTCTATAGCACTATAGGATGATTATAGGTAACAATAACATCTAGTTTTAAATAGCTAGAAGGAGGATATTGAATCATCTGAACACAAAGAAACAGTAAATGTTTGAGATGATGGATATGCCAGTTACCCTGATCTGATCACTGTACATGGTACATATCACAACATCACTAGGTACCCCCAAAATATGTACAATTATTATATGCTTATTAAAAATAAAATCATATAAAAATAAATGAAATAAAAAGAAACAAGACATAGCTTGGGCAGCAAAGTTGAGCACTTCTATCCAGAGCAGGGATCAGTAAAATTTTTCTGAAAGGATTAGTTAGCAAATTTTCAGCTTTGCTGGCTGTATGGTCTCTTTTATAACTCCTCAATTTTGCTGTTGTAGCATAAAACAGCTTTAGACAACCATAATTGAATGAGAGTGACTGTGTTCCAATAAAACTTTATTTATGGATAATGATATTTGAAGTCCACATAAGGTTCTTTTGGTTTTTCCAACCATTTAAAATGTAAAAACCATTCTTAGCTCACAAATTTTACAAAAACAGACAGCAGACTGGCTAGGGTCTGGGGCAATAGTCTGCTGACCCCTGATCTACAGTCAAGGCTTGTCAGATGCATATGCCAAACATTAATTTGATTTATACAGATCATCTTACAATTGTCACAATTCTATGGGGTCACTATTACTATTATCCCCATCTTAATAATTAGGTGACTGAGGCTTAGAGAAAGTAAGCAACTTTGTCAAGACCTGTTGCTGAACTAATAATATTTGACTTGGATTAAATATAACACCCCTCTCTACTAGGCAGGTAACTTCAACTCCCTTGTCCTCTCTTAACTGTAGTTTCCACAAGATTAAAAATGATAATAATATATATCTAGCTTCCTACAGTTGTTGTAGAACTCAAATAAAATAATACACTTTGTAATACATTTTATAAACTGTAATTTTTAAAATCTCTACATTTTCCCCAACATAGCCACCTCATTGTATTCAGTGTTTGCTTAATTTTCACCACATTAAAGAGGTTTTTCCTGATCATCCTGTCTAAACTAGCAACCCCAGTACTATCTACTAACTCTGTCTTTTTTCTCCAAAACTCTCTTCACATTCTGACACATACTGACTCCTTTTTATTATTATTGTCTGTCTTCCCACACCACAACACCGTGAGAAAAGTTACTATCCATTTAGGTTACTTCTATATCTTCAATGCCTAGAATAGTGCCTGGAAGAAATAGTTAATAAATCATTGTTGAAGAAATGAATATATACATATAATTCTTAACTTGTATAATATTTTTCTATTTTTCACTTTTGGCATTTCTAGTACAAAATCTAACTCACTACACACATTCTTTCAAAAGAGAGTAGATGTAGCAGGAATGCAGTTGTGGAAATAAGCACTAGATCTCTCCTGCTTCCTTAAAGAATACATGTATAATCTATTTTATTTTCAAGAAGAAACCTGTTGACTGTATTTTGAAGAGTGTTTAAAAAAAAAAACCTCTTAGGCTAGGTGTGGTGGCTCACACCTCTAATCCCAGCATTTTGGGAGGCTGAGGTGGGCACATCACTTGAGGTCAGGAGTTTGGGACCAGCCTGGCCAACATAGCAAACCCCAGTCTCTAATAAAAATACAAAAATTAGGCTGGCATGGTGGTGCATGCCTGTAATCCCAGCTACTTAGGAGGCTGAGGCATGAGAAGTGCCTGAACCCAGGAGGTGGAGATTACAGTGAGCTGAGATCGTGTCACTGCACTCCAGCCTGGGCAACACAGTGAGACTCTGTCTCAAAAACAAAAACAAAACAAAAACTTCTTGAGTTCTACAGAACTGTATCAGATTTATTCATAATAACACCAGACATATAGTAGATAAACAAGGACCTTCGCAGTATTTAAAAAAACAAAAGCTATTGGTTGAATTGGAAGATATCTCTAGAGGTTAATTACTCCATGCCTTGACATCTTGTCAGTTATTAGTCGCAGCTACCTTCTTATTTTGACTTTCTGAGCTTAAGTCCTTCAAATAATCCTGCTTTAGTATAATTCTTATACATGTCTCATTTTTCAAGGTTTTAAAATTTTGATTCAACTAGCAGTACCCCTCCAATGTCTCCTATGCAGCGTCATATATTTGTGTATGTGTGTGATTTTCTACATGTTCCTTGAAACTCTTTTTACCTAATAATTTCTATTACTTCCCATTTGTTGACTAACATTTGATTGAAATTTTGATTTTCATTATTTGTTAGTTATTTTTTCTATCCCTTAGAATTCAAAATTCCAACATTTAATTAGTTTTATAACTCTTTTTGAAATTTTACATTTTATTCATTAATACAGTCTCATTCACTTGCTCTTGAGATAAAGATGATTTTTTAAAATCATAAAGATGCTTTCTCTTACTTTCATTTTTCAACTGAACCTCAGAGATTCATTACATAATTATTTTTCTCTGCTTCAATATTCCTGGAAAAATTTACTATTTGAAAATATAAATATACAAACAGTATAAATATATAAACATATAGTTAGATATTTGAGAATAGATCTTGATCTGTAAACTAGTGCTGTCTAAAAGAGGCCAGGTGCAGTGGTTAACAACTGTAATCCCAGCACTTTGGGAGGCCAAGACAGGCAGATCATGAGGTCAGGAGATAGAGACCATCCTGGCCAATATGGTGAAACCCCGTCTCTACTAAAACTACAAAAATTAGCTGGGCATGGTGGCACGTGCATGTAATCCCAGCTACTTGGGAGGCTGAGGCAGGAGAATCACTTGAACCAGGGAGTCAGAGGTTGCAGTGAGCTGAGATCATGCCACTGCACTCCAGCCTGGCAACAGAGCGAGACTTCATTTCAAACAAACAAACAAAAAAGACAGAGAAAATAAACAGTAGTAAATTTATCACAGTCCTGTTTAAAATTCTTGAGTGGTACCCACTCAATGATAGCAATATAACAAAAATGTTATATTTTGAAACATTAGTTGATAAGCTGCATTATATAAAATTTACTGAAAACAGCATTCTGTGAAAATATTAACCAAGATAGAACATTCATTAAAAACATTATGCTCAAAATTGAAATGCATGAAAGGCCATAATGGCTGAAATAAAATTAAGAAAACTCCCCCCAATCAAGGAAATAAAGAGCAACAGCAGTGTGAACATGGCCCAGATAATTTTTGTTTTTTTTTAATATCCATTCCTTGAATATATGCATCATCCCAAGTCATCGTGTGTGCTTGCAAGAGAGACAGGAGACAGCCAAATGCCAACCAGGTCACTGTGCACAGGAGGCTTGCTTAAACACGCCCAAGGTGAAAAATTTCATTTCCTAACAAATGTGCAGTAAGGGAAATAAATCAATGTGGAATGGCTCAGACTAAGGACCTACCTGTACACTGGGAAAATGGGGTGGAGACACCGGGAATTCACGCTTTATGCAGGGAGAAGCCTGGTCTCTTCAGCTCCTGTGTGGTGGTCTGATACTCAATATGTGAGGTGAGAGCCTGTTGACAGGACCCCCTTTCTTTGCTGAGAGCTTTCTTTTAATATATTCCACTCTCCTCGACTTTCAATGTGTCTGTGTGTCTAATTTTTCCTGGTTATGAAGCAGGAACCCAGATTTTAGCTGAGCTAAGAAGCAAAAAAAAAAAAAAAAAAAAAAAAATCTGCATCATTTTGGTGGCCTCTATGGGGCATGAGGAAAGGTGAGTAAAATGCAGACTAAAACATCTTTATCCCTCTTGTTTCTGAGTCTTCCTGTCCTCAGACTTCTTCCAAGGGTAGAGGAAACTGCACCCCACCCCACCAACACCCTACTGTCGCTCTTCGGATTCAGGAATGTCAGCCTCAATCCAACCCAGTCTTTTCTATGACATTTTCCATCTTTCTTGTTGGGACTATAATGGCACCTATTTTTTCCTTTACAATATTGGGGGTGTTCTACCCCCACCCCAATGGCTGCAGGTGTGTGCACTGGATAGACATGTGAGTGGTGACTCCCACCCCCCTACCCTCCTAGCTGGGGCTGGGGCACATGGTCCAAGGCCCCGCATGGCTGGCTGGCCAGCATTCCCTGGCACATACCCATGGTGTTTTCCCCTCCCCCAGTCGAGGAGTCCATCTCCATCCAATAGCAATTAAAAGTTTCTCTCCCTGTTAGAGAAACCCATTTGCATAAGAATAAGAGGCTCTTCCCCAAGGTATCTTTCTAGCCCTGCATTTAAGCTGTTTTTCTTTTCCTTTTCTCCATTAGATCAGGAGCTAACTTTTATGCAAGAGGCTATTCTTTCCTTTTAGAGGACATTTTACTAGGACAGGAACCCAACTATCACTGTTTACATTCTTTGTAAAGTTTTACTTATGAAAATTGATTTGTGAGCTTGGTCTTAAGCTGTAGCCAATCTAGTGATGCTTTGGATGTCTTTCTGTATGGTTGTGTCAGAAAGAGGGGTATCTTAGGATGGGATGTGGGCCTAGGACTCCATAGGCCCACTGTTCAAGCCAGCCTGGCTAACTGGTCAGTAGCAAACTTTGCTGCAAGCTTCTATATTGTTTTCTGTCCTTGGGAGAACCACGTGGCAATGCTTTGTTTTAGCCTCCACTATTTTACAATGGTGGCCTGGATTCAATCTTGGCTTAGGGAATGAGTCTTTTCTGGTTTGATATCTGTGTGACCTTTGCCATTTGTTGATTTTCCTCCACTCCATGAACTGCCTTGAATTTTCCTTTCTCTGAGCACCTGCGTGGTTACCTTCAGTGAAGTTGGAAAGCCAGAAATACTGGCTGCTTAGTGCAGCTAAAGTCATATAACAAGGGATTTAAAAGAATTTTCTTAAAGAGTGTTCAGCTTAATTAAAAGTGGATATCCAAGTTATAGGTATATTTAAAAGGTCTTCATGTTTTCCCTTCTTGGATCTTGTTTTGCGGGAAGAAGGATTTTTTCTCAGTCAACTGAATTATTTTTCTCCATTTTGTCTTGTCACAGTAAATGCAAGCATCAGGGGCCCTAAGATAATTTCTGATGGCTTGGGACTCCTTGGAAAAAAAACAGAAAAGGCACCACAGATTCCATTTTGAGAGAGACCTCTGTTTTCCTCAGGGAGTCCCAGGAATTGGAGGCAGATGGATCCCTCTCAAAATCTGTTTTTGTGTTTCAGTTATACCTGTTTATGAGGCCCTAGAAAGTGCATGCTTTCCTAGCCTTTCTCTTAAAGGTCTCCACCCAGAGGCCAATAGTCCAGTTAGGAGATTGGCAAATAAAAATTCTCTTATAGCTATTCAATCTTCTGCTGTCAGTCTGTGTAGTTATATATGTGTTGTGTGTGATGTCCACAAAAAAGAGCTCTAATTAATTGGCTTGAAAGAAAAATAAATGCTTAAATCAAATATTTTTTTAAAGAGGACATAAAAGCTGATTTCTTTTGGTTCACAAGACTTTAATCTTTGAGAAATAAAAAGCCTTAAAGATTATTAGTGAAATGCAGATGTAGTCAAAATCTAAATTTTTGCCTAGGGTTAAAGGATTGTTTTGAATTAGATAAGATAAAGCCAAAAGTTCAAAGAAGTTGTGGAAAGTTTCTAAATAATTAATCTTGCCAAAGAAATTCTGTGTGTGAACACTGACTAAATTCAAAAGTGTTATAAAAGGTTTTTGCTTTTTTAAAATTTTTGAGTTATTATTTTGGCAAAATTAATAACTTACGGTAATCTGGGATTCTATTTCATAACATCAAGTGTTTTAAACCTCTAACATTTAACAGGCTTCCCAAAATTATATTTCAGCTTCAAGGTTGTCTTTCCTGAACCCTAGTTTCGGATGCTGCAGAGGGCCTCTGGAGCATCCAGAAGAGAGGTAAACAGGACTGTCTGACACGTTTAGGTACATGGGATTGCCAAAATGATGTTTAATCTTCATCAGGTTGTTTTAGGGAATAATATATGTTCCGAAATTGTATGGGATTTCTAAAATTCTTATGGCTGAATATATGCTATCAATCACAATTAGGGTTGTTACATTATTGTAAACCATACAGATAACCAAATTTCTTTATCAATCATGTGTCTGACTGTAACTACCCCAGATATTTTGTTATTCACAATTGTCTTATTTTGATCCTCTTCAAAAGATGGTTTATAACTTCAAAAGATGGCTACAGAACTTTGACAAGTGCTCTCAAATGCAGGTTTCCGATAACTTTGGAGATTGTAACATTGGAATAGTGAAAAAAATTTACAGGACTCATGAAGAGGTGATATGTTCACAAATATTAAGCAAAACAAGAGTTAATTAAATGGACTGAACTAATAGAAAGCTGAAGTAATTTTTTGACTTTTGCTGGAACATTGCTGATCCTTAGTTTTTCAGAGTCAAGGAAACTTATTTTGAGCTATTTACAGCCTTTAATAACTGAGTAAGGTATACTCCTGTGAACAAAATTTGGAGCATGTTTTTCTCTCTCTCTCTCTCTGGCTTCTGCAGAATTTGGAACTAGTTGAGTAGTCTTAACATATGGCAATATAGTTGCTTGCATCAGTGCAATAACAACCCATTTTCTTTTGCAACAGGATGCAATTGGAGAAACTGGTTGTTTTCCCAAGGCTTTGACTGAAAGGGTATGCTTCCCTTTAAGGAGTCAAGCTCAACTTGCAGAGCCAATAAAAGTCCCTTGGGAAAACTGGACTCATACCTTGCCTACACAGTCCCCATACAGGGTTCCTAATCTGTGGTAAGTAAAGAATGTCACTTTCTAACAGGCCCAAGAACCCCATGCTCTTGGGACCTCAAGAAAAGAGTTTATCCACTCACAGGTGTTTGAGGGTACAAACCCATGGGTGGGCTCGGCTTTAGAAAGTCCTATCTGAGATTCCTTGTGGAACAGAGTTCCATCAAAGTCAATCTAAAAGGCATATGTAAAAATAATTATTCTTGCTGCACTTTATGTAAATAATCAGGCCAAGTATAATACTAAAGTCTGTTTTGCAACCAACTCAGTCCTATCATGATTTGTTTTTAACAAAAATGAGGACTACAGAGAGAAATTATGTTTCAAAACTTATCATCATTAAATTCTAGGCTTATTAGTTGTTTTTAAGTTCCTGCCTACATTTTAGACTAACCCTGCTCATTCCTATGAACCAACCCGCAATCTCTGACTACAGCTCAGAAGGAACAAAAGGGAAGGCTGGGCACAGTGGTTCATGCCTGTAATCCCAACACTTTGGGAGGACAAGGCAGGTGGATCACCTGAGGCCAGGAGTTCAAGACTAGCCTGGCCAACATGGTGAAACCCTATCCCTATTAAAAATACAAAAATTAGATGGGTGTGGAGGAGCATGTCTGTAACCCCAGCTACTCGGGAGGCTGAGGCATGAGAATTGCTTGAACTTGGAAGGCAGAGGCTGCAGTGAGCTGAGGTGGTGCCACTGCACTCCAGCCTGGGTGACAGAGTGAGAATTTGTCTCAAAAAAATAAAAAATAAAAATAAGAGGGGATAGACAATGAAAAAATCTGGATCAATATTCTAGTTCTGGGCAATTATCCTGAAAATCCTGCTGGGTGATAGAAATAAATAGGATGTCCAGATGTTTCCTTTTTGGGTTCCTTGTTGGAAGAGGACTCAATTCATAGCTTCACTTTAGCATTCAGCTTATGATAAGGAGTCCATGAAACCTCCCCAAGACAGATTTTTGGTCCCAAACTCAATTCCAAGTTTTTGGTTGAGCCCTAGGAACGAAAACTAGATCTGAGGGATGCAGGAGCAGCCAATAATGAAGTTAAAAGGCATAGCACAGGTGAGCATCACTAATTCCTGCCAATTAAGCCAAGCCTCTCATTTCATGGATAAAGGTCATGCTAGTATTCATGGTATAAATGAGTTCTAGGGAACTCAAAGGCTACCGACAGCAGGGGAGATAGGGCATAAATAAGTAAGAGTGGATATTCCCACCCCCATACCCCGTGTTAACATGGGTGAAAGCCGCTTTGACACCCATGGGTGGTATCCTGTTGTGGTTGCTGGGACTTGGGGATATAAGGATGGAAGAAAGAAAGAGGGATACCTCACTTTCTCTCTCTCACGTACCCTGGGTATTTGCTAGGAAGAGAAGGGAAGCTGGGATGCCCTGCTGCCCCCTTTCTAGATGAGTAGTCATTCATCTTCAGTCTGTACTCCTTTTGAATGCATCCTGAATCCCTGTGACACCTTTGAAAATAATTCCTTTTTCCTTTTTCTGCCTCTTTCCTCTTCACAGATAGCTAGTCGTGTCTCTGTACTACAGGACACTCCCATCAGATGTATCCTCCAAACTGGGAAAAGTTAATTTCTGAAACCTTCAACTGGTTGTCTTAGGATTGGGCTCGGGGGAAGGGAACCCAGAAGCCCAACATGCTGGCAAAAAAGCAAAGAATTTTTTTTTTTACCAGCCAGGCTTTTGGCCTCCCTTCCCCCATGCAAAATGGTAAAAGGCTTCAGGATTTTTGAGCTTTCCTTACCTCCCCTTCTTTCATTGTGATATGTTTTCTAATAACCCAACTTGTCTCTTCTTGCCTTCAGATCATCAAACTCCAAACAATCACGCAACCAGAGACTCAGACGATGGCTCCTTTTGCTGCGAACCCTTAAATAGGCTTCTGAAGGAGATCGGACTACTGTTTTCACAAACAGCATCCCTGTCAGCAGGAATCAGTTAAGATTGGTATTTGCCCTTATCCTTATCCTTGTTCTAATGGCAGTTATGGCAGTTAGATATAATTATTTAGAGAGGGGAATGATAGAGACAGGAGATAGCCAAATGCCACATGAGGTCACTGTGCACGGGGGGCTTGCCTAAACATGCCCAAGGTAAAAAATTCCATCCCTTAACACATGTGCAGTAAGAGAAGTAAATCAATGTGGAGTGACTCAGACTAGGAGCCTGCCTGCTCAGTGGGAGAATGGGGTGGGGCCATGGGGAATTTGTGCCTTATGCAGCAGGAGGATCCTGGCCTCTTCAGCTCATGTGTGGTGGTCTGGTGTTCAATCTGTGAGGTGAGAGCTTGTTGGCAGGATGCCATTTTTTTCACAGCTTTCTTTTAATAAATTCTGCTCTCCTCACCCTTCAATGTGTCCATGTGCCTAACTTTTCCTGGTCATGAGACAAGAACCCAGAGTTTAGTTGAACTAAGGAGCAAAAAATTCTTTGTATGTGTTCCTATGTGTTTGTTTTATTATAAAACAACAGCTACAAAATGAACATATTCCAATAACTTCACAAAGAAAGAAACTTAGCAAATGTATTAACCTTAGTTCCACTTATAGCTACATTAGAAAAAGTAATAATATACTGATTTCAGCAAAATCTTACAGCTTTATTCATATTATCAAGATGGACAATAATGGCAAACAATGGGTGCTTGCCAGAAATACAAGTTTTATCATTTTGAGGATTTTATCATTTGCTGAGAGGGTACCAGCATGACAAAAGACATGAATTTCAACAGCATGCTATAGGACATCAACATTTGTTCCTTGTCCACTTTTGATTCTTCTCAGCAATGTGAAAAGTCTTCCTTCATTATACTTGTCTCTAGGCTCACTTCACTTAGTGAACTGGGGCCATCATTGCTTAATATAGCTCTTTTAAATAATGAAAATGAGATAATACTGGTTGTTTCAGCAATAGTTCATCTATGTCAGTACTTTTTAATCTTATGAGCTCAGATATTTTATTTTAATTCTTGCTTATGTAATTTTGTCTGTTCTTTCTGGTCCAATTAAAAATTATTCATTCATTCATACGTGTAGTCAAAAAATTAGTGTTTGTAATATTCAATAACCATATTGTGAAAGTGACTTCCTTATGTTCTACTTAGTTCATACAAAAATTATATTTATGACACTATATATTGTTTTGGCAAATTTAATTGCTTAGTATCTGATACCAGTATCTTGGAAGAAGAAACTATGAGTAACAGTGGTCCTGCCAGAGTTTTGCTGGTCTGGCCAGATCTCCAAGACCTGCCAAGTTCTAAGTGTAGTTGAATAAACACAGACACACTTTCATGGAGAGAGTGTGCCAGTTTTTAATCATCCCTTTAATCACCGCCAACATCTGCCAGCTTTTCTCTTTCTGAAAGTGCTGCCACTTTTAGCATGCCCCCCAAGAGGCAGGTGCAATATACAAAAAGCATGGTGCACTGCTTTCCAATTGTGTCCCTCTTGGCTTTCAATTGAATGATGTCCCATCCTGATTTGGCTGAGATCAGATGGGGTAACACCCCTCCCCCACAATTCAATATGACAACACCACAGGGGTACTAGAGTCTTGAAGGAATTCTAGCATTTTCTGAAATAAAATAATATAAAGAAGAAACATCTCAAGAGAAGGGTCAGAAGTCAAAAGGAAAAAAAGTAATGGGACATAGGTAGACACTGACATATATATGAACAAAAATAAATAAATTACATGCACTATATAACATTCACCAACAGATAAGATGCCCTAGTTTAAAACAGCAATTCTGATTGCAAATTAACTATATAGGAAAAAGTATTGGAGACAGTTTACAAATCAGATAGATTCAGAGTGCTCCTACTGGGGCTTGGCTTAGAATAAATCCTGCCTGAGTACCCTGAAATTCCGAGTTTAAATAATCAATTGCTATTGATTTTTCACTTTTGTTCTGCCAACACTTGGTTATTCCCTGAGTCACATAGCCTTGCCACTTGAGCCAAAGTCAATAAAGAATTTATTCATTCATTAGAATCTGTAGAGGTAGAATATAATACTGAAAAATTACATTTAAGATTTTCCACAGTAAGTATCAAACATTTTGTATGGGATTTTAATGTCCATGACAAATCTGTATTAAGAACATCAGCAAGATAAACTTAGATCTTGTGAGGGACTGTTTTGGATGACCTGAATTACATTAGGGAAACACTTTTTAAAAACTCAATATTTGGGTTTGCAGGATTGTGAATATTAATTTGCCCACATAATTAACAATCATAAAGTATTGTTTTTATTTTCTTAATAATTTTTGGAAGCACCAGATGCAAGTCTAGTATTGTGATCGACCTCTATTGGACAAGTTCATTAAAATGATAAACTGTTGGCAAGCACAAAAAAGTGCAGATTTCTGTAGCAATATCAAGGTATATAGTTCTCAGGACATCTGATCATTACAATTAGTATTTGTGCAAATGTCTCAATTAATTAGAAAAAGTTAATTCATATCTTACTTATTACATTTGCTCTAAGTATTCTGCTTAATTTTTATGCAAAAACACCAAAATGCTTTGCAGTGCTTTTCAGTGAGCAGAAAGTTTTATTGATCACTTCCACTAGTAATATCAAATTAGCTTTTTTTAAGTGCTTAAAAAAGGTAAATGCTGCTCAGAATAATTAAGTTCTATTTCATTGTATAATTTAACAATTATTTTCTAAGATATTAGAAAATTTTAGAGTCATTTGTTTATTTCTATCTCTTTGAGAGTAACCATTGGTGTACAATCATATAGTCCTTCTTATTTATTTCCAGGATTCAGTATGTGAATCTCCCAAATTTGTGAATATAGGACCTACCTGGATCTTCTATATCTGTCCTAATATTACAGGGCCTTAGTGTAGCACTTTTATATTTGCAGGAATTTTCTTATTAGTTTTCTATTCTATCCTCACATCAGATATGTCCCTGTTTTACTCTTAAGAAAACAGATACAAAAAGATTAAATGAAACCAAGATGTAAAATTTAGTTGTAGGATCAAGATTAGAACCCAATTCTTTCTTCATTAGATCAGTCTCCATTTGTCCTGCTTGAGTTAGCAATTAAGGATAATTACTTCTACAAACTCATTAGTTTCAAACAATGAACTGTAAGTTAAATGAAGTTTTAGCTAATGAATTTCAACTTGGGATAATTAAAATAGGTGCCATTATATCCATTTTTTTAATTAATATATGAATATTAATTTATAAAATTAACAAAATGCTAGCACATATAAATATTATTTCCCTCTCAAAAATAAACTGATATATTAATGTAAAATTGCATTTTCTAAACATAACCATATATCTTATATTTCTATAGTAATATTTTTTATGGAATTTTAATTTGTGAGGGGGAAGGACAAGCCTCATAAATAAAACAATTATATTTAAGTTTCTTTTCATTAGTAACCATTAGAAACTAACACATGGATTTTCCATTTCCACATCCCACATCATCCAAAGCACTTATTTTGAAACAAGTCTTTAGATTCTTATGGATTTTTGTTCTTTTTATACCAAGTAATTCATTTCTATATTAAGACTGACATTTTGAATCATGAGATATTTTTATAAAATAAAAAATTAAATGATTGAATATCTCAACATTTTAATCTTACAAATACAAAATGCAGATTTCAAAGATAGATTCAACAGTGTTTTTTGTGACTCTAAATGGTATTTTCTTTCTGCTTTTTCAAAACAGGCAAAAAAAAATTAAGTGAGGGTTTGTGTGGCATACAAGTGAACACAATTAAGGAAACCCTCATTGTTGTCTTCTGAATAGACTTGTCACATTACTATTCACAGCTTTGTCTAGTGACAGTGGAATATCAAAAAGATACTGAATATATAGCAAAAATCTATTGTGCCACTGAGATCTAATCTTTGTCTGAATGTAATTGCCTTATTAAAAGATTTGCAAGCTTACTCTTTCTGTGATTCTAAAATAAGCCAAGGAAAACTATGCTGTAAAACTGCAACTGTAGTCTCCATGATATGACAACAGCATGTAAGTCAGACTGAAAATTAAAACCCCATTCTCTGTTTCCCCATCAATGGCATGGATGCTTCTTTCTAGTCCTGCAATTATCCCTGGTGGTATGAATGGCATTTGGAAGACTTTCTTCCCATGAACTTAGCTTAGAGTGCCTATGGAACTGCTTATGTAAATATGGATATCTCATTGAGATTGTAATTTATGTCATGTGGCAGTGTATGGCTTCTTAGTACCTGTTCATTCTAGTTAATAGATTCAGGTTTTATATATATATTAGATATGTATAAAATATTAATATAAATTAGGTAAAGATTTTCTTCAAGTATTACTCCCTTTGCACTTAGCATGGGAACAATCTATTCACATAATTGTAAATCTATAACCATTTGTTTGCCAAAATGAAAGCAAAAGTTAAGTCTACTCAGAAACTATGACTCATTACTGTGACCACCATGCAACATCAATTTAACACCAAAAATTGCATTGGGTTTATCATCAAAACACAAACATTTCACATATCAACTACATAAGATGGGACTAGTTTAGAGCAAGTTTTAGCAAAATCCCAAGTATGGAAGCTTGTTTATAATGCTAAGTTTCTCCTTAGAGAATCCAAATTTTGGTTTGCTGTTACAGAACATTAGGACTACATAATCGTCTTTAAAGGAACATTTTAATTCTAATTATGGGACCATAAATTGAGAAGACCAAACGTGTTTGCATATAATTTGCATGTGCCAATTTATTTGTGCCTCCCCTTCTAAATAGTAACTTAAACACAGTAATTGAAATTATTGCTTCCCAGCAGAAAGTTATTTCTTGACTTTTTTTTTACTTGTTTTTAACTCAGTGCCTCACCAGATCTTCTAAGTTTATAGCTTATAACGGAAAGAAGATAGAAGCAAAAGACTAAAATGTATTAACAGTCTCAGAATAAGTACATGTCCAATTATTAGTGTTCTTGAGCAGGAAAACCAAACACTGGCTTACAACAAGATTAACCCAATCCTAGGAAACATGGTGAGACCCTGTTGCTACAAAAAAAAAAAGAATTTCTTTTAATTAGCCAGCCAGGCACATTGGTGCTCACCTGTAGTCCCAGTTACTCAAGAGGCAAGAGGATTGCTTGAGCCATGATGGTGCCACTGCACTGCACTCCAACCTGAGCAACAGAATGAGACCTTAACCCAAGTCATCAAGTATGCAGTATAATACACAATTGTTCAATTAAAATACAAACTAATGTGATAAAACATTGGGCTTCTAACTTTATGCAATCCTGGGAAAGCTGTTCAATCATTGTCTTTCCAAATGTCTCTTAGAGCTCAGTGCAGAGGCACACACCTATAATCCTCAGCTGTGGAGGCTGAAGCGAGAGTATTGCTTGAGACCAGGAGTTGGAGGCTGCAATGAGCTAGGACCTGCCACAGCTCTCCAGCCTGGGTGACCCAGTGAGACCCTGTCTGTAAAAAATTTCTTGGATTAGCTGGAAGAATGTAAGCAAAAGAAAATAGCCACTCCACCTTTTCCCATTTCTGCTCCACTTTACCCCATCAGCATAGTTTAACCAAATTAAAAACTCAATACACCCAATACCTTGAGGTGTCCAAGCCAAGATTGATAGTTTTGAGTATGAAAGACAGAACTGTTAATAATTACACCAAGATAATAGGTATAAAAAGAAGTGTCTCATAAAAACTAGGAAGTATGGATACCATATCCTTTTCTCCTAATCATCCACTGTTTTCTCTTAGAAAAGAGAATCTGGGTAATAGATACAATGTTAAGGATGTACCTTTGATAAAGATTTGACTGTTCATGGAGACACCCCTTTGCAGTCAAAGGGGTGTACTGTAAAACATTAATCTTTTGGGATCTCAAATTTTCAGGCAGAGAACAAAGATGTTGAGATAGATAATTTCAATGGTACAACCTTATGAACATCCATGCTAGATTTTCCATTTATTGAAGTCAGTTGGTTACATTCTCTACTTTTTGCTTTTAACTTTATGGTATGTAATAAAAATTAGCCTAAATCTACTTAGAATTTGTGCAGAAGATATAAAATACCTAGTAGCTCTATAAAATATTTAAAACTATTTTCTGAATCTATCCATGATTCTTGGCAACAAAGAATTAGAAAATGTATTATACTTGTGGGCTTAATTTTAATGGAAATATTTTTTGGAAAAGATATTTTCATTTCTGTGTTATGTTCATTAGGATACTTAGTCTCTATTTCAAATCGGAAGATATTTCACTCAATATTTGCATTATTGTAATAGCCAATACCATTATCCTATTGAAAAATTTCAGTTCTCATGTAATGTATTTAATGTATTTATAACAACTGTTGATTTTTTAAGTTAAAATTTCTTTTAAAATGTAATTTACTAACTTTTACATCTAAAAAGGTATATTCTTTAAAATTCTGGGAACATGATCTTTTTTATACCACATTTTTCTACTACATTTATACTATACTATAATTTACATTTACTTTGTTTTTGTTCAAATTATATGTTTATATTGATTATAGTACAATGCAGATGCAAACAGAAAAAGTCTACTATTTAAGCTTATTGAGGCATCAAATATTCTCAGGCCAATTATTACAATGTATGTTGCTGTTGTTATAAAAAATATAGTAATTTTTTGTCTTCAGAAATCAATTAGGATTAAATATAAACACCAACTACATTTCTTAATTAACCTACTGATACTTTTAAAAATGTTTTCAACTTTATGGTAGTTTAAATAAAAACTATGTCTAGACTTCTACTAAAATCATTTCTACTATTGCTTTTCCTTTTTAAATGTTTACTTTAAGGAAGCCAAAGCGGGTGGATCACTTGAGGTCAGTTCGAGACCAGCCTGGCCAACATGATGAAACCCCATCTCTACCAAAAATATTTTTTTAAAAAGTTAGCCGAATGCGGTGTCATACACCTGTAATCCCAGCTACTAGGGAGGCTGAGGCAGAAGAATTACTTGAACCCAGGAGGCGAGGTTGCAGTGAGCCGAGATCATGCCACTGCACTCCAACCTGGACGACAGAGTGAGACTCCATCTCCAAAAAGAAAAAAGTTTTTATTATATTTTAGTATAAAATTAGCACACAACTGTTACCTAAAATGTTACATTTAACATCATGCAATGTTTTCCATAATAAAATAAACTGTAAATGGATGTCAATTTGAAGACTGTTACAAGAACTACATGAGATAGGCTTGAAAAGGACATAGTATAGTTCATGATACACAGTAACTATATGTCAGCATATGGCAGCTGCCATCTTCATCATTATATTTACTATTATACAATAACCCAATCATAAGGCTCTACCATATAACCATCTGATTACTGAAAGATAATGAGGTTCCTTACATATGTCAGCTTTATAAAAAATGCTAGATTTGACATATTTTGTACAGGAAGCTATTTTATGTTATTTCCTTAGATTTCCAGATAAATGAAATGAATATGAAATAAATGAAATGAACCAAATAAAATGAAATGAACATTGTCAAAGACTTTAAATATACATCAGCAAATGTTTTGTAAAAGGTTGTCCCAACTTCTACTTCTGCTAGCAGTATGTAACATTGACTCTTTCATGGCATCCTCACTGATAGTCAATATTTTGTATTTTTTTCTTAGTACTTATTCATTGACTTTAATCATTTTTTTAACTATATATATCTCTAATGCCATATCATCTTTTTCTTATTTTTGGAGAATGTATTTATTGACATAATGTAAGAGTAACATGAAAGAAACAAGAATAACACAAAGAATTCCCACAATACCCTTCACCCGATTCCCTGAATGTTAGCATTTTATTACATTTGCCTTCACTTTATCTCTTTTTCTCTCTCTCTGTGAATATAGATATATTTTTTCTGAAATGTTTAAGAGTACATTGCATAAATTACACTATATGTATGGTATTTCACGGCATTAACATTTTAAAACCTCCTTTATTCAGAATCTCAGATGATTTGGTACAGGAAAAAATAGTATTTTGTTTTAATTTGCATTTCTCTGTTGATTAAAGTTAAAGATGTTTTCATAAATTAACTATATTTGTTCTTTGGTTACTCATCTATTGATGATGTTTGCCCATTATGTGTTACTTTTACTTATGTATTTACTTGCCTCCCATGTGAAAGCAAGATACTAATCACTTCTCAAGAGCAGAGAAGTTCTTTCTGCTCACAATAAATTTACAACCTACTTTGACAGCAAAGGTGTAAGAAGGTAGTTTTTTTAAAAAAATGATGTTTAGCCATGGAAACTATCTTCAAACAAAATTTTACATGCAAGTACAATGAGAGAAAATAGATAAAAGAGCAGCTTCTCTGGTTGAAGTAAAGATAGAAGACTTGGATCCTCGTGGATTCCCTCCTCTTTTCCTCTCAGCCTCTCTAAGTAACAAAGACCTCCAACTAATGCCCACTAGGAGCTCTTGAAAACTATAGAAAGATAGGGTTTCTTTCCAACATGGGCAAGAATTTTTATATGCTTTGTATCTCAATAGCTATACTGTACTTATTTTTATCAAAAAGTAATTACATAAGATATCTTTCCAAATGTATGTCTTTCTTCTTCTCCTCCTTCTTCATCCTTCTTTTTAATCCCTTTTGCTCACAATCTTTCTATGCATGAAGCTTATGGTTAATGTTGACACTTTTGAGAGATTCATTATACAACATTCTGCCCACCAAGAGATCAGAAGCGTTTCTTTTTTTTTTTTTTTTTTTTTTATGTTCTTCCATCATAAATATCTATGGCATCACCTGAAGTGAATTCATTAGTACACAAATCTCCACACCTCACTATTCTCTCAGCTCATCTTCCAAAGTTAATGAAGTATAAGTAAATGTGTTTGATTAAATAATCCAGACTTCTTCCCAAGGCCACTAAGACTGGACATTCAGCCTGACGCTGGGAAAGTGGGGAAGGGAGACATTCAAGTCTCCCTCAAGCAAAGGCAGACCAGTTAAAAAATACTGTATTGACATGTAAAGTAGTCCTGGTCCCCTTTTGGGCCCTGATACACTATAATCTGTACCTTCTCTCTATCCTTTTTCTCATCCTTATTCCTTCCTAAAATAATTTTGTCTTCCTAATAAGATTGTTTATTCAAGAGAACCTTACTAGTATGTTTTCAGATTGTGCACAGGATATACGTCCAAGAGAATACAGTATTAAGAAATCTCCTTTCAATTCGTATATTTATATCTCCTAACACCATGTACACACTTTTTCTGGGGCCACATAGGTTTCTCTTAAAAGTTTTCTTGTAACAAAATGTCCTCCAGTTCCATATATGTTGTGGCAAATGACAGGATCTCATTCTTTGTTATGACTGAATAGTACTCCATTGTGCATGTGTACCACATTTTCTTAAGTGAAATACGGCACTTTGTCCTTTCTTCTTATATTCTCACCCATTTGTGGGAAAAACAAACTTCACATGTTCTCACTCATGCATGAGGGCTAACAATCAAAACAACTGAACTCCTGGTGATAGATGGTAGAATGATGAGTATCAGAGGCTGAGAAGGGCAATTGAGGGAGGGGAGAGTGGGCAGTGTTAAAGAGTACCAAAATATAGTTAGATAGAATGAATAAGATCTAGTATTTGATAGCACAATATGTTGACTACTATAATTTTGTCGGGTATATTTTAAAATAATGAAAAGAGTATAACTGGAATGTTTATAACACAAGGAAAGGATAAATGCTTGAGGTGAGGTGATAGATAACCCATTTACCCAAATGTGATTATGAAGCATTGTATGCCTGTATCAAAGTATCTCATGTACCCCATAAATATATACACATACTATGTACCTATAAAAATAAAAAATAAAATAAATAGAAGATAAAATAAAATAAAGTTCTCTTGTAACAGACCTAGAAATCACCCATAGTCTTTTCCTGCCTGATTGACCTGACATTTTTTATGAACTTTCTTCTTTGTCAGGTCTGTATCCAAGTAGTACTTAAAAGTAGCCTCTTTTACATTTATTTTAATTTTACTAAATTAAACTTTGGAATTAAATTTAATTTTTGCCTTTCTATGGGTTTGAAATATATTAATATCTCATTGTGCCAGGCGAAGTGGCTCACGTCTGTAATCCCAACACTTTGGGAGGGTGAGGCGGGTGGATTGCTTGAGGTCAGGAGTTCAAGACCAGCCTGACCAACATGGCAAAACCCCATCTCTACTAAAAATAGAAAAAAATAACCAGGCATGGTAGTGCATGCCTGTAGTCTCAGCTACTCAGAAGCCTGAGGCACTAGAATCACTTGAGCCTGGGAGGCAGAGGTTGCAGTGAGCCGAGATTATACCACTGCACTTCAGCCTAGGCAACAGAGCAAAACCCCGTCTTCAAAACAAAACAAAGCAAAACAAAAAAAATCATTGCAATTTTAATTTGCATTTCCCTAATGAATAATAATATTTAATGTTCTTATTGGCCATTCATTTATATATCTTATTTTATGAAATGCCTGTTCAAGTCTTTCGCCCATTTTTATGTTGGGTTATGTGTTTTCTGGTTTGTATACATTTTTGTAAATTGTTACTGTAATACCTTTATCAGATATATTTTCTGAACATTTTCTCTCCATCTGTAACTTGTCTTTTCATTTTTAAGAGTGTCTTTTGATGAACAAAACTTTCAATTTTTATTATTTCAACTTATTTTATGATTAGTAAATTTTCATCCTTTTTAAGAACTTTTCCTTCCCCAAGTTCACAAAGATATTCTCCCACATTACATTCTAGAAGCTTTATATGCTTATCTTTTACATTTACATCTATGATCTATCTGAAATTCATTTTGGGGAACAGTGTAGGCTTAGACAGTAAAGTTTATTTTTTCCACTTGTTTATCTAGTTGTTCCAGCATCATTTGTTGAGAAGGCTTTTCTTTTCCCCATTTAATTGCCTGGCACATGTCATGCAGGAAATTACCTTGATGTAATGATAGTCTCCAGATACCCTACCAGTGAAGCCACCTTCCAGGTCAGAAAAACAGAAATGTCTGCAGATCAAATTAAGGTGGTACTCAAAACACATGGCTTAACAAATAAGCACAAAACAAAGACACAAAAAGAAAGAGGTGAGTATATTAATACACTTAGAATGAATTTAAACAGAATGGAAGGACCATACTACCTGAATCTTAGGTAATACTGTATTTATATGTCCTATAGCTCAATCTCTCTGTCACATCAGAGTTTTCAGCTGATGGTTTGTTTGAGGTGTGAAAAATAGGACTCAGCAGATAGAAGGCATCTAGAGCCAGCTACATACACAGTTACGCTAGAGAGACTTTGGGGAAAGTACAACTGACCACAGTCGTGGTACACTAGTTAAGGTGATGAGCAGGTACAAATTTAACTTGTGTTATTGGGTAAGAATATTGAGGCCAGAGGAGGCATCATCAATAAGTGACCTATTTAAATCCTCATGAATATTGGGAGACTCATGTGGCTTATGTTTATTTAGTGTGTTACTGAGAGGTGAAGCTGGCTGGGCTTCTGGGTCAGGTAGGGGACTTGGAGAACTTTTCTGTCTAGCTAAAGGATTATGAATGCACCAATCAGTGCTCCATGGTGAGCTAAAGGTTTGTAAACGCACCAATCAGCCCTCTGTAAAACGGACCAATCAGCACTCTGTAAAATGGACTAATTAGCTGTCTGTAAAATGGACCAATCAGTACGAGGTGGGTGGGGCCAAATAAGGGAATAAAAGCAGGCCACCCGAGTTAGCAGCGGCAACCCACTCGGGTCCCCTTCCACGCTGTGGAAGTTTTGTTCTTTTGCTCTTTGCAATAACTCTTGCTGCTGCTCACTCTTTGGGTCCACACTACCTTTATGAGCTGTAACACTCACCACAAAGGTCTGCAGCTTGACTCCTGAAGTCAGCGAGACTACAAACCCACTGGAAGGAAAAAACAACTCCAGACACGCCACCTTTAATAGCTGTAACACTCACTAGGAAGGTCTGCAGCTTCACTCCTGAAGTCAGCAAGACTACAAACATCTGAAGGAACAAACTCTAGACACACCATCTTTAAGAATGGTAACACTCACCGCGAGGGTCTGCGGCTTCATTCTTGAAGTCAGCGAGACCAAGAACCCACCAGAAGGAACCAATTCTGGACACATTTTAGTGCCCCAGATGGGACACTCGACTATTGCCAAGCAGTGAGTACCATCGGACCCCTTTCACTTGCTATTCTGTTCTACTTTTCCTTAGAATTCAGGGGCTAAATACTGAGCACTTGTCGGCCAGTTAAAAGTGACTAGTGGGGCCGCCGGACTAAAGACACAGGTGTCAGGCTTTCTGGGAAAGGGCTCTCTAACAACCCCCGTCTCTTTGGAGTTGGGAGCATTGATTTGCCTGGAACCAGCTTCCGCTTTTCCTGTACTTCCAGGCTGAGCCAAGAGTCAACAGAGACGAAAGCCATTCAGCTCTGGGGTCCCGACAACAAGTTGGTTGACCCTACGGCCATGAGCGGAACTCTCAAAGTCATGTCACACAAGCGAGACTCGTCCATCTTTATCCTATCTATCCTGAGCCTTGCCTCCTGGGCCCAAATGCCTGTCAGTCAAACTTCCTCTCACCTCTTCTCCAAGGCTAGTCCTGCTTCTAAAAACCACTCCCAGTCTCTGGTGCTTTTCTAGTTTCTCCTGTAAGAACGATTTCTGGTATAAACTCCAGGACTCTGTTACCTTCTTTAGGCACCTGGGCTCACTAATCAGAAAGATGTAATTTTTGCCCAAAGCCCCATCATAGGGTGGATTATTTGGAATTTCAGGATCCCTCCTCAGACAAGCAGGCCTAACAAAAGCTATTCCTGAAGCCAGGATATGGGGAGCCACAGAAATTGTATCCTTCCTATTCACATAAGTGAGGACAAAAGGCATCACTCTTCCAACTCTGGAGATCGCTTCCCTCCCTCAGGGTATGGGCCTCCACTTCATTTTTGGGGCATAACATCTTTATAGGACAGGAGTAAAGTCCCAATACTAACAGGAGAACACTTAGGACTCTAACAGCGTTTCGAGAATGCGTCAGTAAGAGCCACTAAATCTGATTTTTCTCGGTCCTCTTTGTGGTCTAGAAGGACAGGCAAGGGTGCAGGATTTCAAGAATGTGTTGGTAAGAGCCACTAAATCCAACCTTCCTCGGTCCTCCTTGTGGTCTAGGAGGAAAACTAGTGTTTCTGCTGCTGTGTCAGTGAGCGCAACTATTCCAATGAGCAGGGACCAGGGACCATTGCAGGTTCTTGGGCAAGGGGTGTTACTGCTGCTGTGTCGATGAGTGCAATTATTCCGATTAGCTGGGTCCAGGGACTGTTGTGGGTTATTGGGCAGGGGGAGAAACAAACAAACCAAAACCGCAGGTGGTTCTGTCTTTTTTTTTTTTTTTTTTTTTGAGACGGAGTCTCGCTCTGTCGCCCAGGCTGGAGTGCAGTGGCCGGATCTCAGCTCACCGCAAGCTCCGCCTCCTGGGTTTACGCCATTCTCCTGCCTCAGCCTCCCGAGTAGCTGGGACTACAGGCGCCCGCCACCTCGCCCAGCTAGTTTTTTGTATTTTTTAGTAGAGACGGGGTTTCACCGTGTTAGCCAGGATGGTCTCGATCTCCTGACCTCGTGATCTGCCCGTCTCGGCCTCCCAAAGTGCTGGGATTACAGGCTTGAGCCACCGCACCCGGCCGGTTTTGTCTTTCAGATATGAAACATTCTGGCATCAACAGGCTCATCCTTGAAATGAATCCTAAGCCACTGGGACCAATTTGACCTGCAAATCCTGAAAAAGAGGCAGCTCATTTTTTTCCGCACTATGACTTGGTCCCAATGTTCTCTCTCTGATGGTGAAAAATGGCCACCTGAGGGAAGTATAAATTACAAACTATCCTGCAGCTTGGCCTTTTCTGTAAGAGAGAAGGCAAATGGAGTGAAATACCTTATGTCCAAGCTTTCTTTTCATTGAAGAATACACAACTATGCAAAGCTGGTAATTTATGGCCCACAGGAGGACCTCTCACTTACCCCCATATTCTATCCTCCCTATAGCTCCCCTTCCTATTAATGATAAGCCTCCTCTAGTCTCCCCTGCTCAGAAGGAAATAAGCAAAGAAATCTCCAAAGGACCACAAAAACCCCCAGGCTATTGGTTATATCCCCTTCAAGCTGTAGGGGGAGGGGAATTTGGCCCAACCTGGGTGCATGTGCCTTTCTCCCTCACTGATTTAAAGCAGATCAAGGCAGACCTGGGGAAATTTTCAGATGATCCTGATAGGTACATAGATGTCCTACAGGGTCTATGGCAAAGCTTCAATCTCACTTGGAGAGATGTCATGCTATTGGTAGGTCAAACCCTGGCCTTTAATGAAAACAATGTGGCTTTAGCTGCAGTCTGAGAGTTTGGAGATACTTGGTATCTTAGTCAAGTAAATGACAGAATGACAGTCAAAGAAAGGGACAAATTCCCTACCAGTCAGCAAGCCGTCCCCAGTATGGATCCCCACTGGGACCTAGACTCAGATCGTGGGGACTGGAGTCATAAACAACTGCTGACCTGTGTTTTAGAAGGACTAAGAGAATTAGGAAAAAAGCCCATGAATTATTCAATGGTGTCCACCATAACTCAGGAGGAAGAAAATCCTTCTGCCTTCCTCGAGTGGTTATGGGAGGCCTTAAGAAAATATACTCCCCTGTCACCCAAATCATTCGAGGGTCAATTGATTCTAAAAGATAAGTTTATTACCCAAGCAGCTGCAGACATCAGGAGAAAGCTTCAAAAGCAGGCCCTGAACAAAATCTGGAGCCATTATTAAACCCAGCAACCTTGGTGTTCTATAGTAGGGACCAAGAGGAATAGGCCCAAAAGGAAAAGCGAGATCAGAGAAAGGCCGCAGCCTTAGTCATGGCCCTCAGACAAACAAACCTTGGTGGTTCCGAGTGGACAGAAAATGGAGCAGGCCAATCACCCGGTAGCGTTTGTTATCAGTGTGGTTTACAAGGACAGTTTAAAAAATATTGTCTAACAAGAAACAAGCCTCCCCCTTGTCTATGTCTGCTACGCTGAGGCAATCACTGGAAGGCACACTGCCCCAGAGGACAAAGGTTCTCTGGGTCAGAAGCCCCAACCAGATGGTCCAACAACAGGACTGAGGGTGCCCAGGGCAAGCACCAGCTCATGTCATCACCCTCACTGAGCCCCGGGTACATTTAACCATTGAGGGCCAGGAAATGGACTTCTTCCTGGACACTGGCGTGGCCTTCTCAGTGTTAATCTCCTGTCCTGGACGACTGTCCTAAAGTCTGTTACCATCTGAGGAATCCTGGAACAGCCTGTAAACAGGTATTTCTCCCACCTCCTCAGTTGTAACTGGGAGACTTTGCTCTTTTCACATGCTTTTCTTGTTATGCCTGAAAGTCCCACACCCTTATTAGGGAGGGATATGTTAGCCAAAGCTGGAGCTATTATCTACATGAATATGGGGAACAAGTTACCCATCTGTTGTCCCCTCCTTGAGGAAGGAATCAACCCTAAAGTCTGTGCATTGGAAGGACAATTTGGAAGGGCAAAAAATGCCCACCCAGTCCAAATTAGGCTAAAAGAATGCACCACTTTTCCTTATCAAAGGCAATATCCCTTAAGGCCTGAAGCTCATAAAGTGTTACAGGATATTGTTAAACATTTAAAAGCTCAAGGCTTAGTAAGGTAATGCAGCAGTCCCTGCAGCACCCCAATTCTAGGAGTACAAAAACCGAATGGGCAGTGGAGACTAGTACAAGATCTTAGACTCATCAATGAGGCAGTAATTCCTCTATATCCAGTTGTACCCAACCCCTATACTCTGCTCTCTCAAATACAAGAGAAAGCATAATGGTTCACTGTTCTGGACCTCAAGGATGCCTTCCTATGTATTACCCTTCACTCTGACTCCCAGTTTCTCTTTGTCTTTGAGGATCCCACAGACCACACGTCCCAACTTACATGGACCGTCTTGCCCCAAGGGTTTAAGGATAGCCCTCATCTGTTTGGTCAGGCACTGGCCCAAGATCTCAGCCACTTCTCAATTCCAGGCACTCTGGTCCTTCAGTATGTGGATTATTTACTTTTGGCTACCAGTTCAGAAGCCTCGTGCCAGCAGGCTACTCTAGATCTCTTGAACTTTCTAGCTACTCAAGGGTACAAGGCGTCTAGGTCAAAGGCCTAGCTTTGCCTATAGCAGGTCAAATATCTAGGCCTAATCTTAGCCAGAGGGACCAGGGTCCTCAGCAAGGAATGAATACAGCCTATACTGGCTAATTCTTGCCCTAAGACATTAAAACAGTTGCGAGGGTTCCTGGGAATCACCAGCTTTTGCCAACTATGGATCCCCAGATACAGCGAGATAGCCAGGCCCCTCTATACTCTAATCAAGGAGACCCAGAGGGCAAATACTCATCTAGTAGAATGGGAACCAGAGGCAGAAACAGCCTTCAAAACTTTAAAGCAGGCTCTAGTACAAGCTCCAGCTTTAAGCCTTCCCACAGGACAAAACTTCTCTTTATACATCACAGAGAGAGCAGGGATAGCTCTTGGAGTCCTCACTCAGACCCGTGGGACAACCCCACATCAGTGGCATACCTAAGTAAAGAAATTGATGTAGTAGCAAAAGGCTGGCCTCACTGTTTTAGGGTAGTTGCGGCAGTGGCCATCTTAGTGTCAGAGGCTATCAAAATAATACAAGGAAAGGATCTCACTGTCTGGACTACTCCTGATGTAAATGGCATACTAGGTGCCAAAGGAAGTTTATGGCTATCAGACAACCAGCTACTTAGATACCAGGCACTACTCCTTGAGGGACTGGTGCTTCAAATACATACATGTGTGGCCCTCAACTCTGCCACTTTTCTCCCAGAGGATGGAGAACCAATCGAGCGTGACTGCCAACAAATTATAGTCCAGACTTAAGCTGCCCGAGATGATCTCTTAGAAGTCCCCTTAGCTAATCCTGACCTTAACCTATATACCAATGGAAGTTCATTTGTGGAGAATGGGATACGAAGGGCAGGTTATGCCATTGTTAGTGATATAACTGTTCTTGAAAGTAAGCCTCTTCCCCCCAGGGACCAGTGCCCAGTTTCCAGAACTAGTGGCCTGAGCCTTAGAACTGGGAAAGGGAAAAAGAATAAATGTGTATACAGATAGCAAGTATGCTTAGCTAATCCTACATGACCATGCTGCAATATGGAAAGAAAGGGAGTTCCTAACATCTGGGGGAACTACCATTAAATACCACAAGGAAATTATGGAGTTATTGCACGCAGTGCAAAAATCCAAGGAGGTGGCAGTCTTACACTGCCAAAGGCACCAGAAAGGTGAAGGAGAAAAGGCAGAAGGAAACCGTCGGGCAGATGCTGAGGCCAAAACTGCTGCCAGGCAGAACCTCCCATTAGAAATACCTAGGGAAGGACCCTTGATATGGAACAACCCCCTCCAAGAGACTAAGCCTCCCTATTCCCCAACTAAAGCAGAATGGGGACTTTCACAGGGGCATAGTTTTATCCCCTCAGGGTGGTTAACAACAGAAGAAGGAAAGGCACTTATACCCGAAGTCAGCAAGTGGAAAATACTTAAAACCCTCCACCAAACTTTTCATACAGGTATTGAAAACACTCATCAAATGGCCGAATCCCTGTTTACAGGGCCAAATCTCCTCCAGACCATCTGACAGGTAGTCAAAGCCTGTAAGGTGTGCCAAAGGAATAATCCCTTGGTCCATCATAAGGTCCCTTTGGGGGAACAAAGAATAGGTCACTATACTGGAGAGGACTGGCAGTTAGACTTCACCCATATGCCTAAGTTAAAGGGATTTCAATACTTGTTGGTCTGTGTTGATACCTTTACAAATTGGATAGAAGCTTTCCCCTGCAAGCCAGAGAAGGCTCAGGAAATGATTAAAGCCCTAATTCATGAAATAATTCCTAGATTTGGGCTTCCCCAAAGCTTACAGAGCGACAGTGGTCCAGCTTTTAAAGTCATGATAACTCAGGGAATTTCCAGCGCTCTACAGATACAATATCACCTTCATGCACCTGGAGGCCACAATCCTCAGGGAAGGTCAAGAAGGCAAATGAAACACTCAAGAGGCACTTAAGGAAACTAACACAAGAAACTCATCTCCCATGGCCTACTCTTTTGCCCATGGACTTGATGAGAATCCGAAATTCTCCTCACAAAATGGGGCTCAATCCATATGAAATGCCATGTGGATGACCTTTTCTCACAAATGACCTCCTACTCCAACAGGAAACAGCCAACTTGGTCAAAGATATAACTTCTTTGGCAAAATATCAACAAAACCTTAAAAACCTACTGAAGGATGTCACAGAGAAAAGGGAACAGAGTTGTTTCAACCAGGAGATCTAGTGTTGGTCAGATCTCTCCCCTCTACCTCCCCATCTATGGACTCTTTGTAGTACGGACCATATTCGGTAGTCCTCGCTACCTCCACTGCAGTTAAGGTGGCAGGAGTGGAATCTTGGATTCACTACACTGGAGTTAAATTTTGGACACCCCCTGAGGAACTTGTGAGACCATCAGTTCAGGAGTCCCAAGATCAGCCAGACCAGCCTCAATACACCTGCGAACCATTGGAGGACTTGCATCTCCTATTTCAGAAGGAAACATCCCAGACTAAAAAGGCTCCCACCACTGATCCTGAAGAAAAACTCTTTCCTCCTTAAAAAAGATAAGTGAAAACATACATAATCTTTATCTTTAACACCTCTCCTTGCCCCTTTAATGGAATCCTTTTACTATTTCATCATATTATTAAGCAGCATACTACAAGCATACCACACTCTTTGCAATAGGGCTATATACTGTAGTTCCTGCCAGGATGAAAATGCTAATCACATCAACCTTCTTTCTATCTTCCTTCCTTCTGACAGCAATTTACTCCTATCTTTAACGCAGACTGGATAAAATGATCTCGTCTTCCAGAGCACCCTCTTTACCTTCCGATTTACTCTTTGCCTATCTATCCCTCCTGCTTCCTTGGATACCTCATACAATCACCCCTCTCCTTCCACTAGCTCCTTAAGACTTTCAACTTAACCCACTCTCTGTTAAATCAGTCCAATCCTTCCCTGGCAAATGACTGTTGGCTTTGTATCTCTCTACCAACCTCTTCTTACGTTGCCACTCCCATTCCTGCAAAAAACTGGGTCTTCGCCAACTTAACCTACCACCCTCGTTATGAAGGAAAATACCCTTTCCGACTTCTAAATATGCAACCATTAGCCGACTTCCCCATCTCTGATAGAACCAAGAATACCCTAACAGGATGTGTGATCCAACTTTTACGTTCTTACATTTCCAACCTTACCTGTTATACAAGCAATGAAAAGCTCATACACGGCCCTGTAACTACAAATACCATCTTAACTTTCTAAGCCCCTTTATGCATCCAACACAACCTGTTCTCAGGCCTGCCCCTAGGGCACCTACTACCCCATCAGTATAATTACACCCTGCAACTTCAAGCCCCAACTGATCATAGTAACTTCTGAGTCACCCAAACAGCTCCATTCAGATGGCTTGTCTGCTTCTCAGGGCCCCAAAAAATCATTGCCTCCTCCCTGCTTAACAAATAGTCCAGGTTTTGTAATGGCAAACATATTCCCAGCATGACCATTCACCCCTGGACCCCCTGCAGCAGTGCCCCACCACTAGTGAATGCCTTCTCATCCCCTTTCCATCACTCTCTCAAATGGTTCCTAGTAGACAGAAAATGGTTTTTTCTCCAATGGGAAAATAGAATACAGGGAGCCACTCTGTTGGCTCCCAACACCCCTTTCCAGCCGTTCACTGGAGCTACTTTGGCAAGTACTCTAGGAGTATGGGAAAATGAAAACAACAAGTTCACACACCTTTTTAACATATACAACCAGTTCTGTCTACCCAGCCAAGGTATATTCTTCTTATGTGGAACATCAACCTATATCTGCCTCCTCACTAACTGGAAAGGCACTTGCACCTTAGTCTTTCTAAGTCCTAACATTAACATTGCCCCAGGAAATCAGACCTTACCAGTACCCCTCAAAGCTCAAGTCCATCAGCGCAGAGCCATACAACTAATACCCCCTACTTATAGGGTTAGGAATGGCTACTGCTACAGGAACTGAAATAGTCAGTTTGTCTACTTCATTATCCTATTACCACACACTCTCAAAGGATTCTCCGACAGTTTGCAAGAAATAACGAAATCTATCCTTACTTTACAATCCCAAATAGACTCTTTGGCATCAGTGACTCTCCAAAACCGCCAAGGCCTAGACCTCCTCACTGCTGAGGAAGGAGGACTCTGCACCTTCTTAGGGGAAAAGTATTGTTTTTACACTAACCAGTTAGGGATAGTACGAAATGCCACCCAGTGTTTACAGAAAAAGGCCTCTGAAATCAGACAATGTCTTTCAAACTCTTATACCAACTTCTGGAGTTGGGCAACATGGCTTCCCCCCTTTCTAGGTCCCGTAGCAGCCACCTTGCTGTTACTCACCTTTGGGCCCTTTATTTTTAAACTTCTTGTCAAAATTGTTTCCTCTAGAATTGAGACCATCAAGCTACAGATGGTCTTACAAATGGAATCCCAAATGGGTTCAACTAACAACTTCTACTAAAGACTGTTGGACTGACCCACTGGCCCTTCCACTGGCCTAAAGAGTTCCCCTCTGAAGGACATTACAACTGCAGGGCACCTTCTTTGCTCCTATCCAGCAGGAAGTAGCTAGAGCAGCCATCAGCCAAATTCCAACAGCAGTTGGGGTGTCCTGTTTAGGGGGGGATTAAGAGGTGAAGCCAGCTGGGTTTCTGGGTCAACTAGGGGACTTGGAGAACTTTTCTGTCTAGCTAAAGGATTGTAAATGCACCAATCAGCACTCTGTGTCTAGCTAAAGGTTTGTAAATGCACCAACCAGCACTCTGTAAAAACGGACCAATCAGCCCTCTGTAAAACGGACCAATCAGCACTCTGTAAAATGGACTAATTAGCTGTCTGTAAAATGGACCAATCAGTACGAGGTGGGTGGGGCCAAATAAGGGAATAAAAGCAGGCCACCCGAGTTAGCAGCGGCAACCCACTCGGGTCCCCTTCCACGCTGTGGAAGTTTTGTTCTTTTGCTCTTTGCAATAACTCTTGCTGCTGCTCACTCTTTGGGTCCACACTACCTTTATGAGCTGTAACACTCACCACAAAGGTCTGCAGCTTGACTCCTGAAGTCAGCGAGACTACAAACCCACTGGAAGGAAAAAACAACTCCAGACACGCCACCTTTAATAGCTGTAACACTCACTAGGAAGGTCTGCAGCTTCACTCCTGAAGTCAGCAAGACTACAAACATCTGAAGGAACAAACTCCAGACACATCATCTTTAGGAACTGCAACACTCACTGCAAGGGTCCATGGCTTCATTCTTGAAGTCAGTGAGACCAAGAACCCACCAGAAGGAACCAATTCTGGACACATTATGAATATTCAGTACCCATGTGGTCCTTCTGAGCTCTTCTATCCTTTTATCTATGAACAAAACACAGATGTTCCAGTCCACTTACTTTATTTGTGTTAACATGTCTCACAAGCCACTTGCTTTGTCATCCCTTGGTACCTGTGGAAGATTGGATCTAAGAGCCTCCTGCAGATACCAAAACCCAAAGATGTTCTGGTCCTAGATATAAAATGTCATAGTACTTGCATATAACCTAGGCACATCCTCCCCTGTACTTTAAATCATCTCTAGATTACTTATGTAAATAGTTGTTATGCTATATTGTTTAGGGAATAATAACAAGGAAAAATGTTTCAACATGTTCAGCACAGATGCAATATTTTTCTTAATAATTTCAATCCAAAGTTGATTGAACCCATGGATACACAGGGCTATTAGCATATTTAGTTTCATTTATCCACTGTATTTGTTTTTCCTATGTTCTATAGCAGAGATAAGCAAACTATGACCTGCAGGCTCACTATCTGTTTTTATAAATAATGTTTTGTTGTAACACACCTGCAACCATTCATGGACATATTGTCTCTAGCTGCATTCCTGCTACAAAGGCTGAGTTGAGTACAGTAGTTGCAGCAGAGACAGTATAGCCAGCAAGTCTTGAATATTTACTCTGTGGCCTTTAAGAAATAGGTTCCCATTCCCCGTTCTATAGAAGATTTAATATTCTTGAATAATGAGTAAGCACACATTACTGAATCTTTGTTGAAAATCAACTAACTGTACATATGTGGATCTATTTTTGGACTATTTTGATTTATAGATATAATGTCTATTATGCTAATACTATATTGGTTTGACTACTATAGTTTTAAAGTAGATTATTAAACCAAGTAATGTAAATTCTCCACCTGTTTTATTTTTTACAAAATTGTTTTGGCCATTCTTCATCTTTTGAATTTGTATGTAAATTTTAGAATCAATTTGTCAGTGTCTTAAAATAGACAGGATTTTCATTGGGAAGGCATTAAAGTATCTTATGTTTTCTGGTGCTTTTCTAAACTGATTTTTTAAAAAAAATAGTTTATATTAATACAGAAATACAATTAATTTTTGTATGTTGAACTTATTCCTTGTGACTACTCTATTCATTTATAAGTTCTACTAGTTGCTGTGTAGATGGTGTCATTTGGATCTTCTGGATTCTTACTGATTTTGTATTTGTTCTATCAATTTCTGAGAGTGGTATATTAAAATCCCTATCTATGTTTGTGATATTGCCTATTTCTACCTTGGCTTTGATTTTGTTTCCTTTATCTTGAGTCTCTGTTTTAAGTATATATGTATATTTATGATTATATCTTTGGTTTAATTGACCTTTTATCTAGAAATTTCTGTTTATCTCTAATAATCACTTTTTGATGTTTTCTTTGATATTAACCTAGCTATGCCAATATTTCTAATATTTATTGTTTGCATTGTATACCTTTTTCCAGTTTTTTACTTTCTTTTTTTTTTCTTTTTTTAAATTTTATTTATTTATTTTTGAGATAGGATTCTGCTCTGTCACCCAGGCAGGAACGCAGTGGCTGGATCTCGAATCACTGTAGTCTCAGCCTCCCAGGTTCAAGTGATCCTTCCACCTCAGCCTCCCAAGTAGCTAGGACTATAGGCACACACCACAACACCTGGCTTATTTTTGTTTATTTTTTGTAGAGATGGGAGTCTCATTATGTTGCACAGGCTGGTCTCAAACTCCTGGGCTCAAGTGACCCACCCACCTTCGCATCCCAAAGTGCTTGGATTACAGGCGCGAGCCACTGCACCTAGCCACAGTTTCTTACTTTCAATTTATGACTTTATATTTAAAGTGCATCTATTGTTGACTGTATGTAGTTGTGCTTTTTATCCAATCTGATAATCTGCCTTTTAATTAAAGCATTAAAAGCATTTGTACTACCTCAGGTTCAGTTTTTATTTGTTACTTTTTTTTTTTTTCCTGAACTATAAGGTCACATTTTCCTGTTTTTGGTTTTTTGTTTGTTTGTTTTGTTTGTTTTGCATGATTAGAAAAAATAGTATTGTATATTGGACATTGTGAATGACAAACTTTAGACACGGAATTTTGTTACCTTCCTCTGAAGAGTTTTGAGCTTGTTGTTCTAGCATAAAGTTAACTTGGTAGGACCCAAACTCCAAACTTTGTCTCTCCCTCCCTTGTGATGGGCAGCAGCTGAAATCTCTGCTCATCTTTTTTCAGGTTTCCAACTTAATATCCACTTAACTGTTTACAGTCTTTCTCACGCATGCCCAGTTCAAAGGCTAGCCAAGGATTTGAGGAGAGATTATATATAAACTTGGGGGCTCTCCACACTGTGGAGCTCCAGTTTATGAGATTTATGCCTATTAATTTCAAGTTGTTCTGGCAGCCCCGAACTCCATCCTCTGACATCTCAAGCCAATAGTTCTGTGGCTCTTTATTCAAGCCTAGCTGCCCTGCACTGCACCAACTTAGGAAATGTACCTTTTGAAAAGTCTGTATCAATGTGACTCTCACTCAGGGCAGTTCTCTCAAGAATCAAGTTTCAGGTACTGTTGTTGTTCTTATTTTTATTTTCCCTGCTTTTGATTAAACTCCATGACTTCAAGTGTATGGATTTTTTTTAACCTAATCCACAGTTTACAATTGTTATATGCAGGATGATTATTCTAATACAAGATCCTTGGCAATTACTAGAACCAGAATTTAATGATTTTGTAGTCCACATCAAAACCTAACAAATTTAAAGCAGCATTTACCAACATGTGTTCTGGAGAACACAAGTAGTAGCATCTTAAAATGAACAATCAAGAGGGATTCTTATATAGTCAAATATTTAGAAAAGACACTCATCACTTCAGAGATTCCAAGGATTTTAGGAGCCCTCATTCCTCTTAAGACATGACCCAGTACTGGCCAGGGTCCCCTCTGCCATACACTATGTGTCAATGCAGTCACTGTCCAAACCAGATTTGAAATGTTAACACGAGACCGTGAAATCTGTGGAGGAAAAAGGGAGAGTTTTATGTTCTATTTTTAAGAAATATATAGATGGGAAGACACAGCCTCCAATGTAAAATGGAAGTACAGTCAAAGGAGGAGAGAGGAAAAGGGGCATTTACATCTTTCAGTCTGTCTAAGGTGCATATTTACTAGGTTCGGGGAAAGTAAAGCATGTGTGCAATGAGTAAACATATATATAACATACATTTTAGGCTCATTTTAGGGTGAAATTTTAATGTTAAAATGAGGTAAAATTTGGCTCTTTACATCAAAAGGTGAACTGAAGGGCATAAAAATGTTATGTAGGGCACAAAAACGTTCTGTGCACAGGCTCTGTAAACCTGGTGAAACTGGCTTAAGGTCTGTGGGTGTTTATCAGGAAACACTGTTTGCACAGTAGGTCTACTGTCAACTCAGAGCTGCTGGTAGAGGTAGGGAGGGGGCAGAAGGGCTGTGTAGCAAGTCCAGTTGCCAGTGGCTGGTGTTAGGCAATTCAGCAGTATCGGGGCAGCTGGAAAACTCCCAGTAGCTGTTTTAACAATGTTTATTTAAGGGTTAGTTTCTGTTCAATTTCAGGAAAGAAGACTTTATGGCAGCTAGTAACATAGGGATATATGCCCAACCCTTCTCCCTGATAGGGCCACTTGATTTTATTTCTCATTTTAGCCACATGAGTTTATTTCATCTGTCAGCTGCGGGTATATTTTAACAAAGACTGGGGGAGCTAGACCCCACACTTCATGGGAGAAATATCAAGAAATGTGTGGTCATCTTTTTTTTTTAAGAGATGGGGTCTCAGTCTGCTCCCCGGGCTAGAATGCAGTGGCTATTCACAAGCATGATGGTAGGACAATACAGCCTTGAACTCACAGGCTCAAGCAAGCCTCTTGCCTCAGCCTTCCAAGTAACTGGGACTACAGGCACATGCCACTGCACCTGGCAATATGTTCATCTTTAATCCACCATGCCATTCTCAGGGTAAAAGGCAGTAGACATTCTACAGAGAGTGGTATGACAGAAAGGGAATTCTGTTCCCTTTCTATTCCAGAATTAAATAGATAGGAACAATAAACTAGTAGAAATTGCTACAGTTAAGACATATAGTTAAGGAAATTATTAAAGCTAATGTGGATTCCAAAAACATATGAGTATATTATAAACAACTTCACGCCAAAACATTTGAAAATTTATATGAATATGAAAATTTTCTAGAAAATACAAATTATAAGACTGAGTTAGGCAAAAACAAAATGAACTGGGTAGTCTTATGCTATGAAAGAAATTGAATCCGAAATCAAACATCTTGCCGCATGGAAAACTCCAGGCCCAAATAACATCACTAATGATGACTTCCAGTCATTCAAGGAATAAATCATTCTAATCATATCCAAGTCTTCCAGAGAATAGAAACAGAGGTTATAATCCCCATATTATTTAATGAGGCTAGCATAATCTCATGTATGATATATGTTTATTAGATAAATTGGCCTGTAATTGCTTTTTCTTATGCTGTCCTTCTCAGCATATTAATGGCCCAATTTTGTTAGTATCCTTTAAGATTTTAGTATCTTAAAATATGGCTTACATTATATATTTAATATTAACATACTATCAAACAATGATTAAACATTAATCCATGTTAATGCATGAAGCTCAGTCCCTCTCAAGAAACTTAAAAGACATAGGTGATTGGATTCCAGGTGATTCTTTCTCTTTTACATTTTTTGATATGACCAGGATAAAAAGGGTTTTTGATGTGAGAGTGTATTCTGTTTTACTCTCCTTTTCTCTTTTCCTACTAAAGATAGTTTTGTCATTGCCCATTTGGATTCTCCCTTCCTACTTTCTCATGAGGATTCCTTCCTTGCTGGACCTGTTCTTTTGTGATGCAAAAGTGTAAGAATGAGACAATGGAGAGTCCTTAGCCATAGAGGCTATGCTACTTGCCATTGAAAGTAATGGCAAAAACCACAATTACTTTTGCACCAACCTCACATATAACAAAGACCTGGGAGGGGAAGATGAAGTGATCCAAAGATCTGGGTTTCTGGGAAGGTTTTGGGAGTTTCCTAAGAGTCTTCAGAGAAATAACAAAATCAATAAGAGGTGCAGCAAACCACCATGGCACATGTATACCTATGTAACAAACCTGCACGTTCTGCACATGTATCCCAGAATTTAAAGTATAATTTTAAAAAAGAGGTATTTTAGAAAGTATAGTTTGGTAATATAAATTTGATCATTATTTTTGGTCTGTAGATGCAAGTAAATATTAAAATTACTTTTCAGTGACTGTTGCAGTAGTAGCTAACCTTATAGTGCTAGTCTTTGCTAACTTATGACGCCCTTCAAAGACTAATATGGAGCACTACAAGGAACATGTCCAATTTTTACACTAACAATTTAAAAAATACAAATTTAACCAAGATATCAGCTGGGGGTCCCCTGTCCTGAACTGAGGAAACTTGACTTGATCTTGCTACCCGAGAAGAACCGAGGTTCTCCTGGTAACAAGTGACTTGTCACAAGAACATGGGGTTTTGATGAGCAGTTTTATTAGTTGTCAAAAGTAAGGAGAGCACTGGGACTATTCTCCAAAGCAGTGTCTCCCTGAGGGGAAGTGACAGGAGGGTTTTATGGGACAATGGAGAGGGGAAGAGGGTACATCACTGCATAGAGAGGAGGGGTCCCACTAGCACAGATGCATTGAGTCATCATGCCAGCACATGATGTTATGGTAATGAAGCCACAGCTGGTCCTCGGATGGAAACTTTAGCATGGCAATGAGGAAAGTTCACTCAGATTCATGTATAAATGGATCTGTCAGGAACTGTTTTCAACTGACTAGGTGGTCACATACCACACAGGGCTTGAACACCGAAAGCCTGTAAGATAGGCTGCTATAAAGCAGGTAGATTGTTCAAGGTGGATGAATTCCTATAGTCCTCAGAAGACCCTCCCTGTCTGTTTACAATCTGATTTCTAACCTATAAAAACACTTCCAAAAATTACAACAAATTCCTGAAGGGTTTATGTTCTCAGAACCACTTTTTCCATCCTGGTTGCACTGCTGTGTATACAATATTACACAAAGCTTGAATCTAGATATGAAACTCAACACTCTCCTCAGTGTGCACACACACACGCACAGATGGCATAAAGCATTCACGAGTTTAGTAGATTTCGAAGGAGGAGATAGGAAATAGCTTCTATCTCAGCTATTCAATTTCCCAAAGAATATTAAGGCTGAACTATTTTTGAATGCTCTTTTGCCACTTTACTATTGTAATATAATTACAAGTTTTCCCCAACTCTCCAGAATCCCTGCCTTCCTCTCCCCTTCTCTTCTCTGTCTTGTACAGAGCAATTTTCCCTCTTCTGATGATGAAAAAATAATAGCTAACATGTATTGAGTACTTCACATGCTTCAGACACTGTGTTGTTTCACAAGTATTACCATGTTTATTTCTCACAACCACCCTAGGAAGTAACTGTTAATATTATTGTCTTTATTATTGATGAGGAAACTAGAAGATTTAGTGATTCTTCCACATTCACACAGCTAATCAGTGGCAGAGCTGAGATTTGAACCCATACAGTCTGATTCTAGAGCCTGTCCTTTGAGCCACTATGTAATACTGCCTGCAACTATAACATATGGTTTTGGCAACTGCCAAACCCTTTCCACAAAGTACAATTTATCACAAATGAGCTTTTTACCCTGAAACTCTTCTCACTGTGAGAAGAATTCTGAGACCAATAATTGTTAAGATAAAATGTTTTCTCATCTCACTATCTCATCTCACTACACTTAATTTTTTTAAAACGTGAGACATAAATTTGGCATGGAACAAGGTAATAATAAACATATAAATAAACAATACAAATATAACTATTTGATCACACTAAGGATATTTATACTGATAAATCAGTGCTCAGACTCAAGGCATAATTATCTGCTTGGGAAAATCGGAGAAGACAAGGGAAAAGGGTGGGGAGCAGAGAGGATCTGAAATGATACCTGTATTCTAAAATAACTTAGGTCTGGGGATACTACCTTCATTATAAAGGTAGAGTCACGTGAATAATGCCATTTCCTACATGTACAGCTTTGGTGGTCTCAATCTATTAAATAGAGATCAGAATGAGGAAGTACAGGCAGCAAACAATAATTAGGAATTAGATGAAGTGGAAGGAATTCATTGTTCTCTATAAGGCTTTGTGTTAGAGACCAGCTGAGGGGAGGCAACCAATAATACAAGATTCAAGGTAGAAGATAGATCTATTGATTATATAAACACATAGAGAGGGACCTGCAAAGGTGTTCTTTAGGATATGAGCCCCTAAATATGAGCGTCACATGAACAACTGAAAGTATTTGTACAAACCAGGGTTTTCTAGTGAAAGGAAGAGAGAGATTGAGCTTAAGGAATTGCCTTACAGATGGGTGCAATGGCTTACCTTTGCACTCCCAAACACGGCACTTTGGGAGGCCAAGGAGGGAGGATCACTTGTAGCTAGGAGTTCAAGACCAGCCTGGGCAACATAGAAAGGGAATTCAAGACCAACCTGGGTAACACAGAAAGACCCAATCTCTATTTTAAAAAAATAAAAAGGAATTGCTTTACCTTATGTGACAGACTGGCAAGTCTGAAATTTGAAATTCATAGGGCAGGCTAGAAACCCAGCCAAGATTTCTATGTCCATTGTGAGGCAGAATTTCTTCTTCTCTGGGAAACCTCAGCTTTTGTTTTTAAGGCAACTGATTGGATGAGGCCAACTCACGTTATCTAGGTCAATCTACTGAAAGTCAACTGATTATAGATCTTCAGCACATCTACAAAATACTTCTATAGACTAATATCTAGATTAATGTCTGAGCAAACAACTGGGTGCCATACCTAGCCAAGTTGATTAATAATTGTAACCATCAAAGTATTCTTTTGAGACATTAGATTCTAGATCTGGAGACTAGAAGGAAAGATTTATGGTGCAACAAGGGGATTTGGCTCAGTAAGGAAAACTTGTGACTGAGGGAGGGGAGCCAGGCTGATGTGAAAGTAGTGGACCTTTCTTTGAGAAACTAGTGAAATGGGAGAATATATGTAATAAGTTAGAAGAACAGGGTTTTAAATGTTAGGTGAAATAAGAATTACCTGGGAAATTTGTTATAAATCAAGATCTCTGCATTTTTTTATTCCATAAGTCTGTTTTGAAATCTATATTATAACAATGATCCCAGGTGATGCTGATGCAGGTCACACAAATATGAAAATTGAGGAAAAACTGATGTTAATGACAGACATTCATCCCATAGCTAAAAATGAGTTCCTAAACATAATACAATCTCAATGAGGACAAGCTTCACCAACTGAAATGATAGAGTGACCAACTAGACCTGAATTATATCATCCCACAGAACGAAGATAAGGTCCATAAAACAAAAGAAAATGATAGCCTAGATATGCCAAGCAAATTTAATTTCAGAATAGCCATTCTTGAATGTACGATGGATTCAGAACAAGTCACAATTGAAAGCCAATTCAGGATATGGCCTGTACTCCACTTTCTATCCCTACGCCTATCATTTGTTTATGGTAATAAAATTAGAGCATATCACAGAGAAATAGAACAAAGTAACTGCAATGCTAAGTGAACAGTTTGTTCTCTGTACCCAGTTTTTCAAACTGCTGTTTATGAAAAACACAACTGCATTCTTTTTGCCAAATGAGATGCTCACCAGTTTGAATGACTTATATAGGATATATTAGAATGCAAGCATACCAAAGACAAAGCTCTGATAGAAGATGAGCTTGAAATAAAATTTTAATTGAATTACTGTTGTGGAGAGTAGAATCAAACTTTCATCTTGTAAGACAAAGCACTATTATTACCATGTGTTTGAAACTGCTCTTGTAGCCATGCAAGAAGAAAAATAAAAATCTCTCCCTCTTTGAACTTAATCTAATTCATAATTGCCAGCCAAAGACCTCTAAGTAGTTTCCTATCATTTAGAATCATGAATTTCTAGACTCTTACATGAATAAGTGGCCTTGATATTAAATCCAAATATCCAAATCTCCTACACAATATATTGAGTAAAGGTCTTCAGGCTTTAAAGTTTCTGATGATGGGAAAGTATTACCTCAAAAGTACCTCTGTACACTTAGCAACACTAATTTGAAAGTTCCTATCTTTGATGTATTCTGTTTTCTCTCACTTCTTTCCCACAATAACCCTCTGTATTAACCAGGGCTTTCCAGAGAGACAGAACCAATACGATATATGTTTAAATAAATAGATGATACGTAGGAAGAGGATTTATTAGGGGAATTAGAGCACATAACTATGGAGATTGAGAAGTCCCACAACAGGCTGTCTGTAAGCTGGAGACCCTGGGGTGCTAGGTACGTGGCTCAGCCCAAGTTCTAAAGCACCACAATCAGGGAAGACAAGAGTATATTTGTCAGTCTGAGGCCAAAGACCTGAGAATCCAATGGGTGCCGGTGTAAGGCCTAAAGTCACCATGCTGGAGTCTGGAGTTTCAATGTCCAGAGGCAGGAAGGGGAGAGTGTTTAAGCTCCAGGAGAGAGAGAGTGGCAGAAAGGGAGAGGAAGTTCTTTCTCATCTCTTTTGTTCTGTCCAGGCCCCCAGCCAATTGGATGGTATCTGCTCACATTGAGAGCAGATCTTCCTGACTTGATCCACTGATTCACATGCCAATCTCCTCTGGAAACACCCTCACAGACACACCCAGAAGTAATGCTTCATCAGTTCTCTAGGTATTCCTTAATGCAGTCAAGTTAAAATTAACAGCCACTTAAAATTAACTATCACACCTTCACTGCCACTCCATCCTACCCCTTACCTCCAACAAACAAAAACAGCCACATACATACAGACACACCCCCCATCACACACAGTCCAACCTCTTGGGGACCTTTGAAAGCACTGATCATGGCAAGGAAGCAGACAAGCAGGGCTAGAAAACATTAATTGTTACTCCAAGAAATACTATGGATTCCACATGGTAATCTTTATCAAGTTTAGAATACTAATATTTTATTGAAAGCCTGAGAAGTAATTAATTTTCAGTTTATTGTTTGTTTGTTGAGGGACTTTTGCTATGTTGCCCGGGCTGGTCTTGAACTTCACATCTCAGCCTCCTGAGTAGCTGGAATTAGATACTGGTGTCACTGTGCCCAGCTATAAACTCAATATTTAATCAGAAAAGAGACTAGAGCTATAATTATAATGTATAAGGCAAATTGGCAACTGTTTTCAAGCATTATGAGTTGTTCGATCCAAAATTTTTGCTTCATTCTTTATAGTGAAAGCATCTAAGAAAGTGGGAAGGATGAAATATAATTTGATATTAGACTGATGAGAATATAGATAAATAACTAACGATGTGATTTCTGAATAGGCAGATCACATGACTCCTCATCACATAAGCAGACATTTTGCAACAGAACCTTTAATGACACCTTTCTTTAAAATGAATGCTCAGATCGTATACATTGATAATTCCATATAAAATGTGGCATGGCAGTTAGTCAAGGTTCTTGATGCCTTCTGGACATCTAATTAATGCCCCAGTGTTTCATAAAAGATGAATCAAGTTAGATAATACTTAACCAATTATTTTGTAGCTATATTTTAAAGCTATTACCTTGTAAAAATAATTTCTTGAAAATATACACATTTTATATATAATATAAAATTTTTCTAAATTGTTTAGGCTCTTTTTACAAACATTAATAGGAAGAATATTAATTTTTTCCAACCTGAAACTACTCATGGATTGAAGCGGCACTGTTGGTAAAATGCTGTTGGTAAAACAGCATTATTTACTGGCATTTCTTTAAAACTTTACTGAAAGTTAACAGTAACTACATCATAGAGCTTATAATTATATTTGCAAAGATAATAGTGAAAAGTGAATTTCCTTTGTATAAAAGAAATCTTGACCTAGTCAAATAAAAGGAAAAGGAATTAGAAACTGCTTCTGCTATTTACCAGCTATGTGACAATGAAAAAGTTATTTATCTTCTATAAGTCTTGGTCTCTTCATTTGTGATAGAGGTATAAGTTATTACTATTAATTACTGTCATTATAGCATTTACAGCATTGTTGTGAAAATTATAAATATTTTATATGAAATAACAAATATAGTACTTGGTACATAGCGAGCTTCAGTAAATCATAGCTGTTGTTGCTGTCATCGCTTCTGTTATTTTGAGTGACCAAAAGTCAAAGAAAAAAGATTCAAAACAAAAGCAGAAAGTTTGACTAGTTTTTCTGTAGTTTTGCTATTCTTTTGATTTTCGAAATTGTAAGTATTAAAGTATCATACTAATATAAGAATTCTTATGCTGACAAGCCTAGGCAACACAGTGAGACCCCACATCTGAAAAAAACAATTGTTTAAACTAGCCACGCATAGTGCCTGCAGTCATAGCTACTCTGGAGGCTGAGGTGGGAGGATTCTTTGGCTATGATTTTGCCATTGCACTCCAGCCTGGGTGACATAGTGAGACCATTCGGAAAAAAAGAAAGAAAGAAAGAAAAAAGAATGCTTATACATATTGTCAGCCTCTAGAAGAATCTTCTTAATATATAGTACAACATTTATAAATAAATATGCAAAAAAACAGAGGAAGGAATTATCATCATATCATTTAAATAAGGAAATTGGGCCTCGGAGAAGTTGCTGCTTGATCTTGATCACAGAACAAGTGCGCTGGAAAGTCAGAACTTAAGGCCAGGTCTGTGAGACAAGTTTCAGTGTTTGGAATAAAAAATTATGAAGAAAATTGAAGCCAAAAAACTTTTCTATTAACAAAAGAGTGGTCCCATCTAAGAATATAAACCAAGAGTATACAAGCAAAGATATACAAGCAAAGATCAAATTATTTGATTCGTCATAGATCCCAAGTGAAAAAGATCACCTCTTACAATTCATATTATGTTCATAAAATGATAAAATCAAATGCAGGATCTGCATAAGAAAAACCTCTTAAATGTTTTCATTAATTGTTAATTATTTACTTATAATAACATATTAACTTTAATTTATACTTAAATTATAAATATTAATATTGTTATATTTATATAATATATATCTTACATAATATAATATCTAATTATTTATTCTCAATATTTGCCAGGAAACATATAGCTATAACATTCACTACAGGAGAAAAGTCACTTAAGTCACTCTTCATTAAAGTCACTCTTTATTAAAATATGCTTCACAGTCCATTTTCTTTATGAGTTGAACTATTATTTTGTAATACCTAATATAAACAATTATGTGACTAAAAATTCATCAAAAGAAATGGTTTTCTCCCCTTAAATTCCAGTTGGTCTGTCAGTGTACTGAGGAGTGTGAATAGAGCTAAGAAGATGACTTAGCTGATCCACCAAAAAGGAGCTCAATAAGTACTTGTTGATTATTTGACTGACCTGTCTATCAAAGCTAAAGAAAACTACTATCAGCTTAGGAGCATTTCAACTTCAATATTTTCAGCTTGCTATATTCAAAAGCTATCCTGAAGAAAGGAGATTTCCTTATTTAATAATGCATTTTAATTAATAAAGGACAAGGCATCAGATGGTAACAAGCAATTATGGTTATATGAGAAAATGTCATACTTCTTGGATGCATACTAAAATATGCTGGTGTGTAAGAATAAAATAACAGTGTCTGGAACTTGCTGTAAGATACTTTAGCAAATGAATATAGACCAGAAATGCATATATATTTTCACCAAAGACATGTACAGGAATGTTAATGGCAGCACTATTTCTAATACCAAAGACAGGAAATAACCCAAATGTTCAACAGATTTAAAATTGATAAACAGTGGTCTATACATTCAATTGAATACTATACTACAACAGAATGAACTACAGCTGGGTGAGTCTCATAAACATAATGTTGAGCAAATCAAGACAGATGCAAAATATATACTATGTAATTTAATTTATATAAAATTTCCAAAACAGGTAAAACTAATCTGCTTTGATAGAGGTCATAATACTGGTTACTCTTGAAGTTGGGAATAGTGATGGAGGTGTCTGGATGGAGTAAAATAGCGAGGGGGTGTAAGGACGGAGAGAAAGCTTCTTCTCCACCCACTGAAGATTTGTTACAATTACTGACAATAGACAGATTTTAAAAAGAAAAAAGCATACAAATTTATTAACAAACATATGGACATGGAGTCCTACAAAGATGAGACTCCAAGAAGGCCTAGATGGTTGAGGCTTACATACACTCTTCATAGGGGAGACAGAAATGGAGAGTTTAGGCAATTGGGAGGGGTAGTAAACGATTTTCAGGGGAAATGAACGAGCCCAGTGCTCAAACAATTTTAAGTGAGTGATTCTCTTTGGAAATTGAATGGGACCAGAGAACAGATAACAGTTTGGGACAAAGTTTGTGTGGGCCCTGGGTGTGCTGTTTAATGCTTAGTCTCTTTTTCTGAAATATGAGTTTTATTCTTTTCCGTCTAATGAAATTTCAGGGAGGGGATTGAAGGCAAATGTGTTCCAATTTGGTGGGTCCAGATTTTAGGTAGATAAGGGAATTTCAGAGGACGGTTTCATCCTGTGGTTTGGGAAAGAGAAAACTGAGAGGCAGAAGGTCAGGGCAAGGTCACAGAGACATTGAGGCTGCTGCTTTAGTTCAGCATGTAAAAGTGCCATGTTTTTATGTATTGCTTTCCGAGCCCTGTTAAATTAAGTTTAACATAAAGTTGTATCTTTCATTTAAAGGTTTCTATAACTTAACTGCATGTGTAAACAGACTGTAACCTACTCTTGTGCCAATCACCGAGTTTCCGCCAATCAAAAGTAGCCAACTCTTCAAGCTGGGTTCAAATAAGGCAAGCTCTAATCTGTAACCAATCTGACTGTTCCTGTACCTTACTTCTGCTTTCTGTATGTCTCTCCTTTTTCTAGCCATAAATCTTCTTTGACCACACATGATAGCACTGGAATCTCTCTGAAGCGAAATTAGGTTTGGTGGGCTGCCCGATTCACGGATCATTCTTTGTTCAATGAAGGTCTGTTAAATTTAGTTTGTCTAAGGTTTTTAACAGACCCAAAAGGGGCATTAGAAATCTTGGGGTTTTGCTGATGTTCTGCTTCTTGATGTAGATGCTTATACTGGTATATTCTCGTGGTATATGGGACTTTTCCTGTATTTGTTATCTTTAAAAAAAAAAAAAAAAAAAAAAGTTTGTGTAAAATACTTCTGAAACCAAGTAAAATGTTGAAGCGATCTCTGGAAAGTCTCAGTAACTGTTAAAATTGGGTGATAAACAGCTGAATTCTACCAGAGGTACAAGGAGGAGCTGGTACCATTCCTTCTGAAACTATTCCAATCAATAGAAAAAGAGAGAATTCTCCCTAACTCGTTTTATGAGGCCAACATCATCCTGATACCAAAACCTGGCAGAGACACAACAAAAAAAGAGAATTTTAGACCAATATCCCTGATGAACATCGATGCAAAAATCCTCAATAAAATACTGGCAAACCGAATCCAGCAGCACATCAAAAAGCTTATCCACCATGATCAAGTGGGCTTCATCCCTGGGATGCAAGGCTGGTTCAACATATGCAAATCAATAAACATAATCCAGCATATAAACAGAACCAAAGACAAAAACCACATGATTATCTCAACAGATGCAGAAAAGGCCTTTGACAAAATTCAACAGTCCTGCATGCTAAAAACGCTCAATAAATTCGGTATTGATGGAACGTATCTCAAAATAATAAGAGCTATTTATGACAAACCCACAGTCAATATCATACTGAATGGGCAAAAACTGGAAAAATTCCCTTCGAAAGCTGGCATAAGACAGGGATGCCCTCTCTCACCACTCCTATTCAACATAGTGTTGGAAGTTCTGGATAGGGCAATCAGGCAAGAGAAAGAAATCAAGAGTATTCGGTTAGGAAAAGAAGAAGTTAAATTGCCCCTGTTTGCAGATGACATGATTATATATTTAGAAAACTCCATCATCTCAGCCCAAAATCTCCTTAAGCTGATACGAAACTTCAGCAAAGTCTCAGGATACAAAAATTAATGTGCAAAAATCACAAGCATTCTTATACACCATTAACAGACAAACAGAGAGCCAAATCATGAATGAACTTCCATTCACAATTGCTTCAAAGAGAATAAAATACCTAGGAATCCAACTGACAAGGGATGTAAAGGACTTCTTCAAGGAGAACTACAAACCACTGCTCAGTGAAATAAAAGAGGACACAAACAAATAGAAGAACATATCATGCTCATGGATAGGAAGAATCAATATCGTGAAAATGGCCATACTGCCCAAGGTAATTTATAGATTCAATGCCATCCCCATCAAGCTACCAATGAGTTTCTTCACAGAATTGGAAAGAACTGCTTTAAAGTTCATAAAGAACCAAAAAAGAGCCCGCATTGTCAAGACAATCCTAAGTCAAAAGAACAAAGCTAGAGGCATCACACTACCTGACTTTAAACTATACTACAAGGCTACAGTAACCAAAACAGCATGGTACTGGTACCAAAACAGAGATATTGACCAATGGAACAGAACAGAGTCCTCAGAAATAATACCACACATCTACAGCCATCTGATCTTTGACAAACCTGAGAAAAACAAGAAATGGGGAAAGGATTCCCTATTTAATAAATGGTGCTGGGAAAATTGGCTAGCCATAAGTAGAAAGCTGAAACTGGATCCTTTCCTTACTCCTTATACGAAAATTAATTCAAGATGGATTAGAGACTTAAATGTTAGACCTAAAACCATAAAAACCCTAGAAGAAAACCTAGGTAGTACCATTCAGGACATAGGCATGGGCAAGGACTTCATGTCTAAAACACCAAAAGCAATGGCAACAAAAGCCAAAATTGACAAATGGGATTTCATTAAACTAAAGAGCTTCTGCACAGCAAAAGAAACTACCATCAGAGTGAACAGGCAACCTACAGAATGGGAGAAAATTTTTGCAATCTACACATCTGACAAAGGGCTAATATCCAGAACCTACAAAGAACTCAAACAAATTTACAAGAAAAAAACAACCCCATTGAAAAGTGGGCAAAGGATATGAACAGACATTTCTCAAAAGAAGACATGCATACAGCCAACAGACACATGAGAAAATGCTCGTCATCACTGGCCATCAGAGAAATGCAAATCAAAACCACAATGAGATACCATCTCACACCAGTTAGAATGGCAATCATTAAAAAGTCAGGAAACAACAGGTGCTGGAGAGGATGTGGAGAAATAGGGACACTTTTACACCATTGGTGGGACTGTAAACTAGTTCAACCATTATGGAAAACAGTATGGCGATTCCTCAAGGATCTAGAACTAGAAGTACCATATGACCCAGCCATCCCATTACTGGGTATATACCCAAAGGATTATAAATCATGCTGCTATAAAGACACATGCACATGTATGTTCATTGCAGCACTATTCACAATAGTAAAGACTTGGAATCAACCCAAATGTCCATGAGTGACAGACTGGATTAAAAAAATGTGACTCATATACACCATGGAATACTATGCAGTCATAAAAAAGGATGAGTTCGTGTTCTTTGTAGGGACATGGATGCAGCTGGAAACCATCATTCTCAGCAAACTATCGCAAGAACAGAAAACCAAACACCGCATGTTCTCACTCATAGGTGGGAACTGAACAATGAGATCACTTGGACTCGGGAAGGGGAACATCACACACCGGGGCCTATTATGGCGAGAGGGGAGGGGGGAAGGGATGGCATTGGGAGTTATACCTGATGTAAATGACGAGTTGATGGGTGCTGAGGGGTTGATGGGTGCAGCACACCAACATGGCACAAGTATACATATGTAACAAATCTGCACATTATGCACATGTTCCCTAGAACTTAAAGTATAATAAAAATAAATAAGAAATAAAATACAAGAAACTAAAAAAAAAAAAAAATTGGGTGATAAATATGTGGGGATTTATTTTACTCTTCTACTTTTTTTGAAATTTTTCATATTAAAAAGTTAAATGTAACTTGAAAAATACTATATCATTAAGTGAGGATCTGAGAATGTAAAGTTTATGTACCCTTCAGATACACAAATTTAAGAATTTAAGTTATAGGTTTATAAATACATATTACATTGACTTTTGTGAAAAATCATCAAGAGTCTGCCCCAAATATCCTTTCCCTATATACACAACAGTTTGTTAAATTAAATTGAGCCACACACCTTAGAGAGATTACCAGGCTAACACAAATATAATCATATTCAATTCCAGCATTTCCTTATTAAAGAAGCTGAAGAAGTTAAACCAAATTGTCAACACTATAACAAAGGTTGGACACCTTTCCTGACACCTGAATAAAATAGTTATGCCTAAGTGAGTTTTATTAATGTTTATGGTGTGCATTATAAAAACTAATTATAAAAGATTTGGATGAGAGTGGGATGAGAAGGAAAAGGAAAAGGAAAAGGTTAGTGGCTTCAGAGCAGTACATCTACAATTTTCAGCAAAGTCATTTCAAATTTAGATGCACGTAGAGTTGAACAAAATATTATTAGGCTATTGATTTTAAAAGGTAAAGAAAAATTTAGCCTACAAGGAACAGTACAATATTTCATTAAGTTAACATGAAACCTCAAGAGTTTGCTGAATAGAACCTACTGGGTGTGCATGCCAGACACATTGTCTTTCAAATTAGACCATTTTTATACCCACTATGAAGAATGCTCTTTCTGAGTGTGTCATTAGTTAAGCTTGCAAGCTTAAAATGGTGTTCTCATGGTACATGAAGAAATAATTAATTTCCCCCTCCTCTTTGTTTTATTTCTATGAATATGCTTTTTGCATTACATATAATCAGAAAACTTGATGTCTGAGGTGAGGCTGAACATTAACAGCTCTAAGTATTGATTTTTTTTTTTTCATTTTGAAACCATTTGCTAGATTATTTGAAACCATTTGCTAGATTATTCCTACTTTTTTTGCCTAACTGGATTAAAAAAAAAAAAAAGTTTTACAGCAGTGAGTTACAACAGAAGTCAGTTTCTTTTCAAGCAAACTAGCACTGCTTGTTGCTTTTTTAATGTCAAAGCTCAAAAGGAAATCACACCTAGTTTCAGGGTATATGAATTGTAGTTAATAAACCATTACTCTCTGTGAACATTATGATTCTGGGCTCCTACTATTACATATTCCTTAAATTAAATTTTTTTTTAAATCTCTCTCCATTCAGTACAAGTAGAATAGGCTTAACAGTATGTAATTGCTGATCATTTTTGCCAGATATTTTTATTAGAATTACATAGTAACTGTTAAAATGGGTTTGCATTTTCTTCGGGAACATTAATTTTTGGATTAAATAAAATACATGGTCTTATTTTAAATCGGGTTCATTTTATACAATACACCAAGTTTTAAATGAGCTACCCTACACTTAATGTCATTAGTAAACAATGCACTTAGTCACACAGGAATACCAGGCTCTTGCATTTAAAACACTTCAGCATCTTGTTATGCCAGCCAAACCCCTGCACAGTGATGTAAACTAACAATAGCTACTTACATAACTGAATGGATATAGAAATACAGGTTTTCTAGAACAGACACTGCCTCTTGTCTAGCCTCTCTAGGACAAGGTCAAAATAGTAAACATTATCTTTATATGTTGAATCTATTTGGCATTTTCCCGGGGAAATTGAGAAACTGTTTGTTACCCACATGTTTTTATAGAATTCCAGGGAAAGTCTATCAAATGAGATTTTCCGGATGATTCTTAGCTCTAGACCTTTATTAATGTATGTCACATGATTATCATAGGTCACACGTCTGTTATGCATGGGGCTGACTGTCTACAATGTTAACATCATCCTATTATTAATAGCCAATGATTATTAAGCATTCACAAGGCAATGTGGTAAATCCTTCACAGGCTTAATCTCATTAAATATTCATAAAAGCCCTTCAGTAGATTATACTTCTACTTCATTTCTTCATTTTACAGAAAAAGAACCTGAGACTGAAGAAAGGACAAACAATGTGCTATTGGTTATACAACTGGAAAATAGCAAACTTGGGATTCAAACTAGGTTTAACCAACTCTAAACAGAAAATCACCCTAGCAACTTTTCTAGCTTTTTAGAATACTGACTTTTTCTTTTTTATTTTGTGTCTTCTATTTAAAAGTAGAGCACAAGCATTAGTTGGTAAACTGAAAGTTGCAGCACTAAATCCAACACAATTGAAGTATCTATGCAAGTTATTTGAAAGTGCCTTGTTTTCTTTATTTGAAATAATCATCAAATTGTGCTGCTTTTATAAGAGACAAAATAATAAATAAAAAATAGGAGTTACTCAAAATTTTTCTTAAATTTAATTTCTTAGTTGCTATCAATTATCATAAAGATGAGAGTTCAGATTTTTGAAATAATAACAATATAGAATACACTAGGTTTGTAAATAAGAAACGGATTGTAAAGTTTTTGAATCACAGATACTCAATGGGATAAAAATGTACAAGATCATCTCATTCCTTTCTGCTCACAACCCCAAGCTCCAATCCACTCTCCATAGCACACACACACAAACACAAATACTAATCGAATGCCCTGTAACAGCATTTCCATAAGTGAAGACTCCATCTCTGATTAATTGCTGAGAAATAAAGGGAAAAGGAAACTCTGTCTTAGGTGGAAGCTTATTCCATTTTGCAGGTAGTTCCAAATGCTTAAATTCATCCAAAAATAATGCTTGTCTCCCAGTGTCACTAACTATGGTAACTCTAAATTTAAAACAAAAATTGCCCCAAATAATAATTGCAACATTAATAAATAAGTTGTCTCCCTCTCTTTCTATTTTTCCTTGTGAAGTTTTACCTCTAACTTCTTGTCTATGATTTTAATGTAATCTTAGAAGAGTACACAGACAAACATGCTTTCAATGGGTTTATTTAAATGAAAGCTTCTCAAAATTTCTCACCTCAATAGCCATCTTAGAAAGGCCTTTTGTGGTGGAGCTTGCAGTGAGCCAAGATCGCGCCACTGCACTCCAGACTGGGCTACAGAGCAAGACTCCGTCTCAAAAAAAAGAAAAAAAGAAAGGCCTCTTGTGAGTTATGCATGCCAAAGAGATTTAACTAGAACATATATAGTGCTTAATTTTTGCACATGAAACATTTCACAGCTAGTTTTCCTATGAAATCCTTACATTTACATATATGTATTTGCAAAAAAAGCATAGATTTATACACACAATTAAAACACTTAAGTTTATTGCACACTAAAAAATTATTTTGTTTTATGATAATGAGCAAAAGGAAAAATAAACTTTTATAAGTTTTAAATTAATAATTTACATTATACATATTTTTAAAGAATTAATTTAGTTTATAGATTTATATTATGGCTCAATAAGAAAGAAAGTTTCAAATTGTTTTACCTATGTTGTAACATCAACATAATCAACCAATAGTAGTAACATCTAAAAGACTAATTTAGGCTGGACACTGTGGCTCACACCTGCAATCCCAGCACTTTGGGAGGCCATGCGGGCGGATCACCTGAGGTCAGGAGTTCGAGACCAGCCTGGCCAACATGGTGAAACCCCATCTCTGCTAAAAATACAAAAATTAGTCAGGCGTGGTGGTGGGTGCCTGTAATCCCAGCTAGGGAGGCTGAGGCAGGAAAGTTGATTGAAACTGAGAGGCAGAGGTTGCAGTGAGCCGAGATTGCACCACTGCACTCCAGTCTGAGTGACAGAACAAAACTCCGATTCAAAAAATTAAAATAAAATAAAAATAAATAAAAGACTGATTTGGTTCGTAGGCATAAGAGTACATTTACATAGATAGGTTAGGTTCTAGTATTCAATAGTACAGCAGGGAATTTATATTTAACAATAATTTATTGTATATTTCAAAATAGCTAGAAGAGAAGAATTGTAATATGTTCAACACAAAGAAAGAATAAACGTTTGAGGTGATGGATACCCCAATTACCCTAATCTTGTCATTTTACATTGTATACATGTGTCAGAATATCACATGTACGCAAAAACTATGTACAACTATTATATATAAGAAAAAATACCAACAAAACAAAGCAAAATGAACAAGAAATAAAATATTATAGAATTAAAAAAAAATCAAAGATCAACTCTCCTTCCTGAAAAGCAGTTCTGTTTTCTCATTTCAAAATATAGTATTATAAAAAAAAAATGCTTTGTCATTTACTTTCGAATATTCTTCAGGTGTGCAGATGGTGAATAACTTTGTTTTTGTTTTTGAAACACACTTTATAACTAAATTATAGATTTATGTAAATGCTATTGCTCTGAGAGTCCATTTGCTGTTTAAGAGAGGAGTGATTTTCTTATCTTTGTTTATTTGATATATTAGAGAGAATCTTCCCTGCATATTATCCACAGGTTAAACTTAAGAACAAGCCCAATTAAATTACTTCAAAACCTGGCACCAACCAAATAGGGCTAGCAGTTTTCTATCCATTTACTACAGAAAATTACCGCAACAAATTTTTGTCAGAGAGAACTCTCATTTTTAAGGCAAAATTGAATGATGTTATTAGTAGAATAAGTAGGTTAATTAAAAAGTTTGTTGTAGATAAGTATTGTTATTATCTAAATTTAGATTAATGCTTCAAGTTATTTCTGCTGCTAAAAGATAGCAATACTAAAATTGATCAGAAAATTTGAGATAATATTTGAAGTTAGTGCCACTCACATAGTAACAAATGTATTTTTGAGTTATTTATTTTCAGTTTAAGCATCAATGAAAAAATAAGATATGTCCCTAGAGGAATAATTTAATTTATGTGACTCGCATCTTTAAATATCTAATTACACATATCTAAATAAGATAGTTTTACTTTCTAAATTGTTTTTCTCCTAAATCATCAAAAATATTTTTATTAAAAACTCTGGTGGGAGCCGGGCACAGTGGCTCAGATCTGTAATCCCAGACTTTGGGAGGCTGAGGCAGGATAAAACTTGAGGCCAAGAGTTCAAGACCAGCCTGGCCAACATAAAGAAACCCCATTTCTACTAAAAAATACAAAAGTTAGCCAGGCATAGTGGCGCATGCCTGTAATCCCAGGTACTCGGGAGGCAGAGGCAGGAGACTTGCTTGAACCCAGAAGGCGGAGGTTGCAGTGAGCGTAAGAGGCAATAATTAGAGTAAACAGGGGGAAAAAGCCAGAAAACTCTCTAAGGGGAAAGAAAAAAGTAGGTAACAGCAAATAAGAATTATCCCTGTTGAAGGTGTAGGGAGGGGGGTTTGGTAATTCTGGAAGTAGCCTCTTCCCATGATGCGATATCGTAATACAACAATAAAAATGCAGAAACTAGAGCAATAAGTAAAAACATGAATAAATTTTATAAAGAATTGTATAATGTTGAGTAAAAGGATACAGTACAAAAATACACATTGTATGGTTTCATATCTATAAAGTTCAAAAAAATATATAACTAAATTACAGCACTGGAAATCAAGATAATGTGCAGAGGCAGTAATGATTGGGAAGGGGTATAATCCATACTGGTAGCATTTTGGCAGTGTTCTATTTTTTTGACCTGGACAGTGGTTTTATAAGTTTTGTTTTGTGTTCAGTCGTTGAGTTATACATTTATACCTTGTGTACTTCTCTTTATATGTGTTACATTCAAAGTGGAGCAAAACAAAAAGTATTGATAAAAAAGGTCAAGCCCAAAAAGCAATGATATACTAGTAAGACTCAAAGCCAAACCGTAAACTTCAATTATCAAATTTTTAAGGCTCACATACTAATATCAATCTGTGAACGTGGGTAAGTGGGACTAAACGACAGGGGAAAAAAAAGTTTATTTAAAAAAATAAAACCAGTGAATTTAAAATGAAGGTCAATTTTGAGAATTTTTTGCTGAGATTAAAGAAAATGTTTTATATAAACATTAAATGCAAACTACTAGCATTGGACTTAATAGAGAAACAACAGACACATTCCCATTAAATCAGGAATAAGTAAAAGATATTCTTTACCACCATTATTGTTTAACACTCATGCATTCATTCAACAAATATTTATTTAGAGCCAACTGGTGCTAACCACCATTTTAGAGAGGACAAATCTTTGTATAAAAATAAATATCCCACTTCCATAAAGACCACAGTATTAAGAAAAAACCAATAAATACATAAACAAATACTAGATGGGAAAAACAGCCATGGACGAAAAATAAAGCAGGGTAATAGAGATGGAATGAGATAAATTGGAGTAAAGGGTGTAACATTGTTAATTTATATAAAGTGATCAGGAATATCATCTCTGTTAAGATAACACTTGGGTAGAGACTTACAGAAAGTAAGGGAGCAAATCATGGCAACATGTGGAGGGGAATCATTAAGACATTAGCCAATGCAAACACATATCAGAAAGAGTAAGCAGAACAAAAATTGGAATGGAAAAATAGATTATCATTATTAGTAGATACTAAAATTGTTTATCTAGAAAATGCAAGAGAATCAGCTAAAAAGCTATTTCAAACACCAGTAAGACAACCAGTATAATACTAATATACAAATAAATAGGCTTTATATATTCAAACAACAATTTAGAAGATGTAATGAAAAAAATTAAAACAACAAAAAGGATAAAACATCAGGAATAAATAAAATAAGAAATATATTAGCTTGATATGAGGAAAACCTTAAAATGCCACTGATGGATACAAAACAGGAGGCAATTATGTGGAAAGACATATCATGTCCCTGGAAAGAAAAATTTAAGTTTATAAATACTTTAATATTCTTTAATTTTTAAATTTTAACTTTATCCCAATAAAAATAGTTAGACAATATTTTTTTAATTTCAGAAGGTGCTTCTAAAGTTCATACAAAAATAATCAAAAAAGAATAGCCAGGAAATTCTGAAAAATAAAGGTACTGAAGTAGGAGTAAAGAATGTTTCCAATTCCAGGTATTTTGTCATTGAAAAACTACAATAGTTAAATTAGAATGAGAAAGAGAGAGACATCATCAAGGTGGCAGAATAGGTGGCTCTATACTTTTCCTCAACCTACAGACACATTGAATAAACAGCACAGATGGATCAATTTCCTCTGTGAAATATACAGACACTAATTGAGAGACTCCTGCACATGGGGTGACTGAGAGGATACTGATATCAAAACAGATAGGAAAAGCTGAGTCACACACTTGCCATAAACCCCATCCATAGCACAGTGCCATACAATTAGGAGGGAACTGCTAAATTTCAGCTGAAGAGCAATGAGTTTGCACGTCACATCTAGTGCCCCAACTTTTCCAGCTGAGGCCTGAGCAACTGGCTCCTAACTCATCTGTCTCTGTGAGCTAGCAGCCTAGCACTCATTAGTCCCCTCGACGAACAAAGAAAAAAGAGGTAGTTTAGAATGGATGCACAGACACTTCTTGTAGCACTTCCTCCTGGCTCAGTGCAGAGTAAATAGACAATAAATTCCAGCTCCCAACTTCTTCCTCAAAGAAATTAGACTACATATCTAATGTATTAACTTTTCTGGCTGCTGCCCAAAGGTTGGTTCCTAACTAGCCTCTCTTTAGGAGCTATGGGGAAGGCAATTGCTAATACTCTTAAGAGTGTGAATGAGTATGTAAGCACTCTGTGGCTCATCCCCCTGGATTGCTCCAGCAATAAAACAGAAGTCTTCAGCTTCTACCTGGAAAGAGCTGAAATACTACCCATCTGGCCTCTCCCCATCTTAACTTTTCCAACTGCTGCCTGACAGTGTGACTTGCAACTCATCTGTTTTAGGCCACTGACAGGACATAGCATGCTCTAGTTTCCTGGGGGTCGATAAGAACAAATATGGTGGGTTTGGGAGAGCAAAAAGCTTCAGTAAGTACTGAGCATCTCTGGTCAGGCTGATGAGGTTCATCTCCCCTATAAGGCCAGTATGTGAAGATGCAGTGATATGGTTTGGATATGTGTCCCCAGAAAAATCGTCTGTTGAATTGTAGTCCCCAGTATTGGAGGTGAGGACTAGTGGGAGGTGGTTGCATCGTGGGGGTGGATTCTCACGAATGGTTAAGCACCATCCCCTTGATGCTGTTCTCATGAGAGCGAGTTCTCATGAGAGCGAGTTCTCATGAGAGCAGGCTGTTTAAAAGTATGCAGCACCTCCCCCTTCACTTACTCTTGCTCCTGCTTCTGCCATGTGAGACACCTTGCTCTCCTTTACTTTCCCCCCATGACTGGAAACTTCCTGAGGTCTCTCCAGAAACAGAAGCTGCTCATTCTTCTGTACAGTCTGTAGAACTGTAAGCCAATTAAACCTCTTTTCTTTATAAATTACCCAGTCTCAGGAATTTCCTTACAGCAGTGAAAGAATGGACTAACACACTGAGAAAGGTGGCTGATTTATCTGATACACAGAAGCCAACACAAGAGTCAAAGAAAATGAAAAAACAAGGAAATATGCTTCAAATAAAAGTTAAGATAAATCTCCAGAAACAAAATCTAATGAAATAGAGGTGTATGATTAATCTGATGGAGAAATTTTTAAAATTCTCATAAAGAGGCTTGCCAAGCCTAGGAGAGCAAGGGTTTAACAGTGAGAATTTCAACAAAGAGACAGAAAATATTTTAAAGTACCAAACAAAAATCATACAGCTGAAGGATACAATAACCAAACTGAAAAATGCAATACAGAGGTTTCAAAAGAACATTAGATCATGGAGAAGGAAGGATCAGCAAACTAAAAGACAGGTTATTGGAAATCTGACTGAGAGAAGCAAAAAGAGAAAAGAATGAAAAGGAGTGAAGATAGCTTAAGGAACTTAAAGGATACAAGAAAGCAGCCACTGTACATAGTATGGGAGTTCCAGAAGGAAAAGACAAAGGGGAAAGCAATTATTCAAAGAAATATTAGCTGAAAACATCCCAAACCCAGAGAAAGAAAAAGACATCCAAATCCAATGAAACTTAAAGAACATCAAGTAAAAATGCTGAGATTACAGGTGTAAAGCACCATGGCCAGCCAAAACTATGACATATTTTATGTAAGCATACCAAAGAAAATATCTATAAAAGTCACACAAAAGAAAAGAGAGACACGAATCAAAGCCTATCAATTAACAGAAAAATAACAGCTGGGCACAGTGACTCACACCTGTAATCCCACCACTTTGGGACACCAAGGTGGGAGGAACACCTGAAGCCAGGAGTTTGAGATCAGCCTGCAAAACACGGTGATACTCTGTCTCTATAAAAAATAAAAATTAAAAAGTAGCCAGGTGTGGTGGCACATGCCTGTTGTCCTAGCTGCCTTGGAGGCTAAGGTAAGAGAATCACTTGAGCCCAGATCTTGAAGGTTGCAGTGAGCATAATCATGCCAATGCTGCACTCTAGTCAGGATGACAGAGTGAGATCCTGTCTCAAAAAAAAAAAAAAAGACAAAACATACACTATGACAGCAAGAGAGAAAAAGAGGGACAAAAAAATTACAAGAAAAACAAAAGTCAACAAATTAGTAAATCTGTCCTTATCAATAATAATTAGTTAAATGTAAATGGAATAAATTCCTGCATTAATCAAAATTTTCTAGAGAAACAGAACCTATAGGATATAGAGAGAGAAATGGAAAGAGATTTATTATGAGGGATTGGTTCATGCAATTATGGAAGCTAAAAAATTCCATAATCTGCTGTCTGTAGACTAGAAACTAAGAAAAGCTGATGGTGTAATCCAGTTAAATCACAGAGGCCTGAGACACAGAGGAGCCAATAGTGTAAGACCCAGTACAAGGAAAAGGGCTTCAAAATCAGAAATGCTGATGGTTTAGGGCAGGAGAAGATGGATGTCTTAGCTATAGAAGAAATAAGAAATTTGCCCTTCCTCCACCTTCTGATCTATGTGTGCTTTCAATAAAATGGATGATGCCCACCCATGTTTGTGAAGTTGATCTTACTTCAATTTAAATGCTAATTTCTTCTGAAAACATCTACACATACACACAGAAATAATGTTTTCAAGCTACCTGGACATCCTTTGGAACAGTCAAGTTGACACATCAAATTGTGAGACAACATTAAGCAAACTAACATCTGCGTAATAATAAACTTCAAAGGACAGGAGAGAGAAAAATATTTAAGAAAATAATGACTGAAAATTTCCCAAATCTGGAAAACACCACCACCATTCAGGTGTAGGAAGCTTGGATATCATCAATCAAATTCAATGCGAAGAAGAAATTGTCAAGAAAAAAAATCATAATCAAATTAGCAAAAATCAAGTAAAAAGAAGGATTACTCAAGCAGTAGAAAAAAAAAAAGAAAGAAAGAATCACATTCAATGACACGCAAATATGGCTTTCAGCAGGTTTCTCAGCAGACACCCTGCAGGCCAGGAGAGAGTGGGATGCTATATTCAAAGCCAAGGTGGGGGGCGGGGGGCGGGGTGGAAAGAACTACTCACCAAGAATACTATACCTAGAAAAGCTAACCTTCAAACATGAAGAAGAAATAAAGAGTTTCCAAGACAAACAAAAGCTGAGGAAATTCCCCAATACCAGGCTTATCTTACAAAAAAATGGTAAAGGGCATTCTTTAAACTTAAAGAAATGGACACTAAAATGTAACAAGGAAACATCTGAAGATATTAAACTCATTGGTTTAAAAAAAGGAGAAAGAAAACCTCTTTTTCTTTATAAATTACCCATCCTTGGGTATGTCTTTATCAACAGTGTGAGAACAAACTAATACAATAAGTGGTACTGCATAGTGGGGTACTGCTGTAAAGATACCCAAAAATGTGGAAGCAACTTTGGAACTGGGTAACAGGCAGAGATTGGAAGAGTTTGGAGGGCTCAGAAGATTAAAATGTGAGAAAGTTTGGAACTTCCTAGAGACTGGGAGGGCTCAGAAGACAGGAAGATGCAAGAAAGTTTGGAACTTCCTAGGGTCCTGCTGAATGGCTTTGATTAATATGCTTATAGTGATATGGACAATAAGATCCAGGCTGAGGTGGTCTCAGATAAAGATAAGAAACTTTTTGGGAACTGGAGTAAAGGTCACTCTTGCTATGCAGAGACTGGTGGCATTTTGCCCCTGCATTAGAGATATGTGAAACTTTCAACTTGAGAGTGATGATTTAGGGTATTTGGCAGAAGAAATTCCTAAGCATCAGAGCATTCAAGAGGAAGTATAGCATACAAATTTGGAAAATTTGCAGCCTGACTATGCAATAGAAAATAAAAACCCATTTTCTGGGAAGAAATTCAAGCCTGCTGCAGAAATTTTCATAAGTAACAAGGAGTTGAATGTTAATCACCAAGAAAATGGGGAGAATGTCGCCAGGACATGTCAGAGACCTTCATGGCAGCCCCTCCCATCACAGGCCCAGAGGTCTAGAAGGGAAAAAGTGGTTTCCTGGACCAGGTCCAGGGCCCCCCTGCTATGTGCAGTCTAGGGACTTGGTGCCCTGCATCCCAGCTGCTCCAGCCATGGCTAAAAGGTGGCAAGGTACAGCTCAGGCCATGGCTTCAGAGAATGCAAGCCCCAAACCTTGGCGGCTTCAATGTGATGTTGAGCCTGCAGGTGCACAGAGATCATGAATTGAGGTTTGGGAACTTCTGGCTAGATTTCAGAGGATGTATACAAATGCCTAGATGTCCAGGCAGAAGTTTGCTTCAGGGGTGGGGCTCTCATAGAGAACCTCTGCTAAGGCAGTGCAGAAGGGAAATGTGGGGTTGGAGCTGCCACACAGAGTCTCCACTGGGACACTTCCTAGTGGAACTGTGGGAAGAGGGTCATCATCTTTCAGACCCCAGAATGTTAGATCCATCAAAATCTTGCACTGTGCACCTGGAAAACTGCAAACACTCAACATCAGCCCATGAAAGCAGCTGGGAGTGGGGATATACCATGCAAAGCCACAGGGACAGAGCTGCCCAAGGCCGTGGGAGCCCACTTCTTGCATCAGCATGACCTGGATGTGAGACATGGAGTCAAAGGAGATCATTTTGGAAGTTTAAGGTTTAATGACTGCCCTGTTGGATTTCAGACTTGCATGGATCCTGTAGCCCCCTTTTTGGCCAATCACTCCCATTTGGAATGACTGTATTTATCCAATGCCTGTACCCCCATTGTATCTAGGAAGTAACTAACTTGCTTTTGATTTTACAGGCTCATGGGTGGAAGAGGCTTGTCTTGTCTCAGATGAGACTTTGGACTGTGGACTTTTGAGTTAATGCTGAAATGAGTTAAGACTTTAGGGAACTGTAGGAAGGCATGACTGGTTTTGAAATGTGAGGGCAAAAATGATTTGGGTGGAGCCAGGAGTGGAAAGATATGGATTGGCCATGTCCCCACTCAAATCTCATCTTGAACTGTGGCTCCCATAATCCCCATGTGTCATCAGGGGGACCCAATGCAAGGTAACTGAATCATGGTGTGGGCTTCTCCTATGCTGTTCTCATGGTAGTGAATAAATCTCATCAGATTTGATGGTTTATTTATAAAGGGCAGTTCCCTGCACATGCTTTCTTGCCTGTTACCATATAAGACATGCCCTGCTCCTCCTTTGCCTTCTGCAATGATTGTGAGGCCTCCGCAGCCACATGGAACTATAAGTTCATTAAACATATTTTTCTTTGTAACTTACCCCATCTGTGGTATGTCTTTATTAGAAGTGTGAGAATAGACTAATACACACACATACTCACATACACAAAAACAGACAAACAAAGAAAACAAGAAACAGACCTCAAAACAATAAAGGCCATATACGACAAAACCACAACTAACAGAATACTAAATACTAAGTGAAAAAATAATTGAAAGTCTTTTGTCTAAGATCTGGAACAAGACAAGGATGCCCATGTTCACCATTTTTATTCAACAAAATCCTGGAAGTCCCATTCAGAGCAGTCAGACAAGATAAGGAAATAAAGGGCATACAAATTGGAAAGGTAGGAGTAAAATTAGCCTTGCTCACAGATGATATGATCTTATATTTAGAAAAACATAAAGACTCTACCAAAAAACTCCTAGAATTGATAAATGAATATGGTAAATTTACAAGATACAAAATCAACAAAAAAGTCAGTAGTATTTCTATATGTTGGCAGTAAAAATCTGAAAAATAAATCAAGAAATCAATCCCTTTTATTACAAGAGCTATACAAAAAAAAGCAAAAACCTAGGAATCAATTTAGCCAATAAAGTAAAAGATCTCTATGAGGAAAACTATAAAACACTGATGAAAGAAATTGAAGAGGACACACAAAAATTGGAAAGATATTTCATTCTTATGGATTGAAAGAATTAATATTTTTTAAACATCCATAAAATCCAAAGGGATATACAGGTTCAGTGTAATCCATGTCAAAATACTGACAACATTCTTTACAGAAATAGAAAAAAAAAAATTCAAAATTTGTATGGAATCACAAAAGACTCCAAAGAACCAAAGCAATCCGGAACAAGAAGAACACAGCTACAGATATCACATTACCAAACTTCATAATATACTCCAAAACTATAGTAACCAAAATAGTATTGTAATAGCATAAAAACAGACACAGAGACCAACGGAACAGAAAAGGGAACCCAGAAATAAATCTACACATATACAGCCAACCCATTTTGAACAAAGGTACCAAGACATATACTGAGTGAAGAATAGTCTCTTTAATAAATTGTGGTGGAAAAATGGGATATCCACATGCAAAAGAATGCACCTAGACCACTATCTCTTGCCATATACAAAACTAAATCAAAATGGATTAAAGACTTAAATGTAAGACCTGAAATTATGAAACTACCAGAAAAATTATGTGAGGAAATGCATCAGAACATTGTTCTGGGCAGATTTTTTGTGTAAGACCTCAAAAGGACAGGCAACAGCAGCAAAAATAGACAAATGGGATTACATCAAGCTGAAAAGCTTCTGCACAGCAAAGGAAACAATCAACAGAGGGAAGACACAATTTACAGAATGGGAGAAAATATCTGCAAATTATCTGTCTGACAAGGGATTAATAACTAGAAGATATAAGGAACTTAAACACCTCAATAGCAAAAAAAAAAAAAAAAAAAAAAAAAAAAGATCTGATTTTAAATGGGCAAATTAGCTCAATAGACATTTCATAAAAAAAGACATAAAAATGACCAACAGATATATGAAAAAGTGCTCCACATCAGTAATCATCAGAGAAATGCAACAAATACATGAAAAAATACTCAACATCATTAATCATCAGAAAAATGCATATCAAAAGTACAATGAGATATCATCTCACCCCAATTAATGGGTTATTATCAAAAAGACAAAAAATAACAAATGCTGGTGAGAATGCAGAGAAAGGAGAATATTAGTACACTGTTGGTTGGAATGTAAATTAGTACAGCCCATTATGGGAAACAGTATGGAGGTTTCTCAAAAAAACTACAAATAGAACTACCATATGATCCAGCAATCCACTGCTGGGCATTTATCCAAAGGAAAGGAAATCAGTATATCGAAGACACATCTGCACCCTCATGTTTATTGCAGCACTATTCACAATAGCCAAGATATGGAATAACCCTTGATGTCCAGCAGCAGAAAAATGCATAAAGAAATTATGGTGTATACACACAATGAAATACTATTCATCCATAAAAAAGAACAAAATCCTGTCATTTACAGCAACATGAATGGAACTGGGAGACACTATGTTGAGTAAAATAAACTAAGAACAAAAAATTAAACACTGTACATTTTCATTCATATGTGAAAGCTTAAAAAAGTTTATCTTAAAGAAGTAAAAGGTAGCAGGGGGCGGTGGCTCAAGCCTGTAATCCCAGCACTTTGGGAGGCGGAGACGGGTGGATCACGAGGTCAGGAGATCGAGACCATCCTGGCTAACACGGTGAAACCCCGTCTCTACTAAAAAATACAAAAAACTAGCCGGGCGAAGTGGCGGGCGCCTGTAGTCCTAGCTACTCCGGAGGCTGAGGCAGGAGAATGGCGGGAACCCGGGAGGCGGAGCTTGCAGTGAGCTGAGATCCCGCCACAGCACTCCAGCCTGGGTGACAGAGCGAGACTCCATCTCAAAAAAAAAAAAAAAAAAAAAAAGAAGTAAAAGGTAGAACAAAGGATACTAGAGGCTGGGAAGGTCAGGGAAAGGAGGGAATAGGGATGATTTGTTAAAGGATACAAAATTCTAGCAGATAGAGGAATAAGTTCTTGTTTTCTATAGCACAGTAGGATAATTATAATTAAAAATAATATAGTGTATAGTTTCAAATAACTAAAAGAAGGATATTGAATGTTCCCAATGCAAATAAATTATAAATGTTCGAGATGACAGATGTAGTAATTACCTTGATCTGATCACTACACATTATATGTATTGAAACATCACTATGTGCCGCATAAATATGTACAAATAATATATGTCAACTTTTTAAAAGTATACTATATTAAATATAAGGAAGAAATGATATACCTTAAATATATACAATTCTTATTCATCAATTATATTTCAATAAGGTAAAAATAATTTTTAGAGAGTACAGAATTTTGGCATATGAACATATGTGTGTATATGGGTATGTGCATATGTATATAATTCATATATGTATACCAATGAAATATTAATAGACCCAAATATATATGGAAGCATAACAAATGATAAAGAAAGCATTAAACACTGAGGTAGGTGGATGGTGAAGATTGGCTTCTTTCGTAAGTAGTGTGCAAATACATACCTGGACAATATGGCTTTGGATCTGCGTTGCATACTTCATACTGAAGTAAATACTAGTTGGATTAAAAAATTGTATTGTGAAAACAGAAGGTCATAAAAGATCTTAGAGTGAGGAAAGCCTTTCTATGTATGATTTTTACAAAGAGGTTCATTAAGAATATGTAAATTAACTAATAAACTCATAATTTTCTAAATAATTATCAATAACCTAGAACAAGTCAAATATATACATATTAGAAAATCATTACCACTCATGCTACAATCAGTTGATTTCTTTAATACAGAAAAAATAATATTTTTTAATTTTTTAGAAAGCTAATCTCCCAAAATAGGCAAAAGACATATAAGCACTTTATAGGAAAAAAATGGCCCTCAAATTATGAAATGACTTCACTTTCCCTTAGAATGTGCGAAATGCAATTGAAAAGGAAAATGAGATACAATTCCAACGATATGATACAATTTTTTATTTATCAGGTTGGCAAATCAGGATGTTTGCTTACACACTGTATTATATTTTTCTGTTTGTCAGAAAATAAGCATTTTCATAATTTGTCAGTAGGAGTGTAAATTGACATATGTTGTCAACATTTTTAAAACATAAATCATTTTATTAAGCAATTCTACCTCTAGGTATTTGTCCTACAGATGTTCTCATACAAATGAAAAATGACACATGTATACAGAAGTACTGAAACGTTGGTGATAGCAAAATATTAGAAAATCTTAAATGCCTATCAATAAGAAACGAACTGTATATATATTATAGGGCATTAAAATAGAAGTTTCTCCTGAGACATATATGAAGTTCCAAAGATAGACTGTTATACATAGAACTTACAGAGCACATTTTAAAAATAATCACTATATCAAATTTTAAAACTTCCGTTCAACAACAACAAAAAAATCAACAAAGTGAAAAAAATCCCATATATAATGGGAGAAAGTATTTGCAAATCATATATCAGTTCTTATATAAGATCTTAATAGCCAGAATTCATATAGAACTACAATGCAGCAATAAGAAATCAAATAACCTATTTGTAAAATGGGCAAACCAGAGCAATCAGACAAGAGAAAGAAATAAAGGGATCCTCATCTCTCACCTTACATAAAAATCAACTCAAGATGGATCGAAGACTTAAATCTAAGACCTGAATCCATAAAATTTCTAGAACATTGGAAAAACTCCTCTAGACATGGGCTAAGAATTAATGACAAAAACCCCGAAAGTAAATGCAACAAAACCAGAAATGAATGGACCTAATTAAACTAAAAAGCTTCTGCACAGCAGAATAATCAGGATAATAAACAGATAACAAGAAAATATTGGCAAACTATGCACCCGGCAAAGACTAAGATTCAGAATGTGCAAGGAACTCAAATTACCAAGAAACAATCACATCAAAAAATGGTCTAAGGACATAAATAGACAATTATCATAAGAAGATATTCAAGCAGCCAACAAACTTAGGAAAAAATGCTCAACATCACTAATCATCAGGGAAATGCAAATCAAAACCACAATGTGTGATACCACCTTACTCCTGCAAGAATGGCCATAATTTGAAAGTCAAAAAATAGTAGATGTTGGCATAGATGTGGTGAAAAGGGAACACTTTTACACTGCTGGTGGCAAAGTAAACCAGTACAACCACTATGGAAAACAGCATGGAGATTCCTTAAAGAACTAAAAGTACAACTACCATTCAATCCAGCAATCCCACTACTGAGTATCCACCCAAACAAAAAGAAGTCATTATATGAAACAGACACATGCAAACGCATGTTTATAGCAACACAATTCACAATTGCAAGGATATGAAAACAACCTAAGTACCCATCACCCAGTGAGTGGATAAAGAAATTATGAGATAGATAGATAGATAGATAGATAGATAGATAGATAGATAGATAGATACACACACACACACACACACACATACACACACACACCCTGGAATACTACTCAGCCATAAAAAGGAACAAAATAATGTTTTTTGCAGCAACTTGGATGGAACTGGTGGCCATTATTCTAAGTGAAGTAACTCAGGAATGGAAAACCAAATATTGTATGCTCTCACATGTAAGTGGGAGGTAAACTATGAGGACACAGAGGTATAAGAATATAATAGTCTTTGGGGAAGATATAATGGTCTTTGGGGAATGTAGTGGGGAAAGCTTGGGAGGTGGTGAGACATAAAAGACTATATAGTTAGTACAGTGTACACTGTTAGGTGATGGGTGCACTAAAATCTCAGAAATCACCACTAAAGAACTTACCCATGTAACCAAAAACCACTTGTACCCCAAAAAGTATTGAAATAAAATTTAAAAATAAAAAATAAAAATGGGCAAAAGACTTAAGTAGACATTTCTCCAAAGACGATGTACAAATGGCCAATAAGCATATGAAAAGATGCTCAACATCACTAATCATAAGAGAAATGCAAACCAAAACCACAATGAGGTATTTCCTCATACCCACTAGGGTGACTACAATTTAAAAACAGAAAATAACCAGTATTAGCAGACATGTAGAGAAGGTGGAACTCTCGTACACTGTTGGTGAGACTGTAATATGGTGCAACATCTTTGGAAAAAAGTATGATTCTTAAAAAACTTACAAATACAACAACCATATGATGATCTACCAATCCCACTTCTGGGTATATATTCCAAAAACTTGAAAGCAAGGACTTTAAGAGGTATTTGCACAATCATGTTTATAGCAGCACTATTTAAAATACCAAGAGGTGAAAATAACCCATATGTCCGTTGACAGATGAATGGATAAACAGAATGTAGTATAAAGATACAAAGGAATTCTATGCAGACTTTAAAAGGCAGGAAATCCTGTTACATGATACAACACGGATAAACCTTAAAAACATTATGCTAAGTTAAATAAGGCAGCCACAAAAGGACAAATATGATTCCATTCATATGAAGTATCCAAAGTAGTCAAATTCCTAGATATCAGAAGTAAAATGGTGATTATCAGGGGCTGAGGAAAGAGGAATATGGGGATATAGTTGTTTTAAAATGTTTCAGTTCTGAGAGGCAAAAAAGTTCTAGAGATCTATATTGCAGCAGTATAAATGTAAACACTACTGAACTGTACATGTAAAAATGGCTAAGATGGTAAATACTATATGTGGTTTTTACACAATACAGAAATTAAAAATACAAAATCACTAACACATTTTACTTTTTGAATATTTGGTATCACTATAAGCACTTTACATGAATTGATTCATTTAAATGTTACAAATCTATGAGAACATTATGCTATTATCTCAATTTTATGGAAGAGAAAACTGAATTTCAGAAAGTTTAATTTCCCTTGTAACAGGCAAATGTGGGGTATTGTCTATTCTCACCTTGCCATAAAGAACTGCCTGAGACTGGGTGATTTACAAAGAAAAGAGGTTTAATTGACTCACAGCTCTGCATAGCTGGGAAGACCTCAGGAAACTTACAATCATGGCAAAAGGGGAAGCAAGCGCCTTTTCACAAGGCAGCAGGAGAGAGAGGAGGGAACAAGAGCAGGGAAAACTGCATTACAAAACCACCAGATTTTTTAAGAACTCACTCATTAACATGAGGACAACATGCAGGAAACTGCTCCCATGATCCAATCACCTTTTGACACATGGGGATTGCAATTCAAGATGAGATTTGGGTGGGGACAACAAAGCCTCACCATATCAGGCAGAATGTGAATGGGCTCGTTTATTTCTTGAATCTGTGCCTCAAAATACTAAGCTATACTACCTTTTCTTTGCCTATTCAGAACCAGTTTCAAGACTAGTGAATGTCTCAGCTGGATCAAGGATACAAAAATAGCTCAGCGTATGGAAAGAGGGAGGATTTTGTGAAGCAATTTCCTTGGAGAGAAATGCTGCACTGATATAAAGAGAAAAGAATGAGGGATGTTCCTCCTTGAAGCTCAAGGAAGAAACAGGTACAAAGGCAAAATTTAAGGGGACTATCTTTGATTAGTATGTATAGTGCTGCTATAAACATTCATGCGGAAATTTTTCTTGGGTATATCAATAGTGACAGAAAATAGAGTAGAGGTTGCCTAGGCTGGGGGTGAGATAAGGAAAAAAGGGAGTGGCTGCTGATATGCTTTTTAATGGGGTGATTAAAATGTTCTAAAATTCTGATGGCTGAAAACTCTTAGAAAATACTAAAAATTATTCAACTGTATTCTTTTAATAGATGAATTCTCTTTTTTTGGCTCTTACCACAAATTGCTTTATAAAAGAATAAAACATTGTTGATACTATCAGCAGTATATATATGGTATGCCAATTCCTCTCTGCAGTCTTGCTAGTTTGGGATGGGCATTCTTTCTCTTTTTTTTTATTTCAATCGTTTTGGGGGAACAGGTGGTGTTTAGTTACATGAATAAGTTATTCAGTGGTGATCTCTGATATCTTGGTACACCCATCACTCAAGCAGTGTACACTGAACACAATATGTAGTCTTTTATCCTTCACCACCTCACAATCTTCCCCCTGAGTCCCCAGAGTCCATTATAAAATTATTATACCTTTGTGTATCTTAGCTCCCACTTATAAGAGAACATATGATGTTTGGTTTTCCATTCCTGAGTTACTTCACTTACAATAATGGTCTCCAACTCCAACCAGGTTGCTGCAAAAAACATTATTTTGTTCCTTTTTATGGCTTAGTATTCCAGGGGATGTATGTGTGTGCGCGTGCATGTGTGTGTGTGTGTGTGTGTGTGTGTATCACATTTTCTTTATCCACTCATGGGTGATGGGCACTTAGGCTGGTTCCATATATTTACAATTGCACATTATGCTGCTATAAACATGCATGTGCATGTGTCTCTTTCATATAATGACTTCTTTTTCTCTAAGTAGATACCCAGTAATGGGATTGCTGGATTCAACGGTAGTTGTACTTTCAGTTCTTTAAGGAATCTCTATACTATTTTCCATAGCAGTTATGCTAGTTTACATTCCTACCAGCAGTGTAAAAGTGTTCCCTTTTCACCACATCCATGCCGACATCTATTATTTTTTGATTTTTAAATTATTGCCATTCTTGCAGCAGTAAGGTGGTATTGCACTGTGGTTTTGATTTGCATTTCCCTGATAATTAGTGACGTTGAGCATTTTCTCAAAGGTCTGTTGGCCATTTGTATATCTTCTTATGAGAATTGTCTATTCACATCTTTAGATCACTTTTTGATGGGATTATTTGAATTTTTCTTGCTGATTTGTTGTAATTCCCTGTAGATTCTGGATATTAGTCCTTTGTTGAATGCATAGTTTGCAAAAGATTCACTCCCACTCTGTGGGCTGCCTGTTTAGTCCACTGATTATTTATTTTGCAGTGCATAAGCCCTTTAGTTTAAGTCCCATCTATTTACCTTTGTTTTTGTTGCATTTGCTTTTGGTTTCTTGGTCACGAAATCTTTGCCTAAGCCAATGCCTGAAGAGTTTTTCCAATGTTATCTTCTATAACTTTTATGAACTCAGGTCTTAGATTTAAGTCTTTGATCCACCTTGAGTTGATATTTGTATAAGGTGAGAGATGAGGATCCAGTTTCATTCTTCTTCTTGTGACTTCCCAGTACTATTTATTAAATAGAATGTCCTTTCCCCAATTTATGTTCTTGTATGCTTTGTCAAAAATCAGTTGGCTGTAAGTATTTGGGTTTATTTCTGGGTTCTCTATTGTGTTCCATTGTTCTATGTGCCTGTTTTTATACAGGTATAATGTTGTTAACTGTAGTCTTGTAGTATAGTTGAAGTCAAGTAATGTGATACCTCCAGTTTTTTGTTTGCTTGTTTGTTTTGCTTACTATTGCTTTATCTATGCATGCTTTTTTTGGGATCCATATAAATTTTGGATTGTTATTTCTAGTTCTGTGAAGAATGATGGTCATATTTTGATGGGAATTGCACTGAATTTGTAGATTGCTTTTGGCATTTTCACAATATTAATTCTTCATTAACACAATTTAATAATATTCTACTTATGAACATGAGATGTGTTTCCATTTATTCGTGTCATCTGTAATTTCTTTCAGCAGTTATCTAGTTTTCTTTGCAGAGATCTTTCACCTTCTTGATTAAGTATATTTCTAAGTATTTTATTTTATTTTTTGTAGCTGTCATAAACATTGACTTCTTTATTTCTCAGTTTGGTTGCTGTTGGTGTACAGCAGTACTCCTGATTTGTGTACATTGATTTCGTATCCTGAAACTTTAATGAATTCATTTATCCAAACTAGAAGCTTTTTGAATGAGTCTTTAAGGTTTTCTAAGTAAACAATCATATCATTCTTGAACAGTGATAGATAGATTACCAATTTGGATGCCCTTTATTTCTTTCTCTTGTCTGATTGCTCTGACTCGGACTTCCAGTACTATGTTGAATAGAAGCGGTAAAAGTGAACATCCTTGTCTTGTTTTAATTCTCAGGGGATTTCTTTCGAATTTTCCCTGTTCAGCATAATGTTGGCTGTGGGTCTGGCATGGATGGCTTTTATTACCTTAAAGTATGTCCCTTCTATGCCAATTTTGCTGAGGGTTTTAATCAAAAAGGGATGCTGGATTTTGTCAAATGTTTTTTCAGTGTCTCTTGAGATGATTATATGATTTTTTTTTTTTACTTCTGTTTATGAGGTGTATCACATTTATGGACTTGCCCATGTTAAACCAACCCTGCATTCCTGGTATGAAACCCACTTGAACATGTGTATTATCTTTTTGATATGCTGTTTGATTCAGTTAACTAGCATTTTGTCGAGTATTTTTGTATCACTGTTAATCAGGAATATTGTTATTTAGTTTTCATTTTGTTATGTTCTTTCCCGATTTTGGTATTAGGATAATAATGGTTTCATAGAATGATTTATGGAGAATTCCCTCTTTATCTTTTGGAATCATTTCAATAGGGTTGATACCAATTCTTCTTTGAATGTCTAATAAAATTCAGTTGTGATCTCACTGGTCCTGGACTTTTATTGTGGTTGGCAATATTTTATTACTGTTTCAACTTCACTTCTTGTTATTGGTCCATTCAGAATTTCTATTTCTTCCTGGTTTAATCTAGGAGGTTTATATATTTCCAGGAATTTATCCATCTCCTCTAGGTTTTCTAGTTTGTGTGCATAAAGGTGTTCATAGTAGCCTTGAAAGATCTTTTGTATTTCAGTGGTATTGGCTGTAATATCTTCCATTTCTTTTCTAATTGAGCTTTGGATGTTCTATCTTCTTTTCTTAATCCTGCTAATGATCTATCAATTTTGTTTCTTTTCAGATAAAAAGGTTATGTTTCATTTATTTATTTAATTTATTTTGTATTTTTTTGTTTCAATTTCATTTAGTTCTGCTTGATCTTTGTTATTTCTTTTCTTCTGCTGGGTTTCATTTTGGTTTGTTCTCGTTTCTCTAGTTCCCCGAGGTGTGAGCTTTGATTGTCTATTTGTGTTCTTTCAGACTTTTTCATGTATGCATTTAATGTTATGAACTTTCCTTTTAGCACTGCTTTTCCTGTATCACAGAGATTTTGATAGGTTGTGTCACTATTATCATTCAGTTTAAAGAATTTTTAAATTTCCATCTTGATTTCATTGTTGGTCCAAAAATCATTCAGGAGCAGATTATTTAATTTCCATGTATTTGTATAGTTTTGATGATTCTTTGGAGTTGATTTCCAATTTTATTCCACTGTGGTCTGAGAGAGTACTTGATATAATTTCTATTTTCTTAAAATTTGTTGAGACTTGTTTTGTGGTTTATCATATGGTCTGTCTTGGAGGATGTTCTATGTGCTGATGAAAAGAATGTATTTTCTGCAGTTGTTGGGTAGAATGTTCTGTAAATATCTGTTAAGTTCATTTGTTTTAGAGTATACTTTAAGTCCATTATTTCAATCTTGATGACCTGTCTAGTTCTATCAGTGGAGTACTGAAGTCCCCCATTATTATCGTGTTGCCACCTATCTCATTTCGTAGGTCCAATGGTAAATATTTTATAAATTTGAGAACTCCAGTGTTAGGGGCATATATATTTAGGACTATGATATTTTCCTGTTGGACTACTCCTTGTATCATTATATAATGTCCCTCTTTGTCTTTTTAAACTGTTGTTGCTTTAAAGTCTGTTTTGTCTGGTACAAGAATAGCTACTCCTGATCACTTTTGGTTTCCATTTGAATGGAATATCTTTTTCCACCCCGTTACCTTAAGCTTATGTAAGCCCATGTGTGTTAGATGACTCCCTTGAAGACTGCAAATACTTGGTTGGTAGATTTTTATCCATTCTGCCATTCTGTGTCTTTTAAGTGGAATACTTAGCCCATTTACATTCAACATCGGTATTGAGGTGTGAGGTAATGTTGTATTCATCATGCTAGTTGTTTCCTGAATACTTTATTTTTTCATTGAGTTATTGTTTTATACATCTTGTGAGATTTCTGTTTTAAGGAGGTTCTATTCTGGTGTATTTGGAGGTTTTGTTTCAAGATTTAGAACTCCCTTTAGCATTTCTTGGCGTGATGACTTGGTAGTGGCAAGTTCTCTCAGCATTTGTCTGAAAAAGACTTTAACTCTCCTTCATTTATGAAGCTTCATTTCACTGGGTACAAAATTCTTGGCTGATAATTATTTTGTTTAAGGAGGTTAAATAGAGGACTCTAATCCCTTCTAGCTTTCAGGGTTTCTGCTGAGAAATCTTCTGTTAATCTGATAGGTTTTCCTTTATATAGAGTACCTGATGATTTTGCCTCACAGCTCTTAAGATTCTTTCCTAAATCTTGACTTTAGATAACATGATAACTATATGCCTAAGTGATGATCTTTTGGCAATGAATTTCCTGGGTATTCTTTGAGCTTCTTGTATTTGGATGTCTAGATCTCCAGCAAGGCAAGGAACATTTTCCTGGAATATTTCCTCAGATATGTTTTCCAAACTTTTAGATTTCTCTTCTTCCTCGAGAACAACAATTATTCTTAGGTTTGATTATTTAAAATAATTCTGCACTTCTTGGAGGCTTTGTTCATTTTTTAAAATTCTTTTTTCGTTGTCAGATTGAGTTAATTGAAAAGTCTTGTCTTTGAGCTCTGAAGTTCTTTCTTCTAACTGCTAGAGTCTATTGTTGAAACTTTCCAGTGTATTTTGCATTTCTCTAAGTGCGTCTTTCATTTTAGAAGTTGTGATTGTCTTTTCTTTATGACATCTATTTCTCTGGAGACTTTTTTTATCCATATCCTGTATTTTTAAAAAATATTTCCTTAACTTGGTTTTCACCTTTCTGTGGTGCCTCTTTGAGTGGCTTAATAATCAGCCTTCAGAATTCTTTATCTGAGAATTCAGAGATTTCTTCTTGGTTTGGATCCATTGCTTGAGAGCTAGTATAATCTTTTGGGGGGTGTTATAGAAACTTGTTTTGCCATATAACCAGAATTAGTTTTTTGGTTCCTTCTCTTTTGTGTAGACTATTTCAGTGGAAAGGTCTGAAATTCAAGGTCTACTGTTCAGATTCTTTTGTTTCACAAGGTGATCCCTTGATATGGTGCTCTCCTCCTTTCCCTAGGGATGGGGCTTCTGAAGAGACAGACTGCAGTGATTGTTATTGCCCTTCTGGGTCTAGCCATCTAGTGGGATACCAGGGTCCAGGCTGATGCTGGGGAATTTCTGCAAAAAGTCCTGTGATATGATCCATCTTCAGGTCTCCAAGCCATGAATACCAGTACCTATTCCAGTGGGAGTGGCAGGGAAATGACGTGGACTCTGTGGTAGTCCTTTGTTGTACTTTTGTTTAGTGCACTAGTTTTCTTGAATGCTGGTTATGCTAGTAGTGAAGTTGTCACAGGAATGGGCTCAGGACCTCTAGTTAGTTAAGTGTTGTAGGCAGTGGAATTAGCTGTTGTTTTCTCCTTTTTTGGAGCAGGGTTGTTCTGAGTTGCTATAATGGCGAGTTGGTTGGCCTCTAGTCAGGAGGTGGCACTTTCAAGACAGCACCAGCTTAAGTAGTAGAAGGGGGATAAAATCTTGCCCTACACCAGCCAGGATGAGTACTCACATTTCTCAGGTGATGGGTGGGGCTATAGAGCTCCCAAAAGCTTATGTCTTTTGCCTTCGGCTACCAGAATGGTAGAGAAATATTACCAGGAGGGGGCAGAATTAGGCGAGTCTGAGCTCCGACTCTCCTTGGGCAGGGTTTGCTGCAGCCACCATGGGAGATGAGGATGTGGTTGTCAAATTAATGGAGTTATGTTACCAGGGGGATTATGGCTGCCTCTGCTACATCATACAGGTCACCAGGGAAGTGGGAGAAAGCTGGCGGGGACAGGCCTCATCCTGCTCCCTCATCCTGCCAGCAAGACCAGTCTCACTCCCACCGTGGGCCCCCCAACCACACCAAGATTATATCCAGGCAGACGGCAAGCAGGGCTGAGATCTTGCCCCAGGCTACCAGCCTCCCCACTGAGAAAGCAACAGGGCTCTCAGGCCTCGCCCTTCTCTGCCTGCCCGCCCACCCTGCTACCCACACTGTTGGCTGTGGCTTCTGTGCTGGTGTCTGCACTTCCTGTTCATGCTCCTGGATTCTGCTCAGGAAAATTCATGCTCAGTTGAAATTATTACAAAGTTTAGCTAGGAGTTTCCTTCACCCTCTGGCCCCTCCCCAATTTCACTGGCTGCCTTCTCTTCTCCAAGGACCTCTGTGAGATAAAGCTAGGAATGGTTTCCTTGGGCTCGAGTTGGGGACCAGGAGTGCCTATGGGGCTCTTCCCACTGCTTCTTCTACTTTCATATTTCGCTCATCTCTCTAAATCTGTTTCAGCTTTAAGTAAGGTTAAACCCTTCTCCTGTGATCTGGATTTTCAGATTCCCCAGTGGGGATGTGGGTTCAGAGGCAGACTTTTCCCCCTCATACTTTGGGAACTCACAGTTGTGCTGTCTCAGGGCATTTTCCGCAACAAGCCACGTCTTTCAAAGGGTCTATGAATTCTTTCAGATTTTCTAGTATGTTCCAGCGGTGGTTCTTGGAGTAGAGGTTCACAGTGTGAGTCTCCAGATGCTGTTCTGTCTATCCAAGTGGGAGCTGCATGTTAATCCTGACTCCTAGACTTCATTTTGGTTTTTTTCCTGTGTTAATAGATGAATTCTATGACATGTGAATATCTCAATAAAGCTTTTATTAAAATTATTTAAGGTGATGCCAAAAACACAGTAATCAAGATAAGAAATAGTTTAATGCAAGATTTGAAAAAATAAAAATGCAAAAACAACCCATGTTAAGCAAAATATCAAAAAGGTAAATAAAGACAGGCTGTTGTTTGCTTTATGACCTTACAGTATTGGGTGATGAAAGAGTCATTTCCAAACAGCCCTTGTTGCAGGGCAGAAAGCCATACGTCCTTCTCACTGGGTATATTTATGTGGGTTGACAAAAGCACACAAACATATTAGACAATAGTGAGACTTTGCATAGTTATTTGGTGTGTGTGTGTTTGGGTGTGGGGAGAATTTTAAACTTTTTTCATTTTGTTCAAAATATGGGAGGATATTTTGATAAGTGTACATAGGGGTGCAGGTTTTTATTCTGCTTCAGGTGCCAGTGTGGCTTGGCAAGGTAGTGGGAAGGAGCTTCTGTTGGGACCAGTGAGATAACTTAAGATGTGTTCCCCGCAGCGGCCCAACTATCTGGGAGCTGAGAAGTTCAAAGGGTGACAAAAAAAGCTAACTTACCACTTGATAGTGATATCAAGAGAGTTCTGTGTTGAGAATGGCCCACAGTCCCAAGCTTGGCAGGATAAAACATGTAATTTTTCCAGGTCCAGTTATAGATGGGAGAGAGAGAACCAAGTTGAGGCAATCTTTACTTAACCTAAGAGGGCTATTGGTAACTGGCAAAGAATGAGGGGACTCATCACTTGAGCCACCGTGTAGGATGGACTGTCAGAGAAATGTAAGTTGAAACTGGAGAGAAAAAGACATGCCGAAGGAAAAGGTTCATGTCTCATGTCAAGAGGGGTATATTTGATGGGACTCAGCAGGGAATCTCTGAAAAGCCTACCAGGGAGAGTTCGTTTTAAACATATGCCAGGTCTAGAGAACATGAAGAATGCAGCTTAAGAGAGACCAGTCCACATTTCTTGCTCTTTCCCATTCTCCTAGCTCTGAAATCCTAAACTCTGAGGGCTTAGAAACCAGCACACTTGAAGGTGCGGGGAGGCAGTTTACAAGGGCTCCATAAGGAAGAAAAGTTTCACATCAAAACAATTCTGTTGCCCTTTTCCTCTGCAGACTTCTAACATAAAGTTTGTTTGGAGAGTAGATTTTTTGTTAAATCTATTTTGAATTGCTTATCTCTGGATGGGTGCAGTGGCTCAAACCTGTAATCTCAGCCCTTTGGGAGGCTGAGGTGGGCAGACTGCTTGAGTCCTGGAATTCAAGACAAGAACCACCTGGGCAACATGGTGAAATCCCATCTCTGTTAATAAATAAATAAATAAATAAATAAATAAGAAATTGAATTGAATTTCTTATTTCTGAATTTTGAAAAATCTCCGGCATGTGCATTCTGATTTTTGAATTTGGTCTGGGTTGTGACAAAGTGACTTTGGAACTGACTCTTGTTTCTCAAGAGGGAGCAGGGAAGTCATGAGAATCTGCCCTAATTCCCACCTAGAGGCAGGCGGAGAAGATTATGGGAACTGAATAAATTTTAAAGGAGTGTAGGCAGAAACAAAAGTTTATTCATATTATATCTCATGAGCTGAGTTACATAATTTATATATGAATACAAAATGAAATGTTATGCACAATTCAAAAGAGTGCAGAAGTTGAATAAGTTTTTATATGAAACCACCTTCAAGATACAATATTTTAATAAATATTAAACTGTGTATGCTATGTGCTATTAAGTAACTTAAGACTAAAACAATTATTTAAAGATGAATTTAAAAACAGAAGAATGGAGAAAAGAGGGATTGCAAACTTAAGGAAATATGAGATGGAAACAATATCATTAAAGAACTAATAATAAATTTCAAAAGCAAGGAATAATTGAGATAGTAATAGTAAATACAGATTTTTTTTTTAAAAAAGGGATGACATTAAACAACCAGCAAAAAGCTCATAGAACTGGAGAACTGACAAATTCTGTGCAATACAGCAATGTATTTTAGGTACAAAAAACAACAACAACAACAACAACAACAAACCACACACACATACAGAGGAACAAATCAATGTATCCAAAGATATAATAAAAAACAAAAACAAAAACTAATGAAGAAACTTTCTCTGAAATGAAGCAAAAATTTAATCTTCAGATTGAAAAGGAACATATATTCCAAGGAAACTTGACACAAACACTCAACCCTGAGGTAAGTCATTATTTGGTTTCATATCATTCCACAGTAACATTCATAACAGAAGCCATTGGAAAATATCTAAGAAATTTTGAAGGAAAAGAAACATAATGCAATATTACAAACCTTCAAGGTATGCAAAATATCCATGTATATAAGATATAAAACTGCAATAGATAGAGCTTATAGATGTCTTCAAACATGCACCCTTCTCCACTAAAGAGAAAACCAGATAAGTACACATTACTTGATAATGAAATCCAGCTACTTAAGAAATGACTGAAAGGTAAGAAAATGAGGAAATACATAAGGTCTTGAGTGAACATCAAATCCATTGAAAATATATTTAAATAATTATAGAATAGAATATAAATGTGTAAACCTTGGCAATATATAAATAAATATTATAAATAACAAGATCAAGAGGTGGAAGAGGGGAAAAAGAAAAGGCCAATGTCTGTTTTCTTTCAGAACAGGAAAACAATTGAAGCCATAGCAATTAACATATGTACATTTTAGAGCTATAATTTCAACATTTTAATGTTTTCAATAATCTCTTCTTAACTTTTAGATGGATCTCTTAAAAAATACTACATTCTGTACTAAATAAAACATTTATTTGAAGTACAGAATTCCACTCCAATTCATTTCAGCTTCATTTGGCTTCTTTCTACTTCAATACTTATTTATAAAAATAGCATGTATTATATGTTAATAATGGTTAAAAAAAGGATTTGGAGTGATTTTTTTAAACCTCTTTTTACTTTTCTGCATGACTTGAACTCATTATAATGAGCAAGTGTTATATTTACAAAATCAATAGTAATTTTTCTTTTAAAAATGAACAAGAAAGATAAAATCAGAGAGACATTTAATTTTTTCAACAAACTGATTTTCAGCTCAATAAAGACAATGTTGTAATTTAATTATTTCTCAGACTTAAGATTTTTCTCTGCACTTGGATAGATCTCATCTCCAAATTCCAGATAAGCCCTTCCATTTGAAAATCCTTTGATTCTGTAAACATAATTTAGCATGCAGAATAAGTCCTAGTACTTAAATTACTGACTTGGCTGCTAAATCAGCAGCATAGATGTGATCCAGGGTTGGAGCCAGAGGAAATGATGAAGGTTTGAGACTAAATATTATTACATGATAATAAGAATGCAAAAAATTGCTTTTACTTTTTATAAAGCCATATTTTGATCAGTTCCTTGTGCTTATACCTGTACCCATTTCATGTGAGTTGATCACCATTTCTTCATTTAGGGTATGGAGGTCAGGTTTTTATCAATGCTTTCCTCATACACATTAAGCGTGAAAACCAATAGATACAGAACATGAACTACAGAACCACATACACTTTTTAAATGGTACATTCATACAGGCTACTGCACAGTAATTCCCTCCTCAATCTCCTTAGAATTTTCACTACATTACATGAATTTCCTAAGGTCAAAGAGCCTGACACATTTTTATTTGTATTTTGTCTTTGTGACTCCTAGATAATAGATATTTTTACAAATACATGTTTACCATGAGAATTTGTTTACTCACTACCTAGATGTGGAAGGAAGAATAATGCCCCCCACCCAAGATGTCCACATTCGAATCCTCAGAATTTGTAAATTTTTATATGGCATAGGAGAATTAAGGTTGTAGATGGAATTAAAGTAGCTAATCAGATCAGCTAGAGATAGGGAGATTATCCTGAATTATCTGTGCAGACTCAAGGTAATCATGAGGTTCCTTATAAGTGCAAGAGGAAGGCAGGAGAGTCAGTGTCAGAGCGATGCAACATGAGATTCAACCTGCCACTCCTGGTGTCGAAGATGAAAAGGGGCCAGAAGCTAAGGAATGCGACTGCCCTCTAGAAGCTGGAAAAGGCAAGGAAATAGATTCTTCTCTATTGTTAACAGAAGACTCTTAGTCCAGTAAGACCCAATTTGAATTTCAGACCTTCAAAATTTTGTGTTGCTGAATTGCGTTGTTTTAAGCCAGAAAGCTTATGGTAGTTTGTTAGATAAGCAATAGACAATACAGTAAAGGTTAAAACGAGACACAGTGTTCTTCCCTGGACCACATTTCTGGATGTCCATGAATACAGGGTATCCCTTGGGAAAAACTTAAAGTTGCTGTCTTGGGCCACTTGTTCCCTGTCAACACCCTACTGCTCCGTCTGGGTAGCTTTGCTTCATAGAAACCATAGAATTCCAGGGCAAGGTGGCCAAATAGGAACAGTTCCAGTCTGCAGCTCCCAGTGATATCAATGCAGAAGGCAGGTGATTTCTGCAGTTCCAACTGAGAAACCCAGCTCATCTCATTGGGACTGGTTAGACTGTGAGTGTAGCCCACGGAGGTGAGCCAAAGCAGGGTGGGGGCATTGCCTCACCTAGGAAGCACAACAGGTCAGGGAACTCCCTCCTCTAGCCAATGGAAGCCATGGGGGACTGTGCTGTGAGGAATGCTGCATTCCGGCCCAGACTACACTTTCCCCATGGCCTTCACAACCCACAGACCAGGAGTTTCCCTCAGGTGCCTACACCAACAGGGCACTGGGTTTCAAGCACAAAATTGGGCAGCTGTTTGGGCAGACACTGAGCTAGCTGCAGGAGTTTTTTCATACCCCAGTGGTGCCTGGAATGCCAATGACACAGAACTCTTCCCTCCTGTGGAGAGAGGGCAGAATACAGGGAGCCAAGTGGTCTAGCTCAGTGGATCCCAGCCTCACGGAGCCCAGCAAGCTAAGATCCACTGGCTTAAAATTCTTGTGGTCAGCACAGCAGTCTAAAATTGACCGAAGACGCTGGAGCTTGGTGGGGTAAGGGCATCTGCCATTACTAAGGCTTGAGTAGGCGGTTTTCCCCTCACAGTGTAAACAAAGCTGCTGGGAAGTTCAAACTGGGCAGAGCTCTGCAAAGTTGGGAAGTTCAAACTGGGCACTGGGAAGTTCAAACTGGGTGCTGCTCTGCAAAGATGCTGTAGTCAGACTGCCTCTCCAGATTCCTCCTCTCTGGGCAGGGCATCTCTGACAGAAACACAGCAGCCTCAGTCAGGGGTTTATAGATATAACTCCCATCTCCGGGGGATAGAACACCTGGGGAATGGGGCGGCTGTGAACGCAGCTTTAGCAGACTTAAATGTTCCTGCCTGCAGCTCTGAAGAGAGCAGCAGATCTTCCAGCACAGAACTTGAGCTCTGCTAAGGGACAGACAGCCCCCTCAAGTGGGTCCCTGACCCCAGTGCCTCCTGACTGGGAGACACCTCCCAGCAGGGGTCGACAGACAACTCATACAGGAGAACTCTGGCTGGCATCTGGCAGGTGCCCCTCTGGGACGAAGATTCCCGAGGAAGGAACAGGGAGCAACCTTTGCTGTTCTGCAGCCTCTACTCATGATACCCAGGAAAACAGAGTCTGAAGTGGACCTCCAACAAACTCCAGCAGACTTACAGCAGAGGTGCCTGACTGTTGGAAGGAAAACGAACAAAGCGATACCATCAACATTAACAAAAAGGACGTCCACACAAAAATCCCATCCGAAGGTCACTAACATCAAATACCAAAGGTAGATAAATTCACGAAGATGAGGAAAACCCAGCGCAAAAAGGCTGAAAATTCCAAAAACCAGAATGCCTCTTCTCCTCCAAAGGATCACAACTTCTTGCCAGGAAGGGAACAAAACTGGATGGAGAATGAGTTTGATGAATTGACAGAAATAGCTTCAGAAGGTGGGTAATAACAAATTCCTTTGAGCTAAAGGAGCATGTTCTAACCCAATGTAAGGAAGCTAAGAACCTTGAAAAAAGGTTAGACTAATTGCTAACTAGAATAACCAGTTTAGAGAAGAACATAAATGACCTGATGTAGCTCAAAAACACAGCATGAGAACTTTGTGAAGCATACACAAGTATCAATAGCCAAATCGATCAAGCAGAAGAAAGTATATCAGAGACTGTAGATCAACTTAATGAAATGGAGTATGAAGACAAGATTAGAGAAAAAAGTAGAAAAAGAATGAACAAAGCCTCCAAGAAATATGAGACTATGTGAAAAGACCAAACCTACATTTGATTGGTGTACCTGAAAGTGATGGGGAGAATGGAACCAAGTTGGAAAACACTCTTCAGGGTATTATCCAGGAGAACTACCCCAACCCAGCAAAACAGGCCAACATTCAAATTCAGGAAATACAGAGAACACCACAAAGAAACTCCTTGAGAACAGCAACTCCAAGACACATAATTGTCAGATTCACCAAGGTTGAAATGAAGGAAAAAATGTTAAAGGTAGCCAGAGAGAAAGGTCAGGTTACCCACAAAATGAAGCCCATCAGACTAACAGTGGATCTCTCTGCAGAAACCCTACAAGCCAGAAAAGAGTGGAGGCCGACATTCAACAATCTCAAATAAATGAATTTTCAACCCAAAATTTCATATCCAGCCAAACTAAGCTTCATAAGCAAAGGAGAAATAAAATCCTTTACAGACAAGCAAATGCTGAGAGATTTTGTCACCACCAGGCCTGCTTTACAAGAGCTCCTGAAGGAAGCACTAAATATGGAAAGGAAAAACCGGTTCCAGCCACTGCAAAAATGTAACAAATTGTAAAGACCATCCACACTATGAAAAAACTGCATCAACTAACAGGCAAAATAACCAGCTGGCATCATAATGACAGTATCAAATTCACACATAACAATATTAACCTTAAATATAAATGTGATAAATGCCCCAATTAAAAGACACAGACAGGAAAATTGGATAAAGAGTCAGGACCCAATAGGCTGTATTAAAGAGACCCATCTCACGTGCAAAGACACATATAGGCTTAAATTAAAGGATGGAGGGATATTTACCAAGTAAATGGAAAGGAAATAAAAAGCAGGGGTTGTAATCCTAGTCTCTGATAAAACAGACTTTAAACCAACAAAGATCAAAAAAGACAAAGGAGGGCATTACATAATGGTAAAGAAATCAATGCAACAAGGAGAGCTAACTATCCTAAATGTATATGCACCAAATACAGGAGCAACCAGATTCATAAATCAAGTTCTTGGAGGCCTACAAAGAGACTTAGACTCCCACACAATAATAGTGGGAGACTTTAACACCCTACTATCAATATTAGACAGATCAACAAGACAGAAAATTAACAAGGATATTCAGGAGTTGAACTCAGCTCCAGACAAAGCAGACCTAATAGACATCTACAGAACTCTCCACCCCAGATAAATAGAATATTCATTCTTCTCAGTACCACATAGCACTTATTCTAAAATTGACTGTATAATTGGAGGTAAAACACTCCTCAGCAAATGCCAAATAACGGAAATCATAACAAACAGTTGCTCAGATGACAGTGCAATTGAATTAGCACTCAAGATTATGAAACTCACTCAAAACCACACAACTATGTGAAAACAGAACAACCTGCTCCTAAATGACTACTGGATAAATAAAGAAATTAAGGCAGAAATAATAAGTTCTTTGAAACCAATGACAACAAAGACAAAATGTACCAGAATCTCTGGGACACAGCTAAAGCAGTGTTTTGAGGGAAATTTATAGCATTAAATGCCCACAGGACAAAGCAGGAAAGATCTAAAATTGTCACCCTAATGTCACAATTGAAAGAACTAGAAAAGCAATAGTAAACAAATTCAAAAGCTAGCAGAAGACAAGAAGTAATTAAGATCAGAGCAGAACTGGAGGAGGTAGAGAAACGAAAAACCCTTCAAAAAACAAATCAATGAATCCAGGAGCTGACTTTTTGAAAAGATTAACAAAATAGACTGCTAGCCAGACTAATGAAGAAAAGAGAGGTGAATCAAACAGACACAATAAAAAATGATAAAAGGAATATCACCACTGATCCCACAGAAATACAAACTACCATCAGAGAATACTATAAACACCTCTATGCAAATAAACTACAAAAATCTAGAAGAAATGGATAAATTCCTGGACACTTACACCCTACCAAGACTAAACCAGTAAGAAGTTGAATCCCTGAATAGATCAATAACAAGTTCTGAAATTGAGGCAGTAATTAATAGCCTACCAACCAAAAAAAGCGAGGACCAGACAGACTCACAACCGAATTCTACCAGAGGTACAAAGAGGAACTGGTACCATTCCTTCTGAAACTATTCCAAACAACAGAAAAAGAGGGAATCCTCCATAACTCATTTTATGAGGCCAGCATCATTCTGATACCAAAGCCTGGCAGAGACACAACAAAAAAAGAAAATTTCAGGCCAATATCCCTGGTGAACATGGATGCAAAAATCCTCAAGAAATACTGGCAAACCAAATCCAGCAGTACATCAAAAAGGTTATCCACCACAATCAAGTTGGCTTCATCCCTGGGATGCAAGGCTGGTTCAACATATGCAAATCAATAAACATAATCCATCACATAAACAGAACCAATGACAAAAACCACATGATTATCTCAATAGATGCAGAAAAGGCCTTTGATAAAATTCAACAACCCTTCATCCTAAAAACTCTCAATAAACTAGGTACTGATGCAACGTATCTCAAAATAATAAGAGCTATTTATGACAAACCCACAGTCAATATCTTACTGAATGGCCAAAAATAGGAAGAATTCCCTTTGAAAACTGGCACAAGACAAGGAAGCCCTCTCTCACCACTCCTATTCAATATAGTATGGGAAGCTGTGACCAGGGCAAGCAGGCAAGAGAAAGAAATAAAAGGTATTCAAGGAAGAGAGGAAGTCGAATTGTCTTTGTAAGAAGATGACATGATTGTATATTCAGAAAGACCCATCATCTCAGCCAAAAATCTCCTTAAGCTGATAAGCAACTTCAGCAAAGTCTCAGGACACAAAATCAATGTGCAAAAATCACAAGCATTCCTATATACCAATAAAACACAGAGAGCCAAATCATGAGTGAACTCCCATTCACAACTGTTATAAAGAGAATAAAACACCTAGGAATAAAACTTACAAGGGATGTGACTGACCTCTTCAATAAGAACTACAAACCACTGCTCAAGCAAATAAGGAGGATACAAAGAAATGAAAAAACATTCCATGTTCATGGGTAGGAAGAATCAATATCATGAAAATGGCCATACTGCCCAAAATAATTTATAGATTCAATGCTATCCCCATCAATCTACCAATGACTTTCTCCATAGAACTAGAAAAACTACTTTAAATTTCAAATGGAACCAAAAAAGAGCCCATATAGCCATGACAATTCTAAGCAAAAAGAACAAAGTTGGAGGCATCATGGTACCTGACTTCAAACTATACTACAAGGCTACAGTAACCAAAACAGCATGGTGCTGGTACCAAAACAGATATTTACACCAGTGGAACAGAACAGAGGCCTCAGAAATAACACCACACATCTACAACCATTTGATCTTTGACAAACCTGACAAAAACAACCAATGGGGAAAGGATTCCCTATTTAATAAATGGTGTTGGGAAAACTGGCTAGCCATATGCAGAAAACTGAAACTGAACTCTTTCCTTACACCTTATGCACAAATTAACTCAAAATGGATTAAAGACTTAAACATAAGACCTAAAACCATAAAATCCCTAGAAGAGAATCTAGGCAATACCATTCACGACATAGGCATGGGCAAAGACTTCATGACTAAAACACTAAAAGCAATGGGAACAAAAGCCAAAATTGACAAATAAGAGCTAGTTAAACTAAACAGCTTTTGCACGCAAAAGAAACTATCATCAGAGTGAACAGGCAACCTACAGAATGGGAGAACATTTTTGCAATCTATCCATCTGACAAAGGGCTAATATCTAGAATTTATAAGGAACTTCAACAAATTTACAAGAAAAACCATCAAAAAGTGGGCAAAGGATATTAATAGACACTTCTCAAAAGACATTTATGTGGCCAATAAACACATGAGAAAAAGTTCATCATCACTGGTCATTAGAGAAATGCAAATCAAAACCACAATGAGATACCATCTCATGCCAGTTAGATGGCAATCATTAAAAAGTCAGGAAACAACAGATGCTGGAGAGGATGTGGAGAAATAGGAACACTTTTACACTGTTGGTGGGAGTGTAAATTAGTTCAACCACTGTGAACAACAGTGTGGCGATTCCTCAAGGATCTAGAACCAGAAATACCATTTGACCCAGCAATCCCATTACTGGGTATATACCCAAAGGATTATAAATAATTCTGCTATAAAGACACATGCACACAAATGTTTATTGTAGCACTATTCACAATAGCAAAGACTTGGAACCCACCCAAATGCCTATCAACGATAGACTGGATAAAGAAAATGTGGCACATATATACCACGGAATACTATGCAGCCATAAAAAAGGATGAGTTCTTGTCCTTTACAGGGACATGGATGAGGCTGGAAACCATCATTCTCAGCAAACTAATACAGGAACAGAAAACCAAACACTGCATGTTCTCACTCATAAGTGGCAGTTGAACAATGAGAACACATGGACACAGGGAAGGGAACATCATACACTGGGGCCTGTCACGGGTTGGGAGGCCAGGGGAGGGATAGCATTAGGAGAAATACCTAACGTAGATGATGGGTTGATGGGTGCAGCAAACCACCATGGCACGTGTATACCTATGCAACAAACCTGTACGTTCTGCACATGTATCCCAGAACTTAAAGTGTAATTTAAAAAAAAAAAAAAAAAGCCATAGAATTCCAAAACTGAAAAAGCCTCTGCCCTTGGGATACCTGCACTGCCCTGTCTTCCAAGGACCATGCACATGGGCCACATTTCCATCACTTCCCATCTGTTGCCATTCATTTCTGAGGCCTCAGTGGTGTGGGTGACAGCCACAATGAGACAGCCTATAGTGTACAATAAAGACAGGATGTCTGAACATAGAAACCATGCAAGAGGTTCATTATCCAAAGGATAAAACATTCCAGGGAAGGTTTCAATCTTTTTTCCTTGTGAATGGGAAGGATGTTGGGCGGGGGCGGGTAGTGGAAGAAGAGGAGCAGACTAGACACAATCACAGTTGGCAAGTAAATCCTGTAGCAAAAAATTAGCAGATATCCAGACATATAGATGGTGGTTTAATATCAGAGAAACTGAAAGGCAGTATTGAGCTCTAGGACAGGTGATGAATAGTATTTGTGAATGGGGATACCAGTAGGTTAATGTACACGAATCTAATACTCATTAGCAAAGCAAAAGGAGAAAAAGGCAGGAGACTGCATACCAGAAAATTATGGTCAGAGTAGAAAAACCTTTAGGCTGAATCAATACTAGGCTGAAAACTTCCAACATAAAGATTCATATATTGTTCTTACCCAGAGATAGGTGTCATCTAAATGTAGGGTTGCAATTAAATGCTCCCACTAGGGAATGGTATAAAGCTATATGAGCAGGCTCCAAGCTAGTCATTATTATAATTACTGTTGTTAAAACTTAATACTTCTGAGTACCATTCTCACTGAAGCCTTTATTTATTAGAAAATACTGGGTGAGAATAAATTTAACCAGATAAACTAATTGAGGCAGCACAACTCAGTACAGAAGTAACTTCTCAATCTTCCTTGGACTGCTCAGGTTTTTTTGTTTGTTTGTTTGTTTGAGACGTAGTCTCGCTGTGTTGCCCAGGCTGGAGTGCAGTGGCGCTATCTCGGCTCACTGCAAGCTCTGCCTCCCGGGCTCACACTGTTCTCCTGCCTCAGCGTCCTGAGTAGCTGGGACTACGGGCGCCTGCCACCACGCCTGGCTAATTTTTTGTATTTTTAGTAGAGATGGGGTTTCACCATGTCAGCCAGGATGGTCTCGATCTCCTGACCTTGTGATCCACCTGCCTCAGCCTCCCAAAGTGCTGGGATTACAGGCGTGAGCCATTGCACCTGGCCAGACTGCTCGTTTTGAACTCTTGCATACCTGAAGGCTGGAGAAGATAACATAAACCCATCAGCAACAGTAGTTTACCATAGCAAGGGATCCCATTTGAGGGGACTTTGGAAGGGGTTTTCCGACCATGAAGGGGTGGTTTGAAAAAGCTCCTTAGCATGACTCTATTATACACCACCTCCTGTCAATCCTGCATCACCAGAGGGAATCCATCTCCCTGCCCTGCTGAAATCACTGCTGTAGTTTAAAGTTGGCCTCACTGGGAATGAGAAGACCAGATTTTGAGTCCTGGCTCCACAACTAATTTGACTTAGACATTCCGGGATAATTTATGACCATCTGCAGCAGAATCACCTATTACACTCATTTAAAAATGAAAATTATCTACCCATGTCAAAACGACTCTGACATTATTGCTCAGGGTCTCCATTTGCATAATCAGAGGTAAGAATTTAGCATTATAAAGATTGAAAACTTCATATTGTAAATGAGTTAAACACGTTATTACTACACTTCTTTGGTTTCATTACCTGAGAAATAAGAAGTTTACACTGGAAGGTATTTATAGTCCTCCTAGTTTCTCAGAGTGGGAGAGTAGTAACAGGGAATTTGGAACCAAAAGGATATAGGTTCCACTGCGCTCGTGGCTTAAAACAATAAACATTTACTATTGCTCATGGACCCATGGGTCAGCTCTCCTGATCTTGGCTAGGCTCTCTCACATGTTTAGGAATTGGTTGGCTTCTAGGCTGGTTGGTCGCAACTGTATGGCCACAGCTAGGACAACTGGACTCTTCTCCATATCATCTCTCATGTTTTACCAGGCTACTTTAGGATCATTTACATGGTGGTACCAGGGTAACAAGGGAGAGGAAAAGTGAAGGACTCTTGAGGCCAAGGTTCCAAACTGGCATGTTGTTACTATTACCACATCCTGTTGGTCAAAGCACTTTACAAAACTAGGCCAGATTCCAGGAACGCAGAGAGAGACTCCTTTCTCTTGATGGAAGAAACTGCAATCTCAGTTACAAAGGACGTACTCCTTTGTTCAAGCCTACAGCAGTGGTTTTCAAATCTTAGCTTGCATCAGAATAACCTGAAGGGCTTGCTATTAATAAAACATAGGTTGATGGGTCTACCTGAGTTTCTTATTCAGTAAGTCTTGCATGAAGCCCAATAATGTGCATTTCTAACAATTTCCCAGGTGACGATGGTGCTGGCTATGGATCACACTTTGAGAAGCATTGGTCTACAATAGAGTCTTCTACTCTATGTAAAACAAATTAAAGTTTAACATATAAGGCTGTGTTCCATGGTTCACACCTGTAATCCGAGAACTTTCAGAGGCCGAGGCAGAAGGTTGAGGCAGGAGGATGAGCACTATTGTACTCTCTACAAAAAAAATTAAAAACAATTAGCCAGGTATGGTGGCATGCTACTTGGGAGGCTAAGGTGAGAGGATTAGCTGAGCCCAGGAAGTCAAAGCTATAGTGGGCTATGACTTCACCAGTGCACTCCAGCCTGGGCAACAGAGACCCTGCCTCTTACAAAAAGAAAAAAACGAACACACATAATTTTATTTCTAAGTGCTTTATTTCTGGCATAGCTTAACATATATTATTCATGATATATTTCTCCCCTAGTAAAATATGAAATTTAAAAAATCTAAATACGTTTTAGAGGACTTTGACTTCCCCTTTTTTTCTGAAAAAAATATTCTTTTTAATATTCTACCTTGAACATATAATCAACTCTAATCAATCAGAAACCACTGAATGATTTTACTTCCTCTCTCCCCATGCCTACATTCTATCCCCCTCATGATTAACACAATTAGGTGAGTAGGGGAAGGTCTTGTTGAATCAAATGAGAAAATTGTCTTTTATATTTTGTTAAAATTAACTAGAAACAAATTAACTAGAAATAATTGAATAACTGAAGGCTACATTCATAGTCTACTTACTTATTACACAGATGAAGTAACAGGCTCAGAGGAGTTGAGTAACTTGCACCAAAATACTAATTTTTTTTCTAATCATCTGTTTGATGTGTCATAAACATATATGACCTATATCAATAGTAATCTACCTTCTACTCTGATCTTTGTTCTCCAAGTAATGAAATATCTCTGGAGATCTTTCGTAAACTCACAGTTAATTGTGATTTCCTGGTTCTTAGAAAATACATCCGGGTTTCTATTCTTTATTAACGAGAGAGAGAGAAGTAATTACTAGGTTCTTACCTATTTTTTAAGAACATTTCCCTGGGAAAACGGTCATTAGTTACATTATACTGTGGAAAATGAGACTTAGATAGGCAGAGATTTACCTATTATCACACACTGGAACTAGGCCTATTTATTTTAAGACCAAATTTTTTCCACTGCATCAAACAAAATGATAGATAAATATCCAGATCAGCCTATGTTAACTATCCATGATTAACTCATAATTAGCTAAATTATTTTTAGATTTGCAGTTACTGGTAGCAACGCCTATAAATGGCCTAATATTCTTTTCATTTTACGTATTTCAAAACCTTGCTATTTGCCTAATATTATCATAAGTAATGCTTATTAATCACTTACTGTATGCACAGCATTATACACAAACCCCATGTTTATTATCCTACTTAATATTCATGATAACTCTCTAAGAGACATACTATTTTTATATTCATTTAACAGATACAAAACAGACTGAAATGATTAAAGAAACACTCAAATCACACAGCTAGTAAGTAGTAAGGTTGGAGCTCAAATAAAATTCGGTTTGATTCAAAGTCTTACTATCGTGTCCGTGGCACTATTCTGTCTTGCTACTTGTACATTTTTTTTAATCAACTAAAGTGATAGTACTACAAAAATAGCTTTGAATCAATTGAACACTGAGTCTTTTTCAGAATAAGAAATTTATGACAGAATGGAAGGGGAAAGGTGAAAAAGAAACATCTGGTTTATTCAAAGAAATTAAACTGAAAATAGCTATGAGACTGACATGTTTAGCTAACACATGTGACCAAGTGTGTGGACCTCCAAAGCAGTCCCTTAGGAAGATATATCTTTATGTGAAGGATGCCATCCTTGCTATAATACATTTCAGACATGTTTTAGGTCTTATTATTTTGCGTATATACCTAGTTTTTTGTAACAGCAATGAAAAATCCTGTAGTATCTAGTTTTTAAGTGATTGCTCACTTAATTTACTTGATTTGATTCTGAACAACGTTTTAGGTATTATCCTAGATTAAATCCAATCTTCAGAGAACATACTATTGCCATATTGCTGACATTCTCCTAAATTGTGATTCCCATTGTAAACATGACTCCTAAAGAGGACATTTTAAATTGTGTAGAAACCAGTCGCGGTGGGTCATGCCTATAATCCCAGCACTTTGGGAGGCTGAGAATGGACGATAGATTGAGGCCAGGAGTCTGGGGTTACAGTGAGTTATGATTGCACCATTGCACTCTAGTTTGAGCAACAGAGCAAGACCTTGTATTACCAAAAAAAAAAAAAAAAAAAAATTGTATGGAGCTATGGCAGCAAACTAGGATCATCAATTAAATAAGTATTTATCATTTTCCAAAGTAAATATTCTAAATATTTCAATATATTCAAAATAAATACATCCCAGTATGTTTATTTGAAAACAAAAGCAAAAATACATTATGAAAGGAAAGATAAAAGATATTTAGACAATATAAATATTAGGTTCAGTCTCTTATAGTACAATTATGGAACTTCCTCAAAAAGAATTGTCAGTTGTGGGACTTTAAAAAAAAAAAAAAAGTCCTTACAAACCCACTCCAGGTTCAATAATTTGAGCAGATCATCCAAACTCAAAACGGTGACCTAGTCATAGTGCATGGGCGGACTCTCAGAAGAGTTTTTTTTACCTGAAATTCTTCAAAATGACTGACATTCAGGGTCATATAATCAAGGCAGATTTTATTTAAAAGCAGAAAACCACAACAATCATGGCAGACATGTCAGTATCATAATATTCGGAACATTCAGCTAACTATGGCTTAACTAAAGAGCAGTTTATTTTTTCATATACAATAAGATGTCTAAAGGTCAACAGTCCAGGACTAATTCAGGAAGTCAAGTTTGCAAACCTGGGTTCTTCCTATCTTCCTTCACTATCTTTCAGAGATTGGTCTTCAACTGGTCCATAACTGCAAGATGGTTGCTCTAGCTCCAGATATCACATATATCACATAGGAAGAAGCAGGTAGGACAAATGCAGCAAAAAGTGGTGGCAGTTGTCACTATTAGTCTTTAATCAGGAAAACAAAAGCATTTTCAGAAGGTTCCTTAGCAAATACGTATTTACATTTTTTCTTTCTTTGAGACAGAGTCTCACTCTGTTGCCTGGGCTGGGGTGCAGTGGTGTGATCTCAGCACATTACAACCTCTGCCTTCTGGGTTCAAGCAATTTTCCTGTCTCAGCCTCCCAAGTAGCTGGGATTACAGGTACACACCACCATGCCCAGCTAATTTTTGTATTTTTTAGTAGAGATGGGTTTTTGCCTTGTTGGCCAGGTTGGTCTTGAACTCCTGACCTCAGGTGATCTGCCCACCTCGGCCTCCCAAAATGCTGGGATTACAGGCATCAGCCACCACCCCTAGCCGTATTTACATTTAGTTTGCCATAACTATGTCAAACAGCTACTACTAGATGCAAAGAAAACTGGGAAATGAAATATTCAAATTTCCAGTCTCTAAATTAGAAAAAGACAAGGAGGGAGGAGGTTAAGAATTAACATCCAGTGAGGCAAATTACAATATCTGTCTCAATGGGACTGACATTTTACTAGGCAGTATGTTTTTACACTTTGTATCATTAAATCATCACAACTGTAGGAGCTGGTCCTTGTTCTTTTAATTTTACTAAAGAAGGAAGTGTGATCCAGAGTCATTAAGAGAATTGTACAAGTCACCCAGTTTATAAGCATTGGAACCAATTTCTATATGACTCTAGAAACTGCTGTCTAACTTGGGTAAAGAAATCTTAACAGCACGCAAACAAATGCTTTCTGAAAGACGAAGTATTGAACTTGCTTTTCAAAGGCAGCATGCAAGACAATCTTTAAAATCCTTACTGAATTCTTGGACATGATCTTGTTCTTACATGTAGCAGAACTTGTTGAGAACTTTCTAAAAGGATAGCCAAGGTCGCTTGGGATGAACAACTGTATTCCATTAGTCACTGAAGCCCTTATATGACTTTCAACATTCACCCACTAGTAGGAGATTTATAGACAGTGAGTTACTTATTGAATACTTAGCTTATATATTTTCCAGACTTGGTTTGCTTGTATTGATTGCAATGTAGTCCTTGATGTATGCCAAAGAAACTCTTTTGCCCTCAATTTTTTCCTGCCATACATAATGCAGAGCCTGAAATATATCACATCTATAATCCCATTAACAAAAATAGGAAATAGAACGTATTACCGTGTTCAGATATTAAACATCTTTTCCAAGTGGTACTAACACTGTCATATAGGTTATTATGGGAGAGGCTAGAAACTTTTGGTAGGACAAACATTTTTGCAGGACAGTAGTTTTTTAAAAACATATCTAAAGTGTTTTGGGGGGCTTAATATCTTTACCTCCCAGAAAAAAAAAAATGTATTTATATTTAACTGTATAATTCTGGCCAATTTGGTACAACTGTGTTCCACACTTGGCTCAAGTTCTCCTTATTAAAGCTGAGTGAGTTGGTAAGTCTTAATAATCTCCAATGGTATTAACTTTTCCCAGGTGCAATCTTATGTATCACAAGGTTAATACATTTGGTGCATAAACTTATGGGAGCTGTTTTTATACATCTTAAAATTTTCATTTGTTAAAAGCCCGGTTTCTAAATTTATGGTTCAATTACTTAAGTCTGTTTTTCAAAGTTTAAAGAAAATATCTTTCTTCCATTAGTTAGCATTCCCATTCCTTCCATTTTCCCTGACTAAATAAAGTTCAAGGTTAGAGAAGTAGACAAGAACAGAGAAAAATGAACTTAGTAAAGTGGCTATCTTCCAGGATGCCTACCATCATCATTGAAAAGTCCATTGTAAACAAACAAACTTACCTGGCCAGCTAATGAGCTACTTTTTCAAAAATATCCTAGTAGTTTTCAATCAAGATGACATATTCCAAGAAAAGTATTTAGTATCTTGCCCACCTAGGTTTTAAAGAAATGGAGAACCTTAATAATAAACTTTTGTTATGATTACAATTAATAACATACTACAAAATCAATTAACTCTCTCCACTCCCAACTATTTTATACTTATCTTTTTCATTATGCAACTTTATTACTAAAACAATGTAAGAGGAAATGTTTGGACAGTTTTCAGATGCCCTTACAAAGAACTATTTACATAAAAACAATTATTTTGCTAATTTCATACAATTATACATCATATATAATTATCTGTAATTCTTATTTTTACTCATTAAGTTATATCACTAAGGACTTCTTTTAGGCAAGCTTAAGTTGGTGTTACTGTTAGTAAATTAATTAATTAGTCAATTAATTTAGATTTCTCACTAATTCCAACTGGCCTTCTCTTGCCCCCTACCCTTTCCTTTGTATTTAATTCTAGGAAATATGCGAACAGAAGTCTGGTACTACCTTCAAAACATACAATTGTAAAAAGGTGGGAAACGCAATTGGTTAAAAAATAAATAAATAAATGAGAGGACACTTCTGAGGCCTTGCAGGTTTATGACCTGAAAGAACCACTGAGGTCAACACCACAGTGTTCCTTTCCTTTGCTGAAAGCTTTCTGACAAGGTCTCTCCTTCCCATCTATTAAAAGCGGTTTCTTATTAGAGGCAATTAAGAGCTAAAGGTTCTTTTGCCTTCCCCATGGATCAGAAGCTCTTCGAGGAGTGGCATAAAATCTTTAGTGCTATCCCATGGCCTAGAGCAGGCTGCATAACCTACACAAATTTTAACTGATTAATAAATGGCCGACATAAAAAGGGAGAGATGCTTCATTAGACATAAATACCCTGTTTACTCTCTGCTTCTTGCTTTCTCTTACTGCTATAAGACATCAATGATAAAAACATAGAAGTCTATTGCACAGAGTCAGAGAAGTGGTGCTCCATAAACTCTAATAAACATAAATAAATGGCATCCACGCGGTTCTGCAGAAATCGCTCAGGATGTCTGGAAGGTGCTCTGTAGCCACATGAAGAGCGTACAGCATCATAGTTAAGTTGGAAACGGGAGGCTGAATGTAAAATAAGTATACTTGTCCACATAGGGAAATAAGTAAGCCTGTCCTATAGCAGAAAAACCGATGCCTGTGAACTAGGTTCTTGGGACCATTAACAAAACTGAAAGGGGGTAAAATGTCAATGGGGTGGTGTCAGTGAGGTGGCAGTGAAACAAAGATCCAAGGCTCCCCTTAAAGGGGGGGGAAAGGAGAGTTTTTTTTTTGTTTTTTTGTTTTTGCCTCCCTGGGGCAGCATGGCTAGCACAGGCAAGACTGGAGACGTGAGACGTGAAGAGATGCAGTGAGACATGAAGAGACTGGAGACGTGAGACGTGAAGAGATGGAGTGACGTGAAGAATGGAGTGAGACGTGAAGAGGATGTCGGTCCGGAGAGAAAGGGAAGAGAGAGAGAGGCGGGGGTCTAGTCCCCAACGTGGTGACTAAGCTGCGCACCTGTGGGGCCGACGCTCTGAAGCGGGACGGGGGTGTTGGTCCAAAGGGGGACCCAATGGCCGGGGGAAGGAGCCCTCGCCCGACTAGAGAGTCTCCGACCCTGACACTCCCTGGCAGCCCTCCCGGGTGGGTCGGACTTTCTTTCGGTCTGGTTGCAGAGTTCTTCCCCAACTGGCTGCGCGCTGCCTGGATGCAGAACTTACTCCTGCAATCTCGGCCCCAGCCGGCGCCTCTAGGGCTGGTTTTATTTTGCTCTTCTCACCGTGCAGCCCGCCCCCGACACCGTCCCGGGCACTGGGAGGAGGGCGGCGCACGTGCAGGCGGCGTCCCGCGCCTCATGAGCAGCGCTGAGTAGGCTACGCGTGTTGACCGGCAGTTGCAAACTATTGGCCAGTTAACGTCCCGCTCGCTCCTCCACCCAACTCCACCCCGTTCTTCTCGCCCCTTCCGCCTTCGTTTTTCGATTATTAGGATCTTCTTCCTTAAGTGTTTGGATAAATTCGCCGTCCGTAATCGGTTCAGTTGGAAACTACCCGATGGTTTTCGTACTTTTTTGAACGCTGACTGCAGAAAATGGCATAGGGAGGTGGGGAAGAGGGAGGAAAGTGTGTGTGCGCGCGCGAGTGACAGGGGACAGAGACAAGAGATGGGGGGGAGAGAGAAGAGAGAGAGAGAGAGAGAGACCCCGAGACCTGAGGGGAGGGCAGGGGGCTTCCCTCTCCTGGAGGACGGACAGAATGATACATGCTGTCGTTAACAGTGTTGACCCACCCAGACCCCACCCTTCGGTTGCATCCATCATACAGTCATTACAAAGAGGTAGCGCTGTCACACTGCTTGCCCTGCTCCTGGGGCTCTCGGCTGGCTTAATGAGGTGCACCCAGCCGAGGCTATTGTGCAGCTCGAAAGAGGCAGGAACGAGACGGCAACGATCCTAGCAGCTGCTCGCAGCAGCAGCCAACCCCAGACCTCAAGTGGATGAATGCCTCTGGAAGTGTTTTCTTGGAGGAACCCATCAGGCAGTGGAAGACTGTGGCAGGGCTAGTGAACTTAGATGGGGATTTCCTCTCCTGCAGTTGAGCTGGCTGGAGGCAAGTGCAGTCACTCGGGTAATCGCGGGGATGCTGGGGGCGGGGGTGGTGGTGGTGGTGGTTTTAAGCCAGTCCACGGTCAAAAGGCGGCTTGGATCAATTTCCCCTCCAACCACTCAACTGGCCCTTTTACCTTTTGTTTTGTTAGTTTGGCTTTTCCCACCCCCACCCCCTCCCCGGTGTGTTCTGAACCGTGCTTCTTGCTCTGGGGTTTGATTGTGCCTTTAAATGTAATTCTGATTGGTGAATGTTCTCTCCTTTTTGTTGTGATTACTAGAGATACTTTAGTCCTGCCTTCCCAGTTCTGCGCCCAGCACAAGCAGTTTTGAAAATTTAAGTGCAAAAAGCATGACAAAGCAATATGAGGTTGCCGTGGTAAGTGAACTTTTAAACCGAAAATTACCATTTCTTCTCGTCTGCTCGGTCTGTGGGTGGTTTGAAGGGGAATCCTCACACACAAAGGGTTGGGGGCTGGGAGGAGGGGGTGGTTAAACAACAACAAAAAGAAACCCGTAGAAACCAGTAGTGCTAATTTTTTCTCTCTACTATGGTCAGTGGACAAGTTCTATATTTATATGTTTGATACTCTTGGGATGGTCATAGGTAAAGTGGGTGAGAGTTGGCAGTCAGCAGGGGAGAGGTGCAGGGAAGGAAGGCGAAGGGAACTAGGTTATTGTCTGGTTTCAAAAGAACTTTGTAGCTCTGACTTCCTGAACTCGGCACATCAGCTGGGTCATTCCTGATCAAAATCCTGAAGAAGAAAAGAAACAATGGGGTCATCCTCAGCCACTACAACTATCTCTGTGTACTCTCCTGCAGTTAGACCATTCTTCCTCACACTTCCTCAGGTAGCAACATTTGAAGTCATTATTCTTAGACAAATTTTAAATACTAAATGATGATGAAATAATACATTTGCAAAGTTGTGGTCTTAAAAGATTTGAGACTAGAGAAAGGAATTGCTTATTAACCCTTCTTCCCACTGCCCTTTCCTCTCCTCTCCTCCCTCTTCCCATTCATCCCACTTTTTAAAGTGTACAGATTCATTTAAGAGTCCTTCTTCAGCATCCGTTCCTAATCCCTTTTGTCTTTAATAGGAGGTATATTCCAGGGATGGACTTCCGTGTTTTGCCCCTTTATCTCATTCATTTTCCAAGAATAGGTATCCAACACAGTATTTGTGACAATGTAAACAATTCCAAGTTTGGTAAAAGACAGCCTTTGCTCTGGAGAATTCTACATTGTTTGGCCTATTCTGCACTTTTAAAAAAGGATTAATAGTGTTTAGTAGTCTTAAAAACTTTCAGTTGCCTTTTAACTTATCCAGGGCTGTTGCCATGGAGAGAACTGGGATGCCCTATATTGGAATGGACCTGACCATTTTCTGATGAGGCAAGGCCATCTAAGTTTTCTCATTTGAAGGATGGGATGGAAACAGAAATAGCCACTGAAAGGAATTGTTTTGTTGAGTCCATTCTTAATTATCTTTTTTATGTGTATAGATATAATTGCATGTGCCTGCATTTCTCAAGCCCTATTCTGAAATACTTTTAAATTGTAAACTTCCCATGATCATAGAAAACACAGAAAATAACTTAAAAAATGATTGTATTGCAATACAGCTTAATGTATTTTAGTGGGCATATATTTTAATAACTTATTTTAACAACTGACTTATTTTTTGCCTATTCTACATGAAGTTACTGTAGTTCAACAGTAACTACCACAGGAAAGTGATACCTTATGCAGTCAGCTTCCAAAGTCATCACTATTGATTTTAGTCTAGCTGTTGGCAATAACCATCCTTAAAACAGTTTTTGAGAGCTAAAACACCAAAATGGTTAAACTACTAATTTGTTGGTACAAGAGGAATCAATTCAGTAAAATTTGTGAAAAAAGAAGAGTTTATAGTATTTTATATCTTTGTATTAGCAAGAATTTCAGCTGAGAAATTTGCTTTTTCTACCCACTAATATCCTTAGACCACAGGCAGTCAGCTAGCAATGTTCTTAACTATATAATTAATTTTACATCATATTACTCAACTATCACAGGATTTAATTTTATAATTCTTAACTATACTAACACTAACTGGGGTTTTAAAATAAACATCTTGAACTATATATATACAGTGCTAAACAAAGAATTCATTATCTACTACTGATGTATAGATATTTATAAGTAAATATATGTCCTGTATATATGTAAAATTAAATTACTTTGACATGTGGAAAAAAACAATTTTATTCAGAGTTATTTTAATCATAATCTCAAACAAGCCATCAGATTTACTTAATTTTTACCTAAACACTGAAAATACTGTTTTAGTTGAAGTAATTCATTAAAAATTATTATTTAAAATAAGCTTGGTAATTGAAAATTATCTTCTAAATAATTAATAGTGCATGTAGTTTAACTGCCTTTAAAATATTTAGACTTTTTAATGCTATATATTTAATGCTATATATTCCTCATACTTTCCTCACCATAATTCTGTGCCAATTTTAGGTTTGCTAAATATTCTTAACATGGAAATTTAAAATGTAAAAGTACAATTACCAATTTTTTTCTACAAAATATGAACATTTTTATCTTCAGTATAATTGCTTTTATACCAAAATTATAAACGTTCTATTTATGTTATTGGCACATTGGAAATACAGTGCTCATGTTCTGATATTTTTCTTGAAACTCAGTTTATTAGAATAAGTTTAACAAATAGCAGAAAGCTATAATGTTCATAAGCACAAAATTCTTAAGTGTTTTCAACTAAGCAATACTCTCATAGAAAGTCATTGCTTCCAATAACAGTGACTTACTTTAAGTGAAAAAGTATTCATGCATAAAGGAGAAAAGTGAGATGTATGAAGTGGCGGTGAATGGCAGCCAGGTTATCTAATGGTACATTGCAGGTTTTGCCTTTGTACCATATCCAGGGGATGCAATGTACCTGCAAGCATAAAAGCAAAAAAGAATGGCTGAAGTGACATTATAATTTTAAAAATGCAAAAATAATCTTCATTTATTGTTTCTAATTGGTATTAAATGTAGTGTGTATCCTATGTCAAATATACAATCTAAAATCTCAAAGAAGTTGACTTTTAATAGTTAACATGTGTTGTCTACCTGCTATGACTCTTAATAGTTAACATGTGTTGTCTACCTGCTATGACTCAGTCATGAATTTAATCATATATGTAAGTGCCTTATATGCAATATCTCAGCTAATCTTCAGAACACTTTAGGTGGTAGCTTTTATTTCACTTAGAAACTGAGTACCTAAAGTAAGACAGCTCATGAACCATAAAGTGAGGATGTGAATCAAAAATCTATCTAACTCAAAAGTTGGATCCAAAGTCAAACAAAATGACAATCAAATAATAGAAAGATAAGATTTTAAAAGGCCTTCCACATAAAGCTCACATAATTGCCACAAATTCTGAGGGTAGGAATTGCCTGTCAATCTTGGCACTTTTGCAATACAACATTTTTGAAGAAAAAAGTTTCTCTGAAATATTTTTAACTGTACCCAAATTGGGTTTGGATAAATTAGCCTGGTTTGTCTGGTTATTTCTCTTTTGGGACATTAATTATGGAGAATTTATTATATTCTCGATTCTATTCCAAAAACAAAAGGAGAGAAAGATTAACTCAGTTATAGCGACAAAAGTATTTTAAAATAAATAGCAAAAATACCTACTAAATAAAAGGAAGACCTAACTGTACCCAATTTTCCTTAAAAAGGAACTTAAATAAGCCGAGTGATTTTAAAAATTTTAATGACTAAAATGGGATTTAATTTTTCATTTTCAAGACTTTTAAAATTTTGATTACACTTACATTTGGTAATGTAATAAAATCTTATGATTTTTATAGGTAGCAAATCATTTGATATTTTTACGATAATATGTATTTTCTAAGCTAGAGTTTACTTTAATATACTTAATCAATTAACTTCTAATCACAGTGATTAAGGGGGATTTTTTAAACTGCCCTCATTTCGTGAACTAAAGAAACATGTAAGTGATACAGAAAATAAAAAGTTTTAAGTAGGGCCCTACTATATGATTCCTTTTTAAACATTAAAGATGATAGACTCTCTAGTAAATACAGAGAAAACATCCTTTCCCATCAAAATGCTCTAAGTTTGACCTTTTTTATTTATAAAATCTTTGGACCTGAGAGATTGGGACATAAATATTGCCTATTCTTGGGTTTGTTTATTAGCTTAGATGTGGAGTAGAGATTGTAAGATTTTATCAAGGTAATTCATTCAAGCCTCTTTAAGTAACAATGAAATATGTTTAAGGACATCATTGACATTCAACAGAAACCTGCTCAATATTTCACTTTTCACCTGAGAAGAAATAAAAGCACTCAGAATAACTCTATCTGCACTATATGCAATAAATGGGCTCCTGAGTTGTTTTGTGTAAATCTTTCTTTAAAAATTGCCTTTTTTTAAAAAAAAGCAGAGTGCTCACATGTTAAAAGAGTATTTGAATTAATGATCTTGTTATGTGAATGACTTAAAAAAATTGATACATCCATTTTATAAGTTTCAATTTTTTATAAAGTGAAACCATCCAAATTAATCATGTTTAAACCTCATTACTGTGAGAGTACTAGTAGATTTTTTTTAAGTCAGATAATTTTGGAATTTTAAGAACCAGGTTATAAAGGGGAGAATTATGAGGTTTGAGCATTTCAACCCCACAGTATTCTAGCATTCAACCACTCTGTTTCACTTTGATCTTGGAAAAACCCCTGAATTTTTACCCCTCTCAAAACTAATTTTAGTTACTGGTCTAATTTTAAATAAAATTCAGGCCACTTTTTTTAATAGCTAATAAAGTGTTCATATAATTTTCTGTTTCATCCCTTGATGTGGAAATTTATATTACATGATTATGTACTAAAATCATACAACCATCTATACAATTTTTCTTTCCATTCAAATTCATTAGTGCACAAATCTGTCTATATAAATGATGAATATATGTAACTATACATATAAAAGTTATGGTTATAGCAATATGAAGCTAAAAGGGGAAGTTATTGTTCAGCTTTAAATTTATGATATAATTAATTCCTCAAAACATAATTTTATCTAATGATAAGAATATTAACTATTACTAACTACAAATCCAGGAGTATTTTAGGATAGGTCTTCTGGAGTCTATTTTCTTCTACCTCTCCATTATTGCTTTGTCATAACTGTACAAAATGATAATTTCACTTGGAAAACTGGTAGGAAAAATGTGAATTATGTTAAAAGTAAGAAAAAAAGAAAGGATCTTAAGGAAGTTCCTGCATAGGTCCTGGAATCCTTGAAGCTATGCACCACAATTATCCCTGTAAATCCTTTTGAATATAAAATCATCACATTTTGTGTTCAAAGTAAAGTTATATGTTGTAGATTTTCAAAGCCTCTCAGAGCATTACAGAAAGGGCAGAGTAACACAAGCTAGATACCGCCTCACTTGACAGACATTGACAAAGCCTGAGAAGGCAGTGTTAATGCTTTTAATTTTTTAAAAATAGAGATTATAAAGTTAATGAAACCTGAGGTCATTACCATTAAGAACTAAGAACTCAGCTTTTCAAGTGTTTTCAGTAAAAATAATTAACTATGGGATAGGTAGTTTAAAGAGCTGATTAACATTATAAATATTTAACAAAATCTAAAATACTACCATGATCCTTTGTTAAAGATAATTAGAGCTAAGATTGCTACAAAAATATAGACTTTTGAATTTCTAATTTCTCAGTGCTTAATTTATCATTAAATCTTACACTGTTGTAGAGATGATATTTAATATATAAGTTTGATTCCTACCATGAATACCACATTTTGATGTCTTAGAATGCAGTGAATGATACACTTCACTCAGCAGACATTATTACATGCTTACTGGGTTAGGCACAGTGCTAGAACCTGATAATACTTGGCTGGAGAAGATGGCTGTGCTGTCAAGTAATGCATACTCTGTGTAAGAGATAGAGATGTCAACAGATGGTTATAACGTAGTGAGATAATTGGTATCAGAGATATGTAAAAAGTGTTTTTAGGAGCACAGAAGAAGCTATCGCTAACATGCCTGTGGTTGGCTTTAGTGTGGTGTTCAGGAAGGCTTCTCAGTGGCGGTGGAATTTTGCTTACTGACTTTTTTTTTTCCATTTTAAAGAAATGTAACAGTGGCTCTTCAAATAATATATAGAAAGATGAAGTATATATTTTTCTTGTCTTTACATATTGATATGTACTTATAATGAGAGAGAACAAGTTTTCTGTGTAGGATGCTGAGTTGTTCAAGATTCATTAGTGTAATTTCTCAGATACACTGCCTTTGACAAATGTGCACAGCCGGGAAAGCCTTTAATATATTGATTATGTTAGTGTTTTGTTGCTAGTAGCATAATGGATAAAGCAAAGGCCCCATTTTCATTCTTCTATGCTCTACCAAAAAAAAAAAAAAAGTATCTTGTAAACTGTGAAAGGCACACAAAAGCAGATATAATTAAATAATGTAAATGATGAGGGAGGTTGCCTGTGATCTGGGCTACAGTTAGAAAGGGGGGTGTAAGAAAGAGATTGTTTGAGAGGAAATGATATGAAAATATTTTAAAATAGGAAACAGAGTTCTGTTTTATAACAATAGATTATCAACTTAAGCAATTTCACTTTCCTTTGTATTACTTTCACATCTGCAGTGGAGGAGAAGGGAAGTACTATTAATCTGAAATTTTCCTTATTTATAAGTAAGTTATACCAGTGATCAGAACAAAATTTGTTTCTTAAACTCCTAAACACGTGTAGTTTTACTGTAAAAAACCTTCACTTCAGAGTGATTAGTACTTTGTGTGAATATCATTATGCATTTTGCTCTCTGATATCTTGACAATACAGTTTAGCTTATTCCCTCTGGGATTCTCTCCTGGCAACAGTTTTTTATTTCCCTGTGTTCATTTTTAGGAAAATCCTCTCAACATTGTTATAAGTATTATTTTATAGGAAGGAAGTATGTAAAATACTCTTGAACTCATTTTACTTGTGAGTTTGAATAGCATTCAGATTAGAATGATTTCCCCAGAATTTTGTAGGCTTGCCCAATCCAGCTGTATATTTTATATGCTAATGTAAATTCTATTTTTGTTCCCCTTGGGGGTTTAAGTGATTATAATTGTTGCTCTTCAAAAGCCAAACAGATGATGATTGCTGCTTCAGGAGTATACCAAAAGAAACTGGCTTTCATTAAACCTGCTCATCCACTTCCTAATTATCTCCATTTTATCTAGCTAAGAAGCAGGAAAAAATGGCAAGTACAGTTCATTGAAGCCAGTTCAGTTATTTAAACATCGCTTTATTGAACTAGCAGGAGGTGTTAAAGTAGGGGGAATGTTTTCATTCTAACACTGATATGTAGCCAGTGGCCCAACTCAAGAGTTAGTTGAGCATCAAATGCCAGAGGCCATAGAGAATGAGAAGGGAGAGATTTTGAGTTATTCTGAGAGGAGTCCTCTAGTGGATGCAATAAATAGTGCTGCAGTGACAGCTATTCTGAAATATTCTTTTTGTTTGTTTTTCTTTCTATAAAATTAAAATGGAGTTAGCTATTTAGTATCCACTAAGAAGCACCCAGAAATGCACTCTGAGTGAAAAGGAAATTTCCTATATATGTGAAAAAAAAAGAGATATATATTGATAAATTCTAAAAGGACAGCAAATTCCTGAGACTGGCCAATATCAAGGGTGCCTCAGGTAACATAAGCCTTGAGATCTGGCCATGAGTCAGAAAGTAGATTCTCATGGAGGCTGGTTTTCCTCAACAGGGAGACCGTCTCTACCATTTGGGGGACAGTGGCTCTGAGATCTGTTCTCCAGTCTTCTAGGGTGGCCTTGGAGTTGAGTTGCACTGGAACTTGTTTCTGATCCCTTTACTGGCTGTCCTCCTGATGGCACAGAGAGGGTCCTTGAACTCTCACTCAGGGGAACAGAAAAATGTCAGAGTCAACAGCTGTTCAGCTTCCAGCTGTGACAATGCAATTCTCTGCTGGTTAAACGAAAAACTCTGAAGGGGCTCTTTCCTCTCTGAAATTTCAAAGAGCCACGTTTTTGAAACTAATTGTCTCAGGCAAGACTTAGATAAAACCTTATATTCATAAACAAAAAAGGAAATGGAAGGTTCTGCATTTTCTATAGATTTTCTTTTTCGTGTTCCATGATATTTCAGCAAGTGTCAGGCAATTTCACTTTTTGAAGTTTTAACATAGAGTTCTTATCTGATGAGTTGATTTTGAAATTTTCAAGAATCATATTGAAAAAGAAAAAGTTTACTTAAGTTTAAAAAAGGAAATATGTTCCTGACAGGCATTTGTATAATTTACTAGAAAGTTATATACATTAAAAATTATTTTCCTCTAATTTCTCATGCCAATAAAAAATTTTTCCAGTGTTCTTAGATTTACTTTTCTTTTAGCTTTACAATAACCCTACAAAGTAAAACAAGTAAACACAATCATTCGCTTTATATGTAGAAACACAGTGATTCACAAAAAGTTTAAAAACTAGAATCTGAGCATACCAACTCCCTCATCGACATCTTGACCAGCATCTCCTTGATCTACCAACAGCTTGCCAATACATGATGTTGAATTATATTTAGATTGCAGAGTCATTTCTAAACCCCGAGGGTAGGGAGTCCCCAGAGAATAAGTATTGTCCCAATGAGCCCTAAGGTAATCTATGCAGTTTGCATTCTTAAATCCACAGAGAGGATATAACAATAGTCTTGTTCTCTAGAAACTCTAAATTAAAACTCTGTCTGGTGGTGTAGCAGCATTGGAATTTCTCTGAATTCCAGTATAGAGATATGCCAGGGTATAAATCACTCTGGTTTCCTACCAAGAAGGCCTATAAATGCCGTAAGTCTGAGAATGTACCAGCTACACCCAGACTTGCCCTAGGAACAAATGGTGGAAACTATCTGATTTGTTTCCTCACCTCCTTATCATCTTCTCTTGATACTTTTAGGATCTGACTGTCCTTTGTTCCCCTAGGCTTACACTGCCACCTTTACTGACATTGCTAATACCCAAGATCTACTAGGACATATCTCTTTCCCTTCCAAGGTAACAGGTTGTTCATCTAATAAATTAGTCTCCACTGAGGGGAAGATATTAAGGAGAGTCCTGATTTCTGTTAATATTTAAAATTGGCTCTTAAGGAAAATGTGCGTGTTTCTGTTAAACAATCATGGTGAGTAACTTGTGGGGTGGTCATGTCAGTCCAACATGTATATTTTTCTGGTAGTTTTTTTTTTCTTAACAGCATGGCACCACCTGATCTCTATCATTGAGGAGAGTGCTTACTTGAAGTAGCACAGTTAGAAATGAACTAACTCAAAAGGAAAATATAACTGAAAAAACTGATTAAGTAATTTTGGCTTATCTGCCTATGTTTATTAAATAGAAGTAACAAACATAACAAACACTAGAATATATCTATGCCAGTGGAATGACTACAATTTCCCAGGGTTATCTCACAGGTTCTTTCATTTTACTAACAGGAAGTTGTAGAAAATCACACTTATTCTGTGACCTCATAGCAATATGAATGTAAATAAAATCTTTGAAAGATATCCTAGTTAAATCTTTTTCAGTATAAAACAAAGTATAAAATCGGCATTTTTTCCAATTAATCTGCTCAGCAGAGATAACAGAACCAAAATAGTTCAAGCCACTGTTTAACCCCATGTAAATTGCACAACTGAAAAACCTGTACTGATTTTTGCTCTAAATCAGTTGTTCATCAGAATCAACTGTGGAGCTTTTCATACACATATATGCTTAGATTACACCTCAGAATTACAGTGAAATCTCTTGAGGTAGAGGGGAAGCATCTGAACTTGAAAAGAAAAAACCTCACAGGTAGGTTGAGGCATTGTTGCACAGCCATGTGTGAGAATCAGTGGGTTTTCCTTTATCCAGTTGTGTCATCTAATGAAGATTCACTCTGTGCCAGGTACTTGACAAATACTTTAGTCACTTAATGCTCACAACAGCCCTAAAAGGTAGGTTATTTTTAATACCCATTTTAAGAATGAGAAAGCTGAGGCTTAGAGAGGTTGGGCAACTTGCCCAAAGTCATATACCAAGGACACAGGAGAGGGAGAACCAGAATTCAGGTCTGCGTGAATACGTTTAACCGAGACAACCGTGAACTTGAAAGGCCTTTTTAATATACAGATTCAAAATGTATGGCCGTATTTTATAGCTGTAATTTCCAACCTAGAAGCTTCAATTTTGCTGCTTTGATTACCCTAAGAATATCTGGAGCGTACAGGGATTGTTTCATTTTATGGCCTTAAAAGAGAGCCACTATATTCATGTGAAAGAAGACATGGTCTAATAGGTAAAAGATACTTTAAAATTATAGGTAAAATGTTTTGCTTTCTTTATATAAAGGTCATAGATGACTTTCTATCTCAGTTCTTAATTCAGAAACTCAAGGAGCTGCTGTAAACTACTGTAATTTCATTGTAAAAATTATTCAGATATGAGGCAGAAGAGCATGATTTTCCTTTCAGGTCAATTTCTTATAAAAAATAATAATTGTGTAAAATCATTGCTGATAAATGCAGTTTCCAGTGTGGACTGTGCAATTTTAGGATTTGTTCTTTTTGATTTGGGACTGACACCAATATTTAGAATAGTGATGACTCATGTCTAGGACTGAAATTTGTTTTTCATGGGTTTATATAGTTTTCCTCTTGAATTGCACCAAAAATGGTTTTTTAATTGGCTTTAACTCATGCCCAATAAATTGGACGAAAATTGATTGCCGCAGTCATGTTTGGTTTAAAATTATTCAAGACTGCACCATGAGTCAAATGAGTGCCTGAGTGAGGGCAGCGACACTTTACGTCCTCTGTATATGACAAATAAGTTTTTTTTTTTTAAATGGTCGTCATTCATATCTTACAATTAATATATGTCTGTGGTTTATAAAACTTAAAAGATAACAGAACACATTAAAATACATCATATTAAAAAATAAGTTTATTTTTGTATTTTTTCTTAGTACCTTCTTTTCTAGTTCTACCAATGTCATAAATCTAATAACAGTATTCCTTTTAAGATAAATAATACCTGTTAGATAGCTGTTGTTAAATTCTTGGTCATGGTATTAGAATATTTCTAAATAGCAAAACGAAATAAGTAAGAATGTTCAGAAACTGTGCCATCAGTCACAGTTGAGATATTGAGCCAGTTTTCCATTCTCTGAAGAGTGATTTTAAAGACAAAAATTAAACAATATGAAAATTGAATTAACTCAGGTGACTGTTTAGGACATTGAAATAGCAATTCACTAATGGTACCTGTCTGGAAGCCAGTTTTTGTTCAATCTCATTATAATTATTTACTGTATTATGGTTTTCACTTACTTATATGCCATAGAAATATAAGCAAATCACTTTAAGGGTTTTGCTGGCTGGGAATGAAGGTTCGTTTTATGAGATTCTTGAGCAATTTGAGAAAAGATTTAATAGGGAAAACGAAATGATTAATTCATTGAAAAGAAGAACATTCCTTGGCCATAATACAGATAGTAAGTGAAAGAAATAATTTATTTTATGGTATATAATTAATATTAGGCAATTTTAATTGGACAGGATAGTTATACCTGATATTGTTGTCTAAGAAAATGGTAGAGCAATTTCTGAGATTTTTGTCATATCTATTTTTCATGTGTATTAAATCTCAATGTGTTTTTATAAGTGAATGTTACTGTGTTTATAAACTGTAAAGCTCACAGGGTGTTACTCTGACCTCTCTCTTTATCTAAGTTGTCTTTTAAGAGGTCACTGGTCCTTACCATCCAGCATCTAGCACCTGCTCCCACCTGGTGGCTGTAGGCCCTCAAGCTTGAGCTGTAGAGTTTTTTCTTTCTGAAACAATAAACTACCTGTTTTTCTGATTTATGAATAAGAATGCATGCTCAGAATTTTCACAAACCCAATAATGCAGAAAATGTAAAGAAAAAAAGTGACTATAAATCCAACTCCCATTACCTCAAAATAGCCACTGTTTAGTGTTCTAGTAAACATCCTTTGTATGATGTTTAATATGCTTAATAATCTTTCATAAATATCTTCACATTTCATTACATAATAAACACTACTTTTTTAATGGCTTTGTAACTGTTTACTATATGGAGTAGACATCTTAAAATATGTAAAAGCTAAGTAATTAAACCACAAAACAATGTTACCTGCTGGTTAGAACAGTCAAGGACATCTTATATAAAATATTTCTCAAAATTCTATTATATTTGACCTGAATCTTTTTAAAGGAACAAATCATCCAACTATAAATTTTCTCTCTCTTCTATTTGTCAGCAGTAGAGAGCATGGCAAGGTATAGGAGTATGATTATTTCTGAAATATAAAGGAGAGCTTTATCTGTTTATGTTCATTGTAATATCTATTTTCCGTAGGCTTTTGTTCTCTTGCAAGTGTTATGTCATCTGTAATTTCTGTTTTATTTCTTTAAAATTACAACATTGTACATCTGGAAGTACCTTAGAGGTACTCTAATAAATAGTGGCTAAGGAAGGACTTGGGCCCTAGAAACAGCCTGTTTATGGTGAAATCCCAGCTCTGTTAATTTCTAGCTGTGTTATCTTGGGCAAATTACTTAACTTCCTTAGTTTCCTTATCTGTAAAATGATAAAATTCTTGTGAGGGTTAACTGATTTAATGCATGTAGAGCATTAGAATGCCACCTAGCTTACATTATTATTACTAATCTAGTCTCCTCCCGGGAATCATGAAGTTTAGTCAGAGTGACTTTCTGAAGAGAATCAGCTAGTTAGTGGGAGAAATAATACTAGGACTCATGTCCCCTTTCTCCACATCTAGAGATCTTTGCTTAATGCCACAGTGCGTGCTTTCCCAGCAGTGTTTTCAATGCCCTCCCTTAGGCACAAAGGTATCTTAGAGGCATCCAGGGCTATGTAGAGCACCAGCCTGACAGGCTTTTGTCCCTGGTTTCTCTCCCTCACAGCTTCTGTGGACTCGTCCGTGGGCTCGTTGTCTCAGAAACATTATATGCTGAGAGCCCTATCTCTTTCCCAGTGCTGGTGGAAATATTTTGGCCATCAAAACACTTTCATTATTGTCAGTGTCATGAACCCTTCTTCTATACCTGTCAGTCTTTTCCTCATATCTATTATAGTCTGACTCTGCCACCTCATTGCAAGGAGTCTCGAATTTTCGACGAAAGCTTCTTAACCCTGCTTATATGTTGGTTCTAATTCCTCTACCTTTGGGTATCTTTCTGGTTGGCATTTCTAAAATTCACAGTTGTCAATAGGTGTATCCTGTTTCTAATAGTTGTATATCTGTACTTCCCTCTACTGGCTTTCAAAGCCAGCATAATGTGACAACACAATACCCACAAACCTGATTTCCTATGCTTTGTAGCCTACTTCTTCTACTATAGACAGGCTGGTATACTCCAACAAATTCTTGTAATTTTCACCTCTCAACCTCCTTTTATTTGCTCTAAACCCCCCCCCCCCACACACACACACATGCATGCACATACACCCAATTGAGTAGATTTATATAAAGACCTTTTAAAACCAATGACTGAACACTATAATATATATGAGTATTTTCCTCTTTCATACAAACCTTACAAAGAGGCTCAAACTTTCATGTATCCTTTTGATATAACTAATATGGAGACACATGTATCTTTTCATATTCATTTTACATCTAGAAATATTAGTATTCAGTATACATCAGGACTCTATAAGTTAAATAATAAGCACTGACATAAAAGAAAGTTTTTTATTGTTTGCACAAGGAATCTAGAAATACCATCTAGAGGAAAAAATTCACAGTAAATTGTGTCAAAGTAATTCAAGGAAATGTCTATTTGTTACTCACGCAGCTTAAACAGTCTATAACACCATTCATTTGTGTTACATCTTCCAACTCACATTTACAAAAACTGACATTTCAAGCAACCATATTCTCTAATTTCTCATACTAGAATGACAATGATCAAAGGTATAGAATATTATTTCTATTACAACAGTATCCTCAGCCTCATCAGAGAAATGGATTTTCTACTTAATCACATCAACATGAAGAGTTAAGAGGGGTTAGTGTGAAATGGCAATAAACAGCAGCACTGGCTGTTCTGTGTGCATGCGTATGTGTTTCTTCTTGGTGCTAATTACACTTGCTCATAGAAGTCTGGCAGTCACATGACTGGGCTTGACCTTGAGTGGATCAATTTTATTAAATTATATGATACATTTAAGATGCAGACAGATGCCCATTGAAGCTTAAAACAAAAACATTAAGTCTGTTTTCTGTTGTTACCTACAATGAATTTAGATCTCTAAAAGTTTAAGGTTCATTCTTTTATAAGGCTGCAAAATATTTCCTTCCATTTCACTTACTCACTGAACACAGCTATAGCTCCATCTATATCAATTCATAGCAGTGTAAGCCCAGGAGGGAACTGCAAAACTATAAAGCATAAGCAAGTTTTAGTATTCTTCTGATATTCTATATTTTATAATGTCAAGTGGATGTTAGTTATACACTTTTGTTTTATTCAAAACAAAAAAAAAACCATTATAAAAAGCCCTTTATATAATCTACCTCTATATTCCTTTAGATATTTATTCTGATAGATTTTTCAAGCACCATCTAAATAGAAAACTAGAGCAGAAAATACTGTTAGCCTATGTAAATGGAATAAAGATAATAGCCTATAAAAATATATGTGGAAATGGGAGAATGAGCCGAGGGAGAGGTGAGTGATAAGTAGATTGGAACTAGTTCCTTTCAATGCCATAAATGAGTAATAACCTTTAAAATCTTGCCTTAGAAATTAACACATAATTGTAAATAAGAATAATGTATGCATATATAAAATTGAATAATAAAAGTGTCTCAACATAAAATCAAAATATTTTAATTTGATTAGACTGTGATGGTATATATTTGACTCAACTTGATTTCATCAAGTAATTAACTGAATTATAAGCTATAGTTAATGCCAAACACTAATGTTTGAGCCTAACTAAAGTAACAGTAGCCATAATTAATGCCAAAAACAGTAAGATTGCAGAAAGACTGACATCCGGGAAAACTATTTCTATTAACCTTAGAAATGTTACCTAAATTCCTAATGCCTCTGTTATGCCCCCTGAAAATGAGAGATAATTTATGTCCTTCTTTACTTCCTGGGGTTACAGTGATAAATATGTAGAAGTACTTTGAGCTTTTTGTGATAAAAGGTACGATAAAAATCTAAGGTTTTTTTTTTTTTATTATATCAATCAAATGGGATCTCAGACTCAGTTCCTTTTTGAAGACCCACAACTTTTTATGGGTGAATCATGAAATTGTATTGGGAAATATATTGAAGTCACATAACAGGGCAGATAGAAGACTTTATGCCTTTTGGTGCCTTTTAAACTTGGTTGCAATTAGAAATGTGAGATAATATTTATCATGAAATATATTAGTTGGGACATTAATGAGAGCTAATGAAAATATTTAAGAGACAGTATGCAAAGGCAGGAATTCTAATTCTGGCTCCATCAAATAAATGTGATAAGTTACCATTTTTGTTCTCATAATTGTAGTTACCATATATTGACTGCTTCCTCCATGCCAGGAAGTTTTGAGTATTTTATACTGATGATTACATCTAACCTCACAGTGATTCTAAATTAAGCATTATTATCACAATTTTATAGATTAGAAAATCAAGGTTTAGAAGCAATAAAGTAACTTGTCCAAGGCCCCGTGAAATCAAGTTCAAATCCACGTGTCTAAAGTCAAAACCCAAGCCACTAGCAATTTGCAAAACTGTAGCTCCTAGAAGGATAATATCCCTTCTATGATATTCCTACAAAAAGGAGTAATTTTTTGACAAGTTATATTATTTAAAAAGTGATTTTGTGCAAAAATTTGTAAGGATAAAAAATAACAACAACATAAACCAGACACACTGTGAATATGCATTATACAATATATTAACAGAGTTATTTAAACCTCTCAAATTTTCTATTTACTATCATTTCCTAAAATATAATCTGATTTCCTTCAAGCATTTATTGTCTCTAATCTAATATTGTTATTCTGGCACATGCTAGGCACTCAGAGGATGCTGAATCAAATTGAAATGGGCCTTTTGTCAAAGATTAAGAAAAATATTTAGAAATACTAAGGGATTATGTATTGCTCCTTTGACCCTTACCTGATGATAAATGTTATATCCGGAAGGACATAATTAGTTATGTGTGATATTTTTGGTAATAGAATTATAATCAGTCATTAAACAAAAACATTAAGACTTTTGGATATTTCAAAAGTTTCCAACATTTTTGCCTTAATACATCATAGGAAGATTGTTTGCCTTAAAAATATAATATCCCATTTCTCACAGAGGGGGATTAATAATTGAAAATCCTTTAAAAAACTAACTTTACATTTTTAGTTATTTTTTATTTTTCATCATTTATAATGAATTGCTATGCCTTTAGAAACCATATATAGCATTCGCTTTGTGACAAAAAAGTATATAAAAACAAGATTTTTTATACTAATTTCATGCTAAAAGATTTTATGTTCATAATGAAAATGTCACTTCTTAAAATTATCTTAGTTTTGAAACGCTATAATTTAAATTTATAAAGTATCTTCACATTTCAAACTTAGCGACAGTGTATCTTTTCATCTTTATGCAAATTCACATCTTAAAAAAGTCTTACCTGTATTAAAGAATAGTTTAAGCTGTCCGTTGTGTGCATATTTTCAATTTGATTAAGAAAAAAATAAAAATCATAGCTTAAGGGGCTTATTAAAGCTGGTAATTCAAACTGTTTTCTAACAAGCAGAAAAATATCTTTGTTATCAGATTATTGGAGATAATATAATACTGCCTAAAATGCTGGAATTCATTAAAATAATATTTCTTAATATACATATATAGTAGCCATTATTTAAACCAATATAACTTTATGGAAAATGATGGTATGGAAAGGAAAAGTTAGCTTACATAACCATAAATTTCTCTCTCATTAAAGGATACACAAGGCACAAATTCATCCATACACTTAAATTTAAAAGAATAAAAAAAACCCAAACACCTATTTTTTGTTAGATATGAAGGATTTTTGCATATAACAATTCAACAGAAATGTCTTTGAGATTTCATGACCTATATTTATTTGCTTACTACCCTATGAATAATCAAATAACAACTTCAAAGTTTATAATTGTTTTTAATTCAAGTAGTTTAATAGTTGCTAAAATTTGTGACAGCATGTTAAAATTTTTCTCATCATTTTTTCCAACAAATTCATTTTTTATTTTTCCTTAGCCTAAAGTGATATAAGCCTTTATATTGTCAGTTAAGTGCATTCTGACATTGGTCACATTTTTGAAGTTAAACAAAATAAAAATTGATTCATTTTCTAAAGCTGCATTAACTATGTATTGTCAGCTGAAGGTAAATTTTATAAATGTTTCTAAGACTTAAAATGTAAATGCCCTTGTGGAAAATGCCATGTATCTTCTCATACTTGCTATGCACCTCATAAATGGACACCAACGAACTTGCAATTCACTTAAGACACAAAGAACAAGGTACAACACTAAGACATTAATGAATCAAGACGACAATGTCACTGGCTATATGCTGGTCATTACACATATTAAATATTTGTGAAAACATCTATTTAAATAATGCATAAAATTTCAAACCTCATATCCCAAAGAGCAGCAGAAAAATGTAGATATAAAGTGTGCGGTAAGAATCAGGTATGTGTTAGAGTACATACCTGGGATTTTTTTTGTTTCCTGTATTATCCTATAGTAATTACCTGGGTAAAGGGAGGAGGGAGTTGAAAAATAACTGTTATTCCTGTAAGTAGGTAAGCAGATTCTTTCCTGTAGATGACAACTTCTTAGGCTATTGTAAAAATCATCCTGGAATCTCTCCCGTGGCCCTATCACTGCAACCAAAAGGACAGGTTAACTTCAATTTATGGTAACTCCTCTGTATCCGGTTGATCTGCTTTTCTTTCAACGATAGGAAAACTTTAGAGTCCATTTGATATCCACTTCCCCTCACCCCTGCTCAGATGAAGACGGAATTCCCTTTTATACCAGACTGATTTAAATTGTCCCTTGATCTCTTATCACACCAAACTTTACACAACTCCATACTGTACTTTTCAATTTGTTTATTCATAGTAGCTATGATTAGGAATCATGGCCAGATGCTGTGTCCCTTTTCCACTTCTCCTCACAGCTTCCCTTCCCCAAATAATTTTTAAGCCCCGTGGGCTTTTTCTTCTCTCTCACTGCCCCCTCCCACTACATTTTTTTTAAAACAATATTCCATTCCAGGCGCCCCCTCTGCCTGCCGAAAGCATTTTAATGACAGTTTACTTTAGCGGTCTATCAGCAGACTGCTGCCTCTGCCACCTGAATTTCAATTTCTTAATTTACAGCCCAGATAAAACAGAATGGAGCAGGATCTGGGCTTCTCTCTACATTGGGTTGGCCTTATCAAGCGTGAAGTTTGGCGCATTGCAAACCTATTCAAGTGATTATCTGTTGAGGACCTCTCGAGCCATCTCCATCTCTGCAGCGGGCTGATAAGACAGCTGTTTCTCTAGCCGCTGTGTCTCCCCGGGCCTCAGTCTTCTTCTGATACAAACTCCGCCTTTGTCACCGTGGCCCGGTGCCGGCACTTGCTCTGTGGGGCAAGGGTTTGATCTGAACACACGTGGGGGTAAAAGTGTGAGCGCGTGTGAGAGCCGAAGAGGGAGGAATGAGGGGGGGAGGGCCAGGAGAGCGTGAGGGGGAGGAGGGAAAGAGTTAGAGACCGGAGGGAGGTGGGGGGCAGGGCGGCGTGCCGAGCGCCCTGGATGGCTCTGATTGACTGGTTGCTCAGCCCGGCTTTATTATTTCAAATTAGACGTGTATCGCACACAAGTGGAAACATAAATCTTCAATATAAGAAAGAGCCTCCGAGCATCGGAAGCAGAAAAACCGTTTCATCGGAGGTCCCGGTAAAGGGGCCGGAGAAAAGACTGATTACTACCAGCTGAGACAGATGGTTTCCTTTAACTTTGGAAACTGCTATTTTTAATTGCTTGTATTAATTTTGCATGAGATGTATCGGCTCCAGGGGGAAGCTTAAAGAAGGCTGTTAGTATCCCTGAAAGAAACGGACCTGAGGCTCTGATTTGCCCTTTTTCACCTCCGGTTTTTGTTTTGTTTGTTTGTTTTTTGTTTTTTCCTTCACCCTCGCCTAGTCGCCTAGATTTTCTCTTTGCATGCTCAGGAAAGACGTGAGTCTATCCTCCTAAAAGTTGCTATTGAGTAAAAGACGGGAGGGAAATCTGGGGACATTTGTGAGAGCGTCTACATAAAATAATCGTCGATCTGAGGCTGCAAATATATTTCCTAGACACTCTGGGACATGTGCAACAGATCTTAGTCTGAATATCTGCAGGCAAATCATCTAAAGGAGAATGAACCTCATACATTGGTCCAGGAAAAAAAAAAGTGTGTGTGTAGGTGGGGGGGCTGGGAAGGGAGAACCAACCTAAGCTGGTCTCAAAGATTTACCGCGACACTAGTTACATTTTTAAAAAGAACATTTAAATGAACAACTCATGTGTCTTTAAGTTTGAACAGCAACCTCAGGATTCAGGGGGAATATTCGTTGAGTGTGCTCTCTTACTTTACAGTCTTTCCCCCTTGAACAGGAGTTTAAAGACACAATGTAAAGAGAAAGTAAAGGATGTTTGAGATCCCGCTCACTGCCGCCCCGGCACTGTCCCCAACGAAAGTGTTTGCAATGTAAAGAATCTTTCGCAAAATAGTCTTGGGAGTCACTCACCTTCGAGTAAAAGGCTTTACCCCTTTGCTAGGGGTTGGAAGGAGCAGTGAGAAGAACCGGGGGAAGGGAGCAAGGGTGAGCAGATAGGCATTTTTGCTGCAATTCCAGCTGGGAAATTCGAGGATTAAAAACTCTGGAGCAGGTTTACCAGACTTTTCGAAGACTACCTGGATTTGCATTTATTTTGCATGAACACTCTGAAGAAAGGCGGGCTCACGCCGGCAAGGGAGTGTATGTAAAAGAGGACAGTGGAAGGTGCGCAGCCAGTTCGGGGCTCTAACTCTCCTGGCGGTTTGTCACGATGGCTGAGTCCTAAGAAAAGCCAGCCTAAGTCAAAATAAATGAGTTTCTGTGGAGTAGGACAGTCTTTTCCACAAAGTCCCGTAGAAAGAAACATTCCCAAGACGCGCAGTTTCCGTGTCTCACAGAAAGGGACAGAAAACACTGTGTCAAGCTTTGCAAATCTTAATTTGAGGGCTGCTCGTCTCTGTCCATGGTGCTAATTCTTGCCTCTCTCTCTTGCATGGTTGCCATGGTATAAATTCACACTGGTGTCAATTTTCACAACTTTTCCCCCCTTACAGTGGAAGGCAAGTCCACATACTACTTTAAGAAGAATAAAAGAGTAATCAGCAAGGTATATGATATCTGTATTTCTCATGCAGACATTAAACTATCACATGTCCAATATTATGAACCACAACCCCCTACTCCACCAAACTAACACATAATATTTTTATTCACCTAAGAAGGTTTACTGTTGGAAATTACTGCCTTAAGCCAAACATTTAAGCTCATTTTAATAGTTTAACTTCTTTGTTTACTTAAAAAACGTTACAAGTAGTTTATAGTAACCTTTATTATAAAATGTAAAATCACTCCCTCCTTTGCCCCCAGGACCTCTAGTGTAAGGGAGTTATTTATCCTAAAAAACATTTTCCACAACAGCTTTGCATATTCTTGTGAATAAATGTTCTTTTATATAGAAACTTTAGTAAAAGAATCAAATTCATTACTTTTTCAGTTTTGAGAACAATTCTTTTGCAACTTTATCCACCTCACACTTTTGCTCCAAGTTCGCAGTCACTCCATCTCTCCCTTTTCTGCTGCAATTCAAAATAATGCCAGAAACTTGGAAGATATGTCAGAGTTCATATGACTTAATCATATTCAAATGTCTTTTAAATATTTTCTAATGCAAATTCAGATGTTGTGGATAATTATTTTACCAAACTGAGTGAAAAGGGGTTCATTGCATTTTTTGCTTATTCTTAAGTGAGATGTTTGCACATAGCCTTCATTAATTAATCGCAGGATAGTATGTATTTGTTAATGTTTCAAGCTATGAGACATGAAAGTGAAATCTACATCCAGATATCACTTGTTTTAAAGTGGCTGTAATCAATATTTTTTATTCTTAAAAGTTGAAAAAGTACATGTTACTTATAATACATCTATCCATTTAAAAGTTTTAAAATGTAAAAACATCTGTTTTAATGAGGAGGTAAAATAGTATTTTAAGATACTTTCACTTTTTAAATTAAGTCCCTTTTACCTACATAAAAACACAACATATTAGGGATGACAATACTTTGAATAATATTTTGTCACTCTTCCTGAACTGAAAAAAACCCATAAATACTGAATCTACAGAATTTAGCATTTTGCATTTGAATGAACAAGTTTACTGTTTTCCATGTAATTTCTTTACATAATACACATGCTAGATTTTTATTACTCCATGTCACTCCCAGCTTTCCACACCTGCCCTATCATTTTGGGTTATCTACAGATAGATATCATAGTTATCTACAAATCTTTTTTGTGGATATAAACATGCACCCAAAAAAAGTATTAGTTTCCACCTAGTTAGAAGGCACTTATATAATTATAATGGTGAAGATTTACTTCAATGTACTGAAATTGTATGGGCATATGCAGCTAATTCAATATTAACTTAAGAGTATGTTAAGAAGGAGGAAAGACAATTCACTTCATAGGTAAGTCTGATTAAATCAAACAGTATTATACTTTCCCCAAATTTTATTCATTTAAAGGTTATTTTCTCTGTAGGGAGCTGGGAACAAGGGGAGGGTTGAAGGAAGATGACTACAAACCCAGTCTTTTGTTATTCATACATCTATTCTAGATGGGGTGGAGTCTTTCTGTCTTTTCCCCCTTGACTCCATTTCTTCAAAGTTCTTTTCTTTCTTCTTGCTATGAGTTTCATCCAGATCTAAAGAATAGTTTTAAGTTGAAATTAAGACTCCAGAGGTTGTTATATAAAAAGTGGGGGTAGAGGTTAAGGCATGATTTTATAAATGCTAATTATAAGATGGCATAGATTCAGGCCTTCATTCTCAACCCCCAGTTATTGTCATGCAAAGTAATAGAACTCGTATATTGTTATACAGGCTACACGGGAGATAAACAGGTCTGTTTTTCACCATTAATCATTTATCAACACTTAAGGACACTCTCAAAGAACACTGATTTATGGTATTCCTCACTTCCAAGTCATTTTGCTTTGGGATCATCTGTCCCATTCCCCTCCAGGACACCCCATCCTTTTGCAATCTGTAACTCTTACCTGTGTCTTCTTTTCTGGCATTCTCAAAGATAGTGACTAGTTGTAAATATGTAAAGGAATCCCTTTCAAAAAGGCATGTGCCTCTGGAGAAGATACATTACATTGTTTGTGTAAGAATGGTAAGAACTGTCTAGGAAGTTGGTGCTATCTTTCAAGATGGAAAGGAGAAATTCTGGCTGGAAAAGAACGTAGGTCAAATGAATATTGTGTCTACTTACACATCCAGACGATCCTGAGGACCTCACTTTCACTTAGAGGAAGAAACAATTATCATGCATAAAACTGTATTCGGTCTCCTGAATGCTGTTAAAATATGGAGTTGTAATAAAGTAGTCTTCCTCTATGAAGCAGACACATTGACAGCACTTGGTCTTCTGGATAAACTTCTTAAATCCTCACAGAAAGAGCCCTGATAAAGGTTCGACTATCTTTGCTGTCAGCAATACATGTGTAGCCCAAGGACTGTACCTGTCTGCAAATGCAGAGGAGTGGCTTGTTGCGGTTTTATATACAGCTGCTCTTTTTGAGAGCCATTAGACACCTCGAAGTGAAGGACCTTAGCTCTACTCAGTACCTCTTTTTCTGGATAGGATATTTATCCTTCACTTTTCTATTCTAACATGAAGTGAAAACTAATTCAAACCGTGCAGCTTTATTTGAGAGCATTTCTGACTTCATCCTTATCTTAAAAGGATGCTTTAAAAAGGGTTTGATGGGGTCACATAAATCTGAAATATGCATATATTAAAATAAAGACATACGATTACCTAACACCTAATACAAAATACAGTACTGAACACAAATTGAAAAAAGGCATGCAGGCAAGTAATGAATGTACATTCATCCCTTTCACTCAGATCAAAGAGAGGGAGCTCTCAATGACTCATACATACCGGACAGGGAGTTAAATGTTATAAAGAAATATGCCATAGATGCAGCAATGATGGCAAAGGAAATGAATCTTTCTGAAGCAGAAAGATTTAAGAGGAAAGGAGATCGTGCCATATCGCAAACTCTGATAGTACAGTTCCAACCCTCCCACGTTGCTCTCTCCACATTTCTTTTCGCTTCTTGCATTTCCCTTCGCCGCCAGTGTTGAGTGTACCTCCCCGCACAACTTACCTTGAAACGGGACTCCATTGAGCTCTCGAGAGTGACACAAACCCATAGCCAATCGTCTCACGCGGCCCCGCCTGGTCGGCCTCAATGGAAACGTCTGGACCAATCAGGATCCTGGGGCGATGAGCAAGTTACGTTGTGGCGCGATTCGGCGTATACTTCCGCGCGTGCTGCCCGGGATAGGAGCCTGGCAGAGCAGCTGCACACACGGCAGTGCGGAGGCAGAGAAGGGGTTGGTGATACGGTGCTATAAATCTGTGGTCCAGTCCACCTCCCTTTTAAGACGTCCTCCCCCCTATTTCTGTTCTCAGTTAGAGATGCAGCAGCTTACTCCTGTAGCGACCTACTAAAAAGCAACAAGGAGAAAGACATCGTCTTTTTGAAAAAACGTTCTTTCGTCTCTTTTCTTTGTTCCTTGGTTTGTTTTTCTTGCCCCTTTTTGTTTAGTTGAACGGCAATAGGAGGGCAGTCTCTCCGTCTTTTTAAACTCTTTTTTAAGTTTCCCCTCCCCTTTCATATTTTTTTTTTCGCCATTTCTTTTAGTATTGGACTTTGGGGTCGAAAGCATTTCTTTTTATTTGCTTCTTTTAAGCCGAGCACAGTTTAGGTTTCGTGCTGTCTTAAGAGAACTATCCAGCAGCTTCTTGCTCATCCTTATTGGGAGAACTGCACCGTTATTTTAAAAACACACACACACAAAAACCTTAAGGGAGAAAGGTAAGTTTCGGTTTGGTTTCTTTAATCATTAGTTGCAGCGATGCGCTGGCAAACCCAGAAAACCTGTAAGTGAGCGGAATACAGAATATGAAGTTAATTGCACATGTTTGTCTCATTTCAAAGCTACTGTTCTGCTTTTTTAATTTTAAAGAGCTAGACTAAAAGACGGTGGACGCATGCTTAGCGTACTGAATATTCGCAAATGTCCATGGCAGAAACTTCAGTGGCAAATGTGGCCAGGGGGGAGCAGGGGTACAATGGGAGGTTAGATGTGGAGTGAGCTTCAGCATTGAGATTGGAAGTTCATTTCGTGGGAAGAGAGGGATAACTTGGGTGTTGGGGATGCATGCCTCTACTTTCGCTCAGCAACCGAAGAACCGAAGAGGCTTTAGAATCATTAAGGGGAATCAGAAGCCTGGACTGGCAGATTAGACCAGCGAAAACCACAGGCTTAATTGCATTAACCAGATAGCATGTGCTGGGGAGATGGGATTGCCAGATGGAATTTAGATGCTGCACCAGGCAGCGAGTTGTAGTTGACTGAAAAAGTACATGCCGCCTGAGGGCTGGGGCTGGGGCTGGGCTGAGGCTAGGGTTGTTAGAAGCTGTCAAAACTCATCATTGTATGCGGGCTCTGATTCAGGGACTTCAATTATCATAATTCAGTTTTAAAAGAAGATAGCCAGTTTGGGGCTGAATTCTTAAGCCTGTACCGGATATGAGATTCCCTTTGTTCGAAAAGCGTAAATAAGATCCTTGGAGCTGTGTCTGTGAAGTGGCGGCTGCTTGGGAGCCTCGCTGTGCTGGGCTCTGGGAAGTGGATTCCAAGCCCTGTCCTTGGTCCTACGCGGCTGACTTCGCCTTTGGGGCGAGGGGGAACCCCTTTGCAGCCGCGAGTCTTCGCAGCCACCATAGGAGCCAACTCGGCTACGTAGCCCTTACCCCCTCCTTATCGCACCCCCCCCCCCCGCCTTCCTCGAATAGCTATTGTTAAATTGACGCCAGGAGAAAGATGGTTGGGGATGAGAAGCTGGGCAGATAGGCACACGCTTCATTTTAACTTTTGTGATTTCTCAGGGTTTAGGAGAAACCAGTTGGCTTTCTACTGCCAAAGAGAGGATCCAGGGTAGATGTGGGAAAGGGGGAGGATGCTCGTGGGGCGGGGAGGGCGGAGGGGGTGGTGGTGGTGGAACGAGGTGCTGGCTTTGCCTAACAGAAGTTTAAATTATTGGCACGAGGGTGTGTGGGTGAGTGTGTGTGCGTGAGAGCGCTCATGTGGTGCTCGGGAGGCAGAGGATGGGGAAAAGCTACAAAGCCGGCTGGGGTTAACGTCTCCTTGCTCCTCACCCCACCCATTCTCCCGGCTGGGAAAGACAGCGCACCGTCAGCCTCCCGGACTCGACTCTGCGAAGGGCGGTGGGGGCTAGGGATGGCAAGGTGGCAGTGCCCACCACTGGAGCTCCGCGGCGGACGAGACCTCGCGTGGCCATTGTTGCTTAATTTATGCCCAGCACGTTGCTACGTACCCACCTATTTCACGTCTGTACAGAATTAATACGAGAGCTATACAACTGTGACAAATTGGAGGTTGGATACGTTCCCCGTTTCCCATTTTCAAGTACCGGTTAGCAAAACTGATGGCGAGACTGGGTATTTTCTCTCGTAATTACCAGCTGCAGGTCTGGTTTTATTATGGCGAGGGTGAGAGAAATAGGCAACCATTTAGTATTTACTCTTAACACTGCTGGACAGGGATGTAGGTCTCTGTACTTTCTCCCCGAAATGCACGGATTCTGTCCCCTGCCCTTCTCATGTACAAACACTCCAGTTGGTTAAGATTCTAAACCTTCAGCCTTTCTCCGCACTCCTATTTATTATACCCATCCTCTGGGGGGTGGGAAGGAGATTAATGTTTTATTTCCCAGGCCTACACTATTAACTGCAACCTATAAAACGTAGGCTTAAAATGAAAATTTTTAGAAAGTTACACAGCAGACAATAGTAACTGAAGAAATTATTTTCCAAGTTGAATATGAGTTTCTAAAGGTCAGAAAAAGGGTGTTCGTATTTTGGGGAACAGAAGGGTAGGAAATGTGTTTGGGCCTTAAGACTTCCTGGTAAAATGGCTTCTTAAATGGGACATCTGAAAGATTTGTCAAAATGAACAGATAAGTTCGCAAAAAAATATGTTGAGAGTTTCAAAGTTGCTATGGGGTTAACATTTTATTTTTTAACTCTCGCCCTTTCTTATTGCTGTCATTGCCTGAGTGTGTCTTACAGCAGGCACTTCTTCCCCATTCCCTCTTTTAACCAAGTGCTTGGGCACCCCGCTTCATAAAGCCTAACCTGTTCTGGAGCTCTTCACAAAAACCGCTATGGTTGTAGGCAGAAGTGGTTTGGAAGACTTGGGGAACTCTTTTGAGAGCTCTCCCATAATTTAGTCAGCGTCAGGAAGTAGGGCGTAGGGCATTCTAAGAGTTTTAGGTTTGGATTGACAAATTAAGTAGGCCCATTTTCGCCTAACGTTTTGGAAATAGGCATTTTTAGCAATCCCGCGTGCCTGGGATGGGAATATTATAATTAACCATTTACCGAGAGGTCAAAGAGGCGCAGGCGCTTTGAGCCGTTTTCCCAGGAACCCACACAAAGTCAATTAAGGTCATTTAATTGCAAATCGCATTTGGGGTGACACAGAAGTGCTGATATAGAATCAATTAGCTGTATCCGGTGTCCCCAGACTGGGTCCCACAAATTGAGGGATGGCCTGTCTCGCTTTTGACCTTGGTTGAGTCCCCTACTCTCACTATGCTGATTAGAATTCGCCCAAGAGGGCAAATTTGCCTCTCCCACCCCCGCCCTGGGTTAGACGAGTCCCCTCCCTTCCCCCCAACCCCGCTCCGCCCGTCGCATGGGGGCGGGGAGCGCTGGACGCCCTTAGCGGACCTTGCTGCATCAAACCCGCATCATGCCCTTGAAGCTGTAACCTCAGTCACGTTCTTGCGGCGACTCGGTCGCCCACTGCTTGGTTCCTTTCTCTTACCTCCTACAATTTCAGGTAGGTATGACAGGTGATTTTTTTAAAGTAGTATTTTAGAAGAAGGGCTAAAACCGATGCCTTTGCAATGAAAAAAAAAATCCCAACTACAGGTGCTCTCGTAATTAAGCGGCCGAGCAGGTGTAAAAACGTGCTCCAGCCGCGTGGCTCCGGGTTCGGTTTTGACTTCCAGCCGTGGGGCCGGGTCTGAGGACAGGCACAGGTTTTTCTGGGGAAAAGGGATTGAGCTTGGCGAGGGGGCGGGCTGAGGCGAGGCAGCGATGGGACGCCCCCTCGGTGAAGAGTTGGCCATTTCGGGTCTTGCGTGGGGGGGCGTTAGAAGGATGCGGCTAGCGGCAAGCGTTTTCATAGCCGAGTGCAGGATTTCCTACTTTGCGTTTGAAGCAGAGTATAGCACCCCGCACAGGTACTCTGGGCTTAAACGTCAGGTTCCCTCTAGAGAGGCAGGGAGGGGCAGCAGGGGCTAAGCCTTTATTTTCTTTCGAGGGACAGGACCCCTTGGCTGCGAAGTAGGGGGAAAAAGAGACTTTTAGAGACACACATATGTGTGTATACTTATATATATTTATAAATACATTTATAAAAACATAAAGTAACCCCCATGTTAGCTGCTCTGACTCCCCGTTAGCGCCCCGGGCCTCGGGGTTTGCAAACTTGCACCTGGAATCGGCCTCCTCTGGGCGCTCAACGCTCTCCACCGAGTCCAGGGAAACCTTGTCTGGGAAGCCTGGTGAGATTCGGAAGCCCGGAGGGACGGAGCTGAGCTGCTGAAGCCCGGCGTCTCCCTGCAGGCACGGACCCGCGGGGCGGTCGGGCAGGGCACGCGCCGGCGGCGGCCGCGGCGCCGCGAACTCGCCGCCGGCCCCGCCTCCTGGCGCTCTTCCAAGCAAGCCCCTCCTTCCCGCCCCGCTACAAACGGCGGGACCGAGGCGCCCGGGCGTCACTGAGGCAGCAGCCGGCCGGGTGAGGAGGGCGGTCGCCGGCGCGGCGCGGGTGGGGCGGGGGTTCTGCCGGCTTTCAGTCCCCCTTCCCGCCGCCGCCACCGCCTCTCCGCGGAGCTCGCCCAGAGCGACTCCTCCGCGGCTGTGCTGACGGCCAGCGGCACGAGCTGTAGTAGCTGCAGCTTCGAGTCACAGCAGGCAAGTGCGGGGGGCGTGGGGGCGTGGGGGCGGGGACGGCGCCCCGCCTTGCCCCTGGTTCATTTTGGACGCCGAGGCTAAGGTCTGTGCGCGCCCCCGCTGCGCCTAGTGGGGTGGGGGTGGTGTGCCCTCGTCCGAGCTCTGGGCGGGAACATTGGTGGGGGCGGCGGAGGTTGTGCCCGCGAAGTTCCTAGAGCTCAGCCCCTTGCGGCGGGAGTGTAGAGAATTGGGCGCCTCGGGGGGTGGCACCGCCCCTCCCGTGGGCGCAAGCAGGTTGGGGGCGGCGGGAGCCGAGCGGGGCCAGTCGCGCCTGGCAGCGTGCACGGGCGTGGACGTACCCGGGTGCGGCCGCGTGTAGCGCGAGAAGGAAACTGCTGGGACGCAGGTGAGTGTATTGGAGGGAAAGTGGGGGAGGGGGCTTTTCTAGAAAAAGGACAGGATTCCTGTGTTGGACTGGCAACCCCGCCTTGCGGGAGGATGTGTGCACTGGCTTCTCCTGCGGAACACGCCGGGGTGGTGTCTAGTGTGTGCCCACTTGCTACGGCGCTTCCGCGCGTGCGGTCCTTGGAGCTCTCGGGGCGTTTGGAGACTTGCACTGGCCGCGCTGTGTGCGGAGGTGGTGTAGGGCCGCGGGCGCACTGAGCAGGAGCAGTGATGATCCTCTTGTGCGTGTTAGGTGAGGCCCGTCTCAGCCGCGCGAGGTCGCAGCTCGCGGTCACATCTTGGGTTTGCGCGCGAGGCGTGCGCTGCGCGGGAAGCGCGGGCGCTCTGCCGGGCGAGGCCGGCTCTGTGATTTCAGTTCGCCTGCCGTGGTTGCGGCGGCTGCTCCTATAGCTTGGCTGGGTGGGCCCGCCTGCAGCGTCTCGGGTTCACGGACGTGTGTGCGTGCACTGGTGAGACTGGGGCAGCCAGTGTCGGTTCACTGGCAGGTGCTCCTCCAGTGGCCGTGACAATGCCCAGCCAGCAGAGTCTTTTCTCACGGCATTTCCTTAAAAGCCTACTTGTTATCCTTGAGGGCCAGAGCGTAAAACCATGCCTCTAGATGCGAGCTATGAGCATGGAGTTGTAGCTGTCCAGATGGTCATTTAGAATTGTGTGCATTTTTAAAGACCGTCTTTACGACAAAGATTTTCAAGTCCTGTCGTCTCCACATTTTCTGAAAACGTGGGAAAAGGAAGATTTGCTACGAGTTGTCCACTCTCCTTTATTCCCTCCCTCCAAGAACGGTTCTTTGCGGTGCCCAAATGTAATACCTTCAACAAGGACAAAAGCGCTTTTAAAACTTAATTTTCTAGTGGCCCTATTCCTACTAATTCTTCATAAAAATTTAGCCCGGCCTCAAAACTTACGGCAAATCAGTCCATTTAAAACCATTCGAATATCAATTGGTGTGTAATGTCCCCATTCCCTCAAGTAAAATCTGTTTGTTTGAAGTATTGTTTTGTTGCCCTTGAAGAGTTTTCTCAAAAGTCGTTTCGCCACAGGCGCTTGAATTTCCCGTTTCTTGTGGAAGCTGACCTGGAGTCTCCATTTTGGTGAGCGGGTGGAAAAGCTGTCCTGGATCTACCTTGTCTTAGGAACCTTAGGGTATATCAATGGTGACTGTATTGCTGAGTGGACCCGAATGTTACTGCATTTGTGGTCAGGTCCTTAATAGGAGGTTTGTTGGGATGTTAACACTGTGAAGGTTGTGGGGAGGATATAGTTAGGGGGGAGGTTCGCTTGCAGTTTTAAACTATGGGGAGAGAAAGAAGAGGAAGAAAACATCTGGAAGATAAAGGCCAGAATGGGGTAGGAAAAATTAGAATATGAAGGAACACATTACATTAAATTTTCTGTGATTCCTCTTTTGTAATTTTATCTTTTTGAGAGAGTATTTTTATTTTTGTGTGATTAAATCTGGCCCCTTGTTGCCTGTTATTCGGGTAACTTTATGCTGCCACCTTTCGGGGAGTTAGTTTTTTTTTTCTTCTTCCCTTCAAAGACAACTTTAGGTGTGTAAGCCCCTCCCTCTTCCTTGTCTTAGGTGTTTTCTTTCTTGTGTAGTGTCGTCTTTCAGGAACAATCAAGTCAGCTGTATTCAGTGCACACACTCTTTGCCTGTGGTTCAAGGGAATTTTAGTTTTAGGGTATGCTCCTTGTTTAGAACAAATACCCAGTGCTGGTCAGTGTCTGCCACTCGACCTGTTACTTACTGTGGAACCTTTTTTCTTTTCTAGGCCTAAGATGTGTTTTTATAGATCCTTTCTGATTTAGTTTTTTTGGTTGATTTGTTCTGGTTACCGCCTCTTCACAAGAGAAAAACAAAGCACTTCTGTCCCAGTTTCAGTGGTCTTAGTTAAGACTCAGCTCCTGGTCGGTTAAGGGAGAATGATGCTGTGTCAGTACCATCACTCCTTGAACCAACCTTTTGGTTATCTGTCCACAGACAGATGCTGCTGGCTGAATCCTTGTAACCAAGCGCTCATGGCTCTTCCAGCCTTTCCTGCTTATCTTTTAAAAATGCGCCTCCCCTCCTGCCACCCCACTTCTATTCTAGAAGCAAGTCTTAGATTCTCTTGAAGGACACAACAAAGCCTTCCAGAATATCCTGACTTCTAAGCTGGGATCAACCTTTTCCTCTTTCTTTGCTGAAAGACCCGGGTTTTGTTTTTGTTTTTGTTTTTGTTTTTTAAAAAAACAAACCTGTGACGCTTTTCAGGCATTAGCATGGCACAAGAGTACCACAGTGGCAAATTAGTCTTCATGTTCTTTTTCCCCAAAGGACTAGATACTCTGAAATAGCTTCTTAAGCTTCTTACCAAGACTGACTTTACCATTCACCTTTTTGATAGCTTGTCTGCATGGTAGCATCAGTTTTTTCGCTCCCATTTGATGTCTTATTAAATCTATTATATCATCACATTCTTATTACCACCTTTATCACTCATAATATTTGGAATTGAGAGAGGCTAGAATCTATGATACTTAGCTTGGTTACTTTTTTGTTGACATTTTAAGGGGGCCGGATAGGTGAGGTGGTATTAGGTCCGGATGGTGTGCCACCCTGTGGAAAACCTGCCCATAGCAGTCTACCCCTGGCTCTTTGTTTCTTGGCTACTCAGCTGGACAAGTCAAAAATTATTGTAAGCTACCACATTTGAGTGTGTGTGTGGGAAGGTTAATTTTTTATTTTTATTTTTTTTGCCATGGGTACTTAGTTATAGGCAGGACTGCTTTTCCAGCTTGTAACCGGTATGGTTGCGCATCCTCCCCAATCTTGAAATTCTTAAGAATTTTTGTACAAGGTTACCCTGCATTTTCATTTTGCACTGGGATGCACAGATTACGTAGCTTTTCCTGGTTAGATGCTTTCCCGCTTGTTAGTATTTAGCTGTCAGTATGGCTGCTTTGTTGATATATTATAGAACTGTTTGAAGGCTTTATGTCTGGTGATGCCACACCTGACTGTCAAATTCACTATGGAGGACATAAAATGCATACAATTTTTTCTTGCTTTGGCCATTTTTATTTTCGAGATGTAGAAATCTTCACCGATATGGTTATGCACGGAGCCCACATATTGTAGTTCAGTGCCAAATCCACACTTTTGTATGTTCTAATTTGGGAAGAACATTTATTGTATATTTATTTGGTTCAGGATACTAGATGGTTTATAGTGCTAGTTAATTATTTCAGGATTTCAAATAATGTAAATTTGCCAAGTGGAAACAGAAGACACTTAAGCTTAAAAGGCAGTGCTTATTTTAAGGCTTTTACATATTAAAAGGTACTTTTTTTTTTTATAGCTTTAAATGATAACTTTTGGAGCCTGAAAAAAGTCGAAGTTTGCGTAATAAAATCCTAGATTTTTATGGAATACTTAGGATATTTTTCACTAGTACATTTAACTGATTTGGCTTTCAGCTTGTGTGATGTGTATTGTAAGTTTCATTTTAGTAAGGTCACTAGAATAATTTTTTATTTCAAGGGAAGATTTTCTGTATCTCTAGGCTTGTATTCCATTGTGTAAAACAAAACAAAAGGTAACTCTTGTGTGAGCAACGCTGTGCTAAATGCTTTCTCATAGACATCTTCCGCTTTAATATCAGTGCTAACTTTCTAGAGATTGGTCTTAATAAAAATATCTATTTTTGCAACGAGTGTTATTTTCTCAGAGCTTTGAATTAGGCTTTCTGTGCGTCAATTGAATTGATATTCTTAATGACATGTTAGCTTTTTGAATATTGCTGAATAGTTTCGTGTGATAATAGATATAGGTTTTCATTGTAAGAAATCTTTATGAAGAGAAAGATAGGGGCTTTGAGGAGTAAAATAGTTAAAATAACCCAGAAAGTCGTAAGAATAGGTGGAATGGGGATAAAACTAAACCAGTTTATAGAATGCCTTACAGTGTCTTTTTTCTTTAAACTTGCAGTTTCTTAGTATATATTTATATTACTGGTTTCCATGACATCAGTTTCTGAATGAAAATGAATAGCAGATAAGGTCTGACATGCAAAATCCCCTTTCCCACTTTTAAAAATGTATTTTAAAAAGCTTGACAAATTTAAAATTATACTTATTGTAAGACAGTGACAGTAAAATGATAGTTTTTTTTTTTTTTTTTTTTTTTTAAGGCACATTGAAGGTTTTGCTTTAGCACTTGTATATTTTTAACCAGGTATATTATCTACAGTTTGATGTACATGTATATTTTTCCCTTGTCCAATCTAACGCAGATGCTCCTGATAAACCCATTGTAAGTTGAAAATGGCATTAAGTTAAAAATGTATTTAATACGCCTAACCTACTGAATATCAGAGCTTAGTCTAGCCTACCTTACACATGCTCAGAACATTTATGTTAGAGTTGGGCAAAATTATCTGGCAACATGGAGTATCGGTTGTTTACTCTGGTGATCCATTGGCTGAGTGGGAGTTGTGGCTTGCTACCGTTGTCCTGTATCAGAGAGTCTCTTACCACCGACTGCTAGCCTGGGAAAGGATCAACATTCAACATATAGTTTCTCCTAAACGTGTATTGCTTTTATATCATCATACAGTTGAAAAATCGTAAGTTGAACCATCATAAATCGGGGACCATCTGTACTGATAGATTTAATAGTCAGGTTTTTCCTTTGACTTAAAAAAGTTTATCATGAAAAGGAAATTTATATTCTAAATGTTCTTTTCTTCCAGAATTTTGTTTTTGTGGGTTGTTCATTATTGGAGATTATTTCAGCAACTTTAAAGACTATGTTAATGGAATGTCACAAAAATCTTTTGTAAATATCAAATCAATAAACTGTTCCTTCAACATGGATTTTTATTCCTTTGTTTCCTCACTGAAAGCTTTAGTACACACTTTCTTGACTAATTTCATATCTTTATGGGACTGGGCAGTGATAGTTGTTTTGAGATTCTTAGCTTTCCTGCATTTTTTTTAGAGTCATTGTGAAATTGAAAGTTCTTGTTAATATTGAGGGGCTGGAGTCTCTTTATAAGCATTTGAAGAAAGCTGTAGCTGTCTCTTCCTAGAGAAATATATACAAATAATTAAGAAATTTCCATACAGTTTTTAGTATTTTGCAGTTTGGGAGAGAGAGTGTTAAAATGAGGTTCCATTTGGGAAATAGGACTTTGGCAATTAGAGTTGTCGTCTTATACTAGTGAGAAAGGGATGAAGCCATTCAGAGGTTTTTGTCTGCTGTTGAGTTAGTGATGTGCGCCTTTAGTGTTCTTTGAAGGATGGCAGACTCTAAGCTTGCCTGTCTCAGTTTGTTTTAAAATCCATTCCGTTTTTGTAAACAAATCATCACACACATAAGGTCTTGTGAGCACCGTGTAGCCAGTTTATTTGCTGAGTTGTCTCAGTAGGTTTTGTCACTTAGGTTGAAACTCTTAATTTAGCACAGGCAGGTGGAAAATACTAGGCTAGAAGTCTGAAGTTTTCAGCATCTGGTTTGGTTTAATTACCTATGTCCTTGGTTTCTTAATCTTTGATGTGTATAAAATCTTGCCCTCCCCATCTCAAGGACCACGTAAAGATGAGCATATTGAAGTACAAGATTTTTGGCAGTGAAATGACATTGACTGAATTGGAAAGGTGGTAATAGGTGGTTACCTCTTGATTAGTTTTATATTTTTGGCTTTCAATGTGTTATGAACCATTTTTAGTGATTTTGTTTTTTTATAATACACCATCATGTTTATTTTTGCCGTGAAGGAAAAGAAAAATCCCAGACTGCAGGGAGGATTTGGGACAGTTGTGACTTTGGACATTTCAGTATGGAAATAGACATATTTATACCTATGATGATGGAACTTGGAAAGTTTAACATGCATTTTCCTTGAAAATATAAATAATGCTAAAAGATTACATATGAGACTGAGGATTTAGCCAGCTAACATTCCAGGAATATAAATGTCTTAATTTAAATTTCTCATATTTTTTTCAGTGAAAAATCAAAATTTTAAATTTAACCATTTATATTAAAATAGTCCACATTTTCCCTGATTTGAATTTTATTTAACCTCTTATCAAGGATCCATTCCTATACATCACAAAATGGAGATTACACAGAAATACATTTTTTTCCCCTCATTGCTAATGGTGTGAACATCATTGATGGATGCCCTGTCAAGTAAGTTATTGGAAATTGCTCACTTGTTCAGTTTTTAAAGGATGTTTAGCACTTTTTTTATTCTTTAGGCGTCATTTGTGTATATCAGAAGTACAAGAGCTATTTCTCAAAGCAAATCGCAGTGTATCTGAAAATAAATTCAGTGAATTGGGTAAGGCTGGGAAAATATTTCTGGAGCAATTAATCTTGTTTTCTCTGAGCTGCTTTTTAAAAGTAAGAATTTTCTGTTATACTGATGTTGCTTTATTGGAGGTGACATGGCAGGTGAGGGGGTCATCCACCTTTATTGCAGAAGTATCCAGAATGTGTTAAATATACAACATTTACTATAGAGAGTGGGCAAGTTTTTGTAACCTGTTCCCAGGTAAGGCCTATTTCTGTTTGAGTTTATTCAACACCAGTTTTGATCTCCCCAGGTGCTATTTACTGATAGCTGGCTTATTTTGTTTAAAAACCCTTGGGGTCTTTTCTGTCCTATAATTATGAATGACTCATGGACTTTTCCCAAATACGAAGTCATCAGTGCTTTTGACTTTCATCTCTTCCCTTCTCCATAGTCTCCGCAAGGAACTTGAACTACCCACAGCCTTCCTCCCCTCTTTGGAATGCCTCTGTACTTGCCCTCTGTCCTTTGTTTATCCTTTTGAGCCTTGTGCTTAGTTCCGGGGCCTGGTAATTTGGGATCAGGTGCAACCTGCTCACCTGTTCCTTTATTTTCTTGTTTTGCTTGTGCTTTTGCATTGGCTCTTAGCACTTTGTTACATTTTACTTAAGAATATCTTCTGTGACCTAGTGAATCGCTGATACCAGAAGGAGCAGTTGGTATCAGTGGACAAATTATTTGTGCCACAGGTCCCGAAGGGTGACCCATGAGCTTCATATGGCCTGTAGGTGTTTTGATTGCCCTGAACTGTGTTTTAAATAGTTTTGAGTTGTTGATTTATGGTTTGGTAATATATAAAGATCTACAGCCAAATGTCTTGCTTCTTGAAAACTTGGAAGGATGGAGCAACAATGGAGTCCACATTTATCGACTGCCGCTTCAGGATGAAGCATGACTTGTTTCACTTTGGCCTTGGTTTGTTTGCCTGGCCTTGGTGTCTCTAATGCTCTACTTCCTAAAGCCACGTGAATTGAAAAGTTAAGTATAAAGACAAAGGCAGTAGTTCTAAAGATTTTATATTCTTTTGATCTCTCGTATTTACAGATAATGTTTGAATCATGTTAAATTGCTCCTTACACATTTAGATCTTACAGTCTCCTTTACCTCAGAGAAGATTTGTTTTGGGTGTCTCCTTCCTTAACCCCTGGTTGAAAAACAGTTTCTCCTTTTATAAAATGAGCTGCTCTCAGCTTAACTTACCTTTTCTCTCCTTCCCCGCTGGGATTTTAGACCTGTCCCCATTGGGAGTAAGGATTTCTCCCTGCCGTTTGCCTGCTTCTATTTGTTCAGATTCTTTGGGGTCAACATTGTTACTTGGTGCTGTAAAAACTAATAGGATGTTATGAGCTGTTTAAAAGAGGCCTGTGGCCCACCTGCTAACCTCATTGCTGATGATGTGAGCTTATAAATGACATTCTCCCCTCAGATTGTTGTGGAAAAAAAAGAAAGCTGATATGAGACTACCAGGTGTGTGGTTTATGTGTGTATTATTTCTCTCCCTTCCCCCTTTATTTTTTTCAGTTTTCAGCCTTTTCTCCCCCACTCCGGAAGCAGCAAGGCAGCCTTAGCAAGGCGCTCTCCCGTGTGTGCCGTAGAGCAGGGGGACGCACCAGCAGAAGTAGAAAGAGGCTCCACATGTCGTGTTTGGACCAATGCTGTAATTTTATTTTACAATAAGCAAGGTGGATAATATTAATCTACTCCTGAGCATAATAGCATAATTTGAATAGCAGAGAGCAACTTTGGTGTGTGTTGATGTCTAGTGAGATGAATACAGTTGAATGCCAAGTAGGTAGAAAATGTCAGTGTAGAGCCTTCCTTTTGGTGATTTAAGCACTTACATTTCTAGTTAACTTTTGTTCAGGCTGGCAAATAGATATAAAGATCTGTTTTATCAACCCAGCATTAATGTAGCTTCTTAGGATGGAACAATGCCCATAAAACCTTGCTCTTCTGGCAGCCACTTGAGCTAGGCCAGTTATAACGATGAATCAGAATGTGCCCCTGTATTGAACATCTTAGCAAAACCCTTCAGAATAATAGCTTAATGTTGGCAGTTTTAAACATTGGCTTACCTGCAACCCAGCCAATTTTTTTTTTTTTTTTTTGATATTTGGGGTGTGAGTACAAGTGTATGCTTACTTAAATACTTAATTTTGAATTAATTGTGTATGATTTTAAAAAATCATTGTTAAGTACATTTGGAACTTTTCTGAGGCACTTAAAAATTCTTGGTACCAAGCGTCCTCTATTTTATGATTACATGATTCTTTTAGATGAATATGTTGCTTGTTTTTGATGCTCCCTGCAGCATCTGATTGCGGCACCTTAGGGTGGCTTAGTTACTGGATTGGGGTGGGGAATTGAACATCAGTAAAAACAAGCATGTTTTATCCCTCTAAAGATTGGGAGTCATTCCCGTGGAGCTTCTGCTGTGCAATAAGAATGACTTTGATATATGTGGGCTGCTGGTTAACTTGAAGTCTAGGGCTTTTCCAAATTCATCTAATTTTGTTTTTAAGTTTTGTTAAAGGATCTATAAAAATATTCTTCAAGTTTTTGTGTTGAGATTATGTTCAGAAGCCAGGAAGATTGTGTAATACTTACTGTTTCATCACAAATTACTGAGAGCTGGATACTGAGAACATTGAGACGTGTATAAAGTGCCCTTTACCTCATATTCCTTGGTCTCTCTGCCTAAGGAGATGAGGCAGAAAATAGCTTAAAAAATCACGCACTCCCCACTCTTGCATTTAATAGTAGAAACTGAGTGCTTGAGGAATTGAGCAAAGGGACACATCCCTGTAGTCTGGGAATCAAGGGATCAGGCCGGGTTGTTGCTTATTGCTTTAGGGACAGGACTATGTGTTTTCTTCATCTGTTTTGTCTATTTTTTGTTTTTTGTGTCTTGTTCCCTCACCCATTCCTCCCATATTTTTTTTGTTACCTTTGGTTTTCTTTTATGGCATGAGTAACTATTTCCTACTTTGCCAGGAGCTCAGTCACAGGTGAAAAATATTTATGCAAAACCTACTCAAGTTTTAGGGTGTGGCTGGAGAGAGACAAGCTGTGACTGTCTTAATTCCACTGTTGTCCCAAAAGAGTGGATCCGAGGCACGTGTGTGTCAAACTAGGTGAAGCTTGACCAAACTATGTGAAGGTCAAGTGTTCAATAGGATGTATGATATCCAAATTGGAATAAACAAAATATCCCCTCAGTAAAGATTGTTCTTGATTCACCTTTCTCCATAAATTTTCAGTATTTCTCCAACTTTACTGTTTCTCCAACTTTACTGTCAGAAAAATTGGTTGGGGGTGGATGACAAAGTTTCCCCTAGAGTTTTATTCTGTTGACAACATTATATGCCAGCAACCTCCTCTGGGTATAGCGTTTATTTTTCAAAACACCTAGGAAAAAGTCAAAATAATTATAACTTTTTTGGCTTCCTCCCTTTTAGGAGTATAGTTGCAGGAGCAAGAAGCAAGTGACAGGACAGAAACTGGGATGCTTTTCAGAGCATTGATCTATGCCTTCTCCTTGGGTCATCTTCATGCCTAAGGCCATGTCTTCTAGGAGCATGTGTTGTCTGGGCTGCTGACTATAGCTTTTTTATGCCAGTGCTTGGTGTTCTGAGGCCTGGCTGCTGCTTTTGTCCCTTAGTGGAATTTACATTACTGTTTTTTCCTTTTTTTTTTTTTCCTTGAAAGGTGATTGAACAGCCTGTACACTGCGTTACCTTTTTGGTTTACTGGAGAGGCTCATTCCTTCAGTTGGAACTGACTGGGAAATAATTTGTATTCTTATTTCTTGGACTTTCTGAAAAAAAGAATTCCCAAATAGTTTGGCTGACTTACAAACATTGTTTTGTGGACAGTAGGGTGAAATAGTTGGTTTTATAGTGAATAATAGTTTGTGATCTAGACAGGAAGAGTGAAGACATCTGTTTTGGTTTTTCTTTTGTACAACTTCTATGGTAACTTCCAAATGACTCCCTCTTGAGAATGCGAGAGTAAGAAATTTTATGTTGGGCAGTCAAGTTAGCAGTGGATTGGGATGGGACAGCAGGGATCTGCCACTTTTTAGTTGTTGACTTACCATTAGGAAGATAGAAAAATATGTGGAGTTGGCAGTTGGAGATGGTGAACTACCCCAAGGTGATGGAACCAGGAGATGGAACATTTCCTCTATTAATGGTGATAACACCTAGTCTTTCTGTCCTTACAGAAATTTGCCACAGCTCCCTGGGATGATGTTTTATAGGTGAGGAAGATGAAGCTCAGAGGTCAGGTGGTTTGCCCAAGGATACAACCAAGTGGGGGAAGTAGGATCAGGTCAGACTCCTAGTTCTGTACCTCTTTCCATGGATCCTAGAATGATGATGTTCTTTCTACTTTTGGTAGTTCTGCTGGCTGTAGTTTGAGGTGGCTGAAATCAGATCCAAGAAGCAACTCAGTTTTCATGTTTGGAGAATATATTGCTTCTCTTAGGGGTGTTTTGTAGTAAAATGGTGTGACTCCAGCAGCAACTGTATCTCACCTCCATATTAAATTGCTGTAGAGGCTGTTTGGTTCCCCAGTGGAGGGGTTGTTGTACCAGCATTATTGTTTATATTTACAGTTTTTTTTTTAAGCTTCACTGTGGTCCCCATAGCACTCCTAGCAGTATGCCCACAACTTGTTCCTCAGGGCCAGGATTCTGACCTTGGATTATTTTAGGTCCATGACTGGGTGACTTCTGGAGGCAATTCCATCACAGGCTGGTGACTTTCTGATGCCAGCTGGCATCCTTGACTTGCAAGATTACTTTTTGGAACCGTACAAAGTATGGATTGGTTATTTTCTGTAAGCAAGGAAATGAAGACACTGTTTTCAGGCTTTTTTTAGGATGCTGTTAAAATCAAGAAAAAGGTGAAAGTGACATTGAGATAACCCTGGCTCATTGTAGTAGATAATCTGTAAGGGCTGTTTTTTAAACTTGTTAAGTTTATGAAAAAAAAGTGTTCCCAATCAGGTGGGATTTTAGAAATACCACTTTTTGTTCTGAGAAAAAAATGGCAGGTCAAGTGTTCAATAGGATGTATGATATCCAAATTGGAATAAACAAAATATCCCCTCAGTAAAGATTGTTCTTGATTCACCTTTCTCCATAAATTTTCAGTATTTCTCCAACTTTACTGTTTCTCCAACTTTACTGTCAGAAAAATTGGTTGGGGTGGATGACAAAGAATTACAGATTCAAAATGACCTTTTTGCTCTTCCCTGGAAAGAGGCCATCTGCACTTGTTCATTACTTGATCTCTCACATAGTGTGTTTGTAGTAGAAATTCAGGAAAATATTTGAAGGTCACTAGAATAGTAGAACTCAAAAGTCTGGAATAGAGATAATAATTTAAAGAAAGAATATAGTACTTGAGACTGATAATCAATTGAAAATTATTTGCATCTGTAAGTAAATCATGAATGATAGGTAATCTTACTAGAATTTCAGTCTCTACAGGGAAATTTTTGCAAAAACTGCCTTAACTACTCCCATGTTTTCTCATGTCTTACATATGCAATTTTTATATTACTTTTGAGTCTCTTACGTTTACTTAATGTCGTGATTCCATGTCCCCCAAAGCTGTGAGGTTCTTGGTGCATCTTTCAATCCAAATGTCTTAGAATTGAGAAGCTGAAGTAGCTGCATGCCAACATGTTCTCTGATTTATTATCTCTGCAAATATTTTACTCTTTCTAGACTATAAATATTATCCTTGTGCTATGCAAAGCTGGTGTAAACCTGAGAAAATAAGGTCATCAGATTGTCTCTACATATTTCAAGCAGGTGCCTCTGGTATAAAATTGGCCCAACAGGCTATACACAAAGCAGTCAGGTGGGATCCTGCCAAGGCTGCTCGGTACCTTTTAGCTGTAATTTAGAATATCACAGGATGAAGCAGAAGTTAATTGTTGAGAGTGAAAGCTCAATAGCATTTTACTTATCATTGCATTTTATAGGACATAGTAACCTTAAACTTTGACCTTAATGAATATGTACCATTTCTCTTTAATTTTTGGTGTGTTTCCTTAAATTTGGCGAAGACTACTAGAGATTTTGTTGGGTAAAATGCTTCTGTAGTTCCCCAGTTCCCTGTGGAATTCAGAAGCATTAAGAGATCCAGGGACTTTAAGTTTTGGCTGTTATAGTTCAGTCTCCTTAAGGAATTTTCTGGACCTTTACCCATAAGGAATTTTTCATTATGGCTAACATTTATTTCTCTCTCTCATTCCCTGTGATTATTCTCTGTTATCATCTCAAAGAAATGAGGCAATTTGATGACAGTTTATTAAATATTAGCCTATGAATATTTGAAATGTTTACATCTAAAGTTTTTATTAGTAGCCACTTTAAAACTTTAAACTTACCTCTCTCTTCCTAGCATTTAACATTTTATTATTTTATTGTTTCTGGCCTCCTGACATGAATGGCATTTTGCTCTTTTTGATTGTCCTTCTATTCAGTTTTTGAGTTGTTGATCCAGCCTTTCCTGTCCTGCAGTGCTTTAAAAACAATTATTTTGCCAGTTTACATTGTGAACATGTCCTTGTTTCCTGTGCAAAGTTTCATTTGTTTAGTAAATATTTGTGGTCTTACTATATGCCACACACTACCTTAGGTATTAATACTATAGTAGTGAATACAGTATACTCCCTGCTGATACGGAACTTAGAATTTATTGGAGGAGACATTATGTTAAAGTTCTACAAATTATTATATATAATTGTGATTTGTGCTGTGAAGGAAAATAACCTTTACGGCTTGTAACAGTGTGGGAGGTGGTTAGTGAAGGTCATTTGTTGACTTCCTTCCTAGCTACCTTATTTTTGCTATACATAAAAACAGACTAGTTTTTAATTTTATAGGCATAAGAATAGACAGAGGTCCTAAAATTAAACTCTATTCTCCTTGATAAATTCATGGTGAACTTTGAGTCCTGGAGCTGATTCCTGCCACCCAGCTTTGTATCCCACCATAGATCTGTCTTCGTGTATTTTTTATGAGAAACCAATTTTAATGTTCTTTGCAGGACAACATAATTTGACAACTTTTACTCTGAAAACTACATGGTGAATGCAAAGCCCAGCGGTGAGATCTGCATTGTCTAAATCCTTTTTTCTCTTTACCCATGACTTTGAAAATCTGTTATATCAGATTTTGAAATATTATCAGTATTTTTTAAAATAACACTTTCTAATGTATTAATTGATGCAGTAAGAACTTAGGAATATTTGTTAGGCTTTTTGTTAGGAATATTTGTTAGGCTTTTTGCTTGGCTTAAATTAGAATTTCACTAATTCATCCACAGTTGTATTTTGTCATTGATTGGACTATTTGGTTTGTGTATGAATGACCTTTTAGATAATCCCTCTGACAAACCACCCCATTGCTTTAACATATTGCGTTCCTTCCAGTGTTCATTTAAATTATAATTAAAAGGAAATACCGTATTAATTGGAATTGTTTTTAAAATATTAGTTGGAATGGAAGAGACTTTAGGCAATTTTCTTTGTAGAAACTTTGGAAGACATTTGTTGTTTGAGAGTGTTGAAAAATACTTAAAAAAAAAATGTCAGTGGCTTCTGTGGAGTTCCTAAATCCTAAAGGGCGCTAGATGTATTCATAGGAGATGGGTAGAATCTGGGAAATTAGTCTAAGCAATTGGAAAAGACAAGGAAAAAAGGATAAGGAAAATGAGGAAGTAAATTCTCCATCTGGCTAGTTTCCTCATTCACACAGTTCACCAGAACTGAAGAGTACAGTGAATCCATGACAAGGATATGATATTTTAAAATAGTGTCTTTCTGACCACCTTATTAGATTATTAAGCTTACTTGGACTATGCTGTTTCCTCAGAGAGGTGGACTGTGGCAAACAGTTTTCTTTTATTTTTAATATAAGCTGGTCTTCAGGAAGATAATAAAAACTTCGCATGCCTTTTAGTTTATACCACTTATAATCGTTTGATTTAACATGGATATAGCATTTTCTTTGTAGGTGGATATTATTTCATCACAGCTTTTAGATTTCAGCCACTTTTCCTTGGGTGCAGAAAGAAGCTGCTGGAAATACAGAGAGTAACCTCAACTCTTGATGGAATTTGGAGAGAAGCAAACCAAGTTTTAGTTCAGGAGAGGAGAATTTTTATTTTACTTCTGGCATTACAGGAACAGCAGGTATGAGAGTTAAGGAGCTGGTCAGGGAATGGGCACTTGGGTAACAACTTTCCATTGCCTTGGGTGTCTGGTCACTTCTTAATAGCTTTTTAAATTGGTTTAAATTTTTAGGGCACAACTTAACTGTTACTTTCGACTACATTGGAAGCTCTTTGATGCCAGTGATTCTTTTTTTTTTTTTTTTGAGACGGGGTCTTGCTCTGTCGCCCAGGCTGGAGTGCAGTGGCGCGATCTCGGCTCACTGCAAGCTCCGCCTCCCGGGTTCACGCCATTCTCCTGCCTCAGCCTCCAGAGTAGCTGGGACTACAGGCGCCCGCCACCACGCCCGGCTAATTTCTTTTTGTATTTTTAGTAGAGACGGGGTTTCACCGTGTTAGCCAGGATAGTCTCGATCTCCTGACCTCGTGATCCGCCCGCCTCGGCCTCCCAAAGTGCTGGGATTACAGGCTTGAGCCACCGCGCCCGGCCATGTCAGTGATTCTTATAACTTTGTTTTCTGAATATAGTAAGTCTTATTGTCTTATTACTGATTTTTTTTTTTTTTTTAAGAGATTTAGTCTCGCTGCAGTGGCATGATCATAGTTAACTGTAACTTCGAATTCCTGGGCTTTAGGGATCCTCCAGTATCAGCCTCCTGAGTAGTTGGGTCTGTAGGCATGCTTTACTGCCACTGGCTAATTTTTAAATTTTTGGTGGAGATGGGGGTCTCACCATCTTACCCAGGCTTGTCTTGAACTCCTGGGCTCAAGGGATCCTTCTGCTTTGGCCTCCCAAAGTGCTGGGATTACAGACCTGAGCTACCTCACCTGGCTAATCTGATTTCTTGAATCTAATAGGTCCTATGTCTTTAAAATGAAGATTAAAATTATAAAATTATATATGCTGAAGGTAAATATTACATGAAAGTTTTGTTTTTCTTTTAATTGTGTATTTGGCCTTGGTATTTTGGTTGCTATGAAGTTGTCTTGTATAACTTACATATTTAACCAGTTGGAGTTAATAAAAATTGTTAATATTTAAACTATATCAAACATTTCTATGTTTTTTAGGTATCACTACTATATGGTAATTAAGTGCTAGATACTGAATAACTTAATATTTTAAGATGACTTTTTTATTACAGTGCTGTTTCTTTTCATCCATACCTGTGAATAATTAAGAATTTATGGTATCTATGTGCAGTCTAGTTGGTGAGTTTAGTTTACTTGGACCACCCAGAAAAAAATATTCAGTGATGCTTCTGTAACCCATTTGACTAAGCTGAAACTATGCTTTTTACATGTGTTTATGACCTGTTAATACAGATTCAAAGTGTGCTATATTAAAAAGATACTGGCTGCTTCAAGGTTGGACTGAAATGTCTTGTGTTTGCCAGGAATAAGGAGGGGTCTCCATGGATGGCCACTAGGCCAGTCATTTAATAGCCATGTGGAACTCCCTTCAGCTATCAGAAGAATGCTTTCTGCTCTACACTGAGTATCTTTGGAAGCAGATAGAGAAGTTGAGGTCAAAGGTAGATGCTCTAATCATGGATGGCTAACTTTAAGAAGTGTTGTTGGTCCTGGTTCTCCTGTGGTATAAGCCAGGCTCACGCTCGTGCATGGGTACACACACAAACCCCAGGTACAGTAGCAGTTCCATCTGTTTTGTATGTTGTGGGCCTGCCTTGACATAGAACTGTTTGTTCTAAAGCAACTCATTTTAAAGCTGCAGTATGTTAAACGGCCAACCCTTCATTGAAGAACTTGGATATGTTGGCAGTTCATCAGCGGCAGGGTTGTGATCCTGTCACTTCCTGTTAATGAAGACTTTTGTTTAGCTTAGCAAATCATATCTCTTGTTAATATCCACTCTCTCAAATGGTAGACTTAAAAGGGATGTTTGTATCTTTTTATTTATTAGTAGCCATGAGGGTGCTTTGGCAGCCCTTGCTTGTTATAGCCCTTTAGCCATATTTCTTTTACGGAGATGTGGTTTGTTTTAAACTAGGAAAATCCCCAAATGATTAACGTCTTTTTTTGTTTATCATTTTTGAAATGACTTTTTGTCTTTCCTGTTAGGTGGTCTTTTCCTTCAGTCTCAATTTCACTTCCATTTTGAAATTCCTAGCAGGGGTTTGTCAGAGCATGTATGTTCCCACTGCTGCAGTTGACTTTCCCAGCATTTATTTGTTGTTCTTGGGTAGCCCAAGAGAATAAGCATTGTCTTCATATTTAATGTACATTTCTTATATATAACAAGTTCAAGGACATCAGAGAATGTTAGTGCTGGAAAGGCCCTACCTATAGTGTTGAACAGCAGTCTCATTTCATATACATTCAAGACCGATGCTAAGATGTGTTCTGTTGTCTAAAGTCTTAGGTATAGTGATTACGGTTGGTGAATGTGACCTTGTGGCTGGTTCCTGACTTGCCTTTCCTGCTCCAAGTGCCCTCTCCTCTACACTGCTGCATTATTTCCTTTTTAAAAATGTAGGTTATGCTTTGGTGGGATTGCAAACTGATAAGTTTTTATAAGGTTTTTTGGGCAGTGAGTAGCGTAATTAAAAATGCAAATAGGCTACGAACCAGCAATTTCTATCTTTACATTTACATTTTTGCTTTACTGTATAAGGTATCTATTGTAAGCACTATTTGAAATAGCAGAGCCTTGGAATGTTCATCAGGGGATTGTTAAATTAATTAGGGTATATATCTCTATTATATAGTAATCTTTAAGTAAAGAGTATGTGCTGATCTTGAAATGTAAAAAGCAAGCTTCAGAGAGCATTCGAAAAGATCTGTGTATTAAGTATTTACTTTTCCTCACCTGTGCCTTTACATGTTTGTATTTTTTTGAAAATGTTCAAATTGTTCATGAAATTGTTAACCACTCAGGTGTAGGTTTGAAGGAATTAAATATTTCTATCTTTTATTGCTTGAACCCAGGAGGTGGAGGTCACTGTCAGACGAGATCATGCCATTACACTCCTGCCTGGGTGACAGAACGAGACTCCGTCTCAAAAATAAAATAAATAAATAATAAAAAATAAATCCATTTTTTATACAGTTCTGTGGTTATCTTTTTGCATCAAATATATATTTTTTAATTTGCACAAATTGTTACAGTAGAATTACTAATTACTTCAAAAACTGATCCCCCTTGGGTTTTTCAGAGCATTTTAATAGATTTCCACTTTCCTTACATATAAGCTGTTTGTTAGCATTCACTGCCTGCCTTGAGCTGAGCATTGTGCGTGGTCTTTGGGTGCTCAGAAACACTAGGATGTGGGTGCTACTTTTAAGTTCTCCAAGTCTGATTGACAGTCCAGAGGCAGAAAATGTGAGTTTATGGGAGGGGAGTTTGGTGTGAGGTCTGCTGCAAACATTGGGAAAAGGTTCCTGAAACCAGGTAGATGTGAGTAGCACTTGAGCTCTTTTATGCAAGTAGGGGGAGTTGTCCCCTCACCCCACCCCCCCATCCCTGGGAGAAGAGGATTAAGTGTGATGTACTCCTAGCATGTAAGGAAAAAGTTTTGATTATTGGAACGTGGGTGGGTTTCTAGAGGACATTGAAATCCATACAGGAACATTGCTGTTTTTTTGTTTGAGAGAGCCAGACTTGGAACAATTTTGTAGGATGGCTTAGTGTGAGGAAAACTGAAGCAAAAGACATGGGCTGATGTGGCTAAAGGGGCCTTGAGGAGGAAGGAACCAGGGTTTTGAAAGGAAGATGGAGCATGCTTGGCTTCCTGACTAGGATGGAAACCCCCAAATGAAAGTGAAAAACTGCTTTTGGCATGCTTTGTATTCTGTAGACTCATAGGATACTCAAGCATTTTTCTAAACCAGTGTAAGTATGCAACATGAAACATGTAATAGCTTGTTATGCTTTGTAAAGTGTCTTTTCTGAGAACCAGAATATACAGTTATGTTTCTCCCACAATGTTTATGTAAAAATTTTACATTAAAGGAAGTTGAGATGATTAACATCTTTTTCTTATAAATCAGGGTGGTACTGGGCATAAGAAGTAGTTTACATAGTCCCAGAGCTGGAGGAACATCCATTTGAAGGTAAGGAGAGTAGTTGGAAGCTGTTGTGAGGTTTATCTGTATGGGCTAAAGGGATTCACCATAAAGGCGTGCTTATGTAGTAATGAATTAGACCAGTGATTCTCAGAGTTCTTGATTAGAGAATCCCTTTATCCACTTAAATTATTGAGGACCCCAGGACCTTTTGTTTGTTATGTTTATCAATATTTACTATATAAGAAATTAAGATGAGAAAGTTTAAAAACATGTTTAAATAGCAAACCCATTACATATTAAAAAATATTTTTAAAGTGAAGAATATGTATATTTTAAAAAAATAAGGGTGGCATAGTTTTACATTTCACATTTCTTTAACATCTGGCTTAATCTAGTCAACTGTATTCTCATTGCAACAGACTGAATGCAGAAGCAGGTGTCACATGTAACCTTTAGAAAGCTCTACTGTACATTTATGAGAGAAAAAGGCTTTCTCTTGACCTCCCAGATGTATGAGGAAGTCTCAGAGGACTCTTGGGTTCGTAGGCCATACTTTGAGAACCACTGGATTAGACTAATGGATTCTTGGAAGACAGGGCTAGGCCCATCTGAGTCTTAAAACTTGGAATCTGTATTGTAGCGAGGAGTGGACAGTCATCTTTCTAGGGGAGGGGTAAATTTAAGAATAAAGCCATGGAATTGGAGTACTTTGGAGGTAAGATTGTCTTTGGGGGTTGAAAACTTGAATACTATGACCTGGTTCTATCACTAGCAAGTTCTGTCGCTAGAAAGTTTGGCCAAGTCTTGGGGCTTGCTTTCTCTGTCTAAAAATTGAGGCTGTGGGCTAGCGTTTGGAAGTCCCTTGTAGCACTAACATTCTATGATTTATGCATGTATGTTTTTATAGCTCTCTTGACACTTTCTGTAAATATACACATGCCCAAACATCTACGTGCAACATACTTGGAGCACTTTGGAAGGTCACGTGAGCTAAAAATGCATCTTGGAGTAGTTCACCTACTCCATGCGTTTTCTTTTTCCCGTATTGGTTTCATTGTCCTAGTTTGTTGCTCAAGTAGATATTGCCTAAATGGTACCCAGGGTGTGTATAGCATCGTAACCTCTTTCTTCAACTGTGGAACATACCTGCACTTAAGAAAAAAACAAAACAAAACAGATAAACAATCTTCCACTGTATTTATTTCCCCTCACCCCATTAGTCGTGGGATTAGGTGGGTAAGGAGGAGGGAAGTGAGATGTTATCTAAAACCACCATTATCAATCAGGGCTCCACCTGTCAGTTCCTGTTTGTAGCGCTTGTTAGAAGAAAACTCTGTGGGAGTCCCTTCCCCCTTTAAAATGCAAAATAGGGTGTTGGTGGTGAAGGGTGCCCATTTATTTTTCTGTGTATGATTCCACATTTAATATTCTAATACAATTTTTCTAGTTTCAAATGTGCTGATTTAGACATATTCTGCATTTTGTTTGGATAACTAATTCCTGAACATTCTGTTGTCAGATGTTGACCTTTGTATGCCCTGACTGGATCAAGAAATGTCAGTAACAGTGACATCTAGCATTCTTAATGATGTTGATTTCTGTTTAAAACTAAAGTCCCTTAGCTACGACACCTCTTTTGGGTGAGGATCATTGATATTCTGGAATTTCTGCTTGCAAGAAATTTACTCATCTGAAAACTGTGTAGCCCTTGAAGGCAGATACACACTTTATGTTCCGATAGTTCCTGTACATAGAGCTTAATATTTATTGAGTGAATGACAGTAAAACTTTTCCTTTCAAGAACAACATTCGAGAGAAGAAATACTAGTTTTTAATTTTGAAATCCCTTGTAGCTTTAAAAAATCTTCAACCTGAGAAAATTTCTTCGAGTTTAAAAGAAAGCAGAGGTTGAGTTTTAAATGTTATTTAAAAAAAAAAAAATTAAACTTGAGCCTATTTTCAGTACTGTTTTTGTATTTTTTCTAGGCTCTTAATATTTATTTCATACTTCAGCTATTCCTGGGTAAGTGTACCTACTTCCAAACAGAAAGTTTTGAGAAATAGTCTGGAGGGCTTCTGTGTCTGTTAGGTAGCTCCAAATTGAAATAAAATGTAAAAATGGAAGGCAGGGGGTGGTTGCTATACAGTTCACAATTAGCCTTGATTTATAGGTCTCTGCTGGGTCCAACTGTAAAGTTTATTGGTATAAAATGTGTTCTTGATCTGGAAAGCCCTCAAATAAGGTGCCTTTCTTTCCAACAAGCAGGAAGGAAATGTTAATGCCAGTTTTCCTGTGGCTTCTGTTTAATGTGAATGGGATCCTCTGAGGAGATTTAAAAAGCTACTCATTGCCCTTGAAGGCACCCATATTGGATGAAGATAGATCTAAATTAGTGTTTGAATAAAAAATTTCATACGTCATCTGCTTTCCCAAACTAAATTTAAAGTTTAGTTTTAAACTTTTACTGTAAGTTATTTTAAGTAAGTCGAATTTTCTAATTTTGTAGATTCATTTGCCTGAGAAGCATTCTGTACTGCTTCTCTACCCCCAAAACCAAGTAATCTGAAGTAGTTTTCCAAAGTATGGAATAATGACCTATGTTCTTCGAAAGAATTCTTAAAATTTCCATCTAATGTCTTAAGCATATGGGGCTGTAGTGCATTTCACTTCATCGTTGAATGAAAGGAAAGGGGGCTACATGTTCTGCAGCTTGTGGGGTCGCTCTCCTCATGGAAGCATGGTGCCATTTGCTCGTTCTGGCTTAGTAGAGCTGCGATTGGGCTCTACCATCCCGAGTTGTGAAGGGTGCACTTAGGCCCCTGCGTGAGCAGATAGCCTGAGTTGCACATTTGGTGTTAAAATAAGCTGAGGAGAGGAATAGGAAGTTTATTGTTTTAGGACTTGATTGTTACACCTCAGGTTCAGAATGTGAGGTCCCTATTCAGAGTTACTCCACCTTTCCAAACCTTAAATATCTGACCTACAGAATGGGAATAATGAAAGGTTGATTGGGATGCTTTATGGTGAAGCTCTCATTATTAGCTACTTACTTTTCTCATTTTTGAATTGGGATTCTTTGGAAGACCGAAGGAAACTTGCCTTAATGAGGCTATTTTAGGAGAAATATTGGACTTTAAGGCTTTGTTTCTTTAATGCTTTGTTTCTCTAATGTTCTTCCAATCTTGTGTAGGGAAAGATTAGGTCTGTCCCCTGCACCCACCCACACAGTCCTTGGACAGCTATGTTTAAAAGTGAGGGCTTGGTTTAGATTTGCTGGGAGACCTCTTACAGCTTTTGGGAAAGGAAGGAGAATGGGAAACTATAAAGAGTTTAAGATTTCTCTTTTCAGTGATAAATAGAGCCCTTTCAGGGTTTTCTAATTCTTAATAGATTTCTTGCCCAACTATATGTCTCTTGTTTGGTGTATTAGGTGTGTAAAGAAGCTTAGTCTAGCCAGAAGCACCTTGGGTGTGGTAAGGCAATTAGGGGCTCTCAATAGAAGATGCACTAATTAGTGACCTGCGTGTCTTTCAAACTAGGGTGTTGGCTGCTGGGAGTAGCAAGAGTTACTATTAAGCATCAGTGACTAAGAATCTTATTTAGTTGGAAATGGGGCTGGATTTTGTAATTAGATGTGAGAGACCCAGTGATCAGACTTGAAGATGGTAGGCCCTCAAAATTCTACTTTTCCCCACTCACATGGTGGGGTGGAGTTAAGAGTTCAAAATCTTGTTTTGCATGGAGGGACACCTAGGTTCTAGTCCGGGTTTCTCCCAGAGTGCCTTAGGAAAATACTCACTTTTCAGGGCCTGAATTTCTTACCTCTTAAAATGTGGAATGGGAAACAAGGTAACAAACAGGGTTGCTTTTCTCCTCTAAAGATCTGAGGGGGTGATGTCAGAACCAGGGGAACGGTTGGTGCTACTCCTGACTTTATTTGCTTGTTTGGAAGTCATAGGCGAGAGGTCCTACTTTGTGTTTTGGGGTTTTTTTGTTGGTAGTTTGGAGACAGATGGAAAAAAAGTTTAAAAAGCTTCTGTGAGATTGTATTAGATTTTCTGAGGTTCTCTAGTTAGATTATGTCTGTCTTAATTGTGTAATAATTAGCACTTTAGGAAGGCCATTATGATAAGGGTTTTAATAGTTCTTCCGTCCTTCACTTTACATGACCGCCACCTGGGAGAAAATTTTGTACACATATCAAGGAAGAAAATGATCAAGTTTTGGATTTAAGAACCTAATTGTTAAATCTTGATTAAATGATGCCTATTAGGTTGTAATTATATCTCTCTATAAAAAATGGATGGTAGCAGATTTGATTGCTGCATTTCCTAAAGCAGTTTTTTAAGATAATGAATTTAATTACACGTGTGCCTGGGAACCATTTTAAACCATCGAGAAGGGAAAAATGGACAAGGCCTATTGGAAATGGAAAGTGTTCACCTAGGTATATAGCTCTTGGCTTGTGGTTTTGAAGGATAGGAGCAGAAGAATCTGACGCCTCCCTCATCTCCCTTCCCACACGCATGCACCCCCTGCAAAGGCAGAATCAATATTCTCTTATTTTATATGAAATGTTACAATAACATTTGTCAGATGTCAAAGGTATTGCATAGAAGTGGTTGTGTCAGCATAATTTGAAGGCTGCTGCTTTGTGCCAGGCACTGTTCTAAACAGTCTATATGGATTCACTCACCTGAGTTCTTAAAACTCTGAGATGTAGGTAGTATAATTATCTCTCCCCACCTCCCGCCATTTTATAGATAAGGAAATGGCACATAGAGTGGTTTAAGTTGCTGGCCCAAAGATGCAGTAAATGACAGAGCTGGAATTAGAACTCAGACAGTCTGGCTTCAGAGTGCACAGTAACAACTATACTAGAATTCTCTCTGCCCAGGTATTAGAACTAAATTATTGAATCAAATAAAGAGTTCTGTTTTGCTGTTGTGACCTTTTTGCACTAATGTTATGAACTGTCTCCTCAGATAAATAACCTTGCAGAATTTAGGCACATTTGCCTTAGAACCTTCTAAGAGACAGATAAAGGACAGCTTTGGCTCTCTCGTCCTTCCTGAAGCCTTCAGTGGCTCCCTATTGCTTACAGAACAGGTATCAAACACTTTCAGGCCTTCAGAGTTCTCCATTCTTTGCCAGATGCAATGTTTACTTCATGAACTAGCCAAATAACTTTTTCTCTTGATCATGGCCCATGAATTCTTATCCCATACCTTTTTTTTTTTTTTTTTTTTGAGCAGAGTTTCGCCCTTGTTGCCCAGGCTGGAGTGCAATGGCATGATCTCGGCTTATCGCAACCTCTGCCTCCCAAGTTCAAGCGATTCTCCTGCCTCAGCCATCCGAGTAGCTTGGATTACTGGCATGTGCCACCACACCCGCCTAATTTTGTATTTCTAGCAGAGACGGGGTTTCTCCATGTTGGTCAGGCTGGTCTCAAACTCCTGACCTCAGGTGATCTGCCTGCCTCAGCCTCCCAAAGTGGTGGGATTATAGGCGTGAGCCACCATGCCCGCATCCCATACTTTTTATTCACTCAAGTATATAATTATGGCAACCCTAAATCCTACACATGGTGCACTTTAAAAAATCTCTCAGTCCCTACCTTTTAATTATTTCTGTCATTATCTGCCACCCATGCCCCCCTGCTACCAAGCACCCTTTCTGTTTTGAATTCCCAATACTTGGTCTTTGGGGATTTTATTGAAGTGTATCTTACATGAGATTTACCAGATAACATGAAGATGACTTACACATTTCTTCATTTAGTTTGTGTTTATATTTACACTGTTCCTGTGATGTACTAGGGACTTAGCATGCATTATAATTTAAGATCAGTTTAATGATTTTTAGAAAGTCATTCTCTTTTTGCAGTGCCTTTACTGGTTGTATTTTTTTGAAAACAGTTGTGTTTTTCTTTCAAACAGAGGATAGAAGTTCACTTTTGGGCTTAAGTAGAATTAGTAGAATTCATTCTGGATTTTGGTTCATTTTTGTCTCGAATCTTAAACTCTTCAAATCCTATTGTTAGCTGCTCAGGACTCAGCTGGGCAGATGGTAGCTATTGTACAAATTAGGACATTGAAGCATAAAGGTCAGGTTAATTCAACCTGTGTCCATTTAGCTAAATTGGCTACCATGTCATGCTTGTGAGTTAGACTCTGCATCAACCAGCTTTGCAGTCCATTGTCCCTGTCCTCATTCTTTGTAGTTAGCTATTTCTCAAATGCATCCTTATTATTTGGAATGAGGAAAATGGGGTTAAAATGAATAGATAAGCAAGTCCAAATCTATTTTCTCTAGTATATTCCATGACTGTGATATTGCATCAGTAGAATAACCTATACAAAGGACACAGGGCAAGGGCAGTTCTCAGAATATTTTTCACATATTTGGGATATTACTCTTTGTTTTGAAAAAAATTATAGAGCTATGATTAAATACCTTCTTATGCAGGGAACTAACTCTACATATAGATTTGGCAATAATAGTGTCAAGGCTCTCTGTAAGGATGGTAAACCCTGGATATCTTACAGAGAGCCATTGCCCTAGTGAGCCAAATCATGCATCTTTGGATCATAATGACTAAGCAGCAGAATTATAATCTGGCAACTTTGTGGGTTTACCGTTAAGAGTGTGAAGCTGTTTTTGCCTTTTGGCAGTATTTTGCTTTCCTCAAGATGATCTCAGCTTTCATTAAGATTTCATCTGACTGAAAAGATTGATTTTTGAGTAGGTGAGAGTCCTTTTATGTGATGTCTCAAAGGACAGAGTATGGGTCAAATCGCTCTTCAAATGGATGGTAATTGTGAGGAAGAGGCTTTTTAAATGGAGATTGCAAGTTATCCAAAGCTTATTAGAACTAAGAGCTTTTATATGTAATAAGCTTCCACATTTGTAAATAACAGGAACTGTAATAACCCAGTGAAAGCCCCGTAACCAGGGCTTGACCCAGAGTTATATGTTAACATTGAACAGCCTTCTAACTCTCTAGTGTTTTATAGTAGGCCCTAGAAAGTTCATTTGTCTTTTGGTTTAATTCTTCTTTGGATTGCCGAAGTATGTTACTGTTAAAGTTTTTGTTTCTCTTAAAAATTAAGAAACAGTCGAAGGTCCAAGGACCAAAATGGGTACACTTTGTTTTCATAATATTCCAAAATCTAGTGGGAAACGATATTGATCAAGAAAGTCATTTAAACATACACTTATGTGCTTTTTCCCCTGGTTTGTAAGAATGTGGTGTGCTGTGGAGCAGGCTGTGAAGAGGAGTCAGTATTAAAAATGATTGTTTAGCTCTTAGACATTATTTCCTGGAAATGCTAAATAGCAATAAAATCAGCTTTCAGGGAGGAGATACATTGCCATTAAATGTCTTGTTTTTGTCTCAGCTTTGTGATGAACAAAGGAATATTCATAAATATGTGGAATCTTGAGATTTTAATTCTGTTTTAATATTGGCAACTTAAAATTTCTTCTCTGTAAGAGGTTCTGTATTTTATGACAATCCTATTTTTGAGGCATTTTATATATTAATGACTATGGACATAGTATTTTCCAGTACTTACAATATTGTTTTCTCCATTTATTTTTTATTTTTATTTTTTTGAGATGGAGTCTTGCTCTGTCTCCCTCAGGCTCGAGGGCAGTGGTGTGATCTCGGCTCACTGCAGCCTCTGCCTCCCGGGTTCAAGCGATTCTTCTGTCACAGCCTCCCGAGTAGCTGGGACTTACAGGCATGTGCCACCACACCCGGCTAGTTTTGTATTTTTAGTAGAGATGGGATTTTACCATGTTGGCCACGCGGTTCTCGAACTCCTGACCTCAGGTGACCCACCCGCCTCGGCCTTGCATAGTGCTGGGATTATAGGCATGAGCCACCACGCCCAACATTTTCTCCATTTCTTAGTCACTGGCAGGATCTTAGGTTCTTAGGGAGTCTTATATAAAATATAAACAAACTACCCACTTGATTATAACGAGCCTGTGGCCTATAAAGGTAGGGACTTAATTTTTCAAAGTTGTCGACTTTGAAAATATTGCTTCGAAATGTGTTTTTTTAATGTCTAAAGAGCAGTAATATTATTTTAGTCCTCTGGTTTTTTTTGATAGCAGTTGATCAAAAGCTATTATAAGGCATGTATACAGATGTTTTGTAGGCGTGCATAACATAAAATAAGGCGGGAAATTTGGTTAAAGAAGTGTTAATCTTTAGCTTTAGTTAAATTTTATTTTTCTAGGAGCTGTGTATTCCTAATTTATATGGTCCTGGCTCTCTACATATTATTAAAACAAGAGAAGATGGGAACATTAATGGATACTCTGCCGTATATTATCTGTATTTTCTACTGGTCAGAAAATCTTTCCAGATTGTAGGGAGCATTGCCAAGTGGTTGGTGTACTGGCTCTGGAAAGATTAGACTGGTTTAGCCACACAAATTTTTTAATGATTTTCCTAAACATTAAGGATTGATTTGTACAAGCTTTGTGTAATTTTAATAACTAGTCTGGTTTGACTAATGTGGTTATTTGATGTAAAAATGATTGATACTTTGGAATTCTCAAATTCTAGGAATGTTTAAAACTGAATGTATCTTATTCAGCCTTGAATTTGAAAAATGGGGACTATCTATCCAGTATGGATTAGGATATATCTTTTCACTCCCTAAGAAAAATTGTCCTCAGAAGCTTTTAGGAACTCTGGCAGGACAGCTTGCCTTTTCTCCTGCAAGAGGCCTGCTGTACATGTGTTTAACACTCAATCTGTTGTAGAAGGTGGGTGGTTCTTTTCCCCTCTTGAGGGGAAGCTGATGGCCCAACCCTTTTGGGCACTCAGTGTTCCAGGAAAGTGTCACTGAAGTCCCTGAATGCTACACTATCAGTTTGCTTCTGATTCCAGGCCCTGATTGTCGATGTGCTTGGTGTCATTTCTCTGCCCTACCACCCATAAAGTTAGAAGGGGAAAGAGAAGCTCACGAAGCAGCTTGAATGCTGTTGGTATGCTAGTTAGTGACATTGGAGTATCTCTGGGTGCTGCTGACTGCACTGCCCTTTGATTTAGATCAGAGCGATGAAAGAACTAAAGCTCTTCTAGAATTTTAAGTCTCCATTCTGGTTGTGTTTCTATATAAAGATGACCACATACAGGTGGAGTCACTGATGGGGCCTTACAAATGGCTGTATGATATAGTGCATGCTAAGTTACCAAGACAGAGCTCTTGGAGAACTATTTTTAAAGGGGTAAGCAAAATTTATTAGGGAAGATGAGCAAAGCTTATAATGAAGAGCATGTGTGTAAACTGGAACTAGTAGGGAGAAGATGATGAGTGGAGAAAATAGTTACAAAAGTTTGGAGGTGGAAAGTCCACTGAGTGAGACAGAGGCTATTTTGGGGGCATGTAAAAATCAAGAGCCAGCCTGTAATCCCAGCACTTTGGGAGGCCGAGGCGGGCGGATCACGAGGTCAGTAGATCGAGACCATCCTGGCTAACATGGTGAAACCCCGTCTCTACTAAAAACACACAAAAAATTAGCCGGGTGTGGTGGCGGGTGCCTGTAGCCCCTGCTACTCGGGAGGCCAAGGCAGGAGAATGGCGTGAACCTGGGAGGCGGAGCTTGCAGTGAGCTGAGATCGCGCCACTGCACTCCAGCTTGGGCAACAGAGCGAGACTCCCGTCTCAAAAAAAAAAAAAAAAAAAAATCAAGAGCCAGGTATTCAGTTTGTTGGAAATCGTAGTATATTAATGTATTAGTTTTGTTGCTGGGATTTAGGTGGCAATTTTAGAAAAAAAGTCGAGGGTTTGAGAGAAGAGCTGATTCAGCTCAGATCAAATCTGTATGTGTGTCTCATGGTCTCTAGACCTTACTTAGGATGATAATATTTAGGGGAAGATGAGAGCCTCCGAACACTCTGAATTTCATTTGTGTCAGATCTTCCCATTTTCTATTTATATGGAGCTGAAATTGGTGCCATCTTTCAAATATTGTGTAAGTACCTGGCTTGATATGGTGGAGCTAAAAGCCTATTTGAATAAAATCAGTATGGGGCAGAGCATCATTTAAGGGTAGAAGGTTTTGCCATAACAAGCCCCTTGTGATTGTGTAATGTTCTTCAGAACTTCTTTCTTCCAGCTCCCATTTAGAAAGGAAATAAGCAGAGAGGACATTCCAGATTGTCACAACAATAAGAATAAAAGCAAGGAAACAGTCCAGGCTGTGGTGCCTCAATCCTGTAATCCCAGCGCTTTGGGAGGCCTTGGGGGGAGGATTGCTTGAGGCCAGGAGTTCAAGACCAGTCTCAACAACATAGACTGTTTCTACACAAAGTAAAAAATAAAAAATACCTGGGTGTGGTGATGCATGCCTGTAGTCCCAGATACTTGGAAGGCCGACGGGGGAGGATTGCTTGATTTTAGGAATTGGAGGCCACAGTGAGCTGTGACTACACCTCTGTACTCCAGCCTGGGCGACAGAGTAAGAATTTGTGTCTAAAAAATAAAAATATGAAAAAAGGAAATAAAAGAATGTGACAGATTGAGAGGATGGTTATGGGTCATTTTGACCTTATGCAGGGTTTTGGCTTGAGAAGTTGGGAGAAAACATTAGGATGGATTAGAAAGTTGAAAAGGCCCTTGAATGAAGATCTATCTGTATACAATTGATGGTATTTGAGCAGGCGATAGCATGAGATGTTTTGGGGAAGTTGAAGCTAGCCATTATATAAAGATGAGCATGTTAGTGGAGAAGACAGATTTGAAGCAGTGTATATGTGATGATAAAGGCTTGCCCTGGTGTCATGGGAATTGGAGGACGAGGGGTAGATATTGGTAGACAGTCATTTTAGTGAAGGTAAATTAGCAGTTATGGATAGCTGACAGTGTTGATTCAAAAGCAAGGGGGCATGGTTCAATGGCTACAAGAAGGCTCTCTGACTTATGATGGGGCTTATGTCCTGATAAACTCATCTTTAAGTTCAAGATATCATAAGTAGAAAATACATTTAACATACTTAACCTGCTGTACACCATAGCTTCGCCTAGCCTGCATTAAATCTGCTTAGAACACTTGGATTAGCCTATAATTGGGCAAAACAATCTAACACAAAGCCTATTTTATAATAAAAGTGTTGAATATTTCATGTAATTTACTGAATACTGAAAGTGAAAAATAAAATGGTTGTGTAGTTACTTGAAGTACTGTTTCTACTGGATGTGTATCGATCTTGCACCACTGCAAAGTTTAGAAACTGTTAAGTCAAACCGTGTGTGTTGGGGACTATCTGTATACCTAAGGTTCAGATTCCAGGAAAAGATTGGGTGGCAGCAATTGGAAGAAAAGGCAACTGAGAGATTAAGAATTGGTGTGGGGTTGTATTAGTTTGCTTGGGCTGCCATAACAGAATACCACAGCCTGGGTAACAATAGAAATCTATTTTCTTGTGGTTCTGGAGGCTGGAAGACCAAGATCAAGGTGCTGGTAGTGTTGGTTTCTGGTGAGACCTCTGTTTCGGGCTTGCAGAAGGCCACCTTCTCACTGTGTCTTCACTTAGCTTTACTCTGGGTATGTAAAGAAGGACAAATCACTGGTGTCCCTTCCATTTCTTATATGGACACCAATCCTATTGGATTAGGGCCCCATACTTGTGACCTCATTTATTCTTAATTATTTACACTTATGACCTCATTTAGCCTTAATTATTTCCTGAAATAAGGAAATACTGAGAGTGAAAAACAGTGGTTGTGTAGTTACTTGAAGTACTGTGTCTACTGAAACTACTGAACTACACAACCCTGTTTTCAAATATAGTCACATTGGAGATTATGGCTTCAACATGTTAATTTTGGGAGACACAGTTCAGTTCTCTTAAAGGGGTAAGGGTATTTAATTTCTCCAGGCATGAACAGAAATGATTCTTTTCCCCTGAATGCCTGATCTACAGTTTTAGTTTTTCATTGCAGAAGGGAAATGCTTTCTCATCTTTACGGTTGGTCAAGACTCCTTGCTCCCACCCCCATGATTAGCATTTGCCGTTTTCAACCTGGAGATTTCTTTTCCATTTACCCTGTCTGTACAGTAGTTTCTGAGCACCTCTGCCTTTTAAAGTTGAGTTTTGACAGTTGATACACAATTGATTTCTTCTCTAACCTCTTCAGTTTTATAGTTTGACCTCTTGTTTCTAACTGCTTTTAAAGGCACCATGCTTATGCTTTAAAAGCCACTTAAACAGGACATATATTTAGAAGACACGATGCTTTTGCCACAGATGTCAAGAGGGTCTTGGCAGTGTTTTCACAGAATGTCTGCTGGTGTCTGTGCAGCTCTGAGACTCTAGGCACTCTCTACTTAGAGAACATGTAGAGGTTAAGTGTTCATCAGAAGACCTGCGATGTTTGTGTTGGAAATGCTAAGAGATGTGAGGTTTAGGATGTTTTGTGTTGTGTTGCTTTGTGTACTTATCCAGAGCAGACATCCTCAAGTCAGAACTTAATGAGGTACGTGGAAAATCACCAGGGGAACCCTAATATATAAAACATAAAATTAAAGCTCTGGGATGAATGGCTAATGCCTAGTTACATTAGCTAGTCAGTTTATAGTTATTGGCTCCAGCCTAATTTTGCTGTCTATCCAAGGTAATTGTCAGAGAGCCAAACCTTTAACTTTTTCTTGAGGGACTGCAGTGAGCCTTTTAGCTTTCTTTAGGTTAAGGTTTATGGGCGACAGATGAGATGAAGGATATTATTTCAGTTCCTTCAAGTTTTTAGTGTGGCCTCATTTTATTTGAAAGTGAATTCCCAGAGCAGCCGATATGCCTGTAATTAATCCTAAGTAGAAAATCTATTCCAAAGCAGAAAATATGTTTTGGTCTTACCTGTGCAGTCACAGAATGGGAAAGGGGGTATGGGGGTCTCTGATAATGTGGATTTAAATGGTTTGGTTAAAATATCTACTGTCCTTTCATCCAACCAGGTATTTCTGTATATTTTTGTGCCCCTTCTCTTTTTTTCAACCACAGAAGTTTAATTTTAAGATTTTCTGTCTCGTTTCTCGCTAGTATTCATTACACCTGTTACATCTGTTTTGTTTCCAGTACAAAACAGCACTTGGACCCACCTCTTTTACAGTGGTCCTCTAACCAAAGAATGATTTAGGAGAAAATTTGTCATTTCTTGGAAGGTTTTTTTTTTTCCTTTTTTACCATCAACTGTCATTTTGTATGTATCTTAATGGATTTATTCAAGCCCTTTGAAAACTTTGGTTTCAGGCATTAGAAATTAATGTAATTTAGGAACACGGTTACCCCTTGCTTTACCTGTGAGTGTTCTACCTCTATACATTCAGGAAAGGGTTTAAAGAGCATAGAACACTTAAAAACTTCAAATATGTTTTCTCATTTATAAGTGATACTTAGTAAAGGCTTGAAAGATATGAGAAGCTAACTCTTTTACATCCATACTCTGTTCCTCCCGGCTCCCTTTAAGAATGTTTATTTACTTTTCTGGGGGAAGGGAGAAACGTGATAGCTTGTATAATATGATACATTATTTAGGAAGCAATTTCTTGCCATTCAGATTGTGGGTTTCGGATCATTTAGCTAAAAGATTACCCTACTGAGTGTGTGGAAATCATCTTAATACAAAATAAGGGTTGTGAAAATGAAAGTTGAATAGGAAGTTGTGCAGATGACCAAGCTTTATCATTCAGCAGGTGTCAGATTTTAAGTTGTGTGGATTCTTTTGAGTAATAATTAAAAGTTTTACCGAATTCTATTACTATTTTGAACTGTTTCCTAAATACTAGGTCCCAAGAATTCAGTTGAGGACACCTATGCAATTTAATATATAATTTTGTATATAACATAAATTTAATAAATCACTTAATATATAAATTCTATTTGTGAAATGACAGTCACTTCAGTAAGGGTAGGGGACATACATTTCACCTTACCACTTAGAAAAATGCTATTTCTTGTGGCTACATCTAGTGTCTGGGCACTGGCCTAGACTGATGTGTAGAGGGTTACTGAAAATAGGAACTGAATAAGCAGGCGAAACTTCTATTCTGCATCATTTACTGAGTCTTTAACAAGGCCATCTAAAGTTTTAATGGTAAGAAGGAAAAAATTGGGGGATTATATTTTTGCACTGCCCTCTATAAGAATAAAGAAGCTCTTGGTCTCTTTTCTTTTGCTTGAATGACAGTTGTCCCTCCTTACCCTCAGTTTCACTTTCCATGATTTCCGTTACCTGCAGTCAACCGTGGTTCACAAATATTAAATGGAAAATTCCAGGCATAAACAATTCACAAGTTTTACACTGCATGTACTTCTGAGTAGTGTGATGTACCCTCATACTGACCGGTCAGGATGTGAATCCTCCCTTTGTCTAGTGTATCCATGCTGTTAGTCCCTTAGTATACCCATCTCAGTTATAAGATTGACTTTCGAGGTATTGCACTGCTCGTGTTCAAGTAACCCTTCTTTTACTTACAGCGGCCCCAAAGCACAAGAGTAGTGATGCTGGCAATTCTGATATGCCAAAGAGAGGGCGTTAAAGTGTTCCATGTTCCCTTTAAGTAAAAAGGTGAAAGTTCTCTATTTAAACTAAATATGCTGAGAGAGAGATCACATATACATAACTTTTATTACAGTGTACTGTTACAGCGGTTCTTAGTTATTGTTAATGTCTTGCTGGGCCCAGTTTATAAATTAAACTTTATCGTAAGTATGTGTAGGAAAAAACATGGTAGGGGTCAGTACTATCTGAAGTTTCAGGCATCTATTGGGGCTTTTGGATGCTTGAAAAGGGACTGCCATATCTCATGTATTTCTTCCAATAACTGAATGAGATGACATGATTATTTTCTCCATATCCTAAATGAGGAAATCAAGACTTAGGATGGCAAATGCCGTAGAGATGATAGTTGTAACTACTAGGCTATATCTGATTGCTCAGCAAGCCCTGCTTATTGTCGCTCACTTCTTGTATTTTGTGTCCTGGTTCATTGGCTTTAGGTTAGTCAACTGTTATTTTTTCCATATTTTTCTAAAATTCATACCCATTGGTTACATTAGCTGTAAAAGTCATTTTGTGTTCCCTTCTTACCTACAGTCTTAAAAGTAAAGATTTTCTAACCTGTACTTTGTTCTCTTGGCAAAATGATTCCAACCTGTTTTTTTCTGCCTTTTTAATCACCACTTGGATTAAAGCCTGTGTTCAGACTTTCCTTGAACTTACTCTGGATCAGCTCTGCCTCAGCACCTCCACTGTTTTTGAACTTCTGTTTTCCCCCTAAAAGTTGAATGACTCCCCCAGGCTCTGATTATTTGACTCTTATTTGTTTGGCACTACCCAACTGATAGTCCCCTTGTCTTATGAAAGTATTTTACAGTGGCTCTCATCCTTGCCTGCAGATTAGAATGAAATCGGGTGCTTATAAAAATGCCAGTATCTGGGCCCTTAGGAGAGATTCTTATTTAATTGGTCTGGGGTGCAGCAAGATACTGGTTATTTTAGCTGCTTCATTGATGTGTGGTGCGAAGAGCATGGGCTTTGGAGTTTGTTGGATCCAAATTGGCAAGTTTTGTGAGTTCTGAACAAGTTAATCTTTTTTTTTTTTAAGCCTATTTCCTCATTTGAAAAATAGAGATGAGGCCGGGCTTGGTGGCTCATGCCTATAATCCCAGCACTTTAGGAGGCTGAGGCAGTTGGATCACCTAAGGTCAGGAGTTCAAGACCAACCTGGCCAACATGGTGAAAACCCATCTCTACTAAAAATACAAAAATTAGCTGGGCATGGTGGCGGGTGCCTATAATCCTAGCTACTTGGGAGGCTGAGGCAGGTTGCAGTGAGCTGAGATCATGCTGTTGCACTCCAGCTTGGGAGACAAGAGCGAAACTCCATCTCAAAAAGAAAAAAAGGGATGAAGTGACCATTTTATTAAGTTATTAGGATCACATGGGGGGTAATGCCCCTGAAAAGGGCTTAGAGCATGGCCTAGCACATCCTAAATTAAATTAATAGCTGTCATCCTACCCTATCCAACAATATTGTCTTCCTTTTCCAAATGTTCATATTCTTCCTCACATTTGCCGTATATATATATATCTGTTGCCCTTTCCTTATGTTTGAATTCTTGTCTTTCCCATTAAAATTTATTTACAAGTCCAAGGTCCTCAGTGATGCTTTATTCCATTGTGTGCTTAAATAAAAGTGTACCTTTTACCTTCTGCAATATATTAGACATGAAAAACTTCCAAAGAGAAATAGAGAAACAGCATCAGAACTTCTTTGAATAGAAAAGTAAACTGGGTCATGTGGGTGTCACTTTAAAATTTCAGTGGCTTAGATTTTTAAAAGGCTTTCCTTTCTCTCTCTCTTTTTTTTTTTTTGGCCGCTGAAGTCTGTTACTGAGACTACAAGTTTCCTGCTTATATACTTTTTGAACACTAATGTCTTCGTTTTCTGTCTTAACAGACTCCTGGTCCTATCTTTACCTTGAAGTTTAATATTTTCCTCCAAGCTTCTTATAGCTTCAGGGTAACTTTCTGAGTGATATATTCTATCTCCAATAATAAAGGGCAGATCAACACCAGTTGAAAAGGATAACTGTCTTTCTATTTTTAAAAGGTACATTTTTATTGAACTGCATTTTTTTTTTTAAAAAGAGTGAAAGAGACTCTGACCTTCAACTTTCATTGTTATTCTTCTGATATATCAGTAATCACCTTTGGGTTGTCATCATTTCAGTAGCTCAGGGTCAATGTATATTGCTAAATCATTCATGTCCTGTAAATTTCAGTATGAAATAAGCATTTACTGGTTCCTTGCCTGGATAGTCTGAGTGAGCCTATATAGTTTATCTCAATATAAATTAGATCTTTATTGCTTACATCATTTTGATGAAATTAGGTATTATGGTTGTCATTTTTTTTTATAGTTCTTGACTTTCCTGGTATATAACAGAATTTTGTTTTTAAACTGCTTTTCTATGTTACTTTTTAAATAATAGTGCACATGATGTAGGCTTTCGCTGCAATTCTTCTGGAAGGTGACTTTTCTTCATTGTTAACAGAGATAAATACTCTGCATTTATCACAAATGTTTCGAATGTCCTTGGAAAGACTTAGAAATCTCTCAAGTTCAGCTAGCTTGAGACAGTGTACAAAGTAGAATGTAGCATCAGTGAACACTTCAGGCTGTTCTTCTAGTAGATCACTATTCCAGGTGACCTCATAGTGACCTTCAAGTACCCAAGTCTGGAATTCTTTTTTTTTTTTTTTTTTAATTTATTTATTATTATTATACTTTAAGTTGTAGGGTACATGTGCATGGAATTCTTAATTAGTGTACAGTCTATTATTTGGGACTGGAAATTCATTGAAAAGGCTGAGATACTTTATTTTTGAGTGGGACCCAGTGTCTCCTCCTCTATCAAACCGATCAACTACTTTTCCCATTGTGTGTCCTCTCCAGTTTTGATCTGTTATTCTGCTCAGGCTGGAGCTGGTCATATGCTTCAGAAATACCTGTTTTCAGGTTGATTCAGACCTGGAGCAGCTGCTCATTGGCAGAATAGGTCTAGATTTCTATGTTATAACTGATTAGTACTGATACTGGGAGTTTTAGGTTAACAGACATGAGACAGAGGATCGAGCTATAGTGGCTTCAATTTGAAGGAGATTTTTTCCTCCCTTGTTGTTTTTGTTTTCACACTATCCTTAAAGTAATGCAAAGTTTGGGATATCTGATTAAAAATGTTTCCTTTTGCCTATATTTGACTTGTAGGGGCAGCTATGATAACTAAAAGATCGTAAGTCCTTTCTTATCCTCCAGAACACTGAGTTAAATTCATCAAAATTCTCATTTTATAATGTGCTTTGGTCTGTGTGTGGGCTCTTGGTTGCTGAAGAACATAGAATTGTGTGAACTTGTATGACTTTTTATCTTCCTATCTTTCTTGTTCATCTTCCTTGATAAACACTTTGTTTTCATTTATTGTGCTTTGATGAACAGTGCTGCTATGAACTCTGAGTGGTTCCCCCTACTGCCTCAACCCTCTTTGTAACAGTTGTTCCTTGATACATGTATTTCTCAGGGAAGTACAATAAGAAATAAAACTGTACATTGTGGGAAGGAACTAATAGGTTTGTCAACTCTATTTTGCAAAGGAAAGGCATTTAAGACCATCTGACACATTATCTATTATCACTGTCATTTCCTGGATGCTTAGATGCCCCACACTAGGGTGCACGTAACTTCCCAAGAGAAATTGAATATATTTCACTTTACAAAATACTCATTACATTTCTTTCTTTGCCTGGAACCAAATAATATTTTCCCCACAATGTCTAGTGAAGTGCTTGACACTTAGGCCTAAGTCTACCTATTTTTCCCTATGGATATTGTTTCTTGTACATGATCGATTTACTGAATTCTGACATGCCAAATAAATTCTGATTAAAATGTTAATTGGCAGTGTGATGTAATGGGAGTTACAGGTTGTGCCCCACCTCTGCACCTACCTAGTTCAGAAACACCGAGCCAGTCTCTGGGTTTCATTTCCTTCATTTGATAAAAGGAATGGTTGAGGATAGATGGGTTTCAAGATCTGTGTAGCTTAAGTTTTATCCATAATTGTAAAATTCTGCCTGCTGGGTTCCACATACTGCATGTAATTGCATCCCTAGGATAAAATTCCTCAGGGTACAAGTTATGTCTTACTCACCCGTCCCGCTGCCCACCACACTACCTAGTATGTGTGTGGCACCTTCATGTTTATCTTTAGATCTCAGCTTAAATGTCACTTAATCTGCAGAAGGCTTTTCTTCTGATTACTGTCCCAGTTTTATTCCCACAGCATCCTTTTTTCCTTCATGGCGTGAACTGCAGTTCTAAACACTAGCTTTATTCTTTGGCTTGTTTAATATGTCTCTCCCACTACCTTAGTACCTGTCTTGTTTATGTTATAGTCTCTCTGCCCAGCATTTTAAAAATGATTGCAACTATGTGTACTTCACCCTCTATTTGAACCTGTGACAACAGAGAGCCTAGTGCACTTGCTTTTTTCTGTTCTGAGCCTGATTTTTTTCATCTGTCATCCAGATATAATCCCTCCTTCTCACACTTACCAGATTGTGTCCTGTGTTGTGGTTCTGCATGTGTTCCCTTCTTTGCTTAGACAGTAAGTGGGAACTCCTTATCTGAGTCATCTTGGATATACAGCACAGTGCCCTGCACATAGGATTTGCATATTAGAATGAATGCAGATGTCTGTCCTTCGAATGTGTTGATATTTGAGGCGTATCTATTTTTTTCTATGTCCTTTTAGTGGTGACTAAAGCTTTATTTGAAAGCTCCATCTTCAAGAGTTCCTGTTGCCTTTATTCAATAATGAGCCTCGTTGTTTTCAGGTTGGTGCATGGCCACTTTGTAGTTGTGCAGAATTGTACCAGTTTTTCATGCTCTCTGAAGTTATGTGTTTTTCTAAACAGTTTAACTTTTGGTTTTGCTTGGAGTTACTCCATTTAAGTGGCTTCAGACTGTGAGCTCAGTGAGATCTTGCTGTCTTGCAGCCTTGGCACCTTGAATATTTCCTTTTTTTTTTAACAAGCTAGTTTCTCTTTGGCTGTTTTTAATTTGGGAGACTGAAGTGTAACAGATGAGATAAGGATAATTCTGCTTGTTACCTTATCTGGAAGTATGACGACTTCACCCCTTTGGAGAGTAGAGTTTGGCTACCTTTCACAGGTATTAGAGTAAATTCCAGGTGTATTTACTGCCCTTTTGAGATACGAGTTTGTTGGATGCATAGAAAATAAAGTGGGCTCTCATTCTAGCCAGATACTTACCAGTTAGTGCCTTGGGATATCTGCGGACTCAGCTGAGCTCTCAAATGGGAGTGGGGGTGAGGGCGCAATGAGCAATTAAAATGGGAAGCTAGGACTGGAAAGAGAAGGGCCTGTCAAAGAAATTTAACCTCCTTCCTGGTTTTTCTCATCAGTTCACTTCTTGTGCCTTGGGGTCTCCATCCTCAGCTATGCTTCCACATTGTGTCCAAGTCTATTTACCAGATCTTGGTGGTCAAGCAGACTGGTAAATAGTTTATTAGTAAATTCAGGTAGAATTGCCTTATTGGAAGAATATACCAAGAAGTATTTGAGCATATGAAGTGTTTTTCTTGGTGTGGGATGGAACATACACTAATTGTCTTCAGGTTTAATCTTAGTTCATGGTTGCAGCTCTTTAAAAGGACTTAATCTCTTGCATGGTTTTTTGGTTTGGTTTGGGTTTTTTTTTTTTTTTTTTTTTTTTTTGAGACGGAGTCTCGCTCTGTCGCCCAGGCTGGAGTGCAGTGGCCGGATCTCAGCTCACTGCAAGCTCCGCCTCCCAGGTTCACGCCATTCTCCGGCCTCAGCCTCCCGAGTAGCTGGGACTACAGGCGCCCGCCACCTCGCCCGGCTAGTTTTTGTTTTTTGTTTTTTTGTTTTTTTTTTGAGACAGTCTTGCTCTGTCGCCCAGTCTGGAGTGTGGTGGCAGGATCTTGGCTCATTGCAACCTCTGCCTCCCAGGCTCAAGTGATTCTCGTGCCTCAGCCTCCTGAGTAGCTGGGATTACAGGTGTGCACTACCACATGCAGCTAAGTTTTGTATTTTTAGTAGAGCTGAGGTTTCACCATGTTGCCCAGGCTGGTCTTGCATGTTTTTAAATGCTAGTCTTGCATTTTAAGAATGCTAAGACTGTGCATTAAGCACTGTGCTAGCCTCTGAGCAAATGCTCACCATGTACTTTGATTTTGAATTTTTTAGGAATAGCTATAGTGTGTGATTCTTAAATTGCCAACTAAACATCATGTCTGCTGTTCAGTAATAGTGTTTTGACTTGGTTATCTGCTTGGACATTTTTATGTTAAAGAAACTTCTTGGTTGGGCGTGGTGGCTTACGCTTGCGAATTCTATCAGTTTGAGAGGCTGAAGTGGGAGGATCATTTGAGCCTAGGAGTTTGAGACCAGCCTGAGCAACATGGCAAGATGTCATCTCCACAAAAGATTTAAAAAACTAGCGGGTGTGGTGATGTGTACCTGTGGTCCCAGCTACTCAGGAGGTTGAGGTAGGAGGATTCCTTGAGCCCAGGAAGCTGCAGTGAGCTGTGATCACACCACTGTACTCCAGCCTGGGTGGTGACAGATTTAGACCCTGTATTCAAAAAAAAAAAAAAACGAAAGAAACAAAAAGGAAAGAAAAAAAAGAAACTTCTCTTAAATATGCTATTCTGCTGTATGTTTTGGTGGCTTAAATATTTGGTACTTGAAACATAGTATATTGTAGAGTTCCTGATCTGCTTGGTGAAAAAATGACCTTTTGAGGGAAAGAAGAAAGCAAAGCCTGGAGTGTGTGTATGTGTATCTTTGACCATTAATTTGAATTTCTCAGGTTGCAGTGATAATGGCAGCTTGACCTTACCATAAATTAGAGATGTGTTTTTAGGAGAGCATGAAAGCAAAAAACAATTCTCAAGAAGGTTAGTGCCTTGAGAACAATACTCTACTTTGTATAGTGCCCGAAATTTTTTATAAGTCATTCTTTTATCTGTAATTTGTTATAGCTTATTTCTTTTAATAACCCCGTTTGCTAGCAAAGTGAGAAAAATCTGTTCTTAATAGAAGAGGGAAGTTATGAAGGTAAACTTTTTAAGGGTCACAGAACCATTAAGAAATAGATTTAGGACCAGTAGTGATTGTCTTTCGACTTCATGTGGGCTTTTACCTTCATTCTGGTCTTTTTTTCCATATCCTTGTTAGTTTGTTAGCCTGGGACTTGGGAATGAGATAATTGCCTCTCTGAGGCCACTCCTAACACTGACTCTGTTTTATGTGAAAGCTTAAATTTGCTCCAGATTTCCTGAATGCTACATAGTGTTGTGACTTGTCGTTTCTTGGTCTTAATTTACCTGGCCATGTCTTAACTCTCCTGAAGAGCTGAACTGAAATCTTCGTTTTAATGTAAATGGATGCCTTAGGTTCTGATGTTTTAGATATGAAAAATAGTGCCTGTGTTTTGGGTGCTGCTGTGTATTACACGTGATCATTTGATTTGAGTTTAGACCAAATACTCTTATTTCTGGAACTTGGCCATTAATGAAGAATATAAGAATATTGGTGTAAGCCAGCATAGTTATGGATGTGAGCTTTAAGTTTTACCAAGGTCACAGGAAATGGACCACAAATTTCCTAAGAAAATAATTGTAAAAAGACTCATAGGATTCAATATTATAAACTTTCAACAAATTGAAAATATGCTTAAAAAGCAATTTTCCAAGTTTATTAAGTTGGAAATTTATCTTAAGAGTTAACAATTGAATGTCCAGGGGGAACCCTAAACACTTTTTAGTGTTTATATTTAAGTAAATGTGAGAGCTTCACATTCTGTTTAGAAAGTTCTCTATTGTGAGACTGTTTTCTTATTTTTGAATCTCACGCACTAGATTAGTAAATAAGTGTAAAGTGATTATTATAATTTACTATTATTTAATACCAATTGTTGGTCTGTTCTCAATTCAAAATGTTTTATAATACAGTCCTGGAAAAGATACCAACCTAAGTTATGTGTGAGGTTTTGTAGAATAGATGATATATTCTGCAGATCTAGGAACCCATACTTCACCTTGTAGTAGAGATTGGACTTGAAAGTTCATGAGGAGTTTTTTTTTTTTTTTTTTTTTTGAGGAAAATTATCACTGATTCTGGGGGAAAAAGAAAAAAGCCAATACTCTGCAACCTTAAGGGTTTGCAGTTGATAAGGAATGATTTAATGTGTCCTATAAAACCCACAATTTTGGAATTGCTCCAACTTTTTATTTTTAGCTGTGGCTTCTAGTTAATGAGAAGAGGTGAAAAGTATAGTTTCTCCTGGTCTCTGCCTGAAATCACAGAAACTTTCCACACTGTGAAAGTTCAGGGGATTCTGGGAGACCATCCTTATGAATTGGGTGGTGGTGTCTCCTCCTCTTTGTTCAGGCCTCTTTATCTAAAGAGTTCAGGCCCCTTTTTCTAGAGAATAGGAAAGAATGGTGAGTTGATTACCTTCAGATTTTAACCAAACTGTAATTGCTCTGATATTGTCAAATGCGCCTAGGGACCGTGTTGCAGTATTTTGAAAACTTACACAGGAAACAAAATAGCAGCTTCGGAGGCATGGAAGAATGCATTAGTTTCTGAGTCTAAGGAAGCCAGAAGGAAGCCCGCCCACCCACTCTCTAGCTTTCATATTCCCTCAGCCACCTCCCAGATCTTCCATTGCTGTGCTATAAATAGCCAGTGTTTAGGCAGGGCTTTTTTGCTTTCTCCCTTGCCTTTAAAGACTTTCTGCAGGCCCTGGAATTGCCTTTGTTCCTCTGCCTGCCACTTTGCCAGTGTGAAGCAGGTTTTCATGGGATTCTATTGGGGTAAACCAAAAGGAGCAGAAAGAGTGTGAAGTAAGACCTCTTATTTACCCTTCCATTCCTTCCCCAGTTACCTCCTATTTTACCTCCAAAATATAATTTGTGATTTGTCGTGAGACAGTTTTTAGAGCGTTAACCTGAAAATGTAATGTTAATTCAAGGGCTTCTGGTATAATGCCAGGTGATTTTTATCTTTTTTGTGTACCGCCCTACTCCCTGCCTCATCCTGGGGATAAAGCACTTAATGGGCCTCTCCTCTTCTTTCTTAGAGCAAAATATTTGATTACGTTTGAATTAACTTTCTCCTCAGCCCCAGAAAAGACAGGATATACCTAATTCTTTGTGGACAAGATGACTTTCTATTCCAAATCCCTAGTAGTATGAACAGGCCAGAATGAGTTAGAGTGCTTTGGATGTCTGTGGCAGTCAGTCATATTAGGATGTTTAGTAACACAGACTTGATGCTTTTTTGCCTTATGTTTTGTTATGCATGCTCATTAGAATATTTTCACAGATGATTAGGTCTACAATTAAAGATCCTCAGTTTAGATGACCTTTGAAAACCCCCTCCCTCCACCAGTACTCTGACATTCTGAACCTCTCCATCATGGTAGAAAAGCATATACTCTTTAGCACATTTGACATTTAGGCTATGATATTCTTTTACTTAAAATCCAGCCCTTGCAGGGGCCGGAACATTAAGGCTGTATTGGGAGAACTGGAAAGAAGGCGCCCCGTTTATAGGGCAACTTGTTGGCTAGTAGCTCTGGGAATGTGAACTCTTGGCAAACTTTCTTTATTAAGCGAAATCAGAAATGTATTTTTATAAATGTGAAATTGCTACATTGGTGAAATTTTAAACGGTTGAACACTACTGATTTTTTTTTTTTATTTAAAAGGACATTGGAGAGACCACATAACGTGTCTGCTTGTTTCTGTCCATCCTTGCCACTTTTCCTTTGTCCTTCTTTTCAGCTTCCCATGTGATTTATTTAAGCAGAGTCCATTGTTTTCTTTTTATTTTTTTTGTTTTTACCAGCTGGCCCTCAGATTCTGCCATTTACTTGAATGCTTAATACTTTAAGTAGACTTTTGACTCCCACCCCCTCAATGTTTTCTTCATGCTGGTCATAGCCGCTCGGGGGGGTCTTGTTCACCATTGCCATTAGGTATATGATGTACTTTGTATCAGGAAGAATGTTCAGAGTGGACACCTGGCTGCTGCTGTTTATGTTGGCCATGTTTATTAGAGTAGGTCTTAGTTAATGTGTAGTCAACCTTGGTGGATAAAGAAGATTCACTTGTTTCCATTTTGGTAATTTTTAATGTAGGAGGCCAGCTGTCTCTACTCTTGGCAAATAAAGGTGTGGGTCATTTTCCAGTTAGAGCAAGAAGTTACTTCAGAGAACTACTGCTGTGTTGGTGGCCAGCGATGCAGAGCAGTTGTTCTTTCTTACTCTGATGGCAGTGAAATTTGGTCTAATTACTGTTCCAATGCAGTGGAAGTTTTCTTCAGTTTATATTTATTCTTGCTTCTACCTCATGATATTCCCCCTCCCTCCCCCCCCCCCCCCCCCCCCCCCCCGGTTGCTCTTTAGAAATGGAGAATAAAAAATAGTGTCCTGATGATTCAACTCAGTTCCAAGGCCTGTAGTCTCTAGATCTTTGTTGTGAATCCTGGGTTTTAGCCTGACAAAGGATGGATGTAAAAGCATGCTTGGGTGGGGCAGAAAGGTATAGAAAGAGCACATTTCTAAACCACCTACTCCCTTATAGTGATTCTCAACTAGAGACTGGCACTCAGAATCGTCAAGGAACTCTTTAAAATAGTCTAAGATAGAGTGATAGAGTGGCATTTGAGTAGATCTACACTCTTCACAGAACTGAAAACTTTGGGTTCAGGGTCATGGTTCCCTTTAGAAGAGTAGTTTAAGGATCTTTTTGTTCATACCCATCTCAGATTAAAGTAGTGGATGATAGTAAGAATTTCTTATTAGCTTGATCTGAAAGAGATTGCAGTCCTAACTGCTCTATACTATATTTCCTGGTACTTAGTAGGTACTTCCTGAAAGTCTTATCAACAGTCAAAGACTATTTACTGCTAAACAATTTACATGTTAAATCTACTCTGAGAGTTCTTTTAAAGAAACTTGAACTTTACATAGGATAAAGTTGTAACAGGAAATGGGTACCCAGAAACTCTGAGCAATTCTAAATCAGGAAAACTTCAGCCTGCGCTTCTTTAAAATATAAAATTTTCTTAGTGAGGCAGAAGTCCACTTTAATGTTCAGTGTCAATGCTGTGTAGTCTCCTATTGTCTAGCATTTTAAACACTGGGAAGCAAAATGCCTCATTTCTTCTCAAATACGTGTCCAAATTCAAATGTTGAGGGTTAGAAGTGGTAGTTTCCATAGCAGCAGTGATTTTGCCTGGTTTTTGTTTTTTGTTTTTTGGATAGCAAAATATTTAGCATAGGTCAGGTAGAGAAGTGATTATTTCTGGCTGTGGGTTCTTAAAGTTTTCCTTGTGTGCATTTGATTTCTTTGGACACCTTCTTAGGGCACAGGTGTGTTCTGGAGAAGTTCCGTGAGGGGTGGAATGAGTGGGGTTTTGTACATCTTTGTTTTCCCAGCATCGGAGCACAGCGCCTGGTACATGCAGTGGATCAGGAATGTTGCTTTTCCAGCCTTGGGGAGTTTCTTTACTCTTCTTTTTAGTATTATTCTACACACCAGACCTTGACTGTGTTAGGGAGAGAGTATAAACTTCAAGTTTCCTCTTGATTTTACACATTGGTGATGAGATTGGCTTATTTTAAACTGTGAGGTGGTGACAATGGAACACAACTGTCCCTGGTTCCTCCCTGAGCTTTATATTGTTTTAACAAAGTCTTGTAGCTAGGAATTTTAAAATGCTGATTCCACTTGAAGTTTGAGCTTACAATGTAGAATTAGTAGCTATATGTGGAAAGAGATGTGTGTGTTAGCGGTAGGACTTGACAGCCTACTTTCCCCTTTTTCCACTTGATAGTCTACCTTCCTCTTTATAAACAACCTTGACGTCTACCTTCCTCTTTATAAACAACCTGAGATGACTTTGGCCGTCTTCTCCAGGTATACAGGGTTGCAATGGAAATTTTTACCACTTGGCAGGGAACATGGATAAGTAAGGGGGATGTTTTTTACTTGCCACCTTGAATCAGTTTGTGACATTCATTCTCTTCGTGGATCTATCTTGATATTTATTACTGGGGAGATAAAGGTAAGTCAGGCATATAGGAGCACACAGTTATCTGGTCCAACTGAGTGGTTCACAGAAGGCTTCCTGGAGGTGTTGTGTGCTCTCTTCCTGTGCTGAGGATGTTTCCATGAGGCAGGAGAAGAAAGGTAGTGAGGCTGTTGCAGGTGGAGAAAACAGATTTTGTGGCACTGGGAAGCACTAGGAGTGGGAAGAACTACTGGGAGCTTATGTATGTGATGGGGAGTGCTGGGCATGTGGATGAAGATGTGGGAGCTGGTTGTCAGCTGCCTCACTGGGGACCTGAGATGTTACTTCATAGGCCCTGTGGAGTCAGCAGAGCTTTAAAAGAGATGGTAGTGGAGTGCTGACCATTTTTTTAGTTAGATCCCCATAGCCGCGGAATGGAGGAAGGATTGGAGAAAGGGGCAAGCCTGGAAGCAGAGAGATCAGCTAGGAAGCTCTAGATGGGGTCTCAGCACTGATTTCAAATCCCAGTTTCTCACTTAATACTTGTGTGAACTCTTGAAGTTTTGAAATTCTCATTCGTAAATTAAAGAGAATGTAATATAGCTTATAGTGCATAAGATTTGTTTTGGAGATAGGGTCTTGCTCTGCCACCCGAGCTGGAGTGCAGTGGTGTTAATCATGGCTCACTGCAGCTTTGGCCTCCAGAGCTCAAGCAGTCCTCCCACCTCAGCCTCTGGAGTACCTGGAAGTACAGGCATATACCACCATGCCCAGCTAATTTTCATATTTTTTGTAGAGATGGGATTTCTCCATGTTGCCCAGGCTGGTCTCATACTGCTGGACTCAAGTGATTCTCCCACCTCCAACCTTCCAAAATGTTGGGATTACAAGCATGAGTCAGTTTGCCTGCCCCACAAGAGGATCAAATAAGATTTTGTTTGTAAAATATCTAGCTTAAGACTTGACATGGAATGAGGAATCAATAAATGCTAGTTTCTTTCCCTTGCTATTTATTTTTACTCTCTTTTAGTTGTAGGATTCATTGGATTCTACAGAAAGCAGGGAGATCATCTGAACTTCTTTACTGTAGCAAAAGATACTCAAATCCCATGGAGAGTTCCTCTTCTATTTTTCTTTTAATTAAATGTGATTTTAAAGCCACAGTTTAAATTCAGGTCATTTTGAAAATCATGACAGGAGAAAGATGATTGGAGAGTGTATGATTTTGTATGAATGTACATACATGGATCATTTGCCTTATCCATTAATTGTTGAAACTTGATCCCATGTGATCTCATAATGTGCACATTATCAATCTAGATTCTAGGGTATAATCGTGAGTTAGATTTCTACACTCTTGTTTTCTCTGTATTGTAAATCTGAATATAAGTAGAAGATGCTTGGATCATCTTTGGAGTTCTTAGCAAGAATAGGGAGGTCACAATTTCTAATCTTACTCAAATTCCAAGAGCCTGAGCATAAGACGACTTGAAGAGGATGGGAGATGTGTATTTTTTGGAGGAGTTGGGGAGGGGGTCACACACTTTTAAAAGTAAGGTAAAATAGACAAGGCTGTAATTCTAATGTGAAACGCTTGGGCTGTTGGTACTATATATATTTAAACATAGTCTTTGGAGGTCTGGGGTTAAAAATGGCAGCATTGCAAGTAAAAATTTTTAACTTCCTTAGTCACCGTTTGTGACTGTGCTAAATGTAGTTTAACATAGCATCTGCTTCAGTGGTCCAGGACAGGAACTAACAGTCATGATTAGGAAAAGTCTGCATACTGTACTTTCTGTCCACAGCATTTCATTTCCATGTTAAAAAGCTTGCAACACAACTCTGCAGCCTTGCGTCCATTTAGGTACGGGGGGAAGAAAAACTGATAGGCTTAATCCAAAAGACAGATAAGCAAATTTTCTTTGTTCTTTTTTCTTTCTTTCTTTCTTTTTTTTTTTTTAACGGAGTCTCGCATTTTTGCCCAGACTGGAGTGCAGTAATGCGATGTCGGCTCACTACAAGCTCCATCTCCCGGGTTCACACCATTCTCCTGCCTCAGCCTCCCAAGGAGCTGGGACTACAGGTGACCGCCACCAAGCCCGGCTAATTTTTTTTTTTTTTTTTTTTAGTAGAGATGGGGTTTCACTATGTTAGCCAGGATGGTCTCGATCTCCTGACCTTGAGATCTGCCCGCCTCGGCCTCCCAAAGTGCCGGGATTGCAGGTGTGAGCCACTGCACCAGGCCCAGATAAGCAAATTTTCTATGCTAACGTTTTAAGAGACATCTTCTTTGTCCAGCAATAATGATAATACCCTCTATTCACTTGGCACCTTAGAGTCTGTAAAGTGCTTTGACATTATCAGACAAAATATGTGTATGTAATTAAAGCTTTTAAAGCGAACAGACCCCTTTACCTGCTCTTTTCCTTCCCAAAGTGGAAATAATTCAAAGGCTAATGCCTTTGTGGTTTGAGTCTTAAGAATAATTACCTGTTAAAAATGTAGCCTGTAATTGTGTATGTGCTCCCTTCTCCTCTTCAGCCTATAGGGGATAGATGTTTCTCATCAACACTTGGGAATATGTATGTATATGTATATACAGGTTATATACATATATGGTCATACACTTGCTTCATTTTTCATCTCTAACGGGGGGTACTTGCCCCACGTACTTTTTGAGATCCTTAAACGTTTGTTTCAAATGTGCTTCACTTGAATGATACTAAGATTACTTGCAAAGTGGGAAGTCTGACAAAAGTTGGAGTGAGAGGAAGCACTTTGCTGGGTGAGATGGTGAGAGGTCATCAATCTAAGCATATTGACCCCTTTCTCTGTTAGGGGGTTATTCGAGATTGGGTGTATGTGCCTGCTGTGGATGTAAGTGGATAAGGTCTGAGGCTAAGAAGGGCTTTACCTGTTCTGTAGTGTATAGCATTAACTTTTTTGAAAAACATTATTAACTCTTAAATACATTCTTATGTAGCAGATTAACAAGAAATTTCCTTGAGATACTACTTTCCCTTATCAACCCTTTCCTCACTTTGGAATCACTGAATAAAAATAACACTTGCATTGAATGTAAATGCTTCTCCTCCCCAACTTTTTTTTCTTGAAATGTAGTGAATAACTAGAAACTTAATTACCATAAAAAGTCACAGATGTACCTAGGTGTTTTTTGTTCTAGCTGGGATGTCTCTTTTTTTTTTTTTTTTTTTTTTTTTTTTTTGAGACGGAGTCTCGCTCTGTAGCATGGGCTGGAATGCAGTGGCTGGATCTCGGCTCACTGCAAGCTCCGCCTCCCGGGTTTACGCCTCCTGCCTCAGCCTCCGGAGTAGCTGGGACTACAGGCGCCCGCCACCTCGCCCCGCTAGTTTTTTGTATTTTTTTAGTAGAGACGGGGTTTCACCGTGTTAGCCAGGATGGTCTCGATCTCCTGACCTCGTGATCCGCCTGTCTCGGCCTCCCAAAGTGCTGGGATTACAGGCTTGAGCCACCGCGCCCGGCCTGGGATGTCTCTTTTTAAAGAAAGCTGTCTTTGGCGGGGAGCAAGAGATAGAGGTGGACCAAAGGAAATAAAGTTACTATCTTAGTGTGTGAATTTTGTTTTTATAAGATGCCTCAAATTTCCACAGTAAATAAATCATAGTTACGTCTCTAAATCACAGGTATACATGTCTTGGGAATCTCAGGATATTACACATCAACAGTAAAGAAAAATACAATTCATAGGTGAATACCAGTAATTGAGATGATCCACAGTTCAGAGCAGAAGGAAGCTGTCTGTATTGATCAGGGTTTAGACTCCTTGTTTTGCTCTCCACAATACATCAATGAATTATAAGATATTTACATGCCCTGGGATGGCATCCCTTTATTTTCAGTTTCTCTGAAGTTCTGTAGAAATATTTGTAGCCTCCTAACATTACTAAGGACAGTAATCTTGTTAGTTGACATTTTAGATCCTTTGTGTGTGTGTGTGTGTGTGTGTGTGTGTAAGCTGCTTGAGGTTAAACAGTATAGCATTTGGTTTTCTATGTCTTAAGTCCTGCTAAATAACAGTGAAAAATAAAATGTTAACCTAAGTGGCCAGGAGGAGTATTGTGGCACTTTCTAACTTTTGTGAGTTAAAAAACATTATTTGTATCCATAAACCTTCCTTGTCTTTTATATTCGCTTTAAGATTAGTCATTCTTTCTGCTTTGGAGTTTGTACATGACAGAGTATTTTAGTGTCTACCCAACAGAGGAGCTATGTTTTTAACCTACCTAATGAAAACACTCAACTACTGGGATTAATTTGAGGATTTCCAATCAGCCTTTCACCATTTGTACTACCCTGAGGGGGTTCCCGATAGCTGTGACTTTTGTAGAAGAATGTGAAGTTAATCCAATTTCTGTGTTGATTACTATGTTAACTGCCTTAATTTAGCAATTCAGATTTATCTGCCTATACCAAACAAAACCTCTGCTACAAAACTGAGGGAGTAGTTGATTTTATTCTTATTGTACTCATACCACTTTTTAGATTCTATAGCCAAATAATGGCATGGAAATTAATTAGGTCTACTGAGGTTGGAATGATTCATCACCAGAAGGTAATGATTTAGCGTATTCCAGCCTATAACCAAGATTGAGTTAACCCATGGCTTAACCTTTACTATTGTAGAGGTATATAAATGACCCTGTTGAAAAATATAGATTTTAAAGTTTACTCCCATTTCACAAAATGTGACTTAATCTCATCTTCATCCACTTTGTTTTTAAACTTTTCGGTGTGGGGAGCGTTGAGATATTTTACTTCGAATTCTCAAAGTGTTAAGGGGGCTCACATAGATTGCAAATCAATTTTCTGACATACTATGTTGAGTAGTTGCATCTTTTAAGCTACTGATGTTTGACTTTATATTTGCTCCTAAATGAATCAGTTGATTCTTTTAAGAAGCTGGCAGTGGATTCTTTTAGTAGCAAATACGAAGTGAATAGTGAATATCCAACCATGAAGTGAATAACTTCTGATTTAATATTTATAAACTCCAAATTTTTGTATGTTGGGTTTCCTCTATGTATCTATAGATATAGATATCTCCTTTTTTGTTTGTTTGTTTTAAGGCACAACTGTCCGTAAAATATCTTCCTTTGCTTATTCATCATGTGTTCTTAGTGTCCAGAGCATAGTAAATGTTTTGGTGGTTTGTAGGAATGTGAGCAGTTAGAATCTAAGCCAGTTTCTTGACAATGGATTTAAACAGTGTACTGATGTAATTAAAGTGTAGCACATTAGTAATGTGTTATCTTCTGGGTATATCCAGAATTTGATGACTTCTCCCCGACTTCACCCTGGTGGGAGTCACTGTCATCCTGCACCTGAATTGCTGCAGTTGCTTCTTAACTGGTCTGTTTCCAAACTCACTGAGTCTTCCTGCACACCCACACACAATTTATTTTCACAGTAGCCACATGCTACTCTTTTGCTCAAAACCTTTTATAGTTTCCTTTTTTGTTATGGTGGCCTTCAAGACCCTATGTGTTCTGGCCTCATTACCTCTTAGACTCATCTCCTCCTACTCTCCCTGTTATCTCCTTGTCATTCTGCACAACAGACAAGCTTTGCACTGGCAGGTCTCTGCCTAGAATCTTTTCTTCTAGATATCTCCATGGGGGCTGTCTTTATTTCCTCTTAGACCTATAACAAATTACTTTAAATTTATTGGCTTAAAACAACACAAGACTTATTATCTTACAATTCCGAAGAACATCAGAAGTTCAAAGTGGTTCTCAGTGAGCTAAGATGAAAGTATTGGCAGGGCTGCATTCCTTCCAGAGTCTTTATAGGAGATTGTTTCCTTGCCTTTTGCAGCTCCTAGACGCTGCCTATATTCCTTGGCTGGTTGCCCCATTTAAAGCCAGCAATGTCCTTTCTATTCTTCTCATGCTTCATCACTCTGACACTGTCTCACCTTCCTCTTTCACTTATAAGGAACCTTGTAATTACATTAGGCCCACCTCAGTAACCAAGGAAAATCCCCTTCTCAAGGTGAGCTGATTAGCAGCCTTAATTCTACAATCTTAATTCCTGCTTGTAATGTAACATAACATGTTCACACTTCTGGGAGTAGGATGTAGACATTGAGGGGAAGGGGATTATTCTACCTATCACAGCAGCCAGCCCATATCTCCTTCAAACCTTGATTCAAAGCTCACCCTCTTCATTGAGGCCTGCTTGTTTAATGCTGGAAACTACCCATCTTCATCTCCACATTTTCAACCCCCCTTATTCTTCTCTATATGTATTCCAAAGCACACTTACTTATTGCTAATACACTGTTTTTCTTCTATATGTTCGTACTTGTATATGTTCTGCACACACCATCCACAGCAAATCAGCACTCCAAGATACTTCTTCATTGCTGTACCTCAGGACTGTCCTGAATTTGTGGGAACTGCATGGAGATGTTCATTAAATACATGAATGAACAAAACATGAAACTTAAGCAGATCTTTTTTGCCAGATCTTTACTTTCCCATTGCTCAACCTGGATACCTGTAATGGACCTAGACTGAAGAGAAGGACTTGGGACCCTAAACTCATTATCTTACCTCTCTAACCTCAAAGCTTTTAAACCTGGCAGCTCTCAGACTACAAAACCTGAGAAAGACTGGCATGAAGGAGACTCTGTACTTCCTCTGTAGAAGTCATAAAGGGCCAAGAGACAGAAAAGTGTTACTGTTCGCTGCCAAAGAACATTCTCCTTATGACAGCCTGCAGCTGTTCAGTGCATTGTCTCTGCAAGTGCTTGGGCCCTTGTTAGCCCCAAGGCCAAAAATGTGGGTTTGAGGAATTCGTAGAGCTAGTGAGACAGCTAACTTGGTATGTGGGTGGTCTGGAGAATTGACAGGGATTTTAGATTGAAGAAATCCTTTGACATTTAAAGCTACAAACCTTTATTTTAGGAACCACAAAGCAAAGAGAGTTGAAGAAAACAAACTAATGGCTTGTTCCTGTAACTGACATCCTTAGCCTTGTGATTTTAGCACTTGGTTGGCTATTCTCTTGCTTAATTAAGTGAAGCCAGAAACATATCCTGAAAATACCACTTAGTGAATGGGAAAGATAAAGCATTTGCTGTAGGAATGCTGTGTCTCAGGCAGATGACCCCATTGACTGCCTACCCAGCTGTCATCTATAAGCTCGTATAACTTATTTCACCAATTATTTTGAGTGCTTTTGTCCCTGCTGCAAGTTCCCCAAAGGATGGTGTGGTAAAGGTTGTGCTGCCTGGGAATTTTTTTTTTTTTTTTTGGTAGATTTGGCTCTAAAACTTTAGAGACCAAATGTCTTCTGTTTGTGTGTAACTTGGCATTTAGGGAGAGGTTTGTCGTGGTCAGAAGGAAGGCCTTTGCACTGGGCTGATTCTGTGCTGGTGTGCTGTGTTTGAATACTCAGGGTATTCATACCTTCTAGTTGCAAATAAGTGTAGAGACCAAGTTCACTCTATTCAAGCCGGGCCTTTCCAGCCTTGAGAGAGATGCTTGTCTTTGCTGCTAGCCATGATTCTTTTCAGAGACATTATCGTTTCTATTTGCCTAAAGTTTCCTAGTTAGCATCAAGATCACTTGTGATCCATGATTTAATCATGATGTGCTTTCTAACTGCTAGCCATGATTCTTTTCAGAGATGTTATCGTTTCTATTTGCCTAAACTTTTCTAGTTAGTATCAAGATCACTTGTGATCCACTACTTAACATGATGTGTTTCTAAATGTCTTCTTCAAGATCTGTTTAATTTTCCTGCATTTACCTTTGGTTTTGCTATTTTCCTGAAATTGGACCCAAATTCCACATGCCCATATCTATAACTCTGCTGGCCAGAGGCTTGGATTTGTCTTGTCTTCCAGGGTTTTGTAGTTGGGGTGATAGATTGTTGAAATAGAAGTACACAACTGTTCACAAAGGTAAATGGTTTCCTTTGTTTCGCCATATAACAGGAATTTAGATTTCAGTGGGTGAGGGTGGCTGATGGAGTGCGCCAAAACTTGAAAATACGCTTTCATAATTCTGGTTTAAAATACTTGGTGGGATAGAAAAACAAGTTAGTGCCACTCATGATTATTTGTGCTTCTAATTTATAGTTTAAATTTATTTATAAAAAGTAAAAAAAGTTACCAAGTTTGTACACATTTAGGGAGGGGATTTGCTCTTTCGTTCTCCAATTTTTAAGAAACTGTTCTTGCCCTTTCCTTTTTAAATGCTTAGTTTGTACAAACCCCTGAAATGGAGGTGGGGTGGGTTTGGATGGAGCCTTGAATAAAGGAGATGGGACTGCATAAACAAAGCTAGAAGAGTGAAGGTATTGGACTGTTTGAGGGACAAGGAGTAGTTCAGATCTTAAGGTGCTTGAATAAGTGGGTTGGTAAAAGTGGTTGTACAGGATCTCTGTTGATATCTAGTAGTTTACACTTAATTTGATAGGCAGCAGGGAGCTGTGGAAGGGTTTAGAAAGTCTTCCTGGGAACAGTAACAGTGTTAGGGTAGATGAGGATGAGGAGAGAGGCACCTTTTGGAGGCTTTAATTTGGTGGTCCAGAAGAAGATGAGAGCCCGGGTCAGGATGGTGACCATGGCTGGAGCAACAGGACCAGCCTCACCAGGGGTCGTTGTATTGGCCCTTTCAGCAGCCCTGCTATGACTAACCCACAGAAGTCTGTCCCCTAAATCAGGTGGTTTCTAGGCTATGGAACCTTTTTTCCCTCCTTGCAACATTATACTGAGTGAACTTCATAAAAATTCTCAGAATATAGTTAAGATATGTTTATTTATTTATTTTGGAGACAGAGTCTCTTGCTGTCACCCAGGCTGGAGTGAAGTGGTATGGTCTCGGCTCACTTCAACCTCCACGTCCCGGGTTCAAGCCATTCTCCTGCCTCAGCCTCCTGAGTAGCTGGGACTACAGACCACACCTGGCTAATATTTTGTATTTTTAGTAGAGGTGGGGTTTCACCGTGTTACCCGGACTGGTCTTGAACTTCTGACCTCAGGTGGTCCGCCTGTCTCAGCCTCCCAAAGTTCTGGGATTACAGACGTGAGCCACCGAGCCCGGCCTATTTAAGATGCTTTTGATTAACTCTCTGGTTTGGTGACTGTCTGCAAGAGGTTTGAAAATAGTGAAAAAACTGATTACCTTAGTTCGCAGAATTTTTTAATTGTAAGATTAGAAAATACAGGCCACTTTTCTCTCATATGACCAGGAAACTATTGGATCAGTTTGACTTCTCAAATTCTTAACTCTTCCCAGATACGAGAACTAAAGCATTTATTCTCTAAATTCCACTATTGTGAAAACAGTAGATGTTAAAATTCATAGAGAACCATTTAAATAAAAAGTTTAAAAGTCTTTATGGCTTTTTGGAAGTACTTGTGTGCCTAAAAGTAGAGACCATCTTCTATTTCCCAATAAAAGCTACGCTTTCACCAAAGTAACAACCATTTTACCTTGGAGCCCAGTGAAAGTTTAGAATATTCTGGATTCATCTATGCTAAAGTGCCTTTTCATAAATTATTACTTGGATAATAACAGGAGGAAAAGCAGTCTGAATTGGCGCAAGTGATGTCTAAATTAAGAGGAGAATATATATTGAAACATTATTTTTTTTAAGCCTTAAAATTAATGGCTCTGTTTCACTGGAATATGGCCTTTTTTTCTTTCCGAAGAGTTTCAGAGCCAATGGAATCTATAAATAGTGCGCAGCCCAGTTGTCTGTGGTAGATTGAGTAGAGCAGAATTGCCTGTCTTTAAGTGAAGGGGAAGTAGCTTTACATTTTTAGTAACTGAATTGTTGGCCAGCATAAAGGTAAGGGCCATGTGAGCAACTTATTTATAACTTCCCATAAAGGTATGTGTCTGCCTCAAGCGGAGAGACTGTCTGGGGTGCTTGAAATGTAAAAGTGCAGTAGAATCATTTTCCATACACAGCCTTCCTATCTAGTTGGTGCAATAAAGTGATTGTTCACCTCCCTGGGGCTTTCAGAAAGAGGGGTGTCAACAGATTAGCTCATTAGTGTCCTCCTCCTATGGAATAGAAGGGACTAAGGCAGTTAAATTAAAATCTGTTTTATGTATTGAGGAATGTTTAGATTGAACTCCTGAGGGTATTCAGGACATACATTTATGCCTGCTTTACCCTGCTGGGTGTGGTCTTGCTCATGTAGTCTAACTACAGTTGGGTTCTTATAAAAAATCTTACATGGGTGTAAAGCACTTTTTCACAGGTTCAGTTCAACTATAAGTAGTTTTTTGAAAAATAAAGAACATAGGATCAGACCGAATTCTCTTGTTACAGTGGGAGAACGGAAGAAGAGTAAAACATTTTCATGGCATCCTGTAAAAAAAAAAAAAAAAAAAAAAGACTATGTTAACCACTTTTGGTAGATGCCAGAAAGTGGAATCCATTGTTACTGGCAGCATTGCTAATATCAAGAGTACATCACTTACAGCCAGGATTGCCTCTCACGATAAAATTTTTATAATTATAAATAAGTAAAAGACATTTTCGGACCTCTTCTGTTATTCACTGTCTATTTTTAGAAACTAAGTTTTCTGATTATTATGTTGACCATTTGAAGCATCTGCATATATGACAAAAAAAAGTAAACTTTGGCTTTTGTGCCAATATCATGGCTCTGTTTGGTATTTGGGCAAGTTGCAATAAATGGTAAATGGCCCATTAACTATACTGGAGGCCTCATAGCAGCACTAATTTCAAATCGTGCTGGGTTTACAATTTACATATTAAAAAATGTTCACTTGATTTTGTTCAAGGGACAAAGCTGACATCCTATGCAAGCATTACTCCAAACAATCCTATTTATCGGTCCAATTATTTCAATTGAAAGATGCTGGTTTACTGCCTCTTAGTATATCTGAACAATTCTCAGTGAAACTGTTAGAAACCGTTTGACTGTAGTGGCAAAATAACCTCACAGGGTTTCGATTCACTTTTAATTTTAAGTCCCAGGATTAAGGATCATTTGTAGTATAATGTAACAGTGTGGGCAAATACAGCTTCTCTTAATGTCCTTCTGATATTTTGGGGAAAGAGTGCTTTTATGCAAAGCAATCACTTAGGAATTGCATGATCACTTTTTCCCACTATAAAATTTCATTCACATTTCCTCCCTTCTCCCACATCCTTAAGAGATAAGATAGCCTGCAGTATTTTGCTTTATTTTACTTTATTTTTAAAATTTTTGAGGTGTGGTTTAAATTAGTTCTTTAGAATAGATGCCAAGATAACTAGTTAATATTGTTTTAAAATCAGGCTCTTAATTAAAATGCTTATATTTGTGCAAGAAAACTACATGTTGAAATGAATTTGGAAAGATTAGATTGGAATTGCCTCAATTTCAATTAAGCCACACTGCATGGACGTGCTGGGAATATCAATACAATCACTGTAAATTTTGTACAAACTGATTTGTTGCATTATCATGCTCATCTAACATACGGTACTTTTTGTGTCCATATTGCAGACGGCAACTCCAAACTAACATGGCAGTCAGACTGTGTGATGTGGCTTCTCTGCTTAGAAGTGGTTCGTGGGCAGCAGAGCCTTGGACCGGGGTCTGTGGGATTTTTCTTAAATTCTGTAGGCTACTTTTTTTTAGCATGTTGCAGGAGTGCTGAGGCCATACCAAACACTTGAATCTTTCATTTGGCATACTAATTATTCTTACATTTAACCTATTGTGGTATGGCCATCTTTAGGACTTAAAGCACATTGCAATTTTAACTGTAGTGGTATACGTAGCATCAGAACCATGCTCTCGTATGTAATTTTTTAATAATCTAAATTAGGATTTAGCGCAGACTCAAAAGAATGACAAGCTTTTTTAAAAAAACAAAAAAAAGTTTTGGTATGGTCTGAATACTAAGTTACCGTAATTCTATACATTCTGTTTACTATGTATTTTTTTGGTTACTAAATTTTGAAGTTATTTACAATTCTTGATGCTCCAAAAAAAAAAAAAAAGTTGAAATTGTAAATCTAGCTGAAAATTATTTGCCCAGTAACTGTTGAAAGAGTTTGCATTCTGTGAACAGTTGTGTTGAGCCTATCAATGGAATATGCATTATTTGTAAAATATAGCACATTAGTATCATTTTATTCTGAGCAGATGGTCCTATAGCAGAGAGATGCTGTAATTTTCAGCGCACACAGCCTACTGCAGCTGTTCACTTGAATGTTGGCTTAGGAGCTCATTCTTGCCACCTGAACATGGAAATAAATGTGCAATTAAGTGAGGAGTGTTTGTTGTCCTTTCTAAATCTTGCTAATTTCAGTCAATGAACACTTTGTATTTCAAATGCTATTCCAGTGAGCTTTAGTCCGAATCTCCCATTTGGGGCTCTCGTAGTTTCTACACCTATCCAAACTTTTCAATAGTGATTTATGTGTCTTTGGCCACTTTAATCTTGTAGCTCATTGTTTCCATAACTGCTGGGCAAGGGTTAACCCCAGAATAATTTTGCTGTGAAAAGAGTGACCCATAGCTAATACTCTACAAACCAGAACAGTTATGTTTAATTAGGAAATCTGAAACTTCCCTTTTCAAATTCAGATAGATTTGTTAGTTATAGTAAAACCCATATCTTGATTTAAGATTTTTAAATACAGATTTCCAAAGGTTTATTTTCCCTCATCCCTTTAAGTATTCCCTGAGAAAGCTTACATACCCAAGAGAAACAGCTTGCAGCTTATAGAATAAATACCCACTTCTTTGACAAGGAAATGAAGTCACGGAGGGGTTACAGGTTGTTGGATATTTCAAAAGCTGTTCTGGATTTTGCCTCCTGTTTGTTTTTGTTTTTGTTTTTTTTTAAATCATGACAGCACTGATTCTTGTCCAGTCTGACCAGTCTCAATCTGTCCTACACTGCCTTCTTTTGTTAACATCTGGCAGTAGAGATTTCTTCCTATATGTTTATCTGCTAATGTGCCCTTTTGGTTTTCTTAGGCAATATGCGTTTTAAAAGACAGTTTTTTCTCTTTCCTTGTAACCCTCTTTCCCTTTACTTTGCTTTTTTTCTTTGCCTCAAGTTCTTTGCCTTTTCTATGTTAAAACTTCCCTAAAACTAGCATCCCGTCAATTCGGAACTGTCAGTTTTGAGAAGTAGTTCTTTGTGGAGGTGAGAGATGTATGCAATATGAAGGATGATCCTTTCAGTGATGCTTTGATTTTTAGATTCCACCACAGTCTTGGCTGTCCAAAGTTAGGTAGTTACTGGAAAATGCTTTTGGAAAATATGGGGCTGTGGTTTGTGACTCTTTGGCATAGGATTGGTTTTAGGAAACTAGATTTAAAACTGCTTAATAAGTGATTTTTAGAGTAGCCTGAACAGTTTGAGGCCATTTTCCCCAATTCTGTTCTTTATCTGGTGTTTGGAGTTTATAGATACCCTATTACTTGAATTTTCAACAGGCTTATGTGCTCAAATGAGAATTCCTTGGGCTGGTCTGTTTGCAAAAGTTGATATATTTGCATTGTTGTTTTCATTGACTGGATAGGTTTTCTTTTTTCTCATTAAAAAGCAGAGTCAAGGAAAAACACCATATCGAAGTGTTTGGGGATTTTATTTTGATGCTGTAGATCAGTTGCCTTGTTGATTTTTAGCTGCCAAGGTTGACAAGAGTGTCCTATTAGATTCTACCAGGTAGACAAAGTATTCATAGCTTCATTCCCAAGTTACCTTACAGTTCCTTTCCACTCCCTAAAACATAGCATCTATTTTTTTCTTACCAATGGTAGATGATATTATCCATCAAAAACATTTTCAATATGTAACCAAAACAGTACATGTTGACAAATTTATATTTTTAAAAGTACTCTTGCTCTTTGATTTTTAAGTTAATGGATATCTATCAGTTTTAGAATATTGTGAACCTCTTAGGCTAACTGAAAATCTCTTCAGAGTTAGGTAGGTCATTTTTTTGTTCATTGTTGTAGCATGTTAAGCACTTTTATTTTCTAGTATGATTTTTAGTTAGGGTTCAATTCTGTGCCCTTTGGTACTTAATTTTCTCATCTGTGGACACTACAGGTGAGTAAGGATATGTGAATAGATGCAGAATGTGATTCTAGAAAATGTTTAAGATTTAAATTGTGCTTATGTGCATGTATGGAATATGTATGTGAAAATATAGTTGTAACCTTAAGATGAATAGGTTAATAGGAAGTAAAAATTAGTGTAGGTGTTATACTTTTTGTTGAAGCATTGTTGTAATTTCAGTAGAACAACTGTGTTTAGTGACAAGTGTTTAAATTCTTGGATGGAGTCTCTAATAGGTTGTGAAATATGAATTCTGACATTTCTTATTTTCTCTGTTTTTAGCAGGTAATTGCTGCCATGGAAACACAACTGTCTAATGGGCCAACTTGCAATAACACAGCCAATGGTCCAACTACCATAAACAACAACTGCTCGTCACCAGTTGACTCTGGGAACACGGAGGACAGCAAGACCAACTTAATAGTCAACTACCTTCCTCAGAACATGACACAGGAGGAACTAAAGAGTCTCTTTGGGAGCATTGGTGAGATAGAGTCCTGTAAGCTTGTAAGAGACAAAATAACAGGTAAGCAGTTTTATGTAGATGACTCATATTTAAAGGATCGTGTCTCAAGATATGAGAAAATAAGATTACTGCTTGTAAATAATTCATGCTGCGATTTTACATATCTAGATTTTCTCTGTTATTACATCAGCAATATGAAACTTAGTCTAAAATTTTCTTTTTGAAGCATAAACTATTTTTGGTACAGTATATATTTTAACTGGACTTTAATATACTCTGATCTGGACAGTATCTTTGGAAAATGTTCTAAAAGTATGTGTATCTGGGATAGCAAGTGTCATGTTAACCTTTATCTTTTAGTATCCAGAGTGTATTTAATTTAGCATTTCAACAGTGAGATACAATGTGTGTTTGGGAGAGGGGAAAAAAATCTTGAAGTATCTTTTCTTTATGTTAGTATAATCCTTTTGCTTATATATGATAAAATAAATGGTAATGTTCACATTGTCAGTGTGTAAACATTTTCACTGATGCAATACCGAGTGTAATGAGATCTTATTTTCTGTTCCTTAACAAGGAAAGGATGACATGGTATATGATTGTCCTTATTATCAGAAAGATAAGGCCTTAATTATAGTACATTTTGAATATTAGGTAGTTGACAATCTTCTTAATATTTTTTAAGATTTGACAAAATTTTTAGAGTAAGCCAAAACCTAATTTAAAGAGCATGTGCTTGGGATAGAAGGGTTAATGCTTCCTGCAGGAGTTGTTTTCAAACACTAAAAATATATGAAGTTAGACGTATATATGAAGTTAAACACTAAAAATATATGAAGGTAGACAAACCCCGTGGATTTTTCATGTTAATTAAATTTGATTGATGGTATATACCAAATTCCTTTACAAAGCTTATAACCAAAAATATAAAATGGTATATTTGAAATGAGTAAAAGATACTTAAAGACAGTGTGAAGAATGAGACCAGGAGTCTGAACTCTCACCTAGTCATGTGACCTTGGACAAGTCAGCTCTAGACTTCTGGTTTCCATTGGCAAAATTAGGTAAAAGGCAGAGAAAAGGGCTCACACTGGGCCATTTCTAAGTTCACTTTTGACGTTTTCATACATGGGACTTTGAGCTATTCTGCTAATCATTAGGGCTCATTCTCTGTAAGCTCTACAAGTGAGTTCTAGAGCCAGCCCCTGGGCTTGGCTTCATAATCATATGTCCTCAAGCTACAGATTGAGGTTCACAGAGAGAACTTACTGAAATCAAGTTAAAAACTAAGTACAAACTGATTGTCATTGATCCATATCAAACGGCCATTCTATTTTAATTATGTTGCTTAAATGTTCACTATGATATTAGGAAGGTGGTTCTTATGTTCCTGAACATAAGATCATCCGTCTGATAATCAGATGGATGAGATTTTTCAGTTTCTTTTCCAAAATGAGTGTGATAGGCATATGTGAAGTTTATAGAGTTTTTAATAAGTTGAAAAAGGTGAAGAACAAAATGCTGCTCTTATGTCTCTGTCCTGATGTTGAATTTTATCTTTTTTTTTTTGTTAAAGTAAAACAACATCCCTTACATGTGGATTTTACAACCTTTTTAATATAAAAGATAAAATATGATAAATGACTTGAGGACTGTGACAAAAGTGATGCAATTTCTGATTGCTTAGTAGAGTTCCCCTAACCATTAAGAAGAAAGATGAATGAACAGAGCACGAAAGTCATATTTTGTTATGAAACTGTTATGAAATGATACATTTTATCATTTTATAAGATGGAAATATTAAAAAATCATACGTCTTTCATATTAGGCATTTGCCGCAGGAGACATCTTACAGATTCTCACATCTAACCTCTAGTCAATCTTGAATTAATCTTATTCTTTTGTAAATCTTTAGAGATGTTATGTGACAAAATGGGATAAATTTGAGTTCTTTATCTTCATCTCCTTTGCCTCTCTAGCTTTAGTGTGGTAGACAGTGGTAATAGAAGAACAACACATGGACATTCTTTAATACATGGCTAGATACTAAAAAATTGTGTAAATATTTCTTGTCCATTTCCTTCACCTCTGACCCCTGCCTATTGTCTTTTCAGTGGCTCGAGGGGAAGGCTGTAATGGAGGTGTCCACTGTGGTAAAATTTCTATTAAAAATATTTGGTAAGCAAGTAGAGTCCCCAAGAAATTCCACAGTGGGCATGAGTATTGAAAGATGTTTATAAAGATGTAACATTTTTATATATGTGTGTGTACATGTACATATCTATACATACATATACATATATGCATATATGTATATACACATACTATAATACTATATATGATATATACACATGTATACACTATATATTATATATAGTATATATTTTTTATATAGTTAACACATAATTGAACAAATTGTGGAGTACAGTGAGATGTTTTGATGCTATATACATTGTGTAATGATCAAGCAGGGTATTTAGCATTTCCAAATCTCAAACATTCATAATTTCTTTGAGAGTGCTCAAAAATCCTCTCTTCCAGCTATTTTGAAGTATGCTATACAGTATTACTAACTATATTCACCCTTCTGTGGAATAGCACACCAGAACTTATTTCTTCTAACAGTGACCCTGTACCCATTAACCATCTAGCCCCCTCCTTCCTTCCTCCTCTCTTCTCCACCCTCTGGTATCCACTATTCTGCTCTCTGCTCCCGTGAGATCAGCATTTTTCGATTCCACCTATGAGATCATGTGGTATTTGGCTGTCTCACCTCACTTAACATAGTATCCTCTAAGTTCACCCATGTTTCTGGAAATGACAGAATTTCATTCTTTTTTGTGGCTGAATAGTATTTCATTGTGTATATATAGCATATTTTCTTTATCCATTTATTGGTTGATGGACATTTGGGTTGAGCCCATATTTTGGCTATTGTAAACATTGCTGCAATAAGAATGCATCTCTTTGACAAACTGATTTCATTTCTTTTGGGTTAACATGCAGTAGTGGAGTTGCTGGATCATATGGTAGTTCTGTTTTTAATTTTTTGAGGAACTTTCATACCAGTTTTCCTAGTGTATTTAGCGTATTAATTGCCTTCCCACAATAGTATATAAGATTGAAAGATGTTTTTCAACCTTCGTTTCATTAGATAGTAGTAATTATTTCTTAAGTATTGTATTGACAGACAAGTTTAGGAAGTGCTGCACTCTGTAGTTCTTTAAGATCCATACTCGATAATCACTGTATTAAGAACTATGAAAAATATAGCAGTAAAGAAAATGTTTGATTTATAGTCCCCAGTCTTATTTGATCATATAACCTATTTGGGGGCTGTTGGAAGGGTAAATACATCTCCCTGCCAGTAGATTCCACTGAACATGGTGCTATAAAAGCTTTTGAAATCATTTGTTATTAACTGATTATCAGACCAGTTTAACCTGTTCACATCAATAACATATGAGCATGTTTCCTAAAAGAAACATACATGATAATAAATTCAAAAGTGGAGTAGGTAAATCTGAACACTAGGCACCTCAACTTCTGGTAATCTTGGTTTGATTTGGACCACTGACATCTTATTTGTAATATGGGTTAAAATGCCTTTTGGAAGGATCTCACTCGTTTAGCTTAAGCATAAACTGCTTTAGGATTTTTTTTTTTTCCTGCGTTTCTCACTAAATATTTATATTGAGTAAAATAGTCTAGAAAATGGTAGTATCTAAAACTGGGTTCTGAATGGTTATACTTTGAAAAGTAGGCGCACTTTCTAAGAAGTAGTATTAATGTATCTTTAGCAAGGTTTTGAAAGAATTGTGGAGCTTTGGACGCTGCCCTGTGATGTGTAGCACTACCCATCTTGTGCAGTTTCTCAGTAAGCATTTTAGGTACAGATCAGAGTTCTTTGGTCCTTCTCTAATTATCCAGCTTATTCTGCCTTCTGGGGAGCAGTTGGGACCCATTTCTGTATTCTGATTTTGTAGGAGCATGAGCATTAATTGGTTTACAGGAAAACTCTGGAGTCACTCTGCAGGAAGATTTGAAATGTTTCCTTTTCCCTTTTCTTAAATCTTAATGCTGAATTAGGAAACTGTATCTGAGGAACAGAAATATCTAGTTAGGAAAGTGTGTGCCTCTTAAGTCCTTGAAGAGAGTGTATAATTTTTAGACTGTCAGTGTTAGCAAATTAATGTCACTATTTTGATCGAGTGAGGATTACGGAAGTACATTAAGAAATGTCTTCGGTAGCAAATACAATAATCTCTCTAGACTAAGTTCTATTTATTTTGTTTTTTGTCAGGTCCGTCTCTTTGGGCTTCTGCCCAGCTGTATGCTTCAGACTGTTTCCTATCTATAGGCATTCATCATGAGAAGCTTCTGCTGCTTGTACAGCTTAGCTGACTTTGGTCCATCCCTTTGCGTTCTTAAATGCACTTCGGAGTCCTTGACACCTGCTGATGTTGCATTCTAGATGAGCAAAATGGATTTTGTGATGCAAGGAATGAATAATAAAGCGTTACAGTCAGAAAAGCCCTAGAGGTGACCTTAGCCAACCCTCTCCCTTCTTTCCACCGAACATCATAGGTGATGAGAGGCCCAGGTTTGTGAAATGACTGGTCCAAGGCCACACAGCTATTAAGCACTAGAGTAGGGACCAGAATTCTGATTATCTTATTCTTTACCTGGATGTTTCCTCTTTGCCTCTTGTTGGAGGCAAGACCTCACTGTTTAAAGATTAAGCACAGGGCCAGCTGATGAATTTATAGAGAGATGTGTAATTTTTACAGAGTTATCCAGAGGACGTCTTCTGGTGAGTGTGTCTTCTGTGGAAGGGAAGTGGAAGGTTTTTGACAATTAAAGACTGACGAATACACCAAATGAACAAGAACATCTGTCCTTCTCTAGAAACATTATAGTCAATGGTTGTGAAGTTGATATTCTAGCCTGGTGGTTCCCAAATTTGGCTCTACATCCTCACCTAAGGGAGTTTTAGAATCTGTTGTCAGAGAGCTTCCTAGGTGATTTTGAAGCCCAAAAAGTTTTGGGATCAGACTGTGTCTCTTGAAGTATGGTCACTGGGATTCCTGCATTGGAATCACTTGTAATGAGTGCCAGAAATGCATGGTCCTGGGCCCTGTCTAGGCCTACTGAATCAGAATCTGTAGGGGTGACCTGGAATGTACTAGTTAGCTAGGAGTTATCCATGTCTTGAACATTTCACAGGGAGATTGAACCAGGCATTTCCAAGTTTACCTGAATTCTAGATTTAGGGGGTTATGAAAGAGGTGTTAACAATTGCAGTACTTAATTCCTTGGAAAGTTTAAGTTTATTACTCTCCCCTCCTCAGCATTGGTCTCTGAATTAATTCCTAGGGTTCAGAACTAGAGATGTTGAGTTTAAGTCACTAAGCTGTGTTTTTACTGATCTGATAGTAATTAGGTTTTTGAAACACCAGGGTAGATAGTTCTTTCACTGTTATTTTTCCTTCTAAAAGAATGGCTAGAGTAGTAGTTAGTGGAAGACCTCAGGTAATGAGTATTTCACTCTTTCTTTGAGTTATTTGAGGTAGGTCTTGTACTGATCTCATCAACTGCTAACTAGAAGCTTTTACAAAAGGGGAAAAAACAAAAACCCAAATATAAATTCCAGGGAGCCCAAAGAGATGTTGATTTACAAGGTAGTGCCTTGCATGATAAGGCTCCTGCCATACCCCAGCACACCTTACGGCTAGGATCTTAAAATCATTTTTATTAATATATGAGTGTTCTTAGCTAGGTTTATCTTGTGTCTCTGCTTGCTGAGAATTTTAAAGCTAGTTTTGATCCTTGTTTATTCTATCAAAATAATGTGATTTCCAAAGTTTATTTTAATGGCATAGGATTCTCTTCTTTTTAAACAAATACAATCTTAGCTCCTCAGGATTGAAACAGATAAGTGGGATTTTATTCGACTAATGGGAACCTTCAACTTGGCACTTATTTCCTATGAGTCAATCACAGTGAACACAAAGCTGTTTTGATGAACATTAATTTGAAAATGTGATTCTGTATGTCAGTTACAGTTGTACAGTGAGCCTGTGAAATGTCCGTAGTATCAAGATGTCAAGAATTCTGATTCTTGCAGACTAGTAGTTGGAAACAGCGGGGCGATTGGGTGGGTGGGTGGGTGGTAACTTAATAAACACCTCAGTTTGCAAACTCTGTATGCTATTTAATTAGAAAGATGGCAGAAAGGCTGTGTGTGTTCTTAGGGTCTGTAGGAAAGAAGATAGGTAAAATGCTTTGGTCCCCAGTGCCTTAGCTGTGGAATACGGTAACATTTGAATCTGTTTTGAGATTTTACTGGCTAGGTTTGTATAAAATGAAATTTGTGTCAAGTTTGTGGAACCTCTATTTTTGGAACATCTCTCATAGGTAAAAGGTAATGGAGGAACTTTATTTGCATCTTAATTGATGTGTCTTTAAACTTAATTATTTTTTCATTATATCTTGTTTCTTTGCCAAAGGTCATGCAGTCCTTTAAAACATTTGGTGTTACCACTATAGAAGCTTCATATACAATTTTGGAGAAAGACATTAAAGTTTATTCTTCTTAGGTTCACTTTTTACTTGAACCTGGGTATTTTTATAGAACAATTTTCAGTGTGAGCCTTGATTAGTTTAGTTGAAAGATTACAGGATGATGAAACTAGAAATTTGTAACATTTTAAGAAATAAAATACAGTACAGTTCTTTATCATTGTTAACTTCTGTCCTCTTTAGTACCTGGGGATTTGGAAATTAATTGGAGAAATGGCACACAATTTTTGTTAGTATTTTATATGTTTGGGAGTTGACAGAAAAGTGTTATAAAACTCAAGTGGTCAGGGTTGGGGGGCTTATATACCATTTTAACAAAGGAAAGGTTTGGACTTTGTGGAATAGAAAATTGTGGGGAAGTGTTAAGAAAATATGTAAGGGGACAGATAAGGGAAATTTTAACAAGGTTGGTTTATACAGACCTGTATGCATAAACAATCTGGTGTCGACTGTCTCAAGTAATGAGTTGCTTACCTCTGAACTGGTACAGGACAGAGGGACACCTTCCCATGGGAAATTTATACTCTGCTTTTAGGGAGAAAAGGGGAGGGAAGAGAACTCTTCTTGCATCTGTTGATTTTTCATTTTCCTCAGTATAAGATAATACTTAATGCTGGCCAGGTGCGGTTGTTCATACCTGTAATCTCAGCACTTTGGAGGGCTGAGGTAGGTGGATCACCAGAGGTCAGGGGTTCAAGACCAACCATGGCCAACATGGTGAAACCCTGTCTGTACTAAAAATAAAAAAATTAGCCAGATGTGGTGGTGCACACCTGTATTCCCAGCTACTCACAAGGCTGAGGTGGGAGAATTGCTTGAACCCGGGAGGCAGAGGTTGCAGTGAGCTGAAATCATGCCACCGCACTTGCATTTTATCCTGTGCGGCAGAGCAAGACTCCATTTCACAAAACAAACAAACAAAACAACAACAAAAAAAACAATGCCAAAGTGGAATATTTTGGGGTGGCAAATCTGGACCTCTTCACTATTCAGTAAGTTAATTCCCAGTTAACAGCTCTTCATAAATCAAAGAGCTGCTTCTTTAGATAAGCAGTGGTAATGAAGCCTTTAATGGCTAGTTGCTAGGAAGAAGAAACATCTATTTGAGGATACAGAAAAATATGAAACAGTATTCTTCTCTAGTAATTTGTTAATCATCCAGATTTGTTTCTCTGATTTCCTGATACTGATATTTGTGTTACTTGGTATTTTGGTCCATTAGAATAAAATGTAAAAAAACTTATGTGTCACTCCCAGGAGACACAGTTTTCCAACAGCTTTCTTAGAATGTTTACTGGGAAAATAAGGTTGAATCTATGGTGAAAATGAGGTTCAGGAGTTTTGATTTTGTTCTTTCCTAGCCCTTATCAGAGGAACTTTTAGAATAGCCATGTTTGCCTTACCAGTAGATGAGGAATAGTCTTCAGTATCTTTCTCTTTGTTCCTTTGCTAGTTTGACAGAAAACACAAACTATGTAAATATATTCAAATTCATAGAAAATAAAATTACAGTTGAAATTCTCTTATAACATTTGACTCTTTATAATTTAGCATAAGAGTGCATGTGTGCTATTTGCTATTCCAGACCTTTTCTGGGGGTAGTCTTTGTTTACTTTGCATCAGGAGATTAGTGGTATAGAAGAGAAACCATTCTCAATTTAAGAGCTTGTTATAGGAATGATGGAAAAAGTAGATGAGAAAGAAGATGGTGAAGTAAAATGAAGATAGCTCAATTAGGAGATAAAAACCAGTTAAACTGTGATAAAACTTGTTGCTTCTTTTTTTGTAATTTATAGAATTTTAAAATAGTTTCTTCTCTGGTATGAAAATAATTTATACCCCCCAATTTTATGATATACAAAATCAACCTGTTTTTGACAGTTTTCATTGTATTTCACTACCGTAACTATTACACAACTGTGGCCACCAGCCTTTTATTTTTTATTTTATTTTTTTTTTACTTTGTTTAAATTGAGAATAGAGCGAAGCACTTTTATTCTGTACCTGTTGGAACATTTCCTTTCAAATATTCCTGAACAGAATAGTTGATCATTGGAGCTAAAATTGTGCTTCAAAATTTGCCAACTTCTTTTGAGCTTGTTCTAAGTTAATTGACTTTCAGCTGAGTACACTGCTGCTACTGAATGTTGAGAGCTGTGGAAGCCCTCAGAGCGTGCTTTTCCAGCTCAAAAGGTCAACTTTAACAGATATTTTCTGGCATTTTACTTGTGAGTGTCATTTGATTTGTCAGGTCTATACAGTGGCTTAATTAGCATGTTTTAGTCCTTAAGGTATTTGTTTTGGCTCTTTAAAGTTTTAGAATGTCAGTATTTCAACACCCTTGGATGCTACTTTTATTGGTGATGGTAAATGTAGTCAAATATTTTTTGAGGGGCTATAAATCACAGAGTAGCATTTGCTGCTCTAAGTGTTGTGAAGAAACAGATCCTCAGTTAAAAACATCTTTTCAGACTCTACTTGGTAATCTCTGACACCATGTATCATCTTTAGGTAATCGAGGGGTGATCATTCTGTATTGTTCTAAATTAGAACAAAGATTTACCTTATGCCTCCTTTAAGGGGGAAAAAAGCAAGACGGAAGTATTTAAGTTGTGTTTATAAGAGTTCCTTGGCTGGGCGTGGTGGCTCGTGCCTGTAATCCCAGCACTTTGGGAGGCCGGGGTGGGCAGATCATCTGACATCAGGAGTTCGAGGCCAGCCTGGCCAACATGGTGAAACCCCGTCTGTACTAAAAATACAAAAATTAGCTGGGCGTGGTGCTGGGTTCCTATAATCCCAGCTCCTCAGGAGGCTGAGGCAGGAGAATCGCTTCAACTCAGGAGGCAGAGTTTGCAGTGAGCCACTGCACTCCAGCCTGGGTGACAGAGTGAGACTCTATCTCAAAAAAAAAAAAAAAAAAAAGTTTAAGTGGGTAGTAGAATTTACTAAACCCTTATGTACACTAGGTTTGTTACTTTAGTTTAGGAATAAGTTCTTGGGATTAAGTTTCAATCAAAATACTAGGAAGGTAGCCTACTGAAAGTAATCTTACAGCTTTTAGCTTAGAATATTGTTACACTTGGGTTCAAATTCCAGCTGAGCCACTTAATTTGTGTCGTGGCCTGTGTGGACTTTATGAAACTTCAGTTTCTTTCATAAAGTACCTAGCACACGGGTACTGTCTCTCTTTCCTGTCCTCTTACCAGTTAATAGTTAATATCCATTGAGTTGCATGACAGTTGCAGACTTTTTTTTTCCCCCCATAGGTGTAAACTAGTTTTTGAAAAACATCTTGAAGTAGATCTGTTGTCCTAGAATTCTTAGAGTTTGTCATGATGTGGGAAGAATGCAGAGCTCATATTCCATTCTTTGCTTTCTAGGTTATTTGACCAACATAATTGATTTTCCAGGGGTGGAACAAAGTAAGAATAGAAAGTACAAGGCAGGACTTGGGAGCCCAGAATGATGATTAATGATATTACACCAGCCTTTATGAATTAGAGCACTGGAGTGTGGAATTATTGCTCTATGTGGTATTGTGTAAATGTTTCAGAATGAATTAGCTTGACTTAATATATGAAGGCACTCTCAAGTGAGCTTCCCGGTGGACTATTACTGGGCTTCGAAGGTCAGCAAGTTGTTAAATTGAGCCATGAAGTATTGGTTAGATAAAAGCTGTGGCTTATTTTTACTTTTATTGACATCATCTTCCTTAAGATGAATATCCCTTTAATATAAAATGCAAATACTATACTAAATATTCTCATTTTATTAAATAAGATGTCCAAGTCTAGATGTACAGAGACCTGGGTTTTGGGATCTTCAGAAACCTAGTGTTCCTGCAGTGTTAGCAGATCAGAAGGCTGAGGAAAAGAATTCCCTTTGTTTTCTCTTCTGTTGAAATAGTCACTGAAAACATTTAAAGCATTGCTTCATTCAGTCATCACAGACTTTACAGATTTCAGTTTGTGTGTATGGGGGAGGGGGCAGTTTCTATGAGGGTATGGTTAACTTAGCAGATGCAATTTTACATCTTGTTTTCCTTTTTTGTTAAATCCTTATGCATATTGTGAATTAGAGTTTATTTTTAGCTCTTAATGAGTTCTTTTCTCATCATTGTACTTTTTGTTGGAACTCTGTTTTGTACATACTGCTTCGATTTTTGTAGGGAAAATGTGTATGGCGTACAAGTCCTCTATCCACCACTCCCCAACTCCTGTCCTCTAGCTCAACAAAAATTTGCATTTCTTGGTGAGGGATGATAGACTTGAATGTTTTTTTTTTTTTTTTTTTTTTTTTTTTTTTTTTTTAACCTTGTGGAGTAGATCTGGTGGTGTCCTTGACTCTTTACAACCTGTTTGACCTTTGGACTTAATATTGAGAAAGTCAAATCCTCCTTTTAAAGTTGAAGGGAGGCATAGCTGCATGTAAACTGGTAAATCAGGATCATTGCACTATTTTCAAGGTCACTGGAGCCTGAGAGAACAGTTTTATTTCCTAACATATTTTAATGCTTTAAATCCGGTCTCAAGGAGTTGCCTTCAAGGGTACCGTCTTATGAATCCTTCTTTCTAAACCTGGTACTAGGCCATGGGAGCTTTTTTCATTCCACTTAAATGAATTGTAGTTTGCTCTTATTCTACTTTAAATGTATCTAAACATTTTGAACAGAAATGAGAGACTGATTATGGTATATCAAATCAATTGGCATCTTCTCATGTAGACAAGGGCTCGCCTAAATGACTTCCCAAATCCTAACTCTAAAATTGTGACTTTTCTTTCTTTTGTGAACCTGAGTATTAGGTGAGCTCTTTTTAAACATGGTGCCAAGTGATTTTGCCATATATGGTGCAGCCAGTGTATACAGAATGATTTGGGATGTAGTATCTTAAAATCTCACAATGTTATACCAGGTTTGTTTTTAGACTCTCATATTCTTTATTATTTGTGGACCTTTATTTTTACAGAGGTAAGCCCATTTATACATATTCCAATAAGATTAAAATACAGAATTGTTAATACGGATTTATTACTGTGTTTTATATTAATATATTTATTTTTTAAGTGCTGGAAATCGGGAGCCTTTGCAAAAAGGCATGATAACATTCCGTTATATCTCCAGCTCTGGAACATTCAAAACTAGTCCTGATGTGATACTTAAAAGTGGAATATGGAATCTTCTGGGATTAATTTCTTACTCTATTTGATATATTAGTTCTCTGAAGGTTTATGGAAAACAGTATATTTGGACATAGCCATCAAAGTAAGGAGGATGTCTAATATTCTTTCCTGGCCTTTATAGCTGGACAATGGACTTTTAAATTAAGAGTCTCTTTTTTCCCCCCTTTTTAAGACAGAACCCTTGGAGGCCACTGTGTTCACGACCAGTGACTGCTTGAGACTGGATTTATTAAATGGACCTATGTTAGTATAGTGAATAACAGCTCTTAGGTAATTTTGGGTAGTTGTTAGTAGGCACCAAAGGAGGAGAGGTGAGCCTTAGTTGCTCTATAGGTTATAATAAAAGAAGGTCTCAAGCCAGATCCCACCACACATAGATACCTCTATCTAGCAAGCAGGACCAAAGTGATGGATAAGCCTTTTCTGAGAGCTTGGTAAAGTTCCACTTCTCTGTTCTTTTTTAAGTGCTTTGAACACACCTTACATGAAATGTTCACCGAAGGCTGACAACATCCCAAAAGTCGTGTTCTGCACCCTCACTTTGCATCATGCAAAAAGAAATCCCTTTAAACAAAGACTGAAGCCCAGGACCATTTAATATTTAGGGGTTCTCTCCGTAAAGATATAACCACCTTGGATTATGCCACCTTGGATTTTTGTGCCCTGTTTATACAAAGGTGGGAAGTGTCTCTAAAGTAATTTAACCCATCTGCATGTCTTGAATTCCTTTAATTTTACCAGTAAGACCCCATTTCTAACATGCATTATACTAATTAACAAATAACTGGTTTACAGAACAAAACTGTATTTTGACGTCCATTAGGTGAATCAGCAGAGAATTGGTTGTTGATTTAGGTATGGATAATATGTTGGCTTACACTAGTCACTTGAATTTTAGCCTACTTGTATTATACTAACTAATCCTGGATTGTGCATTAATTATAGTATGTTAGATGACCCACAATTAAAGCTTAAATGGCTGTTGAACACATGTCCTCAGGTTAATTCTAAACTTTAAAAAGAAATGTTTTTATTGCGGCAAAATATAAAATTTATCATTTGAACCTTTTCAAGTTTACAGTTCAGTGACATTAAGCACATTCAGAGTATTATGCAGCCATCACCATTATCCATTTCCAGAACCTTGTGGTCATCATCCCAGATGGAAACTCTGTAACCATTAAACAGTAACTCCTCACCCACCTCCTTTGCTCCCAGCCCTTGGTAACCATTATACTTTCTGTCTATGAATTTGCCTATTCTCGGTACCCCGTATAAATGAAATCATAACAACATTTGATGTACCAAAGTATTTTGAAAGTAAACTATGATGATTGTTCTCAGGAGATACTAGTTTTTTCCCCTTGGGCTATAGACTCTTCTGTATATTTTATTTCCCTTCCTCTCCAAGTGGCTTTAGTGACCAACCCCTCCCCCTGAAATAAATAGCCTGTCTTCAAATTTAGTTCATGCCACATTCCCCATAAAAGAAACATCCAATTAAAATACTGAATTTGTGCAATATTTTGCCAGATTGCTGACTACTTGCAGGGACTTCATCTTACCCCCTTTGTAGTTGTTCAGCCTGATTTCAGGCTTATTTTCTTCTTTTGAAAATTACCTTCAATCTCTGTCACTCCCCGTCTACTGGCAAGTCACCTGGAGGAAGAGGCAGTGGTGTAAGTACGGTAGGTCAGAAAGAAGAACCCAGGTAGTTTTGCTCCCTAGGAGTCTCCTCTGCCTTCATACTTTTCTGCTCTTTTCTCCCAGAGAGTCAGAGCATCCAGGGACAAACATCCCTGTGGGGTCTTGGGACACAGGACACAGTGTGCAACATCCCCAGACTTCTTGTTACCTCACTTCATCCTCTGCTGAGCACTTGAAGAAAATCTTGGCAGAAAGCTATTCCTCAATCAGAGTCAAAGAGCGAAGAGTTAGAAATTCTCTTCCGTAGTTTTAGTTCTTCCATTTTTTCCTCCCCCTTCCCTAATACTCTCCTCCTACCCCTCAAAGAAACCCCCCATGAATATAACAGTCAACCACCCAACCAAAAACCCACAGGACAGAGCCACTTTTTTTAGACCACTGGAGCAATTATTGTAGTTAGAGAAGAGTTAAATATCTTTCTGAAGCAACCTTGGGAGACAGATGCTGATGTATGTTGAAGCTAGAGGCAGGTGGTTTGTGGCCTATTTCTGCCTTTGCATTATTTCAGATTCTGTTACTGAGTAGAACAGTCCTTTAAAAAAAAAAAATTTAGGTCTTATATCTTGGCCTCCTGCCTTCTCTGTTGGCATCAGCCAAATGCATGTTGGCTGCAAGTACATCATTCCACACTTAGTGACTGGATTTATTTTCAGACGTTGGTTATTGACAACTGAAAAGCAATTTCCTGTGTTGGGGCTTAACAGAAAGCCTTCCCTGGGTTGTAAGAGTTTAATGAAAAAGGCGAATACTTCGTGGTTAAAGTCTTAATGCAAGCTTTGTGTGGACTTCTCCCCACTGCCTGCTTTGCACTCATGTTTGTAGGGAGTTTCCAAAAGCCTGTGATTTGAGATGAAGAAGGTGTTCTACCTCTGGAGCTGTAAGGTCTTGTCTTGACTAAAGATGACTCAAGCTTAACCAGTTGTTCAGCAGTCTTTGTCTGAGCTTTGGGTGTGCTGGAGAATATCAGCCAGTGTTAAGTTATTGATTTCAAGTGGTGACTGTTGAAGAGAACCTATGTCATGAAATACAGTAGTCCTCCCATTATCAACAGTTTCGCTCTCTGCAGTTTCAGTTACTTGTCATCAACCATGGTGTTAAAATATTAAATGGAAAATCCCAGAAATAAACAATCCATAAGTTTTGAGTTGCTCACCTTTCAGAGTATCATGATGAAATTTTGCACCTTCCTGCCCAGGATGTGAATCATCCCTTTGTCCACGTCATCCATGGCTGTACATGTTCACTGTCCTTCAGTCACTTAGAATCCATCTTGATTAACAGATCGGAAAAAAAAGTGGTGTATGTTATATTGGATTCAGTACCATCTGTGGTTTCAGTCATCCACTGAGGGTCTTGTAACCCCCAAGGATAAGGTCTGGGGTGGAGGACTACTGTACTAGGCTAGTGGAACTTCTTGTGGTGCACCTCATGGTTCAAGGGAGGTAGAGAAGGAGGGAATTGTCATACTGTGAAGGTGGAATGCGGAATGCAAGATGTTCTAAATTGGTGCTTGTTTTGTTGAGCTGAGATGTAGAAGTATAGTCTGGTTCGCTAAGATTTGTTGATGATTTCATTTGATGGTTAATATGTGATGCAGTCATTTATTTGAACAGAAAGAGAGGCTTTTTTTTTTTTTCCAGTTTACATGGAAAGATTTCTAAGGATGTTCATGGATCCAAGACAGACTTGTCTCAGTCTTTCATTTCATCAGGATCCTTCCATATTGGAGAAATCTCTTAGTATATATCCGATGGGAAAAAGCTAATTCCAGAAGCCAGTGGGGCTGGTCCTCTCTGTGCCTGGCTTCCTATAGGCAAGCAGCCAGTAAGGAACTCTACCTAGTAAAGTCAATTAGGCATTTTCTCTCAGGACCCAGGGTTTTAAGGAAGTGACAGAAGGATAAGATGGTGATGATGACTCACCTCTCTGTTCTGAGGTGGGGATAGTTTTACTTCATACTACTTAACTCCTTGAAGTCTGGTTCCCAGCCCTTACTCATTCTGAAAACCCTCTGTGACTATTCCAATGTGTTTCTTTGTGCCAGTTAGCTATAGTCAGTGTACAATCTAGAACTCCATTGAAACAATTTTTATGTAATTCATATTTTTTATCTTTTTCTATCAGTGTTTTTCAACTCAAAAGTAAGCTTATTAATTTTTATTGGTCTCAATTTGACTATAAGAGAATAACTTTTGTAATTGGTTAGAAGCCCCTGTTGTGAACTCGCCATAGCTATTGGTAAAGGAGTTTGTCTGTTATGAGAGGTATGTACTCGTATGTATGCATATTTTGTAAATAAAGTCACTTGTCAGTGTCTTTCAAACAATTTACTCATACTTGTGTCACATTGTTAATGTTGGGGGAAAGCAAAGTTTGAATTTAATTATGCAAAATAGTAGGTACAGTGAAGATACTGATCCTCCCTTCCAAGTCACCTCTTGTGATTTCCTCCCCCTTGTGATTATGTTTCTTGGGCACTACTTTGCTCCCTGAGTGTGAGCAAGAACAACCTGAAGAATGACTGAGATGACCACCAGCAGTAGCATTCACACAGCAGGTCTTTTTGGATGTTTCGTCTCTAGCTTTTAATCTTCAGGGGTCGGTAACGTTTGGCGACTCCCATTGCTTTTAGTAACTAAGGAGAGCCATATATCTTGTGGAAAAACAGATTTGCCTGTGAATGACCTGCATTTATCTCCTCTGCTTATTTAATGGTCATTTCTTTAAAACCCTTTTGGTTTCCAGCCATGTAGGGACATATGTATGCTTACAGGCATTAAATTTCTGTGTCCTATGGGATAAGAAGTATATGTCATCATTAGGTTTTTGGACAGTCTTTGGTTCTCCTTGAAGAGATTCAGGTCTTGTTTTACCTTTATTTGCAGTTTGTTTTCTTCCCCAGCAAGTAAGTCATTGATGGTGAATCATAAATGCAATTGTTCAGAAACGAATCTAGTCAATTTTATGTTCTTCTTTGCAGCCTGTTAAGATATTTGTGTACACCTAAAGGATTTGAATGGGATATCTGTTCAGGTGGCTGTAAGTGAAAATGTGGTGGTGGGTAGGGCAGGGGAATGACACGGCCAAGATACTACCAGGTTATAGAGGATTACACAGAAAATCTTTGTATAACATCTTAATACAGCTATAGATTCTACATTCAGAAAACATACTTCTTTGGGGATTGTAAAAATCTACCATAGCTCCTGGTTATTTGATTTGTATTTTGTTTGTTTCTTGAGACAGAGTCTTGCTCTGTCACTGCCCATGATGGAGTGTGGTGGTGTGATCACAGTTCACTGAAGCCTCAACCTCCCAAGCTCAAGTGATCTTCCCACCTTGGCCTCCTGAGTAGCTGGGACCGCAGACATGTGCCATTATGCCCAGTAATGTATTTATTTTGTAGAGACAGGTTCTCCCTGTTGTTGCCTAGGCTAGTCTTGAGCTCCTGAGCTTAAGTGATCCTCTAGCCTCAGACTCCCAAAGTGCTGGTATTTGGGAGCCACTGTGTTCAGCCTGTTTTTGTTGTTGTTGTTTGTTTGTTTTGAAAATAATTTTTTTTGCTTCATTTTCTTTAAGTCTTAGATTACAGTGACAGAGAATGCAAATAAAGGAACAAATTAGCTTTGTAGGGAATAATGAGATCAAATAAGTTCTAATTCCTTTAGTATTAGATTTAATTATTACTTTTTTTTTTTTTTGGAAGGGGGTGCACAAGAAGGATAAAGAAGCCCAAAATAGTATAGTAGGCTTTTGTGTTAAGATCCATTTCAGTATATATATGTTTTCTTGCTAGAAAATACTCTTGCTTGAGAAAAATAAGTTTAGTAATCTAAGTAGAATACCTTAATAATGTTGTTGTCAATTAGGATAACTAGAATAAGCACTTAATAGGTTATATTCTATTTGGGTATGGGGGCTAGTAAGTGATCTGGCAGCATACATATTTCAAGTTTTTCCCCAAATAAAGGAGATTAGTTTATAATATGTAACTATTGTGTTCCTTCATTATAAATAGGAAGGAAGAAGTTTTCAGCCACAAAATAGGAAAACTCTTGACAGCATAGGCTATTCAATATTGGAATGAGCTGAAAAACTAGTTTAGTGAAACGTTCATTTCTTCAAGTGGTGTACTTATAATTGAATACCTAACATTTTGTATGGCATTCTACATTGTAGGAAGCTCTTTAACAAGACTGATTCTAACATGCAGATCAAAATCTATTTGTGAAACTTAAGGTGGAGATGGTGGAATCATAGGTGGGGGCGAGCATCAGAGAGTACCTTTAGTGCAGTTTCTTTTCCCACAGATGAGATACCAATCTCAAATTCATAAGGCTAGTTAGCTGGAGGCCTTAAACTCCTAACCTCCTTTTCCTTAGGGCCTCCTTTGTGGTAATAAGATGGATTCTTCTAATCCACTTGTCTTTGCCTTCATCTTAAAATGTGTTTGCCAAGTGGGCATGTAATGTGGCCCAAATAGCTGAGAAGCTCTGTGTATAGAAGTTACTTCCCACATCAGATGGTCCTTCATATTGTTTAATCTGGTGCCATAAAAACATAGCGCCTTCCCCAAGAGTGGGTCTCAGATATGTGAATAAGCAAATTGAGTAACTTCAGTCACAGCAGATTAAAGAAAGCATCACATTAAAAGTTTTTAAGATGAATTAAAATTGAAGTGTTGTTGAACAAGATTTTTTTTAACCCTCTACCCTGTTACACATTTAAAAGTACTTGAGATAATAAAACGGTAATATGTTAAAATTGTGTTTAGGATCTTCCTGTTTCATAGGAAAGACCTGTCCAGAATTAGCAGCAATAGTCAGGTGTACTAAGTTGCTGGGTATATGATTTAGATAGTTTGTTTTTAATATACTTTAAAGTCAGTGGTAAAAGACAAGCCTCTGTGCTCTGCTCATTTGGCAGTGAATCATTGTCTAGGTAAAATCATTTTAGCAAAGTCTTCCTCAAAGTGTCCGTGAATTTTAAATTTGGAGGATTACAATAGCTAATCACTTCAACTTTTAAATGAGGTGATTTGGGAAGAAATGCTCATGTGTGATATGAATGTGGCAATTGTGGGAGCTGCACCATTTTGTACTTCTCTTTAGGAGCCATCTGTTAATTGGTGGGCAGGTTGCCCCGTGGTCTCAGAGTGGCTTGCTGTAGCCTAAGCTGTCCCTGAGCAAAAGCAAAATTGGTATTTATTTCTGTCAGGGTACCTCTTTGACTTAATTCGTAGCCATGGTTCCCATCTGACCCATAGCCTTTACAACTTTAACCATATACAGCTCAGTTTCCTCTGTGGACTGTGTTCTATTGGGATTCGTTTTCTTTATTGCTTCAGAGAGAGTGTTCTTGAGGTTTTTGAAGCTGTGTCTGTAGTATTTAAATAGGTTTCCTTTAAACTCAGCATTTATACCCCCACCAGCCCAAACACCATCAGTCTGGGGATTTTTCCTAAGCGTATAAAAGTCAGTGCTGTGTGTGACTATTTTAAGTTTAGAGGAAGGAAAGAAAAATGTTCCTCAGACCCTCTTGATTAACTACCTCTTCATTAACTATAAACTAAGCAACATGTCCTGTACCAAGAGAAGGAAAATCGTATGTTATTTATACTTAATCCTTGTGTTGACTGGGGAGGATGGATGTCCTTTGGAAATTTACTTCCTTTGTGTTTGCTAAAAATATCTCTAATTTAATTCTGCTCTTTCTTTTTGATATAAAAGGAATTACAGTGGACAGTTTCCCCCCGGTGGAAGGGTTGTACATACCACTTTATAGCAGATACTTTGCGATCAGTACACATAAGGTGAAATGTGTTTTTACTTTATTGAAACATCTGATCATGTGATGCTACCCAATATTCCCTTCTTAATGACTCAGCTTCCCTCCCTCGCCCACTCCTTTCTAACTTGATGTCACCATATTATATGTGAAGGACATAGGTATGTGCGTGCATTCACAAGGCATGTGTAATTTTGCAATTGCAGCTCAGAGTTAAAAATAAGTTTCGTTAACACTTGCTGTAGTTTTTCCCCACTTATGGTAGTTATTAACACTTTGTCCACTGATAATAGCAGCTTAACTGGGTCTGGGGGGTGGGCAGAAAGAGTTTTCAGGTACTTGTTTTTACAGCTATGTAAAGGAGGTCTCAGGAAATCATAAGCCCTCCCAGATGTAGTCATCTTGGGTAAAGTAGCTTTTTGATGGTTGGGGTTATCCATCTCAGTTTTATAGTGCAAGAATATTTGCAAGGCTGCTGAGTTGGTGTGTTGTATTAATCTCTGGGTATTATGGTTCAAAAGGTTTCTTGCCTTCTAGTTAGTTTTACGAAGGCAAGACGTTACCATGCCAAGAAAGTATGGATCCTCCTGGGATGCAAGGAGTTGCTAGGTTTCAGTCCTGGCCATTACTCTAGAAGGTCTGTAACCAAACCCAGGTTCAGCTGCCTGCCACTTGAAAGCCAGAACACCAGAGGCAAGGATTGGTGGAAGGAAAAGCAGTTTTAATGGGAGCCAGCAAACTGAGAAGATGGTAGACTAGCATTCTAAAGTACCATCTTCGGTTTAAAAATTTACCATAGGGCTTTCAAAGGGAAATTTGGTATGGGAGACATGCAGAAGTGGTACAGGACCTGTGTGTCTTGTTCAGTGGTTCTCTTGGGTGTCTGAGGGTCTGACTGGCATTATCTTGACTTTGGTTCATTGGTGGTGGACTAATTATGACTCCTAATCATGAGGATTTTGCAGTGGGGACTCTTCCTGGTTTGTTTTAAGATTAGCCTCTGAGATTTCTTAAGAGTGTGGTAGATAAGCATGGATTGCCTGAGGGGAGTGTCTAGAGAGGGAAGGAATGAAGAGGTGAGAGGGAAGGGAAGAAAGAAAAGGAGGTGATTTCTAACACCGAGGTCCCTAGTTACAGTCCTATATCTGCATCTGCTCAGTGATTGTACCAGGCTACTAAGGTGACTGTCCCTGGGTCCCTCGTGTGCCTCTTTCCTCATTGTGCCTCAGGGCTTGGTGCATCCTGCAGTTTGCTATAAACCTTCACATGGGCCAGCCTTGCTCCCAGGATGAGGGGGTCAGCTTGCTTACCTCTACATAGACGCCTTATGTTCAGCGTAGCATGTCTTTGGTCTGACTGTCTCGTTTATACTTCTTTACAAATTTGTTCTTCTCCATGTTCCTATTTCGTTAATTTGTTTGTCAGGAAACACCTGAATTTCATCTTTTCTGTTTTAACACACTAAAGAGTTCTCTTTTTCAAGCTGGTCCTGGTTAAGCCTGAAACCCCTGCAATGCACTTTATGTATTTCACGTTCATTAGGTGCCTGCATCTCCGTTGTTTACTGTGTGGGGCTTAAAATTTTTGAGCATCTTAGAGGGCAGAGACCATGTGGTATTGATCCCATCTTTTTTCCACTGCTATGAAATCATGCTATGCGTATGAAAGCATTTTAATGCAATCTGCTGAGGAGAGAAGTGTCTTGTGTGGGAGACTGTTTTGGCAGTAGCAAACATGTTTGGCTTTAGCCATAAGAACTGCTTTCTGAGTTTGGAAAAGGAGTATGTAAATCAAGGCCCATTTTAAATGGATCTTTTTATAATGCAGATACCTCTCATCTATCTGTTTTGTAATGATGGATTTGTTTCGGGGACTTAAGTGGTTTGTGCACCTGCAGGATGTCCTTCCTTTTCTTTCAGGTCTTTTTTTTTTTTTTTTTTTTTCCTTTCATAGTCTCTTGGATGGCTTAAGAAAGAATTGACGTTCCAGTCAATTTATTTCATGACAAAGAACAAGAAAAATACAGATGTATTTGGAGATTATAAGTATTCTGATTGGAAAGATGTAAGCTTTGGATGTACAGGACTCTGCCACAAAATAATTTCCACACATGACCGAAGGCAGTAAAGTGTACGCTTTCGAAAGGCTGAGTTTGGAAAGGTTGATTGTGGCGTGAAAACCTAACTGCTCCCTTGCGCTAGCTGTGTGTGCCTTTGAGCAAGTTAAATTAGCGACTTTGAACCCCCAGCTTTGTCTGTAAAATGGATACAGGTGTATTTACATGTAGTCTTGTGGTGAGAATTAAATGTGACATATGTAATGTAAGGCTCATAGTTGCTTGATAGTTTAGTTTGGCAGTGGCCTGTTGACTTCAAGACAGGTAGACATAGCATTTATGGGGCAGTGTGAATGGGCATTTTTCCCCAACAGACTTGCCTTTTCATACTGGAAGGTTTGGACTGGTGAACTTTTAACTTTTGGGTGAGAGAGGGATTTTTTTAAGAAAAATGTGTTCAAGAAGAAAATTTATCTCTAACAAGAATTTTTTTATCACGTGGACTTGGTGAGTTTGGTAGAGACTAATTTTATAGTTTTCAGTCCTTGGCAAAATGGGGAGCTCTCCATGGTGGTTTGCAGGACTCTGACACAGTTTCAAAACAGGCGCTGATCTAATTATAGTGCATAGGGCCTTTAATTTTTTTTTCTCGTATCAGAATTAAAAAATGATCTCTTACAGAGAGAAAAACACATTAAGAAGCCATACTGCCTCTTGATGTACTGCTTAGTGGGAGGGGTGTGTGTGTGTGTGTGTGTGTGTGTGTGTGTGTGCAGGCACAAGCAAGAGTGCATGTTTGTGAAGATTGACACCAGCTGGTCGCACAAGCAACAGCAGATGCCCTTTTTACTACCACAGTTAACTTGTTTTCCTCTACCACAATACTATTTTGAGGAATACAGTTCCTTTGCCTTCATCCTAAATGATACTTACTTGAACAACTCCATTGTCTTTTAAGTAAACACAAGATAAAGCAGATAATATAAGACTGTGTGTGTGTTGGGGGAGGGGGGTGGCGGATCTGTATAGAGTCATTTATAATTAACAAAGAAATGAGAAAGTTGCAGCAGACCCAAACCTTTAATTGAAAGTAGATTGGACTAGCCCAGAGTTGTTAATGTTCTAACCTTTTTTGAACTGTCGAGTGTGACTTTCAGGCTATCTGAAGGTATTTTGGCATTTGCTCTATCCTGGTGGCAGCTCCAGTGTTTGAAGGTAGAACTGCTGACCTATCTTTTAGAGAAACTACCTACATCAATAAGTAATGAGAACCGCCTTTTGTTTTCATTGTGGTGAGCTTACACTATCTCAGTCACTTCCTTTCGAGCTGGAGAACCTGCCTTCAGGTAGAGTCTCATCCTGTGTATTGTAGAGGAATTGGTTTATTTTTCTACTGCAGATAATTTTTCCGAATCCTCCTGGTCTTGGATGCAAGACATCTTTGTGTACCCGGTGTAATACTTGGCAAGAATTTAGAGGATTTAATATGCTGTTTCTGTTCTCAATAGTCTAAGACTGAATTGTGTGGGAGTTCTTAATGTTGTCTGAAAATGTGATATATTAAGAACCCACAGTTTCGCCAACTTAAGCAGGGTCATGCTGCATTGCCAGCAGATTCATAATTACTGGGACTGGAACTGTAGGAAAATAGAGCTCTACCAGTTGCATAATCAGGGGACAGATACGGCTATTAAAATTAACTTGAAGGGAAAATGCCCTGGTGCTGAGGACGTTAACCGCTCCCTCTAGAATTAGGCTGCCTAGGTAATATTTACCAAACGATCACTATTTACAACTTTGATTGCAGCAGAAAAGTTATAAACTCTTCTATATTAGCTCCATGTGTCTGTAAAGTCCTGAAAATCATTTAGAAACATTGGGGCCTTTCAGTCTCAGGCCAGCTTTATTAGCATTTGGGTGGAAGATGAGTCTTCGAGTGAGCCATCTGTTTTCTGTATTATGTGAGTGTCTAGGTTGAATTCTCCATCCTTGTGATAATCCCTGGTAATGTCCTTTGGGAAGCTGGTAGAAATGCTCCCAGCTTTCAGGAAGGCTGGCTTGGACTGTAGTAATGGGATCTCAGCAGCCCTCCATCTCACAATTTGATCTTACTCATTAGAGGGCAGCAAGGGGGACCTGTTTAACTTGACCCACGTTAACTTGAGTGTTTAAATGGAACGACCTGCTGCATCTGGCATGCTACATTTGAGGAGACTCGGGTTAAGTCAGGAATTAAAATGTGGAGAAAAACGTGTCTAGAGAGAATTGCATCCCTCTGTTCTAAGATTCTCTCAAACCTTTTCCCTGCTGTGTGGTACCCACATGATTTTGCTGTGTATCAAATCTGAGATACTAAGAAAGCTCCTTTGCAAAGTCTGGTGCAAGTTGCTTTGGTGCCAGAGTTGCAGTGCACAGCCTGTCTGAACAGACACACATAATGAGTGCCCAAGAACAGTAAGTCCATCGGAAGAAATACAACATATTTGCAACTTCATTGTGTGTTTGAGGAAGGAGAGAGGAAGGATATTAGGAAGGAACAGGGTCTTTATTAAAAACAAAAATTTTCCCCCCTTGTAATGAAAACTTGTTTTTGCAAATCAAATTATTTGCTTTTGTTGTTGTTGTTGTTAAGGCATGCAGTTTAATGCTGTATTAGGGTTGTGTTTGGAGAAAGCAAATCCTTCCATTTTGCTTTTAAAAGTATTGCATTTTTAAACCTCAGGTTGCAAATCTTGCTTGACAGAGAGGACCATAGTGACCTGTTTCTGCTAACTGTGGGATTTGAAAAAGACCCACACTGCTTTTATTCTTCTATTTCATAAAACATTACTACTGCTCTAAATGAAATAATAGATACACATCAATCAGTGTAGTCACCTTTTATTGTTGATTCAACTACCAGGTTTTTACAGAATTCACTCTGCATTTTATTTGACTTGTACATGAATAGTCTCGGCAGACTTAATTATATTAGTGAAAAAGTACTTTCAACAAAATTATATGCTGACATCCCGTAATTCATACTTACAGATTTGTGAAACAGATTTATGTAAATCTATCAAATTACTCTAGATGACATTTTTTAAAATTGAGACTTCATCTTAATGGTATTTGTAGAAATTTTTCATATGAACAATTTTACACGAACTATTTAAAACTCATATGACTTCCTTATGAAGGCAGAATACTATAGCATTTCAGCATCTTGCCTCCACATGTTCTGTAATCCATCTGGTACAATGTAGGGACATGAGAAACATGTTTATAAGGGCAACTGTCCTAAACCACAGGCTCCTAGAGGGCAGATGCTGCTGTTCCTTCATTTGTTGTTCATTCAGTCCTTCACAGAACATTTAATGATCTGTCTTAGGGTCCTGTTTGTCAGGAACTATGTTCTGCTTGCCCTTGCTCGGCAGTCTAGTGAGGGAGCATCCAAAACCCCAGGCATACATAGCAAGATAACGGAATAATATAAGAAGCTGTGGGAGGACTAGACAGTGTGCATCGGGGAAGGGGCAAGTTGTGGCAGGAAATGACTTCAGATAGTCTCAAAGGATACATGGGAGTTGACTAGTTGGAGAGCTGTGTTCCAGACCTAGGGTGTATGTGTAGGAGTGGTGGAAGATGAGCAAAAGTAGAAGTGAACACAAAACTGACAGTGACTGGAAACCAGAGTATGGTTAGATTTGTGTTTTAGGAAGTTCTCCTGGACAGTATTTTGGTGGAGGATGGCTGTTTTTGGAATTAACGGGAGTCTAAGCAAGGGGTGTCCTATTAGGATAGTGTAGCAATAATCAGGGCCAGGATAATACAGAACCAATGCTAATGCAGACAAAGGACTGATTTAGATGGTAGAACTGGCAGAATGTGATGCATGTATGGCAGAACTTGGAATGGAATAAGTCTTGCACATCTTCACTGTTAGACTTGAGCTAATTCCTTCAAGCCTTGGATCAAATGTTACCTGCAGAATGGGGCCTGCTCTGACCACTGTATTTGAACAGCAGCCCTGCCCCTCCCCTCCCCACTCTCATCCCCTGCTGCTTTTTTTCTCCTTAGCTCTATTTTCTTCTAATACCCTGTAGAATGTGTTTGTATCTCCACTTGTCAGAATATAGGCTTTATGAGAAAGAACTTTTTCTCTTTTGAATTCTCAAGGCCTAACAAAAAGTATGGTTCCCATAGTTATTGAATGCTTATTTTACATGAGAAATTTGTAGGGTGACTCTTGTTTTTTGGTGTTTTTTTAATACAAAATTTTATTTTCCACAATTTTGTGTTGAGGGTCTCGTTTAATATTGGTTAGATAAAATTAATGTATCTTTTAATCAAGAATTAATCAATGTCTGTTGCCTTTACCTTTAAACCTGAGGGGGTAATTTGATTTTTCTGAACATTGGTAGTAATTTAAAATAGAAAAGACTAAATAAAGTGACCTTTGAATGAAAGAGGTCCAGAAGATTGTGTATTTCTAATTAAAATATACAATTAAAATTTTAATTAAAGTAGGGTATTACAAGCAATGTAGGTGGCAGGGGAATGGCTGATGCTTTGAATTACGCACAGTTTGGGATAAATTGGCGTTTACTGGGTTTCCCACAGTAGCACTCTGCCACTAAACGGGCTGTCTTCCTGTTTTCCTCTCCTTGCTCTGACCCCTGTGCTCAGTAGTCTTTGGTCCTCTTCAGAGGCCTGTGGAGTGCTTCAGCTCTGTGATATAGATCCCTGGACCATGATTTCTACCAGCCTGTTTATAACTGTTTGCGTTGTGCCAGGAGCATTTTATAAGCTATTTTTCTATCTCTTGTGAAGAGGGATTTCTTTTCTGTGGCATATATGTTAGATTAAAAAGAAGGGTGTAAAACAAAAGGCATTCATACACCATAGTGCAGCACAGAATATAACAAAGTTCTAGAATCCGTACCAAGGCAATTAGAATCAAGACTTGGGGCCAGGTACGGTGGCTCACGCCTGTAATCCCAGCACATTGGGAGGCCGAGGTTGGTGGATCAGTTGAAGCCAGGAGTTTGAGACCAGCCTGGCCTACATGGTGAAACCCTGTCTCTACTAAAAATACAAAAAGTAGCTGGGTGTGGTGGTGCATGTCTGTAATCCCAGCTACTTGGGAGGCTGAGGCAGAAGATTCGCTTGAACCCAGGAGGCGGCTGTTACAGTGAGCCGAAATTGTGCCACTGCCCTCCAGCCTGGACGACAGAGAGAGAGACCTTGTCTCGAAAGAAAAAAGATTCGGATTAATGGTTTTGAATATTCTTAAGAACACGTGACCACAGGTAGCTTTTGAGAATAGCTGAGGACACATGGCGTTGACCCTATTCTTTATGTTCAGTTACCAGGCAAAGTTTTTAGCGTTTAAAGACTTTTTTTTTTGAAGAGCCTTAGCTTTGTCATTCTGGTCAGAACAGTCTTTTAATCATGTTGGTTTCCATAATGGTTACACTTGGAATTTAAATGGAGCATTTTATAAAAATTTTTTAAAGAAATGAGTCTTAGTTTGGGGATTATCAGTATGCACATTCTAAATTCAGAGAGACTTGAAAAATAGGTTTGGATGATAAGGATAAATGTTGCTTGGTTTCCAAGACTTCCATTGTGGCCCATGACTGTTACTGATGAATACAAGAGTGGGAAAAGGGTAGGTTAGGTATTTTTTTTTTTTAATGTTTGCTTTGCTACTGCTTTTATTTTTAAAAACTGTGCAGTCACTTATCACCAGAAATATGCACTATATAAATAAGATGCAATTTATGTTGTCATAGGAATGAATAACGGCACAGAAATTCATATATAGTAAAAGTGGTATTTGTGCAAAAGGTACAGAAGTTTGAGATAATAGTCAGCCAAGAAGCATCTTTTGTGGTAAAAGTGTCAGAAGTGCCTGGTTACATTATTATTCAGGCATATTGGGTACAAACTAGTCCTGGGCTTATATGTAATATGCCTGAAGTCTCAGTTCAGGTATAAACTAGTTGTTAATTGAGTGGAGAAGAGCACAGCATTTGAGAGTCCTGACTTTAAGTCCTGACTTTACTACTTCCTCCCTGCCTTTTTGATTTGTAGAAGCTGATTGACCTTGCCAAGCTTCAGATATCATTTCTACCTTGTAGGAGAAGAATCTGAATACCGAACATGGTTAATGTGAAGCTACAATTAAACAGTAAAATACCATGTAGCTAAAAGGTGAGAATCGGGAGGCTTGCCTATCTTGGTATCATCTGTGATGCCCTTAATATATTTTAAACATCCAATAAGTATTTGCTGCCTTGATTACAGATTTTCACTGTGAAGTAATTTAAAGTTCTAACTCCCTTTTGTTACAGTGCCAACATTTTAATACACCAACGACGGTAGGTTTAGAAATACAGTCTTTTAATAGCAGATACCCTCTTTCATATTATTTTGCTCAGGGTAATAATACAGTTTTGCTTACCTCAAACATATTGTGAGTGGCACTCATCCTAATAATACCACTAGGCAAGTAAGAAACTTTTTACAAGGAGGCAGAGTCATTTGCGGATAAATATTTCTGAGTATAAACAACAGATATTAGGTAAATATTAGATAAATATTAGGTAAATATTTCTGAGTATCTAACAGATATTAGATATTTGACTCATCATAGCCAGTCATGATTGCTTGAGGGTGTCACGTGGAAGACCCATCTGATGGTTGGGTCCTGTGGTGGTGGTGGTGGTGGTGGTGGTAATACCTTTGGTTAAATAACATCAGTAAGTTTCTCATTCTTTCATTTAGCAAACATTTGCGTGTCTACAGCAGGCCCAGATTTAAGAGTTCAGAGGCCAGAGTGGGAAACAGCTAAGTAGGAAGTAAGCAAGACAGGTTTTTCACTTTACCCACTGATCTAATCTCAGCGGGCACTTCTGTGCCCCAGACTGACCTCAGGAGGCCAGTAAACTGTTTCTTTGAAGTAATAGGTAACTTGAAGATTTTAGAAGAAACACATCCATATGTATCTAAACAACATGGCTATGAAACGGCAGTCATCCCTACAAGACCTTTCTTAGACCTCCCAGTAGCCCCGTTGTAGCCCCACCGTGGTTCTCACCATTAAATGCAGTGATTTCTCAACATGGCGGCTGTACGTTAGTCACCAGGGTTTTAAAAAGCTAGTACCACTGCTTCACGACAGACTGATAAAATCAGAGCCCAAGGTGGGAGGATCGCTTGAGCCCGGGAGTTCAAGCATGGCCCAGCCAACGTAGTGAGATCTCATCTCATATACATACATATACATATACATATACATGTATACACACACGTATATGTGTGTGTGTATGTGTGTGTGTATATATATCTTTGGGAGTGGGATTTGGGGATCAGGGTGTTTTTGTTTTGTTTTTTTTTTAAAGCTTTCTGGATGATTCCATTGCAGTCAAGGTTGAGAATGCACTGGGGTTAGAAGCTGCTAAGATGCAGGAGGAGTAGTATCTATCAGTAGAAAGGGCAATTAGACTATGCGGATATAATTGATTTATTTTGTCATAGAATAGCAGTGTGACAAAACTATGATATGTTTGTGTTGCCCTTTTCTTTTTCTCTTATATTTGTAGCATCTTTTTTATTTAACTTTAAATGAATACACTTAAAATCTTTAACAGTAAGCTTGTTATTTTTTTCTCATGTTATCTTTTGACTAGGGTGATGATCTACTTTCATCATTAATAAGTATTTTCATCATTGCTTCAGCAACCTAGTTGGGTAGAAATTATCCTCATTTTAGAGACAAGGAAGCTGTGGTTCAGAGAGGTGTTAAGTAGCTTCTTCAAAGTTGCACAGCTGAGAGCCAGTAAACACCAGAACCAGTATTGAAATCTGTCTTCTTTCCACTGTAAGCTGGTTCTTTGAGCAGGTTTTGTTACATTCAGCCTATTTAATTCTACTTAATGACAATAGGACCGCAACATACTTTCATAAGAGGGGCACAATGCATGCAGTAGACACATGATAAATGTTGAATTAATGAAAAGCTGAATGCTTAAAAATACAGTGGCTTCACATGTGACTCTTTACTAGAACTATAAAATAAAACCTCTCAATTTTAGTGTGAGATAAAATTAACCTAATTAGTTTTTAGCTCTCTATTCCTTTCTCTTAAAAAAAAAAAAAAAAAAAAACCGCACAGGAAAAAATACATTTTGATAAGAGGGTACAAGCAGTGATTATCCAAAATTCTGGTTGTGGTCCCAAAATATAATCACCAGTTTTCATATTGGGCACTATATTTAGCCTTCTCTTTTTGTTTACATAGTAACAAGTAGCCACATTAGGATAACCAGAGTACCTGTCTTAAAAACCCACTTGTACCTACGGTGCCCCATCAAGAACAAATACCTTACTTCCCTTTGAAATCGATGCAACAATAGAACTTAGTAAAAGCATTTGGACTGTCCTTGGTCATCTGGGAAATCGTCATTTAGTTTGTTTTGACTTTTGTAGACCAAACTTTTCTTATGCCCATTTTTGTCACCTGTATAATGTTTCTTGCCGTTTCAAACTGAGAAACTTTCTTCATTGAAAAATTGATACCTTTGCAATTGACTTTAGTTATCTTTGCACTCCATTGATTCAGCTGCTTTTGATAGCTCCTATTTTCTGAGATTTAGGGCATCACTTAGCCAGGAGTGAGAGGGCTCAGATGATTGGGGGAGGGTGGCAACAACAACAAACACTTTTAAGCAACTTTTACTCCAGACTTTTTTTCTCCTGTTATTTTTGTTTATGTTCTATTTCTTCTTTTCCTATATGTTCTCATTGTCTTCGATGTCATCACTGTAAATGTTCTGTGTTCGTATTTCCCTGTTCTTATGTAGATCATAAAACCCTCTTTGGAGAAATTTGATTGAGTGTATTTGAAGATAAGCCCTCCTCTAAAATAAACTTACACGTATACATGCCCACACATGGTTCTTCACCATTTTAGACTCCGACATAATTGTACTTGGTAAAGGCTGTAAATGTGTCAGGGTACAATTTACAGAACACTGACAGATTCTTGGTTGATGTTTTCTGTCTTCCCATTTTATGGCTAAGGAAACCGAAGCTGAAAAGGTATTGCCTGTTAAGCCCTTTCCATAGCACAGAGATTTATCCCCACAGTTTCTGGAGCTGAGCATTGTCTTGCTGCTGGTATACTCTGGCTCAGGCAGGGCATGTATGATGGAATCCTTTGGGGATGTGTGTGGGTTTTTTTTTGTCCTAAACAGCACTGCTTGTTGAGTTCTAAAACTTGCAAATGTAGTAGACAGGAAACAAAAAGACTTCATGTATATTTCTAGAATTAATAGAGAGTTATTTTTACTGTTGAGGAAATATGCTGGTGTTAATGACAAGACCATATGCCAAAATGAAAGTCGATCTCTGTCAGCAGTGTAGAACTAATATATGCCTTTTTCCCCTTCCCTCTCATTAGGGCAGAGCTTGGGATATGGCTTTGTGAACTACATTGACCCCAAGGATGCAGAGAAAGCTATCAACACCCTGAATGGACTGAGACTTCAAACCAAAACAATAAAAGTATGTTAAAAAAAATTTTATATCTACTTGTAGAACAGAAGTTTAAAAAAATTAAGGTTTACTGGTAGTTTTTTCCTTTCTTCCTTTTGGGCCCATATAAACAGTTACCTGGGAGACATAGTGGAATTTTGGTGTTTGTTGCATGATGGGGGGAACTGTTCAAGAGTACTATATATAATCATTCATGTATTCGCAAAGGGACAGAGCAACAACTCTCTTAGATAAATATTTTAGTAAGCCTATGGAATCAGATCTTCTTCCCTTACAGAGAATTACTTGCCCTATAACTTGGGGAAACCTTAGACTTGTTCTTCTCTAAAGGTCTGGGTATTAAATAAGCAAGATTTTGCGAGCCATGCAGTCAGTCACAACTTCTCAACTCTGCCTTTACAGTTTGAAAGCAGTAATAGCCACTACATAAACAAATGGATGCAGCCGTGGTCCAATAAAACTTTATTTATGGGCAGTGAAACTTGATAAGATGTTTGTGTTACAAATATTATTTTTATTTTTTCCAAGTTAAAAAATGTAAAAACCATTCTTAGCTCATGGATTATACAAAAAGGTGGCAGGCTAGATTTGGTGCTTGAGTTGTAGTTTGTTCTAGCAAATTCAGCTTGCTTTGAGGAGACTGACTGGAGTAACTTACGTGACACAGGTTATTTTTTCTGTTTTTGTTTTTAAGACATACAGTGAATAATTTTGTAGATATTTTGCCGCTTTTGTGAATCTTTGAAATTCTTACGTAGATTCTCTCTGGAGAGGGAGCTAATCCAATTCACAGCGTACATTTCTTTTCCTTTAGAAAATAAGAGGGATGTTGCCTCTGGCAAATTCTTAGTACGTGTACCATCAATTTGCTCTCTCCTGCCCAGTGCAGACATTGCCAATCAATCATGGCACTCTTTCTCACAGAGTCTAGATGTGGCTCCCAAATATTTTTCAAAATAGTGTTCCAGACAACCTCTATCAATTGACTCAAGTGTGAACCTATTTTCCACCCTTGATTTAAGAAACCAGCTCAGGCGATAGCCTGAAGTAGTGAGAGGGAAGTTAGTCAACGCTGACTGTAGTATCCATCTTGCTTAGAGACTGATCTAAAAGATTTTTGCCCATTTTTTTCAGGTATCTAGAAATGCAGTATCATTTTTGTGCTTTAAAGTTGCTTTTTTAGAATTACCAGTTAAGGTAATTTATTAGCCCTGAGTGGTTTTGACACATCGTTCTTTATATTTATTGGGCCCCAAGAAAAATGCCTACCACCCCTGTCTTATCTAAAGGAAAGTATATAGTGGTTCCCAAATATACTAGGATATGAGAGGTCCAAGAATTCTAGATATTTCTTGAGCAAGAAAATGTCCTATGAAAAGATTCACCAATCAGAAAATGAACTGGTTACTGTATATTATCAAAATGTGAAGGGAAAAATCAGATTTCCAATAAAGTCTAAGGCAAAGCCTTAAGTTTGCTTTGAAGTTTTTTCAGTCTGAACTACTTTTTCTGGTTATATTTCTCTGCATACTTTTTATTTGTGTCAGAGATCTTTTACTAATACTATTAAGTAACAAGTGTTCTTTAAAAAGACATCCAGTGTTCAGTTACCTTCAGACCATGTGCTCTCTATCCTACAGATTTTTGCAGGTTTCTCTACCTCAATTTATATTGATTTCCAGGGGTGCTGCTAATTTGTCCTAGTTCTGAGGTCCTGAGTTGTGGTTGAGAGAAAATGGAATAGATGGTCAGGATGGCTCATCCCAGGAACTATCCTTTTCTCCATTCCAGAAATAATTACACTTACTTCATTCTAATGTGTCAGTTATTTTACTATATATCCTCACTGCACTAAGATCCAAAAGAAGGTAGAAATGCAGGGGAAAATAGGTCTCCATAGGAGAAATGCCTGTGGCCTTCAAGGAGACAGTTGATGACAGCTGCTTCCTTTACTGTTCATAATCCAGCCTTTTCTCTTTAGGGCCCAGCTGCTTGGGCTGAATATGTGGAAGAAAGGACAGTAAAGCCTTGTGGCTTTTATACTGTGACATCAATTTCTGATTTTCTGAGATGTGGGTCAGGGTAATGGGTAAACAGCAGGCTACTACTTTCCCCGCCCCTATTTGATTCCTGTAAAAATATCAGATAACAGCTGGTATCCTCAGTTTGGCCCAGATTTGTCCAACAGGCAAAGCAAACCATTTCCCCCAAGTATATAGCATCCCCTTTGCTTGCTTGTTCTTTCTGTGTTTACTTATTTCCATTAGGCAGATTCTGTGTTCCTGTACAATGTCTTGAGCCAAGTTTTTCTAGTATTCACAGCTTTAAGAATGATTTGGAAGTTGAGTTAAACCTTTTCATTTCCTGGGATACTATTCCATAAATAAGTCTTTTCCCTCCTCTAGTCTATACTGGTGATGGTTGTCAGCACCACTTTCTTACAAAGCACCACTTTACTCATGTTACTGCTCACTCAAAACTCGATGGTGTTTCTCTACTGTTTTACCCTATCGTCTGGCTGAGCTTTGTAGCAGTGACGCCAGTGCTATTGCTGTTCTCCACTGTAGTCAGACTGGCTCTTTAGTTGTAAGCTGATCTTATTCCCAATGTCTATGCGTATGCTTTTGCAACTCCTACTTCCTGGTATACCCTTTCACACTCGTTTTTAGTTTAACTGTGGTCATCTCATGTTTTGGAGCCCATCTAAAGGAATTCTGTCCTTCAGCTTCTGTCTTGCCAGGTTATTCCAGCTCCTGCTGAGTTCTGCCGTCTTTGAAGTCTATATTCTTTACCCTTGAGGAATCACAGACATTTTGGAATTACAGGGGGACCCATATGTAATTTAGGCTTAAGCACTGCTCTCTGTCCCCAGTCAGCGTGGAGATCTTGGTGGTCATACAGTTTAGCCAAGACCAGGCAGTTGAAGACAGAGCTGTGACTCAGAACAAACCCTTGTCTTCTGATCGTTATATCAAAACTCTTGCCAGGACACTGTGCTTTACTTTAGAAAGGTACAGAAGATTGGTTAGTACGTACAAGTGTTTGTGTACTCTTAGCATTTAGTATGCGTTTGGTAAAATTCCTGGTTATTGGGATATTGAAACAGTGAATCAAGTGCTGTGAAAGGTGGTTTATTTAGCAGTTTCTCCTGGGGCTCCCTAATAGCATTAGCTCAGTAGGGTTTTGTGCAGTAGTTGGTGTGTTGAATAAATGACAGATATTCAGTATTTCCGTGGTGAGTGAAGTCCCTCAGGCTCTGTGAGGACCTAAAGCAGTTGTTCCCAAACTTTGGTTGCATCTTAATCCCCAGAGAAGTGGGTTGGAAATGCAGTTTCTGGGATCCACTTTAGATCTGCTAGATCACTGTCCACAAGAGAGATTCAAGGTTCTGTTTTTTATTATGCTTCCCAGGTAATTTATGACAGCAAGTCTAAGGCCTAGCACTTAGGAATCACCAAAAATGTTTGGCGGTTCTCTATACATTTGGTATTTTTTGTGCAAAGTTCAGTTTGTCTTCTAGCATTTTACCTTAATAATCCTCCTGTGGTTCATTCTGTTAACCAAAATATTAATGTTTTTTCTTGAGCATCCTGGGTGATCATTTAGCATTCAGAGTTCAACATGGTTCACCAGCCTTTGCTTTTAAAAAACATGGCATAGAAATTGAAAACAACATACTCACCTCATAGTAAGATGCTGTTTAAGTAGTAGCAGATACAGGTTAAAGTCTCGAGGTAGTAGTTCTCTTGTCCTAAGGGTCACTTTTTTCCCTGGTTAAGGAGATGTCCCAGAGGCATACCTTGCTGGTGAAATCACATCATCCCTGTACTACATGGGAGGCAGCTGTTTTGGGTTAAGCCTGCCCACATTGTCCCCCAGTGTTGACATGGTAAATAAAGTGTGAATATTACAAAAATGTTTTAAAATTCTCATTAGGGAGGGTAATGAAAAGGTAATATGTGTGTACAGTTCAGGCATGGGAGTGGGGGAGTAATCTCCTGGAAGTGTCAAATTGTATGCTGATGAGAAGAGAGGTTTTTCACCAAAAGCCTTCAGGTCCCTATGGGAATCCTTCCTTTGGTGGATTATACATGAGGCGAGTGGTTGTACCTACTGAGTTCAGTCTTCATGCTCTTCCTCTACTCATTTTATTTTTAGGGGTCTTAAGTATTGAAAAAATCTAGATAGTATGTGGAATTTTTATGGCTTAAAGCTAATACTTTTGACTTGTTAGGTTAATAGTGTCAGACTGAAGTTCATGATTAGCAAGCTAAAATCATTCATTTCCAAGAATATGTATAGACTTCCTCCCTCCTCTGCATAAAGAGCTCTGGATAGATGATTATCACATAACAGTGAAATGGATGCATGGCTCCCAGCATCTCTCTCAGCTTTTCCCTTCCCTACAATGGGCCTACGATGCTTTATTTTTCCTGAAACTGGGGTTGATTTATCTGGAGAGAAGGAGCTATTATCTCAGGGAATAGAATGTTTTATTGTTATTGGTAGGTTCTAACCCCTCAAAAGAAAAAAAAAATTCTGCCTAGAACTACTACTATAGAAAAACTGCCCGATTTTTGTCTTAATTTTCCTTGATCATTCAGCTATAGACCAGGCTAAAATTTACCTTTGCTTAAAAGTTATTAATTCGTATACAATCATATGAAATTTCTTACACTGAAATAATTAAACCACAATTTAACCACATTTGGAAAATTCTATTATAAAAATGAGAATATTATAAATAGTATTATCTATTTGTTGTGTTCAGTTTGAGTGATTAAACAAAGCTAAGAAACCTGTATTCTAAGCTACTGTATTGCCATTAACTTTTTGTTAAATTTATACCTTTTTCTAACTAGTTTATCCTTTTCTCATTAGTAAATGTCATATTTATACTTTTTTTTTTCTGTTTAGCATGAACTTGACCCTTAACATAGGAGGAATATAGAACTACATTTCTGAAGTCTTACCCTGTCTAAATTACCTTACTAAAATGATTTAACTGGCTGCGTAATCTTGGACAGAGCTTTTAACCATTTAAGTTTCCATTTATATCGTTAAAATAATTTATTCATCACTGAGAATGTTCATTACCTGCCTTTTAGGAGAGGAAAAAAGCTTTTGATGGTCTGCCAAGTTGCATATTAAGAAAAAACGTAACTTTTTAAATGAATTCATGTTTATTGTATAGAATGATTTGATGAAAAGCAGCACCCTCTCCTGAAGAGAGAATAATTTTAACTGCCTTCCTCTTTCACTCTTGCAAGTTTAACAGCCACTGTAAACTTTATATTGGGATTTGAGTTTCTAGTTCAAACTCCTTTTGCGACAGGATTATTGGGAGTGGGGTGGTTTTTCTTTATCATTATAATTTGTTCTTTTATAAAAGTTAATACTGACCAGGAGGAAATATTCTTAGATGCTGTGTAAACCAGTCCCCACTGTAAAGAAAGAGAGGGAATATGCAGGCAGGAGTGTAAGTAAAGCTATGCTAAGGGCCTGCCACCCAGTAGGTCCTCTGTTAAAATACCTGCAGCATAATTTTGTGTTTGAGATAAGTGGCTCTTTTAATAGTCATAATGCTGAGAGTTCATGGCTTTTGTAGGGCATGGAAGGTTTAAAGCAGTTGATAGGGGAACCATATAGAATTTGCCCAGAAAGAAAGAAGGATGGGAGGCGAATGTGGGAATGAGCCTGAGTTATGGGTTATAGAAGTGTGTTCTGGGTGCGCATGTAAAGGCGTTGATGTTTTGTTCTGTAGGTGAGGATGGGGCAGCGGAGGGTTTTGAGCAGAGCAGTGTTGGGATTGACTTTGAGTATTTATTAGGAGAGGAAGGTTTGCTTTGTATTTAAACTCCACATCTTTCTGAGCATTTCAGCCCACCCTAGTGTTTCTCTGGCTTGTGTAGTTTGTTATTTTCTGTGATAGTACAAAGGGTAGAAATTTATAAATCATCTTCTACAAAGTACTCCTCATTTAAAAACTTGGATATATACCATTATTTCCCTTTTACCTTGAGCAGCTTTGGAAAATTTAGAATTAATAGGTTGAAGACCAGGCCTCAAATTAATTGACCTACTTATGAGGTGTTAGCCTGATAACTGTCATTTATCTGGACCAAAAAAAAAAAAAAAAAAAAAATTGAAAAAGTAGATACCAGGAGTGGGGTAAAAATGGAAACATTGAGTAAATTGTTTGTTTGCCTTTTAAAGAATACAGACTGACGGAGTACATGTTTTCCTAACTACATTGTTAACTTGTGTTCTGGAAATTTCCACAGCCACATGTCAAGTTTGAACAGTATATTATGTCTTCTTATCAGCACTTCTTCAATACATTTAGATAAAATTCTTCTATCTATATTGAGTCCCATTTACATAGTCCTTACCTGAAGTGAGAAGCGACAGATGACTTTTTTATTGTTATTTGTATAATGCCCTTCATGTGTTTTGTAGAATTCTCTCTTTTCAGCTTTAATTTTTTTCATACAAAAAGCCCAGAAATTTCTTACTCACCTAGTGTGATCTAGGGAATGTGGGTAGGTAGCCCAAGTAAGATCCAGAGCTTGAATGTCCTGTCCTCAGGCCGCTTGTGTTACATCTGTTCCTTCTAGCTACCTCCAAAGTGAGAGTTAATTGGAATTCCCAAAGGCAATAACTAGGCATTCTTCCAATGGATTTCCTTTAGATTTTCCCACAGTTGTTGGAGCAGAGGCAGAGCCTACAAAGAGGGAAGGATGAGGAACAGGGTTCCTGGTGGCACTGTCCCCAGCTTACTTCCTGCCTGCCAGCCACACACTGGGTAGTGATGGTGGAAGAGTCTCAACAGTTGACTGAACCCATCTTTATTGGAATTGATGGATCATTTTGTTACCTAAGCATGCTCCACAGGGGTATCATAGCCCTTCATGGCAGATGCTTAAACTTATGCTAAGTGAGGTCTATACCAGAAAACCCTGGCTCTTTCATTTCTGTAACCAGCATGGAGAATTTCAGGTTTCATGAAGACCTTCATTGGAAACTGCCTCCTTGTGAGTTATTGCTTCTGTGTAAGGCAGGGGGAAAGCCACAGAAGTAATAACTTGTATAGGTTTAGGAAATTGTTGCTGTCTGTGTGTGTGTGCACGTGTGGAATTGAAAGGTTCACGTGGTGGGGATGTCATTGAAACTTACTGTCAGAAATTTGAGTCATTGAGGCAGGACCCTTATAACAGCTCAGAGGTCTAGAATGTTAAGTGCAAAATTGGTTTTCTAGTAATAATAAGGCTGAGGAAGAGATTCAAGCAAACCATGTGCATCGTGATAGAAGACACTGAAAATAGTTGAACCACATGTTCAAATCTGTTTGAGTTTGAGTTCTAAGATAACAGTGAGATAAGATAAATTGAAACTGATCGGGATGGCCAAAAATCTTTTCTACGTGAACATCACACTGCTGGCCCTTGTTGCTTTACTTCTCCACTGCTTTTTAAGGGGAATGTGGAGTAGGGCTTTTCTTTCATTTATGACCTGGGAAAAGTGGTGCTAGGTCAGTTTGGCTTCAGTCTATTCTACCACATAGCTGGCTTGCAAAGTTAAGATGATTGTGTCAACTTCCCAAGAAGGAGCCCTTAATTCTTTGCTGTATCTACTTTTCAAACAAATTTCATAGGATTATTATCTTTTTACTGTTTTGAATTCATGCAGAAACAGCAGTAGTCTCTGGTAGGCAAATACTTAATCCCTTTGATGAAATAAAGCTCAGGTTAAAGGGATTTGTTCAAAATGAAATAGCTAATAAGCACTACCGGCATCAGAAATGCAGTATCATGTTGGCTGATGCCGTAGCTTTTGTTGCTTTCTTTCCATTTCACATTATTGATGTTTAACTGTTTTGCTCAGATACCACTCTAAATAAACCAACTAATAGAGGCCTTAATTTGGTCCTTTGAGTGTCTTTGTCTTGAGACTTTCTGGACCAGATCTCTTAGTGCCAGGGAGTGGAGCTGTCTTTGCCTAGGAGTGAAGAACTCTGCCCTCTTTCAGGGTGAGCTCTTGAGACAGACAGACAGACAGACATATAGTTTGAGAAGAAAACCGGACTTGGAGGTCATACTTAGCAGATAAGTGAGTTAACATTGATTCAGTTATTTCAGTTGTAATGAACAGTGAAATTATTATTATAGTAGTAACTTCCTGAATTTGTTTTTTAGGCAGCTACCCATTCTTCAAGAATATTTTTCTGATAGGTTCATGTAAGTCTTAGATGCTAGTTTAAAAGTTACAGAAATGTGCATTAACATTGGTCTCTCTTTAAATTTCCACAGACTCTTTAAAAAAGCATGGATGGTACATTTTCTTTTACTTTCACTTCTGCCAGCCTTTCCTATCATTACTTTTAGTGTGTGTTCTCAGCTGCATGTACTACATTAGAATTACTTGTGGATGTTTTATTTCCAGAAGTGTCTCGACCTGCTGCTTTTGGGCAACGAGACAGGGCTGTACGGTTGACACTTGAACAGTTCTGGGGCTATGGGTAACAGCCCCCGTATGACAAAAAGTCTTAACTTTTGACTCCTCAAAAACCTAACTACTAGTAGCCTACTGTTGACTAGAAGCCTTATTGATAACGTAAACAATTATCACATATTTTGTATGTTACATGTATTATTACATATTGTGTTCTTACAATGTAAAGTAAGCTAGAGCAAAGAAGATGTTAAGAGAATCATAAGGTAGACAAAATATATTTACTGTTCATTAAGTGGAAGTGGATCATCATAAAGACCTTCACCCTTGTCATCTTTATGTTGAGTAGGCAGAGGAAGAGGGAGGGGTTGGTCTAAAATCCCATATTAAGTGCACCCACACAGTTCAAACCCATGTTGTTCCAGGGTCATCTGTATTTTGAAAACAGTACAGGCAATCTGATACTTGTCTGCCTCCTCTCATTCCTTCTGAGAAGAACTCTTTTGAATGCTGCAATAGGACTTGGAGGTATAAATCTTGGATTTGTGTTTTGTTCTTGGTTTCTTGATCAGGTGAGCTGCAGGAAGGACAAGGAAAAGTAGAACAAGCATGTAGTCCTGGAAACTGATAATTCAGAAAAAGTTTAGTTTCCAGTGTTGTTAAATGTCTGTCTAGAAATTTGTGCCTGCCTTAACCAAATAACCCTATTCATATTCCTAGAAAGAGTCATTGAGAGAAGCTCCTAACTTCATAGAATCAAGCACAGTGGCCTTTTTGAAGAGACTAACCCAGTTGAGCCACATCCAGCCAGTCTGGGTTCTTGGAAATAGCTTTGGATGAGTTTCATGGGCTTTATTTTACGTCTGCATTTTTGCATTTGCAGGTGATTTATATTCCTAAATGCTTTGCTTTCAGGCTACCTGGCATTTGTCTTACTTATCAGTGGATGGCAAGGAAAAGGGCTTGGCATCCGTGATTCTTATGAGCTATCTAGGAAACCCTAATATGCCCATAGTTTTGAGGATTATTTCAAATGCCTTTACACAAGAGACTGCCAACACTTTAATGTTTATCTGAATCAGTGGGATGGGGTGGTTGATAAAAACTGCAGATTTCTACACCCCAACCAAGACTTAATGAATCTGCGTATCTGCAGAGAGAGACTGAGGAAATTGTATTTCAGCAGCCACCACAGGTGATTCTTAAGCGGGTGGTGGCTTGACCTGAGAAGCACTGTTCAGTGGATCTTAATGATTTGCACTTGGGTAGGTCTGTGGTGCTTATTTTAAAACAAGTCTACTTGTAAATAATAGGATTTTCATTTGTAGGTTATATCAAGCTATCTTGAATGGCTGGGATTCACTAATGTGTTTTTAATGAATATAGTGCTGGATTTACCTAAGAAATAATATATACTCTCACATACAATTTGCTCATTTTCAAAGCATTTGTGTGTCATTAAATACTTCAACATCACAATTATGTTAGCATAATTTATTTGCTTCTGAGAGTATTTGGAGAATTTTCAGTATGGTTCTTTAGGGCCCATCCATTTAAAATGGGTGTCTTGGCCGGGCAAAGTGGTTCATACCTGTAATCCCAGCACTTTGGGAGGCCAAGGTGGGCAGACCACCTGAGGTCAGAAGTTCAAGATCAGCTTGGCCAACATGACAAAACCCCAACTCTACTAAAAAGTACAAAAATTAGCCCAACATTGTGGCGGGCGCCTGTGATCCCAGCTACTCTGGAGGCTGAGGCAGGGAGAATTATTTGAACCTGGGAGGTGGAGGTTGCAGTGAGCTGAGATCGTACCACTGCACCCTAGTCTGGGTAATAGAGCAAGACACTTCTCAAAAAAAAAAAAAAAGGGTGTCTTATAGAGATTGGGAGTTAAATTCTGTGATCCAGGATGTTAGATTGTGAAAGCAGCTTTTGAGCCGGGCACAGTGGCTCACGCCTGTAATCCCAGCACTTTGGGAGGCTGAGGCAGGTGGATCACCTGAGGTCAAGAGTTTGAGACCAGCCTGGCCACCATAGTGAAACCACATCTCTACTTGAGATACAAAGGCAGGCGCCTGTAAACCCAGCTACTGGGGAGGCTGAGGCAGGAGAATTGCTTGAACCTGGGAGGCGGAGGTTGCAGTAAGCTGAGATCGCACCATTGCACTCCAACCTGGGCAACAAGAGCAAAACTCCTGTCTCAAAAAAAAAAAAAAAAAAAGGCTTTTAAAATTTAATAAAAATTTGTCTTACATTTATAGCCTGCCAACGAAACCCCTCTTCCTTCCCTACCCAGTGTCTTGATACTTGAACTTTCTAGCCAGGGCCTCAGTAAATGGGAATTTGCTCTGTTATAAGAGCTTTCACACATTTTATGCTATAATTTTTTAAGGAAAAAATTTTTTGATATGCAACCTTAATTCAGAAACCTTTTGACCTGTGAACTGAATGTCGCCGCAAAGCTACGTTAAAGCAGTGCGTACTTTTGCCAAAGGCTTAGAATGTTTTCCCCCTGCTCCGAGTTGCAAAAATGAATAAGAAACCAAGGATTTTTCTTCATGTTCTTCATTAAGCAATGTCTGGGGGGAATTGTAAAATATGCATTGTCTACAGTATATCCTGGTGCACAAAGTCAAATGAACTGTGAAGGTGAGGGGTAAAAACACCCCTCTCACCTTTGTACTTTGTTCTTTGGAGTATTAAAGAACATTGATCTGCCAAGTGGCAAAGGGGATGCTATTTGGTGGTTTAATTACAGCCAGTGAGTGTTATTGATGCTATCAATCAGCAAGACCCGGGGAAAGGGCCTGGTGCCAAATCATTCAGTGTAATTAAATACCTCAGGACGGGATTCTCAAGGTGCTTCTGCAGATCTGAAGCAGGAGTACACTTTGTCTTAGAACAAAGATAAAGGTGGTTGTTCCCGTCCTTGCTGCCCATCTTTAAATTTCTGCAGGTGTTGTATAGATGGCAATGATATGGTCTCTTTATTGCGTACGTACAGTGAAGGTTGTCCATGTTTTCCTTAAAAACTCTTTCTTTTAAAATCTTCACAATTGTCACACGAAGGGTTTAAGGAATACAGTAATTATTTGTTGTTAAAGCTGTTAGGGGAAATATACAGCTCAGGTGTCTAATAGATACTTGGAGAATGAAGGATTATCTTTGAATGAGACTATTAGTCTTGCAAATCAGTTCATTTAAAAAAAGCTTTCCCTGTGGTTATTCTCTAATGTCTAATCCTGTTGTGAGAGAAATATCTTGGTAGACTTAAAGTCATAAAACACTCACTAATGTTTCAGGGGTTATCCCCTTATGTATTGAATAAATTTTTCATAGTTGTATAACTTAGTCAGCTCCACAAAATATGTGTAGGTAAAACTTCCTTTGGCTCTGTGGGGAGGGCTTTTAATAACATTTCTGTTACTCTTTTTCCTTGCTTTCTCCTTTATCATACGTGCCTCACACAAATTTCCATCTCAGCCTGTTAAATGCCATAAGCAATCTGCAGTGTTTGCTGTTACTGCTTTTTAAATTTTTTAAAAACTGGTACAGTTTCTACTGATTGAGGCTTACCAAAGACAGGCTGCCCTTGAAAGAAAGTGAGCTGGCTTCCTAACTCTTTTGTGTATGTATACCTGTATACATACATTAGATCCCTGACAATTGGGTCAAATCAGGGCCCAAAACACTAAATCTTGGATAGCGTATGGTTTACTTGTAATGTAGATACGGCTTGCAGATTGTGTTTTAAATTTAAAACAGGTGTTTGAATGAGGATTGTTGAAATAAAACATCCTTTAAGAGGAAGATTATTTGTTAGGAGTTTTTCTCTGGGTGTTGGAGGACTAATACTTTTTAAATACATTAAAGATTTAGTAGAAGCAGTTATTTTATATTCAAGACTTCCCTCCCCTTAGAACTTTATTATATTATATGGAACCGCACAAGACTAATAGGCCTGTCTCCAAGTTTGTAGGGAAGGTCAGTAGCTTTAAAAGATGTGTGTGATGCTCACCTTGCCCACAAAACAAAGAGCCAGGATGAACAAATGTAAAAATCTTTGAAAAGTATTTAATTACAGGTTTTTTGTTGTTGTTGTTGTAATCTTGGCTATACAGTGTTGGACAGGGAGTATCTGTAATTAAATATTTTATAAACATTTTGAGTGCTTAGTGTGGGCTAGTTAGCTTTGCTAAATGTTGGAACAGCATTAAAATAAGACAAGAGGTAGCCTTGTCCTTGATGTCATTGTGTCGTATAGGAGACAGCACTTAGTTTATACGACCATTATTTGGATATATGATGAGTGAACGCAGAATACAATGAAAATGGATATGCCACTTGCTGTCTAGAGGCCTCTGCGACGATTTCAGAGGTGATAGTGTTTTACAAGCTAGGTTTTATGGGGTGGAAAAAGAAGAAATGTATTACACATAAGGGAATGTCTCATCCAAAACCACAGAGGCCTTCATGTGATGTGTACCTTTTAGGAGAAGCTTACCTCTGAACACCATAAAGTATACTTATTCTATCAAGTAATAACCTTCTACAAAAATGATTGGCAGGAAAATTTGATTAAACCTAGCCCTATACTTTACATTTATCCCCCTTTAGTGAAGACCTAATTTATAAGAGAATCTATAGGAATGAATTTTGGGTAGATCAAGTAATTTGCTCATAGAAACATATTTGCCTTGCTCTGCAAAGATCCATGGAGACCTATGGGACTCATTTAAGTATTTACAAATGGTATCAAGATGAAGTTTCTCTAAGCAGTATTTAGTGTACACACAGAGGAAATGATCATTATATTTTCATTACTGTATATATAAGTAGGTCAAAGGAGACTTGGGTTTCTGAACATTGTTGCAAAGCAGTTTTTCTTCTAGTTATAGTACAAACAGAAACTTAACTGTAGATGGCATTTACATTTAACTTCTCTACCACACTGATTTTGACTGTTCTCACCTGGGTTATGAAGAGAAACTGTCTATATATTCTCCTTCCTTACATTTCTATCTGATAATACTTACGAACATTTAGATTGTTATTCCTCTGCTCATGAAAGTTTTGCCCTGACGTTCAAGGGCTCTAGATTCTGCCCTCAACTCACTGTTCTGGTGTTGTCAGTGTCCTACAGAAATCTTTATTCTGGCTCAGCTGGGCTCTTCATCATTCAGTATGCAAGCCTAATTCTCCATTGCCTTGGATTATTCTCTGCCTACATGGCCCTCTACCCCTGTCATTTACAAAGTTTTATTTGGCCATAAAATAAATTAATAAAGTGGATAAAAATGTATTCACTATACATTACCTTTTTCTTCTATTTGGTGGTCTGCTCTCTGAGGGCAACGAGATTTTTGTCTTTGGAGAGCAACTTACAGAATGTTTTTATTTATAACCTCTATATGAGGAAACTTCTGTCTGTTGCTTATAAGAGACAGTGAAGACCTGCTCTATGTGCTCAAAGATGGAAAAAGTCACAGTTTAAGTGAAATTAAAAGTTGAAATTCTTGGAGGTTTTTTGTTTTGTTTTGTTTTTGTTTTAATGCCATTTTTAACTTTGGGTTTTTCAAAACTTCTTGGTAGGTGTCACTATACATTGAAGATATGATTGGATGAAGGATATATAAAGGACTTAACAGCTTTTTGGTTTCATACAAAAACAAATATTTAAGTAAAGGTATCCCTTTATGTGAGATTTTCTGCATAATGTCCGCCTGCCCATCTCTTTTCTTATCCATTTCTCCTTTTCATGTACTTCTCTCTTTGTCAGATTATGGATGAAGAAGTGAATGAAAGTCCTAGAATGTTTAATTCACTGAAATTGGCTTGATGAGAACCTTTTTTCTTTTTTCACATTACCAACCAGTACTGGTTGGTTTTTAAGACACCTGCAGTTTATTTATGCCAGCCAGTGTCTAGTCCTTCTTTAGTTTAACATTCTAGCTCAGCATTTTAATCTGTTGACAGTGCCTTAGGCATACTAGATATTCAGATACTATACAAATTATATCTTAAGTATATTTTCGGAGATAAAGTTGCCATGGTTATCTTGATAGTATGGCATCTGTTGGAGATGTCATTTGGTCAAGTTTCAGAATCTTGAAAGAATCCGTAAGCCATTGCTGGAGAATGGGTTTCTAACAATTAGATGAGTACATCTGATTATCTGTAAGCCAATTTAGCCTGCATTGTTTTCAGTGAAGCAGCAAAAGCCAGGTTACTTGGGCAAATGCCACAACTTCTAATATCTTGCTTGAGAGGTACTTCAGAAAAACCTGGCCGGGCACGGTGGCTCATGCCTGTAATCCTAGCACTTTGGGAGGCGGAGACGGGCAGATCCATGAGGTCAGGAGATATCAAGACTATTCTGGCTAACACTGTGAAACCCCATTTGTATTAGAAATACAAAAAAATTAGCCCGGTGTGGTGGCGGGCACCTGTGGTCCCAGCTACTCGGGAGGCTGAGGCAGGAGAATGGCGTGAACCCGGGAGGTGGGGCTTGCAGTGAGCTAAGATCGCGCCACTGCACTCCAGCCTGGGCGACAGAGCGACACTCCGCCTTGAAAAAGAAAAACCTCCTTTACAAGGCCATGGAATATATACATTCAACAGGTATTAGAGTCCCTACTTGATGGGTGTGACTATGTGAGATAGGCATCATATAAAACTAGTTTCAACCCTCTAGAAGTATAAAACCTAGTAATACAAAAGCTTTGAATGGGAATACTATTAACTTGGGAGGAAGCTTTGAGGCAGTCTTGTGCTCTGGCCATATTTAAGAGGGCTCAAACCCATCTGAGTACTGGCTACTGAGTACTGAGATTTTTCTTTTAGTCTCTCGAATGTATTAATAGTATATTTAATGAAAGTGAAAGTTTTATAGTGGTACTTGATAGTGTAGCCTCTTCAGTATTTTTTTTAAACTGGGAAATCATATTGAATCATCAGGTGGCCATTTGCATGGTAGCTTTTAACACATTCCACATGCAGAAACATACACATAACTTTCATCTGAAGATAGAAGTTATTCCATGAGGTTCATTTATATTTCTACTATGTCTATCCAAAAGAGTATTTCTCATTTACTAGCTTAGGTTCAACAGATCTGTACAAAAGAGAATTGAGGTAATGGGAGGTTTAATATGTAACAGCCTGATGGGAGAAATAAAATTTTGGGGCCTTACTGTTGGCCCATTTAAAGATGTTGAATATTTGTTCTCTGTATGTCAGTAAGACAGCTCCTTCCTTATGTTCCCTCCATCCAGGCTGCAGGCTTCCCAGCACACTCATCTGCTGTCATCTTACAAAATACTTGGAATATTCAAGAATTAACTTTAATAATTATCACCATGGATTTGGAAGAAGCCTCATTTATATATGTAATTTTTGCACTGTTTCGGTGTTAGAGTGCATACATTGTTATTGTGCCAAGTCTCCTCCTCTGTGTCATCTTTCCTGACCTCAAAGATACTAGTATTCCTTGAGTTTTTGTCCCATAAGTTGGGGATGATGATAATATCCAATGCATAGACTTGTTGGGAGAAGCAGTTGAATTAACATATGTTACATATCCAGAACAGTGTCTGGCACATGGTAAACACTTAATAAATGTTAGGAGCTATCATTATCTGAATTGTTTCCTATGTATGTATATAAAATGATATTATAATTAAAACATTATTATGGTTCCCCAGCTCTGTGCTAATAGTTTTATTGTTCCATTTAATATTTGTAAGGTTTCCATGAGGTAAGTACTGTGATTAACATCAAATTACAAATAAAGAGATAGAAGACCTAAGGAAATGATTAACTGGTAAGTGACAGAGCCAAGACCTGGACCTAGCTCTGTGTGACTCCATACCATTTTTACTCCTTAACATTGGAGGGTTCTGATCCAAACATTCCATCCTAACCACTAGTTCATAATATGCTGTGTAGTGGCCAGAACTTTACCAGTTATAGTGTATTCTCTTCTGCTTTTTATAATATATTTTTTATCCTGGTGCTAAGCTAACTCATGATTGCCTCAGTTGCAGCCTATTCACATTACTTAATATTTATAAATATTATGTGGCCAAATAAATGCAGTCTCATTTCTGAAGTTAAAAGTAAGGGAGTTAGCATTCTTAACCACTACTGAAAATTTTCTAATGCAGAGAGAGTAGGAATAGACTCTGGTGGTTACAGCTAAAACTCCCATCTATTTTTTATACTTTTTTAGTGTAATCACCTTCTAAAGTCTGGAAAGGCTAAGTGAAATGTACGGGATTAGCAATGGAATATTTTGATTGACAAGTTCCTGCTTAGACTTGGAATGGCTAGTCTGTTGCCACTGCCGTAGTGAATTTGATTTCACTGCCTCCACCTCAGATGCTGTATCCACTACTATTGCTCAATTGTTTTATTTTCTGTTAAGTATCTCTGCAGGTAAAAAATTTAAGAAACGGTAAGGTATTTGTGGCGTAAGTTGCATTTCAAGAATATTTTTACCATGTATCTCATTTGCCTTTACCAGCATGAGATGTCCTTGTTGAACCAACTTCATACTAGAACCAAGGAGAAACAACAATAATAAAAGGGCAGAAGTTATCTACCAGTTGTACTTTAATAAAAACGAGATGCCTGTCAGGGCAGCCTATTTGGACCCTCTTTGATACACATGGATGTATATGTTTGGGTAGCATTTAATAAACCCCACTCAGTGTAGTTTGTTAGAGGCTGTTGAAGATGTGTGAAAATGGAGGTCTAATTTGCCAAGTCTGTAGTTTATGATTAGTTGCTTGATACAGATCTTAAAGCCAGGACACTTGTTATTTTTCTGTGGCTATTCAGTAGTTTTATTATTGCCTTTAACAATGTCATAGGATCACTTATTTTTATGACATTACTTATTTATTCCTAGCTTCATCTTTAAGTTGAAGCTAAGATCAACTGCCTTGACTGTTATTTAATGAGGTTGCATTAAAACTTGAAAATTATGTGAAAATGAGAAGTCTTCCTAGTGTAAACAACCAGTTGCCATTCTGTTTTCCTGTTAAATGGTTTGTAATTTTATAAAAGGGCAGAGACACTGACTATCAAAAAGATTCTGGCTATTGTAGGTTGGTACATTTTAATTGGTGGAAAATGCTGGTCTCAGGATTCTTAGTTTGATTTTTCTCTTCCAACTCCCAAAATAATTAGATTTTTTCTCCAACATCTAAATAATTCTCAGGCATTACTAGTAGAAGAAATACAATAACTGTCCTAAGACAGTTATTTTGATGTGTTTTATATTTACTTATGTGTATACAAGAAAATATTCTTTGTAGCAAAGCTAAGGTTCTTTCTTGGAATAGCTCTTCGGATAATCTCCTTGGAAATGTCTGATTATCATCCTAGTCACTGTCATTTCACAGGAAAATTTTATGATTTTGAAGACTATGTTGCAGCTAATGGTGTAACGGAAAATCCTGTGACGAAGAGCTAAGGTCCCCTGAGTCCTACACCCAACTCTTTTTCTTTGTATCTTTGGAAAAGTTACTTTACCTTTCTGTGCCTCAGTCTTCCTCTTTCCCAAATATAAAGAAATTGGACCAAATGATCACTGTATTTTCTTTTTGCTCTAAAATTAAGACTCCCCTCCCCCACGCCCTTCTATCAGCACCATATTATTTTGTTGAAGATTGTGTCACCTCTGGGGACTTGAAAATTTGAGAAGTGAAACTTCATTTTTGAAATGTTTAATAGAATTTTCATTTTAGTCTCTACACAAAGTACCATTGCCTGTAATGTTTGGTATATTACAAAGATTGTGGCTTCTGTTAACTTTCAAACAATATTTCAAAAATAAACTCTCAATTTAGTATGTGATTATAAATCATCTTCATTACAATAAGTGTGTGGTAGGTACCAGGATGTACAAAGTAGGATGAGGACAAGTTTTCTTATTTCGAGGGGTTAAGTCAGTCACAAGACAGGGTTAAGAGATAAGTACATTTTGGTTGAGTCAGTATTTAAGAGAACAAGGCATATAATGCAGTGTGGGTATGGGTAAGAGGCACTTAACTCAGACTGTAGTGGAGAGGACTGATTAGTGTTGACTTTAGGGACAAGTTGATACCCATGAGGTGTCTGAAATGACTGAAATTTAGCTGATTGGAAGGAGAGCAGCTTATTTTTCACACAGAAAAGTGAGAGCAGGAAGCTTGGAAAACTACTGAAGGTTTTGTATACTTGTATAGAAAAGGTAGCTAGCCAGTGCTCTGATCATAAGGGAGTCAGAATTCTAAAATTTATCTGAAAGTCTTAGGGAGCCCTTTAGGGAATTTAAGTTGAGGATGACATTATCAAATATATTCCACGGTATCTCTGAACTTCTCACTGGAATTAAAGCAGTTGTTCAGTCTTAAAACATTCAACAAATCCAGTCAAAATAAAATTTAAAGTTCTGTATGTATTGTATGTATTTTCCACTGATAGTTTCCTAAATCCTGTATTTTGGAATATCCATTAAAGATAACTGCCCTAACCTTTAATACCTTTTATAAAATTTCCTGTTTGATGTGATTGTTTCTTTTAGCTCTAACAACTTTGCTGGAGCAAATACTTAATTTCTTATTGTTATCTTAGGCTTAGTCATTTTCGATCCATTATGAAATATGCCCTTCTTTATTGAAAACAATACTGGACTGTGATACGTGTATGCCTTGATGTGTGTTTGAGACTTGTTCCTGGTAGGATTTTGTATTTAGAAGCGGATCAAAGTACACATCTTTCTTCTGGGTGAATTTTGAGGTCTCTGGCCTGAGTTGTGGTTAGAGATCCCCTTCTTCTGTGTACTATGCTTCTGAGCTCATTCGGAGGGTCTGATGTAGCCAACTGTCTAGATATCCATGATGCTGTCACAAGACCTTTGCTACTGCTTACTTAGAGCTAGAGCTAACTTTTATTCAGTTGTAGTATCATTTTTCAGATAGTCCCATGAAGACTCCATCATGAACAGCAATTAACTCTCCGTTTAAATAGGCATAACTGTGACCTTTCAGCTGAAGAGATTGAATGGAGCTTTTTGAAAAAAGTCTCAAGTGGCAAATGTCTAATTTTCAGGTTTAGTGTTTGTAGTCCTGGGTGAGTAATTGACAAGTGATAAAAGTTGTTCGGTGGTGATCTTGTCAGTGGGTGACTTCTCAAGTGTTCTTAGTTTAAAAAAGAGGGAACTTCCTTGTTCATGTATGGACCTTATCACTGTAATCTGTTGGTATTAATGTCCACTGTTACTGATCTTTCCATTGATGAATCTGAGAAACGAGAGCAGTTGTGTGTTTGGACAAAAGCATGTAGAGGGACTTGTGAAAGTGATGCACTGGGATTTTAAACATCGCTGTGTATATTTAATTAATAAAGTACTAATTCATAAGATGGTTTTGTTTCTTTGTATATTTTGATTAACTTTTGTTTTGATAGCCCACTGTTAGTACATGTGTTACTCATCTTTGCATGTTTAATGTATAATTAGTTTTAGCTGCTGATGAAGAACTGAGCTTTTAAAAAATTTCAAGGAATACACTATATTTCAAGCTGTTCCATTTTGACATAATTAGATAGATTTCTATCTTTATTTTGTCCTGTCTAGTCTTGTTTGTGAAGAACAATTTGAGAAGCCATGGGCCATTTACTTACTTACCTGTAGTAGCAAGTACTTACTGCTCCCCTGTCTCTCACCTTCTCTCATATAATGTCAGTATTGCTTGTCTTTGTTTATTGTATCACTTGTAGGGTTGTGAGAAATTCCAGAATAAACCTGAGTTTTAAATTGCTATCTTTGGAGTAGATTGGTGTTCAGTGTTGTACTCCCTGTATCATCTTTAAATATTTAAATTGCAGACTCTCTGGCTGCCTCTTAAATTAGATCCTTCACTTAGTAGTTTTGACATTTCATAACCTTGCTCCTCATGCATTAAATATTCACCTGTTTAAGTGGCAGTGAAAATTTAAAATCCAAACCCATATATTAATCCAGCAAATGTAGAATGGAGAACAGCTTGCAGTGGAGAAAGAGGCTATTTTCACCTCAGTAGGACATATGCTAGAAGTCCATTGTATTTAAGCATTTCTAATATAGAATTTGTCATTTAAAGTGAACCCTCTTTTGGGTCTTCAACGGAATTTAGTCTTGTAGAACCAAAAAGATACTTGAACGCTTTCTGAAGATAGCCCCTGCATGGTTCTCTAGGTGCGTATGAGGGCGCCTGTACAAGACCTAAATCCATAGGAAAAAAAAAATCAGAATGGAGAAGGTTGCTGATAATTGTCAGATACAAAATTTAGTTTGGTAACTGATTTGAGTCTTCAGAGTGTGAGTCCTTATTCCACTATCAGCCTTCTTCCCACTTTGGTCTAGATACATTTTTTATTTATAATCTTTTGAGATGGAAGCAGAAGTGTTTCCAGGAAGGGAGGATGTTGATGACAGTAATATCCTTGATAATGGAAGGGAAAGGAAGCTGTTTTAATTATAAGAAAGTAAATAAAGGGATAGGGGTGGAACCTTGAGCCTTAGTCTGGGAGGAAGGAGAAGGCAATTACCCTTTCTTACATCTTTATTTCCTGAAAGTGAGTGGAAATGGCATTGCTTACTCCTGAGATTAGAAAGTAACAAATATTAATTTAAAAATTCTAATGATGATATGTAGTTTGTCTGGTTAATCTTAATTAGTGGCCACTTCTCTTTTCTTAGAAAAAGTTACTCTTAAAAATATTAATGGAGCCGGGCGTGGTGGCTCATGCCTGTAATCCCAGCACTGTGGGAGGCCAAGGCGGGTGGGTCATCTGAGGTCAGGCTTTCGAGACCAGGCTGGCCAACATGGTGAGACCCTGTCTCTGTTAAAAATACAAAAGCCAGTGTGGTGGTGCATGCCTGTAATCCCAGCTACTTGGAAGGCTGAGGCAGGAGAATCACTTGAACCCAGGAGGCAGGGGTTAAAGTGAGCCGAGATCATGCCACTGCACTCCAGCTTGAGCAACAGAGTGAGACTCCATCTCAAAATAATAATAATAATACGAAGTGGAATAAAATAACTAATTTTAGCAACATCCTGTTTTCTGTCCGTGGCCAGTTTTTCTGTGTATGCCTTTAAGAAACAACCAAGATTTATTTAATTTTTCATAACTCTTAGAAAAAGTGAACTGAAAGGCTCATTTACCATAGTATTATGGAAGGAAAACTGGATGAGGAGACCAGGACACAGAACGAGAAAGATCAGAGTTTGACGCCAGAATCCAACACTAGTTGTGTATAACCTTAGACATGTTATTTACCTTGTCTATGCTGGTTTCCCCAGCTACAAAATGCTAATATGTATGCTGCCTACCTCATGGAGTTGTTGTGAGGCACAGACAAAATATGTAGTTTGTGAAAATGCCTTGTAAATGGTGAAGTCTCATAATCCCCTAAACGTAAGTTTAGCATTAAGCATTGTTACCAACATAAGTTTATGTATAATCTAATCACTCCTGTCCTGCCTGTGGTAGTGGAAAATGGTTCTTTGACAGTGTTACTGAAAGAGACTGTTTTGAGAAGGTTTGTCTTGTAGACTTTTTAATGTGACTGGGAACTAAAGATGCAATATAAACTGAAGAGTGGACATTGGAAAAAAAAATCACGTAACCTAGGTATGTTTTCAAAGCCTTTATATAAGCACTAAATATAAACCCATTTTCCTAAATATATTTTAGGATGACTTTTTAAGACACACCACCTACACTCATCTGAATTGTACAAAGCGGTGAATGTCACTGCATGAGTAAATTGTTCTGGAACACTGTAATGGACCCAGGTTTCTCTCTACTTTAAAGTGGGCTGGGTATTTACCTAAATTTTCAGATGCATGTAGAGGTAAATAATATTTATAATGTAGTCACATAGGTTTTTAGATTCTGAAGCTTTTCATGTGGATTAGAAATTATTTATTCCTAATAGCCATATAAAGAAGGTAGAATTGTGGTAATAGGCTTGAATAACTTAGTTCTAAGTTCACAGAACTGTTGATGAATTAAACCTAGTTTTGAGCCCAGGCACACTGATCAACCATTACCTTTAACCACATTTCCACTGCCTCCTGCGACACTTGATCTTGTGCAGAGCCTGTCTCCTGCTGCTGCTTGTTTCATCAGTCGTTGGAAGTTAGCCTCCTTGGAGAATGTGTAGATGCCTGCCCTGGAGCCCATGGGACATGGCTCTTCATAATGGGAGTACTTTAGTCACATGATCTGGAACAGAGTAACAGCTGACTTGTTGAGTGCTCCCTCCTGTTGAAATAAAGCCATAGAATCCTAGATAGGGATGCAGGTCCCAACTGGTGGGGTTTCAGCTTTTCTGAATAATTGAGAATCTTACAACAGAAAAGAAATGACATTTTCATTGATTCATATTACTGAATGCATATATAATTCATTGGCCTTGTTTCATCAGTTTATGGCAGTCCCAAGATTTGATTCCATCTAAGTTATAACACTTGAAATTGGCCACTTGTTTTTCACGTACATTTGAGTTCCCCAATCTTCACTGTTCTTAAGTATTTAGGCATAGAGAGAAAAAGTACTATATGAATAGTTATGTATGTTCTCTCCACCACTATTCCAAATTCCTTGTTTCTGTAGGACAGGACAGTGCTAATATAACTTCCAAATACAGCCCTTGGAACAACAGGTATATTTTCACTTGTTGATGAGCAAACTGTTTGAATAAAGAGGAATATTAAATGTTAACACCATTGGGGCAGGGGTGTGAAAGTTAACGTCTTTATAAAGTAGTATAAAAATTGGCTTTTTTTTTTTTTCTGGAAAGCCAAGAAAAAGTGGCAGCAGAGCTGTGGGCACAATTCAGATTATGGGGAAAATGTTTGGTGTTTCATACCTAAAGTTATTTCAATATTAGTGTAAATTGGGAAAGTTTGTTTTTAACTGGATTAGAGGTGGGTGCCAATAATAAAATGAGCAGGCAGTAGTTATCACTATACCTCAGCAAATCAACCCCAGACCCATTGACCATTTTTAGGAATAATCTGGAGGATGGGGTATGCTGTGAAATACCTGTCCCTTGAAGTAAGCTAGTCCAGAATATTACAGCTAAACCAAAGGGAATGTGATCAGGAATAGCTCATGAGACTCAATGTTGGCAAAGATAGGTGATAGCTAGAGAGCCATCAATTACAATTGGGGCAGGAGATCTGGATGACTTGAACTGACCCTTAAGTGTTCTGGTTCAGTAAGCCGTTGTGGATCTGCATGATCAATGGGGTATTATTGGATGGGCTTTACTCACCAAATATGTTAGCATCTGTCACATGTCAGGCATTCACTAGTCATTGAGGATACAGTGATGAGCAAGAACGATAAGGTTTCTTCCCTCATGGAGTTTACATGAGGAATGATGATTATAAACAAATACATGCAGACCTATTTAGTCTTTCATCCTTGTGGGATTTTGTATACCATATCTCAAAAGACATGAAACTTTTGAAAGTACTCTCAATGGCAGGTAAAGTTAGTGATAGGGACTTAAGACCTTTTGAAAATCAAGGTTAAAAAGACCTGTGGATGAGAAGACAACAGACAAAGGATAATGAAGGCTTGTTCACACATTCAAATTTCTGGGAATTTGTGGACAATGATATGGACAATGATAAGGGTGAATTTTTTTTATAAATGTAGCACTACCACCCACACAGATAGGAGAAGCTAGAAAACAAAAAATGTCTCCATGAATCTGGAATCTTAAAGCTTAGAATGATTGGGCTTAAATCCCTATTCTAGGGCAGATGTTCCCAGCCCCTGGCCGTGGACTGGTACTGGTCCGTGGCCTGTTAGGAACCGGTCCACACAGCCAGAGGTGAGCAGCAGGTGAGCCAGCATTACTGCCCTAGCTCCAACTCCTGTCCGATTAGCTGCAGCACTGGATTCTCATCGGGGCAGAAACCCTGTTTTGAACTGCACATGCGAGGGATCTAGATTGTGCGCTTTTTATGAGAATCTAATGCATCCCCCACCACGGTCCATGGAAAAATTGTCTTCCACAAAACCAGTCCCTGGTACCAAAAAGATTGGGGACCACTGCTCTAGGGGTTTGGCCCCACAGAAGACAACCTATTTTCGTGAATAGTACTATGCTATATGCACCACTGGTCTGTTTAAAGAACTTTAAATTTTAGTGAATTAAAATTGGATTAAAGGTGGGTACAAGTGTTAAAATGAGCAGGCAGTCGTTATCATATCACTATACCTCAGCAAATTGATCCCAGACCTATTGACCATTTTTAGTAATAATCTGGAGGATGGGGTATATTGTGAAATTTCTGTCCCTCGCAGTAGGCTAGTCCAGCATATTACAGATACTCTCTCCACCCAGGGGAGAGGGAATGGGAATACTACTACCTATGTGTCTAGAATTTTCCCAGAAAAGAATAAAGCATTTAGCACGTACCTGACTTGCGTGAACTTCAGTGTTCTATGCTCTTTATGTGAAAGTTACTGAGGCAGTTTTTGAGTTTCTAAAGGGAGGTGAGTGAGCGTGCATATACATTTAATTTTATTTTCTTTTTCCAGGTTTCCTATGCTCGCCCAAGTTCAGCTTCTATCAGAGATGCAAATTTGTATGTCAGCGGACTTCCAAAAACAATGACCCAGAAGGAGTTGGAACAGCTTTTTTCACAATATGGACGCATTATTACTTCTCGTATTCTTGTCGACCAGGTCACTGGTAAGTAGATAGCCACTCTGGACAGTCTTTCCCTGTCTCTGACTAGCAGATTGTGAAATATTCTGTCTTTCCATGTAGCAGTCTTGCCTCTAGAACATATCAAAGGTATATGTGGGCCAGAAAATGCAATTTTCTGCTGTAATTGTTCATAAATATGCATGGATAAAAATAGATTGTGGCGTATAGTGAGCGTGCTTGAGTCATTCCCACCCCGAAGGTGCAGGTTTGAAGCCTGTTTCATGGCTTGTAATAAATTTATAGATGCTATAATCTTCATTTCCAAGCCACTGTGTGATAAAAGCCCTCATCCTGCTTATAAAGTACTAATAAACAACCTTACTTTTGTCAAAAAGCGAAGTTTAATGCACTAGTATGCAGCTAGTTCTCCAAGGGAGGCTTACACTACATCCACACTGGTAATTGCTGTTCAGGCTGTTTTCCAGATTCATGCTGTGCTGTATGGGCATATGTAAGAGTATGAAATTTTGAATGTTAAAAATTTATTTTATTTCTGATACCACTGTTAACCCAACTGAAATGGGAAGACTAAAATGTTCATTAAAACTTTTGAATGTAAGGGAGCTGTTCTGCCAGATCTTTTAGTTAAAGCTAGCAATGTAGATTTGATTATGGATTTTAAAAATAAAATACAGATATAGTTTTCTATTATAAAAGCAATACTTAGCCAGGCGCGGTGGCTCATGCTTGTAATCCCAGCACTTGGGGAGGCCGAGGCGGGCAGATCACCTGAGGTTGGGAGTTGAAGACCAGCTTAACCAACACGGAGAAACCCCATCTCTACTAAAAATACAAAATTAGCTGGGTGTGGTGGCCTTGCCTGTAATCCCAACTACTCGGGAGGCTGAGGCAGGAAAATCACTTGAACCCAGGAGGCGGAGGTCACGGTGAGCCGAGATCGTGCCGTTGCACTCCAGCCTGGGCAACAAGAGTGACACTCCATCTCAAAAAATAAATAAAAAAAATAAAAGCAATACTTGTTCTTTAGGAAACAGTTAAAAAAAATAGAGAAACATCGTGAGGGGGAAGTAGAAACAGTTAAAAAAAATAGAGAAACATCGTGAGGGGGAAGTATTAGCTGTAGTATCATAGACTGAAGCAGACACATGAAGATTTGTGAGGTTGTTTTTGTTTTTTTAAGGTAGCTTTTCTCCTATTTGTTTGTTTGTTTCTCTCTCTCGACCCGCATAATGATAATACCCTGGAGGCATGTTGTATATTACAATGTCTAATTTTTTTTAAAGAAATGACTTCAGAAGAAAATCGAGCCAGATTTTTCATTAATCAAGTGAAGATCCATTTAGTTGATCTCAATGTAATCAGAGGAGCCCATATTACCTGCCTCTGTGCTGTTAATTGGCTTCATAGGAAGCACCACGTTTAGAGTTCTGAGAGAGCTAGCACTATATGCATGCTGGGAGAATAGCCTAAAGATTTTGCTGTCATGAGAATATTTAGTCAAGTGAGAATATGTAAAATACAGCCTCCTTAAATGTGTTAGTTAATTCGTAATACTCATACGTTGCCACCCTGTGTTATTATCACATAGACTAATGATGGTGTTAAATAGAAATCCAGGCCTAGAAATACAGATGAATTTGTTGAAAGCAACAAAAATGTATTTTATTTCATTCATGCTTTCTATTTCATTTGTTCTGAGATCTTGTGAATTGAGAGTAGGTTTCACCTGTGACACAAAGTGCGTCTCCTTTTACCTGATAGTCCATCACAGGTGGACCTAGCTTGTTTTATCAGTGGTTCTCAAGTATGTCCCACACCTGCCATATCAGCAGTCTTCGGGAACCCTGCTAAAAATGCATTCTTGAGCTTCATTCAGAACCTACTGAATAAATCTCTGAGGTTGATCCACAGGTTGTTCTTATGTGTGCTCAAGTAGGAGGACCACTGGTGTAGGTGACTCAAGTTGTGTAGAGGCTGTTTTTTTGCTAATCTAATGCTTTTCTAATGGAACAGCTAAGTTCTAGGGGTTATTAATTCTTAATGGGCGCTAGTAGATAAGTGAAAAGATATATTTGCTATCATTTCACTATTTATTCTTCATACCTAAGGCTTTCAAAGTGAACTTACTCAATTTACCTGAAATGAAAAATGAAGCCCTGCAATTTTCTTATTCAGCCATCAGGTGGTAATAATGTGCAATGCATGCACTTTAAATAGAAAAGGTAAAGTGATAGGGGTTATCTTAGATATGCATATGTGGAAAAAAAGCTTTATCTACATTAGAAAGTTCTAAGTCATTGATCTTATACAGTATTAATTTTAAAGCAAGTAGACCTTCATTTTTTTTTTAAGTTCCTCCAAGCATGATGGTCCAGTGCTTTTTCTCTGCATACCTTTGTTAGTAATCCTGTTATTTTTTCTTCACTGACATACTCTGAATCATCTGTACTTTCTTGCTACTAGTCTAATCCGGTCCTGCTAGTACTCATTTACTTTCCAAAAAAAAATTTCCCTGCCACTGCTTATCTCATGATGACCAGCTGTGGCCACCCCACTGGCCTGTTCACGCTAATTAAATGGAATGAGCTGGGTTTCCCTCTACAATTTTTCATAATCTGGAAAGGTTCTTGGCTCTCCTTCTTTCCCATTTGTGTCTTTCACACTGGGGAGAATGTGGGGCAGGGAGTGATCTTCTGTAGTCAGGAGTGATGCTGCTGAGGTCAGAAAGCTTTGATGCTTTGCTTGTAGAAATTTATTTATTTTTAAAATCTAGGTCTTTTTCTCCATATAATATTATTTCTGTAATAAAATACAGCTAGTTAGAAGCACAAGAGAGCTTCAGAGAACTGGAAGAGCCTCTCAGGCGTTTTTTTCCCTAAAGGACCTATATCCTGTGCAATATTATTAAGCTGAATATATTATTTAAAATTTCAACTGAAGTGTCTTTCTACCACAGTGTATGTATTTTTAGCATAGCTTTGTAGCATTTTTAGCAAATTCTTCTTTCTGTTCTCCTTGTTTCAAGGACAGGAGCTACTGTGTCCCTCATTTCTGAGCTGCTTGTCCAATAGCACAATTTGAAAAATGGAACTCCAGTACACTGTTGACATTAAAAGAGTGTACAGGAGGGAGGTGGGAGAGAGAGAAAACATGGACATGCTTGTGCTTTCTTGTCTTAGGTTATTGGAATGCATATGATAATGGGTACTCAGATTATATAAGTGACATGAATTTTTCTGAAAATGCGAAATTGTGATTCCAAACTGAATGGCTAGTAACTTAAGGGGAAAGTTTCTTCCTTGTGTGATTTTGTGGCAAATGTTATATGTAGGTGAAAACATGTTCTCTAGAAGGAAGAATTAATGTGTCCTTTCTTCTCTCCTTCCCTTCTCCTTCTGTCCCCTCTTTTCCAAATCTTTACTCAAATCTACCTTAGGCATATCAAGGGGTGTAGGGTTTATTCGATTTGACAAGCGAATTGAGGCAGAAGAAGCTATCAAAGGCCTAAATGGCCAGAAACCTCCCGGTGCCACGGAGCCAATCACTGTAAAGTTTGCTAATAATCCAAGCCAAAAAACCAATCAGGCCATCCTTTCCCAGCTGTACCAGTCTCCAAACAGAAGGTATCCAGGACCGCTAGCTCAGCAGGCACAGCGTTTTAGGTAAGTCTGGTTTGGTTCTTGTGCCCACCTACTAAACTGAAAGAGAATACTCAGGTTTACTGTCCAGTACTTTTATTGACAGGATCTCTGGTTTGCTTTTGTCAGTGTTGCTGCTTTTATTATTAATTTTTCTTCTTCATGGGCACAGAGAGAATCTACTTGAGGAATAGTGTCTTTTGCTAATATTGGAAGGTAGGGACCAAAGGAAATAACCTACAGCAGTGATTCTTAACCAAGGGTGATTTTGCCTCCCAGGGAACATTTGGCAGTGTCTGGAGGTATTCATGTTGGCATAACTTGTGTGGGGTGCTACTAGCATCTAATGGTAGAGGTCAGGGATGCTGCTAAGCTCCTACAATGTACAACATAGCCCCAACAACAAGAAGTTACCTGGCCCAAAGCATCAATAATGCTGTGGTTGAGAAATTCTAATCTGTAGATTTCCAGGGGGTCATCTTAATTGTTTTCAGGGCTTCAGATTTCCTCTTTTTTTTTTTTTTTTTTCTTAAAAGATTTTATTCTCATGTGTCAGTTTTTAGGTCAAGCTGTTTCTGTTACTTCACTTTATAATATGTGCACAGTTAAGGATATATAACCTATGTGACTACATTAAGTTTCTACAAATGAGTTCCTGTCTTCCTTTTTAAAATTGTTCATAAACAGGTTGGCAAACTTTCCCTGTAAAGTACCAGATAGTAAATATTTAACTTTATGGGTTATGGTCACTGTTGCATCTGTCTTGTTTTTTTTTTTATTTTGTTTTTGTTTTTGTTTTTTTCTTAACCTGTTAAAAATGTAAAAGCCATTCTTAGCTTATAGCCCATACACCAACAGGTGACAGGCAGTCTCCATTTGGCCTGTCGGTTGTAATTTACTGACCTCTCTATAGTCCATAGAATGACCATGGCTTTAGCCCAAAGAAGACACTCTATCTCATTGACAGGCATAAATAGTCTAACTTTTTAAGTTTTATTCTGATCCCGGAATAACAAACCAGGAGTCATTGAAAAAATCTCTAATCTGCATGTGAGAAGAACAATGACTTTAAGAAGTTAAGCAGAGCAGAGAGTTTTTGGTTTCATAAGCAAGTCATGCAGTTTTTATTTTCCAGGACATTTTTAAATATCCTTTTTGGCCATATGGCATACTACACCCAGAATGCTATCTAACCCCACACTGATTTTTAAAGATTATTTCCAAGTGCATATCAATTTTATTTAATTCCTGGGACGGAATAGTTAATTACCAAAAATAAAATCACAAATACAACCTAATAAGATCAAGGAGTTATGTTTTCTAGATTAAATCTATGCATTTATTTTTTTTCATTGGAATATTTACAGTGCTGAAAAGAGTGGAGATAAAATCAGTCAAAGTAGCTCCTTTTAAAAAATACTAAATTATGTTGCTTGAGATATGAGAAGGAAATTTGTTATAAATGCCACATTAAATTTCAACTTAAGTTGGCCTTTGCTGTGGGAGAAGAGGTGGTACTGTCAAAAGGCTACATCTGAACTCTGGGTTATTAGGTTGCCAGTGGATCGAGCCTTGTACTTCACGCTCTGCTGTGAGGAAAAGGCATTGATTTAAAATTAAAAAAAAAAAAAAAAAAACCTTTGCCACCTTTGACTTCCCATGGTTGTTGGTGATCAGTCTAGAGTGAGAGATGCGTAGGGCTGCTTGATGCTTGCCTTTGTGGAGAAAGAAGTCTCACACAGAAAGCCCTTTTTCAGCTCTGCACATAGGTTTCCTCTGTGACATCTTAAGTGAATAATATATGTGTAAATATACTTTTTAAAATGCAAATGTAGAACAAACAAGCCTGAAGGAATTTTACAGGTTATTTCCTAGGCAGCTTGTCCAGTTAATTTCAGAGCTCTTTGGGGCCTTGAAAATGATCTCGAGTTTAGATAGAGGAAAGTTCTTCAAAATGTGTTGGTTGATTTTTAACATTGTGAAGTTACAAAATGTTTGCTGTTAGTAGAAAGCTATATTAGTTATTTTTTTCCTGATTGAAGCAATAGTTTTGTTTAATAGTTATTAAGAAACAGTGTTCTTGAAATCAAGATTGAGTTCTTAGGAAGATTGAGCAGGAGGACTGAGAAGACAGGATTTGGGGAGTGCCTGATTATTGAATTGGCAAGGCTTGTAGGTGACTCAGGTGCTAGGTTGTTGATGGGTGTCAGCCCTTAGGTTTACCTAGCCTCCATCCCTGTAGGCTCTGTGCTTTTTATTTTTGGTTGGGTAAAGCTTTACAGGATGTTCTGATGGTCAAATTTAATTATCTTTTTCTGGCCCATTCTGTGTTTTTGTCTTTTAGTACCATATGTTATCATTAACTTGAAAATTCTCTTTCTTTGACTCCTATAGAAAGACATTTTGGAAGACAAGAATAAGAGATTGTCAGTTGTAAGGGAAACTTGGTTTCAGAAAATGGGAGAAATTCTTACTCTCTCTTCAGATTTTTAACTGTTGTCCCGTTCACCCCATTTCTCATTCCTCCCACGATCCCTGTCCAGATAATACAATATGAATGAGTTAGTGTGCTCAGAGATAGTGTTTGATCTAGATTTGGTGTGTTGGAAGAAATTAGAATTCAGGTTTAACCTGATGTTTGGTGCTTCTCTTTAATACGGTGTATTGAACTTGGCTGTCATCATCTTGGTTTCCGCCCCACTCCCGCTTCTTTCACCTCATAAAGACACTTGAATTAAGGGTTTGCTGCTTTTGTTGATATTTTGCTGTTTTCTATAGTTCGAGTCTAAACCATTGCACAGATATTTTGTCCCTGATATTTGTGTTTTATTGCTCTTGCCTTGAGTTTGTCACCTTTCAGCAGACATGTAGAAAATTTCTCACTGTATTTTTTATGTTGTAAATAGTACCTTGGGAGTTGAGAGGGATTGAGGAATATAAGTTATATGTAATATAGTCAAGAATACTTTTAATAATCATAAAGTATGAGCCATATCTTTTAAGGTCAAAAAACTTAAAAATCCGTGTAATAAGGGTTAAGTTTAAAGGTGGGTTTGTGAGGTTTATGGCTTAGTCAACCCGTATGAATGATTAGAGAATTATTGTAATATGAGCACTGCTGGTCTAATGTGCTTGTTTAATTGACTGCAGCTTTCAAAATAGGACAAGCCTTATTTATTTGGATGGATGGTGTAATTCAAGCCCCTTAAGTATATTCTTGGGACATGATATCAGAATTACACTTTAGGCCAATTTTTTTCATGTTCTTTTCTTGTGGAGCGCTTTAATTTTATTGAATATGACCTAGTCTAATGGCCTGTGTGCCTGCTTCTATGAGCCTTTATGCAATTTTTAAAAAGCCTTTTAAATCAGCACTTGAGTTGCCTTTAAGGCATGTGCTGGTTGCATTATCACAGTTTCCTTTTGGAAGAAACTGGTATCAATTCCCTTGAATAATTTTCCCGTTTCTTAGAGGACAGATGATACCATCTAATTGAATAAGGCAGTAAGGCACTAAGAAGATGGTCTTGTTGTGGATAATTTCCAAGAAGTTCCTGGTTGGTACTTTGGAGAGAGTTTGATAATCGTTATTTGTGGGATTCCGAGTATATTTTCTTACCCATCAATAACTTCATATTTTTATTTCTGACTTTAATTGGGTTCACATTTCTCCTTACTTACATGTAGGCCTTCCCATAGTCCCTCAGCTAAATTTTTTAGAAACTAGGCAGGTACTTTATTTTCTACTTATAAACACAGAGCTTTAAAATAGGAATGATCTACCTGATACATGGTTCTGTTCAAAATTTTGACAAGTTATAATTGGAGCTGTGTTCCAGTTGATAGAAAAATGTTTGTACACATATCTCTCCTATGTGCCTTTTTCATAAACTACATATGTACATGGACTTGTGCTATTCATTAAATTGTAAACTCTAATCAAACATAAAAAAGGATAAAGACGGACAAATATATTAAATATCTTGCTCATTACTATACTGCTTGGCTTCATTTTCCATGTACCTAATATCTTAGTAAATATCTTTTAAAGCAAGATCCATAAAATCATTTCAGATTTCTCATCTGACTTCATGTGATTCATGTTGGATTATCTTGTGTCTAACCTCATAATGTAGCTTGTACTAAGAGTAGGAGAAATAATCGTCTCTCCCTTTTCTTATTTACTTGTATTTCCCTTACTGGTACCATTCTTTACTCTGATTTTTATTTGTAGTGATCTTTTTTTAAGTTACTTTTTCTTTAAATGAAGGTTATTTTAATTAAAGCAGGTCATCCAGACTAATCCTCCGTATCTGCTTACTGTGTTACTTGTAAAATGGATTTTGTTCGGGCTAAAGAGCAGAGGAGAGTGCCACTGGCCACCTCTCCCCTTCGATGATTGCTCAGTCTTCCACCAGGGAGGCAGGTGATACACAGGACTGAGAGGGTTACTGGGTTCAGTGCATCTATTAAATATAAGTAAAAATATTTTATTTTAAATACATATTTATTTTATATTATATTATATTTTAAATATATATGTAATGGATACTTTAATATTAACCTTCCATGATGTAGTACATTATCATCCACACCCCTCTGTGAGATAACTCTGGAGGCAGCTAGCTTGTTCTCCATTTAAAAATTGACTTCCATTTATAAATGACCATAAATAAAAGATGTCCTTGAGCAGTGGACAGACCCAGCAAAGACATATTTCTAGGGGCTTGTAGTAGTCCTTGTGTCTTAGTTGCTGCACCATTTTCTCTTACAGCTGCCTGCGTTACAGTTTGCCAAGTGCTACTAGATTTGGAGTGAATGGTGTCCATGTGGAGCACCCGCTGCCTTTTCTGAGCTCCCATGGGAAACATGAATGTGTGGCACTGAGAAAGCTAGGAAACACTTCTGGGCCCAGCTGCATACTGGCAGGGGCGTTTCAGCAGTGCCTGGGCCCTGTTTTCTAGGTTCCGTGCTTCTCCCTACACTCGTTGGTGATGGGAGGAAAAGAAATGTTAGAGTAGATAACTTGGCTTAATTCCAAGGACCATTTTTTTTTCTAAAATGAGAGAGAAGTGAAGAAATCAGTGAAGATCATGGTATCATGTAAGACTTCACAGATAGGGTAAATAAGATGCCCTATCATAATTTGGAGGGTCCTCAGAGATCCTGTTATAAAAATTCCAGCCTTCCTGTCTGGAAATGCCAGAGATGGAAGTGGGGGAAATGGAGGATGGAAAATGAAATGTTTCTCCCTCATTGCGTGTGCAGTCAGGCATCACATAACAACGTTTCAGTCAATCACATGTATGACCATGGTCCCATAATATAGTAGACTGCAAAACATTCCTATTGCCTAGTGATATCATAGTCATCCTAACATTGTGCAATGCATTACCTTTTTTGTGTTTAGATATGGTTAAATACACAATATTTAGCATTGTGTTAGAATTACCTACAGTATTCAATACAATAACGTGTTATCCAGGTTTGTAGCCTACGAGCCATAGCCTATACCATATAGCTAGGCGTGTGGTAGTCTATACCATCTAGGTTTGTATACGTACATTCTCTGATCGTACAACAACGAGATCACCCAGTGACACATTTTCAGAACATATCCCCATTGTTAAACGATGCCTGACTGTAATTCATTTTAGGGGCAAGTTTGATTTCTACCCTGTTTGAAAATTCTGAAAACTCATTTAGGAAATTCTGTCTCTGGGCATGTGCTTGGTGTCCTGAGTGGGTGGTAGCAAAGCGTGACCTGTCCCTAGCTGGATGCAATTAATGGGCATAGATGGTGTAACTTTTGAGTGAATTGATAAGGTGCCTCTGCATTCTGGCCCTCTAGCACTTTGGTTGGAGACCTCAATATGCTGTTCTGTTCTATAGGTACCATATGCCAAGTGCATTCTGTATTGATCATTCCAGCAATTTGATAAAACTGTGTTGTTACTTTATGATTGGTGATGCTAATAATGTGTTTGTCTTTATTGCTGGTATTGGTGACCCTTATTCTTGACTATAAAGGCATGGCATCTTTGACTATACTCATCTCTGCAAAAAATAAAACCCCACATATATACTCTTTTTACTTATGTGCAAACAAGGTCATCCAACCAATCCTCTTAGTAGTTTTCATTCTGGACTAAGTTGACAATATTTTTGGTAACCTCATTGTCTTTTTTTGGTCATCATATATTTATTATAAACTATCAGTGACCCTGGCTTGTGCTCAGTAGTGCAATGAAAGGGTGGTAAGTCAAGGCACACACAGACACACACACACACAAAGATCTTTTGTCATTGTGGTCTGTTCTGTTTCCTTACACTTTGCATAAGCTCAGTTCCTTTCATCTTTACAAAACAAAATTTTCAGTGGAGATTGAGGGCAGGGATGTGGGGAGACTATATTTTTCCCCATTCTGAAAGACCAGATGAGATGTGTTTTGGCTTTTACAAAACTAAAAGGAGTTACTTTTGCATGTGTACTTTAGCATGACTTGATGCCACAGGTTAGGCAATAAGGTTGAGACTTTTTTCAAACTTAGCTTTCACAGGTGTTAAAGAAAAAATTCTCCCCACCATCCCCAGTCCTGGAGGGACAACCCTGGGATGTCTTTGGAGAGTGTTGAACATTGTAGCAGTTGAGAGTGGTTGTGGGCTATGTATTGTATTAAGTTATGCCTACCTCCTCAAAACACGTAATTAATTGGTAAGCATTGTGGAAATTTTGGGACATTAGAGTGATGTTTTGAAACTGATAAAGAAGAAGCAAATGCTGTAAAACTAATTTTTGATATAAGAAAAAGGTAGAAGGTTTTAAAGAGTAATGACACCCCCAACCCCACCCCTATTTACTTTCTTTAAACATTTTTAAGTGAGGCTCAGGTTGGCTTATTTTGTTTCCTACCTGGCTTTTGAAAACTGAGTAGGACGACACTTTCTGTAGCATAATTTGAATACAGCATCCAGATCAGGATCTGAACTCCTGGCTTTGTTGCACATAAGAGTGGTGGGTTTTTCTTTTTTCCTTCTCTAGACCTCAGCTGAGCACATTTCAGAAATGGGGAGGGTTAGCTCGGATTGTCTATAAGGCTTTTTTCTACCTGTAATTATACCTCCTTGATTCTAAGAGATGAAAGTCCTTCAAAGTTGGGAAATGAAAGGGAAACTTACGGAATTCTATAACCTGCAGAGTTTGAATATCAATGCCATAATTTACTAGCCCTGTGGTCTTGAGCAAGCCACTTAAACCCTGTGTGCCTTAGGTATCTGCAGGGACCAAAGGAGTTTTGAAAATCAAAAGTCGTATAAAGTACATGTAGCTGTCCATTGATCACTTTGAACCTATCTGATGAGAACCCTAAAGTTAACTATCCCAGAGCTTTCGCACTTCCTCTCTGAAAGGTATCCTCAGATGACCGTTACTGTGTCCCATGTACTGACCCTTGTAGAGAGAAACCGTTCACTGGAAGAACTGTCCTGTGGCAGTTGGTGCCCATTAGCTTAAGAATGTAAAAAGACCCAGCATTCTGAGACTTCACATATAATCAGTGTACAAATATCCCCTCGGAAGACGGCAGTAATGAGCCCAGCTTTCTTGAACATCAAGGGGAAAAATTAAAAACTGAAGTTTGCTAAATGTGTGTTTTGCAGGTTGGACAATCTGCTCAATATGGCTTATGGAGTAAAGAGGTAATGATAGAGGTTCATGATACTCATAATCCCTTTCCACAGTTGATTGGTTTCTTTGATTTTGGGAGTGCTATTCACACCCCTCATAAGTTTTTGTTGGGTTTTATTTTGCATGTGCAACCTAATGAAAAGCTGCTCTTGGAAACACAATTGACTCAAGAAATTTTTATACCACTGGATGCCACCTGGTCTTAAAAACCCATCATTTATTTCGTATTGCGTTATGACGTTATAGCATGTTTACATATGTGTTGATCCCTTCCCCTGCCAATCCTGCTTAATTCATGAAGCCAGTTCTAAATATATTTCTTTGCTATTGTGGATGATATTTAGTATGGTGAATAATGGTCATTTTATAACTTATTAATATCTCAGTAGTCTAGCATGTCACTGCAAAGCCACACACAGACCTTGGTCAAAACATCAAGTGGTTTATGTATTTGTTGGGGGAGGAGAATTACTAAAATTATTGGGGATGGAAAAAGTATAAGTTCATTGCTATAACCAACCTCTGTTTTCATTTTTTGTGTGTATGTGTGTGTTTCCTATTCTGTTTAGTAGGTTTTCTCCAATGACCATTGACGGAATGACCAGTTTGGCTGGAATTAATATCCCTGGGCACCCTGGAACAGGGTGGTGTATATTTGTGTACAACCTGGCTCCTGATGCAGATGAGAGTATCCTGTGGCAAATGTTTGGGCCTTTTGGAGCTGTCACCAACGTGAAGGTCATCCGTGACTTTAACACCAATAAATGCAAAGGTTTTGGATTTGTGACTATGACAAACTATGATGAGGCTGCCATGGCAATAGCTAGCCTCAATGGATACCGTCTGGGAGACAGAGTACTGCAGGTCTCCTTTAAGACAAACAAAACGCACAAAGCCTAATGAGCTCTTGTCCTCAGTCCATTTATATATGAAAACTATACAACAAAGGCAAGTTAAGAGAAACTTTATACATTAGTAAATGTCTTTGTAAGTCAGTGTTGAGATGGGGATAAAACGACTACTTAGCATCCTAAGAAATATGTGAGATTTTTTATTGCTAGTATTTGAATTAAAACTTCTTAAATATCTTTTATGTTTGAATATGGACAAGAGGTACAGGGTTTTTACCTGTCACATTGCATTCTATTGCCTTCTTTGAAGAAGGTGGACCTTTTAAAGTGTTTCAGCTAAGGGAAGACATTTCTTTTCTTTTTACATAACTGCCTTGAACCTGTGAGTAAATATTGAGGCTTTGTGTTGTAATTCTTCAGTTGGTTGTGTCTTTTTTTTCCCCCCTTTTTTTTCCGTTTTCTGATTAGCTTTGTGTTTGGTTTACATTTAAAGCATTGCTGTTATGTCTGTTTAAGAAAAGTATTTTGAAGTTTACATTTTTATTTATGAAGTTTAAAACAGTATTTATTTTGTAATTATGATTTGGGTTGGGGAAGGGGGGGCTACATTATAAACGCTTATTGTAAGAATACTGGAGAACTTTTCGTAAAGCAGTACCTTGCCAAAGAGATAAGAGCCTCTTTGATGTGGGTTTAAAAAAAGCATCTATTTTTATAAAAAAGAAAATTTGGAGAAACTTTTTACTGGTCCTGGAACAAATATTTTGACTTGAATACTTTGAGAAATCTCTTCATATGACACCTAGTGAGCTTTTAAAATTTACCAGGAAATTTGCAGCGGTTGAAAAATTTAGAAAGATTTATGGTGTAGAAAATACTTTTGAGATCTTTGTATGAAAGGAGTAGAATCATTGGGGGAAACACTGCTGGTTTCATTTTTGTAATCACCAGTGGAGCGTCTGATCATCCTGGTTATTATGATAGGTGGCTCACATTGATTTGTGATTTTGAAACAAATAAAAAAAATTTACAAAAGAATATATAAGAGCAGGCAAGAAATTTAAATTACCGAGAGATGGGGGAAAAATCTGTTCTTCCTAAAGAAATCCCTTCAGATAGAGCTCATGGTGTTTAGTGATGTACTTGCAGTATTGTTTGAAGAATTGTTTTGTCTTAAGGAAAAAAGACGTTGCACATGATTTGTACTGCAGCAAATCAGCAAAAGTGATCTGAGTTGGATATATTTGAAGGTATTTTGAAAGTTACGTTCAAGGCTAACACCTGAGCTTTGTGTAATGTAAATAAGACCTTGTGTTTATGAACCTTTCAGCTAATTTAATTTTTTTTCCCTTACATGCCAAGTGATGTTCAGGTTTTGAATGTTTTTGTATCAGTTTTTTCCTTTGTAAATGGCATTAACATTGTTACTTGAGGTCTTGCTTAATCACTTTTGTTGTCCTGAGGACTTGAATTTACAGTGCATCAGATTTGTTGCTAATTTCGTCTGTAGATAGTCTAGCTTCAGCTGTTTATGGTGATGCTACATTTTCGTTTATAAATATGTTTGTGGTATAAAAAAATGAGTATAACCATAGGTTTTGAACAAATTTCCTTACATTTTTCATACAAAAATCATAAATATCTGTATGCTATTGAAATTTAACTTTGTATGATGCTTAAACCACTATTTGGGGAAATAATAAAATAAGTCTTTACCATGTATGAAAGAAATTTTAAAAAATACAAAATATTTTCTGATTAGCATCTAGCTTATAATAAATTTTCAAAAAAGCTGAAGGCAAAAATGCCTTCATCAGGATGCACTGAGAACTATATAGTTACGTCCTGCTTTTTGTATAAACTGAGATGCTCACATGCTTCCCCTTAGAACAGGCAATGTGCTATGCATAACATAGTTGTACATTATCTTTGCGGTTGCTTTGAGTTTTATTTTTTATTATTTAAAATTGTAGTTATAAAATTTTTCAGTATAGTACAGTACATATACTGTGAGGCGCGTGCTAAAGTGAATAAGCGAGTTTTCATGCTGACCCACTCAATGCTATTCAGAAATCAATTGGCTTAGCACTTTCTCATATCCTTAGGTGCATTTAGATTGTCAGAGTTAACCTTCTGCGTTTAAAAAAAAAAAAAAAAAACACTAAAAAATAAAATACATGTATATACTTAAAAAAAAATAATAAGGTTTCCCTCAAGGGAAAACAGCAGCTACATGCTTCTTTCCTATACTACTGTAGCAAACCAAGGCATTGATGAGAGGGCATGCAAATTGTGCTTCACTTTACAGTGTTTATCAGAGCACTTAATAAAATGTAAGGCTGGTATTTATTTGAAGTTGTACAGTATGACTTAATTCACATCTGTTGGAATAGAAAATATATTCTGTTGAGTATTTAAGAGGCTGTACATGTTTTCTTTTGTGTTTGGATTCTTTGTACTTTTTCATGTTCAGTACATCAATAAACAAAGTTGAAGGGAAAGAACAGTGTGGTGAGTAGGTCTTTATACACAATTCGGGCGCACCTGTGCTCAGTCTAATACGCAGACTTGCCCTCTTGAGTTAAAAGAAGTTCCCTCAGAGTTTCAGTGGAAAGCAGTGTTACCTCTTAGAATTCCAAAAGGCAAGTTATTTGAAGTAGAACACGCAAAAAATTTTTGGACTGAATGACACCTTCTGATTAGTTTTCAAATATTACTAAATGAGTAATTCTCACAGGAGAACATACTTTCATCTGCTAGTTGTAAAGTTTGGGAAATTGGATATCAACACCATTTTATGGCTGGGATTCTACCTTCAGCTTTTTGCACAAATAATCACCCTTACACATTTGTATGAGTTAAAAACGAAATAGAAGGAAAGTAGCTTACTCAGCTTCCACTGGCAATCTTTAATTCACTCATGGGATTAAATGTTGGTGTGTAAAAGTTAACTTTTTTGCACACATGCTAGATTGTCAAGAGATTCTTCCCTAAAATCAGAAACTCAGTTTCTATTAAATTAGTGTTGTTCTGTGTTGCACAGGTTACAAACCGTGAACTCTGCCAACCCTGTGTTTCGCATACAAGTTCAGTTCTTGTACACACCCTTAACAGATCTGTGAAGGAAAAAAAGATTTCCTGCTGTTCTTTTGTGGAAGGATTCTACTTCTATAGAACTTCAGACAAATGAGTATAATAATGAAACACTTTTTTTTAAACAAAGTATACTAAATGACTTATTTTAATTTTATTGTATCTGTTGGCTTTTTTGGTAGAAGCCATTCTAAAAGTAATTGTCCTGAATTCACAACCTACTAGTCAAGAGCGTAGTTGAGTGACAAGACACTTTCTTTTTTCAACATGCAATTAGTCTTTTCTTATTATATGAATTTAATACTCTAATTTTGTGATGTTGGAACATCCTCCCCTCACCTCTCTCCTCTTGCATGCTGTATCAGTATTTTGATTGGTTTGCATGTCAGAAGTTCTTTTATAATTGAGCAGATAGTGGAAAAATTCTCAGCAAAGGAAGTTGATTTAGTAACTACTGGTATGTTTGAGGAGAAACTTCGTTTTTCTCCCTTTTTTTTTTTTTTTTTTTTTTTTTTTTTTTACCTGTGCTTGGAAATTATCTGAACAATATTGAAATTCAGTGTTAGAGTGGCCAACATGAAATTCTTAATGTTCACATCATTTTACATTATTTTAATCTGAGGAAAAATATTAGCAATTTAACCTTACTGTTTTTTAAGATAAACAGATTTCAAGATTTCTACTCTTTATAAGAAGTTTACACATGAATTGTAGTGGAAACTGACAACTACTTGCTTACAGCGTTAACCTAGAACAAAGAAAATGTGTTTTTTAATAAGTTTGTTGAAATTGTAGTACCTAGGCCTATTAACCTACTTATGGAGCAATATGCCATATACCTTTTACTGGGTAGAATAAAAAAAGGGGAACATTTAGCTTTTTTATGCCTCTATTATACTGGCACCTCAAACAGTGGGATCAAACAAATACTGATAAAATCATGACAGTTTATTACTGGATGAAGAGCATTTACAGTCTGTCATTGCAGTTAATAGTCCATATTTCTCTACTTCTAGTAGTATTCACACTCTTCCTTTGAAAATTTCCAAAAGTAGGCCCATTTCCCTTCAAGTTGGAAAGATTGAATATTTACACCACTAATACAGGCATCCTGTGGATATAGGATGGACCTTACTGAAATTAACCTTTCTAGAATTCTGGCTCATAGAAATAAACAGATTTTTTGGTTGGTCAACACATAGTTAGCTATCTGCTGTGCCCTGGGTCTATAAAAGTGAGCAAAATACTGCTCTTACCTTCTTGGATACCACCTAGAAGGGAGGACAAACAAGCCAGCAGGTTATGACTGCAACGTCCTAAGTGCTGTGAGAGTCCAGGAGCAGCTGTCAAGCTAGTTTGCTGTAGTTTTTATAAATCCAGTTACAACTCACAAAAGTAAAACCTGTTCTACTCCTCTTATGGATGCTTCTTTCCCTTTCTTGGACTAATTATTGGCTGATTGTTTAATTTTCAGTCTGACAGTGGTATCACTTAGTTTTGCAAATCTTTGAATACTCTCATACTCAAGTTGTCCAGATCCTTTCTTTAAAAACGCGAAGCTACTGATACACAATAAGACACTGTCTATCTGAATAATTGGATGGTGTGAGGTATCTGACTGGATAGTCTTGCTCTCTCTAAACATAATCTATGGAGTGACCATTTTGAATGTACTAATATAGTAAAGTACTCTGGATATTAAAAGTATGATTGATGGGTTTTACCCTACCTTAAGACCACTATCTTAGGATCTTAAACTTACTATTAACATTACTTTTAGTTTAAGTAACTGAAGATGTAGGGGAGGAGTACATTAATACTTAGCCTCAAAAACACTCATAGGTGTTTTTTTCAAATAAGTACCTTATAGCAACCTTATATATAAAACTCTTTCTGCAGACATAAATGTGTGGAAGACATGCCTTTCTGCTCTCTTGGAGCCTGTCATGCTCTAGAAGATTACATCTGCAAGTAACTGCAGTAAAGTGTTGTACACAAAGTGTGTTAAAGGAGGAGGAAGGGGAGACTCCTAATGTTGTGTGTAATCGGGGAGACGGTTGTTCCTGGGATGGGAATGCTGAGTCACACAAAAGTGACAGCAGTTGAGCTGGGTCAGTAAGGGTAGGTGGGATTTTAAAAGATACCAGGGGAAGCAATTCAAGAAGAGATCCCTGTGATCAAAGACATAGGCAAGCCTCTATCTACTTCTATTATTTCTGGAGAATTAATAAGTCATATTCAGTGCAGACTTACGAGTTCTTGGACATTTTTGTGCCCTTGACTAGTTAAGTCTAAAAAATACCGAAACAGCAAAACTTTTTGCTTTCTTGCCCATTTCTACTGAAATACTAAAAATTATTTGCCATGATAGATTATGTGTGGTTTGGGGAGTTCCATAGAACTTGCTAGGGACATTCCTCTCTTTTAAAACAGACATTTATTTGGGGTGTGTCAGGCAGTCAGTATATGTGAAAAGATCAAACAAAAACAGAATCTCCAGCAAAGGAATACTGATCTGTTTCTCCCACTATTATACCTATCAAATTCTATTGTTAACATGATAACAGTGATCATTTATTAGGATTTATGCTATTTCTACGTGACAGTACCTGATTCATTCCTTTCTTGGATATGTATTTTACACTCTTCTTAACCTGTATCACTCAAGCATCACCTTCATCGAAGGCAAGAGAAAATTAAAATTCAAATATTTCTCAGATATTTGTAAGATGAGGTTTTAGTTTGATAGGTTGCCTTTTTGTTGTTGTTTTTTGTTTTGTTGTTTTGTTTTTTGGTGCTTGGAAACTCAGTAACCATTTCAATGATGAACCTTGCTGATTTTTTCAATCCTGTAAGGCCCTTTGACCTACAGGTTGTCGATAGCCATATGCTATCTCTAATGCTGATTTTCATGGTATGCTCCTTTTGAGAATCCTCCTCGTCCTGTTGAATGCATGCTTCAGAAGCCACCCGCCCATCTGTGGATTTTCTTGCAGACATGATGAGACCAGCAGCCACTCTTAGGGTGACTCACCGTTTGGAATGAAACACAGTTGGCAAGGTAGCTTTGTTATCTGGATTGCGGGTTTTTGATTGCAGTGTGGCAAAGGTGCAGCAGCTGACCATGAGAATGGGGGAGGGAGGTCATGACCCATAAATCTGTGTAGGCATCCGGAAGATGCAGTGCTTTATTCCTTGGACCTTGAAGAAAAAAGCAGCCCATCAGGAAGTACCATTGAGCACCTTGTTGAAAGAAAACCCCCGTACTTCTACATCCATATTATCGATCATCTATTTCTTTAAAAATGTTGTTATGCTTTAGGTAGTAATAATTACAAGAAATACTGCATATTTTCACACACACACAAACCCTGAGTTACTATCAGAAAGGTTAAGCAGATATTACTATAAATGCTGAACCAGAAATTGCAGTTGTTACTGTATTAAATGTTCTTTAGTAGAAATTTCATCTCTCAAGAATGGTTGCTACAGTGTGTGGTCTGTATGTAGAGAACTGTGTTGTTGAATGTATTCTGTTTTTCAGGAGTTACTCTTAAAGAAGTACCTGTCTTCTATTCATACAATGCATAAGTAGACTGCTACTTATGTTTTCTGTCTTAAGATGGCCTGAGGACCAGATGATAAGCCAAGCATTCGATCTTTCCTACATAAAGGTGGTGAGAACTTTTCGTAAATTTAGTCTGAAACTTATCCTAATCCTAATAATGAAAATTTATTTTATTTTTTGCTGAAATAGTAGTACATTTTAAAAGTTGTGCCTCCCAAGCTCTTTTATGTCATGAGTGCCTTTCCTAAGGGGGAGGAACCTTTATCTCCACACACGTACAACCACTTCTAGGCCTAGCAGCACACCAGAGCTTATGTGTGGGAAGCTCTGTTTTAAATACTTTTTAAAAATTTCCATCCTTTTACTAAGTGTACGTAAGCGCCTGCTCTGTACCAGTCACTATGTTGTAAGATTTAGGCTGAAGACTTAATTTATGTTCTATTTCTCCGTCCAGTTTTGAGTTGGAAGACGTTTCAGTGGTCTTGTTCAGCACACCTTATTTTGCAGATATATGAGCCAGACCCAAAGAAGTTAAGGTTCTCCAAGATTTTTTGCTAGCCTGAGACCTGGCACTTAAACCCAGCCCTCCCCACTCTTGGAACTCTGTCCTTCCTACCATCAAAGTACTAAAACACAAGCTGAATTAACTTTAATAAGCTGTGTCCTTTTATGACATCAGAGTTTTGAAATCCTTCAGGGTATGTATGGCATCTAGAATTTGGACATAGGTAAGTGCATATAGTATTTTTTGATGTGCTCAATATCATTTACCTCCCTTAAGAATAATTTCAGTCAATAATAACATAGTCAGTGTCAAATGTATAAAGTACAAAAAAATACAAGTCAAAATTTCCTCAGTCCTTTCATGGAAAGAAAACATTTTTTAGTACATTTTGTTTCTGCCTCTTTATTTTTAATCCTTTCTACAACATTTTCAAACATTCAGATTTGCTTTTTTCTTTAATAAAGTTTTTTTGCATTTTTAATTGTGTTCTTTATGTATATGGATAATATTTTTTGAGACATAAAATAATACATATCTGATTTTTAAGACATGTCAAAGCTGTTTTCTGTTTTTTGTTATATTGAGTGTTGCTGACATGTCAGGGAGATATAAAAATCAGGAGTTCTGTGTGGTTTCCTATTACAACTGTATTTCTCCAGGCTTTTTTTTGTGTGTGTGAGACGGAGTCTCGCCCTATCGCCCAGGCTGGAGTATAGTGGCACCATCTCTGCTCACTGCAACCTCTGCCTCCCGGGTTCAAGCGATTCTCCTGCCTTAGCCTCCGGAATAGCTGGGATTATAGGCATTTGCCACCACGCCCATTTTTTTTTTTTTTTGTATTTTTAATAGAGACAGGGTTTCACCATGCTGGCCGGGCTGGTCTCAAACTCCTGACCTCATGATCCACCTGCCTCAGCTTCCCAAAGTGCTGGGATTATGGGCCGGAGTCTCCAAGCTTTTAAAAAGGCTAAAGACAGATTAAGTCCAGACACTAAGATCTCTCCAAACCTCGGTTTGGGGTAGTGATGCCTAAATGACTACTTGCCACTGTGTTCGGTGGGCAATTTGGTTGCAAGCATCAGCTATGCAGTAGGGTCATGGATAGGGAGAGAAGTATGAAGCTATTTTTTCTCTTTATGGACAGAGGGCAAGTAGATGTCATAGGGTACTGATAACTACTTCTGTCCTTTCTTTTCTTAGCAAAAGAAAATGCTTCCTTCCCTAATGGGGACAGGAGGAGAGGACGAATATGAACCCAATTGTGGGTGAGTAATCTTTCCTCCTCCTTCCTGGGTCTGTGATTGCGGTGATGTTCTGTCTTGCAAGGGTCTGGGTAAATACTGGCTCCTTATTGCTTGTGCTCAGAGAAGTAGCTGATGGTAGAAGAGCACTTTTAAAGGAATTGATGAGACTGAAAGCTGCTTGTTAGAGTGCACCTGGATCCTGTCATGACATCACAGGCGGACCATAAACGGCTCTCCAGAAAGCACGACAGCCTTTTTTCACCCCTTTCTTAACAATGAGACGTAGATTGGGCCTGTTCTCTATTCAAGCATCCTTATGAGTAAATGTCTATTTTTATGGTAGAGCTGCACTTTAAAAATAGCTCCAATCAGTGCGACTCTTTTCCCCCATATGTTAAAAAGTTATACATGAGTTAAAATATCTCAGATTGCTTAAATTCTTCCAAACGCAAGGCACATTCCTTTTCCCTTTTTTTTTTTTTTTTTTTTTTTTTACTGTGGGGGAGGGGTTTAGGTGGGTGGGAGGGTCGGATTAACTACAAAATAAGGACTTTCAGGGCCTCCTTAACTCTGTTTGAGACTTTTTAGCAGTAGCAAGATTTTTAAACTTAAGATTTGAGATTTCTGACTTTAAAAATTCATTAATATTTGGTGGATACAGTCTGCTTCCTGAAGCGATTGTTTATTTTTGTTGCTGAGAGCAATTAGCTAGAACAGTCACAGTTGCAGCTGTTAGATACTATAAGCTCCAGCGGAGATCACAAAAGGCCTTATGCACATTTAGACTCTGTATTTGGATTGTTGTTAATGGGTGATTCTTCTGGAGTCTACTGTGTTAGCAAATTCGATTGGGCGATCCTGAGCCAAATCAAATGTACAATGGGATCATCAGCATGCTGTGTTGATCAGAGTCACTTAAACACCTTGCTGCTTTGTGCAAGCCAGGATGGCTGTGGCTGCATGTGCAGAAAGAACATGTAGTGTTCCTTCTCCTGAATCCTCCTCATGCAAACCTGGATGTGACTCATCTCAAAACATTATGCTGTTTTCTCAAGAATTTTTCCTTTTGTGTTTACTTCTTGTTTGCTGCTTTTGACTTGTTAGAGCTTTTGTGAGATAATCTGCATGTGCGCGCATGAGAAAGAGATTCACAGATACAATCTGGTGCCCATTGATTTATGTCTTTTGGAAAGAGTATCTTCTTAGAGAATCTTGGCTCCAGTTTAATGGCTGACACTTCAGAAACAGCAGCTCAAATGAAGGAGTTGTTTCAGTATTTTTCTAGTGTCTGTACTTCTGCCTATGAATATCCTTTTGGTGAAGGAGTGTATATTTCTGTGCATATCCATAATCATACTGCCTTAGGATTCACAATATGCTTCGTGTGTGAGAATTTTTTATTGGGGAATGGGAATGGGAAATGTTGCCTTGGGATAGGATGTGCCCCACCTGACAGGGAACGTCCATTTGCGCTCTAATCTTCCTGGGGTACTTTATGTAACTTTCTCTTGGAGCTGCTCTTGCTGCCAGCAGCCTCTTCAGGTCAACTGCTGACTGGCTCCTTCCTCTTTGAAGGAGAATTTCCTCTTTTTCTTAGCGACCCTCCTGTTGCCTGCCTCTTTGGGATCACTAACTGCTTCCTTCTTGGGTGAAGATGTCTTCCTCTTGGGAAGACTGATGCTGCCAGGGGTCTGTTCTCGATGGCTACTAACCAATTTCTCCTTGGAAAAAGATTTCCTTTTATTAGGTTTGGAGAAATAGTTAGATGGATCTTTCATTCCATTCTCCTGAGGAGCCTCCTGGGGCTTTTGCTTTTTCTTCTTTTTGGGTTTTACACTTATCTTTGCATACTCCTCTGGAGTTCTACTGCTATTTTCCAAAGACACGACAGCAAGCACAGCTAGCATTTCTTTTCCCCTTTTAAGCGTTTCTACGCCTGTTTCTCCAGCCTCCTAATAATCTCAGCAGCAGTTTTCTCTACCTGAACCATTTCTGTCTTCATGACATCCGGTTTCTTTCATGGGATCTTGCCAGTCTCATAGAAAGATAGTCTTCAACTTGTTCTTGAAGCGTCTCCCCAAATACGCTCATGAGTACCTCGGCGAAGCAGTTGATTTGCGAGGCAATACTGCAATTGTTTGCCAGGTATCGGGAGATGTGGCCTTTATTCCTAGCAGCTGCTTGGCCAGTGAAGGTGGAGTGGAAGATGAATCCATATTTTGGTGTGTTACCACTTAGCGTCAGGGCTCCGGAGACTTGGTCCCTTTGCAGGGCCCTGGGAAACAATAGGCTTTTTCATACGTTTTCTCCTCTGATTCTCACAACCTGTGAGGCAGAGAATTCTGTATTGTTCCCATTTTACAGAAGTGTACGTAAACTTAAGAGTTGGTAAATAGCAGCACCTGCTTCCTTTTGTGCACTGTTGCCATTTTGTGGAAATAAGAAAATGCATATTTTGTATATTCTGTAGCTAAAGTAAATTGATGGACTCCCCTACATTTAAAAGGCTGGTAGAGTTTGCCCTAATTGTAGGACTAGTTCATAGTGGCTTCATAGTAAGTGGAATCAGGAGCTGTTACTGTGTCTCTTTTTGGGGAAATAATTTGGGAATGTTGGAGGGTTTTGGTAATTGTATTATAAGTGGGAATCTAAAGTGTACATTGAAAGTTTGTTTCCTGCTAACTAGCATAAATTAATTAGAAGTCATTACATTTTGATGAGATTTAGGCACTTATATGAAGATATTTTTAGAGCAGCTTTTCAAATGGCAATTGATTGACCAGATGGCAATCTGTTTGAGTAGCCAGCTTAGATCTGTTACTAAGTCAAGTAGTGTAGTTCTTTAATCACACCTCCCTGCAATAGAAATTTTCATATAATTGGAGAGGTATAAATGCTGGTATATTTTATCTAGTAATTTATCTAGTAATTTTAATAAAACTTTTTCTGTGAATATTTTTATCTCTCTGCATAACGATTTTTAAATAATACTATAGTCTCCTACAGTATTTGTGTTTTGAATTGACCACACACAAGTTTCAGCAAATGCAAGACTTTCTTCCCTTTTTCCTTCTAATGAAGATTAAATAATTGCAATAGTGTGAATCGTTGATGGATTTTTTTTGTTTCTTTGAGACAATTTATATTTTATCTGTTTGGAAACCAAGCCAATATATACTAGGACACCAGAATCAGAATTGAAGTGTGTCTATTAGACAATGTTTTTTCATACTCAGACTTGATTATAAATGTATTTGAAAGCAGTGTGGTAACATCATCTTGAATAAATTAGTTAAGGACCCATCAGAGATACGGAAGTGAGATGAGAAGGGTGTGGAGCTGTGAGTGAGGATAGAGGGGTTGACCAGACCTCTGAGCAGAGGGATCAGTGAGGGCACCTCTGTGTCATGCTCTCCTTTCCCACACAGTGAGCAGGAGCCCTGGGCAAGGAGTGGAGGTAAATCAGGAAGAACTCCATTAGGAAGACTTCTGAATGAAAGTTTGGACAATGCTCCCGAGGTTTTGAAGACTGGACAGGTGTATTGGGCTCAAAGTAAAACATCAGATCTTAGCTGAATCATGTCTCAACATATATTGAAACACTTATAAAACATTTTATCTTCCACTGTGGCTCTCAAACTTAGGTATGCATGATAACTCACATTTGGAGCTTATTAATAAAGATGCTTCAGACACAACTGGATTCTGATTCAGTGGCTCTAGGGTAAGTCCCAGACAGGTTTTATAACACACAGGGCTTTTTCAGCCAAGTTAGAGACACAGTAGTGGTTGGAGTTAGCTGGAAAGGGTATAGGAAATCTGAGGTGTTCTTACTCTGCTCATTCCTCCTCCTCCTCCTCCTCCTCCTCCTCCTCCTCCTCCTCCTCCTCCTCTGTTGTGTTCTCTTCAGGGTCCAGGAACCCTGTGGTTGTCTGTTTCTACACCAGTTGACACCCAGAAAACTTAAATTTGACTAAGTGATTTGGGTCAAGCACTGTGCTAAGTATTTTCTGTGCATTATCTCACTTAACATTATGAGGGCGATACTCCTAATCCAATTTTACAGAGGAATAAGATGAGACTGAAAGAGGTTTAAAAACTTGTCCAAGGACTACAATTAGCAAATTGTTAAGCTAGATTTGCAACTCATTGTGTGACTTCAAAACTTGCAGTCTTAACACAGTATACAGTAGTGGTCAGTAGTAGGTGGCCTTGATAGAAATATTTGAATTTTACCCTTAAGCGAGGTGGTTTGGTTTTACTGCTGAAAATACATCACTTAGAAAAAAGTCTAGCTGGGCTTTTTGTGTGTGTGAGGGGAAGTCTATAATACATATATAACTTAGCTCATGTTTTAGCTTTCTAGACTGGAAAATTCCTTAGAGTAGTACCTTTCTTGCAGGTCAGCTTGTTGTTTCTTTCCCTCTGTATCCACCTCAGTTCCTTGAGCATAGTGAGCACTCAGAATGGATGTAGGATACATAAAAGGTGAGAGTGAAGTCTGAGGAGTTACTGCGTACTCACAGTTAGGGTGTGAGACCTGGCTCATTTTAAAATTTATTTTCTCTATCAGAACATTAGTGCTGATAATATTCGTTGTGGGGTTTTTTGTTTTTGTTTTTTTTAATATTTTGGATTCGCTTGTTTCGAGGGTATGTCAGGGTTGAAAATAATGCCCAAATTATAAAACAGTGACCCCAGGAAAAGTATGGAAAAGGAATTACTGTGTTTCAAGAGAAAGTGCAAGTGTACACACTCAGTAAACTGCTATGTGTTGTTTCTGTTCTCCTTGGATAAAAACGTCTTCTAAGTGTGAATGTTTCTCATATAAAGTTAGTGATATAAACAGTTAATTATAATGTCTTCTGTCTTGGGCAATATATAAACTGTGTGTGTGTGTGTCTTTGTGTGTGTGTGTTGTTTGTGTATCAGTATAAATCAGACAAATGTAAAGAAAAGTTGAAATGTCTGGTGTTCTATTAGGAGACCAGGTGAGTGGTATTTAGTGTACACTTATAAATACAAGACTTCATAACTCTCCTCTTTCGATGGAAATATTATGGTGTTATAGCCAGAAAGTAACCTGACTTGCTTGAATTTACTCTTAGTGGTAGAATATCCTCTACTTAGAGTTGATAGCTTGACTAATGCCACCACAGACCAAAGCTGAATCCTAAGAGTCATACAACAATATCAGGAGGTTATGCGCGTGTGGAATTCTTGGGTGTACTTAGGCAGATATTTCTCTGACTTAGTGTCAGACTCTTATATAAAACTGTCTTGTCATTATTGCTTTCCTTTGCTGAATGTAGACCATGACCTAATTACTAATTTTCATAATTCTGAAAGGTACATATTATCCCCATTTTACAGATAGGAAAACCTGAGGTTTGGAAAGACAAAGCAACCCCTAATGGAATAAGGGGTTAGGGTTTAGCTTCTTTCATCATCACAGAATAAGATGGAAAGATGAGTTATCTGTTTCTAGGTAAGTGAACGAAAAACGACTAAAGCGTGTATCCTGACTAAAGCATGGTCAGGGTCAAACTTTTTGGAGTAGAACCCAGGTTGTTTCCGTTTTGTTTTGTGGTATGTGAACCTCCAAGAGGTAAGAAAACTTGCAAGCTTCAATGGAACCCAGTTCAGATTAAAATCTTTGATTAAAATCTTTATTTTTCTGCCTTCAGAGACAAGGGAACATTTGTTCTTTTGGTGGCAAGGTAAGCAATGACCTTAACTGCTTTTTGTGTGTAGAAAATTATCTTGGTAGCAGTTGTGGGTATTTCTGTTTTTGCTCTTTCCTGTTGTTCATGCATGCGGTTGTACGCTTAAGGAGTAATAAGCCTTGTGGATTAGTTGATGCAAATGCCTTTGTTTGGCAGGTAAGGAACTCTGGTAAAGGAAAAGTGATTGATTTGACTAATGTTGTGCACTCTGTTTGATTAGAACCACAGACCTCTATGTACCAAGCTGTGATTTAGAAACTGAGTAGTATCATATGAGTGAAATAATACCTGAAAGTATTCAAATACATTTTATAGTAGCACTTGCTATCTAAATTGAAGTGCATAAACATGAAGGATATGGACTTTCCTGAAATAAAATGTGCAGTATTTCAGATAGTGGTCCAATTACCACCGTATCACCTTCAACATCACATAATCCTGGTTGCCAAAGAAGATTGCTAATAAATTATTATAGTACATAGAATAAGAGCACTGGACGCTGTTCTAAGTATGGTTCGTCGATCAGCAGCATTGATACCTTTGGAAACTTGTTAGAAATGCAAACTCATTGTATAATGGCTTCTATCCCTAAACTACTGAGTCATAATCTGCATCTTACCAGAAGTCCCAGGTTGATCCATATGCGTATTAAAGTTTGAGAAGAAGTGATGTGAGGCAGTGTTTCTTGAACTTGAGCATTCTTAAGATTGACCCAGAGGACTTGTTGAAACATGTATACGTAGATTCCTGGGCCCAAAACTTGATTTCATAGGCCTGGGGTACATGCATTAGGAGTTGTCTTTTCCCTGGACATCTTGCAGCATTGGTTGGATGGCCCCCAGGGCTGGGATATCCCAAGTGTCGTTTAGGTGGTTGAACTCAATTAGTTTAAGATTTGTCTTAGTCCATTTTACGCTGCTATAACTGAGTACCACAGACTGGGCAACTTCTTTTTAAATTTTATTTTAAGCTCTGGGGTACATATCCAGGATGTACAGGTTTGTTACACAGGTAAACATGTCCCACGATGATTGGCTGCACCTATCAACCCATCACTTAGGTATTAAGCCCAGCGTGCATTAGCTATTTTTCCTGATACTCTCCCTCTTGGTACACAGGCCCCAGTGTGTGTTGTTCCTGTCCCTGTGTGTATTTGTTCACGTGGCTCAGCTCCCACTTAAAAGTAAGAATGTGCAATGTTTAGTTTTCTGTTCTTGCATTAGTTTGCTGAGGATAATGCCTTCCAGTTCCATCCATGTCCCTGCAAAGGACATGATCTCATTCCTTTTTATGGCTGCATAGTGTTTTGTGGTGTATATGTACTACATTTTTCTTTATCCAGTCTGTCATTGATTAACAATTGGGTTGATTCCATGCCTTTACTATTGTGAATAATGCTGCAATGAATATATGTGTGTGTGCATCTTTATAATAGAATGGTTTATATTCCTTTGGGTATGTACAGACTGGGTAACTTACAATGAACAGAAATGTATTGGTATCATGGTTGCAGAAGCTAGGAAGTCCAAGAGCTTGACACCAGCATATGGGTAGGGCCTTCTTGTTGCATCGTCCCATGGTGGAAAGCTAGAGGGCAAGAGAATGTGAGAACAAGAGCAGAGAAGGCTGAACTTGCTTTTCATCTGGAACTCACTCTTGTGATAATGGCATTAATTCATTCATGAGGGCAGAGCTGTCAATGCCTAATCACCCCCTAATGGTTCTACCTATTATATTGTCACAATGGCATTTGAGTTTCAACATGAGATTTGGAAGGGACATTCAAACTGTAGCAGATCTTTACAACCAGTTCTGGTTACTTTTACCAAGGGCTGGAGGTAGAATCTACAGTAGTTCCACATTTATTTGTTAAAAGTTACTCTGCAAAGGACTATGGTTGATGGAAAAAACTGTTCTGTGGTTACTAGAAGTGAAAATCTATGTAGAGATAAATAGGCCAGAGGAATAATATGCAAACAATTTCCAGTAAACCATTTAATGGGTTGGCTAGGGGCCTTGCTGTCTTTGTCCATGGAAAAGAAAAAACAAATTGCACATCTCTGCTTTTCTAAATTCCACTTCCTTCTGAGAACTTTGATGACTTCATCATTCCTCTTGCCAGGTACAGCCAACACATATCAGAACCCTGCAGCAGCTGACATCACCATTTGGTTTTTCCTTTTTGAACTGATTTAGGGCAGTTCTTGAGCAGCCAAGGCTTGGCCGCCACCTACTTTGCCTTAAGGTGTTTTTATGTGTTTATACACTGAGAGCAGGGGTACATTTGAGGGTTGCAAACAGTTCGGTTGATCAGTGTGGTCAGGAAGTACTGGCCCTCACCCTTGTAAGACTGCTAAATCTCTAAGCCTGAGGAAACAGGAGGATTTGGATATTGGATGGGTTTCAGTAGGTATGTTTGTGTTCTTGTCAAAATGAAAATTCTTTTGAGTTGACAGGTATTCTTGTTTGTGTTGTAAAATCTTAGTACAGCAGTGACACAGGAAAAATTATACATACCCCAGAAGTAAGTTTTTCTAAGGATCTTTTTCCTATAATGTTTAAACCATTATTTATCTTCTCTGGTTGGCATCAAGTGCTTGATACGTCTTACTAGAAGGGAAATAAGTTGTTTCATTACTTGTAGTGGGTGCAATCCTTAGCAAACTCTACTTTTTAGAGTTTGGGGTAAAGCCTGGGTATGTGAAGTTTTGTTCGTTTGTCCTTAATTTTCACTTATCTCCTTTAATAAAAAGTAAGTCATTTATAGATAATATAAAGTAAGTGCTAAGAGAGGACATTCCTGTATGACACGTGTCAGGATTTTGAAAGCTTTACTGCCTGTAGATTTCTTTTGTTTCAGTTTATAAAGGTGTGCTTTTTGGAACAATATAAGAATTGAAAAGGTTAGCCATCTTAAGTTTTGTGTTCATTTTGAGCATTGCTTATTATATATATTTTAGATATAATACCAGAAAGCCATTGGATAATTACAGAAGATTTAGTTGGAAGGCACCACAAGATTAGAAGAAGAAAACCAGTGTTTTATTTAGTATCCATTGTTAGCCTCGCCTTGTGTGCAACACCTCATAGTTCTACAAATGAGTTGTGTCTTCCACTCTTACAGCTGAGGAAATAAGAGCGTAAGTAGATTTCCAAGATTTATTTGGAGAGCTAAGATTTAAATTTGAGGTTTTAACTTGGCCTCTGGAACCTGTTCTCATCGTGTACCCTGTTTTATTGAAAGCTGGGTAAAACAGATTTGAGTCCATGCCACCATTAAAAATGAAAATGTCTGATGACTACTTCAGGGTTGTAAAGCTTTGAATATACATTTTAATTTGATCTGCAGAATCTTGTGAGATAGATAGGGCGAGTGCTAAGATGCTCATTGGGATTGGGGTGAGAAGGTAAGAATCTGAATCTCGAGACACTGAAGGACTTGCTGTATGTAACAAAGGCTAGTAAATGGCGGAACCTAGGATTGCAGTTGCTCCTGGTGACTCGGAGCCTCATATATTTTCTCATGCCCGTCCTACCAGTTTGTTAGAAGTGTATTTAAAAGAGCCTGGAGAAGTTAAGTGGAATATTTCAGGATTGTAACATTTCATAAAAAGCGCTGTAAAGTACGCCTTTACTTTCACTCCCCACTCATCCTTTCTAAGCTGACTCTAGCAGAAAGCTGTGTGGAGCTGAGCGCCACCTGGATGAAGCGTGTTAATAGTTTGGTTCTCATCTAATGATATTCAGTAACCCATATCTTCAGAATTTAATTTTCTTAGGGAAATTAATGCCCTGCTTATTTGAACATTAATTATTCTTTTCAGTGGATTGATCATACTTACTATAAAGCTTTGTTGATCTTTTGGCTTATGTCACCATGTAATGTTTATGTGATTAATTTTTGTTTGCATGAAAAGGAGGTTTTACTTACCACAACATTTTTAACCTCTTTGGTCTAGAGACATTTGGAGTTTGATGGAAGTGTTTTGTGTGAATACCTGTGACTTTGATAGTGATTGTTGCAGGGTGGGTTTTCTTCTTTCTGGAGACCAGCTTTGCTTTTTTGATGACCTATTATCCCTGAGTGTCTGGCTCTGTCTAGTCATATGTATGGGTCTGTTCTTCCTGTCTGGTCCACCCAGGCTTGGGAAGTAACTTGTCAACCCTGCCCTCAGAGCCTGCTTGAGAGGGTTGGCAAACTCTCCTGGTCCTGCTGTGAATCCCTCAGGCTTGCGAGGGACGACAGATGGTTGAGCTAAACTCGGAGCCACCCCTCTACGTAATGATGAAAAATGACCAGCCTCCTGGTAAGTGGAAATCAGGACCATGCACCTTCTAATTCTAATGAACAGGACCTTGAAACAGTGAAGAAGGAAGAGGAAACCCTTTCATAAGTAACCTGTTTTTGTTAGTACTCTTTGTACTTACTAGTGGGAGAGATCTTCACGTATGTATATACTATTTTATCAGTGTAGTCACTACACATAGACTGTTGAGACTGAAAGTAATCCTGTGTGCCCTTTTGGATATAAATAATCTCTGTAAAAGTCAAAAATGTGAGGCAGAGTACAAACATGGATGTGGAATTGCTTTCTGTACTACATGAGCAGCATGGGGCTCACTGTTCTATGGTCCCTTCCATAGGTATCTGCCTTTCCCATAACTTCTGCTAAAGTTGGGGCCCTCAGCAGCCCTTGAGGCCCCCACTCTTGTACCTGGCCTCAGTTAATTGGTGCCTCACTCAAGGACAACAAATCTGTAGCCTAGCCAATGAGTGACTTGGGCCAGTTACAGAGAACAGAAACAAGTTAATAGAAGGGAAAGCAGATAGGCAGAGGAGCTGCGTCAGTAATAGTGATACGCAAGAGTGAACACCCATAAACTTGTGCTGCTGGACATCCTTCTAGTTACTTTGGCTCCACTTATTGTCTCCCTGAAGCAGGTTTTTGGGCTCTTAAAAGATCCTTGTCTTCCACTTTACAGCTCATATCCTTATGATGACGCTACCTTGTGTAAGTGGCCTTACATGAATCTCAGTCCATGGTCAATATAGTTTCATGGTTCCAAGTGAAATTAGCCTCTGGAGTCAGCAGCTTAGCTTCGATAACAGCTTCACCCATTCCAAACTGATGAGCTCTTGTAAGTTCCTTAATTTCTGTAAGCATCTATATTCTTCCTCTATAAAATGAGACAGCAGTACCTACCTGAGAATGCTGGAAGACTTAATAACAGATGTAACCATTAACATAATGCTTGGTACATGCTTGAAAGATGTTAGCTGCTGCTGTTACTATTATTAATATGTGATTCTGTTGGGGCCTTTCAACATTGACATTAAATGATGCAAGGCTTTCTTTTACTTTCCCTAAGCCCCTTGGAACTCTAAGCATTAGCCTGATCATTGTCTACAAACCTGAGGCTCTTTTCAGCTGCTCTGTTTAAGAGAGAAACATCTTATCTACCAAGGGAAACCCCAAATCTCACAAGTCTCAGATTACTAAGGGGTTGTCTTACCTGGATAAAATCATATTTATGTGATGTCTTCCTTAAGTATATGCCCACTTTAAATGTCTCTCTGTCAACTAATTATAAAAGGGAAAAGGAGTGTAAGACACTCCATTCTATTTTCCCAAATGACTGTTGTTGCTCACTGAAATGCACAAACATGCCACAGTCTTTTGACCGTATCTCTTCTCTTTTGATGACCAACATGCTTTAGGTTATCTCCTGCTAGCACCTGGACCAGAAGTTAGCAGATACGGTCTTCTGTCTCTGGACAGTTCACCTTTGGCTCAGTGCCCTACTGCTTGTATACAGGAAAGAGAGAGTAGTTATTTAAGAGAACTTCCCCACTGTCTGTGCTGTGACCTCCTTCTCTGACAGCCAACTTTTTAAACAAGCATCTTAATATTTCAGCAGATGGTGCTAAGGTTTGTTGAAGCAGCCTACAGTATTCCCAGTTCATTCCCACATTTCTGGATTCTTTGTAATTAGCTCGCAACATGCGTGAAAGCGAGCTCAGATATAACCTAAACCCATGGAGCTTGGAAAAAGAAGCATCTGCTGAGAGGAGCAGGGTTGATCTTGATTTGCTTTCAGGGAGTTGCCCCAGAGGTGAGCTCTATGAGATTATCAGCAGCTAGAAGTCATCGCAGCTGTGTTCTGTCATCTGTCCCGGCTGCCCGTTTGCTTCTAGTTACAAATCAAGTATTGGTTTTCATTTACAAAAACCTATGTCAATTTTGTTCCCACCCTGGTTATCATGAAATCAACTCTTTTTTTTTTTCCTAGTTTATTATTTGCTCATGGTCTCTGTTCCTACAATTTGTGCCTGTGTCTGGGGACCTCATGTAGAAGGTGTTAAAAATTTAGAAAAATACTGAGTTAAATTTTGTAAACAAATAAACAAATAGTATATTCTTAAGAAAACATTGTAAGGCTAAATTTAAGCCAAGTACTTTACCGTGTTAGGATCAGTGATACTATTTTCCTAATGTTTCAGCTACTTATACTTTCTTTGTCTAAGAAACATTTATTTTACAACCCACGGAGCAATGCTGGGGATGTAACTATTTCTTGATTGATTCCTGTGGCACAGCATCATCTGCAGAGACCTGCATTATATGAAGCAGCATCTTCTTACCCTTGATGTTGAAACTGAGGGAAGGTTCTTGTCAGGCTCACAGGTATCGCCACACAGGGTTTTGAGACCAAAATCACTAAGAATTTTCCTTTGTCTCCAAGTATATGACTCAGAAGAAAGTCAAGAAAGATATTTTCCCTTGTGACTTCTTCTCTGCTCCACCTTTGTTTCTGCTTCTAACAGCAACTATGCTTTTAGCAGGAACTTTGCTCAGTGATGATTGTTAAGTACATATTAAGGACTTACTGTGTTGTGACTCAGGCTATTAAATGACTTATGTGCATTTTTCATTCAATCCTCACAATAACAACACCAGTAACTACGTTATTATTTTGTTTTATAGATGAGGACTCTGAGATTATCCAGGTAGTAAATGGTAGTTTCCATGTGTTCTCTATACAACTACTCAACTCTTTCACTTACATGAAGTCCATCATACTTCGAAAGCCTATTGGCTAAGATTGAATGATGAGAATCTGTCAGCAGTTGCTTTTCTTAATGCCTCTGCTTCTAGTTGCCTAACTTTCCCCCCGTGTCTGTTCTTAATATTGTCTCTTTCCTATTTGGGGCTGAACAGAACCAACCCTTTACGGCGAGCTTGTCCGACCTGTAGGGCCACTTGCATCCCAGGGTGGCTTTGAATGCAGCCCAACACAAATCCATAAACTGCCTTAAAATGTGAGATTTTTTTTTTTTTTGCATTTTTTTTTTAAAGTTCATTAGCTATCATTAGTGTTAGTATATTTTATGTGTGGCCCAAGACAATTCTTCTTCCAATGTGGCCCAGGGAAGCCAAAATATTGGACACTCCTGTTATACTAGCAATGTTGTCCAACCCGCCTTATTTTGTTTTTGTTGTTTCTGTTTTGTTTTGCATTGTTTTGTTTTAGGCTTTTAGCAGCCTGAAGCCATGTCATACCTAGATAAAATCATATTTATATGGTGTCTTCCTGAAGTATGTGCACACTTTAAATGTCTCTCTGCCAACTAATTATAAAAGGGAGAAGGAGTTTAAGACATTCCATTCTATCTTTATATAGTTTTTATATTACATCTCTAGTGATAAGCGGAAAAGAGGGATGAGGAAGGGGCTTTATTGGCTCAACCAGAAACAGAAACCAAGAACGCACGACTGTATTCCTCTCCCTTGGACACCCTGGCTGAGCGTTAGGAATGAAATGGGGGAAAATGTGTTAAGCTCAGAGTCCTAATTAACTTTGCAAATTTATGGTTTGTTCTGCGGGGAAATATTCTTTAGGATAACAAGGTCTGAATATCAAAGATGAGTTAAGGTGGTTAATGAGAAGGAGAAATATTGTTATATCTAGAGGACAGCTACTGTTGTTAGCCAGTCAGAAGGTCTTGTTCTTCCTGCTTTCTGTGCATAGCAGAATATCGGAGTATCATCTTTTTCATCTAAGGGAAAATTTACTGTCAAAGGAAAGTGAAGAAATTTGCTGAAAAGAGGTCCCTGAATGAGTAGTCAGCTATCCTTGTCTTCATCCTTATAATCATCTTCTGTCATAATTATTTGAGACTTCTTGTCTCAAGGGCTTTACTTAACATTTTGACAGAGAGCAAATACCTGAGGTTCTAGCCTTGGAACTTAGGATTCCCCTCCTGAGTGTTCAGCAAACCCGAATAGCAAAGGTACTCCTAAGGAATCCTCTTTGGCCAGATGGATCAGGGATACATTTCCAAAATTAGTGCTGCACAGAGAATTCTCTCTCATGGACTAATTCTTCTCCCCCTCTCTGAGGACCATCTGTCTCATGGGCAGAAGAAAAATAGGCATCTGTTCAGATTTGCAGGGTTGCCACCTGGACCTGTTCCTATAGTGTTTTCAAGCAGAGGGTTGGGATGTCTGTGGGCCAACCCAAAGCCTTAAGTACTAAGATCTTCAGTGAGGAATTACAGCATCAAGACAAAATAATTTTGACCTAGAACCAGGTTTTGCAGAGCAAGAATTAGTGAATGCTCCACCATTCTAGACCAGGGATTGGCAAAATTTTTCTGTAAAGAGCCAGGTAATATTTTAAGCTTTACAGACCATAGGATCTCTATACAACTACTCAGCTCTTCCAGTGTAGCACAAAAGCAGCAGTAGATAATATTTAAATGAGTTATTGTGGCTATGTTCCAGTAAAACTTTATTTACAAAAAAAGTGGCTGGCAGGAGTTGGCCTGCAGGCCATAGTTTGCTGACCCTTTCTCTGGATTACAAGAACTCAATCTGTATAGGAGATTTCCCATCCAAGGATTTGGATCCATGCGATGCAGTTAACAAGGCTGCTGTTGTGAAGTCTACACCCTTTGGTTTTGTAAGTTTGGTTTAAGATAGTTTAGCCCTGCACCTACACAGTGTTCAGTCTCTATTCGCAGTTCTAGTGATTTAACAGTAATGTTATCAACACAAGATGACACCAAAAGATCTCTTGCTGATGCTGGATTCCTAGTGGAACACCAGGTACCTTGGAACATCCATTAGAACACATCCCTTTAGATAATGCTGCTTTTAAACCGAGCATGACTAGATCGGTTCTTAGACATTGTTGGGTATACTGAATAAAGTTAATCATGCTGAATAGACTGTTCCTTCTAGATTCTGCCCCTATGTGGGTTGGAGTTCTTCAGCATGAAACTAATAGCTTCCTTCTCATGATGCTGTGGGTGGTTCAGCATATCACAATCACAGTGATGGATTTAGGCCCAGTAACTTTGTTCCCTTCCTCGTTTGGCTCTGAAAAAAATACATTGAGGGGGAAAAAGCTGCAGATGTGAGCCACCAAAATAAACACACTTGTGACAGAACTTATGCTTCCTGTTTCTCGGTTGAGCTTGAATTCTTTACATCCAGACTGATGGTTAACTGTCTAGGCAAGTGAATTAGAAATTGTTTGCAAGCTAGAATGTGAATACCAGTTAAGTGTCTCTGCATTATTTTACATCATTTCCCCTCTCTCTGTTCTCCCTCGGGAGGGTGCTAATTGTGCCCACCTGAAAGTTCTGCTTTTATCTGCCCAGTTTAAAGAGGTGCGTGCCTTGTTTGATATGTCTAGTATTTGCCTTTGGATTTGTGATCAGGAATATGTGGCAGGGAGAGGCACTAATCTCTTTGCCAAGTGATTGGAGGGCAATATTAACATTATAAATGTTTTATCACTTAATTTTCTTTGATTGGATGAGTCAACAATTGGGCGACTTGTTGCGTCCCCACTTAAACCTCTCATTGTTGGAGATACGTGGAAGCATCAAAGGCCCATGGTGCCTTACGCACTCGAGAGCTTGTCTTCACTGGGAGAATTGGGAGAATTTACTCTCAAACAACAGAGAAGATTGAATGAAGAAAGAGAATGTGAGGAAATGCAGTGACATAGAGGGATGAATACTGACTTTATTTTCTCCCATATTAGTCCGGTGGACTGGATGCTTCTCGGTACCAACTGAGGTTAATGAAATTTATGTAATAGTCTCAAAAAATGGTACATGGAGCAGTCGCTCGTCATACTTATTTGTATATTAAGTTGATTCACTTATTGTACTCTCCTACTGATGGATGTTCGTTAAGCCCTCGAAGGGGCCAATATCTAAGGTAGGTAGATCTAAGAGCAGAGGAAATAAATGGAAGAGAGTAGAGAAAATATGAAGATACAGTTTTTTTCTTTAGTATTTTTCTTCAGAATCTGAAGAAGAGTTGTGAAAAATGAGTAATATACGAGTGAATTCAGTAGTATTGGCTTGTTATGGAAAATAGTTCATTTTTTCATGTGTGAGATTGCAGGATTTAATGACGCTCAATAGCTGTTTAAGATAACAAGTGAGAAAGACAAATAGAAAGGCATTTGCAATACTGAATGGTGAGTGTGAGTGTATCAGGGTGTGTAGAAAGCAAAGGAGCGCACCTTAGATGTGAGGAGACAGACATGTTTTCCTGACAGACGTAACATATCAACTGATACTCAGAGATAAGGGGGAATTAGCTGGGCACATATGAAGAGCAAGGAGAGGCATGCCATGTGCAGAGGTGGTCCTGTGTAAAGGCTTAGAGTAAGAAAGAATATATGAGAGTTTAAGAACTTTCCAGTATTCCTTTTAACTAGAGTTAGGGACAAGGCAGGGAATAGTGAGAGGCAAGGCTCACAGATATGAATAGGGGCCAGACCTTGGTAGACAAGGCGTGGGACCAAGTTAGAAGTCCATGAATGTTCAGTGAGAGGGCAGGTTTGCAGATGAGGAGTAGTGACTTAGTTTGAACTCTATTTGAAGAAGAACTCAAGAAAGATGGAAGAGGACTAGGATGCTAAGTGACTTTGGAGTAAGCCAAGTGAGAGGAAAGGAAAATACCTATGGAACTGGAATGAAGAGACTTGCAAGAAAATGCAAGTATAGATGTTGATGGAATTTGTCTGTGATGTCAAAGAGGTTTAATACAGTTATAAAGAATTATTGCTTGCAAAACTAGCTCAATCTCATCTTTCTAGTTTTACCTTATACGGTTCCTTTCACATGCTTACACCTCAGCCAACCTAGATAGTCTGCAGTTTCATAAATGTGAGCTTCATTTTCCACCCCGTTACATTTTTTCTTTATTGTAAATGTCCTTTTTGCACTTAGGAATCCCTGATGAACCTGGAAGGGAGAGTAGGATTTTAATGAGAAAAGGGAACCTTTTTCTCTCTGCCACACCTTACTTCAAACACCACCTTCTGAATCCTTCCCTCTTGGTCTAAAATCTGTTGTAGTGCCTGTATTATGGTTAGTGGGTCACACTTCTGACACGTTGACTACCTATGTCTTGTTTATTTGTGCCTGTTTTTCCCATTATACCTAGTAGTTTCTCAATAAAAGCATGCACACATGCTTATTAGAATCAAATCGCCCAGGACTAAATCTGTCCTGTTTACTTCTTGGCACTGTTACCTGGAACAACTTAATTTACATCTTTGAGCCTCACCTTGCTCATTTGTAAAATGAACATAATAAAACTTACCTTAGAGATTTGTTGTGAAGGGGTAGATAATGATGCATATCCAGTATTTTAGTGTCATGTTTGGCACATGACAGATGCCATTATTGAGAGTTATTAATAGCAGTGTGTGGATATTGGGTTACAAGGAGCCCTTCCCATAAGAATTTCTCATAAATCACAAAGGACACCTACACTAGTGGATGTCCCAGAGTGTATGGATGAGGGGACATCGAAATGATAGATTCTAATGATTTTTTTTCTACTTCTGGAGGGGCTGGCAGATACCTAAATCATATCAACAAGGACTTTATGGAAAAGAGAACTACAGTCATCATAAACCCAATCATGTTTCACTTGGTGTTGAAGGACATTAAAAAATCCCCCCCACCTTAATTTACTAAATTATCAAACAAATCCTGTTCCCAGATCTCAGAAAACCACCTGACTCAATATCACAAAGCACCCTGATTCCTCCCTCATCTTGAGATGTCAGGATCCCTCAGAAAACTTCATAGAGGTGCCCTAGTAAGTAATATGCCTGCAAAAAGAGCAAGTCTGATGGTGAATGAATTCATCTGTATTTGCTTCACTTAAAGACTGTTTAATTCTACTTATTTCTCACATTTATGCTGAATATATATATATATTTTTAAACGAGATCTTGCTCTGTCATCTAATGTGGGGTGGTGGGTTGCAGTGGCACGATCATAGCTCATTGCAGCCTTGAACTCCTGGGTGCTCAAGCAATCCTCCTACCTCGGCTTCCCAAAGCATTGGGATTACAGGCACGAGCCACCGTGCCCTTCCCTGTTTGTTAAAGGTTTATGATTTTATTTTACTTTTTGTTATTTAGTGGAGATTAATTGCATGCATTCTATAAACTTTTATTGAGATTTCACCTGTGTATTTCACTCGAAAAAGTGGACTTTGCCCTACTTGAATAAACAGTAAAGTAGCCAACTTGGGATCCAGCTTACAAAGCCCCTTTTATCTTCTGCCCCACAAGTAGGTAGGGAAAATTCATGTATGAACTGTGCCTCTAGTCCTTATTTTTCTCATCTTCCCCGTGGATACTTTTATGTGGCTCATAGTCTGTAGATACTTTTCACATCCTGAAAATTTAGCATCTCACACAATCATCTTGAAGTGAAATCTGTTTGTGTTTTTAATCCACACAGGCAGTTTCCCATTATAATAAAGCTTTCACAGTTGAATACCACTGATCTCTTGTGTTCTTGAAAATGATTGGTGATTAAAATCACCCTTTTTGCAAGCAGCTACCTACTGTTACTCTCCACAGAGAATAATGAATCACCATACACAGAAATATTAAGATACCACTTAAGAGTATTAGAATTTTAACCACTTCATGTGGCTGAGGCACAGGGGCCTTTTCAGCCCCAATGCTAGTTTTCTCAAAATTGGTAATGCGGCCCAGCTTTACTCTTATGCTCTCCTGGGCCCAGGCTGCCTCCTGCAGTGTGGTGTGAAACTTAACTGTAATTTGTTGTGACTGATCCCTAATGCAAGTGTTAACAGTGGCTACTTGCCATGAGTAGGAGAGTGAGAGTAAGTGTTGTTTATCCAGACAAGAAGTGATACCAAAATGAGACTGGAGGTGTGATTCTAATTTGCACCTCCGTTTCATTTGCCCAGAGGAACTACATTTTTTTGTCATTATTTCTGAATATATATGGTGACAGGGGAAGGCTTACCAAATGCATTGCTAACAGATGTGGCAATCACACTTCTGTGCAGCCCCTCTTTTTGTTCATTCATGCTTTCGTTAAATCACCTTGTGTTTAAAGTAAAAGGCCCTTACCAGAATTACCTGAAGTATCAGCCAGGTAGGAAACATAGTAATTATGCCAAAAAGCATTGTGAAACATACTCATTGTGCTTTACTATTTGTGATACACATAGCAGTATATAAACTACATGGCACTATGTAAAATATCCATATGATAGGTGGAATAGTGTATATATGAATGTCAGAGATAGGAAAGACAGTAAAATATTTCAAACACTTTTAAGTGGCCTATTCCAAAGATTCAAAAAGCTTCATGGAACACTAGCCCTACAAACTGTTGCACTTTGTAAGAAAAATTCAATAAGAAATTATTTTAAATTCATAATACATGTCAGAATATTAAAAGCTCAGAAATGTGGAAAAGTAACTCATTTAACTTTTATTTAACTCTGTACACCTTGTACTTATTTGGTCATAGAGAACTTTTTTTTTTTTTTTTTTTTTAACTATCCACGTAATGAATTACACTTTGGAAAATGACCACCTTTTCGGATTGTTAGGATAGACATTTCTTGCTACATCAGTCAGCTGTTGTGATCCTGTATTTTTGGATAGACTGACAGTATATTCAGTGCCTAAGCACGGTGCCGCAGCTTTTCAGTAAGAATATTCATGACATTGTCATTATTTTTATTGCTACAATTGACTCTAAACAGCTCTATCCTAAAGAAAACCAAAGTGTAAGTTCAGGAAATAAAGTATAGTTGGAATCAAGCTGAGACCATTGTATTTTTCACTCCTGCAATTGAGGAGAGAGTGGGAAGTCCTGCTAGAAACCTAATCTTAGCAGCTGTGGGAGTCTTCACTAGTCAAATGCTGAGGAATGCTTTTACCCTGTAGTCCTACTTATTAGAAAGCCATGTTGGAGGTTTTCAGGCAAACTGAGACGTTTCTTCATTTCTAGCACTTACCACATATTGTGGAAATAAAGCTTTAGGAGATGCACAATCAATTAATGCCCTCCTTCCCTTTGTGACTTTTTAGCAATATCTTATAAATACGTACTTTGAATCAAATAAAGAAGTATTATATAAAAACTGCAATACGAACTGAACTGCATTGCCTGGTAAAAGGGCAGGGCTGGAAAATATATTCCTAGTGAATCAAAAGTAGCTCTGGCTTCACTGGCCAGCTCTTGATCACTTTACAGCGTGATTCATGTAATTGGTTTTCTTGCTGTCATATGACAGACATATCAACCCAACATTATATCAGAAAGCTGAAAAATAAACAGCCTACATAGGGATATCTGGAGCTAGGAAAGAAGAATGCCTGCAGTTTAGCTCTGGTTGCTCTTTTAAAGTTCATACCACAAGGTGTGGCCTTGTGAAGAGAATTATATTCAAATGGAAAAGTGTGCAGATGTCAGTCTTTGTTAAATCAAGGATCTTTTTCAAGAGATCTTGGCGAGATTTCACCACTGATAGTCCTGTTTGTCTATGTGAACAGAAAGTTGGGCAGGTATAAAATAACTGCTTTGTTTTTCCAAAACTTGGCCCATTACAGCATGAAATTCACATTGGCGAAGTAAAAAGGATTAGGCCTTTTTCAGTAGAGCAGGTATGAGGGGACTTCTTACTTAGTAAGAAAAACTGTTATACAGGAAATGAACATAGTTCACACTCCAGTCAAATTTTGTGCAGTCAAGAGCTGGGTGAGCAGAGTGTTATCCCAGGCATATGCAGTCTGAAGATCTTTTTAGATTCTAGATTTTTTCCTGTGATACAGCAGTTCTAGTCAATAAAGATTTCCCAGGACCCAGTTCCCTGGCCTGCTGGCAGGTTTCAGATAACTGTGACTGGCCTCATTTGGGGACTTTGAGGTACATGGAGACAAAATTCACATAACTATCGCTGACAGGTTATTTTATCTTCAATTAAGTTGTGGCATGCACCAAGATCAGATTGTTCTACCTGAGTTAAAGATGTTCCTCCTGTTGCCTTTTGTGAAGCAGGAGAGAATCAGAGGACCAGTGGGACCATAACAGTGAGAAGCTCATCAGCTTCACGAACTGACCACACGGTGAATTCCCGTGCTGCTTTCACTGCTATGTGGAAGTAAGAACTCTCCTCATGGGTCCAGTGTGAAGAACAGATAGCAAGCATTGATTGAGTGGAACCTGCCAAAGGTAGCTATGAATAATAGGACAAAAATAATTTTTATTAGGGAAAGGTGAAGCCGATGAGCTCTCAAATCCTCCATTTCTAAGCATAGACTCTTTAGTTAAAGTTTATACCCATTAATGTTTATCCCCACCACTGATCCACCATTGTTACCCAGGGTTTTTCTGATTTAGGTGCTGCTGCGGAAATGGAATGGATAAGTCAGTTCAATCAGCGAACCCATAAGACTTATCATAGTACCCAGAACTTCAAGCTGCATGTAGCCTTGTGGTGGTGGTGGGGAAAGGTCCCTGCTGTGAGTCACATGAGGTGGTGACTTAACTGTTAACCTGAATCACCAGTGTGAATACCCAGTTAAGTCGTCAGGCACAGCCCCTGTGAGAGTAAGTCCTCATTTCAGTGATGGGTCCAGAGACTAAGAATAGCCTAAAGATGGCAGAGGACTTCACAGTGGTATAGGGGAGCAAGCATCACTTTACTGTCGCAGGATACAGGGGGGTCTTTAGCATCATCAGCATCATCTTGTTTATGCGAAGGTCCTTTTCTGATAAAGTGGATGGAAGTTCCAAAGAAGAGGGCAGGGGCTGTAAATTCTGGGCTATTCTTTATTTCCCAACACTGATTAAAAGTTGCTGTGACAGGCTCTGCCCTAGGGCTCCAGGATACAGTGAATAACACAAAGGTGGGGCCTACCCTCATGAAGGTTACCTTCCAGCGGGGGAAGACAGGCATGAATAAGTAATAAAAGTAATTATAGATTTCATAAGTGTTTCGATGGGAACAAAAATAAGAGGCTGAGATAGAGAATCATTGGTGAAGAGTGAGAGGCCATTTTTCAAAGAATATTAGGGGAGGAGATACTGAAATTCAGACTTGAATGAGAAGGTAGCAGCATAGTGATAAACATTCATGACAAAGGAAATGTACAAAGGCCTTAATGTGTTTGAAGAAGTTTGAGAAAAATGATGTGACAGTTCATGGTTGTATTAGGGTTACACAGAGAAATAGAACCAATAAGAGGTACATATCTATCTAGATACATACCATATATATATATATACATATATATATATATAGTGTTTTTATGTATAAAGGGATTTATTATAAGGAATTGGTTCCCACGATTATGGAGGTGGCCAAATCTCAAGAATCTGCAAGGTGAGTCTGCAAGCTCCAGACCCCAGACAACCAATAACGTACTAATAATATGAGTCCAAAGGCCTGAGAAACATGAGAGCTTGAGACCCAGAAGGAGCCAGTGTTCATGTCTGAAGAAGAGAAAAAGTCAATGTCCTAGTTTAAAGACAGTCAGGCAGGAGGATTTTTCTCCTGTTGACTAGAGGGCCAGCCTTTGTGTTCTATTCAGGGCTTCAGCTGATGGGCTCATCCACATTAGGGAGTGTGTACTGGTTAGTTTTATGTGTCAGTTGGGCTAATGTAAGAGATGCCCAGATGCCTAGTTAAACATTATTTCTGGGTGTATCTGTGAGGGTGTTTCTGGAAGAGATTGTCATTATAATTGGACTGAGAAAACAAATTACCCTGCCTAGTGTAGGTTGGGTATCATCCAACCCATTGATGGTCTGACTGTAACAAAATGGCACAAGAACATGAATCTGACTGCTTGAGTGGAGACATTAGTCTTCTGTCCTTGTACTGGGACTTACAGCATTAGCACCTCTGGGTTTCAGGCCTTCAGATTGTAATTTGCACCACTTGTGGGACTTGTTAGCCTCTGTAATCATGTGAGCCCATTCCTTATCTCATTACAGATATACAGAGATTTCATATGTATAATCTCCATCTTACTGGTTCTCTTTTCTCTGGAGAGCCCTGTCTGACATAGAGGGCAATCTGCTTTACTCAGTCTGCTGATTCAAATGTTAATCTCATCCAGAAAAACCCTCATAGACACACTCAGAATAATGTTTCACCAGATATCTGGGCATCTCTTAAGCCAATCAAGTTGACACATACAATGAACCATCACATAGAGTCAAAGACAAGGAGAGGAGTACAAAGTTAGACAGGCAGGGCCTTGCAGGGCTTGGCACAGATTATAGAGTTTATACTGATTATATTTGGGGGTTGGCTGTTGAAGGAGCTTAAGGAGTGATGATGCCATTTCTGCCATTTCTTTTTAAAGCCCATCACTCTGGTGGATGTGACTACTTTGGAGGTAAGATTATTGTACCAGATGAGGTGGAGGCCATGAGAGAGATGATGGGAGCAGACACAAAGGAGATGGAGATAGTGGATGCCCTTGGAGGAATATTTTGGAGGATTGGATTTGGGAAGGGAAAGGGATAAATCGAGTATAACCAAGCTTGTGAAGAAAGGCTCTGCACTTTGCATTTTCTGTGGTAAGATGCAGAATATGAGTTGTCTTATCCTCTCAGTCAGTAGTCGTTAAACTACAGACTCCTGTTTTTGTATAGCCTTCGCTCTAAGAATTATCTTTGTGTTTTTAAATGGTTGAGAAAAATCAAGAGTATTTTTTGACCTGCAAAAATTACATGAAATTCAGATTTCAGTGTCCATAAATAGTTTTATGGGAACACAGCCATGCTCATTCGTTTATGTATTTTCTATAACTGCTTTTGCCCTGGAACAGCAGAGTGGAGTAGTTGCGACAGAGACCATATGGCCCACAAAACCTAAAATATTTATCATCTGGTCCTTTACAGAGAAGGTTTGCTGACCTCTGTGCTAGTTTATTTAGCAGTCTCTGGAAAAACATGCTGGTGTTTACATGTCCAGCATATCTAACCCTTAGATACCTCTTGGCAAGGATTCTGTCCTACGTGTGAATTTCTCTGTCTTTTCTCTGTAGATCGAAGAAAGCCAGCTTATTAAAGGAGCACTTTGTTTGCCAGCCTTCGAGCCTTGACCTTTCCAGCAGCCAATTAAGCCATTTTCTAAAATTGGAGAGATTGTAGAGGTGATCAGCGATGATCATGAACAAAGCCTCCTATTATGCTAGGGTTGCCACAGGTTTCCTCTGTCTTGGAAGGGACCAGCTGGGCCGTGTTGGAGGGAAAAGAAGTTTGAGGGCTTGTGCACCCTGAGAGTAGAGGGGCAGACTATCAGAAGGAAGTGTTAAGGAAAGGGATGCTGACAGTCGCTCAGACCTGGCCCTTTTTTTTTTTTTTTTTTTTTTTAATTTAAATTCTCCAGGGATTGTCTCCCGGCTTCGGTCAGCTCTTCAGGTCCTGGAGATGAAGTTCTGTGTCAGGTACCAAGCAGCTGTCTGCCGTAGGCAGCTGGAGGTCATTCTCTTGATCACCTCTTGTGTGGACAAGTTTTCTACAAGCAGAAGCCCATCCCCAGGCATCATCTAGTGCTGACTGACAAGATAGGAGCAAAACTCACCCAGCCTGCCTTTCAGATGCAAATAGAACATTCCTAAGTCCTTTGAGGCTCTCTGCCAATGTGGTAAATATTCTCTAATAGGTATAAGTTTGACATTCAATTTTTTTTTCATTTGGGGAAAAATTCTGAACATTTATTGTTGGGTACAATTTCCCAAAACTGATACTGTAGGGGTTTCACTTTGTTAGGATGTATTTATACAAATGTGAACATGACCTCATGATTTAAGATCACAGAAGTATAGAATGGCTTTTAGACAGGGCTTCTCAGCCTAACTCCCTTATTTTTAGTAAGGATTCCGGGAGTCAAAAGATTGCGCAAAAAGGCGCCCTGGTTAGTGAGAAAGTCAGGGCAAGATACTGCTGTCTGTGGCCATCAACGTGCTCCATGCTGCCCCGGCACTCTCCACACCCTTTCCCGAGAGGTGCCTTTCTGGGCTCCATGCATCTGCAAGCTCTGCTGATTCACTTTTAGTGACATGAGAGTGTGAGAGTCCTGCTGTCAGAGAAATGGCATTATAGCTTTTGATAGCTGAGAGAGTGTAAGTAGGACCCAGGCTTTCACTTTTGAAGCCAGAAAAGGGAGGTTTCCCAGTGCAGCTCTTGACGTTGGCGCATGCAAAGATTCTCTCTTGGGCTCAGTGAAATTTCTAGAGCAGTGTCACATCTTCAGTAAAGAGTATTTAATGTTCCTTTTTTGTCTGTTTACTTTCTGTTTCCATCTTCTTGACCTGAGATTCCATTTTGCCTTTGCTTATACCTCACGGAGGAATCCGAAAATAATACCGAGCAGGAAGCGTTCTTAAAAAATGGAAAAAAAAAATCTGCTGTTCCAGCATTATTTTTTCATACTATGCTAATCATTTTTGAATACATTGTACAGATGGTAGGTTGTATTTTAGCGGAGGGTTTTTTCAAGCCAAGTTCATAGACATGATCTTGAATTTGTAATGCTGTATTCCTAAGTGTCTTTTTTGGCTGTCAAAATAGTGCTGTCTTTAAAAAGTACAATGTAGCTACTCTGGGTAAGGCTGATTATTTCTGCTTTCTTCCTTTATAAAAATAAGTATTTTCTCTTATTACCAAAGTAACATTTACTAGAGAATATTGGGGGGAAAAAGCAAAAAGAGGGACAGTAAATTGGTTTAAGTACCACCCTCAATATCAGCTACATCCTTTTCTTATCCCCAATCCTCTCTTTGCTTTGATCATACAATGAGTGCTCTGATATAAATTCATTCAGTTTCATCTTGACTGTCTTTGTATCAGTTACACAGAGGATAACAATACCTAGCTTAGAGAACGAATTAATAGAGGGCTTACCTGTGTGATTTTCATGAGAGACTGAAGGATCATGGGTTTTCGGGACATAGTGACCTGGGTTTTAATTCTAGAATTAAAGTTCTATGTTCCATGTTACTTGCCTGCATTTTAACTATAAATTAGGATAATTGTTATTTGGGGAAGTACAATGTAAAGAGCCTCAGGTAATGCCTGACCAGGGAGTCATATCCGTTGACATGGTAGCTGGCAGTGTCGGCTCTCACCTCCTGAGCGCCTGCTATGTACAGGCTTGGCTATGGCAGACTTTATTGTAAAGGGCCTCATAGTCAATATTTTAGGCTTTGTGGAGTTAAGGGGCAAAATCAAGGGTATGAGATAGGTACTTATATGCCCATTTAAAACATAACCATTTAAGAATGTAAACAGAAAACTTTCTTAGGTCACAGGCCATACAAGACATGCAGTGGGCCAGATTGGGCCAACTCCTGTTGTAGGGTGTCTTGTAATTCTCACAACCCTATGAAATAGTCACACTTTTTTTTTTTTTTTTTTTTTTTTTTTTTTTTTTGAGACAGGTTCTCACTCTGTCGCCCACCCAGGCTGGGGAGCAGTGACACAATCTCGGCTCACTGCAACCCCTGCCTTCTGGAGATTCAAGTGATTCTCCTGCTTCAGCCTCCCAAGTAGCTGGGATTACAGGCATGTGCCACCACACCCAGCTAATTTTTGTATTTTTAGTAGAGACGGGGTTTCACCATGTTGGCCAGGCTGGTCTCAAACTCCGTGCCTCATGTGATCCACCTGCCATGGCCCCACAAAGTGCTGGGATTACAGATGTGAGCCACTGTGCCTGGCCTAGTCATGCTTCCTATAAATGGCAAATCCCAGATTCAAGCCGAGGCAGCCAGAGCCAGGAGCTGCCTCAGTTGGAACCTTTGCACTCTCCTGCCGAAGGTCTGTTTTACAGCTAACCGCTAGGACCCTGTTTCCCTCATTCTGCACCTTCAGCTTTCCCCTTCTCTGCCGCCCCCAACCCCTCAACCCTGCCTTTAGGCTGGAGCTTGCGGAGCTCTCACTCCTCAGGGCCTTTTTCTGTGCCGTTCTGTCTTTGTAGAATACCTGTCCCCTGGTTGATTGACTAACTCCTTCTTCTTCAGGTCTCAGTCCAAATCTTACCTTATTTGGAGAATCCTTCCTAACATATTTGTCCTTGGGCCCTAGATGTTCTATCACATCGTCCTTGATTCTCCAGACGATTTGCCTGCTTCCCTCCCTCCCAGCATTTATCAGGTTCTGCAATTGTATTGTGCATTCTCTGTGTTTATGTGTTTGTCTGCTTCTGCCCAGTGGAATATAAACTCCTCAAGGGCAGGATCAGGACTTTGTCCTTTTTATTGATACATTCCCAGGTCCAGAACAGTGTCTGGAACATAATAAGTGCTTAGTAAATATTTGACAAACGCCTTAATTTGCTTGCCAACTGTCCTTGTTTTTCAGAAATCAGCTTAAATTTTCAGCATTGGCTTCCCTGATCCCAAATCTAGGTAGATTTCTTATAGTACCCCCATTATTTTCTTTTGTGGCTATGAAAGCCACCTAAAATTGGTAAACTCAGCACCTCTCACGTGGAGGGGGAGATATGAGGCGTGAATCCTAGTAACCTTTAGCAGCCAACATTCCTGCGTGAGGCAGAATCTCATCTGTAGCAAGAGATGGGAAGTCATGCAGGGAGAAACATGCCTGGCGAAGTCATTACCTGACTCTAGATGTAGTAGGAGCTGAGGGTCCTGCTTCTCAAACCTTCATGTGCTCAAGAGATACCTGGAATCTTGTGCACATTCTGATTTAAATAATCTGGGGTAGGGCCACGATTCTGAATTTCTGATCTACTTTGAGATGCTGCTGAAAGCTGCTGTTTCGACAGACCACACTTTTAGTAACAAAGACTCGGATCAAGGTTTCTCAGCCTTGGCAATATTGACATTTTGAGCCAAACTATTCGTTGTCAGGGGTTCTCATGGGCATTGTAGGATATCTAACACTATCCCTGGCCTTTACCACTAGACGCCACTAGCACTCCCCTGGTAGTGACAACCAGAATTGTCTTCAGACATTACCAAGTATCCCCTGGGGGGCAAAAATCATCTTAACTTGAGAACCACTGGCCTAGATGCGTCTCTTTTCCTAGTTTGCTTTAAAACTTCTTGGAATCTCTGAGCCAATGAATTTCCTTTTGCCTGAGTTAGTTTAGTTAGATTGTTATGAGCTTGTAATGCAATCCTGCAGCTTACATACTTGACAGTATATAATTATTTGTGTGCTTTTATGTATATTGCCTGTCTACTCTGCTGAGCTCTGTAACTGTACATTCCGTGTGTCTTCATTTTAGTACTTAGTGTGGAGTCCAGTCTATGGGAGGTAGTTGATACATGCTGCCTATTGAAATTCTGTAAGGGATGAGGTATACATGCTTTTGTAAAAACGTTACTGAAGTATAGTATACATACATACCCCCAAAACCCAAAGAAGTACGCATAAGTATACAGCTTGATGAGTTTTCACACTTTGGAAATTCCCATGTCCCAGGCCTCCAGAACAGACCAGCATCCCAGAAACTTTCTTCCGTTAACTCACTCTATAATTTTTTTAATTTCTTACAGATACAAAAATACTGACATTGGTGGACAGATACAGCCTTTAAAATAAAGGTAGTTAGAAGCGTATTCTAAAACTTAAGTTTCTCAAAGACAACAAAAGGTTTTATTGAATGACTAAATCCATACTTCTCTAGGTCAGGGGTCAGCAACCCTTTTCTTTGTAAAGAGCCAGATTGCAAATTCCTTGGGCTTTGCAAGCCATTGGCCTCTGTTGCAACTATTCAGCTCTGTTGTAGTGCTGAAACAGATAGATAATACATAAACAAATAGGTGTGGCAGTGCTCCAGAAAAAACTTTATTTACAATTAAGAGCTAGATTAGGACTGCACACCCTAGTTTGCCACTGCCTACTCTATTATTATTGAAAATGTGGCCTGTGTATTGAAATGTGAATATTCATAATAATTACACAGTTCAGAGTATAGGATGTGGTATTAACTTTTAGCTCTCTTTCACAAAGGATCTGGTAGGGGACACCATTCCCTTCAGTCCAGTCTACTTGCCCCTTTGATGTTCTGCTGATTGTCCCGTGTGTCCTGAACTATTCTTGTTCCTCCCTTCAAGTCTGTTCTGGAATCCGTTACCTTCTTTGCATGGGTTTCTCAGTCTCTTCTAATGAAAGTGGCCAAAATTTTCTTCAAGTACAGAGTCTGTTTAGTTGCTCACTTGTGATTTGCATCCAGTTTCCTTTACAAATACATGCAACTCATCACTGATTGTCAGCAACTTGCTGTCTTGGTGTTGTATGGCAGCTCTGCCTACCCTCTGCTCTGATTTCCTGTCCATGCTTCAGCCTCCCTACAATAGCGTGACAAGTTATATTCTACTCTCTCAGGTAGTAAGAGTCGCTGCCTAATTGAGGTTTAAACTCAAAGCTGTTTCTTGGATGCAGATGCCCTCTAACTTCTAAATAATTACTATATAAAAGCCCTATCTTTATCTTCCAAAGCTGAAGGTTTTACTTCTTATTTCTTAAAAGTACCATGTCTGATGTTACGTGGCTACACTTCCAGGAGCATTCCTGGTTCTTATTTGTTCTGTTCTTGATGAAGGATTCGGAGATCAAAAGTGAAATTCCTTCATTAAAGTAATTGAAATTATTTCCAGATCAGGATGTCATGGCTGAGATAGGCTAAGTTACAGTAACAAACAAAAAACCCAAACCTCCTTGGCTTAAAATGGCATTCATCCGATTCATTAGGGATGAAATGAGCTACTTAGATTGTTACTGTGTTTTCTAGTAAGTTATATATAATTCGTTTCATATTTATGATATTAAGCCATCAATACTTTGTCATTTTGCAAAGCCAGGTTTTCCGGAAGACTACCAGAAAAAAATCATGCCGCCTATGCCCAAGGAACTGCCTTGCTATGTCTTCACTCTGGGATGCATCCAGGCTGACGGAGCAGTCTCAACTTCTAGGTGCTGCTTTTCTCTCCAGGTCGATAAATTTAATGAGTTACCATGAACCTTTCTATGGTGGGTGTTTTTTTCCCCTTTCTTATTAACAGTCAGTCACTACCTGACTTTTAAGACTTACTGTAAAACTGCAGTAATTAAGACAGCATGGTATTGGTGAAAGAATAGACAAATAGAGTAGTGGAGTAGAATAGAGACACAGGAGACCCACACAAATATTGTCAACTGATCTTTGACAAAGGAGCAAGGACAAATCATTGGAGAAGGGACAGTCTTGCTAACAAATGCTTCTGAAACAACTGAATATTTTTTGCAAAATAGTGACTCTAGATACAGACCTTATGCCTTTCACAAAAATTAGCTCAAAGTAGATTATAGCCCTAAATGTAAAATGTAAACTTATAAAACCCCTAGAAGATAACCTAGGATAAAATATAGGCAATCTTGGGTTTGGTGATGACTTTTTTGATACAACAACAAAAAGCATGATCCATGGGGGAAAAAAAGTTGATAAACTGGGTGTTACTGAAATTTAAAACATTTGTTCTGCAAAAGACACTGTTAGAGAATGAAAAGAAAAGCCACAGACTTGGAGAAAATCTTTACAAAACCCCATTATCTGATAAAGGGCTATTAATCAAAATGTATTTAAAAAGCTGTTAAAATTCAACAATGAGAAAACCCAATTAAAATGGGCAAAAGATCTGAATACTTTACCAAATCATATATACCAATGAAAATAATTATATGAAAAGATGCTTGACATATGTTAGGGAACTGTAAATTAAAGCAACAGTGAGATACCACTAGACATCTATTAGAATGACTAAAATTCACACGCTCATCATACCACATGCTGGTGAGAATGTAAAGCAACGGAAACTCTCATTCATTGCTGGTAGGAATGTAAAATGCTACAGCCACTTTGGAAGACAGTTTGGCAGTTTCTTAGAAAGCTAAACATGCAACCCAGCAATCAAGCTTGTAGTTATTTACCAAAATGAACACTTACATCCACGCAAAAACCTGCATGTGAATGTTTATAGCAGCTTTATTCATCATTGGCAAAAATTGGAAGCAATCACGAAGTCCTTTAATAGTTGAATGGGGACACTATGGTACATCCATGCACTGGAGTACTCTTCCGTGAGAAGAAATGAGCCATCCAGTCATGAAAAGACATGGAGGAACCGGCATACTACTAAGTGAAAGAAACCCTTGTGAAAAGGGTACATGCTGTGTGATTCCATCTGTATGACATTCTGGAAACGGCAAAACTATATAGACACAATACAAAGATCAGTGGTTTCCAGAGTTGCAGGGGGTGAGAGGAACACAGAGATGAATTGGTAGGCAATGGATTTTTAGGGTGGTGAAACTATTCTGCGTAACACTGTAAAGGTAGCTACATGACACTATGCATTAGTCAAAACCCGTAGCACGTGCAACACAGAGTTAACCCTAACATAAACAATGGACTTAATCATATATCCATAGTGGTTTATGAATTTTCAAAATACACCACATTAATGCAAGAGGTTAATAGTAGGGAAAACTGCATATATCAGGGTGAGAAGGAGGGTTATATGTACTTTCTACACATTTTCGCTGTAAACCTAAAACTCTAAAAAAGTCTTAATTTTTTAAATAACCTGGATGCTTACCTTTTCTATACAAATTTATCAAAATAAGGTTTTGAGGGATTTTCACACCACTTTAACTATCAAAATAAGGTTTTGAGGGATTTTCCTATGGGAAAATTACTAATCTTTAGTCACTAGCCAGTGTGACAAGTCTTCACCTCTCAGACCTTTCCACTTTTGGATGGTTCTCCTGGGTGTTGTTGACAGCTAAGCTCTGGATAGATGAGATATTAACTTTGTATTTGTTGTCCTTTCAGTTTGTTTTTTCTTCTCTCCTTCAATATGAATTTAGAAGGAGACATGAGATAGAAATTCTCTGTGATTAATGTCTAATAGGAAGGTATAAAAAGTGATGAAGCTTCTAGATTTGTAAAGGAGTAATTTGCCTAACTGAATACGTCCTTTTTGGAAACGATTACCCTGGGCATATTTTAGAAGGTGGGTTAAAAGTCATCTGTACAAAAATGTAATCATCCAGTAGCTTGTAAACTTGATCTACCTATTACTGGTTCTTTGCCTTCCTTAACTACCACATCCCTTACAGGGAAAAGTGTATTCTTTACCTGGTATGTGGCTATTTTTCTCAAATCACAGTTTTAACTCTGTACCTACCAGACTGTGACTTTCCATTCAGGAAATGCCTTCAGGATAAAGTCCAGTCTCCCCAGCAAAGGTACTGACATTGTTGGGCAGTGGTATTAACATTGTTGGGCAGTGGTACTAGCGTGTGAAGGGTGTTGCTGAAAGTACCAAGCCTGCAGTTACGGTTCCCCTGCCTGTACGTGGTGCCCCTCCCTCCTTACTTCTTGCCACCATTCCATCCCCACAGGGCCCACAGTCATCGGGCACCTTGCGGCTTTTGAATGAGCTTATTCCTGTGTTTGGAAAGGCTCCTGCCATGTCTGTATTTCAAGAATCAACTTAAGCTAGCTTCATTCTCCCATTTCCGCATAATTTCCAGAGCTCTGTACACATTTCATTCGTAGGACTCAGGACTGTGCATCATTGGATTTTTATCTAGTTATATTGTTTCCTTTACGTGGTGAATTTTCAGGGTGAGTCACTTGTTTATTTTCTATCATGTTTTGAGTACCCAATGTGTTTTTGTTTTAACTGAATCAATACATAAGTTAACAAATAAAGCAAAACCAATGTATCAGTAAAGCTAATGCTAGGTACTGCAAGAAATCAGTGCCAATCATATGTATTTATTCCTCCAGGCTCCTTCCATTTTGTGGCTCTGCTGGTCTTCAACATATGGCTCCTGAGGCTGGGGTGGAAAAAGGTAAGGAATGTGGAGAATTGTTTCTTTGGGGGTGTATGGGCCAGGCCGGGAATCAATGCACATTATTATACTTGGATTTGATTTGCCACAGTCTTAGTTCAACATTAACTGTAGGTGAGGCTGGGAAATCTAGTCTATTTGTGCACCCGTGAATAAGACAAAACGGGTTTTGAACAGCAAGCAAGTCTCTGCCACACCTTTATTTGAAATTAATTGACATTCAGATTTGAATTCCCATTACTTTACACTGAGATAGTAATATACTTTTTAATTTTTTTTTTTTTAGATATGTGCTCTTCCTCTGTCACCCAGGCTGGAGTGCAGTGGCATGATCTTACTACAGCCTTTTCCTCCTAGGCTTAAGCAATCCCCCTGCCTCAGTCTCCCAAGTAGTTGGGACCAAAGGTACATGCCACCATGCCTGGCTAATTTTTAAAATTTTTATAGGAATGGGGTCTCCCTATGTTGTCCAAGCTGATCTCAAACTCCGGAGTTCAAGGGATGTAAGTCACTTTTATGTAGAGTGTGGTATAGAGTGAGGTATTAGGAAAGGGAATTAAGTCCTTCTTAAAGAAAAGTGGGCTATTTAGATTGTTACTCTGTTTTCTAGTAAGTTATATATAATTCGTTCCATATTTATGATATTAAACCATCAATACTTTGTAATTTTGCTAAACCACGTTTTCTGGAAGACTACCAGAAAAAAATACCATGCCTCCTATGCCCAAGGTACTGCTTGGCATAGAACCACTAATTTTATCACTATGTGACAATAACACCGCCTCGTTCAATTAAATGATGCATATGTTACATTATTTTTGGAGGATTAAGGAGTTCCTATAAGTGTGTTTCTCAGTGGCACTAACATTTGAAGGAAATGGTTTTCTAGAATTCAACATTGTAAGAGAATTAGAATTCAATCAGTGTGATAAATCATTGAACTTGCTGTTGAAGGACCTAAATTTAAATTAAACCTTTAAATGCAATAACTTCTTTTCAATTTTGGTACTACTTGGAGATAATAGAGCTCTTAAGTGGAGTGAATTTGATTCACAAGTACAGCAATTGTTCCTTCAATTGCTGATGTTCCTACAGTATATGTTTTATTCTTTCAAAGTTTAATCAATAAGCTTGAGTTGTCTCTTTCTCACCTGTTTCTTATATACAACATTCTCTAGCTTCTAGATTTGTGGGGCTTTTTGTTTGACATCAGGATTGTAGGTGTAGACATAATTATGTCAGATGCATATTTTATTAATTTCCTGGCAAGAGAGATGATTGTAAACATCAAGCTAAGAATCTCAGGAAATGATGTGTTTAATGATAAACGGATTATTCCAGGTATTCACATGACCGGATTCACATCTCTCAGATTTAGTTAACACACTTCAACAGTGCGACTAAAAGGAACCACACCCAGAGCTTGCAAGCCAGTGCCCTGCTCATCCCTGCACCAGGGTGGAGGAATAGTCACCAAAGGTGGGGATTGTCTTCAGGATCCAGTCAACCAGAAGGTCCATCTCCCCAGCCTTGTAGAAGTCAAGACCACTTGCCTACTTGCAACTGGGGTATTGCATTGGTTTTCTATGGCTTCTGTAACAAATTACCACAAACTTGGTGGCTTAAAACAACTGAAATTAATTCCCGCACAGTTCTGGAGGCTAGAATTCTGAAGCGGTTCCACTGGGCTAAAATCAGTGCTTTCACAGAACCACACTTCCCCCTGGAAGCCATTCTCCTCACAGTCTCTAAGGGAGAATCTGTTCCTTCCCTCTTCCAGCTTCTGGTGGCTGCCCACGTTTTTGGCTTGTGACTGCATCACTCCAATCTCTGTGACCACAGGCCTTCTCTTGTGTCATCACATTGCCTTTTGCTTCCCTATTACAAGGACACACCTGACTATATCTGGAGTTCATCCAGATAATCCAAGATAATCTCCCCCTCTCATGATTCTTAACCGTATCTTCAGAATCCTTTTTAACATATAAGGTAAGATTCACTGACTCCAGAAATTAGGACATGGATATCGCGTGTGTGTGTGTGTGTGTGTGTGTGTGTGTGTGTGTGTGTTGGTGCCAGGAGTGGGGGGGGGGGTTGCAGTAATTATTATCCAGTCTACCCCAGACATTAGGGGGGTGTGTGTGTGTGTGTGTGTGTGTGTGTGTTGGTGCCAGGAGTGGGGGGGGGGGTTGCAGTAATTATTATCCAGTCTACCCCAGACATTAGAAACTGGTCCATAAATGACTGTTCTGAAAGTAAACTATTGGCTATAATGCTAATGGGTTTTTTTTTTCTTTATCCGAGTTCTAGTTAGGTAAAAACATAGCTTTCTAGCGGTTTGCTGCACATTTCCTGTGAAAGGAAAGATTCTCCTTTCTTAATGAAGAGCAGCTCATATATAATGACAAAACAGAGGCAAGGTTAGCACTTTTGGGACATTTTTCATGTTTTAGTTTTAATTTCTAATCTAGGTTTTCTATATTCTGATTGGTTGTAACGATAAAAATCATGGCATTGTAACTATGTTATGAAATATCCCATGAGAAGAAAATACATTAGACTACCTTTTAAAATGATACTTACATTTATTTTCTGATTAGAAACATACAGCTCATTTTACGGAATTTACAGAATGCAGAACAGCATGAACTCATAATCTTAAGCTAGAAATGACTAGTGTTGATATTTTGGGTTCTTTTATCATATGACATTTGTTGTCTTCGTAGAGTGTTTAGCAATTGTTATACCATTTGTCTAGATGGATTTGAAACACCATCATCATTATTATAGGGAAATAGGTTTTTTCGAATGCAGGAAAACTGAAGCAGAGTCGTTGTTAAGACTTAGACTCGACTCTCTTCCTCGGTTGAAGACATAGCCTTATTGAGCTGAATTTACAAACAGAGCGTAGTATTTACAGACATTTCCTTGAACGGAAGTCCATCAACTGTTAGTGTAAATTCTTCCTGAATACATCTTTAAGCCATTTTCTTGCATGTTTGAGTAGAACTCAAATATTGAGAGATATTCTGAACAGGGAACAAAAGTTGATGAACAAGTAAGTTTGGGAAATACACTCAATCACACACACATGTGTTTTAGTAAAAGTCCCAGCACGTATTAGCGTATTAAAATATCGCTGTATTCCAAAACAGTGGAGCTTGTTAAATCTAGAGTTCCTCCAAGCTGACTGATTTTTTTTTTTTTCCTAATCCCTGTAACAAGAAACTTTGTGGAACAAAACTTGTGAAGTAAAATAATAATTTAGATAAGGGTTATCCAAATGTTTTTGGTAAGAAAAGAGTTTGGTCAAAAAAAGATATATGTGTGTGTGTGTGTGTGTGGATGGATGGATGAGTAAATAGAGGTGTGAGTGGATGTATGTCTCTATATAAATATTTTTGTTGCCACCCTTGCCAAAATTAGTTTTTAAAAAGTGGCTCATTTGATTCTGGTACCATAAAAACCTTATTAAAGATGTCTTACATTCTAACACATTACATAACTTTTCTCTGCCCTTGGGGGAATTTGGAATTAAAATCTAGGAATAGTATCAAGCAGAGTGAAAGTTCAAGGGAAGTGTGAAAGAGGTTCGTATTTTTTTGTTTTTGTTAATGTGTGAAAGCCTCCCGACCTCTCCCACCAAGTGTCATTATGGCCTGAAGCTGAATTAGTTCTCATCTGATTAAATCAGAACCAGATTCTGCTACTTCCTAACTGCTGTGAAGTGCAGATTTTTAAAATGTGTTAAAAAAAAAAAAAAAAGAAGAATGTAATCCTAGTAGGAAACAGCTCTCTTACATAAACTAGCATTTTTAATATCATCATTTTACAACTTTGCAACATATAAAATTATTGACCCCCTTTATGTAACATGTAATTATTAACCGCCTGGTCAGAAAATGAGCATTACTGTTGAAATTGAGGTTTCTACATTTCTATCCATGAAGGTTTCAGAAAGCGTAGGTGTAGGTGGAAAACCATACTAACCTTGTTTTAGTGTCTGTTGTCTGTCGAATCTGAGATTTGGTGATTTCAGTAATGTAATTAAACTTTTGGTTTTTATACTTATGGAGTAGAAAAGGGGCTCAGTTAATTTTAAAAAAGGGGCTCAGTTAATAAAAACTAGTGGGTAATCCAGAAATTGGGTAATCTTAATTTATGAAGCAGCCACAGGTGTGCATTTTTACATTCTCTTTTCAAGAATATTCTCTCAAATATTTGGGGAGTGAAAATGTGGTTTCTCTGATGGATTAAAAATGTAAAAGCCTGAGGCCGGATGTGGTGGCTCACACCTGTAATCCCAGTCACAACTGTAATCCCAGCACTTTGGGAGGCCAAGGCGGGTGGATTACCTGAGGTCAGGAGTTCAGGACCAGTTTGGCCAACACGGTGAAACCCCATCTCTACTAAAAAATACAAAAATTAGCCCGCGTGGTGGCAGGCGCCTGTAATCCCAGCTATTCGGGAGGCTGAGACAAGAGAATTGCTTGAACCGGGAGGTGGAGGTTGTAGTGAGCCGAGATCACGCCATTGCATTCCAGCCTGGGTGATGAGTGAAACCGTCTCCAAAAGAAAAAAAAATTTAAAAACCTGAAAGGAGGAGTAGAAGAGGCCATTATAATTGAAAAACCCCTTGCTACTAGATGATTTTACTTGGCTTGGCTTATGTATCTTCATTGCTGTCCTGCAGGGCAGTGGCTCTCAGGAATACCAAGATTTCAGCATCACTTGGTGTGATGTTTAATTTTGGGTGTCAATTTGACTGGGCCATTATGTCCACTTGTTTGCTCAAACACCAGTCTAGATGTTGCTATGGAGTTATTTTTTAGATGTCATTGATATTTAAATCAGTAGACTTCGAGTAAAGCACATTACTCTCCATAATTCTGGTGAGCCTGATCCAATCAGCTGAAAGCCTTAAGAGAAAAGATTGAGAAACCCAGAAGAGAGAAATTCTGTTCCAGTTTATCTTCAGACTGAAGACTGGAACAGTGACTCCTACTGGAATTCCACCCTGCTGGCCTGCCCTGCAAAACATTAAACTTGCCAGGCCCACAGTTGTGGGAGCCAATTCCTTGAAATCAGTCAATCTCTCCCTTCTCTTGTTTTTTCTCTTTACACACACACACAAAAACAAACACATCCACACACCCCTATCTACCCACCCAGTTGATTCTCTTTCTCTGAAGAACCCTATTACACTTGAGTACTTACTAGAAATGCAGGTTTTTAGACCACACTCCAGACCTGGTGAATGGAAATGGTGTGGGCCCCAGCGGTCTTCTTTAACAAGCACTCCTGCTAATGCTGGTGACCCCCAAGCCTGAGGGCCACTGCAGGCAAATGAAAGAAGCCCCTTTTACCATTGAGGAAATTTAGGTTCAGAAACATTTAAGTAACATGCCCAAAGTCATCCAATTGTTTAATAGCATCAGCCAGATCTATTCTTGGTGCTTTCGGAAAGATAAAATAATATCCATAGATATCTTAGTAATTTTTGAATCTGCCTTTATATCATCGTTCATTGTTGTGGTGCCCATTTTCCTTAAGGAAAAAATAACATGAAGGGGCCCAGCTGTATCGATATGGTATGTGAGAGCAGTGATTCCAAATCTTCGTACCACCAGGTATCACTTCTATTATTTCATGTAATGAAAGATTTTTGTTGACTAAACAAGCTGCATTTTACAGGGATATTTATTTGGCCATACTGCAGCTCCAGGCTCCTGACTGGCACGAGTTGGCCAGTGCTGCGAGCTCAAGTGATGCATCCCAGCCAAAAGCAGAGAGGCTTGATGTTTTAATTAGCCTGGAAACCTAAATGTAGAATTTTCATTAGGCATTTTGAATACTGAAAATAGCTAAGGACTTTTCATTACTATATTATAGTTTTCCAAAACACCTGGAGACCCTTGTGGGATATCTTTACGCTAAAGAATAGTTTCAGGTATAGATGCTTAGTGCTGCCATATGTGCAGCTAGGATTATTATAAGGGCATAAAAGATAAATGCCCAAATCTTAGTAGTACACCACTTTTTCAGTCACCAGTTCTGGTTTAGGTGGCAGCTCTCCTGCAAGGAGTAAATCAGAGACTCATGGTCGATCTTTCTGTTTCAAGGCTCCATGACCATCAGCATGTAATTTGCAAGGTTGCTGCGTAAGCGGGAGAGTGTGGAGGTGTTTGCTGGCCAGGCTGGGACGTGGTATTCATCATTTCCATCCATAGTCTGTTGGCTGGAACTCAGTCACATGGACTCATCCAACTGCTAGGGAGGCTGGGGAATGTCGTCTGATCGTGTGCCCAGGAACAGGAAGAAATTAGTTTGATGATCAACTAGCAGTCTCTGCCACCTGCGGCTTCAGTGCTCTGATTGTTGGTAGGTTTGTGCTTCTGCCCACGATGGATTTATGTCCCTTTCTGATAACCACAGTGTGGCAGATATGAATGGTGGAAACAGATTTAGGCGTTATTGATGCCACCTGACTCTTTCTGAGTCCTCCTTAACTTGTGGAAACAGAGCCACAGAAACTATAACTTAAATTGTACTGGCTCTTGCCCATACCTTCAGCTGGGATCTTCTACCATCCCTAGGTTTTCATCTCTATATCTTATGGACTAGTTTATTGGCAACACTTACCATTTGGCCTCTATCATCATTTTGCTCTCCCACTTCATGTGCACTCGTACTTCTCTTGCCACCATTTAAATTCACTGCCTGTTTAGTCATCTAAGGGTACCTCAGTGCTACCACTGTGCCAAGAGAGTACTGACTTTTGGGATTCATATACCACTGTCCCCCTAGAGGCTTGAGTGGTACTGTATTAAGGGCAGAAGTAAGGAGCATACCCTTTGTCTTAGTTATCTGTTGCTGTGAAACAAAGTATTACAGAGAACTACAATTTATTTTTCCTCCCAAGTCTGGGTGGATTGGGTTGACTGAGACTGGGTGGATTGGATTGACCGAGACTTACTTCGTTCCATGTACTTTTGGCTTGGGTCACTCAGGTGGCATTCAGCTGGAAACTTGGCTGGAGCAGATAAGTCCCAGATGGCCACATCCTTCAGGGCTTCTCTCCATGTGACCACTCATCCTTCAGTAGTCTGTCCTGGACTCCTTGGAGCTTAACTGCAGGGCTCTGAGAAAGAGGCAACCACCAGGTCTTTTAACCTCTTGGAAGTCTCTCATCACTTCCACTGCACTTTTATTGGTCAAAACAAGTCACAAAGCCAGCCTAGATTCTAAAAGAAAGGAAAAAGGTCTTGTGTGTTCAGGGATGGGAGGAATTGTAGGCGATTATCACCATGTCTTGTCAGTCTGTCTACTTTGTACCTCAAGGCTGTGCTACCTGTGTTGCAGTATGTCAGTCACCCATTAAATGATTCCATCTACCACCAGTTTAACCTTTCTCCAGAGGGTTCAGGGTACTGCCATCATCTTGATAGTCTCAAATCTGGGAATGTGTGAGATATGCAGAGGAAATAGTGAAACTGTTTGACTGGTGCTGAGAGTTTGTGTTATGAGGGTAGTGAGCTTGAAGAATTAAGCAGTTCCCGAATTCTAGGCTAACGGGCTGGGGAGCTTTGAACTAGTGGTGGTAAATTGGAGAGCAGTCTTTAAGGAACATGAATCCCACAACAGTGTGTAAAGAAGATTGATTTGTGACTTCAATAATCATTGTAAATTTCAAAATTGCTGAAAAAGAGTAGGTCTTAAATATTTTACCACAAAAAATAAGTGTGTGAGGTGATGGATTTATTAATTAGCTTGATTTAATCATTCTATAATGTAAACATGTATCAAGACATCACAGTATACCCCTATAATATATACATATAGCTTATATATACATAAATACAATTATTTGTCAATTAAAAATTAAATTTTAAAAAGTATATATTAAAAATAACATTTTAAAAATAAGTAAATATTAAAAAGAGAGTTGAAGGGTAATATCATTGGCCATAGCCACCATATACAGACATGGAATGGGCAGTCATGGACTACAGGGAGAATAGGAAGGCCTAAAAGAAATAGTCATGAAAGGCAAAGGAATAATCACCGTGACTCTGAGATGATGTAGGGAGGCAGAAAGAAAGAATGAGAGGCTGGGAGCAATAAACTCTCCCATAAATAACAGTTTAAAAATATTAGTAGCAGAGAGGTTTGAATTTAATATGGAACACCAGCAGTAATTGGAAATAACTGAGGGACTGTTACAATTATTTAAATCCTAGTTTGGTCTTGGGAGAGGTGGGGTTGGTAAATTTGCTTTATTAGTCAGCTTAGAATGTGTTATCCCATGGTAACAAACAGCCCCATATCTCAGTGGCTTATGGCAACCCAAGATTTCTTTCTTTCTTGTATTTTGGCTATGGCAGATCAGTTCGAATCTGCTTCGCATCTTTTTGCTGTCCAGGCTCAAGAAGCATCTCCTGTCTAGAGCATGCCTCTCTCAGGGTGGAGGGAAAAAAAATTGATGGAAGCACATGATAAGTCTCAAGGTTTCTGTTGGGAGTTGTATGTGTCCCTTTCACTCCTGTTTTATTTTTATTTCATTAGTCAAAGTACGTCACATCGTTAAGCCTGACGTCTATGGGGACAAGAGTTATACTCCTCCCATAAAAAGAGGCACCAGGAAAGGGTCACTAAGAAGGGGCAGTGGATATTTTTGAATAAATAGTGTAATCAGCCACAGTTGCATTTTTTTCTATTTATATTACATACACAAATATGAAAAATCATCATAGAAAATACAGAAAAGCACATGGCAAGCATTTCCAATCACCCCCAAAATTTCTCTCACTAGAAATAACTCCTGCTGTTAGTATGTTGATGTAAATATCTTCAGACATTTTTCTCTGGGAAATGTTTATAACAGAATCAAATGATACGTACTATCCTGTAACTCATATACTGACTTAATGGCACATGATGCGCATGTATCCACATCAATAAGTATTCGTCTACATCCTAACTCATACCTGTCCTCTGGAATTCCACTGTATGAATACACCATAATTTAATTGTTGGACATGTATCTTTAATAAAATGTTATAAGCATCCGATACGTACATATTTTGCACATTTAACAGACTATTGCTCTTGGATACATTTCTAGCAGTGAAATAATTGAAAGGAATATCTTTTAAAAGTCCTTTTTGATACATCATTGGCAGATTTTATAGCTTATTTGTTAAGGCCACTCTTTTTTTTCCTTCTCCTACAATGGAGTAGTGTTACCATAGCAATAGGAAAAAAAATTCAGTACTCTCATAGAAGTGCCTAATTTGTCTTTGTCTTCATTTTAACTCAACAAATTATATTTTGTGCCAAGGTTGGCACATAAAATACCTGAGCAGAGCCTCTTGGGTTAAGAGGTCAGTGCTCTCTGTGAGGTGACCTCCAGCATCTCTGGTTACCGTTTCACAAATTGGCTCCCCTGTTGTCTGCTGGGAAACGCTTTGTCAGGAACAGTTGGTTAAGATAAGTTGTAGTCAGTGACTAATAGGTGTCCCATCAGCAAGTAATTTGGAAAATGATCAGTCATAAACAAGGAAAGATGAATTAATTTTCAAAAAACATTATGGTAGATTTCTTTTGGGATCTGATACGTTTCTCACAATGGTTAGCACAATTCAAGCTCACTGTCATCTGGATTTTGTTGAAGAGAGGGAGAAAATTGATGATGATGAAACGGTTAATTTAGTGATACTTAGTCCACACTCTGGAGAGGGACTGCTATTATAAAAGCTAACTCCAAAATCTGGATTTGGAAATGGGTGGTTGAATGAAAAGATGGTCATGATGGTCAGATGAAACGTGAGGCATCCATGTGAGGTCCTCATGGGGTGAAGGGTGGAACACTGCACTTGGGGAATGGGGAAGGCAGAGGCGAGCATTAGAAAAGCATCTTGGTTATCCAGCTGCCTCCATTGGGCTGGGAAACCCTGAAGCTAGACTTACACAACTTTTCAGTGGTGTTAACTAAAATACCAAGTTGCCTATTCTGTATGGCAGAAAATAAATTTACATTTATATTGTAAAATGCAGTTTCACGTGGTAACTGGAGCAAGAGCCATTACACCACATTCTTATCTTGCTTGCCTTTTTTCTCAGAGAAGGCAGGGTAGCAAAGAGGTAAGGCATGAGCTTTGGAGAAAGACAGTGGAGCTTGAGCTTTGGCTATGAAACTTTCTAACTGTGTAACCTAGGCTTTCACCTTTTACCTCTAAGCTTTCTCCTTTACAAAATGAGACATAGTAGCAATATCTACCACATATATTTTATATATGTGTAATATAATACATAGTATATGGTATATATAATATATACTATGTATAATATATATGAAGTATATATTATAGTATATGTAGTATATAATATAGTATATATAATAGTATATATAATATATAAATTATATAAATATATAAATAACATAAAATATAGTATATATAATATATATACACATATGTATATATATGTATATTCTGTAAACATATATATATGATTTTTAGAAATCCGTAAAACACAGAGTATGATCCCTGCCTAGCACAAAGGGAAAGGTCAGTAAATGGTGCTATTTTTAATCAATATAATGGTTGTAATCATTTTCAAAAAGCAATAGTATACTCTTAAGAGGTTTGATTCCTGTGGTCAAGGGCAATTCCATAACCCTCAGTATCATGCCCATCGAGATGGTTTTAGCTAAAACCTTAAATATTTCCAGTTGTCCTGATTTTTTGGTGCTGTAAAAAAGCAAACTTCAATATTTTAGTGAATTGGTACGTGGAATTTATTTCTACATTTATCAGTGAAACGTGGGTGCTGCTGGACAGAGGATACTTTACTTCACATGGTGATCCAGAATCCAAGCTGCTTCTTTTTGTGGCTCCATCACTTAAGACCCCAAATTTCATCACTGCTGGCAGCGAAGGAAGAAGCATATACGGGCACTATGAGGAAGTTTTTCATGGGCCTGGCCTGGAAGTGGTACACATCATCTCTGCTCACATTCCGTGGCCTAACATTCACTAGCACACCTTATTGCAAGTAGGGTAAATAGAACTTCAGACTAGGCCGTCACTTCCTGGCAACAGCTCTACATTATACAAAGGGAGCATGAATTTTGGAGAATAGCTAACTAACTAATGTATGCTGTGGTCCTAAAACATAGTCAAGGGAAGGCTGAGATGTTTTGGTGTGTCACCAAGTTTTTAAAGAAAGAAATGTTGAGATTTGGTGATAGAGGAGAGAAATAGGAACGAAGAAAGATTTGAGGATTTTAACTGGCAAATGTAACCACCTTGGTGTCCCCAGGCCATCTTCATCTTGGCAAAATCACTTGATACATTTGGTCATCACCTTGCCTTTACCAATTCAGTAGGTTTTACTCTACATTGAAACTTATTTAGTGGCACTGAGGGTCTTTTCTAGATTTCAGGTGGAGAAAAGAAAAGGTACAGCTTAATCTATATTACTGCACTCTTTTCCTGTTATGATAATGTAGCCATTGCTTCATTCTGTAAACATTCATGACACAGTTACCAGGCGATGGGCTAGGTGCCAGGGATGCAGAGATTACTGGGGCATGGCCAGAACCCTCAGATAGCTTGTGGCTTTTTGTTTTTGTTTTTGTTTTTTAAAGGTGGGTAAGGGGAGCGAACCTTCAATCAAATATGCACAGCCAAGTGCTATGATAGGAGTTAGCAAGCATAGGGTACAGTGGGGCCACACAAAAGGAGTGGTTCATTCCGCCTGGAAAGATGAGGGGATTGGAAAGAACTTTCTATCAGAGGAGGCTGTGAGCAAAATGGTGGCTTGGTGTTGAGCAGGTAGGCATAGAGGATATGGGCACTTCAGGTTAAGGATTAGTGTGAGCAAATTCATGTGGCTCTGAAATTATGTGTGGGAAAGCTGGGAAAGCAAATAGTTCAGCTGACTGGACCATGGCTTAGGTAGGGGCTTAGCTGGAGGTGAAGATAGATGTGTAAACAGGTGCCATGTCTAGGAGGAGTCCGTCCTTCATGCTAAGAAACTTGGACTTTATCTTTTGGACAGTAGGGGGCCACTGAAGGAAATTAAGCCTAGGAATAACATTATTGACTTCTGCATTTTAGAAAGATCACTGTGGCAAAGGATGGAAGAACAAACTTAGCAATTCATGTTATGTTTTATTTCTGGACCACAGAGGTTGGGACATGTATTTCCATGTGTTTGAAGTAGTATCAAACATCTTTTGAGGATCACTATGACTCACATCTAGAAATGCACTTATGAGAAAGTACGAGAGAGACACGAATTCCTTTGTTCAGCAGCTCTGCGTTAAACACTGACCTACAGAAGCTTGAGATCACCAGCCATTTCGTCCCAGGGCATTACGCTCCCACCTGGAAAAGGTCATTGGTAAAACTGCACTGAAAGCTGCCCTCAGGTTCTGCTGCCTTGATATCATCCTGTCAAGTGATGTGTCTTAAATGAGAAAATAGCATGCTGGTCCAAGAAAAGGAGTGTGCCCTTTTTCTTTTCTTGTTTTGTTTGTTTGTTTGTTCAAGACAGGGTCTTGCTATTTTACCCAGGCTCGAGTGCAGCACGACTGACCACACACTCCCACAAGCAAACTTTGAGCCTTTTTCAAGATAAAGTTTCATGAAGTTCCATACATACTTACTGTGGCGTTTATGTAGTTCTTAATCATCTAATACTTGTCAAACTGTGCTATTTTTATTAGGTTCCTCTACGTCACTAACAAAACTTTATGAGTGACCCCAGCCCCAATTTTCCCATGAGCCCTGTGGTTTTTACCGTGTGATTTTGCATAGCAAGGTGTTTGTTCCTAATGCTCGTGCTGCATGCTGGCAGAACTGACTGTTTTTTAAAGATTAAATATTAGGATGCACATGATAACATTCTCAGTACAATATTCACACATTGTGGGCATTCAATCCAGACTGATTTTCTTCCCCTCATGAAGTCATTCAATGGGGACCAGATCAAATGGGAAGAGTCTTTTTGTTGGGAATCATTAGGGGTCACACTTCACCATCAGTCGAGAGAACAGGATATTTAGTGATGAGCTCCTTCAGCCTGCCCTGTCTATTCTGTTTACCAGCACACCTGCCCTAATGGAGGTGTGCTAATTAGTACTTAAGCTTTGTCTCCAACTTCAAACCCACCCTTCTGTACTTAGCTTTGTTTTTGGACTGGGAGTCCCTGAAGCTGGTTCTTCAAGTCCTTAGATTCTGCCTATAGGAGCACTAGAGGAAGACTGGGAGACTAGAGGAGAGGAGAAGCATTTGCTCCTTCCTATATCCTATATATTTGCAGTTCCTGTTTTCACCCTAGCAACAGTGTTTAGTTTCAGTCGCCAGTTCATTTTGGTACACCCAGTACCAGCTGGGCAGCTCCTCAGAAGTCTGGTACCCAGCTCTGCAAAGTTCCTCCTCCAAACTTCCAGATTCTAATTACCCTGCCTCTTGCTTACGTTCCCTAGGGGTGGTTGTTGCTTCTTCTGGTTTTGATGCCTGGATTGCCTCCGTGTTCTTTGTTTACTTTCTCAGTTCCACAACACCAATTTAACTAATTTCTTATCTCAGATTCTCTCTGGTAAGACATTTGGTGTGGTTTCTGTTTTCCTGCTAAGATGGAAGATTTAGTGATTACAATGTAACTAGCAGAAGTGGTATTACACCACTACCATTATTACACTTTTACTATTACAACAAAATATAGGAAGGCCCATTAAGGACTCAGATTTGATGGGCCTGACTAAGATGGAGAAACTCAGACATGGTATGACTAGGATGCCAAAGGAATGCCAGTGACGTGAAGAACTTGACTCCTGGAGCCTGAGTGCTTTTATTTACTAGTTATTTCTTCAGTAGCCTTGTTGACGCCTTTAAATCTGAATTTCTTTATCTATAAAAATGGGATAATAATGTCAGTGAGTTGTAGTCAGGAGTAAATGCGATGATGCTTACAAAGTACATAGGGCAGTGACTGGCACAGGAATGCATTCTCACTTAAGGGTTATCCATTTCTATAGTGATGATGATGACCCTGGGGAGTACCTTTTGACATCTGTGGCTGCAGTTACTAAAATACTTTTGTTTTGAAAAGGCATCAAGACAGACATAGCCCATATTTTCAGCACTGAAGCATAAGTGATCATTCCCTCTCTTTCTACCCGTAGGAAACTTGCTGACTGTGAAAAAGAGTGACTCACCTTTTTGAAGTTCATTTTAAGCAGAAAACTTTCTTTGATGACTTGAATTTAGAATGGTTGGTTAGTTGCTTTGCAGGGGAGTTGCAGCTCATCTGTTGAGGAGGCTGGTGACTGTGTTCCAGTGCTTTGTCACAAAGATTGGACGTTAGAATGTGCTGTGGCCTGAAGGCATGATAGAACAGCACCAAAGTTGCCATGATATCACTCCAATAAAATGAGGACACTTTACTTCCCCACACTTAAAGAGAAAAACTCTCCCTAGAGTTAGTGTGAGTCTTCCATTTGAGTGGTAGGTGTGAATTCGTTCTATTACATTTGGGTGTATGGATGTTATATTTTCTTATTATTCAAAACTTAAATATGAGTCTAAGCCCATACATGCCAAAGTAGACACATGCCCAGTGCTAATGGGGTAGGGATCTCCATAGAGTTTTACATGCCTTCCAGAGACCTGACATAGTTCTGACATTCTGTGATGTGCCCTTTGTTCTGATCTACATTGGTTGCCACCAAGCAATTTATTGAAATCAACATGGTCCATTTTAAAGGCAAGTTAAATACAGCAATCATTTGTCAAGACTCTAGGCTGAAGGATTTGGTTCATCCTTTCCAGGCACCATGTAGTTTTATTTGGAAAATTAACTTGGGCACATATTTGCCTTCTCAGGTGAAGGAAGATAAACTCTTCCCTCTCCCAATTCAAACCATTTATATTAATTTAACGCAAACCTGGATAGAAGTAAGAGGGCAAGAACCCCACCCTCTTCCCTTGCTACCTTCTGCTCCCTTTTAGCCTCCAGGTAAGGCCCCAGAACTCAGATGACAAGGGCATGGCTACATGATTGTAACAGAAGAAATGCCGCTCATGATTTTGCTTCTTAAAGCAGTTAGTAAAATGCAGATTATTTTCTGAATAGATATTATGCCACAGTGCTACATTCTAGAACCATAGCCTAGACTTTGCGTTCAGCAACTTTAAACCTTGACAATTCTGCATGGCGTTGGCTCTGGCCAACATATAAGTAAACTGAGGATTCAGGAACATTTATGATATGCCTTAGGATATGACAGAGCCCGCATTAGAAGATCACTTTTAATATATGAGACTTTGGTACATGTTTCCTTATAAGAAGGCTGGAAAAAATAGATGATTTGATGATCAACTCAAAATGAAAGAGAAAGGGCCATCCATGTGAAGGAGAACTTTGTACCTTGGAATTATATTTATACTTGAAAGTGTTCAGCATGGGTGTTTTGCATTTTGCTTTTAATGAGAAAAATAAAGTGAACATAAATATAGATAAAACTGTGACTATGTCCTAATGAATGCTCTGAGGTGAGAGGTTGTTACCTGCAGGAAGCCTGCTCGTTGCATTAATGTCACAATGGCATGCATTGATTTCTGGGCCAGGTTGTGTGGCTGCAAGTATTTTGGTACACTAGGTATTTTAAGTTTTTTGGCCTAGAGCTATTAAATATGAGATCACTGGTTATGAGGATGTGAAATCCATTGGCATGACCCCTTTTCTCCTATACCCATATACCCACATGGTGGTTTCATGACCTTTTATTTTTTACCTGCATTACCACAAGTGTGACTTGCTTTAAGAGCACTTGGCAGTGAAAGCAATAGGCTCATAATTGGAAAATAAATTTACATTTTTTTAAATGGGAGAAAAACTCATCTTACCAATAAAACCCACTGATTGTGTTGCTTTAAAGAATAAGCTGTCATAGCGTATTTAGATTCATCCAGGCAAGGCAACACATTTATTGAAATCTTACTTTGTGCTAGGTGCTGTTCTAAGTGTTCTGGACACATCACTGAACACAATACAGATTCCTGCCCTTGTGGATCTTACAGTCTTTTGAAGGAAGCAGGCTAAAAACATTAGGTATAGTATATACATATATACACATACCTATAGAAAAAGTAAGATATGCAGTATGGATAAAAAAGGAGAACGAGAGACTTCCAGAATTGGGGTGAGGAATGTTATATTATTAAGTAGTCCAAAGGATTATATTTGCATGAACTTAGGTTAGATATTGCTAAAAGTTGGAATACTAATCAACAAAGGGTTTTCAAAATGTATCTAAGACTTGTCTAGTTATTCTAAGGCAAATCTGACCTGTAATTTCTGTATCGGATGGTGGAAATGGATATTACAATGTGATTTCGTTGTTTCGAGTCAAAGATGTGCTGCTCTTGTTTTCCTTCTGCCTATGACATCGCATGGAGTTTACCAGGCATGGTTTCTCCACAGATATGTTAAGTCTAGAAACATTAATTTTTATAATGGTGATTTATTCAGCTTCTGGTTTAATACATTTAATTAATTTGAAAAAATTAGAATAAATGTGCAGATATGCTGGCTATATGCTAGATAGGACATTTACAAATTAATTGTTCCTCATAAAGTAATGATTGTCTATTGTTATCACGTCTCAAATAGACTTTCTAGAGGTAGTTTTTCCAGAGGTAAACACACACCGTCTTTGTAATGGTGAGTGAGAAAAATCAATTTGATTCATTTTTGGCCAAATGTAGGTAAGCAGCTGTGGGATTAAGTTTGTGAATTTATTTATTTTTTAAACAAGAAGTTTATTTAAACAAGACACTGGAAGGGAGCACTATTGAGGATGCATTTTTTTAGAGTAATGTATCCCTACTTAAAGACATTGCCCTAAGTGTAACAGCTATATGCAAAAAGTTATAAAATTGGCTTTGGTTTTGCAGTGATGAATGAAAAATGTTCAAATTCTCCAAGTGAGCCAATCGAAGATATGCAAGGATTTTTGTTGTTATTGTTAAAACTGAGAACAAAATAATTTACTGGAATATAAAAATGAAAGCTGAATGAGCATGCAACTAATGAAGAAAGGGGGCATTTTCACAGATCCAATACTTTCCCCCATCTCATCTCCATTTCATGTCCATCAAAAAATACCATGGCCATTTAGTTAAAAAAAAAAAAAAAAAAGCAGTATGCTTGTGCACGTACACAAGCTACTTTATATACAATAAAGGAATAGGGAAGAGGAAAATGAAAGAACACAGAATACTATAGTAGTCAGGATGTGGCAAAACCGAATTATAGTTTCCTAGTTGAGACTGCATTCTTAGTCTGTAGGAAAAGAGTTCTGGAGTTAAGTAATAGGTTCATTTGTTAGTAGACACCTCCTGTCTGCTGCTGGAATACATCAGTTGTATCTTCATCCTTGTATTTAACTGTGCAGATATGCCTGTTATATTGATTGGAATTTGATCTGCCTCATTGACAATAGGCTTTCATTAGTTTACTAAGTGGTGTATACCACCTAAGCTTAAACTACATCACAGATGTATTCTGCCAATCCACCTTCAAATTAATGTGGTGGTGGTTCTCAGTCTTCATTCCTTCCTTGGGCTTTTCATTGGTCTCAGTGGATGCCAGAATCTCCTCAGCTGCCACTTCACAAAGGAGGTATCGAGTCTTTGTGACTCAAAGTGGCACCAGCAGTAGCAAAAGCAGTTTAAAATTTTAATTTGAAATCAATTTCTTCCTTTTCCCTTACCTGCATCGCTAAAGGGACCCATTTTTAACAACCTTTGAAAAATCTGACGGGCGGTATTCAACTGGTGTCACAATTCATCAAATATATGTTTGGAGTATTTTGTTCATTTTACTGGAGTTATTCTGTATTGGAAAATTTTATCATTTGACTTTTTGGCAGTCATCAACCCATATAAATCAATCTAAAGTCCCATTATATAAGCCATAATTTTTGAAAGAAGGAATAAAATACAACTATTTAACAAAACTGTTCATTTTTTTTCATAGTTTTTCTTTTATGGAAACAAGTTTCTTTTGACCATGAAACACTGTCTGAAAGAAATAATATGGCCCATCAAATGCTTTCAAAAGTTGGTAATTCTTCATTAATGTATACATTTTAACTATTTGTGTGGAAAGGAGCCAGGCACGGTGGCACATGCCTACAATTCCAACTACTGAGGAGGCTGAGGCAGGATTACTTAAGGCTGGGAGTTGGAGACCAGCATGGGCAACACAGCGAGACCCCCATCTCTACAAAAATGAATGAAATAGGTGTGGAAGGGAAAAAGAAAAAAAAGAGCTAATAATATGGAACTCTACTTCTTACTTTGGTTCCAAAATAACTGTTTAGCTCTTTTCGGCCCCAGAATGTCTGCTGTGGAACACAGACATGCAAGTTCATACCCACCTTGTGCCCTCACTCTAAGGGAGATGAGGAGAGAAAAGGAACTGAGTAACTACTTGGAGGCAGACGCTGTGCTAGGTACCAGTGACAGTCACGATGTGGCTCACACCATGCTGACTGTTCCGAGCTCACTGTACAGCACATTGGGTCATTGCCGTGTGTAACCTACACTTCATCCTTTGAGATGAGTAGCTGGTATTATTGCCATTTACAGGTGAAGAAACTGAGACATAAGGAATTAAAGGTGGCCTAATAATACAAGTTTTAGTTAATTTGGCTGGATTTCAAATTGGTATTCTTTTTTTCTGCATAGTGAACCAAGATATGAGTGCCAAAGTGTACTGATGTTTCTTGCTCCTCTTATCCAGGAAATGCTCTCAGGAGGCCTTAGGGAAACATTTCAGAAGCAGCTTTGTTATTCTATCATATTGGCCCATTTATCCTTCCTAGTTATCTCCTTTCTCCCGTGGCACTGGGTGCTGCTGTCCAACATTATAATATGTGTCTGTCTGTTTAGAATTGTATTTATTGGTAGTAGAAACTTTAATTAGCAGTGATTCACAGCACCTAGAATAATACCTGGCTTGCAGTAGGCATTAAATACATATTTACTGAATGAGTGCATGAATCTGTCCTCCTCCACTGCGTCAGTCTGCTTACCCCCATGCTCTGCATTTGCTGGAGATTCTAAGAAGGGAAGGCTGCTGCCCCTGCCTACCCAGGACAGAGCACTTTCCGTCTTTGCTCACTGACTGCCCACTTTGGGGAATCAGGCTCTGTGGTTGTGAAGCCTTTTGTCAGACTTATGGTGTAATTTCTAGCCCTGAACTCCTTTGGACCATCAAGAAATTCACCTGGGGTGTCCTTGTGTAATGAAATTGCTCTTAATCCCTGAAATGCTGAGGAAAGCCAGGTTAAAGAACCCTCATTTTATCTACAATACTCTTAACAGGAGACTCAGATCATTCAGTCCTAGTATCTGTGAAAGTAAGTCATCTGAGAGTCAGAGCAAACGTATTTCAATAAACAAGAACCGGCAAGTTTATTTTAATAAATAAGACTGACTGTAGAGATCAAATGTAAACTACTTACTAGTCCCACATGCCCTCTAAAACCTTTAAAAGAAAGGCAAAATACCAATATCAGTTCCCTTTTTACTTCTCTTCCTTGGAAATTTTGAACCTAATGTTAAGTTTGCTTTGAGAAGAGAGAAGAAAACATAACATGTGTTTATATCCCAGGCCAGCTGGTATGCCCCTCAGGGCCCTTCTGGCTTAAAACGTAGCACAGTTCAGGTGCCTAAGCTCTAGTAGGATCGCTATTACTTTGTGCTACGGAGATGAACTGCAAACTTTTACTTTAGAATTTGGATCAGATGATATAAACCAGTGGTTGCTCAGCTGCATCCAGCACCAGGTGTATTTTTTGACCTGGATGACTTTTACTTTCATTGCCAACATTTCAGAATTGGGGGATTTCACGCTAAAATTTGTATTTTCACTTCTCTTAAAATATCACATTTGCCATACTAGACCTGCATGCTGTCATGGCAAAATATTGGGCTAGAGTTGAATAGTGGCTGCCCTTTGGATAGGGCCTGGACTTGCCACTTTGTCGTGATTCTCTCTGTTTTCTAAGCAGTTCCCACACTTGCTTCCCTCAGATACTTGTCTGGCTCCCACAGAATTTAGGCAGCAACTGACTCAAGGCTGGCTTAAAAACCTCAACTCTTGGCCATACTTCATACCTCTGCTCTCTCCTCCTCAAAGTACTGCGTCTTTCTTTGGGTCTTTTTTTATAGCAATGCCCAGGTTTCACCAGGGTGGGTAAATTGATTGGAACCTTTTGGGAAAGGCTCAGAAAGCTGATTTGGAGATTGGCCTGTGTCTCTGCTATTTTACTGAGATGGGAATATTTGGTTCAGTGTCTGCAAAATCAAAGATAGACTGTAGCCTTCTCCTCCTTCCTGAGCTTTATCCCATCGGGAGGAGGCTCGATAGAAACTCTCAGTAGACCTTCAACATGCTGTGCTAATAACTAGAGCGAGCATCAGCTATCAGGTCTGTACAGCGGGGTAAGCACATTGACAGTCCTCTTCCTGCCCACCCACTCCCTTTGATATTCAACACTCTTCTTCTTTTGCAGCCTGTTTTAGTTGGCTTTTATGTGACCCAGTGGATAGAAACCTTAATGTCAGTGCCATTAAATCAGGACCTACAAAAAAATCTGAAAATGCTAAGCCCTGGCAGGAAGAATGTCCCAATTAGTACTGATAAAAGTACAGTCAGATGGAAACAAAAGTAACTTCAGCAAGGAGGAAGGATGAAGATACAGCTCCTCTGGCTCACTTGGAATGTGCAAGGAGTCTCAAGAATTAATCTTTGTTAAGTGTATTTATAACAATTATTATAAGATAGTTTCTTTTAAATTTAGTTCACTGGTTGAAAGGGCCGCTGAATGTTCCTTTGCAAATACAGGTCTTTAAGACTTTGGGACTTTTAGTAAGAGTGTGTGTGTGTGTGTGTGTGCACGTGTGCATGCATGCATGCATGTGCAAGGGAAAAAGAGAGGATTTTAACTGCTGTCTTCTCCAAGCTCCATGTATTTGAGATGTCATGGAGTTTGCACTATATGTCCCCAGTGCCATCAGAGGAATCAGTAGGGCTTGTGTTAGGAAAAATCATGCCAACTTTCCATGAGCTTCAGAGATAATTTTGTGTGCTATCCTTAGATCTGATCTGAGTTTTCCATGGATATAAAAGACATGGAAAACTTTTACATACTGGGATTGTGTTTTGTTGTTATATGTGAAAAACAACTATTAGCTTTAAAATACTATTCTTTTTACCCAACTATCTCCTGCTTATCATTTAAAACTCTTTATTCAAGAAACCTTTAGGGCTCCCATCTCCTCCCTTATCTGAGCAAGGTATCCCTTCTCTTTGCTCAGAACAGCATCTGTAATCCTCTCGTACACTGTCTTATGATCAACACCATGTCTCCTGTCAGATTCCAGGCAGTATCCCCTTGAAAGACATGTCTGTTTCCTTCATCTTTTTATCCTCAGTGCCTAGCACATAATAGGACTGCAGTATATGATGACTGAATTTTAAAAATGAATGGATAATTGGATGAATGAATAGAGGAATACATGCCTTTTTTAGTGATTGCCAACTTAGCATAATTTCTGGATTTTATGTATGATTGGACTAAAATACATCTCCTGTGGTGACTTGTCATTTTGCTTTATTTTATGGATTTGCATATTCTGACTTTAAGTTCTAGTATATGGCCTGTTTTAGTTCAGCATAAATATGAAGCATTTTTTCCCAATTGGTAATTGGAGTGTTCTATGAAAAATATGCGGTGTTGAAAAAAGGGACTTGGCCCTAAGGAAAGTGAGGGCAAAATGGAAACATTTACTAACATATTGACAGGTTTGGTTACAGCAGCACTGAGGAACTTCATAGAGGTTATTTTTACTTCTAGGCCACTTCTTCTACAAGGCGAAGAACCATGGAGATTTGCCAACGTCTTTATAGATCAGGAATGTTAGCGTGGGAGGGGACAAAAACACCTCAGACTCTGAATGCTCGGATTTAATCCACCTTATGGACGTCTTTTTTGCTGAATTTTTTAAAAATTCAGATTTGAATGCCATTAGAGGAAGCGTGCAGTCTCCAAAGTCACATTTTTATGGTAGCTGCCCAACTCCTGAAGACATTTACTCCCTCCATTCTCACTGTCCATTTTTTTGACACTTTTTTAAATGTATATACTTTAAGTTCTGGGATACATGTGCAGAATGTGCAGGTTTGCTACACAGGTATACATGTGCCGTGGTGGTTTGCTGCACCCATCAACTCGTCATCTACATTAGGTATTTCTCCTAATGCTATCCCTCCCCTAGCCCCCCACTCCTGAGAGGCCCTGGTGTGTGATGTTCCCCTCCCTGTGTCCGTGTATTCTTATTATTCAACTTCCACTTATGAGTGAGAACATGTGGTGTTTGGTTTTCTGTTACTATGTAGTTTGCTGAGAGTGATGGTTTCCAACTTTATCTATGTCCCTGCAAAGGACAGAAACTCATCCTTTTTTATGGCTGCATAGTATTCCCTGGTATATATGTGCCACATTTTCTTTATCCAATCTATCATTGATGGGCATTTGGGTTGGTTCCAAGTCTTTGCTATTGTGAATAGTGCTGTAGTAAACATACATGTGCATGTGTCTTTATAGTAGAATGATTTATAATCCTTTGGGTATACATCCAGTAACGGTATTGCTGGGTCAAATGGTATTTCTGGTTCTAGATCCTTGAGGAATCACCATACTCTTGTCTACAATGGAACTTACACTCCCACCAACAGTGGAAAAGCGTTCCTGTTTCTCCACATCCTCTCCAGCATTTGTTGTTTCCTTACTTTTTAATGATCGCCATTCTAACTGGCATGAGATGGTATCTCATTGTGGTTTTGATTTGCATTTCTGTGATGAACAGTGATGATGAGCTTTTTTTCACGTGTTTGTTGGCCACATAAATGTCTTCTTTTGAGAAGTGTCTGTTCATATCCTTTGCCCACTTTTTGGTGGGGTTGTTTTTTTCTCGTAAAGTTGTTGAAGTTTCTTGTAGATTCTGGGTATTAGCTCTTTGTCAGATAGATAGATTGCTAAAATTTTCTCCCATTCTGTCAGTTGCTTGTTCACTCTGATGATAGTTTCTTTTGCTGTTCAGAAGCTCTTTAGTTTAATTAGATCCCAGTTGTCGATTTTGGCTTTTGTTGCCATTGCTTTTGGTGTTTTAGTCATGAAGTCCTTGCCCATGCCTATGTCCTGAATGGTATTGCCTAGGTTTTCCTCTAGGATTTTTATGGTTTTAGGTCTATTCATTTTTATATACCTTACTCTCAGTACTTCTTACCATAGAGATGTAAGGACTTAGCCAAGGTCATAGAGTTCAAGCCTTTTGCCTTTCAATTCACTACAACCTCGTTGTTTTTGTAGGCACCTTGGAGAGTCCCATCTCTAGCAACAACAATAAAGGCATATTTTTTTAAACGTGATTTAAAAGGAGGGCATTTGAGTGAAAAAGTCTCAAAAAGCAAAAAGATCTTTCCCGTAAGGCAAACATTTATTGAACTGAAACTTTAAAGAAAGTGTGTTGCTTTTGTTGACGGCCTCATGCATGAGGGCTTTGTTTTCTGTGTTACTCTATGAGCCAGGCAGCCTAAACCCAAGCCTTGAATGTGTTCAGTGCAGGAGCCCTGGCTTTGGTGGGGGGCTTTACAGATAAAATAATTTCAAAACCCACTAAACCTCCAAAAATACTCCACAAGGTAAAACATATTAGAAGTTTGCCTTTAGCTTTTAGCACATAGAGGGCCCACAGAGAGGCTAAAGTAGCTATAACTCTTTCTTTAAACTTATGCCATCAATGGGGAATTTAAACTCAACAGAATTGATATTAGCAGATAAAATGTAGACTCTAAAATATATGATGATATGATATAAGATTATTTCTATTTAGTAAATATAGCATAGAGTATATAGACGAAACAACCGCTGAAACAAATATAAAGACTACATAATCTGCAACGAAATATGTTGACTTATCAGTTTGAAAGGAATATTAAGAGGTCATTCATTCATATTCATCCATTCACAAAACATGTGCTTCTTCCTCTTGCTGTTTAGTAGTCCTTAATAATCCCAGACAAATGAGGAACACTGGAGGTTGTGATTTCCAGATAACTTGTGTCCATTATTATCTTAAGTAACTCATCCAAAAACCAACCAAACAAAACCCAAAAACGTTCTAGTATCTTGAAATTATATCTTACCTTTAGTAGTGATGGAGAATAAGCTTATTATTTTTCATTGTATAAAAACCCTTTACATACTTGGAATACCCATCATGAAAATTACCTTCACTACTACTTCTCCAAACTGAATAAAATTATCTTTTCTAACCTTCTGTGTTACTTTGTCACTCTACCCTACTTCTGACGTACATGTTAATGAAAATTAGGACAAATTACAAAAAATTTTGGAAAAGAAAGAAAATTTAGTCTGTTTAATTTCCATTGAACTTTATTCTGCTTTGATTATGATGAGCTCTCTAATTATATTAGTCATTGCAAAAACCAATCCTCTAAAACAAATTTCTGATATCTCCTCTGTAATGTGTCACTTTGATGGATTGTGTTTTCAGGACCATGTTGGGAAAAGGACCTTAAAGATCCATCTAGTCCAAGGTTTTGTGTTGTTTTTTATAACGTGTTACTTGTTCGTGCATGTCAGGGGAAACCCAAAATCCTGGAAATTATAAACTACAGGGTTTGTGTGTTTCTGTGCAGAAGGTTCATAACATTTATCAGATTCTCTAAGGGTTGGTGACCTCTAAAAAGTCAAGAATCATTAAACAACACATCCCTACCTCCCCTTTCTTTTTTAACTTGAGTGCTTATATAGTTTGCCTGAAATCCATACATTAACAGGCTTTGGATTTCCACACTCATAGTATGGTGTATCTCAGAGGTGATCATACCAGATACCTACCAGGAACTGATGCGTAGAGGGAACTTGGTATGGTCTTTCCACATAGTACTGTCAGTAGAACTGTCTTGGACATCATGACCAAATAGACAAAATCTATTTGAAATGTCAGGAATCCGTTTGGACAATATCATTTTAATGTCCATAACAGATATTATAGGGTGGGGCAGAGTTGGGAAATACAGAAAAAGAATGAGTATTCTGCCATTTATATCAAAGGTTTTTAGATTTAAAAGGGGAGATATTTATATCTTTTAGGAGCCGAAGAACTGTACAATCCAGTGAAGTGGTGTAGCTACCTGAGTGACAGTTACAAACAACTCTAATCTGATTTGCAGTTTGGTTACAATGTGACTCAAATCTCAGGGATTAGGTTACATGACCACCAACATGAGGTTGAAGTCCCTCACATAGACTATAAATAGGGCTCATGATCTCCATCAGTTTTGTGAAGACTCTAGTGACTTGGTCAAAATCAACAGTGGTGTTCATTAGTTGGAAAAGAAGTCATCTTTTTCAACTAGGGAGTTAAAGGAGTAAAGTTTTAAATTAAATACAGCAATATTTGGGAGAATCAAAACTAACACAACATGCTTTTGTGTTAAAAAGGAATCTGTGTTTATTTGGCATTTAAGTTTTTGTAATGCTTAAGACAATTTGTTCTGTTAAACAAACCAGCCTTATAATTCCAATATAAAATGTGTAATTGAGTAATTGATTTAGGCGTATGGTTTTAGGTTGAAATATTACTAAATTGATCTACAGTGCTGGAATATTTAAAAGAATTTGATTCACCATATTTATGAATTTAATTCATTTGATTTCAGAGATTTATTTAATTACCCAGGAAGGTTTAAAGTCAGACAATTGAAGTACTTAAAGGAAATCAAATATATTAAATTTATACATGAATTTAAAAATGTTTGAAGAGGTTTAATTAACTATTTATAAATGGTGCTAAATATTCCTCTAAGTACCCTTAAAAGCAATCGCTAAACTTTACTAGATTATAAACAGAATTACATTTGTAAGCTGAATGAAATGAGAAGCTTAAGGAAAAAGTAGGCTTTTAAATTTATTTATTTTAGACTTTTAAATTTATAACCTGAAAAATCAAATATTAATATTTAAAACCAAAGTGCCATCAGAGTAATCTTTTCTGAGCATAAAGGTCAATCTCAAGGACTCCAGAAACTTCATACACAACACACACTTTTTGTTTTAGACTTAGGATCGTTCTTCATTTCCACAGAGAAGTATACATTCTCTTTTGTTCTAGAATCATATGCAGTGCTCTGGCTAGCAGTAGTTTTCCTTTTTCCATGTTAGCTAGACACATTTTTGCTAGGAAAGGAAAAATCACTGCAAGTGTAATGTGTGGGAAACAAAAAGAGTGGTGGGGACTGTGGCAATCTTAATACATGTTTTTAACTGATTCGAGCTATGTGGTTATCCCAATATATTAAAACTTTTGGGGGTTTTAACCCTCAGAAGTCATAGTTCAATGCCGGTATCAATTTTTAAAACATCTAATGGGGGATCATGCGGGGGGAAATACCAAAATGTACGTCTGAATCAGTGAGCGCGTGACTTGTTTTAGAGCTCTGGTGTGTTAGTGCTTTGAACAGGGATATAGCTGGGATGTGCACTGTCCCCTTGTCAGCGCCCACCTCAGGCGTAGAGCATGGCAACTTTCCGAGTGCCTCTAGAATCACCTCCTACCAAAGCGTTAGTGGATAATGTAGTTTGCACTGAAGATTTTTAAGAATAGAGGGGACAGGAAGTTTATTGTATGTGCATACGTGCGTCTCACATTAAGAAACAAGAATCTATGAAAATGCGTCTGTTTTAAGTTTATTTTCTCCAGTCTTTTCTACACAGCTATTCTTCCTAGAGCAGAATGGAGAGGAGGGGTGGTGATTTTTTTTCTTTCCTTCCTTGACTTTCACACAGTACCCAGGCTCCTAGGCATCTGTCTTCTTTCCTGGATTCTCTTAGGGCACTTTAAGTTCCGCTCCCCTTATTAAGCAGAACAATCCAGCTCTGTCTTCCACCTAAGCTCTCTGGGCACTGGGTGGTGGTGGTGGTTGTGTGGCTGCAGCTGCTGGGGGTATATGAGTAAATTTTTTTTGGTTTGGTTGAAGCCTGTAACAAATGCTAGTATCTACAAGCGACACTGAAAGCCCATGTTTTCTAGTTCACTATAGTCCGCTGGCACTTGCTTCCTTTTTGACTTTTCTTCCTGCAGAAGCAGCTGCTCTTGCTGCCCCAGATCTCTGCCATTTCAGTGCACACTGGGCTTGACTTCTGGTGCAAGCACCAGCTTCTTTTTCCTTACATTCTTTCCGTGGCTGCTGAAACCCACTCAGCCTTCTCCCTCAACCACCACCCGCTCCTTCACCCTCAGGCGGGCAGCAGGTTAGAAAGTGCTGGACAATTAAGGCCTTTTTCCCACCCCCAGCATCCCTTAATGGGGAGTTGGTATGTGACTATACTTCCTCTCTCAGGCGGGTTAAGTTTTGAGGCACATTTTCTATGCCGCTTCCTAGAATTTCCCAGTGAGATTAAGCTCCACTTGCCCATTGTGGTAATTTATTGACAGTGAACCTTTTATTAGCTCACTTTCCTTTTCCTGTCTCATGTTTTTGCTGGAGTTGCCTCAAATCGCCTCCCACTTGCATTCTCATATCCACCTCTTGATCTGCTTCTGGAGGAACTGAAACTATAAACTATTTTTCAAACTAAATGTCATTTTAATGAAATTAATTAGGCCTAGAATTTAGTTAGCCCTTAGCAATCTTATAGGTAGGAGGAAAGCATGTATTTCCTATATAACTCAGGCACAGCATTTCCCTTACTCACTTCAAAGAAAAATGTGCTTGGACAGCAGGATGGCCTTAGTTATGGTTGCCCAAGTATTAGACAAGGGAATTCTCACCAGAAATTTTGATTCAGTTATTAGAATTTTAATAAATCATGCCGACCCGTAACTTTTTTCTTACAAAATCACGTACCAGTCATGCCATCCCAGCTTAAGGTAGAAAATGATGTTGGTGTGGCTGAAGAGAGAGTTTACGTTTTAGGTTCGTCTCCAGTTGTCTTCATAAAGTTCAAAATGTGGCTGCACTAATGGTTTTCTGTTCAACCCTGTTGGGAGGCCTCCTATACTCTTGGGGCCTAATGGATGCATGCAAAGTAGTTCATTATTCCTCCACTAAAGGTTTTCTGTCTGCCTCTAAATCTCCTTAGTTGGTGACTCAACTGCTCCCAGGAAGTTTGCTTCGGGAAAGACATTTAAAATTTCTTACCACTGACCAGGGAGTGGCTTATTCACCCAAAGGATGCAATCTATTCATGCTGACATAGGCTGTCTAATGCAAACATTATAAAGTATTCATAAGCCTCCCCTTTGCCTCAAAATAGAACCCATTTCTCCATTTGGGGAAGATATTAGAGCTTTAAATGCCTCCAAAATGAATCTGCTCCCTTCTGGTTCTAATTGTCTCTCTCTTCCTTTGAGGGTGACTCTAGGATGCTCTGCTTTTCTTAGCCATCTGTCCTTTTGCATTGCTCTCGCCTCATCTCCCTGTCTCACTTTTCCCTTCAGCCTTGTTTACAGTTCTTTTTCTGGAGGGGTGGTTGTGGAGTTGACTTCCCAGGGAAAAAAAGATTAAATATTCATGAGAAAGATAGTGTGGGCTTATGGGATCTGGAAGAAGGCACACTGAATATATAGTAAATGAAAAAATTTAAACATGTTAATTTTAATACTTTAACAAGCATTGGCATGTCTGTAGCCCCTTTCAAGATGCAAGTCTTCTTAAAGCTGGATAGCCTGCGTTATAGTTATTTTAGTCATGCATGATTTTTCCTCTCTGTCATTAAATTAGAATATGATTACCTCCCACAGACAAAATCGCACCTTTGGGTACTAAGTAATATAATTTATTTCATAAATAGGATCAAAACACCTTTATTAGATGCTAGTGACTAGGGGAAGAACAGCATTTTATTAACATTTTAGTATTGACTCTCTTTTATTACATTTAATCAGAAAGGGATTTTGACAGCAACCCAGAGATGTACTCTAAACTTTTATCTGGGCTTCAGCTACCTTGCTTGAAAAATGCTTGTTTTTGTTTTTCTTTTAACCTAGAAACCAGACTGTTTGCACTGGATTCTTTTGAAAACCACAAAAGCTACATGTTTAGTTTGTCTGAGATCTGGGCTCCTAGCGATTTTTCCCTTGATATGTTCAAATGAAAAGGCCTACAAAGAAGCTAATGTGCCGAGTCTAAGATGGAGAATCCTTGAAGATACTGACTTGCTTCCTCCTTCTCTTCTTTCCTTTCTTTTCTGTTTTCAACAAATATTTATTTAACACTTGGGGACATAGCAGTCAGCAATAACAAAAAAATCCTTTTCCTTGTGGATCTGAAGGTTATGGGGAGATAGACAATAAAAATAAAGAAATATGTGCCACACCAAGGGCTGAGTCCCTCATTCAGCACAGCTTTTCAGAATGACTGTTCTATGCAAGTATTGAAGTACAGTGTTATGTGCCACCTACACTCTGAGCCCCCAAGGTGCTGGACAGTCACACTTGGACATTTTGGAAAGTTTTCTCCCTGGAGATGATAAAAATAGGATAGCACCACATTTCTAGTTGAGGCATAAAAAAATTACTGTGAAATTTAGAGGACACATTAAATTTAGAGGACACATTAAAGGTCATTTAAAAAGCTGGCTCTGCCATTTCCTGGCAAGGTGAACTCAGTCAGGTTATTTGACTTCTGTGTCTTAGTCTGTGCTGTAAAATGAAGACAGAAGCACCTGCCTTCTCAGGTTGTTGTAAGGATTAAATGAGTTCATATTTGTCATGTACTTCGATGAGTGCTCCTGGCATCTGGCATGCAGTTAGTGACATACAAATGTTAGTTATTTTGTCTGCTGTCTCACCTAAGGCTTGAACTTTTCATCCCTATTGAATTGGTTAGCCAGCTTCTGCTTAAAACAGCTCTGCTGATGGGAACCTGGAACTTTCTAAAAGGCCCTTGTGAACTTTCGACTGTCGCTTTGCCTGTTACTGCTCGTCCTCGTGTGGAGCTGAAATCTTACTTTCTCACTTGTCTTCTACCCTGTGGTCTTTCCACTGTTGCGTCATCCATAGCATTTCCAGTCCTCCTTCCACATGATACCTCCAGACATTTGAAAAGAGGATACACCATCTGAGAGTACTTTTTACTGGGGCTGAATATCCCAGGCCCTGCCGTTTTCTCCCAAAGCACATGGTGTCCAAGTTTTTTCTAGCCTCATTCAGGTTTTTAGGTGGACCAGACAGCAGCTGCTTCTTCATAGACTGTGGTGTGGAATCTCGTAACTGTCCCATGTGTGCTCCCCTCTGGTCCATTTCCTCCTTATCTTTCATAGGGAAATGGCCGGGTGTGAATAAATGGTCTGGGGGTACCCATAGTTCTGGACTATACTAGTAACAAGACCGAGGCAGTCTTGCTTTCATGGAACTTGCACTCCAGTTGTGAAGACAAGCAATAATCAAGTGAAAGAATGTGCACATTTCAGTTGATGCTACTTTAGATTGGGTGGACAACAGAAGGCCTCTTTGAAGAGGTGCTACTGAAATGAGATCTCAAGGTTGGGAAGGAATGTTCTACGTAGAGGGAAGAGCACACACAAATACTTTGATGGGAGAATAAGCTTAGCTGTGAGCTCAAGCAGCAGAAAGCAAGCCCATGTTGCTGGAGCAGAGCGAGCAGAGAAGGAGGAGAGTGGTGTAAGATGAGGGCCTTGGTCTCTGCTCACCCTATGGTAACCCAGAGATAACTCTTCCCCTCTCCTCTAAAACGTCAGATTCCCAGGGTTGCAAAGAACATATCCTCAGCTCCCCAGTCTCCTTTTTCAACACTGCCTATACTCAAGCTTCACTCAAACAGTGCTTAGGTTCTCATAGGATGTTCTGTGTGGGAATGTTTCCGAAATATACCAGTTGCCCAAATGTAACTATTGCAAAAGTAATTCTTTTCTACATGGATTGCTTTCTCAGACCTCTAGCGCCGTGTTTTCTCACACTTCTGTTCCATAACCCCTACTGTTTTCTCCATCTGGAATTTCTTCTTCCATCTTGGCAAATTCCTATATGTATTCTACAAAACCCAACTTCAAGGCCTCTGAGAGGCCTCCCTACCCTTTGAACTGCCCCACACCCCAATAGTTGAAGGAGCCCTCTGCCCTATCCGTGCCTGTCCAGATTTCTGGATTAGCCATTTTTCACTCTCTTGAAACTGGTTACTTTTTCTCTCCCGTTAGTCTCGAGCTTCTAGTAAGAAGGAACTATCTTGTGCAGCCTTTTAACCCTAAAGTTTTAGCAATGTGCTTGAAACTTGCCGATCCCTCAGTAAACACTTACTTCATGGTTGAATGTTGATCTTTAACTAAAACATTCCCTCCAGGATTTGTCTAGCTCAGTATTTCTCAATAGACATGCTGTTGGCATTTTGTGTGGTGGTAATTTCTTGTGTGGGGACATCCTTCATTGCATTGTTTAACATCTTTGCTTCTCACTATGTGCCTCAGTGCATTTCCAAACACCTTTTAGGAAGAATTATCAGCCCCAGTTGAGAACCACTGCCAGCCTATTCACTCATTCATTCATGTAAAAATGTTAAATTGCTGTTATATGCCACACCTTGTACTTGAGTAACACTGGAGCAGGAATTTGCCTACTTCCTGAGGTTGACCATTGCACCTTGTGCCATCTTTGTAGGACAGTTCTTCCTCGTTATATAAAAATGTATCTTTCTGTAACATCTAAACATTGATTCTGGTGTTGTTATTGTCTAGTGCAATATAGAACATACCTAATCTTTTTCTTTTGTAATAGCCTTTCAACTATTTGAAGACACTTTTTTATTGCCCTCTGTGCACCTACATTTTTCTCTTCCCTAGGTGAAACATTGCTGATTTTTTGGACCAGTTCCCTGTGACATGAATTTGACTGATCTCAGCTCTTTCTTAGGGAGTAAGGATGTGTCAGTATGCGGTCACTTCGACTGTCCCATTGTCATATTTTTACTCTATTTTCATGTTTGGCATTTTCCTCATTGTTTACAACTCAATGATAGACCTACAAGGTTTTTGTGTGTGCGTGGAGGTATTTTTAAATGCATAAGGTCAGATAGATTAATAGCACGTAGCAAAGCTGTCTTTGTGAAATGATTGCTTCTTTATAGGCTTCTATCAAGTGGCAAAATGTTGAGCACCCACTGTATATGTTGAACAACACAGAGGGCAAAGACAAATATGAAACATTCCTATGATGAAAGAGCTAATGAACCTAGTGGAACAATTTAAAATGTGCAAAAGCTAAAATCAGTGGTTTGCCTCTAAATCTTTAACAACTGGCACCAGAAAGTAGGGGTATGGAGGCTGGGCATAGTGGCTCACAGCTATAATCCCCATACATTGGGAGTCCGAGGTGGGTGGATCACTTGAAGTTAGGAGTTCGAGACCAGCCTGGCTAACATGATAAAACTCCATCTCTACTAAAAAATACAAAAATAACCTGGGCTTGGTGGCATGCACCTGTAATCCCATCTACTCAGGAGGCTGAGGCAGGAGAAGAGCTTGAACCCAGGAGGTGGAGCTTGCAGTGAGCCGAGATCACACTACTGCACTCCAGCCTGGGGACGGAGACTGTGTCTCAAAGAAAAGTAGGGATGTGGAATCCTGATTTGCAGCATTTGCGGATTTCTAAGGTGTGAATTCTCCTGCCATAACCAATTGCAAGTTACAAGTTGCCAACATGATGACACTGAATCCAGAAAGAGATGCACAGTAACACTCCATTTTATAGTGTCCTCTATGTACATACAACAGACATAACTTCAAGAGCATAGATAACAGCAAAATACCGTAAATGTTATACAAATAATGGAAAGTATCATGTTTTGAGTATTGCCTTTGTTTTTAATATAATTTATTTAATCATAATTTTCTGTAATTTAATTTTTAAATAATGGGATATTTAACAATCATCTCTTAAAATTTCTGAAAATTTAATAATTAACTCCAAAGATCTAATGTGAACTGGCTCCAACCTAGGACTGGAAATTCAGTTTATGACAAAATAAGATAGGAGTATCAGACACATATTTGTAGTAAATGGTTTGGAAATCCAGAAAAAAGAAATCACTACATTGTGTATTGAAGTAATCAAGGGAGATTCTCCTGGAGGAGGTGGTGGGACTTGAAGAATGCATAGGATTTTTATTAAGAGAAGGGAGAACCATTGGGCCTTTTCAGTATAGGTAAAGATTACTAGCATCTTAGAAAGAGTAATACAACAACTATTTATTGAAGACTTACCTTAGGGCAGGGACTTTATGTGCATGGTTTAATGTAACTGTCCTAAAAACCCAAGAAGTAGATACTGCCATTAGCCTTCTCTTAAAATGAGGAAACAGACTCTGGTTAAACAACTTGCCTAAAGTCACACAGCTGATAAAGAGTTATTTTGCTTCTTGTTTTCATCTTGTCTAGGATTATCTTGAGATACACTGAGTAGAGGGGACCATACCATGAGCATCCTCTGGCTTGTCAAATCATCTATTCATTTACAACCATCCATAATTTTAGAAGAGCTAACTAGTGGATTTTTAAAATCACTTAAGCATTCCCATCAATTTTTCATTGGTGGGAAAACTACCAAATCTGTAAAACTTTTCCATGGACATCACACGTCATTCTTTGGCCGGGGGTGGAGAGATAATGGCAAGTGACAAAAAACCCAGCTGAGTTGGCTTAATGAAAAGTGAAATGTATTGGCTGCAAAACTGAAAGTACAGAGATAGGTCTGCCTTCAGGCACATCTGAACTCAGCAGCTCACACAGTATTGTGCCGTCTCTCCTCTGTGTTGGCTCCATTTTAGGCAGGCTTTCCCTTGGTGGACCAGATGTCCGCCTGCAGTTCCATGCTTACATTTTCACACACTAAGTCAGGCTCTTTCTCTGCGATCTGAAGAGAAGTCCTAATTCAGGACTTCCTAGTCTGATCTTACTGGCCCAGGTTAGGGTACAGCTCATCTCTTAACCATAACACTGGCTAGAAGGATATCCTCCTCTCACCAAGACTGAATTACATGGCTTTCCTGCTTGCCACAATGCGGAAATGAAGGAGTGAGAATCAGGAAAGCATATTCCTCAAGGGGAAATGAAGATGCTGTTAGTGGGCATCATATATATATATTATATATATATGTATGTGTATGTGTGTGTGTGTGTGTGTGTGTGTGTGTGTGTGTGTGTGTGTGTGTGTAGCAAAATAAGAGACAGAGGAAGAGAAATTCACAAAGGAGAAGATGTTTTTTATCTTTATACTTGATAGCTAAATGAGGTACAATAAACTATGCACATTTAAAGTGTACAATTCAGATTTGACCTATGAATCCATCTATGAAACCATCACTACATCTAGAAAACAAACATCTATATCACCACCATCTTTATCACCAATTTGTTCATTCGCTTGATGTTGATTTGGGTTGTTCTTCGTTTTTTGCCATTACAAATAAAGCTGCTATGAACATCACCACCATCCCTCACAATTTCCTTGTGCCTATTTGGAATCCATTCCTCCCTCCAAAACCTTCCCAGACAACATGTCTGATCTGTTTCCTGCCGCTATAAATTAATGTTTGAATTTTCTACAATTTTATATAAATGGAAAAATATATACTCTTTTATCATATAACTTCTTTCACATGGTGTAATGATTTTGAGATTTATCCATTTTGCATGTATCAGTAATTTGTTCCTTTTTGTAGCTGAGTACCACTTCACTGTATGGATATGCTACAATTTGTTTACCCATTTATTTGATGTTGATGTGGGTTGTTCCTAGTTTTTTGCCATTACAAATAAAGCTGCTATGAACATTCATGTGACGTCTGCATGTGAACATATATATTTGTTTCTCTTCCCTAAATTCCTAGGAGTGGAATACCTGGGTTATATAGCAGTTGTATGTTTAATTTTGTAAGAAACTGCCAAATAATTTTTGTTTTGTTTTGTTTTGAGATGGAGTTTTGCTCTGTCACCCAGGCTGGAGTACAGTGGCATGATCTCGGCTCACTGCAACCTCCATCTCCTGGGTTCAAGCGATCCTCCTGCCTCAACCTCCTGAATACAGGCACATGCTACCACGCCAAGCTAATTTTTTTTGTGTGTGAGTTTTTTTAGTAGAAATGGTATTTTGCCATATTGGCCAGGCTGTTCTCAAACTCCTGACCTCAGGTAATCCGCCCACCTTGGCCTTTGAAAGTGTTGGGATTACAGGCCTGAGTCACCACACGCGGCACCAGATAGTTTTCCAAAGTGGTTGTACCCTTTCGTATTTCTATCACAAGCACGTGAGAGTTCCGTTTCCTCCATATCCTTTCCAGTGCTTGGTATAGTCTGAGGTTTTTTGTTTTTTTTTGTTTGTTTGTTTTTAACTTTACCATTCTAATGTGTGTGTTGGAGTAGCGCAGTGAGGTTTAATTTGACCTTCCTGAAGACTAATGACACATTCTCATTTTGACATAATTTCTTACCAAGAGATGATAGGATTTTTGTTTTATTATAGATAAAATTTCACCATATGTATTTAATATAAAAAAATATGTATATAGAAAGAAATCCTATCACAAATAGAAATATCTTTCATATATATGAGAGATATTTGTTCAAAATATCTTGTGCACAAAGGTACTCTTTCCATATGGGATAAGGACAATTCAGTCATTATCTCCTTGACTGATTATGTCTGTGAAACTTTCTCTAAAGAAACTATCCTCTCAAAGTCATCTACCTCTTGAAACCATTGGTTGAAACCAGTGTAGTTTAAAATAATAATAGACTAGGGCTGACCTGCCGTTTTTTTGTTTTGTTTTTTTTTTTATGTGACTGAAAATTTGCATCTAGAAATGTATTTGCATCTAGAAATCTATCTTTAAAAGTAGTCAAGGCAACATCTTTCTTGTCTTCTCTCTGAAAAATTCTGGACTCACAGCTAGAGGTGAAGCAACATAGTAAAGGAGAGAACATTTGCATTATTGTCAAATGGTACAAGTATTCTACTTTCTGGAATTGCTCATATCCACAAATCAGTGATACTGAACATTGTCATGAGGTTGGATTTTGTAGAAATAACTGCTTGTTTACTGTGCTTACCTCAGTTCTGAGGCTGCTGAGGCTGTATTTGACTCTTTCTAATCTTAATTGAATGCTTCTGATTAAGTCAGTATTTTCTGGTGCACATGCGTGCACACACAGCTTTAATTTGAAGGAGGAAATAGGATTATTTATCTTTGTTTTCTGGTTTCCACCTTTCTGGCATGCAAGTCAAATACCTGCCCATCGTAAATAGGCTTCCTGGGTTTCTGGAGAAATTGTCATCCAGTATTTCAGCCAGAGATCTATCTGCTGACCTTGAAAATCTGTGGTAGTTGTTGTGGATAGTTAAGTTATGGGATCCAAGAGGAAGAGAAAGGATAAGTAGAGGAAGAGTTTTTTTAAAAGATTTCAGGGCAATGCTGGGAGCACATTTTAAAGAACTCCATCCAAGGTATTATAACCACTTCTAATACATCTTAAGCATTTGGCCTGTGGCAAATACAGTGCTAAATTATTTACTGGCACCTTCTGATTTAATAAGTGTAAGCAGTGTCACTATCTTCACGTTTGTAGATGTGGAAACTGAGGTTCAAACATTTTAAATAATTTGCTGAAGTTCATTGTGAATGTCTTGGCAGAGCTGGGGTTTGAATCTGGGCCTGTATATTCTAGAATATGTGATTTTAATCACCACGTTGTACTGACTTGACTGGGTCCAGAAGATCAGGAAAGTTGGAGGGACAATTTTTATAGCCTTGGAAAATTTTTGCTATTTATGTCTCTAAAAAATAGATTTTATGCTAGATAAATAACATGGATTTAACTACAAAACTGTGCAAAGCACCTGTGCCATAGCTGGATGCTCCACTGAAGATCAACACAGACTGGCTACACTGAACTATTCCTAAAAGAAACATCAGCAATATAAGGCAAACATAAATAAGCCTTCCCCAGTGCTTTTTCTTTTATTCCAAGTTCTGGATGACTGTATCCCCTCCTGATAAAACACCCTAGATCTATGTTTGGAAAGGACTTCATTATCATCCCATTGAGACCCTGTTCATGGTTAATTTTACAAGTCAACTTGACTAGGCCACAGAGTACCCAGAAAGTTGGTCAAACATTACTCTGAGCGTGTCTGTGAGGGTATTGCTGGAAGAGATTAGTATTTGAATCTATAGACTGAAGAAAGCAGATTGTCCTCTAACGTAGATGGGCCTCATCCAAGCAGTTGAAGGCCTGTAATAGAACAAAAAAAACCTGACCCTCCCCCAAGTAAGAGAGACTTCCTCCTGCTTGGCTGCGTTACAATTTGGACTTGAACTGAAACACCAGCTCTTCCTGAGTCTTGAACCTGCTGACCTTCCGACTGGAACTACACCATCAGCTCTTCTGATTCACAGGCCTTTGAACTAAGACTGTAACTATATCCTCATTTCCTCTGGGTCTCTGAGCTTGCCGACTCACCCTGCAGCTCTTAGGACTTTTCGGCATTCATAATCACATGAGCAAGTTCTTTGTAGTAAGTCCCTTTACACACACACCCCCACATATGCACTATTGGTTCTGTTTCTCTGGAGAACCCCAACTAACACAGACTCCTAATCTGATTTCCTCTACATAACCCCATACCAAGTGATCATTCAGTCTGTGTGAAATTTTCTACTTTCCTGGCCCTGGGGGATGTGGGGTTGGTCTCTTCAACTCTGCCGAAGGGTAGTAGTTAGGTCTTTTATCACCAAATTCATCTTGCTAGGTGCTTAGTGTTCCACTCAACCCTTTAATCTCTGAAGTCTAAAGCATCTGAGCTGTTGTGAGGCTGTAGTGGGAGTGAGTTTCCTTCATGAGGCGAGTCTTCCAGGGGCTGTGCGAAGTCTTGCCCCTCTCATGCTTCTTGCCTCCCAGGCAGGCATCCGTGTACTTGAAGTACTGAAGCAGTCAGAATGCAGCACCCTGAGGCACAGGCAATGTATGGACCTTGTTCCAAGGAAATTTGGACCATTTGCAAATGTTGACTTGGTTCTTGCCTACAGGGTCTCTCCAGGTAAATGCTGTCATCCTGAGCTTCACAGACTCTGAGTTCAAAAACCTCTAAGGCTGTCTTCAACTTCTACCTCAGAGCAGGATTTTGGTTTCTAGTGTAGTAGGAGATTTTTTTCCCCTTCTCATTCCCTGAAGAGTCTAGGCTTTGGAATACAAAGGTAAGAAAGGGCTCCATTTTCCTCTGCTTTGTGCTCATCCCTTCCCAGAGGCAATGAGGACTGGCAACTTGGCTGCTTGTAAATAATCGAGGGCTACCAGGGCAAAGAAAAGTCTTAGAGGTGGGCAGAAGGAGCCAATTAACATTTCAAACATAGTATTGTTATATTTGCTCAAATATGTCCAGGGATAGAGACTTAACTAGTTTGCCTCCTGCCAATCCAGGGAAAACACATTCAATTTTTGGATGGTGCTATTAGCAGGAACTCAGTTTTTCCAGGTTTAACATCCCCAGTTCCTTCCTTCCTTTCATTCTTTAACTATTCATTCTCATGTGTCATTTATTTAAGTCTCGCTTTGTCCTGGTTGCTTTCTTCGAATGTGCTACACATCTCTTTTGAGGCCTTTGGCTGAGACTGGCCACCACCTGTGGTCTGAGCCAGGACACCTACATAATTTCAAGTGGTCTATCCAAACCCTGGAGTGCAAGTGTGCGTGTACACACACACACACACACACACACACACACACACACACACACTGTAAGTTTGAGGCTTAGTCAAGGATACAGAAACTTAGCAGAAGTGATATGACTACACAGAGCAAAAGCAGCTGCAGAATATCTTCCTGCCGTTTCACTTGGACCCCAGAGTCTCTAATGGGCGTGGTGGGAACATGTAGCTACTGGTAACATTATCCATGTAAGGTAAGGTCTTGCAGGATCCGAGAAGCTTAAGTTTCTGCTGGGTCAGAGTCACTTTATATTGTGCCTTTCATCACCATTTATAACGAATCTACACATCAATAACATCTCTGTACTTAATTCTTCAAGGAGATATTTGCAGACTTTAGGCTCTGCTGGTTGTTGAGCCAAAGTCAGGTCAGAGCATTCCTTTCTCAACTGGGGGAAAAGGCAATCGGTGTGTAGGCATTTCTGAGCAGTCTTTCTCTGCCCTCAGCTCTCCAGCATCCTGGAAAACCCGTTCATTCACAGCGCTGTAGAGCACACTATTACTCTTTAATAGTGGCTTCACCTGGCTATGGAGAGATTTGCTCTGTGCAGTGTAGCTTAGTGGTAGACCTGGCTTTGCCAGACGGCACAGAATTTAAAGCTATTGTCTTGTATTTTCCTTGCCTCTCATCCCTTAACAGGAGGGCCTAAGAACATAAAAATTCTGATTAAAGTTCTTCCATAGGAGTGGAGAACTGGGAAGGTCACCTTTGTCTGTGTGAAAGAAGAGTAGACCCACCATCCAATTTGGAAAAAATAGTAGCTCATGAGAGACTCAGCATGCAGAGGGACAAAGGCCAGACCATGTGTGACGTCAGAACACTGACTCACGAACTGCACAGCCACCAATCCGGGACACCAAACCACAACTTCTGTAGCATCATCCCATTATTGTCAGGACTTGGTTAGTGACTGTCTGCTCCCCTAATTTTTACCACTTACCACTCAGGATCAAGCAGAGAAAGTCCAATATTGTTCGCCAGCCAATCTCTTAAGATGTCTGCTCCCGGTTAGCCCGTCTCCAGCTTCCCCATGCCAGCAGCCTCCAATCAAAGCACACCTGACGCCTTCCCTTTTTTCATTATAAAGTTTTCTCATTCCCTGCCTGACTTTGACTCTGCCAAATGCAATTGACAGTGGCTGACTCCTTGTTAAATCAAGTTCTAATTAAATAACCTTTGTTCTCATTTTGGGGGTATCTTTATTGACAGGCCCCATCATTTAATTTTCACAACAACCCTGTGAATAAAATATGACGATTATCTCCATTGTTCAGGTGAAGCAGAGAAGGGATATGTTATCTTCACAAGGTCACACCACTGCTAAGTGATGGGTTAGAATTTGAATCTAGATTTGTTGGCCTCCTAAGCCCCTGCCTTTAAACCAGGACTGTATCACTGTGAGGACTTAGGAGCCATGCACTGGTAATCTCTTGGAGGATTGGTAGGCATTGAGATTGGTAGATCGTGTGTGTGTGTTTTTAAAAACAGATGTCTACATTAGGTCCTCAGGACAGAGATGGCGAGCTGATCACCAGCAACTTGGCATTCCCTTTCCATGAGGTTGAATGCCATTGAGCTGGGTTTACATCTCCCAAGGCTCTTGAATCAAAGTGAGGCCTTTGACTATTTCTGGCTTGTTTAATGTGAACCTAAATTATTGTGTGTTACTTTGGAAGAGGTGGTTCAATTTTTGGCAGGCCGTGCCTACACTCATATTATTCCATGAAAATAGTGGCATGTCATGTTGCAGTTGCAAGCAGTAAAAGTTGGAAGGAACCTGGATCCCTTAGTTTGTGCTTAGAGGACAGCCACACAGGAGAACAGCCAGACCAGGAATATCCACATTACATTTGGCATATATGAGAACTAATTATTGATTATATTAAGTCATTGAGGTTTTGGGGTTCTTTCCTCACTTAGCCTACCCTGATTAATATACTCCTCTTTAAGGACACTTTTACAGGGAAGATTAGGCCCCCATATCGTTTTCTAGTAACAATTATATTTCACCTGGATAACTCACATGCAGATGCTGATGTTTTCTTGAAAGTGTTCATAGAATTTTTAGTGTATAGAGCTAGAAGTGCAGGCACAGTAGACTGTTGTACTACAAGTTGACATTGAATGCAATTGATTGTAGCCACACCGGGAACAGGACAGACAAGGTAAATAAATTATGAATTCCAGGGGAAAGGAGTTTGCAATAGCTGCTATTTCATTTCTCTCTTAACCCCCTGCGACTGTAAACACGCTTATAGATATATTTTATTAATCATTGTTTTGATGTATTTGGAGTTTGCAAGTGGCTATTATAGCTAGGGGATTTCTGGACACCCCTCTAGCTAATCAGATTAGGGACACAAATGCTGCAGTGACAAGCTAGTCTGTGTATGAAAAGACAAATGGAAAAGCTCTCCCTCACCAGCACTTGTAACTAGCTATTTGTTTAAAATAACAGCTTTAGGCCTCTTTCCAACTGTGCTGTCCTCACTTCTGTCTACAGATGATGGACTTTAGATGGAAAATTACATGAGAGATACTTAACAAGTGGATATCTTTCAAGGGACATCATCAGAATAAAACACTTCAAAATTCACTTTATGCTGCTTGACGAAAGATAGCATTGATATGATATATTGAAAGAGCCATAACTACCAGAACTTAAAAAGACCTGTTCATTTTATAAAGGAGGCAAAGAAGTGTGTCATTAATGATACAGTACACTAAATCTTGAGAGGAGAGGATAGGCTTTGCATAACTCCAGACTTATCCACAATACACTGTGTGTGTACTGGTTTATTTCTATCTACACTGCATTGGGTGGTGGTAACTACTAGTCTCAAACCTTGATTCTTTCCCAGGACAGCTCACAGTGAGGTCTGACCCAATCTAGCATCACCCCAGGTCTCAGGAAACCTGGTGAGATCTCTTCTCATTCTGATAGTCTGTCTTGGTAATCTTGCCATAATGCCTTTTGCTATACAAATATCTTTTCAATTTTTGTCTGATTGTTCCTCTGCCTTGTTTACCACTCATCTGTTTTGTTCACTGCTGCATCTCCAGTGCCCAGCACACTTCCTGGCACATAGAATACATTAACTCTTTTGGAATATACACAGTTGTAAGCAAAGTGACTGGAGATGGCAGGAATTGGAGAGGTCTTAACATCTAAATATAAGATGGGGCTTGGGACAAAATGTGAAGGTTAGAAGATAAGTTTGAATATGCAAAGATAAAAGTGTTTCACATGGGGAATGGAACACTAAGGTGCTAAATTTTGGAGTCAGGAATGAGTTCAGTATGTTTAAGGGACAGCAAGTAGACAGTTGGGGAGACTGTGGAAGAATGGAAAGTGTGTTTCGTGGCTTTGGAATGTCAAGCATTAATAGAAATATGCAAAATTCTTCATTGAAAATTATAGGATAGCCTTGCTTTAACTCAAAAAATAGCAAAATGTCTTGTATGGAGTAACTTTACAAGTCAAAACCACACACTTCAACTTCTGTTATCCTGTGTGGTTCATGTGCACGAAGCTGTCTTTAATACTCTATGTGTAAAACCAGAATATAAGAGCATTTTTGGTTTCATGGCTTGCTGTGGAGTGAATGTTTGTACCTTTCACAATTTGTATGTTGAAGCCTAAGTTCTCAATGTGTTTAGCAGTATGGCCTTTGCGAGGTAATTAGGTCATGAGGTCAGAGGCCTCATGAATGGGATTAATGCCTTTATAAAAAGATAAAGATGCCAGAGCTCATGTGCTTTCTCTGTCTCTGTCTCTGTCTCTGTCTCTGTCTCTCTCTCTCTGTCTCTCTGTGTGTGTGTGTGTGTGTGTGTGTGTGTGTGTGTGTGTGTGTGTGTGTATCTACACACATACATCATGTGAGGGTACAGCAATAAAGAGGGGCCATCTTTAAACCAGGAAAACGACCCTCACCAAGAACCTGGTACCCTGATCTAGGACTTCTAGACTCCAGAATTATAAGAAATGCATGTTATAGCAGCCAGACTGACTAAGACGTGGCCGCAAACCAAAAGAGAAATTTGTCACTTAGCCGTTGCACTTTCCTTTCCTGGCCCCCAAGATGGAGGACTTTTATGGGTCATGAAATATTTCCTGGGGCAGATGTGGTTATGACAGACATAATGTTAGTGTCTCTTTGTGGACCAGAGTTCATTTGGTTGGGTTTGTGTGCCCGGTCCTGGAGAGAGTGGGAGGAGCAGGGCTAGATCTAAGATATCATTCTGATGAGCTGGATGTAAGCCAGCTGCAGTAGCCCCAATCTGTTTAGGGGCTCATATTTTTAATTGTCTCATCTTCCTGCTTCCCTCCAACTCCTGATAGTTAGAGAATAACACATTTATCACTGGTCACTATCCCATAAAACTCTTACATGTGAAGCAGGAGTCTTATCTCTCTGATTCATTTCCTTCTTAGACAAGAGCAGAAGAGCAGGTAGTCTTAACAACCCTGAGCTCAGCTATGTTAGCTCACTTAGGAAGACCAATAAATCAGAAAGAACATTCTTCCACCTCAAACATGTTTTCCAGCAACAATAATGATCATTACTAACATGTGTTTCATCATTGCATTAGGTTTCTCTAGAGAAACACCATCAGTAGGCTCTGTCTGTCTGCCTGCCTATCCATCTATCTGTCTATGAGGAAATTTATTATAGGAATTGGCTCACACAATTCTGGAGGCTGAAAAGTCCTACAATTTGCCTTTGGCAGGCTAGAGGACGAGGGAAGCCAGTAGTGTGATTCAGTCTAAGTCCAAAGGCCCCAGAACCAGGAATGCCAATGTGCCAGGGCAGAAGATGGATGTCACAAGCCAACTTAAGAGAGCAAATTCACCCTTCCTCTGCTTTTTTGTTCTACTTGGGCCCTCAAAGGATGGGATGATGCCCACCCACATTGGGGAGAGTGATCGTTACTCAGTCTGTCCATTCAAATGCCAATATCTTCCAAAAACACCCTCACAGACACCCCCCAAAATAATGTTTTACCAGCTATCTGGACACCCTTTAGCCCAGTCAAGTAGACACCTAAAATTAACCATCTTACCTATGCTATTTAATTTATTTTCAAGAACCAAGTATTTTTCTGACCCCCATTATGCATATCAGGAAACTGTGCACTGAGAGTTTAAGGAAATTCCCTAGAGAAATATAGTCAGTGAGTGACACACTGATTTGTAGATTCATGATATGTTTTTCTCTAACATATAGTCACTATATAATGCTAGCCTTTGCCTCCATTTGAAAAGGGAATGATTTTAACATTTCAGCTAACATCTTCACACTTTTCCTTGGGATCTTTAAGTTTAGACAGTCACAAATATCACTTTAAGAGAGATCTTTTACAGTGATTATTCAGGTAGAACTAAGAACACTACAAGAATGCAGTGAATTCAGTACCCACTTATTGGATGGCCTGGGCTCAAATCTCAGTGTGCCATTTACTAGCTATGTAACTTAAGCCTGTTTTCTCATCTGTAAAAATTGAGATAATACTTACTTCTCAAGGGATTTGAGGCTTAATTAAGATACTATATGTAACCACGTAGCACTGTACCTGGCACGTGGAAGAGCTCTGTAAATGCTGTTAGTAGTGTCTTCTAAAGTATACAGAGTTGAATTAATAATGGTAGAACAATTTTCCTAGTTCAGCAATGTGCACTGCCTTACCCTTTTTTTTCTTTTCTTTTTTCTTGTAGAGAGCATATTTTGGAGTACCTGGCATTCTATGTCATGAGAGAATGAACCAGAATGGGGCATATGCTTCTATCCTGAAGATGAGACTGCAGAACTGACTATATACACAGTCCTGTGTCACCTAAAGACAGGGATACATTCTGAGAAATGCATCATGAGGCAGTTTCATCATTGTGCGAATATCATGGAGTGTCCTTACACAAAGCTAGACGGTATATGCCTACTACATACCTAGGCTCTATGGTGTAGCCTATTGCTCCTAGGTTACAAACCTGTACAGCATGTTACTGTACTCAGTACTGTGAGCAATTATGACACAATGGTAAGTATTTATTTGTGTATCTAAACATAAGATAGAAAAGGCACAGTAAAAATACGGTATTATAATCTTGCGGGACCACCATTTTACATTCAGTCCATTATTGACCAAAACATCACTATGCAGTGCATGACTGTATTTGTGTAAGGAAATTTAAAAATAATAAGGTATGTTCGGAAACTGAGATGAAAAGAGGAATCATAAAGTGCTGAAAGGACTCCTCTTTGAACCCTGAAATTTCTCTGGCACTGTTCCTAAACTTTTGGAGTCACTGGCCAGTTAACAATTGTAGGAAAACCAGAGAGCATCTACCTTCTAAATGTGCCTACACATAAAATTATGCATACAATTTTGGGGATTCACAGAAAAGTCCTTAAAAGTCTATCTATGTGATTGCTCTCAGTATGAGAGCACCTGGCCTGAGTGAAAATTCTCCATCAGGAGGCTTTTCCCTGTGGTGAACATGGAGTTAGAGGTTGAAGGCTAAGGAGAAGTTTTGTAGGTAGAAAAGAGAGAAAAAGCCCAGGCGCGGTGGCTTACGCCTGCAATCCCAGTACTTGGGAGGCCAGCGTGGGCAGATCACTTAAGGTTAGGAGTTCGAGACCAGCCCGGCCAATTATGGTGAAACCCCATCTCTACTAAAAATAACAAAAATTATCTGGGCATGGTGGCATGCACCTGTAATCCCAGCTCTTCAGGAGGCTGAGGCACAAGAATCGCTTGAACCCGGGAGGTGGAGGTTGCAGTGAGCCAAGATCGCGCCACTGCACTCCAGCCTGGGCGACAAGAGTGAGACTCGGTCTCAAAAAAACAAAAAAGAAAGAAAAAAGAAAAAGGAAAGAGAGAAAGACATTGCAGTAGAGGGGATTTCATGGATGAAGTTACAGAAGGGTGAAAGGGAATAGTGGAGTGGTATTTGGGGAAGAGCGAAGGGGCTGGGACTAGATGAAGAACAGTTTTTTATGCCATGCTAAGGAGTTTCACTTTGTCTTTAGACAGATAGTATTAAAGTGCTCAGAGGTTTGCAGTGGAATGGAGGTCTCGAAGCCCCTACTAGAGTTATAACTAGAGCAGCTACATTTTATGATTTATATATAAGATTTGGTTTGAATTATATAGCTTTAAAATGTTGGGAAAATGTTACGAGCAATAGAGACCAGAGAAGAATTTTAAACGGGAGATTGACTTGAACCCACTTGTATCTGAAAAGATAACGCAGGCCACTGAAGCACAAGAATGCCAGTGAGGAAGTCCGTATGAGTCACATCTCTAACTCAGCACTGTCCATACTTTCTGCAGTGATTAGAGTGTTTTACATCTGTGCTGTCCCATTCTGAAGCCACTGGCCACACGTGGCGACTGAGCTCAAAGTGTGGCCAGAGTGATGGAAGAGCTGAAGTTGTAATATTATTCAATTGTAATTAGTTTAAATAGCTATGTATGGCTACAGCTACCATTTTAGGCAGTGCAACTCTGATCAGTGGTTTTCCATCTCCAGAAAGGAACGTAGCCCTGCTCATACCTTGATTTTAGCACACTGAGACCTGTGTTAGACTTCAGACCTGTGGAACTGTAAGACAATGCATTTGTATCATTTTAAGCCACTGTGTTTTTGGTAAGTAGTTATGGCAGCAGTAGAAAAGTAATGCAGTTATAAATCTAAAATGGCATCATTAAAGGGGCTTTTGGGCAAACGTTATTTCAGGTTAAATTTACCAACTGAGATTTTTTTTGAAGTTTATATATTTTTTGATTATCTGAGTCGTATATGGGCATTATACAAAATTTGGAGAAAGCGCAGGACACCATAAAGAGGAAGAAAGCCCTTTTCAGAGGTAGATAATAATATTTGGATATATTCTCCCTAGTTTTTTAATTGTATTTTTATAGTGGAGATGATAATGAGCTAACAATTATTGAGTGATTATTATGTGCTAGTCCCTGTTCTAAATACTTCACTGATACTAACTCATTTCATCCTCCTTACAATCTATGATGTAGGCACGGTCTTCCCATTTCCCAGATGAAGAAACTGAAGCAAAAAGATACATCACTGGCTTATGTGATTAGACACGGCAGAGTGCGGCATCTGCCCCAGGCAGTAAGTGTCAGAGCAAAGCTTAATTCTGTGCTATACTACCCATATTCTGAATATACTACTTTTAATCTTGATTCCTTTCACTTAACCCTTTAAATTCAAAATTTTCTCATGTTATTAACAACTCTTAACTGTGGTTTGCAGATTGTGTAGGTGGTACAAGTGTCACCATTTTCTTTTGCCACATTTATGCCAAAAATTATAATGACCTCTTTATCATTGAGAAGAGATATGTTAGAAATAGAAATTCTTTAGCTTAAAAATGAAGTTAGCACAATGCTAGTTTATTAATAGAGATGGAGGGTGTGGGAGCAAGTGTCAGATACATTTGTAAAGTTATTTACTTGGAACTTGAAGCTAATTTTCCTGTAAAGTAATATGATACATAATTGGACCTTCAGTAGCCCCCATCTTCCCACATGCCTATTTTCCCTGCAAAGTAATGGAAATACTAAATGCTGTTAGTATGTTGAAGTTCAACCCAAGAGCTTATGTATACAGGAAAAAAAAAATTCCCCCTAGGGAGTGCAACTATAAAATTAGTATAAAATTGATCAGAACATAGATATGCAAAGTTACCTTTAAGAAGCAAAATAGCTTTGGGGCCTATAAGAATGTTACTTAAAGAATGGAAACTCAGTTCTTAGCCCTGGAAGAACTGATACACTAGCCCCTTGAACAACCATTGGCAGCATCCCCAGGTGGTACTACATATTGTAGAAGGAGCTTTAGCCAATGATGACTGAAGGGTCAATCTCTCTGGAAGATAGATGCATCAGCCCGTTTTAGGGAGTGTGGCTAAAATCAGCTAACTCTTGTTTTATTTGCATACTCGCCTAATAACTTCTGGTTAAAATTGGGCCTCTTATATAGGTCTACAGGGAGACATTTCTCTGGTTTTGTTGCCACAAGTATTACAGCTCTGTCATAATTATGTTTATTTTATTATTGTAAATTAAAAGATAGGTGTTGCAGTTCTATAAATGTTTCCTGAGTTTGATTAATTCAAATGTACCCCCTGAGAGATGGGTGCATTCTTAGCAAGCTGACAAAATCAGACCTCAAGCAGAGCCTGTGATCTGAACATCAGGCCCTGAACCAGGTACCCAGCAGTTAGCCTGGGTCTTCCCCTTGCTTTACCTCCTCTAACATTATCATTGGCCAAAGTGAGGCTCCTATTATTATTTAAGTAATTTCAGTGTGTGTTTATAATAAAAGAATAGGAAAAAAATAGTTGCAGTCAGTAATTACCACAAAAGGAGGGTAGGAGCAAAAAAATAACAGTTTAATTGCAGAAAGATGTAGCTGCTGCTACTGCTGATAATGATGAATAACATTAATTGTGGACTTAAAAATGTGTGACACATTCTGTTATACACTTTAAATAAGTTATTTCATTTAATCCTAACAACCCCAAGAGGAAGGTACATTATTGTGCACAATTTACCAGTGAGGAAATTGAGGGATTTAAAGGTCAAGTAACTCACCCATGGTCAGATATCCAGAAAGTGCAGAGCCAAGATTACAGTCCAGGCAACACAAGTCTTTGCCCAAACTCTTGACTGCAAAGCTTGATTAAGAAGCTGGGAAGGAGGCTCTGGGGGAGAAACTATGGGAGCCCTTTGTTTCAGTTTCAGGTGTTGATTTCTCTGGTTTATGGTTCAACTTTCTTCTTTTTGACCAGGTATATCATTAACTTCTCATACTGACTAGTCTGGATATGATTCCAGTCTTGGCTTACTACTCAATCAAATGGTGGGGTGGGAGTGGAGATCTAAGAACAGTGGATAAGAATTGGAAGAGGCTGAGGCAGAGTGAGATGGAAGAGGTCAAAGATGATATATGTGTATGGAAAAGGTGGCCAGATAAAAAAAAAAGTAAGCAGTGCACATCAGCAGAAGGAAAGAGGGACAGCAGGTTTGATGCCCAATCATAATCCCTTTGAGAGAGTAAAAGAGTAGATCAGACACCAGTAACTAAAAGAATCTTTGTTTCTGACTGGAGAGGCAGTGCGGGGGGTAATGGAAGCATGCTCAGTTGGATGTCAGCCCGCATGTTCCCTGATTTGTAACTGGAAGTCCTTGCTATTGCCTTTGAGCTCTGGAACTGTTTTATTGCTTTTATAAACTACTAGTTATCTTCTTTTAGGGGGACATAACAGATGGTCATGCTGGAACTGAGCTTTTTATCTGAATCTTCAAAACCTTTTTGTGCACAATTTATGAGGTTCACTTCTTTGCAAATTCAGTGCTTTCTTGTAGCTATTCCTTTTGAGATGAGCCACAAGAGCCTCATTTTCGTTGGGCATTGCCTATTAGTGGCAAAACTCCTTTCTTATTTAATCAGCTTCTCCAAAGGAGTAAGGCTGAATCCAGATAGGTTCTGTTTATGAGGGCAAAAAGATTTTGGTGGTCTAACTAAAAATAACGCATGGAATCTGCCACCTGGGTCTCCCTTTCATATTCATCTTGTATTTTTATGCATTTTGCTCATGAAGTTCCTGCTAGTAAGTCAGCCCCTGAGAGCATGGAAGAAATTTGACTGGGTTAACTGTTTGTGGCTATAGAAAGGACAACCCCAACCGGTCATGTGGTTGGAAGGCAAGGCTGACACAATCCCAGATCCTTGCCTTGTTGGGTTCAGAATATGCAGAGGATCGTTGCATATACTCTCAGTTGAATGAAAAAAAAATGAGTAAAACAGTATTATCTATGAAAAAAAAAAACTCAGAAAACGGTATGTTTTTCATAATTACCAGAAACCTGCAAGACAGTTGGATACACACTGGGCTCGGAAAACAACCAAACCAAAATCAACTTTGCAAACTTCAGCATCTTCATAGTTCATTTTGTTCTCTAGGCTTGTTTCCCAAATCATTTGGAATTAATACTATTCTGGTTTATTATTCAAATTCCTGAATCCAGAGATACTTTCAGCTAGCTTTTGTGCAGTCTCTGAATATTACCTAGACTCCAGAGTGGCAGTATAGCGTCTAAGAAAACACAAACTTTGGGGTCAAGGCCTTTGGGTCTGCCACATACAAGCTGCATAACTTCAGGCTAATTGTTAGAGTCTTTAAATCCTTCAGTTTTTTCAACTGCAAAATGGAAATAATAACAACTATCTCCCAGGGTTACTATAAAGATGAAATCACACGTACACACACACACACACACACACATACATATTTATCTATTGCATAGTTTGTACTTAGCATGTATGTATGCATGTGTAAAGTGCTGGCCTGTAATACATACAATAAACAATAGTTGCATTATTGTTGTTTGCTTGCACTTTGCTCCTCTATTGTCCTTGTGAAGGAAGAAATGCTTCTCTCAGTGTTGGGTATTGTTTGCTTATGAAGTCTCTGAGAAGTTCTTCAATAAAGAAGCCTGTTAAAATTCTTATATGCTGAATGTTCTCAAACTTATTTGATCACCAAACCAGTTTTTCCAGTAATACCTATTAATATCCTGTGGATCCACTGCTCTGCAAACACAGCAAACATACTTTAGGAAATGCTGATCAGGTGGATATAGCCATGATCTTTAATACGGAAATGTGTATTTGAAGCCTTGTTCTATACTTCCTGGGCTCTGTGACTCTGACAAGACACTGAAATTAGCTGCTACTATCAGTTAGGGCTCAGCTCAGATGTAATCGGTTCCAGGACCACCGGTCCCCAGAAAGAGGGTAAGAAACCTTTCCTGTATGTACGTATAATCAGTGCCATACAGAGCCATACTGGAACCTGAGGCACAAGACAAAAATCAGCCATGCTGGTATTGTCTGCTTTTAAAAGGAAGTTGTTTGCTTGCCTTGTCCTAATCCTGACCCTGCTCATAATGCCCTGAACATGTATTGATCATACTGTAATAATGTATTTATATATGTCTTCACAAATAGACCAAAAGCTCCTGGTGGGCCAAGACCATGCCTCGTTAATCTTTATATTTACGGAATCAAGCTCAGTACTGGCATGAAGTCGGTTTTGATAAATGTGTCTCTGGTGAGAGTGCTCTTTTCCCATATACCTACTCCTTCACTTCATGTTTCTGTTTAACTATCATCATCAGAGAGACCTTCCATGTAAAAGGGCCTCCCTGTCACCTCCACCTCAATATTTATCCCTTATGTTGTTTAGTTTTTCTTCATGGCACTTACTATGTCCTGACATCTTTTTGAATTGTGTGTGTGTGTGTGTGTGTGTGTGTGTGTGTGTGTTTACCTTGACTTAAACCTTGGTCAAGCAGGGTCTGTTGTTTCATTCCTGCATCCCCAGTACCTAGAGTGGTGCCTGGTATATAGTAGATATTCATATATTGGTTGAATAAATTAATAATTAAACGGATGCATGACTATCTTCTTTTTCTTTCATTGCCTCATCTAGTAAGTGGAAATAATGCAATCTCCCTTATCTGCTATTAGGATTACATCAAAATGTGTTTGTGGAAGCAGTTAGTATAGTGCTGTGCCCATTGTTAGTAGTCAATAATGTATGTTAAAGAAATCTGTATCTAGCTGAATGTGAATAGAAGATGGTAACTCCTATGGAATTTTTTAAATAATTATAACTTCTGTGCCAGAGTTTTCTAATACCTTGGAGAGAATGCGAAACACCATGGTGTCATTTGTTGAGTGTGTTTTTATAAGGAGAATATTAATGAAGCAACAAACTACTTTTGTATAGTATTCAATCAGAGACTGAGATAATGGCTTTTCATCTCATGGTCTTATATATTATCGCACAGCATTAAGGGTATTACAGTCAAGTGTCTGGGCTTGAATTCTGGCTCTGCCCTTTACTAATGTGAGTGATTGCAGATAAGTCACTCTCCTTTTGAGGCTTAGCTTCTTCCTTTGTAGAAGAACATTGTAAATATGCTATCTCAGGGAGGTTCCAACACAATCTGACAAATCTTTAGGACAGCATCCCTTCACTGACAAGCAGGTTGTTGTCTTGGACATGAAGAATTGCAGATGACCCACATTGCTCCTCTGTCGATGCACTATTTCTCTATTTTCTGTCTATGTGTTTTTCACAAGGTAATTAAGCAGTTTTGCATAAATTAATCATTCCTATAAAGTGCAGACTATTTCCAGAAAAAATCTTGAGGTATGACCTCAGTCTCCTTGGAAGAGTGACGTCAGCAAGGCCATGGGAACTTTGATGGAAGTTCAAGGAGCTGTTCTTGAAAGCGAATCATGACTCTTTAAGGTTATTTAAAGATTACACTGCTAAAAAGGTATATTTGTTTATGCTGTTTTCCTGAGGACTTGAAAAGAGCTAGCAGCTTCCCTTGGGTGCTTTTTCTTGCCTAACTCCACTCCCTTTCTTTTATTACTTCTTAATTTATTTTCGGAGAAATCACAGCAAACTGTGTGTCTGTGTGTGCGTGTGTGTGTGTTCTCTGTAAGCATTAGAAAGAAAAGATAGCCCCCTTAAAATAGAATTACTGGGAACATATCTCCTTAAAAGAAGCTGAGATAACAGATTTCATTAAAACTGTGCTTTAATGGAATTGAAGGAAACTCTATCATTAAGATGTGTTTGCAGAAGGTAAGTAGAAAGTGGTTTTAATTATTGAATGTTTCTAAATATATCCACCCACTCCTCCCCCACCAAGTAATGCAGATCTGTAGTTCCAGGAAAAACCATGTAATACTACTGAAGGGTGATAAGAGATATCCAACTGACCATCATTTGGCAAGGTCACTTTTTAATTAACCCAAAGCAGAGATAAACCTAGAATTTTCTACTCATATCATGGGGGGAACCATGTTTTGAAATATTACAACTATGCTTCTTTCCCCCATATTTTCTGCTAAATTTACCTTGTTCCCCTTTCAGGCAGTAGTAAGTTTTCATTGTTTTTTTTCTCCTGCGGTTTGCTATAGCCTATATATAGAAAGATAGAATAGGCAATGCTCAGATTTGGGGTTTCAGAATTAACTTTTCGAACTTGAAGCACAGATAAACCTCCCAACAGTTGTGGGAATTCTGCTTTCCAAGTATCCTCCTTTCCAGAAAGTCAGGCGTGGAAGGTACAGAGTCATAGAGAAGCAACTGTGGCCAGCATGGTTTAGGCTGGTAGGTGCGAATAGCTACAAGAGGTGCCCAGGCAGGGGCGGGCAGCTTCAGAGGGTCCCCATCCCTTCATGGTATGGAGTGTAGAGTGGCAGAATGTTTGCCCATGTGGCTTGCAGTGGGGCAAATGTGACCCAAGAACTTAGAGCTGGAGAAGCTTTATAGTTGCAAGAAGATGATGGCAGGCACCAGATAGGAACATGCATGTCTTAGCAGATGGATAGCGAAAGCATAACCTTGGTTTAAACCTCCCCTTACAAAGGATATTCTTGTCACATGAATTTGTGACAATTATAAGCATACTTGGGAAATAATGGAAGATCAGTTAGTTAAGTTCATATGGTAGCACCTTCCATGCTTGGCATTAATTTTTGATTTGATATGTTTGGTAACTAGGAGTAATTGTTTTAAATAGTTTCTCTGGAAGGAGAGTGTCAAGACAAAACATGCTTTAATTGGAAGAATGCAAAGGATATTAGAAGGAACAAAGACATTTAGATTTTAAGAATAAGGACTGGGTTTTATTCATCTTTACGCCTCTAGTGGCTACTAGCACAAACTCTGGCACACAATTTATTGAATGCACACAAGTGCTTAATAAATGTCTGTTGAATGAGAAAAAGAGAACATTTCTATCCTATTGAATCCTCACTAAAATCTCAAAGGATTTCAGCAATTTAGTGCATATATGAAGAAGGTTTTCCTGGTGGGAAATTGTTACACTGTGAAATAGAAACTGAGGGAAAATGTGCAACATCTTGGGAGGTCGCTATGCTTTAGGCTTGCTGTAGCCTAAATGTCAGAGGTAATTTTGCTGACTTTTCAACACTAAGGTATATATGACTTACTCAACTCTATTATGCAGAGTTGTTAAAAAAAAAACTTTAATGAAATGACATAAACCTTCAATGCATATTCCTAAGTGAAAGAAGCCAGTCTGAAATGGCTACATACTGTATGATTTCAAATATATGACACTCTGGAAAAGGCATAGTATAGAGATGGTTAAGAGAATCGGGTTGAAGGGAGAAAGGGATAAATAGGTGGAGCACAGGGAAGTTTTAGGGCAGTAAAATTATTCTGTATGATACTGTAATGGTGGATACATGACAGTATGTATTTGTCAAAACCCATAGAACTGTACAATTCAGAGAGTGAACTCTAATGTAAATTATAGACTTTAGTTAGTAATGTGACTATCAGTTCAACTAGAACAAATGTGCTACACTACTGCAACATGTTAACATAGGAAAACTATGCCAGGGAAGAGAAAGGGATACTTAGTCTGCTCAGTTTTTCCATAAACCTAAAACTGCTCTAAAAATTGTATATTAATTTTTAAAAACTGTAAATCCTCAAGACATTGAGGAATGGGGGTTCTCTTAATTTGGGGGACTAATTTTTCTAACATGTTGATGAGAAATGGTACACCAACCTTTCTCTACAAGTTAGGAAGGATTAAGAGACATTGAGAAAAGAAGCATTATTCTTCTCTGTCAGACAAAAAAGTGAATTATAGCAGTCAGTTCCTTTATGCCTGCTCTAACTGAAAGATACAGGACAGAAAAAAGGCTCTTCTTTGACTTTTCTCCCTGGCAATGGATGGCTTATGGTCTTGGCAGTTAAAGCAACTGACATGTGATTAGGCATATGGAAATCAGAGGGCAGAATATAGTAGAGTCCAGTCCTCATTCAACATTTTACAAAAGTAGGGTCCAGTATTCAAAAGGAAATAGCAAATCCCATTCCCACAGCCTAGATTGTTCCCCCGTGCTCCAGCATTTCCTTGGGGTTTGTCTCAAGCTACCCTCATTTTTGGGGGACATGTTTATTCCTTTGGTGCCACTCCAGCCTGCTACATAATGCCAGATAGTATTTCCAGTTTGTATTTCCTTCTTAGCCAACTATTAGAGTGGACGTAGCCTTCTGTTGATTTTTTTAAAACATTTTTATTGGAAATTGAGCAGATGGATTTGAATTCCTAATTTTCTTTAAAAACGTGCCAAGTATTTGTTCCTTTGTTCCTTATTTTCCTCTTAACCAATTCCTTGTGTCTTTGCATCTTTTTCTTTAAAGGCATCTCACTGATTAGTCTCATCTCTCTATGTTCTAGGCAACTCATTAGAAGCTAAGTTCTCTAGAATTGATTCTCTTTTTGTTTTGATACATTATTGTCCAATTTTCACACTTGTAGTGTATGTAGGTATATGCACAAATAATATTAGTGAAATAATTGAAAATTATGTTAAAATATTAAAATACAATTCATACTTATGATTGCTTTAGAAAAGGAGATTGGAAAGACATATTTGTCTAGTCTTTTATTGAGTACCATGAACCAGCTACTTTGCAAAATGTTTAAGATAAATTATCTTATTTAATTTAATCTTATTGAATGCCCTCAAGAAGTAGACTAATAGTCCCATTTTACATAATAGAAGGATAGTGAGACTACCAGAAATTGACTTGCCTGAGGTTAGATAGCTAGTAAATGGTACAGCTAGGAGGCAAATTCAGATTTATCTTACTGTATAATCTATTTTGCTTTTAATTGAAAGAGCATTGGTTTTATCATCTGAAAGGTTTAGGTTTGAGTCCTTCCTTTTGTGGAGTGGGGACATGTAGAACTCTTAATTGACTTACTTAACCCTCCATTTGTCTTTAAAATGGGAATGATACTCATTTACTTTCAGTATTGATCTGAGAAGAGGTCGTGAAAGTAAGGTCTTTGCAGGGAGCCTAGCATACAGCAATATGAGAAGTGTCAATTATATTTACATTAAAGCTATTTTTTTTTGACGACGATATAATTCATCCTGGGACAGAAAAGTAAACTGTACTAATTTCAGAGATAGAAATTATCATATGTTACTAGATCTGTGTTCATTACTGTTCTAGTCCATTGCGTGATGCTATAACAAATACCTGAGACTGGATACTTTATGAAGAACAGAAAGTTATTTTCTCACAGTTCTGAAGGCTGGGAAGTACAAAATCAAGGTGCCACAGTTGTTTGGTGAGGGTGGTTCTCTGCGTCCAAGATGACGTCTTATGCAGCATCCTCTGGAGCAGGAAACACCGTGTCCTCACGGGGCAGAAGACAGAAGGGCAAAAAGAGACAAACTCCCTCTGTCAAGCCCTTGTGTAAGGAAACCTGATCATATTTACAAAGGAGGAGGTCTTGTGGCCTAATCATCTCTTAAAGGCCTTACCTCTTATTACTATCAAATTGACAATACCTGAATCTTGGAAGGGACACATTCACCTGGGATGTGTGACTGAAGCCAAATCTTAAATTGTTGAGAATGTAGTCCCATATGGACATCTGCAATCTCATTTCCCAATCCTGTGGCCAAAAAATTATTAGGAGACCTCATGGTTTTGCTCTTTTCTTAGAAGCTGTGTTTTTCTGGTCAGCAGCTACCTATACAATTTAATGCCAGACTTTCTTCTTCTGTCAGCACATCTGTCTAAAACCTTCCTACTAGACTGAAATGATCTACTTTCAATCCTTAGTGAGACTCTTGTTGGATTAAAGGTCAGACATCAACATCTGCAGCTCTTTGCTTCTGCAGCTGCCTGTGCAAACAGCGGTGTTACACTGACTTGTTTTGCCGTCTTCCTCCTGCCTCTCTTTCTACCAGTCAGATATTAAAGCCTTACCTTGGCTAGGTGCTTACTTGCTTTTGCCACTGGTTTTAGGATTTGAAATGCAGGACCTCCAAACTCAAAATTATTAAAAATAAAACCAAGCAAAATAATAAAGCATAAGTAACCAGTGACCTTTCAGACTATAGCAAATGGCATACTGGATGTTTTAAACTAAACACGTTTTGAAATTCTTCTTTCATGCTGTAATGTAGACTTGTTTTTCATTCTATTTTCTTTAAAACATGCTTTCTCAACCTTAGGAAACTCTGCCTTATTTTCAAGAAGAAATAGGGTCCAAAATCCAAGTCAGTCTATTATAACTTAATGGCATGGTGGCAGGCAGGGGCAGGGGGACACATTGGTCGTTTTCTGTATCTTAGTGCTCTATTTTTGTCAAGTTAACCTACATGGAACAAATGTTCGAATGGCTGTGATGTGCCAAATAAAACTTGCGTGGCACAGGGTATGAAATAACCAAACAGAAAAGGTCTAGGAAGCTACAGGTGGGAGGGTAGTTTAGAAAATTAAAAAGGAAACATAAGGATGCTAGATTGCAGCCCAACAGGAGGCCAGTTTCTAGTTATGATACAACCAGGAAGCTCTACTTCCCACAAAAGAGCTTGCAAATGAAGACTTTTCTCCCACAACCTCAGTGGCCTAAAGAGCACAGGGCAGCCGGGCAGAGAAATGCCCAGAGATGGAAGTGAGACAGAAAGGCTTTTTGCGAATGGTATTGATGGAAAGTAAAGTTTGCTTAGTGGTGTAATTGACTGTGTTGCTGATTTAAAACCTGAATTTTAAACACTTGCAGATATAGACAGAGAAAAAGTTTTGCAATTGAAAATCTGAACTCTAATACAACAAAGCAATATGCTAGTGTGCCCTTTGGTGGATTAAGAACAGAGTTGGAATGGAAAAGATCATCAGGCATTTAAACATTACCAAGCAGATATTATTCTTAGGTACATTGGGCTAGGGTTTATCGATGTCTTACTAAAAAGGAGTTAGAAGTTGGTAACAGAATCTTACTTTATGGAAACTGAAATTTGCCATATATTAGCTATGCTTAAGCTAAATACAATGAACTGCAAATAAAAATTCCCACATCAAAGCACTCCTCTGGATTTTGTGAAAGATGAATATTTGAACCAGGTGGTCCAGCCTGACAACTGCAGTCACAGGGGTATACCAAAATTATTTTATTTATGTTTTATCGTCAAAGTAATAGATACGCATGTTAACAGCAAAGCAAATATTAAAAGAACAGCCTATATATTTGTTAAAGTCCCCTGACCCTCCCACTCCCTGCTTCCACTCTCTATCCAGACTTAACTACTTTTAACTACTTCTATTTTTAGATCTTCTGTTAGTTTTGATTCCAGCACTAAAATATATGTGTAAGCTACTTTATCATTATTGGTAAACATTATGCATTATCTATTGCTCCACATGATTTTAAGATTTAGCTCACCTCCTTCCTTATGCCTATCAAATTTTATAATTGTATAATTGTGTTTATTTCTTCTGATTATTTTTATAACTAATTTCGTCTGTATTTTTCCATTCCACAACTTCTGAGGGAATCTTTTTTCTTTCAGCATTCTCTCCTTCAGGCCACCTCCAACTCTTGCCCAACTCCATTGTCAGAACCTGAACTTCTACAATGTAAAAGGCAGATAAGTTTTACTTTCTGTTTCATAGGGAGGCTTAAGTCTCCTTGCTTTGTATGCAGATTATTTTAGTAGCAATATAACGTTCTCCACAAAGAAATGAAGCATGCATAGTCCAGGTTATTCTACTAGTTCCTTTATGAGATCTGAGAAATCAGTAAAGGTGAATAAATGGAAAATGATTCATGAGACATTAGGACATGATCTGAGTCTTACACAAGGCAGACTGTGTAAGCCTCAATGTGCAACCTCTAATGAGCAGAGAGGTTGAAGGTACAGAGAGGATGCGAAAACAGAATATTCAGAATGAGTCTGGTGTAGTCAGGTGATAGACACATGACAAGGCAATATGGAGAAAATTATTTCTTGGAGCAAAATGGTGGATAAAGTTGGAAAGGTAGTTTAGAACCAGATGGTTGGCTACGCGCCTCAGGCTGTCTGCTTCCCAAAAGTTGTAGCCTACACTTTCCCTGCCTCCACTTCCTGCTCTCTCTCTCTCTCTGTAACCTCTTTCAATCTGCCGAAAACCCACATAGCTCTGTTAAAATTGCTCTCAAAGACCACCAGGACCTTCACTAATAGTCTTGTCCTAACCCATATCTTCCTTTGTGTCTTTGTGAGATTTGATACTATTGGCCATAATCTACTTCTTAATGTTTCTCATTCCCTTTATCATGTGGCATTGTATTCATGTTCTTCTCCTGCCCATCTTAATATTACTCCTTTGTCTCTTTAAGTGTGCTTTCTTGAGGGTCTTTTGGGTTCCTGCCCTTGACTCTCATCTCTCTCCATTGGTCATTCTATTGATTTCTGTCTTCCTTATGCTGTTGACTCCTGAGTCTCCACCTTTGATTTACTTCCTGTGTTTTAGATCTACTACGCATTACCAAGAGTTTGCTGAAAATGTCATTCTGAATAATAAATCAAAACTTTTTTTACGCTCAGCATGTGCAAAATTTACCATATTCCCTTCCATGCCAATTCCTCTTCCTGTCTCCTCTGTCTTGCTTAGTTCTGTCATCCTTCAAATCAGCTGGGTTCAAACCCTAATTATAGCTCTTGATTTCAGCCCCTGACTAGGCTTCATATCCGGTCACTCACTGCGTTCTATCCATTTTCTACCTATGTCATTTCACCCCACCTTTACATTCCTAGTATTGGAACCCTGATAGGGCCCCCTTTTGGTCTCATGTGAATTGAGGCAAAGATATTTGTATCTTCTAATGTCCCCCCATTTGAATGTGTACTTCACAATAGTACCAGAGTAGGATAGGTTGGATCATTCTATCTCTTGCTCAGAACCTTTCAGGGTTCCAAATTATTGGCAGAATAAAGGCCTAATGCTTTACCTGGTTTGCCCATTCAAGATCATCCACACTGACTTTTCCAGAACTGTTTTTCACTATTTCCTCTCATGGAACCTATAGCTGGGCAATATCAGATTTCTCAGTTTTTCCTCCACTTGATCTCCTACATTCCTTTGCCAGATTCCTGTCTTGAGCTCGTGACATCTTATCTTTCACAGAAGACCCAGATAAATTGCTGCCTATGTCATAAAGTCTTTCCTGTGTAACACTACTTTTCTTCTACTGGAGTAAAATAATGTGTCTGTTTCCATCTATATATATATATGGAACATTTTGCCTTATACCACTGAAATATTATTCAGGGATGTCTTAGTCCCTTTGTACTGCTGTAACAAAATACCAGAGCCTGGGTAAGCTATAAACAGAAATTTATTGCTCACAGTTCTGGAGGCCAGTAAGTTCAAAATCAACGTGCTGGCAGATTTGGTGTCTGGTGAGGGATGCTGTCTGCTTTGAAGATGGCACCTTGTTGCTGTATCCTACAAAAGAGACAAACACTGTGTTTCCTCATGGCAGAAGGCACAGAAGAGGTGAAGTTGCCCCCTCAATCCCTTTTATATTTTATATTTTATTCATTCACAAAGTCAGAGTCCTCATGGCCTAATCACCTTCTAAAGCCCCACCTCCTAATACTGTTGCATTAGGGGTTACATTTCAACATGAATTTTGGAAGGGACACAAACATTCAAACCATAGCAAGGGATAAGATAGTGGCTTAATTTTATATCACTCCCTTCTTCTACCCCAAGAACAATTTCTTATTTAGCATTATTATAGAAAGGGTATACTTAATGAGAAAGACATGCCTTTTGAGGTCAAATTGCTTAGTAAAAGCAAGGGTCCTGTTAACCATTTTATCGTAAGCAAGTCACTGAGCCACTTGAACTTTTGTAAAATGGGAATAACAATACTTGTACCTCCACTTCTCTAAGATTCAGTGAGTTCATATCTGTGCAAGAACTTTGCAGATTGCAGGGTTGTATATTTTTCTTCCTCTTCCAAGAGTTAAAGAGTTATAGTCTTCCAAAACACTGTCTACCAGGCTGTATCACTCTAAGATGGGTGTTACTCACTAATTCTGTTTTAGAGAGGAGGACTGTGAGAAAGGGAAGAATTGAAACTTACATTTATCTAAATAGATATCCTGTCTCTGGAAAGGATTCATAGCCCAAGGAAGGAGGTCTACTTTCCTTGAAACCTTTTGTTAAATACGCTGAAGTGCCTAGAACTTTGGAAGCAGACCCAGAAATCTCCAGCTGCCTCGGTGTCTCTTTCATACCCAGGCAGGCTCCTGGCCAATTTAACTAGGAAGAGGCTACAGGTCTCAGCCTCTTTGGGAGAAGGATCTGGAGAAGGCCTTCATTCAGTCTGGATATCCCCCTGCCCACCAGAGGGTGCTCCATGCAGAGGCAGTAAACCATGGTAATAGACTTAAAAGTAGCCTCTGGAGCCCTAAGTTCAACTCTTTAGTTACTCTTTAAATTTAGCCAAGTTGCCTATCATTTTAGAATATGAAAAATGGGATCATGCCTGCTTTGCCTAATTGTTAAGATGAAATGAGGTCATGTAAGTGAGAGCACCTAGCTCTAGTCCTGGCATGCTATTGGTATTCTGTGAATTCCCTCTTTCTTTTACTTCTTCCTAGTCTCCCATTTCTTCTCCCTGTTGTAGAGTTTGCTTCCTTGGCTTGGGTCACAAGAGGCTTTCTCAGAGCAGGATCACATCACTTGACCTGTCTCAGGGTCCCTTAAATCTCCAAGGGTTGTCACTCTAAATATAGCTTTTGGATGAACAAGGAAATGCAACCAGTCAGCAGCTCCTAGTGGCTTCACAAAAGCAGTTATTGGCAGGGAGCCCGCAGTTAGAGAGTGTGGAGACAAGAATAGTACTCAAGGCTAGTTCAGGGTTCTTTCTGCCAGTTTCTGCTGCCACTGCACATGTGGGCACAATTGGGGATTAACTCTTCCCTTCTTTCTGTAGCATAGCCATAGCCACAACTTTGATTTAAGTATGAGCCCAAATTCAGTTCCTTGCAGAAAAATTATTTTCTCATGCTTAATAAAGGGGCACATTAAGTCCACCTTATGACCAATACCTTTGTTTGCCATCCCAAAATTATAGATTACAGGCCTTTCAGGTTGTTTACTAGGCTGCCTTGTATATCCACTTAAGTGAGTTTTGGGGAGACCCAAATGGAGACATGGCCTCTTGAAAAGGTACAGACCGTATTTTAGCAGACACTTACTTAGTTATTCCTCTAGTTACTTTAGGGATGATTACTGCTTTGCCATGTTTTCCCAGACCACTTAGCTTTATTGTAGCTGATTGCACAGAACTAAGATATCAGATCACATTTGGTCTGCTTCAGTGCCTAATTCATTGGTCTGCCCTTGACAGTAAAGGGGAAGTATCTGTTCCCTCACTGTGATGATTAGTGGCAGTTGATATAGGTCACTGGCTTTCTGCATCTGTGTCTAGTCTAGTCTGGGCATCTCAGAGTAATTCTTGCTTTCTGGAAGCCAAAAGGAATAGAGCCAGAGTGTTAGGAAAAAGAAATTACTCTTATGGAAAAATATAAACCAGCAGCACATACCTAAAAGATCATTGAGTGTTTTTTTTGTTTGTTTGTTTGTTTCACTGAATAAAGTAGAAGTTGGGTTCCAGATATCAGCTGGTTTCTCTTAATCAAGCTTGAGGAGCATGGGATACCACTGAGACTAAGAGATCGTAAAGTGCGGGGTGTAGAGCTGAACAGACAATTGTCATGTCCCAGGAGGGAAGGCAAGAAGAGAGATTCACGAATGGCACTCATAATTTAAAACGTCAGCTATTTAATGAGCACTTTCTATGTGCTAGACACTATGGTAAATGCTTTATGTGCATTATTCTACACTGACCCTCAAAACAAACCTATGAGAAAGGTGTTATTCTTACTTTACAGTTGAGAAAATTGAAGTTTAGAGAGGCTAGGTCACCTGACCAAGGTGACTTCAGTAAATAAATTCAAAGTTCTACTAAAGTCATAGTATATATCATTATTTTTATCAGTTAAAAATATAAGAAAGAATATGGTTTACTCAATTGTCACTTCTTAGGATTAGAAGTAGTTGATCACATTGATTCAAGTACCCACTACCTAAAAAGGTGCCATCATTCCTGACATGACTGAGGTGTGGATTTACCACAAGAAAGGTAAATTTAGAAAGGTACCATTCAGGGTGACCTGTTGGCTCTCCCTTCTACCCCTCCCGCCCATATGGCTGCACATCACCTTGTACTTCAGCCCTCTTCACACTGCATTGTAATTGCCTAGTGGTCTGACAGCCCTTTAGACTGAGTGACCTAAGAGTGGGATGGGAACCAGGTCCTTTTCTATCTCTCCAAACACTGGATACAAGGCGTATAATATAGTAGTTCCTCAGTAAATGTTTCTTGGATGAAAATCAGTGTACTCAGTGAGCCAGTGAGCTAAGTCTTTTATAATGAATAAGCTCCAGATTATTTAAGTATACATGGAGCCAACAGGGATTTAGCACAGAGTATTAGGAAACAGAAATCTCTCCTTTTATGGAACTATGTGGACCTACAGATGCTCATTCAGAAAAAAACATTGAAATTTTAAAATGGACTCGTATGGAAATATGTGAACACAAAGTTTACATTGTGTCACTTTTTGGACACCTTCTCTAAGGGAGTATTGGAATATAGCACCCAGTCATCCAATTAGTGAGCATTGTATACTGGGCCTGTGTGGGACATCAAGAAAGATAGGGGATTGCTAGCCCTTCTCAAGATGTGTGCCAGGTTGTGCTTTTCAAAGCACTGTCTCAAAATAACTGAAATCACTCCATCAGTCACAGAGACCTGAACAAAAACATGTCCTTTTATGTCTTTATACAACTGTTCTGATATTGGGGTTTTCAATATCAACATAAACCTTGACAAATTCTTGAGCCTTATGTGAAAGTTTCAGTTCAGCCATTTTTTGTTCGAGTATCTTCATCCTGTCTGGTACCTTGGTTTTAGAAATAGACATGGCAGCCTCAGAAAATGGAATATCCATAAGTCACTTATGATGATGGAGTGTGACTTTATTTTCATGATCATTTTTGCCCAGTTGCCTGTTACTGTGTTACTAAAACAAAAGTAGACACTATTCCACTGTTTGGCATAGAATCTTGACAAATAACTATTTGCAGAGGAATGGGCTTAGAATCTTAGTATGTTTCATTATCACCAAGAGTTTCAAGGTTTGAAGTGTGCATCCTGTTAGGGTAAAGTGTTTGGGACCAAGATCAACTACCTTGCTGAGAGTCCAGAGGAGGAACTGCTTATTTCTCATAATGATCTTGAAGTAGAGTCTACCATGGTCTGTGTGTTGACACGCAACATGCACAATAAAGAACCTTCAGGGTTAATTCTCATTGGCCAAGTCATGTCCTATTCTTTTGTTCTTTTCAAATCCAGATTGAGACGTCTGGCTTATGGAAGAGCCTGCCCAACTCATGCACGTCCACTTTCTGGCTTCATAGCTGGTGCTAGAGATATCTCTCCTTAAGGTGTTACCATGAAAGTCTCCTGCTATTTCATGCATTTGTATTCTTGACCTAGCTCAATTGTAAGTGCCATAAGGGTGGCAACTTATCTTTTATTGCTTATGTATTTTCCCCACAGCAGCTATTACAACATTCTGAGTGCAGAGAAGTGCTCAATGAATATGTTGACTGAATGACCAAGATATTTGGAAACACATTGGAGTGGTGACACAATGTCAATATAATCTTTGGCTCGTGGTGAGAAACATACAGAATTTTAGCTATTGTTTCTCCAGATGCTCTGGTGTAGAGTAGTTGAGTTGTTTTGCTTTGTGTCATCCGGCCTTACCCGCCATTCCCTTCCCTTCCTTTTCTTCCCTTTTCCGTTTTTAAAAAAATTTCCCTTGCTTTCCCTTCTTTCCCTATCACCTTTTGAAGAAAATATATTGGCATTGTTCTTGAAGACTTCTCAGGGATATGAGGATTGAGAGTTTAGTATAGCAAGATGTCATAAAAACAATATATGTTCCACATGGTTTGCCTCTCAACCTTTGAGTCTCAGTTTAGTTATGTGTAAAATGGGGATATGACATCTGTCTTGTGGAGTTGGTTGCAAGGATTAGAGATTTTAAAAGTGTCCAACATTATTAGTAATTGGCATCAAAGGAGCTCAATAAATGGTATAGACTCTTTTGTTTCTGAAAAATTTTAAATGAATTTTTTTTTTTTTGAGATCGAGTTTCGTTCTTGTTGCCCAAGCTGGAGTACAAGTGGTGCAATCTCGGCTCACTGCAACCTCTGCCTCCTGGGTTCAAGTGATTCTTCTGCCTCAACCTCCCAAGTAGCTGGGATTACAGGTGCCCGCCACTATGCCCAGCTAATTTTTTTCATTTTTTATTTTTAGTGGACACGTGTTTCACCACATTGACCAGTCTGGTCCTGAACTCCTGACTTCAGGTGATCCACCCACCTCAGCCTCCCAAAGTGCTGGGATTACAGGCATGAGCCCCCGCACTCAGCCTGAAATGGAAATTTATAACTAATTTTTGTTACTCAAATGAATTGTGTGTTCAGTCATTTCTATTAAACTGTTAAAAAATTGAGTAGGATGACACAAAAAGGCTCTACTTTCTGTCCCAAGAACATTTTCCACACAGTTTTGCAGGTGACAGGAACAGACCCACACAGAGCATGCTGTACTTTTTGGTACACAAGTCACTCAAGCTATAATCATCTATTTTCCTACAACATTATTCATTGTTTTAAAATTCTTTCTGTGTGTGATAAACCTATTTCCTTTTGCTTTACAGATGAGTATACTTACAATATATAAACCCTTGACAGTGAGAGTATGTGAGTGAATCAGTGGGCAAAGGATAAATGTAAAAGTTACTGCAAAATGTTAGTTGGATCCTTAACCTACAGCTAGTAATACATAAGTGATGGAGAACAAAGGTCTTACCTATGTGACCTGCTTTAGCATATGAAGGGTAAATATAACAATTAAAGAGCTGATCATGATTATTCAGAATAAAGAAAACACATTTCTCAAGACTAATTTTCTTGATTACCAGTTTTCAGATTGATGTGACTTTGACACAGGATATTTCTACTTGGAGCGCATCTCAAAATATCTTGTACTAATATAGCTTTCGTTCTATAAAATTTGATTCATCAGTAGGAAATTTGTTATAAGAGGAGAATATGAAATTCAACCACAAGCCGACCTGTGTTAGAAATACAGCTCTACCCTTACTAACCATGGGACCTTGTGGTGTAATAAAAAATACATACTTGGTTTTTGCCCCTGGTTCCTGGCACAGATTTCTAAAACTCTTGGACTTCACTATCTTTTGTGTACTAATGAGATGGCTAAAGCATGGGCAGAGGCTTTAGAGAGTCATGTTATTAGAATGTTAGAACTTTCAACCCCACCCCTCGATTTCCAGAGAGGAAAGATGGGCTGGAGATTAATTCAGTCACCAGTGGCCAATGATTTCATCAACCGTGCCTACCACTTACAGTTGGTATCTGAAGTCGGAGAAGTCTTGTGGGACTGAGCCCTTAAGCTGTATGATCTGTGTCAACTCTGGATATTGACATCTGAAGAATGATGAGTTTCATAAATTTGGACAGGAAAACTTTATTTCTCATAAAAGAGAAATTGGCCATTCCATAGGCTACGAACCATGGCCTTTGGCCGCCGAGAGCAAGCACTTTGAGGGAGGGAAGCATAAGACAGGAATTTATGCTGAATGGGCTGGCTAAGTATACGTATTTAATAAACTGTAGGAAAAGGGAATATTTGAAAGGAGAAACATATGCATGCACAAATGAGCTGCATGGCTCTTCATGAGTCACATGTTGAAAAACAAAGGGTGTTGTTAGCATGGTCCAGGGGTGGAGTTTTGAGCTTGCTGTTGTCAAAAGGTGAAGCAGAGGGACACGAGAACCCTCACTGCGCATCCTGCATGAGTTGGCCAAAACCAGCCTGGAGAGGGTGGTTACTCTTCAGGAAGGATGCATTGTGAAACTGGTGAGTTGTCATGTAGAAACAGCAAAGAGATAGGGGAAGTGCAGACATGGCCTCAGATGGTTGGTTAAAGGTGATTAATGAAATGAGTTGTCTGCTTCTTGTTTTCCAAAGCTGATTTCTGTTTACTCCTTAGGAAATAATTCTGGTTAAAGGTTAATAAGAAAGGAGCATACTGAGGCATGTCTCACCACCTGTCCTGTCATGGCCAGGAACTCAGTTTTTAAGATTTCTCTGGTGTCTCCTTGGGTCTTAGGATTTTGTTTTTATTTCCCAATGGTTATTGGAATTGAACTGAATTGTTGGACACCCAGTTGATGTCAAAGATTTAGAGAATTTGTGTGGAAAACAATGTGTATTTGGTGTCCAGAAAAATAACACAGTTCTAAAGCAAGTTTCTGAACTACAGTAAGCTTGTTAGTAATCTCTCTTCTCTCTTTGAAAAGTTGAGGGTATTGTAAGACCTTAAAAAGTGGTTAGAAGGACCGAAGGGAATAATGTATATAAATCTCCTAGTACAGTGTTTATTTAGTAACTGTACATAAATTACATAAATTTAACACCCACCCTCATTTTTCCACCTGAGCTTTAAAGGAGTGCCAGACATCTGTGGTGTACTGTTTAAAATGTGGTCGAGAGCATGGCAAATAAATTATTTATGGTGGCTCTAAATTACCTGGTGGAGAGACGGAAAGGAAAATCCTGGGAACTCTTCATGAAATGGAAAAATATGGAGAGTTATCTTTTGTGGTACATTAACAGACAATTGAAGAACAGTTTCACCCCAATATTTATAAATTGCTTGATAACCAGAAAGGAAAGCTCTTTTAGCATATTGTCCCTGCCTTGTTGAATTTGGATGATGTTATGGAGGGCTTCTTTGGCAAATATGTTGGGAGAGAAAACTTGCATATTTGATCAGTAAGGATGTCAAATAATTCTTCTTAGGCCCAGATACGTGGACCAGAATCGAAATGGTGAGTGTTGACACCAAGGGTGGTTGTAGACGTCAACAATCACCCTTGGCGGTTATAGGCATATTGTGTTGTTGTGTTGTTGCAAGAGTTATAAAATAAGTGACATTCACTAGGACAGAGTAACCAGAGAAGGGCAACTATCTGGAATGAGGGGTGGACAAAGGGACTATAGAAGTTGCACCAACTGAGGAAGAGTTCAAGGCCCGAATTGTTTCTCTACAAGAACAGGGATCTTAACTTTGTTGATTTATTTAAAGGGCTGTCATATGCAAGGAGACACAAGCTAATTCTGGTCACTCAAAAAATCAGTATTAGAAACAGTATATGCATGACACTGAGAAGTAAAATCCAATTCAAACTGTGAAAGGCTTTTCAGATCATTAGAGAAATTTAAATGTTGAATTGGCTACTTCACAGAGTAGAGAGACCTTGTTGCTGAAATTTTAAGCAGAGGCTGCGTGATATGATGAAGAGTAGAGTCTAAATAGAGTCTCTTCCAGTTCCACCTCTACAAATTCTCTAAAATATTTTTTAAAATATTGGACTGCATTAAAACCAAAGGAAGACATTCATAATTCATCTAGCTTTGACAAATCAAATTTGTTTGTTTCTATCCTGTATTAGGTCACCTTTTAAAGACAAGAGACCCTGACATAGTATGTAGTTGAGTGCATCACTCAAGATACATGCATTTTCAAGTTTCTTTATTAGCCTTGCTGTTGAACCACCCACAACTTCCGACTCACCAAGTCACTATTATCAGTAGCAGCTGTCAGTGAGTGGTCATACCTATGGAAGTTTGCCCGGAATGTATGTTCTTTTCTTGATTGTTTTATTAGCTGTTTTCAATTTCTACTTTTTATGTTGACTTTAAAAAGATGGAGAACAACATTTGTTGAGGCAGACACTGTTAACTGACTATCCAGTACCCATTTCTCCCTTTTTTGTTGCTAACAGAATCCAGATTCTATGTCCAACTCCAGAGACGAGCTCCAGGAAATATAAGCACTTTCCCAGACTCTTTTGCAGCAAGAGGAAGTCATATAATACTGCTAATGAGATTTAACTGGAAGTCTACTGGGGGCTCATCAAGGCATATTCTTGCCTTCAACATGGATTTGTGACTGCAGTCATCTTAAGGCATAAGGGGAAGGCTGAGAGAATTTTAGAGATATCACCCCTGACATATGCTGAGCCATAGAACAAACATCAACACCTGCTTTCTTCTGAACATCCAGCTAGATAAGGAAAAGATACCTATATGTTTGTTTATATCACCGCCTTTGAGTTTTCTGCTGCTTGCAATTAAAATTATTCCTCATTGATCATTTGCCCTTGGCCTTTATTCAGTAGTCAACAAATACTAATAAAACTTGTGCCTTGTGCTTTGTGGGATCCTAGTCACTGTACACAAAGATGAATGAGACAAGGGTCCTTCCTTCAGAGAAATCTCAGCCTCAGCTAAGGTCTAAAAGAAGTCAAACAACAGCATAAATATTCAGTTTCTTCTTTTCACTTCTTTTCCTAGGAAGTAGGACTATGGGATGATACATTAGAATGACTGGAGGACAGCTGTGTCAGGAAGTGAGTCCTGTGTTAATTGTCACCTGAATGCTGTTCTCATCATGTGCTTCTCAGGGTTGTTGTGCTAAGATTTTGGTGGCATCTGTACCTGGTGATTTAGCTGTTGAGAGGGAAGAAGTAGGGGCAGTGTTTGAGGAGAATGTTAAATTGTGTTACTTTTCTGGGTACTTTATTTAGCTTTATTTATCTAAAAGGTACATTACCACTGTAAACTGTGAATATTTAGAAATTTAGATATTTAGAAATTTCTATTTAAAACCATGTGAATGCTCTTTGTAAGATGTATTTTTGAAGTGGCAATTTATCCCCAAATATCTTGATGATCATGTATTAATATTTTCAGGGAAATGATACATATATTCTTTTCAAGAACTATATATAAACTATGTCTTTAAAAATAAACTCAGCAAAATGTAATCTTTAAATAGAAAAAAAATCCGCAAAAGGAAATACACCAAATGTTCATCTAATGCCACTGAATGTTAGGAATTTGTGTGATCAAGAAAATCTTCTTTCTGCTTTTCTGACTTTATTCTAATTTTATTGTAATTAGGAAGCATTATTTTTATACTCTAAGAAGAATGAGTCTAAGGAATTGTATACCGAGTCATGACAAATGAATTGACATAGAAATAGCAGAACCATTTTTAATGTGTTTATATAAATAGATCTGTATAATTATAATTAAGCATCTTAAGCACATACTGCTAAAAAGAACAATTCTATTTACTCAAATTGAAGCTGGGTTTTATTACAATATACAACTCAGTAAGTTAGATGATATTCTAAAGAGAATGAGATAATGGCAACATTAAAGCCATTAAATTCAGTATGTCTGTGTATTACGTATCTGTGCATTAATACCTATCTATGTATGAAGCAGTCAGTGTTACATATCCAAAACTTTGGTATCAACCTAAAAATGCTGATGTATTGCTTCTGGGACCTTGAGAGAAGGCTATATTGTCACATCCTTTTTATGTGATAAATTCAAGAATCTTCTATTGAGTGAGTCTTTTCCCTCAGTGGAGGATACTTGATTCTTAAATTCATAAAACCACTGTAAGAAGAGCACGCAGTCACATATTTTAGATTTTGAAGTCCAAACTTTTAATTTGAAAAGATGAAGATATCAAAGCTTAGTGACAAAAGCATTTTATTCAATTATCTATTGGATAATCATTATACTCTTACTTGACATACAAAGATGATTAAGTGATGGGTCCTGCATTACCAGCATTAGTGCCAGGAAGCGGTTCAGTGGATGAAAAGCAGGAAAGCTCAGTTCATGGGAAACAGGGAAGAAAAGGAACCTACATTAAAATTGAAATCACCCATTGGATGGCAACTGTGGCAGGACAGAGTCATTGATGAGCTTCACTTGAGTAGATTCATCAGAAGAGTGGAGGTAGAAACTAGCTTTTGGAGGAGAGGGGAGGTGGGGAAGGGAAAACATTGGCGGTAGGTTGTCTCTTCTTTCAAAGGTAAATAGAGATTTGGGGACCAGAATTCAAGTCTGCTGACTCCCAAATTATTATCCATTCTACCAAAACATTTAAAAGTTTCATGAATGCAGAATTCCATCAGTATCAAAATCTAGTAACACTCATTTTATATTCCTCAGGAAGAGCCCCATGTTCAATCTTTGTAACCCCTCAATAGAGCCCATTGGCCTATTTCATAATCATGTGCAAGCTCTTCTGCAGCAGGCTACTAATTTTTGTTTGTTTGTTTGTTTTGGCATGGGAGGGCTCAATAAAAGCAAGGACTCTAGTTTTATGTACATGTGTGTTTATGTGCATGGTCATCTCCCCTCAACCCCAATCAGGATTTTATTTTCTTTAAAAATGAGGCCACATATTACAGAATTTCTTGCTGCCCCTGCCAGTACAGACCCCTTTGTAATCACTTGCCAACTGCATGATAGTTCCTACTCTTTCTCTCTCTTGACCCTTGGAAAGTTTAGCTACATAGCTGTTAGGCCAGTTAAGGCTGGTCACTTCCAACAAGCTGTACTCTTCCATTCCCAGCAAATTGTCCATCCTCTCTAAAACCCAAATTATCTGATTACTCTGCAATTCCCTACTTCTAGGTCCACCCAATATTAACCCTCCTCTGGATCCTTTCCACTGAATGCTCAGAAACATTCCTTTCTCTGTTAAACAGTACCCTACATCCTCAACCTTTTAGATGGAGTCTTGCTCCGTCACCCAGGCTGGAGTGCAGTGGTGCAATCTTGGCTCGCTGCAACCTCCTGCAACCTCCGCCTCCTGAATCAAGCAATTCTCCTGCCTCAGCCTCCTGGATAGCTGGGACTACAGGTACATGCCACCACCCCCAGCTAATTTTTTGTATTTTTAGTAGAGACGGGATTTTACCATGTTAGCCAGGATGGTCTCAAGCTCCTGACCTCGTGATTCATCTGCCTCAGCCTCCCAAAGTGCTGGGATTACAAGCATGAGCCACCGCGCCCGGCCCCTCGACCTTTTATCAAAATGCCATTCAGCCAAATTAAAAAAAAACCCTTGTCTTCCTCAGAATACTCTTTCCCCCCCGCCCCCAAATTGCTCTGCAGTGAAGGCCAATCTTCCCTTAAATTCCTTATTTCATGGGGCCAGGAAGGGGGCTTGTCACTCTCCCAACTTTCCAAAACATTCCCAAGTCATTAATCATCCTCCTTCATTGAAAACACATTCTACTCTGAGGATCAGGCCTCCCAGTTGTAGCCTCAACCCTTCTCCTTTGCTGTTGTCATCAGGCTTGCCTTTCTCTTCCAGTGAAACCTTGACACATGGGTTCAGAGTTTTCTTCTTTATGCTAACTACCCAAGTTTCAGGATGCCCCTAGCTACAGCATAAGCCTATAGTATGAAAGTGAATGCTTCAGTTGGTCACATAGGCATTTGCATTCCCAGTTTGAGCAGGGCTACCAGGAGCAAAGCCTATTCCAAGCAGGAACTATGGGCTTCCAAGAGCAAGTGGTGTGCTGAGTGGCAGATCCCAGGACAGTTTCTCTCTAGAACATCTAGGGGCTCCAGGGAGACAGGAGACTTTTCAGAAAACTTCAGATCTATTCAGGTAGGATCTTAAAACTCCTGAACCACAGGCAGAAAAAGATGTTGTTTCAGATTGCCCCCAAGGCTCGGGTGAAACACTGTAGTATCACTGCAGGTTTTAAAAAGAGCAAGAATATTCCAGCTAATCAGAGAATTGCTTGAAAAAAAACTTTCAATAATATTAATAAGGAAAAGTCAGAGAGCTCCAGGTGGCTCTGATAAAAAACAAAACAAAACAAACAAAAAAAAACACGCACACACAAATATGTTACAATCTTTGGTGAAAGGAACTCAAAATAGTTTCCTCTCTAGTTTCAACTGCTTGCAAGTCTGCCTTTGCTCTCCCAGCTTAGCTTTATCTGTGTAGTGTCAGTTAGATTTGACCTGTGAGGGAAGATCTTTGCTTTTCATTTCTGCCAGCTGCAGGAGTTTCTTGCTGGGCAATGCTTTTGCTTCATCCTTTTAATGGTTGACCAAAGTGATAAATGCTGGGGGTGAAGGGGAGAATCGTCTTATTCAGAAACCAGAATAATTCTGAATCCATTGAATGGAGAGGCCAGGCTGAGAGTCTGCCTTGGACCTTCCCTATCTTGGCTTTTATTATCCAACAATCAGACAGGGGGAGTGGGGGTGTGGAGGAAGAGGCAGAATGTTTTCTTTCCTGAGTACTGGATTTATTTCTGACACATATAGCAATTCCAAAGAGAAAATGGCTCTTTAACATGTCTTAAGCAGACAGCTAAAAATCTTGAACTCTGAATCACAATCTCAGCTCTGACTTAATTCATAAATATTATAGCCAGGAAGAAACATAGGGATACTCACATAGCTGAACCCCTCCATTTTACAGATGCACAAATTGGGGCCCCAAGAGAATACCATATGTGACTTAATCAAGACAACATGGCTACGCTCTTTTCTCATCAGTATCATCTTTGCAGCATTTTCTCTCCCAAATCAAATTCTCTAATATTCATCTTGCTTATATGGTTAAATTCTTTTCTCCCTACCCAAACTCATTTCTGTTGACTCATTTTTCCAAGAAGTCAGGGTACCTGATAGCCTTTATCTCTTATTTTACATAGTTCTTATTAGGTAAGGGATATAGTTTCCTGGGGACGGTTAATGCTCAGAAAGTATCTTATGACTTGTTCAAGATATAAAAAAGAATTGAGAACCAAGAGCTGAAAGTGACAGGAATCCAAATATATATTTAACAGAAGAAGTGACTCTCTAGAGTATGCTAGAAAGGCGGAGGCTTTAGATCTGGGGAATTACTATAATTAATCACACTGTGCATAGGCGACTCATGGAACCTTGAGCCAGTTTACCTCCTTCTCTTACTCTTCCTGCTTCCGGGTCAAATCAAGGCTAAATCATGACATACATTTTTTTTTTTTCCTTTTTAATTATTTCACCTTTCTGACTTAATACTTGTTTGCCATCTTATGTTACCTAAATAAACAGATATGTATGAGAAAGGCTGATCTCTAATTTTTTCATCTTTTTTTTTCTTTTTTCTTTTCTTTTTTCTTTTTTTTGTGTGTGTGGCCTTTATTCTGTTTGTTCTGCTTTCAACTAAATAGAAAACAGATCATAGTCTCCGTGAACCATTTGGTCTTCCCCTGGACTTGACCAGATGGGCAGAGTATAGTTTTTGTTCTTGAAGACAGCGTAGTTCCTTTGTACTTTTCTTAATGGATTCTTGATCAATTGTATTGCTTAAAATTTTCTCTTTTACTTCATATCTCAGCATTTGACTCTAAAAACCATTATGTTACTGTCTTTGTTTTATGATTCTTCTTAGCAACTGCCTCTTGGTCTGGATGAGAAATATTATGGGATTAAAAAACACCGGGGGTGAGGACAACAAACAGCGGTCAGACCTTGAAGAATTTGTAATCTTATGTAGAAAGTAATAGGAAAACCTTGCAGAATAGGAAAAAAAAAAAAAAAAACAATCCCAGAAATTTGTGCCATGTTGAGATTTGTGAAGCTATAGCAATGTTAGTGGAAATTCCTCTTGAAGAGAAGATTATTAGCCAGAAGATATGAATGGTGGATAAGCCTTCATTTTCAACTTAAATTCTAATTTCCTGTAGCATACAAGTCAGAGCAGTAATATACTGGTGGTACTTTCTTTTGGGAGAGCAATTTTGGTTTCTCCCTGCCTCATTCTTAAATGAAAAAGTTACTTCCTACCACTAGAGGTGAGAATGTTAGAATGGCATTCTTTTATTTATTTTTAGTTGTATATCTATGATCTTTCCAAATGATTTGTGAAAAGTAAAACCTTAACATTATGGGGTTGGAAATTTTCTTTCTTTCCTTTTTAAAAGAATTTTTGAGTAGCAATGGCTCCCAATTCTATAGTGTGACTTTGGGTGGATAATTACTATAGAATACTGCAGACCTTTTTTTTTTTTTTTCTCCTGTAGAGTGATTGATTTTAACCTTTCTCCTCTGCCAAACCTTTGTTCTGTTCATGACATTTCAACCCCCATCACTTCCTATGTTCTATTTTGCTAAAGAAAATAGCATTTTCTATTTCTGGACAAAGCATGGTTGTTTGTGTCAGTCAATTTAACACAATACACCAGTTCTTATTTGTGCAGAGGAAGCACTAATAAGATTCCAGCAGGAGATGGGTCCTGAGCCCATGACCATTTCTCCCATTGGGCCCAGAAGATGGAAGCCACAATAAGCCATTACTGACAAGGCTACTTAATGGTGATATAGGACCTTTTTGTCTCAGAAACTTCCAGGTAGTATGGAGTCCCAATTCCTGCCCTATACACTCATTCCTGCAAATTGTACAAGGACATAGAAATAAAATGGTTGCATGGCATAGTGGAAAGGGGAGGCATTTTGTCATTTTGGAGACTGTGTCATAACTTCGATCTCTGCTCTGTTGTTTACCAGCTCTGAACCATTAGCATTGCATATCTTTTCTGAGCCTCTGGTTCCTCATCTGAAATGCCAAAAAAATATATAAGTTTCAACTTTGCAGGGCTGGTGAGAGGATGAAAGAAGCTAATGAACACAAAGCTCTTAGCATAGTTTATGTTATGTTACATGGCGGTCACTCAATAAATGGTAGCTATTAAAATGAACCTATGGCATTTTGATGAAATAAGCAATTCTGGGTTTTTTTTTTGTTGTTGTTTTTGTAAGATAGGGTGATAGGGTTTGGATTTGTGTCCCCATCCAAATCTCATGTGTGAATTATAATCTCCAATGTTGGAGGAGGGGCCTGATGGGAGGTGATTGGATCATGGGGGCAGACTTCCCCCTTTCCGTTCTCCTTACTGTGAGTGAGTTCTCACAGAGCTAGTTGTTTAAAAGTGTGTAACACCTCCCCCGTCATTCTCTTTCTCCTGCTCCGGCCATGTAAGACGTGCCTGCTTCCTCTTTGCTTCCCGCCATGATTGTAAGTTTTCTGAGGCCTTCCCAGCCATGCTTCTTGTACACCCTGTGGAACTGTGGGTCAATTAAACTTATTTCCTTTACAAATTACCCAGTCCGGGATAGTTCTTTACAGCAATGTGAAAATGAACTAATACATGGGGTCTCGCTCTGTTGCCCAGACTGGAGTGCAATGACGTGATCATGGCTTGCTGCAGCCTTGACCTGTTGGGCTCAAGAGATCCTTCCACCTCAGCCTCCAGAGCAACTGAGACCACAGGTTTGTACCACCACACCTAGCTAATTTTTTAATATTTTGTAGAGATAGGTTCTTACTATGTTGCCCAGGATGGTCTTGAACTCCTGGGCTCAAGCAATCCTCCAATCTCAGCCTCCCAAAGTGCTGGGATTACATACCTGGCCAAAGTAAGCAATTCTTATTGTGAGGTGTCATTTTTCATTTAAAACAAGGTTACGAACCTCCCGCCTTTTTGTTTCATAGAGTAAATTAGCTATGGGAAAAGTTTAAAATACTTTATATCACTGCTATTTATGCCTTAATCCATTAGGCAATCACTTAATGAATGACTAGTAGATGCCAGGCACCATGCTGGATGCCTGAGTCTTGAAGGAAAAACAAAGTGCAGAGAGGCAGTATGATGGAGAGGAAAGAGCCTCTAGCATAAGCAGATGTCACTCCCCATTCTGACTCTGCCGTTTACTAACTGTGATTTGGTTAGGTTACTTAACTTTTCTGAGCCTCATCTCTATATCTCTAGAATATAGATAATAATACATCCCTCACAAAGCTGTGATGATAGTTCATAAAGCAGTTAGATTCAAAACACAATTGGGATGGTGATAAAAATATTTACTAACCAGTATGGTTAGTAAATATCAGCCCTGCTTTCCACAGGGCCTAGAACATAAGAGGGAGGAACTCAGGTTTTAGTTTGAGGGTGGGAGTAGTATCATTTACATTGTTCCTTTTCTATATATTATAATGTTTGTACATTTTAAAAATCTTTCTGGTTGGGGAGAGACTGTTAATTCTTAGAGACAGCCCAGGACTCAGCCAGGAGCATTTCCTTTGATATGCAAACTAACCAATCCAGAGCCATACCTCTTCTGTCTGGCCCATACACCACAGGAAGCAATATTCCTTCACTGTAAGCATCCCTGGCCCAGGTACCAGGCAACTAGAGACTCCCTAGAGCCCAAAGCCCGCCAGAATTACTCAATTTAGTCAGTCCTAATCTGTTTACTATACCCTGCCTTTCCTTTCCTGAGGAAACCCCAATAAAGGCTCTGGTCTAGACTTTCCCCTGGCTATTGTATTTTGTCTCCTGACCAAAACCTGGTGCTTCCCCTGTGACCCTACATAGGCATGTGTATTAGTCTGTTCTCACACTGCTAATAAAGACATACTGGAGACTGGCTAATTTATAAAGGAAAGAAGTTTAATTGACTCATAGTTCCACATGGCTGGGGAGGCTTCCAATCATGGCAGAAGAATAAGAGACATCATACATGGTGACAGGCAAGAGAGAATGAGAGCCAAGCAAAGGGGGAAACCCCTTTTAAAACCATCAGGTCTTGTGAGATGTATTCACTACCACGAGAACAATATGGGGAAACCACCCCCCATGATTCAGTTATCTCCCACCTGGTTCCTCCCCTAACACGTGGGAATTATGGGAGCTACAATTCAAGATGAGATTTGGGTGTGGACACAGCCAAACCGTATCAGCATGCCTTTTGTTTCTAGGACCAGTGAGTATAATAAACGTTGTTTCCCTGAGCCTCTTGTGTGTTTCCTCTTGTAAGCACACCTGACTGACCATCATAAACACAGGAGTAGACATAGAGATATTTAAATGATGGCCATACAGTATGAAATGTGCTATAATAAAAGTATGTAAAAGGACAAAGCCAGCACAGCATAGAGAGCCCTTAAACCTAACTTGAGGAAATCAAGGAATGAGAATAAGACATAACATTTGAGCTGAATGTTGAAGGATAGGTAGGCAGGTTTGTCAGGGCTGAGATAACTCCATACAGAGAGGGAAAAGCATGCACCACAGTGTGAAGGTACACACACGTAGAACGTGTTTCGGGATGGATGAGGGTTGCTGGGCTGTGAAGAAACAGGGGACTGGATGGATAATGGGCAACTCTGGAAATGTAGGTAGGAGCTTGATCTTGAAGGGCCTTTGAAGTCACGCTGTCACAGTGTGAAGAGCAATGGGAAAGGGAGAGATACGGGATAGACGAAAATGAGTGAGTGACATGGCTGCTTTGGTCCGCAGAGATATGAGAGCCTGAACTGTAGAGGAGTGTCCAGTGGGCAAGGAGACTGCCAGTTCAGGAAATGTTAGACTTGGAACAGATGGAGCCATGTTTGAGATTAAATATAGGGATAAAAGAATGAAGCAATTGAAGATAACTTTTGGGTCTTTAGCTTGAGTGACAGGTGCCCATAGGAATCCCAAAAGAGAGAATGATTTTAGGCCAAAGTGCTTCTCTACAGACCTGTGTAGCTACATCATTCCCCTGACTACCAGGTCAAGTGAGGCTTTTTTTTCCCCTTGTCTCACAGCTGTAAATATTTCATGCCAGTGGCCATGTTTCTGTTTTATTTTGGGAATGGCACTTTAACTGGTTTTTCAGTTTAAACGACTCAGGAACTGAAGGGCCATTTTTGTCCTCAGGGATATGTTTGGTGCTGAAGATGGCAGACAGTTGGGTGTGGGTGAGGACAAATAGCGCCTGAGGTCTTGCAACTTAGAAGTAACATCTTGTCGTTTGAGGATAACACTGCCAAAGGTGTGTGGGTGTATCTTTGAAGTAACAAAACAGAAAAAGCATGACCAGCAATCCGATCTAGGCTAGGTATCTATAAAAAATCATTATTTTCTTTATTGCTCTAACTCTTGTGGAGCTCCCTTATTGGCCTCAGAGATGGCCCTGTGTTCAAAGGAAACCACCCCGTTGCTCTCAGAGGGTGGTTGGCCAGCGTTTCGTTGATGTTTTCTTTTTTTTTTTTTCCTGGCACTGCCCCGTTATGCCGATTCATTTAAAATTTTGCTTTTGTGTTTCCTCTCCCCATCATCCTTGGCAGTAGCTAGTAATCACCCACTCCTGGGGCTGTAGAGTGCAGTAAGCCCCTGGCCTATGTGTTCCAGCAGGCATCGCTTCAGAACTAGGGAGGCTGTATACAGGCCAGACTTCACTGCCCCCTTACTGTTCTGCTAGCACTGAAGCCACTTCAATGGAAGGACAGATTTATAAGAGGATTCCTTTCTCATCATAGTCAGTCCCTGTCCAACTTTTTGATTCTAAAGAAATTTGCAATGGTCTGGAATTTTCTTGACAGCACACATTTCCATTTTTTAAAAAATCTACTAAAAGCCAGGTTTTTTATACCCATCATTTCATTTAATACTACTCTACAACCACCAGTGGCTACATTTATTGAGTGCTTACGTGTCTGTGCTAAGCACTTTACGTAGATAATGAGTTCATCTTCACAACAACCCATGCGATAGGGCCATAACTACCTCCATTCTTCAGAGGAAGAAACAGGCTTCCAGAGGTAAAGTCATTTGTTCAGGTTCTCTGAACACTAAGTGGACAGGCCATGAATCCAACCTAGACATTCTTAACCGCAGAGTTTGCATTCCTAACCATCACTTTGTACAACCCTGCAAGTAACTAAATATTACCCCTTTTAAAGAAGATGAAATTGAGAATTAGACAGGGTTAGAATCCAGAACCCAGGCCTCTCTGATTTTAGAGCCATGTTCTCACTTGTTATAATTTGTGGCCAAAGCATTTCTTCATATAAATTGTTTCATCCCAGGTAACTGACCTTGAATCCTGGGATCTTCAGAGTAAGTTGATGAAATTGGTATTGGTTTATGGGGTAATACTATTTCTGGTCCTTTGTCTGATCATGCCATGCTTTCTCAAACTTGGTGGTAGAAAGTACATAAAAAGAGAGTATCTGCATCATAAGTGATTAACCATGAAATCCCAGAAAGTCAATTTGGGCTTGTAACATTGCTAACTTTCACTGAATACCAAGCATTCTGCCATTAAGGCTGATATATGGGAAAATTTTTCCCTCTTTCTTCGGAGTTTACAATCTTCAGAGAAATGCAGGACAGCTATTTATTTTTGTATTTATGCAAATTATATAGACATAAAGAGTAGTTAAAATATAAAAACAACATATGGTTTAGAAGAATTTCTGTAAGTGTTCCTGGCATCTCCAAATACAGAAATAGCATGGCTGCTAATAACATGGCTTCCTCAGCAAACAGTGATCAGTGCTTAGCCTCTCTCAGAATATGAGAGGTGAGGGACTCTTCGAGAAGTGGGTGCAATTTTGTTACTTACACACTAGTTTTCCATCCTCATTCATAATAAATAACTGCCATGTTAAGGAAGTTTAAGCTGGGCGAAAGGGGGAGAAGCCTGAAGTGACAGAATAGGACAGAGCAAAACTCACTTATGGGATCTAGCCTGTCTTCTTGGGCTCAAACCAGCCAGAAACGCTGATCTGTATTATAAAGCAAACTTGACAACTTAGCAGAATTTGATTGAAGCTCAAGCCTCTAAATCAGAAATATTTAAGGACAGCATAGAACCAGCTCCTTAATCAATGGGCCTAATAATATCGCTTGCTAATCAGAAGAAAAGGACCACAAAAAAAAAAAAAAAAGATTTTTTTTTGAAGGGAAGATAAAGAAAGATGGACCTGCCAGTTACCACACTGTCTACATGCCAGGGTTGTTGTGTCACATTATCTTCGTAACAACCAAAGGGAGCGGATGCTATTCTTAGTTCTCCGTGTTGTAGATGGGGAAACTGAGGTTTCAGTGTTTAAGGGATTTGCCCAAGGTCATGCAGCTAAGGAAGTGGTAGGCTCAGAATCCTTACCCAACTCCTTCTAATGTAAGAAAAACCTGTACTTTCCTACCTTAGTGGAAAGCTTTCCTGAAAGACTCCAAATCACTGCCGAGCAGCATTTGCAGTCTCTGGGCACATCCGCCTTGATATTTGGCAGAAACCGTGGAAACCGAAGGTGAGCAGTGTGGCCAGAAAACAGCTGGGAACTCTTCCGTTCTCTCTCCTTCCAAGCTGGTGGACGATAAGCACAGCCCTGGCTTTACACACCAGGCTTCATTTGTTCTTTGCACCACAATGCAGCCCCAGTGCTTATAGTGCAGAAAGAAATTAATTTTCCCAATATTATGTAATTTTTGGCATGTACTGAATGCAGCCAGAGAGACTAAGCCAGGATTGTATCAAGGACTTATGCCTGTGTCTGTGCAGAGGGATGTGCAGTTGCCATAGCAGCAATCAATCTACTAAATAACTAGTAACATAAACTGATTCAAAGGCAAAGACTGATTTGGGTCAGAGAATTGCACTCTATAAAGCACAACTTCTTGGTGACTTCTGAGGGTTTTTTTAAGCTTTTATGGGGGGCCCTAGAGATGTATAGTGAGTGACTGCTCAGATGCAAGAGGGTGTGTGTACCTCAAGAGGAGATCAGCATGCTGTTCTCAGGCAGTCAGAATAGAGAATTCCATGGAACGTGCCATGAAACTGCTCTTCCACTGCATATCAATTTCCAGGGGCTTAGGAGGACCAGGAACAAAAATAATAGCATCCAATTATTGAGTTCTTACCATGTCCTAGGATGCCTCTCAGTGCTTTACAAGCATCTTGTCAACAATCCTGCAAAATGGGATTTGTCACCACTTTTCTACAGATGTGGACGCTAACATGAATATGCCCAGAGTCATTCAATTACCAGGTATAGATTGAGGATTCACACTCAGGTGGGCTTCGTGCAGATGCTGTTCCCTCTCCACCTTGCCACACAGCTTCTCTACCTTGGACTTTCTCTGAAAGGGAAGGATATTTCTTCTTGGCCACCCACATGGTGAGGATTGCAGTGTTCTGATTCTGCTTTGCACAGTGTGGAATGCTACTAATTATTTTTAATCCAACATGAAAACTGTTAGGGCAGGAGGACTTGCAACCCCTAGAGGTAGCACTGACTAATTCCAGAGATTTGTGTTGTCATACTCAAAGAAAATTTATTTTTTCTTTTCCTTGAGATTTTAGAATAGTATCAAGTATTCTGTTGTCTCCTTTTGATCTTGCCAAGCTTTTGAGTAAACCTGGACTAGGGAGAAAGAATTTCTGAATTATAATAAAAGGTGGCATGTTGTAAGCAGAAACCACTGACTGCAGAGTCTATGTTGCCTTATGGGCTGTGCTACTTTGTAGATGTGTGATCTTGGGCAATTACTTCAATTCTTTTAGCCTCAGTTCTCAACTTTATACAATGAGAATGATAATAATAATAGTGGTGATGATGATGCCAACTATCAGTTGCGTAAAATACTTCTGGGAATGAGAGGTAAAAATTTCCTCACAGGCTTAAGAATTAAGGACTCCTGCAGACTCCCTTGCAACAGGGAATATATTCCCTCATCCATATATCTTGATTTTTTTTTTTTAATTTGCTTTTTGGCTTAGCAGCTCTCCATTAAATATTTGTGAAATGAAGGAAGACTAGGAAAACAATTCATAGAGTGCTGTCACATGGTTATGGTTTAATGAATATTCGTTTTCTGTTTAAAGAAAGGCTAAATTTTAGAGAATCTTTCATCTTCAGTTTTTAGTTGCTAGTTTGATTCAGTATCTCAGAAGAACTCGAGCCCCAGGAACCTGGAGGAAGGAGATGTATTTGGACATTTGGAAGTACTTTTATGTTTTCTGTTCCTTATTTCTGACTCCGTGGCTGAAAGTCAGAACATAAGGTAAGAGATGTTAACTGAGTGTCCCCCTGGAAGCCTCACCTTCCCAGGGCCCACAGCCACAGAGCCTGGGTCAAGAACGCTGGAAATGGGCTTTAGTCAATGGGCAATTGACATGACTGTGCCAGCTGGAATACACCTCGAGGAGCTGCATAGGTGAGTTCATTTGGGGGGTTCCTACTGTTTCTCAGTCTGTTCCCTAAAAGGACGACAATTTCTGGTGAAAAGATAATCTCTGAGCCGACCCTTTTTACATGGACTGTCAGTGGGTTATAAACATCATACAGGCAGAGCTGGGCAGCATTTTGAACTTGTGACCTGGAGGTGAAAATTCTGCCCATCCCTTCTAATCATTCTTCCCCATGAGGTAGTATTTTTGTGTTGACCTATAGCCCCTCTACTGGTTTTCTGTACATGGCACTGCTGTAATCTGTGGCTTTAAAATAAATGCTCAGTTTTATTCCTGTGCATGGACATTGATTTTTTTAAAAACTCCTAGAATGCAAACGGAACCTGTGCCTGCTATCTGAATATCTCTAATTAGACTACTTGCGCAAATCTACCAATTGACTTCAATAGATTGAACCCAAGTCCACAACTGTGTTGGAGGGGAAATGAGATTGTCTTGCCTCCGAAATTATCTTCAGTACTTTGAAAGCAGACAGATTTCCCAAATTCAAGATACAACAGTAGCCAAAAGTTCCTGAGACACTGGAGGTACTATGTAATCATCACATGGGTAAATTATCTCTGCCATGAGAAAATTGGAGCAGTAAATGAAACATTAGTCCACTTCAATAGGAGGTCATATATGTTTCAGTGCCATGTCAACCTGCTTCTCAGATTATATAGAGTTGAGACAGCCATTCATGCCTTGATTTTTTTTTAGTCCTTTTTCTCTTTATGTTCTGCTGAGCTTTGTTTTACTTGAGCTTCTTTGCCTTCTACCAATTAAGTCCAAAATTGGCAGTTAAGACAAAATACAAATGAAAAGGCGGGTGCAGTGAGAAAGTAGAAAGACAATGGAGAATAAAGTTGAAAATTGATCTTTTCTTCCTTCCTCTCTGGCAGCTGTGTTGAGCAAAGGAGATACTAAGCATTGCATGACAGGGAACCCATAATTTGCCAGGTTTGAATCCCTGAGCAGTCTTGAGTAAAACCATAGGGGACAAAGGTTTGCTATTTGAGCCTATCTTCTCTCCATCTGACCTCGCTGCTTAAGTTTCTGAACCCTTGCTGGCCTCTTCCACATGCAACAACTTTGGGTGACATTTATCAAGGTTTGCTGTATGCCAGCCACTGTTCTAAGTGTTTCGTGTGGACTACCTCATGATTATCTTATAAAAACCCTAAATAGAACCATCATCTCCATTTCCAGATGGGAAAGCTGAAGCAATCAAGAAGTGTAGTACTTGCATGAAGGTCACAGTTATAAAGAAGTGGGAATAAGATTCAAAAGAGAGCATTCTTGCATTTTCTAATTATAAAAATATTCTGCCTTTATCATAGAAAACCTGAAAAATATGAAAAAGCATATGGGAGAAAATAAAGCCATCCACACTACTGCTCTTACAAAATCACAATTATAGCAGTTTGTTGCAGTTCTTTCCTTTTTAAAAATATAAATAGTGGCCGGGCGCGGTGGCTCACGCCTGTAATCCCAGCACTTTGGGAGGCCAAGGCAGGCGGATCACGAGGTCAGGAGTCTGAGACCAGCCTGGCCAACATAGTGAAACCCTGTCTCTAATAAAAATACAAAAATTAGCCGGGCGTGGTGGTGCGCATCTGTAGTCTCAGCTACTTGGGAGGCTGAGGCAGGAGAATAACTTGAACCTGGGAGGCAAAGGTTGCAATGAGCCAAGATTGCGCCACTGTACTCCAGCCTAGGTGGCAGAGCGAGATGCTGTCTCCAAAAAAAAAAAAGAAAAAAAAAAAGAAAACCAAACAAAAAATATCTATACACACACATACACACACACATATATATATGAATATAATTTAAAATGAATATAATGTTGAGATCATACTTTTGATAGAGTTTTTATGGTCCTTTTAGTCAAAATTGGAAGTGAACATTTTTGTATGCCATTATAATTTCTTCCTTTGGATAGTCCATGATGTAATTAACCATGCCCCTATTGTACATGTAGGATATTTCTGGTACTTGCATTTTAACAGTGGAATAAAAGCCCACTTTATTTAAGGGGAAAATGAATATTTTTAATGTATGAAGTCAGGAAGAGGTGGCCTTTGAAATCAAGAAGTCCTTTGATCCAGATTTATTTTTATTTCTCAGGTTGTCATGTTCACTTTTTATTTGTATACATTCTAAGGCATCTTTAGAGAATGCATACGTTCCTAAGCCTGCTTTCCTTTGACATCTGTACTTAGAGAAAAGTGTAATTCCACCTTAAGTCTGACTGACAATCTGTAAAGCAAAACTTATTCAAGAGCTGCAGTGGACTTCTTTTGCTGGCATATTTCCTAGGTTTCCTGGAAAATATTCACAGCATTCCACTGTCTCTAGTCACATCTGGACTGTACACCCCAGGAAGTGCCGTGTTTTCAACTCAATCATACACTTATTTTTTGTTACTCTGGTGGGGTGGGGGGAGCAAGGGGCAAGATACTCAACAGGCCAGGGGGAAAGAGCCGTCACACGTCGTTCTTGTCATCAAGGACATACGCATCTAGCAAGGATGAGAATGACGAGCAACAATCATGACTTTCGTAAGTGCTGTGATACATGTGGTTATAAAGGGTTATGGGAGGCCGGATCCAGTGACTCATGCCTGTAATCCCAGCACTTTGGGAGGCCAAGGCAGGTGGATCACCTGAGGTCAGGAGTTTGAGACAAGCCTGCCGAACGTGGTGAAACCCCGTCTCTACAAAAAAAATACAAAATTAGCCAGGCGTGGTGGTGCATGCCTGTGATTCCAGCTACTTGGGAGGCTGATTCAGAAGAATCGCTTGAACCCAGGAGGCGGAGGTTGCAGTGAGCTGAGATCACACCACTGCACTTTGGCCTAAGCGACAAGAGCGAAATACTGTCTCAAAAAAAAAAAAAAAAAAAAAGGGTTATGGGAACCCACCTTAAGGAGCATGTTTCCTAGGAAGAACAGGTATCAGAGATGTGGTTTAAGCTCAGCTTGGAAAGATGATTATGAATTATGGAGGTAAATGAGGTGGGGGAAGGGTACACCTTACACAGGGAATGTTATACATCAAGACATAAGGTGGGGGTTGTTAAGGAAACACATGCAATACAGGGTGGGTCAAGCAGAGGATAGATAGTAGCGGAAGATTAAATTTATGCCTAGTATTCCATCATTGGAATGCTAAGCTTGTGGGAGTTATTTATATCCTCCCTTCTGCTCAAGGTCATTGCCAAGGTCTGATTTTTCACACACAAAAATTTGCAACCTCTGGCATAAATCGGTTAAAGAGCTGAGCAGGGATGAGATTATGGAGAGTGTTTAGTGCCAACTTTAGAGGTTTTGGACTTTATTCGCTGGTGTATACATGAAGCATTTAAACAAAGAGGAACCTGATTACCTTTCTCAGGAGCTCACAGATTTGGAAGGGGCATCTTAGGTACCAGTTGCATTACCCCCTTACTCATCTTTCCTTCCATCCACTGCTCCTTTACAACTTGGTTCCTCATATGCTCTGGCCTTTTGAAATTTATTCAAAAACCTTATTATATCTTCATATATAAAGTTTCTTAACCATCGATATCCAGTAGAACCATTTAGAATGTCTGCAGTTAACTCATTCATCTGTAGGTTAGTTCATGGCCTACAACATTGTGGTCTACTATGGTGGGCCCTGTGTCATTTCTGCCTTTGGTTGACTTAGGGTTAGTCAGCTACTGAACAAAAAAAAACACTGGAAGCTCAGCCACTTAAGGCATTTGCTTCCTTCCATTGAGGTCTAATGTGGGTCAGGGCAGATGTGTGTGGAGGGGTGGGATGGCTGTGCTCTGCTTAGTCATTCATGGTCCCAGGCTCCTCTAGGACTTCCATTCACATTTCATTGGGTGGAACTCAGTCTCAAGGCCACACCTCATCTAGGGGAGGCTGGGAATATGGGCACAGAAGATGAACCCAGAGAGAAAAGGAAATGGGATTTGGTGAACACACAACTACAGTATATATGCATATGACTAAAATTATAGTTTCACTTTTATGGGAGGCATCAGCAAAACCACAAGTCAGGCTTTCTGATTTGGGGACATCCCATTCCCACAAATATTTTATCACTTATGAAACTTATCTAATCCAGTTTGGATATAGAGTCTGGCTTATTTGCCCAGATTTTCTATTTCTGCTTCTTATCCAGAATTGATTTTCCATTTTTGTCCCCATTTGGTAAAGCTCTTATAACGATGTTTATAATTTCTACTTTCACTCTGATGTTGAAATGATGATTGTGAATCAACCTTCAAGTTGTAAATGCAAAATTGAATATTCTATCAAAATAGTTCTCTCTGTTAATTTAGAGACATCTTAAATAGAAGGTAAATCAGAAGCTTGTGAAAGGCTGAAAACAGTAAGACAGTGTGTTCAGACTACATTTATAATAGAGGAAACCGCTAAAAATTATTTTCAATTTGATGTGATTTATCTGTATAAAAGTGTGACTCTATTGTGCCTTTTGCCCTAATCTTTATATAGAGTAACATTTGCTGTTTTTACCGTGTCCTCCACCAAACCAATCAGTCTGTCATATAAGTCATATATTTTGTTTTGTTCTGTCACCTCCACACCTGCCTTATTTAATTCCATGCAATCAGGAATGTGCTATGGAGAATATAATTAGCACTGCCAACAGACTAGCAATGAAATTGCATCTCTGCGTGGAAGAAGAAAGAGATGCTGCTGGATAAGGAAATAGATTTTAGTTTAAAATTACACAGGAACAATTGGAAACCCAAAGGATAGGTATTGTTGAAATTCAAAATATGCTTTGGTGATATCATTTGACAATAGGTCTGTTTGGGTTTTTCCCTTAATCCCTTCTTTCCCCAGCCTCCTTCTTCCCTGCCTAGCAGTCTATGGGAGTCAGAGAGAGAGAGAAGGCATTATACTCTTTGCCACCAAGATAATGTTCCTAATAGAAAGCAGATTGCTCACTCCTATTTGACCTTCAGATAACTCCAACGACACTGCCTTGAGAAGGGCTTCCCTGAGCAATGAGGCTAGGCTTGAAAGAATTCCCGCAGTTTGCTTCCTTAGCGTTCATATTCCCTGTCTAATACTAATGATACTTTATCTATCAGTAAATTATTGTAATCCTGGTATCTAGCACAATTCCCAGCACATGGTTGACACTCAGCCAATATCTGAATGAGTGAAAGAATTCATACTATTTGTAAATAGGAGAAGCTTTAGAAACAGGCATACGTGGGTTTCTAACTTGGCTCTGCTGGTTCCTAGCTCCATGTTTGTGGGCAATTTATTCATTCCTTTCATGATCCAATCACTATAGCTGCAAAATAAAGATGGTGGTCCTAACTGTAGGGTTGGTCTGAGGATTAAGTGAGACAATGTATGTGCAGCCCTAGAATAATTCTTATCACATGAATGCAAATTAAATGTTAGTTCTGTGATCTGTGGGGAACATTGGAGGGTTCAGAGCAGGGGAGTGTTGGAGCAAAAGTTGTGATTTATGAGAGATGAATCTGATGAACAGGTGCAGAAGAGATGAGAAAGGTAGTGAAGAAACTGCTGTGGTATCCTTAGTATAAGGTAATGAGGGCAGGGAGCAACTAATATCCTGGATGGAGTATGTAGTCCTAGATACCATCTCTGGGTGGGGCATTTTGTTAAACTGGCTATATAAGTGGCATATGAATGTGCTAACCCCTCATTGAGCCCACTTACTGAACTGTTAGCTATCTTGTCAACAGGTACTGGTTCAGGTTAGTCAAGCTTATAACCAAATGGGGAACAGTTACTCATTTAGACCCATTCATGAATGGGGTTTATTTTAAAGACATCCTGCAATTTACTACAATTGAAACAGGAAGGCTGTGAGGATCCAAGGCAGTTGCTTCATCTCTCATGACTGTCACTACTTTACAGAGTGTGTCTACTTCTTTCTGTGTATTTACTCTTTTATGTTTTGCTGGTTAATTTCCAAACTCCTCTAGTTCAAATCTCACAGGATAGCTATCTGTCTTAGTTACCATCACTCCTTTAGAATTTACTTTATGCTAGACCAACTCATGAGTCCTCATCCTGGCTGGGAATGAACATGGGGGCCCTTCCTATCGCTTACAAAGAAAGCCACTAGGGTAAACTAGAAAGAGACATTGGGAATGATAAGATACCATGACTGATATGCTCAGGACAGAGCAGTTGTGAGGGCAACATAAGTTTGTTACTACTATTAGAAAAACTTGTCCCATATGTTGGCTTAATTAAAGACGGGCCTACTCTTATGACAGGGGCTCAGTGACATAAGCAGAATAAAGAATATGGTTTCAAGAGCATCTGAAAGAAGAGGTAATTATGAGGGCATCAGAGAGTGTGCCCCACAAAAATGCATTTAATAATTCAAGAAATAGTTATTGGTGCCTTCTGTGTTCACAATTCCAAGCACTGTACTAGGTACTGAAAATACAGTGATGAACAAGAGAGGGTCTCTGCCCTCATGTAGCTTACACTCTCATGAAGAGAGGCAATTAAAAGGTAAGCAAATAAATATGTGATTTCATATCAGGTAGAGATAGGCCTTATTATAAAGACAAATATAATAGCATGAGGGGCTGGTATGTATAGTAGATTACCAATCCCATTTACTCTTTCACGTGGACACAAAGATAGAGTGTATTTGTCAACCTCCCTTGCAGTTCAATGTGGCCATTTGACTGAGTTCTGGCCAATAAAATGTGAAAAGAAGTGACATGCCACTTGCAGGCATGGACCATAACAATTTTTCATTTGTGGTCCTTCATGCTCTTTTCTATTTTGGTTGACTTGGAGGGAGACCACTCCTGGGATAACCGTGGGCACTGTGTTAAAAGAAGTGGTGCCATAGGATCCTTGAATCACTGGATGGAGGAATACTTCCCAGCTCAAAATGCCTATATGGAATGGTCATGTGAGTGAGAAATAAACTTTGTGTTAAACTAGTGGTTCTCAAAATTGGGTCCCTAGACTAGCAGCATCAGCATCACCTGGAGTCTTAGTCTGTTTGTGATGCTATGACAAAATACCTGAGACTGGCTAATTTATAAATAATAGAAATGTATCCCTCATAGTTCTGGGGACTGGGAAGTCCAAGATCAGAGCAAAGCAGATTTGGTATCTAGTGAAGGCTGTTCTCTGTTTCCAAGATGGCACTTTGAATACTGTGTCCCACATGGTAAAAGGGACAAAAGGGGAAAAGGAATCTAGCTAGTTCCTGCTAGTCTTTCTGTAAAGTCGCCAATCTCATTCATGAGAGTGGAGCCCGCATGGCCTATTCACCTCATAAAGTAAAGGCTCCACCTGTTAACACTTGATATGGTTTGACTGTCTCCCCACCAAATCTCATCTTGAATTGTAGCTCCCACAATTCCCATGTGTCGTGGGAAGAACCCCGTGCAAGGTGGTTGAATAACGGGTGTGGGTCTTTCCTGCATTGTCCTCGTGATAGTGATTAAGTCTCACGAGATCTGATGGTTTAAAAAACAGGAGTTTCCCTGCACAATCTCTCTTCTCTTGTCTGCCACCATGTGAGATGTGCCTTTCACCTTCCACCATGATTGTGAGGTCTCCCCAGCCACATGGAACTGTAAGTTCAATAAACTTCTTTCTTTTGTAAATTGACCAGCCTCCAGTACGTCTTTATCAGCAGCACGAAAATGGACTAATACAACACTGTTGCACTGGGGATTGTTTTAACGGGAGGTGACACAAACATTCAAACAATAGCACCTGGGAACTTACCACAAATGGATATTCTTGGGCCCCACCCCAGATATACTGAATCTTGGAGGGGTGGGGTCTAGCAATCTGTGTTTTAAAAAGTCCTCAAGATGATCTGGATGCACCCTAAAGTTTAGGACTGTTTTAAGTCACTGAGATTCTAGAGTTTGTTCATGACATCAGCAAGCATTAGCTTAACCAATATAAAGAGTAATTTGGATGGTAGGAGTGAAGTTAGCAGTTTGAAATGGAGTGGTCATGTCCTTCTGAAGAAGGACACTTAAGAGGGAGGGAGGGAGCCATATGAAGATGTAGAAGAAAATCATTTTAAGCACTAGAAAGCTATTGCAATGAACTTGAGAGAACAATTCTGGTATTTTTGCAGGAAAAAATAGGAGTGCAATGTGGTCAGAGTAGTGTACTTATGGGAAAAGGGTAGGAGATGAGATCAGACAGGACAGCAGGAGCCACATCACATGGTGTAAGGGGCCGTGAGTAAGGCTTTAGATGCTCTTCTAAGTACAATGTGATTTATTTATTCGGCAATTTTTTTCTTTTTAAAATTGTGGTAAAATGCACATAACATAAAAGTTACTGTTTTAACCATTTTTAAGTGTGTAATTTAGTGGCATTAAGTACATTCACAATGTTGTGCAACCATCACCATTAAACCATTTTGAGAACTTTTTCATCATCACAAACAGAAACTCTGTACCTACTAAAGAGCTCCCATTACCCCTTCCCCTTCATGCCCCTGTCTCCTGGTAACCCCTATTTTAATTTCTGTCTCTATGAATTTGCGTATTTTAGACACTTCACATAAATATACAATATTTATCCTTATATGTCAAGCTTACTTAGTATAACATTTTCAAGGTCCATCCATGTTGTACATGTGTCAGAATTTCCTTCTTTTTAAAGGCTGAATAATATCCCATTGTATGTATTATATGCCACATTTTGCTTATCTGTTCATCTGTGATGCACACTTGGGTTGTTTCCCACTTCTGGCAATTGTGAATAATACCACTGTGAACATTGGTGTACAAGGATGAGTGTGTGAGTCCCTACTCTCAATTCTTTTGGATCAACAAACTTTTTGAGTGCCCTGGTGCTGTGTACTGAGAATGAGGAGAAGCATAGGATGTGATCTGGTCAAGGCACTCATTCCAGGGAGGGAGAAGATAAGTGAAAATCAGTTGCAATGTATGGGAGTGCTAGAGGTATGCTCATATAGAGCACCTGGGAGGATCACTAGAGGGGGTCAGGGAAGGCTTCCTGGAGGCAACAGTGCTGAGCTCCATCTGAAAGAACAAGCAGGAATTAGGTGAAGAGAGGGAGTGGCATTTTAGGGAGATCGATGGTAGAGCATCAAAGCAAAGAGGCGTGAGTGTGTAACTCCTCTAGAGAAGCTCAAGCTGGCAGAGGAGGGATGAAGAATGGGTAAGAAGGGAGTAGGAGAGAGTGGTGAGCAATAGGGCCACAGAAATAAGCAAGGGCCTTGCTGCAGAGAATTTGGGAAGAGATGTTAAGGAGCCTGACACTAATCCCTTAGGGCAGTGGTTCTTAATCTTGACTGCACTTGAGAATTGCTCAGCAGCTTTCAAAAAACACCAGTGCCAAGTCTGAGTTCCACCCCCATAGATTCTGGTTTAATTGGTCTGGGTTGGGGCCAGGACATTGGCATTTTTAAAATTTCCCCAGGTAATTCCAGTGTGCAGTCAGGGTTAAGAAATACTGCCTCAGGCAGTGGGGAAGCTTTTGGAGGGTTTTAAGCAAGGGAGTAACAAGATCAGATTCTTTCTTAACCACTTGCACATATTTCAATGTAAAGTGAATTTTATACCTGAGGAGGCCTTCTTGGGGAAAGAGGCCCTTCTCTGTTCTCTGAGAATCATTTTTTTTCCCACTATAAAATGAAGATACTACCTACATACTTCAAGGGCTGCCATAGGATTACACAACATTGCATTTTGTCCCTACCCAGGGTAGATGGAGAGCACTTTTTTTTTTTTTTTCCTGGGCAAAGCTGACAGTACAGAGAAAGCGTAGGCAGGGTCCTTTATCCTCAAGATTCTGAGACCCACGCTAGGGGTAGCCCTGGAAGGCAGCATTGCTCCCTGCTCCACCATCCCAGAAAGACAAAAGCAGCCTTCCATTTGTGTGGCTAAGTCTCCCTCAGGCAGAGAGCCCACTGGGGGTCTGAGTTTCTCTGGTCTTGGCACTCTGCTGGGATCGCGTCAGTCTCATTTCCTTAACGGGAGACTTCCTGATGAGCAGGATGAATTTACAGTGTATTTGACCAGAATGAAAAGTAAAAGCTGATGCAGCTGTGCCTGATAACGATGAGAGGGATGAGGGAGAGTGAGGCGGCACCTGCCTGCTGACTTCATCGCAGGCTCCATGCTGTGGCAGCAGTTGTGTGGTGTTTGCTTGTTTCCATCTCTATCCGGAGCAAAAATCCTATAGCAGAGCCACTCACCCCACTCCCTTCTCTCCCCTTCCCAGGAGGAAGGTGTGTGACTGGGTTCAAAACACAAATAGTAAAAACCCTGATTCTGATTTGCATCTTTTCTTTCTTAGGGCACAGCAGCCCTTAATTTTGTGGGGAGTGGCGATCTTGTTTCCTCTGCCTTTATTACTCCTCGAGGGCTTGACCCATGCCGTTAGTCATTTTGTACTTTGAGCACATTAGGTGGACAAGAAAAAAAAAGTGCTTTCAAATTGTGCTAGAAAGTAGAGGAATGAAGATGACTTGGGTGGCCTTGGGACTTGGAGAGAAGTGAGGTTGTGGGGAGGTCTCCACATCTCTCTCCCAGTGCAAGTTCATTTTTAAGATCTGGCAACTGCTGTATGTTTGTGATCATTATAGGTTCAGGTTGCCCCCACAGTAGTGAAATTCCAAGCCTCTCCTACTCCATTGACAGCAGTGCCAGGTTTAACATGAGAGTATCTGGGACGGGACATCCAGAAACAGCAGCGTGTTTGGAAGGGTACACCAAGATCTTGCATAGCCTTGATGCTTTTTGCATCAAGATATAGATAAATCAATGCAATGTTTTAGATTTTATGTGCTCTTTGAGGTCACACATAAAATCTAAAACAGCATTGATTTATCTACACCTCTGCTCTCTCTCATTTGAGTGGATAAATAAGTAGTTGATGGTAATTTTGGGGGATCCTAATTCCAATGGCCTAAATGTTCAAGGGTGTAATGTTTCTCTTCTCTCTATATTGTAAACCTCACCTTGTTAGCTAGATTTATTTTTAGGCTTTGTACTCTCTTTTCCCAATAAGCTGTTCTTTCATTATTTAAAAATAGCATCATGGGGTTAATAGTGCATTCAGGGTAAGCATGTCAGCCTGTGGCTGTCTATGCGGCTGTCCTGGAGCCATGGCCCAACAGGGGTCCCTATGATTCCTCACCTCAGTAACAGGGCCTGGCCATGCATGCATACTCAGATGATGGGCCATATGTGCCCTGCCCTGAGCCAACACATAAAGTACCTCACTTGCGAAGTAAAGGTAAGGACACCGTAGGCTTCCTAGGTTATTATGAATGTGGAAACCAGCCTCTTTTAAGAGGAACTAAAAGAAAGGACTCTACTGAAAATATGCCAGACATGTTTTAGAAATTACTTCTTTGAACACTCTCTAACCTTGTGAGACAGGATTTTTTATCCCTATTTTACAGATGGAGGCATTGAAGCTCCAAATGGCTAGGCAATCTACCCAAGATCACACAGCTAGATTGTGGCACCTAAAATTTGAACCCAGGCCTGATGTGTTAAACTTAGCACCTGGATTTCTCCAAATGTTAAGGATTGATATGCTGGGCTGGTAAATCCTTATCGTGGAGGGCTTCTTTGTGAATTGTAGGATGTCTAGCAGTATCCATGGCTTCCATTCTACATCATAGTAGCACCCCTACTCAGACCCCTAGAAGGACGACAAAAATGACAACCAAAAATGTCTCCAGATAGTCAGCTGTCTCCTGATGGGCAACATCACCCCACTCCCAACTGATCACTACTGCCCTATGTTAACATATAGGTTTTCTCATTTAATTCTCACAACAACCCTATACACTAGGTGCCATTATCATCCCCATTTTGCAGATAAAGAAATGAAACCCAGAGAAATTGTGAGTTGATGAGGGTCACAAAGCTTGTAAATAGCTCTCATTTTTTTTCCTGGGTATAAAGTGGTAGAACTAGTGAAGGTGACGAGGGTCTGAATATTTCAGTGGGTGATACCAGGCAACTGTAACACCAAAGTCTTGATTTTTTTTTTTTTTTTTTTTTTTTTTGCTGCTTTATTAGGCATTTGAAAAATTTAGTGCTTATGACACTAACAACCGGGAGTAGGCTGTTAAAATTCAAACTCTTGATATAATCAAATTCAGCAGATCTGTGGTGGGCACAGAAATGTGTATCATAAAACATAGCTACACTGATTGGCGGTGCTGTTGTCCAGGGAACCTAAGCGTGAAACATGGAACATTGTGCCTCGCTGTGTTTGAAGTGACCCCAAAAGAAAATTTCAGGAGAAAGAATGGAGATGATAAACGGAAAGGATAAGGTTTGGGATGAGACCTGAGATGCAACTACTTGCACAATTCAGTTTAACTGCCAGACAAAGAGGGCACCGAATATGCATTATACCAAGTGACATGAAATGCTTGGACGAGGGGTCTACTCTAGACCTTGGGATGATGCATCCAATGCCTTCAAATCACTACTCACTCTTGGCTAGTGTTGAATCCCAAGGCTGAGTGGGCTGCCTCCTTTGGAAGCTTAGTGCATCCTGAGGTTCTAAAAATGGTTACAGTGAAACAAAAACAGCTGTGTCAATTTCCAATTTCCGCTCTATTCAGATTCACACTCTGCCTCCTCTCCTCTCTTAGAGGCAGTGGGACACAGGCACACACATGCACTCATTCCACCTCCTTTCCTCCCTCAGGCATGGAGGGACATGGGCGTGCACACAAGCACGCACACACAGACACACACACACGCGCACTCTCCTGCCTCTCTCTCACTTACTTGAGTTCATTTCCCCATGGAGAGGGAATGTTTCTAGTTTTCCAAAAAGGAATGGCAAACAAGAGAAGCCACAAGAGCCCAGACTACAATAAAATGCTACAATATGCTTTCAAGCTGGAGCGACTAAAAAGCTGGGAAGAGAAAGCGGCAGTATAATGTCTATTTTTATCTTCAACTATAATCTACCCACTTGTAGTTTCATAGCTGTCAGGAGGCAGAAAAGGACATGTAATCAGCCTACTGCTCGCTGCTCGCATCCTACACCTGTGTGGCATGAATGTAGGTGTGTGTGCACATACACAGATACTTTAACACATCGTCAGAGGGTTCGATTGAACGCACACCTGAAGCCAGATTTTTTTAGAAGTTTTTCCTTTGTTCATTATATCTTGGCCAGACACAGAAGATTAAAAGCAGGTTATTGAAACCCATTTTCTGGGTCCCGAAGGATAATTATTAGCCGTAGATGACCAGAAGGAGCAGCTATGCACTTATTAGTCTTTTTCAGCCTTGGCCGGACTGGGGGATGGGGATGTCCTAACCTCCGGGACACTACTCACTAGTTCGGTGATTATCTATCTCCTTGAGAGAAGGCAAGTATGGCCCAATGGAAATAGCACAGCCTTGGAGTCGAGACACGTGAGCATCTTGCCTCATTCTGCCATGTACAAACTCTGTGACCTCCAGCAAATTCCCTTACCTCTCTGAACCTCAGTGTCCTCATCTGCAGAAGGACGACAACCCCATTTGACGATTGTTGAGAGAATTCAAGAAAATGTATGCAAACACTAAGTGTTATATGGTGGAGGCTAAAGAAATGCTGACTACTAACTGTTATTTTTGTTATTGCTGTTTTTATCTGCATTATTATTTTATTAATAGCATAGAAGTAGTAGAGGTGGTTTGGGGTTTGATTTCTACATCTGTTCTATAGTCTTTGTTGTTTTTCAGTTGTTTATCTCCTATATTGGTGGTGTGAGGTATCATATAAGGTTCCTATATCATCATCATAAACAAGGCAGAGGAAGGACCTGCTTTGGGTGTAATGCTTAGCTTTTGAAAAACATCTGGGATACCCTAGTCTCCTCCTTTAACATGCTGGCAGATAAAGGACTTAAAATCTTAATGGAGAAGCTCAGTCCCTTGAAAGCTCCTTCTATCAGAAGCTTCCTTTTTAGGTGTTTCAGTGACATCTCAGCATATATGGGGGAACTGAGAGTAAGTTTGGTGATAATTCTTCAGAGAGTCAAGCACCTGGAGTCATGCAGGTCTTTATTCAAGGGCTGTCCCTGCCTTTTATTAGCCACATGAACTTGGGTATTTTGTTGAACCTTTGAAGGACTCAAATTTTCTCATCTATAAAACAATACGTTTACAGTGATATGGTGAGGTTCAAAGTGTGAAAACACTATAAACCCTAGAGGATCAGATAGCTGTTAACATGCTACTGTTATCGTAAAATATTGCAGGGGGATGATCTGGCCTTTATAAGTTTTGAAGTCTCAAGAAACACAATAATTCCTGCGGGCTCCAAACCAGTTTTTTGCACATGAAGTAATATTTTCGAGTATAGATCTCCCTCTGTGCATTACTCCCAGCCTGCATGCGGACCCTGAGCTACACACCACACAGTCGTGCCTTTGTCTGGAAGCTCATTAATGCAGCAACAACTTCAACAGAAGAGCAGCTGTGTGGTGGTGTCTGGCTCACTGAGAGGGACACACAGGTCCTGCTGCTGCTATTAAGCATTTGCAAGGTGACAGATTGCCTCAATGACGTGTCCATGTGCTTCCTCATTATAATGCCTCAGGTCTAGAAAAAAAGCCTGGACCCACCAAAAAGCTTTCACAGATTGGAAAGTGCACAGTTTGGGGGTGTTTAGCACTTCAGCACATGCTCTGTGACTGTGCATTCAAGGCAACATGTCACAAGAAATTAGTCTGCAGCAGGCCACATATGTCAGCCAGCCGGTGGAAGCATTTGCCCAACACCCAGGCAAGGGACTCGGAAGAAAAGGCTGCTCACCTTAAATCGCCCTCACTGTTAGCACATTGGCAAGATCATCCAGAATCCTCTGCTCAGGTCCAGTATTGCTGTGGAGAAGCTTGAGCTTGGATAAAGGGAGAAGTAACCAGGAGGTGGTAAGGGGGGGGGAAAAAAAAAGCATCTCATGCCATTTACTTTGCATCAGGCAGAGAGAGATTTGTGTTGCACACATTATCACATAATATAACAATCCTGCCAAGTGGGCACTATTAATATCTGAATTTCCAGATGGGAAGATGGAAGCTAGGAGAGGCCATGTGTCTTGAAAGCCATCTAGCTAGGGAGTCCCCCAAAGATCTCTTAAAATCTAAAGTCTGCCGACACTCCTTCCCTTACATTGAGCATGTGCCTGAAATGTGATGAGGTTGATTTTCTTTGTGACAAACGTACCTACACTTGTACATTCAACTATCATTTTCTTCAAAGAAGAAACTGGCAGGTGCTATTCCACAACCCATGTTCATGTTCAAGTTTTGTTGGATTCCTATTTGGGAATTTCCTTTCGAGGTGGGCGGTGTCACATTCATTTGAAGTCAGTCAATAATGGTGAGTTATTGCCTCTTGCAGGTAGGTTTGCAAGGGATAAAGAGAATGATTGGAACTGTATTGTTAAAGTCTGTGCAGGAGATGACTGAAAGTCAGGGGCGGTAGTGGTGGAGGCAAGGGCAGATGTGAGAGAATTGAAAAGACACAGTGACTAACTTGCTATAGGAGAAACATTTGCAGCTTGGGAGACTGTATCTACAGTAGTGCAGTTTTCTAACTAAACACACGAGGAAGAGGAATGATTTTCTGGAAAAATTGGTGGTTGGGGGGGCAGATAGCGAAGGAAATGGGAAAAACGTTCTCCCTGTAAGACTTAGGCCTTCTGCTCTTGGGTTTGGAAGTTAGGAGAGAGTTCCAAACTGTTGCTAAAGAGTTGCAAGTTTCTGATAAATGAATGACCAAGGAAACCATGGGAGGAGATATGCTGGGGAAAGTAGAAAAATGAATAGGGAAGAACACTGAGTTTAATGATGGTTAAAGGAGGTATGAGGAAGGGGCATGATGTTAGTAATCTTCAAGTAGCAATGCTTCTGTTTCAAGCATATCTTTGAAGCAGCCAGTTTTAAATCGACTGAACATTTGTGAGAGCAGGGAGACCAACATAGTCATGTGGCTTAGGCCAGTCACCTTGTCCAGGCTTGGTCTTATGAAAAGGGTCAAAGCAGGTAGAGCGATGCTAAGTGAAAAAATCAGATGTTTGCCAGCCACACAGACACTCCCATTGGGCACCCCTCAGCCACAGAGTAAGATTTTTGGGCCTGACTGGCTGAACTCTGCTTTGAAGGGTAAATTTGGGAGATAAAAATTCAAGCAAATATTCAACCCTTCTTTTCCTACTAATGGGATCTCCATTCTCTGGGATTCTGTGTTCCTGAAGAGCCACAAAGTGTGGAAGGAAGTAACAGTGTGGTATAGGACAAGAAGAAAACATTGGCTTATTACAGTCAGTCTCCTCTTAGGACTTCATGCCTGAAACAATTCAGTTTTTTCTCCTGCTTAATTGACTCCCTTTTCCTTAGATGGGCACGCCATGGACCTAAACTATATGGATTATATGTGTTAAACAGAAGGCAGTGTCAGGGAAAACAAAGGAGAAGACCTGGGAGAAGACAAAGGCAGGACTAGACTCTGAAACAGTTGTGCAAACTGTGGCAAATCACTTCAGTTCTCTGGGCTTTAGCTTCCTCAATGTCAAATGAAGGCCTTGGTGTGTACTCTTAAGTTTGTCCCCACTCAGATATCAGAGAATATCTGTGATGTACAAATGAACATGCAAACCCATTTATACATGTATTTCACAAATAACAGTTCCCAGGGTACTTAAATAAAGCCAAAATAAGCCAGGGGTTTTTTTGATAGGTGGGTCACAGAGGCTCTGACCTCCATCTGTTTTCTTCTCTAAATTTCACTGCAGTCCTTAGGATTGCAATGCTAGTACAGAGATGTCCTCCTCGTTGTTCATTGGCTGCCTCCTCCAGGAGAATTAAAAGGCTGATGCAGCCCTCAAAGGGGCATCTGATTAAGTAACAGTGTCTGATAAGATTCATACTGGAACCTCGGAAGTCTCAAAGAGATTGAGATTGGCCAGATCTCATGCTCCTGCTTTCGCGGTGCCTTGCTTGATTCTCTGAAGACCTCAGTGTAAGCCTCCATTCTTATACTGTTAGATTAAAACCTAAGCTCCTTACTATGGTCTGTAAGTCCTAAAGGACCGGGCCTCTGCCCACCAGCCCAGGTTCCTAGTGCTCTCCTTCCTGGTTGCTAAGCTCCAGCCACAGTAGCTTTCTTATGGTTGCTCAAATACACTTAACCCCAGCTCTCTCTTAGGCTTCTCTCTGCATCTGACCCTACTGCCCCTCCAGCATTTCTCTTTCTCTCTTTCTTTTTTTCTCTTTTTCTTTCTTTCTTTCTTTTTTCTTTCTTTCTCTCTTTCTTTCTTTTTCTTTCTTTCCCTTTTTCTTTTCTTTTCTTTCTTTTTCTTTCCTTCCTCCTTTCCTTTCTCTTTCTCTCTTTCCTTTCTTTCCTTTCTTTGTCTCTCTTTGTCTTTCTTTGTCTTTCTGTCTTTCCCTTCTTTCCCAGACTGAGTGCAGTAGTGTGAACATGGCTCACTGCAGTCTTTACCTCTGAGGCTCCAACAGTCCTCTCATACCAGCCCCTCAAGTAGCTGGGACTACAGGTGTGGGCCACCACACCTGGCTAATTTTTGTATTTTTTTTGTAGAGATGGGGCTTTGCCATGTCACCCAGGCTGGTCTCTAACTCCTGAGCTCAAGTGATCCACCCGCCTTGGCCTCTCAAAATCCTGGGATTACAGGCGTGAGGCACTGCACTTGAACCAGTCATTTTCTATCCCTGTCCCCTTTATGTTCTCTACTTCAGCCATCCTGGCCTCCTTGCTGTTCTCTGACCCTGCCAGCCATACACCCACCTCAGGGCCTATGCACTTCCTGTTTCCTCTGTGTGGGGTAACATTTACTCTTGCCTGATCTCTCATGGTAGCTTCTTCACTTATTTTAAGTCTCTACTTAAGTGTCACTTCCCCAGAGAAACCTTCACAGAATACTCCATATATAATAAAATATAAAATACCAATTATGTAACCTTTTTTTGCATCCAGCTTTCTTTTTCTCCATAAGTGTACTTGATATTGTTATATTTGTTTATTGACTATCTCTGCATACTAGAATGTAAGCTCCAGGAGGACAGTGACTTTGTTCATTGCTTTATCCTGAGCACCTAGAATGGTGCCTGGCATAGGGTAGGTGCTTAATAAGTGCTTTTTGAATGACTAAAAAAAATAAATTAACAAAGAGTAGAGAAGGTGCTCTAAGAGTTTTCTCTCTTGGTGGTACAACTCTTTCAACTCATTCATGTTGTGATTAAGGAAGATAAGATCCTCATTTTCATGGCCTTTATGTTCCAGCAGGAGAGGTAGTTGATAAAAGTATGCCTATACCTTCATTTCAGATGATGGCAAGTCCTATGAAGAACATAAAGGAGGGAAATGGGAAAGACCACGGCTGGGTTGGGATGATGGAAGTTCTTTTAGGCAGGGTGGTTAGGAAAGACCTGTGTTTCAAAAGATGTGTGTAAGTGAAGAATTGAGGAAATAGCAGATGTAAAGCCCCTGAGGTTGGAATAAGTGTATTTGAGCCAACATAAGAATGCCACTGTGATTGGAGCTTAGTGAACAGGAAGGAGGGCACTAGGTGGGCAGAGGCCCAGTCCTTTAGGACTTACAAACCATAGTAAGGAGCTTAGATTTTTTTCTAAGGGTAGTGAGAAGTCATGCACTGAACCAGGCTGACCTGGTGAAGTTTCAGTCTATACCCTGTTTGTAATTCCGCTGACCTTGACCCTGCTGTTGGATCAGGGTTACACAATCCAGAGTCCTGCTTTCTGGACAATTTCCTTTATGGGGCTGCATGATGTCCTTTCTCGTCATCTGGTTTTAGTTACACCAAGAGAGTCCATCACACACATTCTTAAATATATTTAATATTCATCTGGGAAGAGTCAAGGTCCCATTCCTATGTTTTCCAGGTTCCCCTGTCTCCCCCGAATAAGTGATTAGGCATTTAGGAGAAGGGGTCTACCTCATTTCTCTCTCCTTTTTATTTTTTTATTTTTTGAGATGGAGTCTCACTCTGTCACCAGGCTAGAGTGCAATGGTGCGATCTCGGCTCACTACAACCTCTGCCTCCCAGGTTCAAGCAATTCTCCTGCCTCAGCCTCCCAAGTAGCTGTGAGTACAGGTGCACACCACCATGCCCAGCTCATTTTTGTATTTTTAATAGAGACAGGTTTTCACTGTGTTGGCCAGGATGGTCTCGATCTCTTGACCTCATGATCTGCCTGGCTTGGCCTCCCAAAGTGCTGGGATTACAGTCGTGAGCCACTGCATCTGGCCTCATTTCTCTCTTAATGCCCATAGATGATACTTCAGTGTCAAAACTCTACGCCCTTGAACTGCTAAAAATGTTAGTACATGCTTGTACATGAATGTACATGTGCACACACACAAATATACACACACTCTTTCAGATTTTTTTTTTTTTTTTTTGAGATGGTGTCTCACTCTATCATCCAGACTGGAGTGCAGTGGCATGATCTCGACTCACGGCAACCTCCACCTCCTGGGTTCAAGCGATTCTCCTCCCTCAGCCTCCCGAGCAGCTGGGATTACAGGTACATGCCACTACGCCTGGCCAATTTTTGTTATTTTTAGTGCAGATGGGGTTTGATCATGTTGGCCAAGCTGGTCTTGAACTCCTGACCTCAGGTGATCTGCCCACCTTGGCCTCCCAAAGTGCTTGGATTACAGGCGTGAGCCACCACGCCCAGGCACTCTTTCAGCTTTAAATGTCTGTACTTTTTTTTTTTTTTTGCCTTTCCAGTAGAAGACCCTTTTTACTTCCTGCATTGGATTTCTAAAATAGTGGTGAAAAGTTCTGCAAAATTTCTATGATTTTGAGCCACTCAGAAGAACTTTCTGGCACAGGACTTTTAGAGATGTGCAGTTCAAAGAATCTCAGGTTTGGAAAAATCTTTAGAGATTCCTATCTTTAAGGGTTATTTCCAGTAGGAACAGGTTATTGGGTATCAAGTTATTTCCATTTACTTTATCTTTTAAAATGTAGTTAGGCCAGTGTTCTAATTCTTTCTTTCTTTCTTTCTTTCTTTCTTTCTTTCTTTCTTTCTTTCTTTCTTTCTTTCTTTCTTTCTTTCTTTCTTTCTTTCTTTCTTTCTTTTCTTTCTTTCTTTCTTTCTTTTCTTTCTTTTCTTTCTTTCTTTCTTTCTTTCTTTTCTTTCTTTCTTTCTTTTCTTTCTTTCTTTCTTTCTTTCTTTCTTTCTTTCTTTCTTTCTTTCTTTCTTTTCTTCTTTTTCTTTTCTTTTCTTTTCTTTCTTTCTGAGACAGAGTTTCACTCTGTCATCAGGCTGGAGTGCAATGGTGTGATCTCGGCTCACTGTAACCTCTGCCTCCTGGGTTCAAGTGATTCTCCTGCCTCATCCTCTCGAGTAGCTGGGACTATAGGTGTGCACCACCACGCCTGGCTAATTTTTGTATTTTTAGTAGAGATGGGGTTTCACCATGTTGGTCTCAATCTCTTGACCTCATGTTCCACCTGCCTCGGCCTCCCAAAGTGCTGGGATTACAGGCGTGAGCTGCCGCACCCAGCCATATTTTAATACTCTTTCAGGTGTTGATCCAAATCTATTACATTATGAAACTGCCCAGTGGAATATTGGGCTGAGATGGCTAGTATTAGTCAAGGGTAGTAGCAACGCTTTCAAAATTTGCAGGGAGAAAACCTTGTCATATTAGAGGAGCTAATTTTCTCAATGTTTTATCCCAAAATTTATTCTTTGACTTTGATGCCTGCTACCACTTGTCTGGTAGCAAGCACTAGCAGACGACCAACGAAATGAACAAGCAGCAAATGAATATTAATGGAAAAATTCTGAAACAGTTGATCATGCTTGGTTTGACAGCTTGTTTCTTTGTGGACATGTGGGCTCCCAGTTCTACATACAGAGTTTTTCTCCTCGTAAAATTGTTCCTGCTTCACATGATGGAGTTCACTATGCTGATATTTTAAGGTATTTGGCAGAACATAGTATTTTGCAAAGAGCATTATTTCTTCCAGGTTCTACTTTTCTTTCATAAGTCTGAGAAACATTGAGATTTAGGGATCAACTGAGGTCTAACCCTTAGAATGTCCCCAAATAAGGTTCTGTCTCTCGGCCACCAGAATGTTCCTGACTGGTTTTTAAAAGGCTGTGTGAAAATGTGGCTACTTCAAGTGTTCAGGGATTCATGTTCACTTACCCATTCATTCGCAAGCCTGGGCCTCTTCATGTTGTGCTGAGTCGTCTGTTATCAGCTTGAAATGACCTTCATCCACATCTGAGGTTTTATAGAGGAGAAGCTAGAAACATGTCTTCCAGGATACCCCTCCCTGTGTGGTTCTAAGTTAGGGTCTGCCCATGACAGTCAATCATGTCAGATTTAGAAGGTGAATAGAAAAACAGGCCTTTATACTCCAGAGGCAATGTATGCAGACTTGTGAACAGGTGACAGAGGAGGTTTGCAGAAGTTTGTAGCAAGCTCCTGTGAATTACCTGCTTTGTGATCCAGGCAGCGGAGATAGACAGTGTGGCTTTTAAAAAATCTTTGGTTGCATGTTCTGGCTGAGATAGGTAGAGGGAGCTTCCTGGAGGTTCTTGACATTTGCAGCAGCTTCTTGGGAATCACAAGTTTCACTGTTGTGGCAGAGATCTTCAGCAAATGCTTGTCTGTTCCTTGCTGCCCCAGCCTTTCCAATGATTGCTCAAGCCTCTAATTCCCTCTATTCAAACCCTTCATCCTTAGAACATGTGGAGGTTGGAGGTTTTAGGAACTGGGACGTTTGGTTGGTCCTATCAGGCATTTTGTGCCACCAACATTCACAGTCCCATAGTGTATCATGAAATGGGTCGCAATCATTTTTCAACCAGCCTAATAATCCCCTTCGATAGCATCAGCTTGGTGGGAAGACAATCTGTAACACACAAATCTCAAAGGACTTCAGAGGACACTAATCTATTCAGATTGTACATCATTGGATTTACCAAACCCTCCTTGAATCTGTTTACATTTTCAGTGTTACCAGCACTTGGAAAATAATTTCACTCTCCTTCTTTTATTTTTCCCCATAACTATCATGTTTAATGCAAAACCTGGCTGGTATCACTGAAACAGTTCTTTCAGGACTTTCCAAGTTAAACATACTAGGCATGGTGAAATCAAACTTTCTCCTAGGAATGTACTCTTGCCCAATATCTGTGTTAATTATCATACTTGAAGCTGATCAGGGAAGGGTGCTGAAAGCAGCAATGTAATAGACATCTACTACTTCCTCCAAGTTTGCTCAACATGCTCAACATGATTGTGTAAAAATATTTTCATCTTAGCTGTTTCACAGAGAAAAAGCAGCACAGAAGTTCAAATAAAATAAATTTTAAAATAGATATGGAAGCAGAGTGAAGGGATTACTTAGGTAGCTTAACTCTTTAATGGATATAGGCTCAGAGAGCCTGCTGGGCCTATCTCCACCATTGATGAATCCTGATGAATGGACCAAAGTCTCTCCTGGATTAACATTAAGATGAGTGCAGCTGTTGGCATTGGCTTCCATATTCTATGCCAGGTGGCTAACAGGGTGACTAACAAACCCCATTTTTTGTCAACATAATTTTCATGACTATTGAAACATTCAACTGTGTTACCGTGAGTCATGTTTTAGGAAGCACATCCAGGGCTGATGTTCCACTGTTGCACCACCTCTATGACCCTATCAATTTTTAAACTATTGGAAAACTTTCTTGCTACTGGGTCACTCTTTAGGTCTTCTCATTGTACGCTACCATCTTTCCACGTTTCTCCATATTTCAGCAATTAAAAGGTCCCTAATGTCTGGCACAGCTTGGGAGCCCCCAGGGCCTGCACATTCTCTCTGGTTGATACCTGATTCATACCAGCTGTTAAATATTAACATTTTGCCAGTGTACATTTGTTGAAGAGCTGAAATCTCAGAAAGAATAATTTCATTTCTATTTCACTGTCTCATATTACCATCAATGAGTGGCCAATCAGGAATGTTTATAACTTTAATCATATGTAATTTTGGTGTAAAACAAACATAGACACCCACAAATGAGGCTACTAACAGCCTGGTTAGATATTCACTGGACAAGAGAAGGGGAATGAAACTTCAGAGAAGCGTGCCTTCAGTTCTTTTCTACTGTAGAAAGTTAAGCCATAGAGACTGTCCTTCTCTTGTTCCATTCTCAGACCCAGATGTGGCACATGAAACAGAGTTGGCCAGGAAAAAAGAAGTCCCTGTAAAGCTCATGTCAGAGAGAGAGAGAGAAGGAAGAAGCATGGATGGGCCTTAAAGATATTCTAGGTGCGTAGGTTATTCACCCCTGAGATGGGTTTAAAGTGTGTGGTGAAGGAACCCTGGCTTTGTTGCCACAAACCTGTTCTAATCAGAATACTGATTTGTCCACTTCAGGCTCTATGACTAGGGGCACTTTAACCTCTTTGGGTCTTAGTTATTTTATTCTATTTTTTATTGTTATTTATTTGTTTATTTGTTTATTTTATTTTTATTTTTATTTTTTATTTTTTATTTTTTTGAGACGGAGTCTCGCTCTGTCGCCCAGGCTGGAGTGCAGTGGCGCGATCTTGGCTCACTGCAAGCTCTGCCTCCCGGGTTCCCACCATTCTCCTGCGCCAGCCTCCCGAGTAGCTGGGACTACAGGCACCCACCACCATGCCTGGCTAATTTTTTATATTTTTAGTAGAGACGGGGTTTCACCATGTTAGCCAGGATGGTCTCAATCTCCTGACCTTGTGATCCACCCGCCTCGGCCTCCAAAAGTGCTGGGATTACAGGCGTGAGCCACCACACCCCACCTGGGTCTTAGCTATTTTAAAATGGGGATAATTCATAGGGCAGTTGTGGGGATCATGTGAGGTAGTAAATATATGCAAAGCACATAGCACTCAAATGATAACTGAAACCTGAACCACAAAACAAAAACTACCTGCTCTTCAAATTTCTTATTCTTGACAGTGTGCAGCAAAGGCTCCTGGCCAGTGGCACTCTGTGTTGTGAGTGTTTTTTGTTAGTTTCTGTCATGGACTTTCTTATGTATTAGCATACTGCCTCAGGGGCCTGTATGCTAATATGAAGGTCATGTCCAAGAAAAAGGAAATGAGATCCAAGGCTTTCCCTTATCACTTCTAGGAAGAGGTGGCCAAGGAGAAACAACTTCCTATTCCTATCCTGTAGCCTGCCAATCCTGAGAAGCCACTTCCCTGAAAATCTTCCTAGGACTCCTCAGCTTCCTCAATGCCACTAAATACCCACTATCTCCATAGACACACACAAGTGTATGTATGTCAAGCTACCACTTTTCCAAGCTTGTCCTCCCATCATGATCCTCTATCCCATCCCACAGGCTACATTCCATGTCTTCTTGTGGAAACCAGGAGCACCTCCTGACAATGGTGGACATGCCCTTTTGATAGTAAAAGTTGCATCATAGAGTCTTTTCTCTGCCTCTTGAGCAATGAAGCTCACTTCCTATGCTTTAATATTTGCAGTATGTGGTTATTATCTTTAAAGAAGGCGACAAATAGGAGTAATCTCAAATACCAGCACGGATTGATTGGTAAAAGCTGCTGGTATACTGTGCTTTAGCAGAATTTGAAGGCTACAGTTAAGGCCTTTAGTGACCAGCAATATCTATAACAGGTATGAGAAGGGATGGTGGCAGTCTGTCTGTAGAGCATTTGCTTATCTTATTTTAAAGTGGTCTCTTTGGTTCATGTTATAACAAAAAGACTTATAAAGGTAAAAAATAGTAGATTGAATGGATCAGAGAAGCCTTTCTTAGAAAAATTATAGAACACAAACTATAGAGATACCCACTCCTAAAGAGTGTTCTGTGATTTCAAATTGGAGGGTGTATTGTTATATGTGCAAGACAGGTTTTCTGGTACTTATGTCTACATGAAAAGAAAAGCCAACAGGCCATAAAAAGAAAAGTATGTATGTAAGTGTGCATAATCAATATGTCCTGACTTTCACCTCTATCTGCCAAAGTCGGGTATATAGACAGGCCTCTTCAAATTTTCAATTTTTGACTTTCATTAGGGGTGTTTGCACAATGTTCTGTACTATAATGGGTTATGTCCATTTCCTCCTTTTTTTTTTTCTTCAGCCCCTCCACCTACAATGATGTCCTGGTAAGCTACTTGGTATCTTACTGCAACAAGTACTCAATGAAGCAGCTTGATGTCTGTGCTAAAGATGCCATACCCTGAGGTTCTGAAAGTTGTAAATGCTCAAGCTCCTGCAGCAGTGCTGCTCAGGGGAAGACGGCCCCCACTCTCTGTGTCACACTTTGTATCTTGGGCACTAAAACAGCACTGCACTTAATCCATTCCTTCTGCTTTTGCATGTAGCCCCTGTCTACTGAGGGCTCATGCAAAGAACTGCGTGAGGTTTACAGGCCATGGTAAGCTCCTGTCCCATCCCTCACAGGTGTGTCAATTGCACTTCCTGCAAAACTGCTTGTCCAAATTGCTAGCTTGTGGGCTGGCCTTCACCTGACGTTAGTGCTTGGGCAGTTAGAGTTTGTGATCCTTTAGACTATAAGTTTTTAGTGAGTCTGGTTTTCTTTTTAATTATTCACAGCCATTTTACTTCACAGTAAAATGGTATGGTTTTTACTGTAGCACACAGGAATATCTACAATAGTGGGGGTTTGGAAACAATGTTTGACATTTCGTTTAGAGATAGTCTTCTTTGACATTTTCTTATATTCCATTTTGTTAATTTCTGATATTTGTTCATTTCTGTCATTCATTTATTCAATATTTATTGAGCTACTCTGATATATCAAGAGATAACACTGTATCCTGAACCAATAAATATGACTACTACAATGTCTGCCTTCAAGGTTCTATAATTTTGGGGAGAAAGGGAGATAAACATGAAAACAAAATTCTATTGATGAGTATAAATGGAAACACTCAAGCATTTATTTCCAGAGGATAACTTATGAAAGGAAACATTAATTCCAGCCAGATGAGGGGATCAAATGATATTTCTCACTTTCACTTTGCCACCCAATCTCGGACACTAGCCTCTCTGGACTGACATTGACTTCATCCAGCTGACAGAGGCGTCATTAGTGAGCCCTGAGCTGCCAGTATGTTCTAAAAACTAAAATTTAACAGCCTCCTGAGCTGGGGGAAATCTTAACTGAGAACTGCAAGGAATAGCTGCCTTGGCACAAGCTGTGTGGAATCTTAAAAGGGAGCAGGTTTTGAGGCCAAGATTTATGTTCAACAGCTAATGCTTTAGAGACAGAGTTATATGTAGAAAAGCTGACTCTGTGTTTGTCCCTTACTGCTGCAAGTAAGAGTCACATCTGTAACCCATGCTTTATCTGTTTATTTTTTTAGACCCTGACATAATATAAGAGGTGAGTATTAAGGCCCACTAAACCTCTGAAGGTCTATCTGCTTATCCCATTGCAGGACGGAACTAAAAGGAGCCACGAAGATGATGGAAGTCAGTTACCACATGGTCCCTAACTGTAGGGGTTGCTTAGCTGTACATGTCAATAGTCCTAATGAGGGCTGTGGAGTAATTTGTTAAATAACCGAGTGAGCATGCCAGTCAGAAGCTGCTGGATGAGAGCGCAGCATCAATTAGAGACAAAGGAAATCGCTTGCTTTTCTCTGCATCCAGCGGGCCCTTGGAGGCGCGGCACTAGCTGGTCCAGAAAAAGCAGAGAAAGCACAGGGAAGGAGTGGGGGAAGGACAAGGCAACTCAGCTTCCTGGAAGTCTGAGGGGTGATAAAGAAAAAGACCCCTCTCGCTCACACTGAGCAAACGCACATGACCAGAGCGGAGAGTGGAAAGAAAACCCCGCAGTCCCCAGGGAACTTGACAGAGAGCATCTGACAGCCAGACTGAGTGACCAGCCAGACCATCTGCTCCCACACGTCTCTCCCCAACAATGGGGGCTTCTGCAGACCTTCTGCCCCCTCCCCCTCCCTCACCCTTGGCATGAATTTAAATGAGGCCTCACAACTGGGGGGCAGCGGCTCCCGTTGTGATCTCTCACACAGAGAGAGCTAGCCTAGTGCCCCGAACAGGAGGCCCGAGGGGAGAGGTTAAAATCTCAGCTGCCCGGAGAGATGATTACGGAGCCGCTCCCAAATTAAGCTGCTTCACTGCTGGTCCTTGGGCATGTGTTCGGATAATTGTGCTTGAATACTTAATGCTTGATTGACTTGGCTGTTTTGTGTTTGACCATATTTTGAAATGCGATCTCACTGTTGGGGTAGGCAATTAGCATAGAGCCCACGGGGTTGCAAAGAGTGAAACTGAGTTGCTTCTGTGGTGATTTCTGCTTCTTTCCTGGATTCAGCACAGAAAGCTGAGTGTTCTACTGGGGCTCATTTGCCTATATTTGGATCATCTGGAATTTTGATCTTAAAGAGGAAGTCTCTCTTAATCCTGAACTTTAGTGTAGCTGCCAACTTTGATCTTTGCGCCTTTGGTAACAGCTGAGTTTTGCTTCCCTTTCAAGTGACCTTTGTTCCGGTTCAACAGTGGAGGAATAGAATAGGATAGGTGGGGTCAGCACTCAGAAAGAAAGGCTAGAACAGAATGCGGGTGATAAAATTATGACACAGAATCCATAATTTCAAGATGATAGTCAGCTGAGTGGCTTTGGTGCCCTGTCTGGTTCACTTCTTTGTGGGTGTACCTTAATCATCTTTGTATCTCCAGCACCTAGCACAATGCCTGCCTTTTAATAAGGGTTTATTATTTATATTTGTGGCAATGTATGTTAAGGCTAGCACGGTGTCTTGGAAAAAGGAGAAGGGCAATTAACAACACTAAAAAAATCTGTTTGATAACATTTTTAAATGCTGACTTTGAGCATCACTTTATTCTTGGAATAAAGCATTCCAGTTAAGTATTACAAAAGGCAGGCAGTGGATCTCACAGATTCAAGATCACTTTGGGGATATTTGAAACCATCAGCTCGTTATAATAAAGGTCTCTATTCATTTAATCTCATTAAAAGCAGTACAAGCTGGAACCGATTTATTTAAAAAGAAGAGGAAAGTTGACCATAGAATAGTCAGATGACTTACTGTGTAGCACTAATTTCATAAAATGAAAGTGTTCGTTCTATAAACGAAGATGCCACAACCCATTTGTTGAGTTTTGTAACAAAGTAAGAACCAATAACTAATTAAATATGATATGAAACCTAGGCAATGGATCTCCTGAAACAGTTCCAGAAATACAGAAAAGTTATTGGAGAGATCTAAGACCAAATGTTGATAATATATGTGAAGTAGCAATTTGGGTGTTATTTTGGATCTCTGAGGACTAAATCTTAGCAAAATGAGAGTGTTCTCTGACTCAGTAGTATAAAATCCAACATATCTAAGATATGCGAACCCAATTTATTTGTAAACTGATCACTAATATCCCTCAATCTTGAGGAACAGCTCCTATGTTGTTGTTATTGTTTTGCTTTATAAGTAAGATTAATTTTTCATTTTCTTTTGTGTTCGTTGCTTGTTAAAGACTTTTTCTTGTCCTGGATGTTTAATATACTCTTTCAAAAGTAGTTGTTTATAATTTTTGTGCCTTTGTTCTCTTATCTGTAAAATGGGAATTTTAATAGTATCTACATCATAGAATTTTTGATTGTAGTAAGAATTGAATAATAGATGTAAGATGCTTATCATTGGGCCTGGCACATAGCATTTACACATATATTGGCAAATAAAACTATAGCTAGATTGAAGGAATAAGTTCTGGTTTCTCTAGCACTTAGAGTAACTATAGTTAACAATAATTTATTGTATATTTGCAAATAGCTGTAAGAGAGGATTCTGAATGTTCCCAACACAAAAAAATGATAAATGTTTGAGGTGGTAGATACACCAATTATACTGATTTTATCATTACACACTGTATACATGCATAGAAATGTCTCTCTGTACCACATAAATATGTACAATTATATGTCCATTAAAAATTTAAAAATTAATTACTTAATTTGAGCACCTTTTTAAAAAGTATAGTCTCATTTCTATTTCTTTTCTGTTTAAGTGTGTGCAACTCTGCTTTAGAATTCTGTAGACTTCTCCAAAAGATAGTGAAGACAAATTTATTATAGTAAATACTTTTGTAAGGTCGTATATTGAAGTATAATAATTCTCAGTCACTACCCTAAATTTGAAATTCTAATTATACAATTTAGCATAAAATCCTAGCAGCCAGGGAGCCTGGGTTAAGTATTAACAAGGCTAAGTATTTTCATGTAGCACATAATGCAGAATAAAGTAGTGAATAAGAAAGTGGAGTATGAATATTGGCACTTTCAGTTATTAACCTCTTTGAGCCCTGAGATTCCTATTTATCTCTTAATGGGGTAATAATACCTATGCACAAAATTGATGAGAAGATTAAATAAGATAATACATGTAAAAGACTTAGTAAAGTACTTGGTCTGTACAGAAAGAACCCAATAAGTGGTAAGCATTATTTTATTATTATTATTGCTATGATCATCATCTTAGGCCCCAAAAATTGGAGGATGGGCCTTTTCTTACTTCTCATGAGAAAATATCCTCAGGGGAAGCTCATGGGGGACACTTTGGAATCTTAGAGGGTATGCTTTGGTCTATTGCAAAGAAAACAGGAGACATGGGTTGAAATTCTTAAGATGAATTGTAGTTTACAGTCCCCCTTAGAAGGCTGTACAGAACCGAACCGAAAGCCCTTTTCTGACAAAGGATGACTTTGCTGCTACAGAAGCAAAGGATTGTTCTCCTCCATCTGTGTTCTCTCTGCCCTCAGAAATCACAACCATCATCATTATAAAAGCACCATTTATTGAGTTCCTTATATGTGTAAGGACTTTATTTGCATTATATTTGACATAGAAAATCTAATTTGCAAGCTAGATATTATTCCAATCTACCAATTGTATAAAAAATCACATAGCTAGTGGGTAGCAGAGACAAAGATTCAACCCAGGTCTTTCTGACTGCTGAACTTGAGACTTTATCGTTGTTACTTGAGACTTTATCATTGTTCTCTGCACATTTTACCCCCTTGGTGCTATCTCAAACTCTAACCTTAACAAAAGTCTCTAAAAACAGTGATAAAGAAACATTTTTGAGGATAATTTTTCTTCTCAACTTGAGTTGTATTTCTTTTCCTCCCCTACAGAGTACAAAATTATCAGAATCCACACATATACACACTTGTGAAACTGTAGTGCGAGTCACTACTCTGAGTGATGTTACATATAGTTTGGCTGTAAGAAAATTAAACTCTATTTCAGGAAATGGTTGCCAAGACCAGTAATTTTTTTTCGTATAGAAGCAGATGCCAACAAAAGAGTAAAGCAAATTAGAAAAAAGTCAGCCAACCACAGATAGTAAATATGTATAATATTTAGATCAATATTCTAAAGAGGTTGAGACATGTTCAAGGTCAGTCACTCAGTAAGTTAGTAATGGAATAAAATTAGACTCTAGCCTTCGGAAATTCATTCCAGTACTTTTTCCTGTAACTTCTGCAGTCTTCCAGGGGTTGGGGTGGAAGCAAAGGGAATAGCTTTTTAACAAAAATGAACTGGGGAGAAGTGTTTAACACACTCTAGGGATAGTGTTAACTGAGGAAGGTCTATAATTTTTGAGCTTTTTTTTACACAAGGCACCACTTTTTTATTTCTATTTTTTAATTTTACTTTAAGTTCTGGGGTACATGTGCAGAATATGCAGGTTGGTTACATAGGTATACATGTGAGCACTTTTTTTTTTTAAAGCGAGACAACAAATTTATTTACAACTTCACAGCAACACAGATGCCCAGAGATGGGAAGCTATTTTCATATTTGACATCCTTAGGAGGAGTAACAACACAAATGCTTGATTGTTCAATGACTGTAGGCACAGCAGTTTCTGAAAGAAAACTATGATTCTCTATAGAGACTCGAAGTTAGGCCGGGCGCGGTGGCTCACGCCTGTAATCCCAGTACTTTGGGAGGCCGAGGCGGGCGGATCACGAGGTCAGGAGATCGAGACCATCCTGGCTAACACGGTGAAACCCCGTCTCTACTAAAAATGCAAAAAATTAGCCGGGCGAGGCGGCGGGCGCCTGTAGTCCCAGCTACTCGGGAGGCTGAGGCAGGAGAATGGCGTGAACCCAGGAGGCGGAGCTTGCAGTGAGCCGAGATCGCGCCATTGCACTCCAGCCTGGGCGACTAAGCAAGACACTGTCTCAAAAAAAAAAAAAAAAAAAAAAAAGAGACTCGAAGTTGACTGGGGAGAGGACAACTGGCTAGAAATGGTGCTGAGCACTTGGCTTCCCTAACTGGGATTTGCCCTTCACACCTGTATGTCCCTGGAGTTGAAACAACTGAATGCACATTACAGAGATGAGATTTTATCTGCCTTTAACTCCTCTTCAACAGTAACAAGATTTTCACATTATTTTCCGGAAAGAGTCTGTAACTTTTATTTAAGGAAGGAAGTTGAGGATGGCAGGCACTGAAAGCCGTAGTGTTTATCCATTAGCTTGGTCTTCTTCTTGACTACCTTAATGCCTCCTACCGACTAATCTTGGTGAAAGACTAACTCCAGACTATTTTTATTTTTCCTTGCAAGGAAATACTGTGTACATAATTGATAGCACTTTCAGGTTGCCCACCCGCTTGGATCCAGGTGTCATGTGCAGAAACAGCGTATTTAGCTTCCAGCCTTGTCTTGGTCCTGAGCATATCCTCCACTGAACCAATTAAATATCTCAGGGACAACTGAGATGCAGGCAAAACTTGTTTATGACAACCTCCTCTCTTCCCTCTCATAGTCTCTCTAATTCCTTTTAAATATACCTACTAGCTCCCCAGATGCCCCTAAAATCCTATTTGTATGTTTGAATTACTGAAGAGTTTATTTTGATGTAACAACAAATTTCTATACAATTCTACTAATTTCTACCAAAAAGTGACATGAATCACTTGTATCTGTATAGCTCATTACATTGTAAAAATCATTCACATAGGCACCATTTTATTTTTCTTGTTAACTCTGCCAAGTGGACCAGACAGGTGGGTTATCTTCATTGTATAAATAGTAAGACAAGGTTAGAGAGGTTAAAAGACTTGCCCCAAGTCACACTGGGCAGTGAGCAGTGAAATCAGATGGAGCCAGGTGTCCTGAATCCTAACAGGGCACTCATCCCTGAGATGTACTTCCTCACAGTGTTTTCACTTTGAGAGAAAATGCCTCAAGACAGAAAGGTGTTTAATGCACAAAGACTGTATGTATAGATTTTAGACTTATGACAGGTATTAAGCAAAGGTTCACTTTGGGGCACCTCTTGACTGATATCATACAAACCTAAAACAATGACGAAAGACCATTGGAAGCATTTCTCTCTTTAATGTCTTATCCCACAGCAAACATTTGACAATGTTTTTTTTCCAGAAGAAAAGAGGTACATTTTTATCATTGTCAAGGATAAATAAAAGTCAGTGTCGAGCCCAAAATACTTACTGTTTCTTCCATTTACCATGTGCTAGAGGATTTTTGTGAGAGGTTTGAAGCTTCAAAATAGATGCTAAGCAAATGAATAAATGGGGTTAAATTGATGGGGAATGGCTAAGCAACTAATGTAAAACAACAAAGTTAACTTTTGGTCATCATGTTGGCTGTGGGGCCTTTAGAAGATTAAATTATGTAATAATTTCTTAGGTTCTTGGAAGATGAGAGTCAGCACTGTAATTATTATCAGGTGGACAAATTATCCTTATCGTTATAGAATAAGCAACTTCTGATTTTGAGAAAGAACAGATGTCCCAGCCATAGTTGCTAGTTATATAAACCTCACAACTTGAGATCGTGTTGTTGATAGTTGTTTTTTTTTTTCATTTGTTTCAAGAGAATTCATCATTGCTCATGAAAGCATTTTTATGATGATTACTTTAACATCTTTGTCAGATAATTCAATATCTGATTAATCTTGGTGTTGATGGCTGTGGATATCTTTTCTATTTAAATTGTGATTTTTCTATTGTATCATGGACATTTTAGATGTTATATTGTGGCACTCTGGATTCTATTTAATCTTTTTTTTTTTTTTAGTATTATACATAGTCGCCTTGTTGAGGTGTAGCCTGAGGGCTGGGTGTGAGTATGTGTCCAGCTTCCCAATGGGCTCTACCAATAGCAGAAGTGAAGTGCTGATTCACACTGCCTTATTGCAGGTTGGTGGGTTAAAAATTTAGCTTCTTCCTTAGCCCCACTGATATGTTTCTAGAGAAAGTGGGGCATCAATTTGTACTCCTTCTTTGCCTCGGAGTGGGGGTGTGAGACCAGCTAATGACTGTGACTGTGCCCTGCCATCATCAGGGAGGGGGAAAGCGGAGGACTGACTCACATTGCTTTGTTGCTGCAGGGTGGGACGGAAGCCCAGCTCCTGGCTGGGTGTTGTTAACACAAAAAGAAGGGATGGCAGGACAAGGAGTTCCAACTAACCCAGTCTCATACCTCCTATTACTGCTGGGTGGGCATGGATGTTCAGCTTTCCACTGGGCTTCACTGCCACAGGGCCAGGGGAAAGTGGACTCACAGTTGGTTTAATTTTGTGATACCTGGTAGGGACAGGAGGCTCTTCTTGCCTCTGGACCTCTATTGGTGGTCAAGACACTATGCTTGTGGGGAATATGAGCCTCACTGATGGTTTCTATAAGGAGGGAAACCTTATATGTGGGTGGAGGATGAGTGCTGTACTCAGCCTCACTAAAACCACAGGATGGGGGAGTGCAGTTTTTTCTTTAGGATTTGGCTGCTGAAAGGTAGTATTGCCATAAATATTTCTGTTGGTAGGACACCCTTTCCTAGTCCTTTGGCTGAGGAGAGTAGGCTTTTTCTGTGCATGTTGATGGTCTCTTGTTGGAAGCTTCTGCAGTGCCACGTCTGGTATATATGAGGGGCTAGGGGAAGTAAGGGGAGGGAAACTTACTACAGTGTCTTTCCTTAAGTCCTGAGATTGCTAGGCAGACTGTCTCCTCCTCTTTCAGAAATTGAGTCAGGTTGTTGGTGCTGTTATGTCCACGATTTTTTACTTGTAAGAGGAAGGATTTCCGCTTCTGTAAGAGGGAGAAATGGAGTAACTCCCATCTTGGCTGGAAATGGAAGTCCCTGTTTTTTGAAAAAGAGTTATTTTTATTTATTTATTTTTTTGAGATAGGATTTTGTTCTGTCTCCCAAGCTGGAGTGCAGTGGTGTGATCATAGTTCACTGCAGCCTCGACCTCCTGGGCTCATGTGATCATCCCACTTCAGCCTCCTGAGTAGCTGGGTCTACAGGTGCATACCACCATACCCAGCTGATATTTTTTGTCTTTTGCTTTGTTTTGTTTTGTTTTGTGGAGATGAGGTCCCATATTTTGTCCATGCTAGTCTTGAACCCCTGGCTTCAAGTGAGCCTTCTGCCTTGGCCTCCCGAAGTGCTGGTTATTATAGGCATGAGCCACCACAGCCAGCCAATAATTCATTTTAAAAAAACTCTTTGTTTGACATTCACTTTGATCAAACTATTTTTATGGACCATCCCATAGGAATACTGTGTGTGTGTGTGTGTGTGTATGTGTGTGGGTGTGTGCATGTCCACATGCACAAAATTTTCCTTCTCCTAATAACCATTTATCACATTTTGCCTTTCCTCCTCCATTTTATATGTGTATGTGTATATTTATGCATGTGTGTGTATATATAGTGTTTTTGTGGTTGTTGTTGTTGTACCATGCAAGTTTACTTTGTTTCTCTAAATGCAACTTTTATTCATACCCCTACTGTCAACTCACTCTAAGTTTTTCCCCTATAATTCCTTGCCTTAGGGTAGATATAAGAAAATCAACAGTATTTACTCAGGTCGCCAAGTGATCTCAAGAATCTACCTGTTAGTCTACACTAATTTGTTTATTCCTCTGGTATTGTAATTTTTTCTTAGTGGCCTTGCATGGAGAATTCCTTGAGCTCAGGATTCTATTTACCTTTATATCCAGCACATTTAGGCTCAGTGCCTGCTTCCTTAATGGTTCTCAATGAATGCTTGTTGAATGAAATGTCCATATATGAACATCTTTATTCACCCTTGCCTCTGATTGGAATCGTTCCATTGCACATCCTCATGTGCAGTTTGTTAATACATTGGAGAGTGAAAGGTATGGCTTACATGATGTTAAGTCATCTCACTCTGTAACTTTGGGTAGTTCAAAGTTTTAGTTATCTCCTGATGTGCAATAAATCGCTTCAAAACTTGGTGCCTTAAAACGGCAATGATTTTTGTCATTGGGCAGAGCTTGGTGGAGACAGGCAGCTTATCTCTGTTCCATGCACCATCAGCTACTGTGTTTTGACTGGGGCTGGGGGATGGATCACTCACATAACTGGCAAGTTGGTGCTGGCTGTTGGCTGAGAGCTCAGTGGAAATTATCAGCCTGGGGCCTTGATTATTCTCCACATGGCTTCTTGGGCTTCCTTACAACATGGTGGCTAGATTTCAAGATGTAGAAGCTGCCAGGCCTACTTAATTCCTGTCTTGGAAGATTTATAATATTTCTTTCTCTGCATTCTATTGGTCAAATCAGTCTCAGATCCAGCACAGATTCAAGGAGGGGGAATGTGAGTTCCACCTTATTGTGGATGGAGCAGCTTGTACATATAGGAAGAGATGGAATTATTTGGGGCCGTCCTTGGAGACTAGATGCCACCTGTAACTTTAGCTATCTCTCTTCAACTTTTTTATCTGTAAAGTGTGAATTGGAGGGAGGGCAAGAACAGTTATATATAATAGAGTTGCTATGAAAATTACCAAGGATAATTCACATAATAAGCTTAGAATGATTCCTGGCATGTAGTAAGCAGTCAATATATTTTAGTTAATTTTTTAAAATACAGGAATGGAAAATTGTTACAAAACACTGAGTTAGATAAGAGCATACTTTTTCCCGATAAATCTCATTTAGACAATTTTGCTGGTTATTATTTCCTTTGACAGCTTCAGTGAATGCATTCTCTTTGATTTGCTTCCTCTTAAACAACTGATGAATTTTTTTTTTTAAGACCTCAAATCAGTAGCCATCAAATGAAAAAAATAACTCACAGTTATGTTGTATAATGACTTTTGGTATCTCTGTTGGAATCCTTTTTCTTTTTATACTCCCTTGAAGGTATTATTAGATGCTTTCTTTTTACTTGATGTCACTTTTCAGTGCCTCCACATTGTACTTTGTAAAAGCAGTCCTCTAAAGAGCTATAATGAATGATATTGGAAGGATATGCCCTTGGAAGCTGCTCTTGGTTTTCTCTCCAGAAGCACTCATGTGCAGTTAGTCCTGTAAAAAAATTACAGGTCAGTGGAGGTCTTCAGCCAGATGAATTCAACAGATAACCAAGGGTGCCAGATAAATTCCCAGTCAAGTAGTCTTTACATTTTAGCAACTCCAAGAGAGTTTCTTGTTTCCATACTAGAGATGGGAATCTTTGCCAGACAATGTGCTATTAAAATTCTGTAAATTCATTATTTTTGGCAGTTGTAATGTTAGCCAGGTCAAACTTTCATTAACCAGTGTGTGGTGTCTCTGTAACTACCTTGATTTTGTATTAAAATAGCTATCAAGTTCATGCCATGTTTTTCTTACAGCACAGTGAATTTCCATTCTTTTCTTTTTATTCTGTGTCCATACCTGTAATTTCTTCAAGTGATTAAGGCCATAAGTTGTTCCTTCTACAGCTGACATTTCCTTCTACAATTATTCATCTCCTTAGTTCTTTTAACAGCCACGTTTTATTAATGGTCATTTACCATGCAGTAATAAACTCCGTGTCATTTAGTCCTTCTGGAATTTTCTGATCTTTGATTACAGTGTAACATATTGCCTGATTAATTGCTCATCATTGCTGTTTTCAGTATCTGCATGCACTAGTTAAGGTTATTTTTTTCCCTTTTGGCTTTAATATCCTCTGAAGATTTTCAACAATGTTATTAGTTGTCCCTAACTTCTCTCACTTCCTTTTCGTATTCCCTGATAGCAAAGAATATATAATGAATCCTTATAAATGGCTACCATCTACTCTTATTTCAGCCTAGACAATGTTTCTCAAATCTTAGTGTGCCTTGGGAGCACCTAGAGGGCTTGAAACATAGATTTCTGGAGCTCCCTCCCAGAGCTTTTGATTCAATAGTCTGGGGTGTGGCCAGATAATTTATATTTCTTACAAGTTCCCAGGGATGTTGATGCTGACTGCCCAGGACCAAGCCCTGAGAACCAGCAGCATAGCAGATGAACATGGTGGTTAAAAGGCTGGATTATGGGTTCAGCTGATAGGGGTTCAGACCATTGCTCTCCCACTTAACTTTCCCAGCCATGTGACCTTGGGAAAGTTACTTAATCTCTGCCAGCTGCAGTTTCCACATTTGGGAAATGGGAAAACCAACCTTCCAGACTTCTAAGGAATAAGTTAGATACTCCATGTAAAACGCTTAGTTCAGTGGCAAGAAGCAAATGCTCAATACATGTTAACTATAGGTATTTTTTAATAAGATGTGAGGAATTAATGTTCAAGCTCAATTACTAAAATTAATAAAATGTGCCTCCTTCAGCAAATTGGTCACTTTGTCTGAAACTTGATTAACTATATTGCTGAAGTAAAAATGCATTACAAAAGATTGGCCGTGTGGATGCAGTGGAAAAATTATGAAATTTGAAATCAGGAAAATGCCTGGGTTTTAGTCTAGACCCTGCTATTGCTAGCTTTGTGACTCATAGCAATTTTCTTCATCTCTCTGATCCAAGTTTCCTGTAAATATCTTCTAGAGTGGTGATATAAATGGTAAGAACTGTTATATGGATCAAATGAGCCAAACCATTTGAAAGAATTTTGTTTTATTTCATACTTTAATGTTCTGTACAAGTGTACTTATTGTTATTTTTATTGAGAATAAGGATCTAGAGTAATTTTTTGTACTTATTAAAATTATAAAAAGTTATGCTTCTATGGAATGACAATTATGAAAAAGACTTTTCTACTATAATTATTTTGAGATGGTAGTGACTCTAATTGGGAATTGTTAGACACTTGCTTAGTATTAGGATGTGCTTTTATCTATTAGTAATCTAGCCAGATCTCTTTCTTTTTGACTATAGTGCTGGTTCATCTTTAAACCAAAAGCACACTTAAGAAAGTTTTGTTCTCATGCTGTGAGTTTAATTTTGACAATAAATTTTAGACAAAAATCACAGTCTTATTTTCAGTTGATACTACAAGATTCTTTCAGAAGACAAAAAGAAGCACCATTTGATCAAATTTTAAAAATGTAGCATGAGGCACTGTGCTAGGCACTCTGGGAGATGCAAAATGAAGCACACGTGCTTTGTGCTTTAGATGCATTTTTCTCCAGCAGAAATCAGAACAATATACAAAAATCACCACATAAGTCACAAAGAATGACAAGTCAGAGGGCAAAGTGAGTTTAAAAAAGGAAGAGATTGTTTCTGGCTTGGGGTTCAGAACCCTCCATTTTCAGGCCATGTGCTGAGCCACATTGAGCCAGTGTATCAGAGCATCATCAGGGGCCTGGAAAGGACTTGGCAAGCCAATTTATTGACCTTCACAAAGGATTATATTTAAGCCATCTCAGACAGGTAGAATCTATTCTCCACTGGGGGAAGAAATCCTTCTCTTGAAGGACAGTCTATAACCTTCCTTATTAGCTCATTTCAATATTTAACAGCCTTTGTTTTCTGCAGAGAAGGCTGCTTTAACTCACACATGAACATCAGGATTTGTCCTACCTAGACTCGGTGAACACCAACTTGCCTCTTTATGCTAGGCAACCATTATCTTTGGAGACCCCTGTATTATTGCTTTAGTTGGTTAACCAATTAAACTAATAATTCTGGGAGTCAGAATATAATACTGGTTAGGAGTGCTGAGAGTCAGACAGTCCTGGATTAGAGTTTGGGTTTCTTCACTTTTCTGTTATATCACCTTGGGAAAAGTTACTTAAAACCACTGAGCCTCAATTTTATTACTCATAGAATAGGTATAATAACACATCACCCCTCAAATTGCGGTGAAGATTAAAACAATGCATGTTTTAGGCTGAACTACCTAAAATTACCAGGTATGACCTGGTCATAATATATGACCATTTTGGCCAATAGACACAGCAATTCTATGCAATTCAATCTAATAAAGGCCTTAGCAAAATGCCTAAAGTCTACCAAATAGTCACCATTATCAACAAAAGAAACAACTATTATTATTATTACACTGCTGTCGTTATCGTGATCATGATCTGCAATATCCAGACTCAGTGCTGGACTCTATTCCTACAAGGAAGCCATTACAGAATGGTTAGAAGATTGTTTTGTGGAGCTCCATGTGTAATGCTATAGATGTGGGAAGGTAGAACATCGAGGCTGGCAGCCTGCAGAAGTCAGGGAAGGCTCGTGGGAGGCGGCAATGTTTGAACTGGGACTTGTAGGGTGAGTTGGAGATTTCTAGAGAAATCGACAGAATAAAAGCAGTAATCAGTGTGACCAAATCCTCAGTTCTTATTTTTGTTTCTGCTTCTGACACAATTTATTTCCTTCCCCAACTCTTAAAACAACCTTTTCTTTATTTGCTATGTTCTGTGATGCTAGACTTTCTTTGTTCCTTCTTGTTTCTTCACAGTTGTCTTTGTTTTCTCAACTCTTATTCCGCTTACTGTGAAGAGGAAAGGGCATGTGCCCAGAGCACAGAGCGAGGAGGGAATGTGGGAGATTTGGGAACCTGCAGTGAATTTTTGTGGCCAAAGGATAAAATAGGGCCAGTGGTGTGGAAGGAATTGAGAGTGGAGAGAGGAGCAGGGAGGTGGCTCAAAAGAAACATAATTTTTATTGGGGAAGTGCCATGACTGGTTTTGCCAGTTTGAAACTTTTCTCCAAGGGTTTTGTAGAGAATGATTGGCCTGGAGCAAGTGTAGAAGCAGAGAGGTGCATAAGGAGGCTATTGCAACAGCTCAGCTGAGAAATAGTGTGGGCAGAGCCCAGGGAAGCAGCAGTGTGCCTGGAGAGGAGTGTATGAAAATGATCTATTTCTAAGGTATATATTAAGGGTTCTAGTGATGGGGAGTTAAGGCAGGAATGAAACATCAGTTGACTTGTAGGGGTCTGACTAGCTAGAGTTTCACCTGGGCCCCTGGGTGGGGACTATGCTATTTCCTAAGATATAGACAATAAGAGAAGTAGGAGGAGATAGACCAGGGGATGGGAAAGGGGATGGGAGAAGGATAAGAAGGTAATGAGATAAGATTGGGGATGTGGCATTCAAGGGTGCGTGCGAGATTTCCGTTTCCTGACTTTCTTAGAGCCTGATGTTTCTGATCTGACTGCACCGTAAGGTGTTTTGTTCTCATGAGCATCACAAGGATTCATGAGATCCTGCTTGGGCATTCTGACAGCACAAATTACATTGTGTTTTTTACATTTCACTAGGGTTTTGCCTTCCCAAGCACATTGCCCATGCACCTGTGCTGAGGTAATACTTAATGAGTATAAAAAAAGGTAGCTAACGTTAATAGAATTCTTACTGTGTTTTAGGCACTGTTCCAAGTGCTTTCTGCCAAAACTTCATTTAATTTTAGTAAACCTCCATGTGTTGGGTAGTAGTATTAACCTCATTTTATAAGCAAGGTCATTTAAACTCCTGGTGGTTAACTAACATGTCCAAGGTTATATAACTTGTGAGTGGCAAGACCAGGATGCAAACCAAGGTGAAGGGCTGCAGGTGCTGTACTGCTAAGCATTGTGTTGGGATAGTGAATTCGGCCTAGGCTAGAGAATACTGTCGATTGGAGTACTTTATAATGGGATTTTACTGTTTTAAAATGTATTTTTTATTTGGCACAAATTCTTTTACATAATGTTCTGAGCTTTGTCGATTCATAAAGACAATTCATTGATTAAAATGTATTTTGTCTAGGCCGGGCGCGGTGGCTCAAGCCTGTAATCCCAGCACTTTGGGAGGCCGAGACGGGCGGATCACGAGGTCAGGAGATCGAGACCATCCTGGCTAATACGGTGAAACCCCGTCTCTACTAAAAAAATACAAAAAAAACTAGCCGGGCTAGGTGGCGGGCGCCTGTGGTCCCAGCTACTCAGGAGGCTGAGGCAGAAGAATGGCGTGAACCCGGGAGGCAGAGCTTGCAGTGAGCTGAGATCCGGCCACTGCACTCCAGCCTGGGCGACAGAGCGAGACTTCGTCTCAAAAAAAAAAAAAAAAAAAAAAAAAATGTATTTTGTCTAATCCACAGTCTCCACTGGGAACATTTCTAGAGTTTGATTCTAGATGATCTCATTGTATTTAGTGTGTTTTGTTTGGCTTTCTACTTTGGTGCTCCTCCTTAGGAGGAGTCATATTACACTTACAAGTGATATTCACTTGTGAGGGTAAATTGATTAAATATATTGCCTATTTTTAATTTTAGCTGAAATAGAGGTTTTGTTTTGTTTTGTTTTCTGTGTGTGGTGGGGGAGAGCCTAAGTCATCTATGTGATGTGCTGATGTCTGTCATTCTCTTATAATTCTTTCATTTAGTCCTCCTGGGACTCCAGTAAGACAAGTCTTGCCTTTCATGTGGACTCATACAGTGGTATACATCAGTTGTCTCCAGCCTTTTTGATACCAGGGACAGGTTTTGTGGAAGACCGTTTTTTCAAGGACTGGGGTTGGGGGATTGTTTCAGGATGAAACTGTTCCACCTCAGATAATCAGGCATTAGATTATCATAAGGAGCGTGCAACCTAGATCCCTCACATGCATAGTTGACAATAGGGTTTGGGCTCCTGTGAGAATCTGATGCCACTGCTGGTCTGACAGGAGGCAGAGCTCAGGCAGTAATGCTTGCTCACCACTCACCTCCTGTTGTGTGACCTGGTTCCTAACAGGCCACAGAACTGATATGGGTCCGTGGTCTGAAGGTTGGGGACCCCTGCTGTGCTGGATCCTTGATGTAAAGGAATCCTCTACCTTGGTGGAGCCAAGTCACTGGTTAATGGAAAAATCTAAGTTAAACATTTTTTTCTGTAGTTATGCTTTTATGAATTATCTAACTGGGCTTTGTCCCTCCCTTTACTTAATTGCACTTATGGAGAAGAACTATGAAGTGTTGGCATTAAGAATCCTTTAAACCACAAAGCAGTTGATTATTCTTTTTTTTATTAAGTAGGTGCTCACATTGGTAGAATAAGAAGCACTGCACAGAAATAGCTCATTGGCAGAATTTTACTCTCAAGGGTGGATATCTTCAAGCCATCCTTGACTCGCTAGGGCAGAAAGACAAATAAGTATAATGCTGAGGAGTGGGAAAAATGTTTAACTGCAGGCAGAAGAATCTCATGTGAAAGTGTGAGTGGACTTCAATGATGACTATCAAAGGAAATTCTCATAATGATTTATTTTTCTTCCCAGTGATAGCACTACCATTCGCAAGAAAGCCTAGTTCCCTTCCTGGCTTGGATATTAACCGATAGTTTGAATGAACATAGTATTTTTATAAAATTGTCTTTGCATGTGTTGATTCCACTGTCAGGAAAGTCCTTTCCACCTCCCTTCTCCCAGTTCTTCTGGGAATTCCTACATGGCCTTCCATACCTAAATAATAACAGTGATACTAGCAAGCACTTATATAGTAGGTTCTGTGTACCTGGCAGTTGAGGGTGGGAAGGTGGGAATATTTCCTTCGGATGAAGGCAATAAGGGGTTACATTGTCTGTAGAGAATTAAAAAACAATAATAAAACCAAAAAAGGAGTCTTCTTTTTCTGACTACCATGTGTTGGCAGTTCTAAACAATGTCCATGATAAAATACTCCTCCCCACTAAGACCAGCCTTCTCCCACTGAGCCCTCTATCACCCTTACTACTCTTGTATTGTGTATAGCACCTTCCTAAGCATTTACATGTATTAACTCCCATAATTTGTCCCCAGTTTACAACTGAGGAAACTGAAGCACAGAAAGGCTGTGCTAAGGTCAAGCAGATCATACTGCTTAATAGGTAAGTGATGTGGCCAAAGTTTCAATCTGGGCAGTATTGCACCGGTTCACCTACCTAACTACTGAACATATGTTTCTCATTTGTAGGTGTATATTTCATACACATATAAATACATCCTTGAAGACACCCCTGATCCATGCAGTATAAAATGGCTTCCTGAGTGTGTTATACAGCACTCTAGTCGTATTTCCATTCCAGCACTCCCTGGGCTGCAGGCCAGTAGAATGAGAACTCCCTCACTGCTGACCTATAATAGATGCAGAGTGAATAAATGAATGCAGTTTTTGGTAACAGAACTAGTAGAATTGTGTATATAATGGCAGATTGGTGGAATGTTCTAGATTTTGGTGTGGAAGTCAAAGACAGGCTTTATTTCAGAATCTGTTACTGATGATCTCTGAACAGGCATTTCGTATGTCTGTATCTTTGTTTCCCAGTCCGACTCTCTACAGCAGAAAGGCAACCAAGTACAAGACTGAGGAGTAGGAAAAATGTTGAACCGTGGGCAGAAGAATAGGGGACAGAATTACACCAATGATTCTTAATAGTGGCAACCTTTATTCAAGCAAAATGGAGTGGATTTCTTTCCCAGCCCCCAACATTGCTAACAAGCATTTTTGTAGAAAAAGTTTGTGTTTAAGTATAACATACTGTATAAGCACACAAATTATAGACATATGGTTTAATGAACTACTACAAGGTAAACACATCCATGTGACACCACCTGGATCAAGGAATAGAACAATACTAGCCTCCTGGTGCCCTCCCTCCTAGCTATGTATGGAGCTCTTCTGACTTCTCACATCACAGACTAACTTTCTAATAAATAGAAAACTGTAGTATATATTATTTTGTTATCATGTCTTCTTTACTTAACATTATGTTTGTGATATTCATCCATGCTGCATGTAAATGTAGTTCATTCATTTTCATTGCTGAATAGTATTCCACTGCATAAATGAAATATAATTTATTTATCCATTCAACAACTTATGAATATTTTGGATAAACAAAAGAAAGTCATATCTAGTGAGCCTTAATAAAATTGCCAAAAAGATCACAGACATATCTATAAAATTTATTTATTCATCCTAATAATGCAAATTCTTTTCCCTCTTTCTGGGAACTATTCCTCTTTCCTCACTTTAGCTGACGATTTCTTTTTCTATTATTATTATTATACTTTAAGTTCTAGGGTACATGTGCACAACATGCAGGTTTGTTACATAGGTATACATGTGCCATGTTGGTTTGCTGCACCCATCAAATCGTCATTTACCTTAAGTATTTCTCCTAATGCTATCCCTCCCCCAGCCCTCCACTCCCTGACAAGCCCGGGTGTGTGATGTTCCCTGCCCTGTGTCCAAGTATTCTCATTGTTCAATTCCCATGTATGAGTGAGAACATGTGGTGTTTGGTTTTCTGTCCTTGTGATAGTTTGCTGAGAATGATGGTTTCCAGCTTCATCCATGTCGCTGCAAAGGACATGAACTCATCCTTTTTTATGGCTGCATAGTATTCCATGGTATATATGTGCCACATTTTCTTTATCCAGTCTATCATTGATGGACATTTGGGTTGGTTCCAAGTCTGCTATGGTGAATAGTGCCACAATAAACGTATGTGTGCATGTGTCTTTATAGTAGTATGATTTATAATCCTTTGGGTATATACCCAGTAATGAGATCGCTGGGTCAAATGGTATTTTTAGTTCTAGATCCTTGAGGAATTGCCAAACTGTCTTTCACAATGGTTGAACTAATGTACACTACCACCAACAATGTGAAAACTTTCCTATTTCTGCGCATCCTCTCCAGCATCTGTTGTTTCCTGACTTTTTAATGATCGCCATTCTAACTGGCATGAGATGGTATCTCACTGTGGTGTTGACTTGCATTTCTCTGATGAACAGTGATGATGAGCTTTTATTCACGTGTTTGTTGGCAACATAAATGTCTTCTTTTGAGAAGTGTCTGCTCATATTCTTTGCCCACTTTTTGACGGGGTTGTTTGGTTTTTTTCTTGTAAATTTGTTTAAGTTCTTTGTAGATTCTGGATATTAGCCCTTTGTCAGATGGGTAGATTGCAAAAATATTCTCCCATTCTGTAGGTTACCTGTTCACTCTGATGGTAGTTTCTTTTGCTGGGCAGAAGCTCTTTAGTTTAATTAGATCCCATTTGTCAGTTTTGGCTTTTGTTGCCATTGCTTTTGGTGTTTTAGTCATGAAGTCTTTGCCCATGCCTATGTCCTGAATGGTATTGCCTAGATTTTCTTCTAGGGTTTTTATAATTTTAGGTCTAACATTGAAGTCTTTAATCCATCTTGAATTAATTTTTGTATAAGGTGTAAGGAAGGGATCCAGTTTCAGCTTTCTACATATGGCTAGCCAGTTTTCCCAGCATCAATTATTAAATAGGGAATCCTTTCCCAATTTCTTGTTTTTGTCAGGTTTGTCAAAGATCAGATGGTTGTAGATGTGTGGTGTTACTTCTGAGGCCTCTGTTCTGTTCCACTGGTCTATATATCTGTTTTGGTACCAGCACCGTGCTGTTTTCGTTACTGTAGTCTTGTAGTATAGTTTGAAGTCAGGTAGCGTGATTCCTCCAGCTTTGTTCTTTTGGCTTAGGATTGTCTTGGCTATGCAGGCTCTTTTTTGGTGCCATATGAACTTTAAAGTACTTCTTTACAATTCTGTTAAGAAAGTCATTGGTAGCTTGATGGGGATGGCATTGATTCTATAAATTACCTTGGGCAGAATGGCCATTTTCACGACATTGATTGTTCCTATCCATGAGCATGGAATGTTCTTCCATTTGTTTGTGTCCTCTTTTATTTCATTGAGGAGTGTTTTGTAGTTCTTTGAAGAGGTTCTTCACATCCCTTGTAAGTTGGATTCCTAGGTATTTTATTCTCTTTGTAGCAATAGCTGACAATTTCTAAAATAGCCACAGTTTATTTCTCAAAGACATTATTGATTAGCCAGGGTTGGACACTGAAAAATCCAGGCTGGTCATAGTCTTTGTGCTCATGCCTATAATTTCAGGAGTAATGACAATCAAGGTGTTCCTCCAAGATTTTTGACCTTGGATCAGAGAGAGAGTGATTATAAGAGACTTTGCAACTGACTGAGGTCATGTTCTTTAGGGAATAAGTCCTTCTGCAATAGAAGGAAGTAAAGCTTACACATGGCTACATACAGTGTGGAAAGATGGAGAGAATCTAAGTAGTATGCCTGGCTTCATTTATCCCAAGAGCCCTGCTGTACCTTCCTCTTCCTACTATTAGTCATTTATCCATTTACTTCCTCTTTGGCTTAAGTTAGTTTAGGTTGGTATATAGTCCGTTTTCATGTTGCTGATAAAGACTTACCCGAGTCTGGGCAATTTACAAAAGAAAGAGGTTTAATGGACTTACAGCTCCATTTGGCTGGTGAAGCCTCACAATCATGGCAGAAGGCAAGGAGGAGCAAGTCACGTCTTACATGGAAGGCAGCAGGCAAAAAGAGAGCTTGTGCAGGGAAACTCCTGTTTTTAAAACCATCAGATCTTGTGAGACTCATTTACTATCATGAGAACAGCACAGGAAAGACCTGCTCCCATAATTCAGTCACCTCCCACCAGGTTCCTCCCAAAACACAGGGGAATTGTGGCAGTTACAATTCAAGATGAGATTTGGGTGGGGACATAGCCAAACCATATCATTTGGTATTCTATTATAACCAAAAGAAATCTTGCCAGTATAGACATGTTAAAAAGACCAAAATATATAAAATCAACAAATGTGGAGCTGCTCGGTCTCCTTGCTGAATCTCACAGAAGCCCCCTTTAAGAAACATTGGGTTGAATGATATTTAAGACCTAGATGTAATTGAGGGATGCTAAAAGTGGTAAGTTTTGTCAGTACAAAACAAGAAAAATTATTAGAATCTTGAATAGCATTTTGTGAGTGGCTCTGTGCTCTGGACTCCTGGCCAGCACTTCCTTCAATGGTATCCCCACTTCCATACTAAGTAATCCTCTCCTTGACCCTCTGCACCCCTGAGCCCTGGTCACAGAGTATTGTGTTGTTAGTAAAAGATGTATTTGGCTTCAAATACACGTGCCTAGCACATAGAAGGAACTTAGCAAATATTTTTTTTGTGATTGCTCCCCAATTTAGCACTAAACTACTTAGCTGCAAGTTCTTTCCTCATTTATGGATGCATACTTAACACATGTCTACCAACAGCCATTTCAGAGTCTCTTAATTCTTCTGAACTCCATATTCTTACTCAGTGATAAATGATTCTCTACTCTGTTTTGAATGTTTACCCCTCTTGCCCTTCCCTTCATCTCAAAGGAATCTATGTCTTTATTTTTCTCTAAAACTAAATCCTATCTGGGAATGATGTTGCTTTATTTATTCCCTCTCTCTGGTAGCTTCAAACCCTTTCCCTGTGTAGACTTCCAACCTATATGTTTCTCCTTCACCTTGAAAGAAAATCTTAGCATGATCTTGGTGCCCTCTTGAGCTACCATCTTATTTCTTTTCCTTTACGGACACATTTATTGAATAAGAAGCTCAATAATATATTGATTATCTGTCTTGAAACCTTGAAACACCCTCTATCTATTTCCAAGGTTATTCATTTTACTTCCTTGCTTGATCTTTGCCTCAAATCCTGGCATTTCTTCTTTCTGTCCCCTAACTCTGAACTCTGAGCATTTCTGAAAATTCAGCCTGGTTTCGGCCTCTTTCTCTTGCTACAAATGTCTGTCTGCTTCTTGGATAACATCTATAAAAATAATGCCCAAATCCATACCTTCAGCCATGTTCTCTCACCTAATTTCCAGCTGTGCTGTCTTTAATTCCTGCTGAAGATCCCCACTTGGCTGTTCTATTTTCTCCCCTCATATGATCGCTTGCCAAGCTGCGCTCATCCTTTTCCTTCCATCTACACTGGGCTCAGCATGCTGTACCTTTCCTTCATCGGTAACACCAGCATTTCCCCAATTAGGCAGGCTTGAAACTCCATCAGCATTGACAATCCCTGTCTTTCATTACATATGGTATTCAGTCACTGTGACTTACGGAGATTTTTTCTTTGAAAACACTCTAGCCTGCCTGTGTTTTCCTTTTTCTTACTTACCTACCAATCCACAATTTATATTAGCTGTCCCATAGAAAGCTCATAGAAAAACGTGGCATCTTCCTTTTCCCATGTTTTTCCTCCTCAATGGACATGTAAGTTCTCTCTCTGAAAGGTATTTTTAGTGCTATGCTATTTTCAGAGCCAAGGTAACTGATCAACATGAAATCCTGGAATGAACAAGTCTTCTCAGGATCTCTCTACCAGATCAGACCATGTCCCATGAGCTCTTTATAACTTCTCACTTAGAATATTCTCCCCAAGGGGGGCATATTCTAAAATCAGAATTTTACAAAATCAAAATACCTTAAACACATTAAATAACAACCATCATTCTCAGGTAGAAATGCAGAGATGATTTCCATGCATCCACATTTCAGTACTCAGAAAAGGTGACTACTTATTTCTCTATATTACAAGGAGTTTAGGGGCTATGTTTACTATTTTACTTAAACCCTGTAGTATCTAATTCAGGATTTTGCATATAGTAAGAATTTTAAACATTTTGATGAATGAGTGGCTCAATAACACATTATTCGTTAAAAAAAAATCACCTACCAATATTTAACTTTATAGGACTCCAAAAGTCAACCTTTGAGGTAGGTAGGTTGTGTTATTTTTTCTATTTTCTACTGCAGAATTTGAGGTTAAGACATGTCGTGGATTGACCCCAGTCACAAAACTGTTTGGTGGCATGACCAGGTCCAGAACTGATCTGCTTTCTGCAACCCAGTGTCTAACCAGGTCAGCAGAACTGGTTTTGAAAATAATAATATGTAGAATCAAAATCTAGAAATTTGAATTTTCTCCCTTAGAATATTTGGTGGGTTCATAAATATTTACAACATTTTTTTTGTGTGTTTTAAAGTAAAGCCAGTCAATTATTTCTACATGAAATTCAATTGTTTATTTGTGAGAGAAAAACAACTCACCTAAATTTAGATATTTTATTTGCTGTTATTTTATGATATTACCATACAATTTCCAAATGTTAGATAATATTACAAAATAACAGCAAATAAAATATCTAAATTTAGGTAATTACATATTTAGATCTGGAAGGGAATGTTAGAGTTTGTCCGGAATGATCTCGTGATAGTACTCCCTTTTTTTGAGAGGGAGAGATGGAAAGGGCCTTAATGTACAAAACATGCCATTTCTTCAAGGGGACTTAAAAGGTGAGGCACTTGAAAGAAGAGAATTGAGCTGTACTAGGAAACTCTGCACTTCCTTGGCTGATAATCTTTCCACACGGACTCTTTGTTTCTCCTGTGACCTTTGTCTAGCATCCCACTACAGAAGAGTACCACTTGGGAATTAGCTGAGTTCAGATTTGTCTTAGGAAAATTTGCATTTGCCTCCCAGTCAATCCACCTCCTTTTGTTTTTTCTATCCTAGACATTCTTCAAAATTCCTGGTCCATGAATATCACTTTGTTTTTAAGGATGAGTTACTGTTCTTCATGTGGGCCAAGCTCACATCTACTCTAGGCCTTTGTGCTTGCCATATGCTCTACTGGGAATATTCTACCCCAGAGACTTTTGCAGATCTGGATCTTTGGATCATTTAGGTCTTTGCTCACACATTATCTCCTCTAAAAGGATTTCCCTGGCTGCTGCATATGAAATAGTCCCCCAACCCTCTTCTACCAGTCACTCTCAATCATAGTATTCTGGTTTAATTATTTTGTTGAATATATTACTATCCACAATTATCTCATTGACCTATTTGTTTGCTTGCTTATTGTATTTTTTTCTCTTCTCTCCTGGCTTGACTTTAATGTAAGTTCCATGAGATCAGCGACCTCATGTTCACCACATATTTTGTTCATCACTGTAGCACCTAGAGCATAGTAGGAAAGCCTTAGATATTTGTCAGATGAATGAAGGAATCATGTTTACAAAGCATTTTTTTTTCTGTCACTTCAAGGGATTTAGGGTATTGGGAGATAAATCTGTGTACTCAGTCTATCATATTGGTTCATTTTTTTTTTCCTGCTTAATATGTAGGATTTTGGTACCGTTGATAGTCACTTTGACATATCAATAATGATAACTGAAAAAAAACACTATTATTCCAAATAATTGGTATGTAGCATCTGAACCTACCTGGATACTTTTTCAACATCTAAAGGATTACGTTGTAGAAAAAGATGCTTGAAGCCCAGAACAAAATAAAAGATGAGCACTTCTGGAAAGTAAGCAAAGTCCCATTTGCATACTGTCTTCTCATCCCTTCCAAAAAATGCTTCTGCTTTTTAGTCATTGGATGTGGAACATAATGGTAGTAAGGGCTACTGTGGAGAGGATGTTATGAAAGTGTGCAAGTGTGAGAAGAAGTTTTTATCTTGTAAATGACTGTGTCGTAACACCTACTCTGAGCTGGGCTTAGGCTGCAGTCTTGCCAGCTTCTGTGATACTGGCAGACATTGTCATGCCCTTACCTTTTCCTAAGGCTTTATAAGCCTGACAGGTCTTTGTCTTTTTCTTGGTTACCCTGAGAGGCCAAAGCAGTTTTTTGGAGGGCAAGGGGAACAGGGGAGGCTCTTATAACATGCAATCTTCAGAACAACTCTGATCTGTTAGGTATTATTAAGACCAATTTTTACATTAAGGGAACAGACTCAGAGGTTTTGCAACTTGGCTAAGGTTTTGTTGCTAATAAGTGACACACTGGGATTCGAACCTCAATCTATCAGATACCAAAGTTTATATTTGCTGTATGTTGCAACATTCAGCAGCATCCCTATCTAGGGAGATGAGGAGTTCACTCTTTCTAATCTATTATTGATTAGCTTAAATTATTGGAAGGCAATTTCAGATACTGAACCAAAATCTGCTTTTTATTTTTATATAAAATTGCCCTGTGGAAGTTGTGGCTAGAATGTCCACCTTTTATTTTTCCTGAATCACTTGCAGATACTTGAGTAAAACTCTTGAATATGATAGTTAAGGATGAATTCATAAAAAGGCAAACCTGCAGAAGAATCATAGCATTTGGATTGGTCAAAATGAGAGAAACACATTATAGGCAATCAAAAGTGATAATAGAAAGATTTGTTGAATGCTTATTATGTGTCCAGTATTGTGCTACTCACTTTCTACACATTATTTCAAGTAATTCTGATGATGATTGTGCAGTAGGTGGATGACGTTCTCATTTTGTAGATATAAAAACAGACTCAAGAGATGTGAGTTAATCCAGTTTACCCAGGTACTAAGTGATGGAGATTTGAAACCAGACTTACGTGATCCTAAAGAATATGTTTTCTGCACTAGTCTAAGCTTGTGTTTTGGCTACATAAATTAAGTTACAAAAGCAGTGCAATCTGTTTATCAGTTTGAATGTAGTACAGGACAAGTCTGAAAAAGACCTTATTGTTTTTCAGTTACCATCTTAAACATGTTCTGCAGAATTACTCTATTTTTGTCCTCTATTAACATTTTAAGAAGATTCCAATTCTTTTTGGAACTTTTTAGTTGTAATGAAGCCCAGCCCATGTAAGTCTAAAATTCCAATCTCCTTTCTTTTCCTCTCCCTCTCAGACCCATCAAATATAGCCAGTGACTTGTAGCAAAGAGCATGGCCTTCTTATTTACTCTATTTCTCCCATCTGTTTTTCACAGGCCTTTGAGGTAAGGAGCAGGGAAATGGTGAAAGTCAAGTGACTCTTAACTTATGCTGTTGTCATCCTCTCTGGACAATTGCTACGTTTCTAGGTAACTCTGATCAGCTACTGATGCTATCTGTAAGGCTGGCATCTATCATTGGGCTAAATTTTGGGAAATGAAGGAGACAAGGAGGCAACGTTAAGGTTTGGGTGCCAGGGAAGATGATATTGATGTACATGAACATGCTGGAAGAAAGTGAGCTGGTTCAGGATAAGCATAATCCAACTGAGCATCATAGAAGCTCCTACATGGTGACTAAAATGGAAATACTGTTAGCTTTTGCTTTATGGAACTGATGCGCTCCAGCTGTTCATCCTAAAATGAATCCAATTTTCCTTGTTAAATGGTTTTATGAAATCAAGTATATATCCCCACAAGGAAAAAAGAAAATCCTCAATAGACTCAATTAAAAACTTTTGGTGAAGATGTAGTTGAAATGGTGGCCAGTTTCATAGGCCCTATGGGATTTGTTGTCCCACTTAGTGGTTCACTTTCCTCTGCTGTGATTTTTTAACTCTTTGGTCTCCCCTAGGCTGTCGGGCCCACTCCTACTCCCTTTGGGATACAATGTTAGTGCAATGTCTATTATTGGAGAAATGACTGCATAGTTGCTAATACACTGGAAATTTTCTGGCTGGCTATAGAAGATTTCACATTTGCATTTAGGTTTCACACATTTACTCCATTGCCATATCTCACCTTTGGAACATTTCTAAAAATAAGACAACCTACAGAGCATCCATGAGGGATAACAGTGACCTGTATCTCTTCATCTTTAAATGAATAAAAGTCCTCCAAAAAACTATCTATAGATATGGCATGTTATATTTCATCAGACTCTTAGTTGTTCTAGAGATTTGACATTATTTGTGTCTATATAATTCCTGTTGGCCTGTTTATTATCAAATATCTCTCTTTTGAAGTAGTTATTTAAACATCTAGTAGGGCAAATTGTGAGTTACATCCCTAACTCTGCCCCTTGAGCAGTCTGATTCTGGACACCATGGGAATATGCTGAGGTTTGGGAGAGGATCATGCATGGAAGACACTAAGAGATCGAATAACCTAGGAACATTTTGGGAAAGAGAAGAGGCATAAGGAGGTAGCGAAGGGCTCCTGGCAAAGATGAAATTGCTTTAGAAATATTTCTGCACTGGTTTCTATGTGGGAAACCTATAATACCAATCTTGTTGAAAAGACTGGGTAGAATCACCTCCTGAACTCTCAATTTATAGTACCAACACTTTCTCTAACTTTGTTACAGCTGAAGGAAGGAGTCATGTTGATACAAAACACTATTACAGCTCTTCTTGAAAAGAAGAAAAGGATTTTCACAAATGCTTTCCTTCTCATTTATTGTCACTACCATTTTTACCCCCAGACTACTTTCATTCTCAGCCTACGTAGGAAATCAGAAGATAATTTAAAATTAAATGATGATGGCTCAGAGCTTAAAGCACTTAAAAAAGAGAAGAAAGAAAAGCATCACATCTTGACTGTGCTGGGAGTGATGGTGGAAAGCTTGCCAAGGAGGCCCAGAAGAGTGATTGGAAAGTGAGCTTTGGGCATTTTGTGAAATCATAGAGCTCCCGAAGATATTATCCTTTCTTATGCCATTGAGTAATGTTTGAGTTCATGGAACCTATGTTAATGAGTTGAAAACAATGCAAAGAAGATACAGATAGAATTAGTGAGTTAGGAAAATCAGGCCAAATCCTTGATTTACCAGTTACTATCTTCTAATACAATCCCACTAAGCATTTATTTCTGTACCTATAACAATATCTTCATAGAATATCTATGAGAAATCAGTCAAATTATATACATGCGCATTTATATACACACATATACATATATGTTATATATAGCATATATATGTTATATACATATGCTTATGTACATAAAACACTCACACCATACACATACAATTATTAGTCAGCTCAAAGGTTGACATATAAAAAATGCCTTATAAGTAATAATAGTTTTAACTATTTTTATTATAGGTTATAAAGCTATTTATTCAGTAGGTTTAGCTTTAGATCAACTTGTTCATCATGTGTAATGACGTGCAGATCACTAAAATGGGCCATTCCACTTATCATCATCCATTTATTTTCAAAGTTCTCTGACTATTAGAAATAAAAAGTGCACAGGCGTCAGAGTCTGACACATCAGAATTTAAATTCGTGCTTTGCCATCTATGAACCATAGAACCTGTGGTAAGTACCTCTCTGAATCCCAAAGTCCACATCTAGATAATGGTATTTTTTTTTATTTCTTAGAGTAGCTGGGAAACTTAATGAGGTGAAAAGTATGTAACAGTGACAAGCATATTGCTTGGCATTATAATGTATAATAACCAGGGGTTGGCAAACATGTTCTGTCAAGGACTAGATATTAAATATTTTGAGCTTTGCAGACCTAACTGGCCAGGTTGGCTATCATAGCATGAAAGCAGATAGAGACGATATGTAAACACATGAGCATGGCTATATTCTAATAAAATTTTAGTTTTTAAAAAGTGGGCCAATTTTGGACCATGTTCCATAGTTTTAATATCCCAGCACTTAATCAATATTAGTTTCTTCCCCACTTCCATAATTTGTCTTGTCTGAGATTTAGGATTTTTTTTATATGTATAATGGAGAAAATAGTATCTGTCAAAGTTTATTTACTGAGCATCTATTGTGTGTCAAGAACTGAGTCAAATGCAATGAACAACAAAGTTAATAAGATTTATTTCTACGCTTGATGGGCTTAAAGGATAACAGAAGGTGGTTACTTAAGGTTGGTCATTTTAGCCATAGAATGGCTTAATAATACTTATTTTGTGAAGTTATTATGAGAATGAAATGAATAAAATAAAATATATCTTAGTGTAGAAGTGGTTCCAGCCATAATAGGGATATGATTGTTGGACCTTACATTTTGCTGTGAAGAATTGTATAACTGGATAACATGTATGAAAAAACTATTTTCAGATTTTAGACAATAGATAGCACAGGGCTGTAATGCTTGAGATAAGGAAACACCACATTTAATTCTTACTTTTTGCCTAGGACCATTATTCATAACAAAAACCAACTCAAAATGGACTAAGGACTTAAACATAAGGCTGGAAATGGTAAAACTCCTCGAAGAAAACATAGGGAAAGCGTGTCTTGACATTGGTCTGGGCAACAGATTTTTTTGCATATGATGACAAAAGCACAGGTAACAAAATAGATAAATGAGATTGCATCAAGCTAAATGGTTTCTACACAGGAAAGGAAACAGTCAACAGAGTGAAAAGGCAACCTAAAGAATGAGAGAAAATATTAATATTTGCAAACCATAAATCAGATAAGGAGTTAACATACAAAATATATAAGAAACTCAGCAAACAAACAAACAAACGAACAAAAAACAAAAAAACAAATAACCTGATTTAAAAGTGGGCAAAGGACCTGAAAAGCCACTTCTCCAAAGAAGACATATTTATGGCCACCAACTATAATAAAAGGTGCTCAACATCACTAATTGTGTTAGTCTGTTTTCACACTGCTGATAAAGACATACCAGCGACTGGGAAGAAAAAGAGGTTTAATGGGCCTCACAGTTCCACATGACTGGGGAAGCCTCAGAATCATGGTGGGAGGTGAAAAGCACTTCTTACAGGGTGACAGCAAGAGAAAATGAGGGAGAAGCAAAAGCGGAAACCCTGATAAACCCATCAGATCTCTTGAGACTTATTCACTGTCATGAGAATAGCATGGGAAAGAATGACCCCCATGATTCAATTATCTCTCACTGGGTCCTTCCCACATCGTGGGGGGGATTCTGGGAGATACAATTTAAGTTGAGATTTAGGTGGGGACACAGCCAAATGGTATCATTCTGTGCCTGGGCCCTCCAAATCTTATGTCCTCACATTTCAAAAGTATTTATGCCTTCCCAAGAGTTCCCCAAAGTCTTAACTTATTTCAGCAATAACCCCAAAGTCCACAGTCCAAAGTCTCATCTGAGACAAGTCAAGTCCCTTCTGCCCATGAGCCTGTAAAATCAAAAGCAAGGTAGTTACTTCCTAGATACAATGGGGGTACAGGTATTGGGTAAATATAGCCTTTCCAAATGGGAGAAATTGTCCAAAACAAAGGGGTTATAGGGCCCATTCAAGTCCAAAATCCAGCGGGGCAGTCAAATTTTAAAGCTCCAAAATGATCTCCTTTGACTCCAGGTCTCACATCCAGGTCACTTTGATGCAAGAGTTAGGTTTCCGTGGTCTTGGGCAACTCTGCCTCTGTGGCTTTTCAGGGTACAGCCTCCCTCCTGCCTGCTTTCATGGCTGGTGTTGAGTGTCTGCAGCTTTTCCAGGCATATGGGGCAAGCTGTCATTGGATCTACCATCCTGGAGTCTGGAGGATGGTGGCCTTCTTCTCACAGCTCCACTAGGCAGTGCCCCAGTAGAGACTCTGTGTGGGAGCTCTGACCCCACATTTCCCTTCTGCACTGCCCTAGCAGAGGTTCTACATGGAGGCCCTGCCTCTGCAACAAACTTCTGCCTGGGCATCCAGGTATTTCCATACATCTTCTGAAATCTAGGCAGAGATTCCTAAACCTCACTTCTTGACTTCTGTGCACCCGCAGGCTCAACACCACGTGGAAACTGCCAAGACTTGGGGCTTCCACTCTCTGACTTCAGTACCCAAGTCATCTCTGAAGCCACAGCCCAGGCTATATATTGCCCGCTTTTGGCCACAGCTGGAGCAGCTGGGACTCAGGGCATCAAGTAGCTAAGCTGCACACAGCATGGGGACCCTGGACCTGGCCCACAAAACCACTTTTTCCTCCTGGGTCTCCAGGTCTGTGATGAAAGGGGCTGCCTTGAACACCTCTAACATGTCCATGGTCTTGGGGATTAACATTAAGCTTCTTGCTACTTATGCGAATTTCTGCGACTGGCTTGAATTTCTTCCCAGAAAATGGATTTTCTTTTCTATCACATAGTCAGGCTGCAAATTTTCCAAACTTTAATGCTCTGCTTCCCTTATAAAACTGAATGCCTTTAACAGCACCTATGTCACCTCTTGAATGCTTTGCTGCTTAGAAATTTCTTCTGCCAGATACCCCAAATCATCTCTCTCAAGTTCAAAGTTCCACAAATCTCTAGGGCAGGGGCAAAAAGCCACCAGTCTCTTTACTAAAACATAACAAGAGTCACTATGCTCCAGTTCCCAACAAGTTCTTTATCTCCATCTGAGACCACCTCAGCCTGGACTTTATTGTCCATGTCGGTATCGGCATTTTGGGCAAAGCCATTCAACAAGTTATCTCTAGGATGTTTCAAACTTTCCCACATTTTTCTGTCTTCTTCTGAGCCCTTCAAACTATTCCAACCTCTGCCTGTTACCCAGTTCCAAAGTTGCTTCCACATTTTCAGGTATCTTTTCAGCAACGCCCCACTCTCAGTAACAATTTACTGTATTAATTTGTTTTCACACTGCTGATAAAGACATACCAGAGAGTGGGAAGGAAAAAAGGCTTAATTGGACTTACAGTTCCACATGGCTGGGGAGGCCTCAGAATCATGGTGGGAGGTGAAATGAGGAAGAAGCAAAAGTAGAAACCCCTGATAAACCCATCAGATCTCGTGAGACATATTCACTATCACGAGAATAGCATAGGAAAGACCGGCTCCCATGATTCAATTACCTCCCCCTGGGTCCCTCCCACATGTTGGAATTCTGAGAAATACAATTTAAGTTGAGATTTGGGTGGGAATACAGCCAAACCACATCACTAATCAACAGGGAAATGTAAAACAAAACTACAATAAGGCATCGCCTCACACCTGTTAGGATGTTATTATCAAAAGATAAAAGATAAGTCTTGGTGAGGATATAGAGAAAAGGAAATTCTTAAATACTGTTGGTGGAAATAGAAATTTGTACAACCACTATGGAAAACAGTATGGAGGTTCCTAAAAGTAATAAAAATAAAAACTACCACACGATCCAGCAATTTCACTTCTGGGTATGTATCCAAAGGAAATAACTATCTCAAAGAGATATCTGCACTCCTATGTTCATTGTAGCATGCAGCATTATTCATTATACCCAAGATATGGAAAAACCTGTGTCCATTATGAATGCACAGATAAAAATAAGATGTATATACATATATGTGAGATATACATATTAGGAAAAAAAGAAACCCTGTTACTTGCAACATCAATGAACACGGAAGACATTATGCTAAGTAAGATCAATCAGACACAGAAAGAAAAAAGCTAATGATAGCACTTATATGTGGAATCAAAATGGTCAAACTCCTAGAAGCAGAGAGTGGAATGGTGGTTTCCAGAAGCTACAGGGAGGGGGAAATGGGGAGATATGGGCTAAAAGGTATAAAGTTTTGGTTATGCAAGATGAATGAGTTTTGGATATCTAATATAAAGCATCGTGTCCATAGTTAACATTATTTATTGTATTGCATATTTGAAATTTGCTAAGAAGGTAGATCTTACATGTTCTCACCACACACATGTGCACAAAGAAAAAATGATAATTATGTGTGGTGATAGATATATTAATTATCTTGTTTTTAGTAATCATTTCACAATGTTCATGTGTATCAACACATCAAATTGTACACCTTAAATATAAACAGTTTTATTTATATTATACCTTAATAAATCTGAAAAACAAAAGACTATGTATATATGATGGGGCCATTAAAAAGTGTTGTATATTTAAAATTATCGAAATATCTCAGTATGTATTCTCTGTCCATAAAATAACTGGATTAGAAATTAATGTCACAATATCTGCACAATTCTCTTGAACTCCTGGCCTCAAGCCATCCTCCTGCCTGAGCCTCCAGAGTAGCTGGGGCTTCAGGCACATGCCAGTGTGCCTGGCTCAATTCTCAAATATTTTGGAATTAAGCAAGACAATTTTAAGTAATCTATGTATCAAATAAAAAAAAGACAAGGATTATCACAAAATACATTACTAAATGATAATAAAAACAAAGTATCAAAGTTTGTGAGATACAGATGCAACATTGTTCAGATGGAAATTTAAAATATTAAATTATTATATTACAAAAAGAAGAATCATATTAAATTAACCATCTAGGTTTGCACTTTAGGAAGATAGAAAAAGAAGAGCAATCCAGGTATGTTTGGGGGCACCTGTAATCCCAGTTTCTCGGGAGGCAGATCACTTGAGCCCAGGAGTTTGAGTTCAGCCTGGGGAACATAGCGAGGCTCCATCTTAATAAAACAAAACACTGGAAAAGAAGAAGAATAAAACAGTAAATTATACCCAAAGTAAATGGAAGGAAATAATAAATAATGAAAGTCAATGAAACAGAAAATGAGCAAACATTAAACAAAATCAATGAACCAAAAAATCAATTATCTGAGAAGATCAATAAAATTGAGAAGTGACTTTTCATAACTGGGATTTTGAAAGATAATTGAGACTTAACAAATATGACTGGATCATGTATTTCCTTTATATTCCAAGAAAGTTACATATCTAATACTACTACTTTAGATCTATAGGATTTTTTTTTTTTTTTCATTTTACATGGTAGATACTTTAGGGCATTCAGGCTTAATTCTTTCATGGAACCTCTGTTGAGAAGAGTTGCCCTAGCTATATAGATAACCATTTAAAAAGAAAATAAAAATACAAATTACCAATATAAGAAATGTTGGAATCACTCTGTAGTGCTATAGGCATGAAAAATTAATAAGAAAATACTATGAGTAACTTTATGTTCCCAAATTTAAAAACTTAATTTATAACTTAAATAAATTTAATTTGTAATTTAAAATATATCCATAATTGGCTGGGCGCGGTGGCTTACGCCTGTAATTCCAGCACTTTAGGAGGCCAAGGCAGGCGGATCACAAGTTCAAGAGATCAAGACCACCCTGGCCATGGCCAACATGGTGAAACCCTGTCTCTACTAAAAATACAAAAATTAGCTGGGTGTGGTGGCACGTGCCTGTAGTTCCAGCTACTCAGGAGGCTGAGGCAGGAGAATCGCTTGAACCTGGGAGGCGGAGGTTGCAGTGAGCTGAGATGGTGCCACTGCACTCCAGCCTGGCGACAGAGAGAGACTCCATCTCAAATATATATACCCTCATAATTTCAGAGCTAGGTTATTTATCTGGAAAATGTTATTTTACATTAAGAAAGAAATATTTCTAGTTTTACATAAACTTGTTCAGAAAAAGGAGTTAGAAATGCTGCTAAACTTTATAAAGCTAACGTAACCTTGATGTCATACCCTAATATCATTCATAAACATAGATGCAGAAATCTTGACAAAATATTAGGAATTGAATTTAGAAAAATATAATTGGATAGTACATCATGACAAAGTGGGATTTATTTTACAAATGAATGCAATATTATTTCATTGTTTGAAAATCAAAGTAGTATACCACAGAAAAAGATAAAATTCAATAGTCATTTGTAAAAAAAACTCTCAGCAAAGTAGAAATAGTAGGGAGCTTCCTTAATCTGATAAAATGTACAGCTGAAATATTTAATGTTGAAGTACTGATTGTTTTCCCTATGATATTGAGAACATGGCAAGGAAGCCTGCTCCTACTGTTTCTATTCAATACTGTGCTGAAGGTCATGGCTAGCATAAGGCCAATCAACCACACAGTCAGAAAAATGGAAATATGAATGTGTACGTAGAAATTCTATGGGATCTACACAAAATAACCCTAGAACCAACACATTAAATTAGCAAGACCACCGAATACAGCGTCCATACACAAATATCAATTGCATTACTATGTAACAGAAGCACATAATTTGCTAATCATATTGAAAAAAACAGTAAAAACATTAAATAATTAGAAATAAAATAAGATGTGCGAAAACTCACAGAAAATTTAAAAATCTTGCTGGATAAAATTAAAGATCTTCATAAGTGAAGAAATATACAACATTCAAGATTAATTATGTTAAAATGTCAGTTTTCCCCAAATATGTCTCCAGATTTTCAATGTAATCTCAAAATTCCAAGAGGCTGTTTCTCCTTGACAATCAGATTCTGAAATTATTTGTTAATGCAGAGGACCAGGAATAGTCAAAATAATCTTGAAGAGAAAAGACAAGACAGAGAATATACATTACCTGGTTTCAAAATATATTGTGAAGTTACACTAATCAAGATTGTTTGATATTGACCTAATGCTAGATCTATTATGATCAATGGAACAGAATAGAGTGCCCAGAAATAGATCAATACTTATATATAGGGATATAGTTTGACTCTGTGTCTCCACCCAAATCTCATGTTTAATTCTAATCCCCAATGTTTGGGGAGGGACCCGTTGGGAGGTCATTGGATCATGCGACTGGATTTCCCCTTTGCTGTTCTTGTGATAGTGAGTTCTCATGAGATCTGGTTGTTTGAAAGTGTGTAGCACTTCCCCTTTGCGCTCTCTCTCCTGCTGACCAGTGATGATGTGCTTGCTTCTCCTTTGCCTTCCGCCATGATTGTAAGTTTCCTAAGGCCTCCCCAGCCATGCCTCCTGTACAGCCTATGGAAATTGAGTCAATTAAACTTCTTTTCTTTATAAATGACCCAGTCTCAGGTAGTTCCTTACAGCAATGTGAGAATGGACTAATACGTATAGTCAAGTGATATTTTACAAAAAGGCCAATGCTATTCAATGGGAGAAAATAAATTCTTTTTGAGAAATGAAGCTGGAACCCTGGTATTCACAGTGAGAAAAACAAAACAAAACAAATCAAAACAACTCCGTCTATGTATTTATCACTCCTCATTTAAAAATCATTTCAAGATGGGTCATGAATCTGATACAAAAGCTAAAAGTGTTTAGTTTCTAGAATAATCTGGTAAGAGAATATCTTCATAATCCTGAGACTGGTAAAGGGTTCTTGGAGAACAATGACCTTAAAAGAAAAAACTCAATAATTTGTTATTCAAAATTAAAACCTTCAGCTCACTGAAAATGTCTGCTGAGAAAATGGATAGGCAAACATAAGAGAAAATATTCATAATACATACATATATAAGAAAGGACTTGTATGCAAAGTATATAAGGAATACCTTCAATTCAATAATAAAACATCTCAATAATAAATAGGCAAATCAGACACTTCAAAAGGAAGATATAGAAATAACCAATAAGCACTTGAAATGTTGCACAATATTATTAGTCATTAGAGAAATACAAATTAATATAAAAATAAGATATCCACTTCTAGAATGGCTTAAATTTATAAAGCCTAACAGCACTAAATGTTGGCCAGGATGTAAAGCAACTAGAATTTTTATATATAGCTGGTGGGAGTACAAAATGGTACAACCAATTTGAAAACTGCTAGTTTCTTATAAGTTACAGCATATGACTGCCTTAAAACCAAATAATTTCATTCTTACATAATTACCCAAGATAAAGGAAAACATATCCCCAAAAAGAGATTTTTATACAAATATTCATAGCTGCTCTATTAATAATAGCCCCAAATGGAAACAATCCAAATGACCATCATTAATAGAATGAATACATTGCATTTTTTTCTCTGGGCAGAGTTTCGGATATCTTCAAAGGGAGCTTTGTCATTGTGAGAGTGAGTACTGAGAATGGTCTTGAGAGGAGATTACTTATCATGTTTCAGTACTCCTTGCTCTTCTTTCTTATGAAGTATTTTTAGTTCAGGGATTTGTGGGTCACTGATGGGATGGGTGCCTGAACATTTATCCTTCTGTTTGGTTGTATTCCAGCTGGGGGAATTTGGACTGAGGTCTGCTATTTTGAGTGCTCAAGGATGATAATGAGAAAGGAGAAGAAAGCCATCACATAGTACCATATGTCAGGACCTTTAAGAAATTGTCATCACATTTATTTATTTTCTATAATGTAGTTATTTAGAAAATTTTCTAGTTGGTGAATTATTTTAGGGTAGATTGTCTCACTCATCTTTTTTTCTTTTCTCCCTGAACTTTATCATGAAATAAAGTTGGTGTTCAGTGAATAGATGCTGAAAAAAGTAAAATTTGCCTCTAGAGATGTCATCACTACTTCCTGTGAGATACAAAGTTTTGTTATTAAAGAGAACAATAACAAAAATAAACAACAGTAACAAAGTGGATTTTAAAAGAAACTTTCCTCTGAAGGAAAAAAAGGAAAAAAGACAGGCTTAGTATAAAAATGGAAAGACCCTTGACTAAAACTGACATTTAAAGACCAGATTGGAGGGATAAGAGAGCAAAAGAGGAAAATCAGATACTCAAGCTTTCTGAACTCAGAAAGGAAAAAAGCAGAGGAGACAGATCAAAGAATCAAAACTCCATTAAGGGGAACAAATGGAAAGTAAAGGGATGAGGGTGTCCCTGCAAGATACAGAAGCATTTTGATTTAGCTGTAGAAACAGAGGAAGGTCACACAAAAACAGAGGGGAGGCTACATGAAAACTACCCACTGTTACTCAGGAGAGAAGCTAGGATTGACATTCAGTTTTTTCTCATTCTCCACTCAGAGAACTGCTCTCTAGATTATTCACCTCTTGATATTTACCCATAAACTTGATAACCAGATTAGAAAAATGCCTGCTCATGAAGGATTCATGCTATGACCACTCAGCCACCTTGCGTTTTCTAGCTACTGTCATGTCCCTTTGTACTCCTTAAACCTGACCTTGAACAGAAGAAGTACTCTTCTGTTCTGTGTGTTTCATTCAAAAGACAGCATAAATTCTGGTATCCTCTACTTCTAACTAAAGGGATTAGTTGGAGCTGTGTTCTTTGAGTGTACAAGAATGAATATGGGTAAAGAAAGTAAGATAATTAATGATAAAGGAACAGAGGGTATGGTTATCTTCTTCAAATATTATTTGGCAGTAATATTAAAGTCCTCAAAGTCAATACTGTGGCCTGAGAAGCAGTTTTCTTATATTCCAGGGTTGCCTTCTACAAAATCAAAGTAGATTAGTATTTATTTTTAAATATAAGTATTAAAAAATAATATTTGAGAATGAAGGACAGTCCATTGACAGAAATGCTTTCAGTATGAAGTTGTCATGGGTTGTGTATGAAACATTCAAATACCTCAGCAAAAGCAAAAGTCAGCTGTCTCTGGAAAAGTCATTGAGAGTTTGTCTTCTTAGTAAATAAAATTTTGTGTAAAGGAGATATGGGAAAAAATAGAAGCAGTGGTTTTATGCTTTGGGAGTTTAGATGGTTATTCGTTACCTATCTGCTGCTGCAACAAATTACCATAAATATAATAGTTTAAGACACCACAAATTTATTCTCATACAGTTCTAAAGGTCAGAAGTCCAACATGGGTCTCACGGGGCTAAAGCTACGGTGTCGGCTGGGCTGTATTCCTTTCCAGAAGCATTAGGGGAGAACCCATTCTTTTGCCTTTTCTAGCACGTAGAGGCTGCCCACACTCTTTGGCTCATGGTATCCTTCCTCCATCTTCAAAGCTAGCAGTGGTTTATCTAGTCCTTCTTACATCTCCTCCCTCTGACTTCCTCTCTGTCTCCTTCTTCTACTTTTGAGGACCCTTGTGATTATAATGGGGCTACCTAGATAATCTCCCTATTTTAAGACCAGCTGATTAGCAACCTTAATTCCATCTGAAACCTTAATTCTCCTTACCGTGTAACATAATGTACTCACAAATCAAGGGATTAGTTTGAGGACCTCTTTCAGGGACTGAAACCACAGCTGGCTTTTGGTTTCTGCCTCCAGTGCAGCATGATGAATTATATGATGGTAGTCCCTGCTAAACTTGGGCAGTCCCAGCTACATTTGCTTAAAAAATAGAGGCACTCCAACCCATATGCACAATTGTTCCTGGCACATTATGGAAAACATTGGAGTCTAACAAAAATATAGAAAATGTTTGGGAGTTGCCTTTTAGTGTTTTACACATCAAAATTAAATTATGAAAACTTGATTATCCCAACAAAAGACTTCTAATAAATTATTTTATAATTATCTGCATCATTAGTTCAAGTCAGGGCCGATGTTTTAGTTCATTTTGTGTTGCTGTAACAGAATACCTGAGGCTGGGTTATTTATAAAGAAATGAGGTTTATTTAGCTCGTGGTTCTATAGGCTAGGAAGTTCAAGAAGTGTGGTGCTGGTATCTGCTTAGTTTCCAGTGAGGGCCTCATGCTGTTTCCACTCATGGCTGAACGCGGAAGGAAAGCAGGAATATGCAAAATGATCACATGGAAATGGAGGAAGCAAGAGAGAGAAACCCAGGAATTCAGACTCTTTTTAACAACCCACTCCGGTAAGAACTAATTTATTCACTCACAGGAGGGCATTAACCTATTCATGAGTGTTCCGCTCCCAGGGGACCCAAACACCCTGCTAGGTCCCACCTCCCAAAACCTCCACATAGGGGATCAAATTTCAGCATGCCTTTTTGGCAGGGATAAACCATATCCAAACCATAGCAGCCAGGTCAGCTTTTGTTAAATACTCCCTGTCACACTTCAATGACATTTTAGTTGTCACTGAATGTCACACACTTTGCTGCATTTTAACCGCATTCTTTATTTCTGTAGGTAGATGAATGGAACAGAGAGAGTTTTAAAAAACATGATGTCTCGGCTGGGTGCGGTGACTCACGCCTGTAATCCCAGCACTTTGGGAGGTCGAGGCGGGTGGATCACGAGGTCAGGAGATCGAGACCATCCTGGCTAACATGGTGAAACCCCGTCTCTACTAAAAATACAAAAAATTAGCCAGGTGGGATGGCGGGCGCCTGTAGTCCCAGCTACTCGGGAGGCTGAGGCAGGAGAATGGCGTGAACCCGGGAGGCGGAGCTTGCAGTGAGCCAAGATGGCGCCACTGCACTCCAGCCTGTGCGGCAGAGCGATACTCTGTCTCAGAAAAAGAAAAAAAAATGCTGTCTTGATCCAGTTCTGAGGCCCTAGCTAGATGTGGATCAATTTCCCGTATTCAGTTGCTGATTAAGTCTACACTCCAATCACTTCTCTTATCAGGCTTTTTCATTCTGGGACCACTATTACCCAGGGGTAGACAACTAGCCCTCATGCCTTGGAGTCCACAGAATTATTCAAATTAGCTAATCTGCAGCGAGTCCAGGACACCTAGCTCGCCCAATCCCATTTGCCATACACAGGCTGCTTCCTCCAGCTCCAGCTTGCTGGATGCAACCCTCTGTGTGACCCTGGCTGGCAGCCCTTTTTCACTTGGAGCTGGAGTTCTGCCTTTTATCTGTCTGAGTATTTTATCTTTTCCACCACCAAAAGATCTTTATATCTGTTAAACAGTGAGTCCTTTCAAATATCCACCTATTCTTCCATGCCGCAAATATTTATTGTGTATTTTCTGTGCCAGGCCACAGAGATGATTATTGTGGTCCCTGTATCTGAAAGCTATTCAAGATGCAGATTTCTTTCCTACCTGGGCTCTAGCTGTTTCCTCTCTCACTCCAGTTTTGTATCATATGCTGCTGAAATGAATAGCTCTGCATTACTTTTGCACAAGCCAACGTATGTAGCTGGAAGTCTGTGAATATCGATCATAGGAAGGAGACATTCCATTTGAGTTTATATGGATTTAATATGCCACAATACTGATTGGATACATTGTACTTTTAAAAACAGTGTTGACCCTTAATGATACCAACTAGTTACCAACAGTTTTCTTGGAGATGGCTTTGATACGTAAGCTACTAAGGCAAAGAAAAAAACAACTAACCTATTGTAGTTAACATTGTGGACTAGCTGTGTAATAAAAAAAATTCAAGCCACGTTTTAACAAATGCTGCCATCTGTAAAAAGAATATTTTTCTATCAGAGGCAGCAGGTATAGCATTCGTTTGAATGACCAGGTTCTTCTCTTGCTTTTATAGGCAGCCACAACCCATCTTAGGATGGGGAGAGACACGTTGCAAGCTCATTTGAAACACATCTCTGGCAGACAGGGAACTGTATGATTTGCACTAGAAGTTCTCTGTTGTTAGAAGGGGATAAAACCGCTTTGACTTCAGGAGTACTGGAGGTGTTAGGAGCTGCCTGGCATTTTGACTGTGTTTTTGGAGACGAATATGTATGTGTGACTGCCTAGGGAAAAACCACACACAACAGAACCTGAAACGAATAACATTGCGCGATATATTGCCCCTTACCATCAGTCAGATCATATGCAATGTAAACAAAGTGAAGTAATTTGCTACTTTCCTGGGTTCCATTATGTATATGTGTTTATTTAATCAGAACTAAATGATATTACATGAAGTTCCCCTTGCCCTCCTGAGGAATCCAGATTCAACACTTTCAGCACTGTTCAGTGCTGGAGAGCGAAGAAAGTGTAACCATAGTGATGGAATGGAAATGATTTTCTTTGTTCAGAGGCTTCAATATCCAACAGACATTACAGTTTTCAAGGTCAAAAATATATTAGGATGAGATAAAAATTAAAGAAAAATGTGCTGGCTTAGCTACAAAAGCTAATTTAGTTTATGCATTATAAATTATGTTAAAATGACTAAAATGAGATTTCTCAGCAAGAACTAAATGTGTGGTTTCACAAAACTAATTTCCAAAGATGAACATGATTACAGAATTTAGCTTTAAAAGCCTTTCAGGCCATCAGAGAAAACAGCAAAGCTATCAATTATCAGACTTTAGTGGTGCCTCTGTCAGAAATATAATGGTATTTTTAGCATTCTGCTCAGCGTTTACTAAATTAAGAATGTCTACAAACAAATCAATTAATTGGGACATTATTTAATTAAGTAAAACATGTGATCTGCCAAAGAACCTTAAGCAGACGATTATAACAAACATCCCAGTAGCCTTCCTTTTCTATTGAGGGAAATAGCATACCATGCAATAAAACGAAGATGGAAGCTATGGAAAATGAAATGTTGATCAAACAAACACAACCTCATGCTTTTCTGATTCATGCTACATATTTATGTAATTTTAAAAAGTGCTTGTTTTGAAAATCTGTGATTTCCTGGAAGAAGGTCAATGTTACCTGTCAATCATTTCATCCTGTTAGGTGGGTATGTGGCATTTGTTTTATTATAACAATGCATATATAAACATAAACAATCTGTATTCTCATGTGTGGTACATTTAAGCCTCTGGACAGTAGGAAGTTACTGGGTTCTTGATATATATATTTTTCATATTACTGGAAGGCTAAACAGTTCAGGTTTAGTGAAGATTTATTTTGGACCCATCATAAGCCAGGCACTTTCAAACAAACCATTTCATTCAACTTTTTTTTTTTTTTTTTTTAGACGGAGTCTCACTCTGTCGCCCAGGCTGGAGTGCAGTGGCCAGATCTCAGCTCATTGCAAGCTCCGCCTCCCGGGTTTACGCCATTCTCCTGCCTCAGCCTCCCGAGTAGCTGGGATTACAGGCGCCCGCCAACTCACCCGGCTAGTTTTTTGTATTTTTTAGTAGAGACGGGGTTTCACCGGGTTAGCCAGGATGGTCTCGATCTCCCGACCTCGTGATCCGCCCGTCTCGGCCTCCCAAAGTGCTGGGATTACAGGCTTGAGCCACCACGCCCAGCCTCATTCAACTTTTAACAGTCCTGTGAGATAAGTATCATGGCCCCAGTTTTGTAAATAGGGGACTGAGATTCAAGGAAGCTTAGCACGCTCCCTGTATTCACATATCTGGTAAATTGCAGAGCTAGGATTTAAATGCACGACTATGACATATCCAGAACACTTTCCATTATTACATAAAAGCATCATTTTCTCCAGGAAAGCCACTATGGACTAGCCTGCATGTAAGTGGGGCTTCACGGATGAAACAGCTATCCTGTTGGCCAACAGAATTGTTGGAAATACATTGTCTCAAAAGAGGGTTAGCAATAATTTGGTTACAGGGGAGCAGAGACTCTAATCATACTTTGGACAAGTCAGTGTATCTAATTGCCTATTCTTTTTAGGCATCATGGGAAAGTGAAGATGGCCTTTGCACCTACAAACAACTCACAATAGAGTTCCAGCCTTATTTGAAATAATTGCAAGTAATGGATCAAGAGTAAGTTAAGTGAAATGTAATGGAGAGCAAGTACAGTGGTGCTGGAAGTCAGTATATTCAATAGCAATGTTGTGACCTGTTAGAAACTTTAAAATTTAATTTTTCCATTTTGCTAATGAAGATTATCTTTCCACATATATCAGAAGGGTGAACTTGTATACTGGGGAACAACTCATTAGCTATGTGAAACATCCTTAAAATCATTTTCAGAAATCATTTGATCTGAGCAATTATTATTGGTCCTACCCAGGTGACTCTCATCATTCAGGCCAAGTAAATCTTCTAGTCCTCTTTTTAATTTGTTTCCTTTTCTCCTCTCAGATGCAGGTGCATCCCTGATACGAGTATGCATTTGGGCTTTCTTATCCCACTGGGCTTATTTTTCTGAAAATTTCTCAAATAAGACATGGTATAAGTCTGCAAGTCATTGACAGCTGATTATCTGAGAATGGTATAAACATCACAAAAACACAAAGTCCCTTCACAGTCTTGTCTCACTAAACATTAATTTTTTAAGTCAAAGTTTTGTTGCTTGTTATTCTCCACATTTTTATTACTAAGTGATAGGTTAAACTTTTAATGAATGCCATGTGGGAAAACTGTAATGTTTCTACTCAATTCTAAAAATAAAAGAACTTATACTCTGTTCGTCATCAAACTGGAGAGAAACGTCTTATTGCTCAACCCGTACCTGATGACTGATGTGTGATGCGGGATGTTCTGACTGGAACTATAGGGAAGGACACAGATGGACTCTACGTTTTGCCTGGGGTTGACAGCATGAGAGCAAAATGCTTTACTATAATTAGAGTAATTTTGTATGCAATGGGGAAAAACAATCCCTTAAATATCAGTGTGGAATTCAACAGCAAAATATGTCTAGACATGTGAAACCTTCCACACTGAAAGAAGTTATTGAAAAATGATTCATTTTTACATCCTCCACCTGCTGCCTGATTCTTTGTGATATTGATTTGTGAGAGAAAGGACTTTTTCCAAATGATAGTACTGAGATGTGTTGCTAATATGATACATAGTTTTTAACACTCAGCCTTTATTGAGCATCAACCGTGTGCTAGATGCTGTTTAGAAAAATTAGAGTAACTGTATTTATCTTAATAATTCAAATTTCATAAAGATTTTCTTTTGTCATTCATATTCATCAGTATAGGATCAAGGAAATATGGGTGACATTTGATCTTTTTTTAGAGCAGGAAACTATGACTTTGGAAATATGCTTTTTAAAGTAAGGATATATATTATAATACAATTTAATTTTTAAAATCTCACTGACATGTGTACTTTAGAGATGGTGATTTAGACATTTTTCTGTATTAGTTGCTGTTTTACCTGTAATTATAACAGACTACCTTAAAATACCTTAGACAAATAGAAGTTTGTTTTTCTCATGCAGCAAGGAGTCTGGATATAGGTAGTTATTCAATGAGGTAAGAAGCAGCATCTCTGCAGTTTTTTTCTTTTTTTACCTTTTCCTGATGGTCACAAGATGATTGTTGCTGCTCTAAGCATCATTTTCATATTCAGGCAGGATGTAGAGGTGCAGGTGGAGTGTTACAGATGTATGTTTCTTCTATCAAAAAGCAGAGTTTTCCATACCCATCAACAAACTTCCACTTACAAATCATTGACCAGAAGTCAGACAGCTGGCCTTCCCTAGCTTCAAGAGAATCTGAAACAGTGAGTATTTAGGTGTTTGAAAATGAGTCTTAGGCTAGCTGTTCAACGGTGCCTGACACTTCTTGCAACCAAATGTGTATTTTAATGACTAAGATTGATACTGTGACTGTGTGAAATCACCTATAGGTTGAAGCTTTGTTATAAAAGAAAAGGAAATGAAATGAAATTGAACTTATCTGTGTTTAAATCTCATCTCTTAGTTTCTGTGTTGTAATCCTAAGCAGGTCACTTGCATAAGCTTCAGTTTTCTAATTTCTAAATGAGTATAACAGTTCCTTTTTACATTGTTGCAATAAGGATTAAATAATATCAGGAGGTATCTTGCACTATTAAGTATAGATCTGAATACTAAATAGAATTTCACTAAATTGTTCAGTTATTCACTCCTTCATTCACACATTTAGTTGATCAATATAAACTTTACTTGGGAGAAGAATTAAAAAGTGGTCACCACTGGGAAGGTTTGCATCCGTGACGTCAAATGTGCAATACTTGTTCATGTGAGGATGAATGTATGTGTGTGTGTATGTGTGTGTGTATGTGTGTGTGTGTGTGTGTGTGTTGACTCTAGCCTCCAGATGGCAATGTGGAAGGGAACAGGGGGAGGAAATCAATGTTTGTTGACCACCTCCTGAATGCTTCTCTTAATCTTGCATCCTTTTTACCTGATGAAGCAGTCATACCTTTCTTCCATGTTAAGCCAGGCTATTAAGCTAAAACCAGAATGGCTTTGACCCCTCATATTTCTAAACTTCATTTATGTACAATTTTTCCATCTCATTCCCTTTTTTATTTCCTTGAGAACCCATCGTATGTCCCTGGGAGCTGGGCAGAAAGATCATTAAATACTGTTCAGGGTCGCACACAAAATCTCTTCTTCCTTTCAACCTTCAACTAATATTCCACAAATGGGTGCAACCTGTCTTTCCCCTGAGACTGTGTTTCTTTCCCTATCTAGAACTCCTCCATCCACTTCCACCCTGAGACAAAGGATAGCTATTACTCATTACTCCTTTGGAGTCTGAACGTCAGGGATAGTTGTCCACCTCTTCAAATATTGCGTCTTCTCTGAAGTTCATTATGTCATCTTTGCTGCCCTTCTGGTGTGTCCAGGTGTGGCCAATATGACATACTGAAATTTTCTGTAGATATGTTCTTCAGGCCCTTGATCTGGGAATTTTGCCTCATACAGATTATATAATACTGAGTCATATACGTTGTTTTCCAAATAAGAACATAAATATGTCTTCTGATCAAGGAAACTTGAAAAAAAATTTTTCCGTTGTTCTTCCCTCTATCCATCCAATCCTCATGCTTTTCCTCCATCCTTGTCTGTCTCTGCTTCTCACTCTGTTTCTCTTTCTCATATCTGGGTGCTCTGCAGCCTTTACATGATAACTGCATCATTTAGAAGGAGGACACTCTGAGAGATGGGATAGTAATACGTGTGTAACATACTTACGTGTCAGACATTGAGAATTCGGCACTCCTGAAAGATTGTACATGGAATCAAATCAGTCATTAAGTGGTTGCCACAGTTGGCTGGGAGTAAATAGATGGAAATAGGCTAAAGGAAGATGATTGAGGATAAGTACTAATTCCAGGCTTTCCTCTAGAGGGAGCTGATGATCAGGCTAGAGGAAACCAACATTGAGACTGGTCAGACTAGTGAGGAAGCTTTAAATGTAGGCAGTATCACAAGACTGGGTGGGGGTGAGCTACTAATCCTGAGCCTGTGAATTAAAAGCCATCAGAAACTCTTAGTATAGTATCAGACAAACTCTACTAATCCTGAGCCTATGAATTAAAAGCCATCAGAAACTCTTAGTATAGTATCAGACAAACAACTACTACCTACCTCATCTTAATAGTATATACTCCACGGTATAGAAAATGCTCTAGCGCTAACATTCTGATTTCAGTCCTGGAGACTAATTCAAATATTTTCTGAAATTTCAACCATCTATTTCTCTATCTGCTTCCTATCAAAATTTAATATTTGCTGAGTTCATATTATGTGTCTAATGTTGTGTCAGATATTAGGGATGCAGAATTTAAATGTCATTGTTTCTAACTTCAAGGAACTTGCATTCTAATGGTGGAAATAAATACAGAAGCAGCTAGTTCCAATCTGGTGCAAAAGTGGTACTAATCTGAAGATTTATATAACACATAATAACACGGAAGAAAGTATATAGGGGATCAGCATGAGGTATCGACATACATCTATTTTCAAACTACCTATAGCTATCTCAGGAAATTAGGGGACGGGCTGACAAGGCAAGAAAGAGGGGCATCATGAAAGCCCTATAGTCAGGGGTTCCTCCATCACCTGCAATCTAAACTCTATGCCTGACATGCAAGCCTCATCAAGCCATCGTTGATTCTCAACTCTGACTGTTGGTTCCCAGAACATGCCATGTTATTTTACACATTCATTCCACTGTGTATGCTGTTTTCCCCCACTTGACATGCTCTCTTCTTTCATTCTGCCCTCTTGTGTCCACCCGGGAAGGTTTAACTTCTTCAAGTATGAGTTTGAGTAATTCCTTTGTGAAAATGTTCCTTTTTCTCTCTCTCATCCTTCCTTTATTCTTTATCACTATCCTTCATCCCATAATTTGTCCACCTCAATAATAAATAGCACCTGCACACTATTCAGTAGTTTTCTTCAAAAGGTATGACCCTTCACCGGCACTCTAGTTCCAGCCCTCCAGTGGCTTACTCTTTGGGTATAATCTGAGCACTTTGCCTTGACCCATAAGAAACACACTGCATGGCCTCTGACCGGTTTCTGTGATTACCTCTTTATACTTTCTTGGTCACTCCTTTGGTCTCACAACACTCTCCTTTCTGTTTCCTCAAACACATCCAAACTTCTTTGCTCTTTAGAATGTGTTCCCCTAGGATTTTAGATTGCTTGTCTCCTCCTTTATCTGTCATTGAGTGTCAGCTCAATGATCACCTATTTAGAGATGTCTTCTCATCCTGTCTAAAGTGGTAACTCCATCCACATTTGCCAACACATCACACTTTCTTATACTCCTCATGATACTTGTATATATCCAAAATGATCTTGTTCATTTATTTGTTTACTACCTGTGTCTAACTCTTGATTAACAAGTAAACTCCATCATATAGGGACTTTGACAGTCTTATTCACTGCTATATTTTCAGCGTCTATAATCATGCCTAGTAAATAACAGGTGTTTAATAAATATTTCTTGAATTAATAAAACAAATTAATAGGACTTTTGTGGTTGGTTGGTGGTTTGTTTTTTTTTGTTTGTTTGTTTTGTTTTTTGGGACAGAGAGGTCTCACTCTGTCACCCAGGATGGAGTGCAATGGTGTGATCTCGGTTCACTGCAACTTCCGCCTCCTGGCTTCAAGCCATTCTTCTGCGTCAGCCTCCTGAGTAGCTGGGATTTCAGGCCCCCACCACTACACCTGGCTAATTTTTGTATTTTTAGTAGAGATGGGGTTTCACCATGTTGGCCAGGCTGGCCTCCAACTCCTGACGTCATGATCCGCCCACCTTGGCCTCCCAAAGTGCTGGGATTTCAGGCTTGAGCCACTACGTCTGGCCAATAGATCTGGTTCCCCCGCCACACCCCCCATCCCCTGCGCCACAGTGGAGTGCATGTTTCTTAAGATAAGGGATCATCAGTTTTAATCTATGTATTCTACCATACTTGGTACAGTCCCTGATGACACATAGTATTTGCCCAATGAATATTTATTGAATGAATGACTGGGGATCAACAGCGTTTTTGCTGATAACTCCTGGGCTGGAGCTCAGGTGCTAATACTGCAGTTCTTTTTGGAATGTGAGCTAGTTGCTGAGCAAGGATAGTTTCAGAGTGATTGCTGCTCCAATTGAAGCATGATCACTGACCTGAGACTGAAACCACGTTGCCTCAGTTGACAAATTAGGCTTGCTAGCCCCAAGCACAAGAACACGCTTTGGAAACTCAAAGGACAGCCACCACACAGCCCTTTTATTTCCCACACTCATAGTTTCTACGGTGATTATGGTATTGACAGAAAACTGTAGAAGTCTCTAAAAGCCAAGCTTTAAATATTTTATATACATTATCTTGAGATAATGTACTTGGAATTTTGAAGTGTATGACCTAAATCGATCATGGCAAAATTTAAATGGGTAGTGGCAAAATGCGTAAATATCTGCCTAAGGTTGTTCACTTATTCCAGTGTTGTATAAAAGCAATTAGTTAATATTAGCATTACCAGTTTGTAGGTGCAGTTCTTCCTTTTAAAAAGTAAATTGATTCTACTGTGTAATACATTTTAACCTTCTAACGAGTTTGGCTGTGACTATATGGAAATTTTAAAATGCAATTGTGTGAGCAAAAAGTTATAATATTTGGCACAAATAGAAGTTTGAAAAAGGAAATATATTATTTACATGTTAAGTCCAGTCAACGTCCAAACCGAGTGTTCATGCCTCTTAGTAATATTAGGAAAAATTCCTGCTTTCATGTATGTATAATTTGCTCTGGCCAAAGTTCAGAGGAAAACAAAAATTATCCTGGGGCCCCTTAAAAAACTTCAGCTAAAAAGGTAAACTTTTTGATAAAATTATTAACAGTGAAAATATCTTCTCAAAATAGGTTTTCTCCAAAAGATTCTCTAGGTTTGGATTTGTTTTTTAACGGGAATCATACAATCTATGTGCCAAGTGGTGCTGAAGAGCCCTAATTTAATTGTATTGGCATGAAATGATTGAATTCATTGGTGATGGAAGAAAGAGTGATTTAGCATCAGATTTCCTGATAGAAGAAGCTTCACCGTTTGGTTTTCATTTCTTCAAAGAACGAGAGGGAAGTGGCTGGTAAGGAGATCACATTTTTCTGAAACACAGCCAGGATCCAAAACCCTCACTTGAAAAGAAAGTAGTGAAAATTATTTCAAGTTAATCACACATTGGGATATATAAAGACCCTGGAGATATTTTGAAATACTTTATGAGTCAGAATGAACCAATCTATGTGGATTCTAATTTATCCAAAATATTGTTTTGAGTCATTTGAAGGTAAGAATACCAAATCCTTGCCCTCAAAAAGTTTATAATCTGTTGATGAAGACAGGATATTTCCACATAAAGTGTGGTAACCTGTTTAATGAATGGGTTAGTCCTGAACAGAGAAATTCAGAAAGAATGACTGACATTTCTAGGTCTCATGCTGAGCAAAAATTCAAGAATCAGTCAATACAACTTGCCTTTTCTTGAACTTTTCATACATATTGCCAGTTGGAATAGAAATATTGGAAGTAAGGAACATGTATTTTAACTTTTTGAATAATTTGAAATATCTAATATTTCAATGTAAATATTTTTTAAGTTAATGTAACTGATTTTTTTTTCCTATAAGAAAATGGAATACTATGCAGCCACACAAAAAAATGAGAGATTATGTCCTTTGCAGGAACGTGGATGGAGCTGGAGGCCACTATCCTTAGCAGGAACAGAAAACCAAATACCTCATGTTCTCACTTGTAAGTGAGAGCTAACAGATGAGAACACATGGATACACAAAGAAAAACAACAGACACTGGGGCCTATTGGAGGGTGGCGGGTGAGAGGATGGAGAGGATCAGGAAAAAATAACTAAGGGGTACTAGGCTTAATACCTGGGTGATAAAATAATCTGTACAACAAACCCTCATGACATGAGTATACCTATATAAGAAACCTGCACATATTTCTTAAAATAAAAGTTAAAACTGAACTTAAAATAAAAGTTGAAAAAAGAAAATTTTATATTATGAAAATAATGATGTTAAAAAAATATTCTAAAAAGCCCCCCTGCCTCCAACTACCTATGTGTTCCAATGGCTTCCAGTACTTCTATGATAACACATCAGGAGAGTGTATCTCCCTCATTCGAACATAAGCTTCACGGGGAGTTGTCTTGTTCGAATAGAGTATTTGATGTATAGGTGATACATTAGTGTTTATTGAATTGAGAAAAAAACCGTTTTATCCTCAACTGAGAAGAGCTTGGCTTATACTTTCTGATAGCTCTGAACAGGTTGGCTTCTGGCTGATTTTTTGAGCATGCCAATTTCTTTCCTGCCTCAGGCTTTTACAAACACCTTCTCTTTTCTAGAAAAACTCTCCCTGTTCTCCTTCACTAGCCATGTCTTCCAGCACCACTGTAACCTCAGAGTGGACTTCTCTATCACCCTGTCTGAAGTAGGTCCCCTCTGATGCTAGCTTAGCTTCTTGTTTTTTTCCCATCACAGCATCAAATATTTTACTATTATTTATATCCCCTGCCCCACTGTATTGTAATCCTCATAATGACAGGTGTATTTCTTATTGTCCGTGCTTGCAACTCTAGTGCCTAGCACAGTGTAAAGTAGAGAGAAGTCAATAACAAACAAAATAAATAATGCTCATGTGTAGGACAGACTTATTAGTAACATTTACTCTCATGCTGGAGTATCTATATAAATATGGTAGTTGGAAATTTGTACATAATATTCTGTGCACAGACTATAACTCTACATCCTATATTTTATACTGATTTAGCAACATGAGACACCCTGGTAGAAAACCACTTGAATGTAGAGTACGGTTTATGAGGGAACAGAGAAGACAGCATGGTTCTTTAGGACAGCAGATCCCATTTGGGAAGGTGAAGTACCTGGGAAGCTCTGGAAAACACAAATGCTGATGACTTCTCACAGCTTAATGTTTTAGTGTTTTTATGGTCATTTGAATTCTTTGCAAATTACCTTTCACTCAACTATTTATTGATATGAGAATGTTAATATCTCTTATATTAGACTAATTCCTCTGAAAATTCTACTTGCCAGATATTATTTTTTCTATATATGCAAGACTGTTGTGTAGTAAAAATTGTGTTCCATTAGACTCTGCAGGTTTATCTATATGAAGGAAACACCAAGGGAGCATCAATACCCAAGAGAATTGGGTGGCTTTATTTCCAATGATCATTTCAGGGATATCATCTTGTTCCACTGGGGACGCTGATACTAATGATGATTGTATAATAAAATGTAGACAATGACATAACCCACATTTCTCAAAATGGCACCAGCTTGGGTCCACCAGGCTTATGATAACAACAACAAACCTTCTGACTCAATGCTCTTTTGCAGTATCTCTGGAACCTCAGCCTAAGCCTCTTTGTGGTGGTCCTCAGGGTATCACTGGGAATTCTCATTTGCTCTTGATTGGCCATGACAACCCCCTGCTTCTACCTCAGAGTGGGAGCCATACTTTCCCCTGCCAACCCAAGCAGCGGCTACTTGTGGTCATTTGTCTTCACATGACCCACCTCAGAGTTTGCAATGTGAGCCCTTTCTTCTCCAGAATCCCGTGTGCCTGTGTGCCATCATGGGAACTGCCCCACCAACTCTGACATGTTAGAGAAATGCAGCCCTGAATTGTGCTCCCAGGTTCTTAAGATGAATCCAGTCATTTTAGCTTTCCAATTTCATCCTTAGAGTCCTGGCACAGATTTCCTTCGAAGCTGCTCTAAAATAGATCTTTGCTATTTGAAATATACTTCATGAACCATTAGTATACATATTGTCTGATTATTAGATACTATACTATTTCTATGCTGCTTATTAGAATTGCAAACTCTCAGGATCTGCCCCAGCCCTACTGAATCAGAATCTGTATTTTCATGGGCTTCTCAGGTGATGTGTGGCACACTGAAATCTGAGGAGCACCGAGAAAGGATTAGATCGACTTTCCCTAATTTATCTCTAATGATTGCCACCTAATTGCTTGCTCATCACCACTATCTCTTGCCTCAATGGTTATGGGGTAATTGAGTTTCTTAGTGCCTTATAGGTCTATTTCTGTGGACTGCTGTAAGGCCTCCTGTGGTGTCTGCTTCATAGGCTTTCCACATACACAAAAACCTGCTTGAATGTGCAGTAGATCTTTCACAAACCCTTGCATTGGAGCCCTGTTGACATAAACTATATTAGTAAAGAGAAATAATAGTAACACCACTACTAATACATGCCTTAAATTTCCATTATGCTTTTTTCTGTTCCAATGACTTTAGTTTGCTATGGTCATTTTTCCCTAAACAACCCAGTGAAGGGGGTGTAATTAGCATTGTTGTACCTATTTTGCAGACGAAGGAATGAGACTTATGGAGAAGAATCTAGTTCCCAGACAACATCATTGGCACACCTTTGAATCCAGTTCTCATTTCACTCTACAAACCAAACGAAGTAAAAATGAACATAGACAAGTGAGAATGCAATTATGACAAAACATGGCCACTGTTTTGAAGGTATTTTAAGTCATTGAGAGAGGTTTAATACATTCTTTATAGCCCCAAGAACATGTCTTCATGTTTAGTCTTTTATTAAACAGAAAACATTAACTGAGGAAAATATTTCAAATGAGATATGCTTCCAGAAAACAGCTGAAAGCAATATTGCCAACATTTTGACAGGCTTACTTGGGTTAAAGCAGTCACTATGTACTTCTATTATCTTTGAAAATGTTAAAAGAATGCCAACTTTGTGTTTGCATCTCTTCAATTTATAAACCCAAATGAATTTTAGTTCAAATGATACTGGTTTGGAATGAAATGTTTTATACCAGTTTTGGAATAAATCCTCAGGTACATTTCTAAGATTGCTGTACTCTTTAGTGATGAGGCAAACTGTTGATCAGAAAGCAAGGCATCATTTTAAATTTTTACCTGGAATAAAACACAAGATAAATTGTTTTTATTTTAAAAATTTTACCCTGTTTTGTACTTTCTCAAGGAGAAATTGATTTGGCACCTTTAGAAATGATTAAGCATTTTCTTTTTTCATTTTCTGCAGAACACTTTGGTTGCTTTTGGTATGAAATGTAATAAACCTTTTTCCATCTGTGGGAAGGGGTGCCTGACTGCCCAGGGGCACCCAGAGATTCTCTCAGATATGGAAAAATAGGAGCCAAAAGTAAAGCTGAGCACTGGCACAGCCAGCAGGTGTTTCTCGCTGAGCTGTCTCTCTGCTCCGGATACTCCAATGTAACTATCTACAGTGGTTTTTTGCTCAGGCCAGGTCTAACTGCCTGCATCACCAATAAATCTGCATTCTCTTTTACATTTCCAGTTGCTTCAGCTTTTACTTGGGTCCTTTCCTCTGGCTCCCTCAGTAGCATTCCTATTTTGGTCCTCAGACTTTCCAAAGTCAGCGAAACTTACTTTTTATTTATTTATTTTGTTAATCACTCACTTACTTCCCCATCTCTCCTTACGTCTCCCTTTTCTGCTCCTCTTTCTCCTCTGCCTCCTCCTCCTATTTTCTTCTTTATAATAATCCCTTAACTCTCCTTTCAGTTTTTTCTGTGATCAACTTTTCTATTTAAATGAAAACCAGTATTTTCTTGTGAAGTCATAGAGGCTGTCATAATATTAAGAATCTGAGACAATTGGGCATGGTGGCTCATGCCTAAAATTCCACAACTTTGGGAGACCTGGGTAGGAGAATCACTTGAATCCAGGAGTTCCAGACTCGCTTGGGCAAGATATAAATCCTTGACTGATGGATGCAATGAAAGGTAGAGTGAGACCTTGTCTCTACAGAAAAAAAAAAAAAAAAAAAAAAATGCCAGGTGTGGTGGTGCACTTATGGTCCCAGTTACTTGGGAGACTGAGTTAGGAGGATCACTTAAGCTCGAGAGGTTGAAGCTGCAGTGAGCACTGTGATCACACCACTGCACTCCAGCCTAGGTGGCAGAGTGAGACCCTGTCTCACAAAAAAAAAAAAAAAAAAAAAACCCTAAGACAATCACTGTAGAAATTTATCAGTTATATCAGAGACACAGCCTAGTTATTTCTATGACATCCCAAGCCTGAATACTATCTGTCTGAAACCTGTGTATTTAACCTGTACCAACTTGTGCATTTAACTTCTGGATCAGCATAGCATCCAATGATAGAGCGGTACAGTGGTCTCAGGTCTGTTTATAGTAAAAATTCTGTACCTTTTGATCTTGTTGCTACACTTGCTTGACTTTTTTTTTTTAGCTGAAGTTGTTCATTTACCTAAATATTATAAGATTTTTATTTTTTGACTTTGTTCTTATCATGTTGGCTTGGTTAATAAATATTGTTTCTGTGACTTTTGGTAATTTGACATTTACCCTTTGGTTCTATGTACATAACACAAATAAGTTTGCCCCTGGTGACCCAACCCTAGGGTTGCTTGATGGGGTGGGTTTCCAAGTGTCCTTTCAGTCCCAGCCTTCAAAAACTGCTTAGTTGACAGATCCAAGGCTTCAACTTATGTTTAACAATTAAATAGAACCAATAATCCATGTTATAAATCCTTGACTAATGGATGCAATTAAAGGTGGAGTTGCCCCAGATATAATAAATCCGACTTTCTTACAAATGTACCTCTTTCTCATCTTTAAATATTTATTGAAATTTATTGAAATTTATATACACGAAGAAGGTAACAAGCAGATACAGCTTACTTCCTGCATTAAGTGTATTCCTGAAAGTGTGTTGTATAATTAGAAGGCGTGTACATGAATTCCTATTAAAACCTCTTACAGGATCTTACACTTAAACCTCAGAATAAAAATTTTACAAAGCAATAAAAGAAAAGTCATCATGTTCTGTATCAGTTAGGGCAAGCTGATTTATGCTACAGTAATGAATAAGTCCCTAGTCACAACAAAAGTGTACTTATACCTCATACTATATGTCCAGAGTGGGTTGGTAGGGAAGCTCCAGAAAGTTGATGGAAGCTCCATCTTTACACTTGCTTCTAGGATCACCTCAACAGGGAGAAGGGAGAACTCAGGAATATCCTGCACCATTAAGAATTAGAATTAAGTGTTAATTAGAAATTAAGTACTTAATTAAGAATTAGAATTAAGTAATTAAGGAGCATCTTACACCATTAAGAATTAAGTGTTCTGGAAATGATGCTCCAATGGTCAGAACTACTATTCCCCCACACAACCAATAAAGGGCTAAGAAGTTCAGTTTTTTATATGGGTAGAAGGAAAAAAGAATAGATATTAGTGAGTAGCACCAATGCTTATTACAACGTGCCCTTCTGGCTACCAACTATTTGTTCCTCTCTGCTTTCTCCCGGTAAGATACACTCCCTCTCCTGTTTACTTGAAGGAGACAATCTCAAACACCCTCCAATCATAGCATCAAGCACACAGTCCAGGATCCCTGGTAAGCTAATATCTAGGGGTGATGTGAAATATTTGCATCAGATCCAGATACGGCCCCTGATGACCCAGAGACCTGTAACTAAAAAGGCAAGTTACCAACCTCCCTACTCACCCATCTACCTAGCCAGTATACAATGACAAAATCAGGCCAAGATAATCCCAGTAAATACTCTTGTTTAGAAAGTGTACAAATTGAAGGTGTACTACAATCACTGCTATGGGTCGTTGCAACTCTCATGTCTTACTGGGCAAATGCTTCAAGGACTCCTCTCCTGAGATGGCCCTGGAGTAGAAGGGTCTCCTTAACTCCTAAAATCTATGGTCCTTGGCTCTGTCCTCTGGGACAGTCTTCCTTTCCATGATCGTCTTTGACCACATTTGAAGTGGGTGTCAGGGAATATACCTCTCTTAGGGAATAGGCAGCCTCCTTAGCCTACATCCTATCCAATGATGGTTGAAGCCTCAGTGTTATTTTAAGTCCTGAACTGTCACATTCTCTTTTAGTTCAAGCTGATTCTTTTGGCAATATAATTCTCTCAAAAACTTCACTGAATTTTTCTCTTTGATTTCAGTCAGCTTCATGTACCAAAACTCGTGACAGTTTCTTTTTAGATATAACACTCATATTTGCTAAACATCTTTTCTTCCTCACTCCCATGCTTCTGTCCCTTTCCCTTACTCTCTTGATTTCATTGTGGGTATCTTGTGCCTATCAGGTGTCCAGAACCACACTTTTAATATCTTTTCCCAAAACAATTTTGCCCAGTTTAAAAGATATTCTAGGTATCACTCTGTCGCAGGCAGAATAACAGTCCCTCCAAAATGTCTACTGTCTAATCCCCAGACCTGAAAATATGTTATATTATGTGGTCAAGAAGAATTAAGGTTGCAGATGGAATTGCTAGTCAGCTGATCTCAAAATAGGGAGAGTATCCTGAATTATCCAGGTGGGTTCAATGTAATCACAAGGGTTCTTAAAAGTAGAAGCAGGAGACAGGAGAATCAGTGTCAGGGGGATACAATAGGAGAATGATTCAACCACTTATGTCTGGCTTTGAAGGTGGAAAGGGGCCACTAGCCAATGAATATTGGAAAAGGCAAGAAAATGGATTCTCCCTTAGAGCCTCCAGAAAAGAACACATTTCTGTCAACATCTTGATTTTAGCCCAGAGAGGCCCATTTAAGATTTATGCCCATCAGAACAATGAGTAAATTTGCATTGTCTTACGCCAAGAGGTTTTTAGTAATTTGTTACAATAGCAATAAGAAACTGGTAATCCTTAATTTAATATTAGCTGCAAGGCTGAATTTTAATCAGACTTTATTACTCAAAAATATTTCTCTGTATTTTACTGTTTAAGTATAAGAAGTAGTCATTTCTTCTAAAAACTTACCAGTCCCTGAATTTGTGAACTTTCTATTTTCTTTTTAATCTAGTTTGCAAGCCAGCTAGTTCTTTCTTCATCATATCTCTACCATAGTACCTTGTCAGATAGAGCCAGTAGCCAATACATGTTAGTAACATTTTTTTCCAACTTACTCCACCAGTTCTCCAAATTTATTGGGTATTTGATATTCACTCTGTTATTGCACATGACAACCTTTCCAAATAGTCTGCCATTGCACAACATGCATCAGCATTCTTCCAGGTCCATGGACAATTTTCTCACCACGGCTTTTAATGAATGCCACATTTTTGTTATGGTAGGAGCCCACTTCTGTATACTAATTTCTGTTAGTGTGGAGCCCTATTCAGTCTACTCAAGATGGAAGAGATTGTGCTGTATAACAAACAATCTTAAAATCTTCGTGGCTTAGAGAAGAAAGCTTTGTTCCTTACTCACATTGTGTCTATCATGGGGAGGCTTCTCTGCCTTGTCCTAACTGCAGAACCTAAGCTAGCAGAGTAGCTGCAATCTGGAACACTGTCAGTCTTTATGGCTGAGAGAAAGAGATATATGGCTAGTCACATACTGCTCTTAATCCTCACTCATAAGTTACACACATATGACCACTTATGCAAACAAGTTGTATGACTCATCAAATTCCAAGGGAATGGAGAAGTGCAATCCTAAGATATGCCTGTAAAGAGAATAGAAGCTAATTGGTGTACAGCAATCCCTACTACCACACCTTTTGCAATTTGTGTAAACTGAGGTTCATTACAGTAGGCCACAAATACATTCAGAAATTGATGCTGTAATATGAGAAAAGACTTTACAGAAATATTTTTTAATATTTGTAATGACACATGTAGTCATAATCAGCTGCTTACAATGAGTTCATATTTTAAAAGCCCATTTTCAAGCATATTTTAGAATGTAAGGAATAATTTAAGACAAACATAATACTCAATTCCACACCTAAGTATATATCCAGAAAGAAATCTAAAATGCCAGCAAAGATTTATGTTTAAAAATGGGTAACACAATTTTAAACAGCAAAGATTTATGTTTAAAAATGGGTATTCATAATGAAAAATTTGTAGTATCCCATATGCACCTAAATAGAGTAAAATACAATACATTCATTCACCATAACATTATGTGGCCATTATGTAAATATTAAATGCCAAATGACTCCCAACTTGACAATGATTTAAGAAGTACAATAGAATACTGCATATACTTTGAAATTCCACTTTTATAAATATGTGCAAAAAAGAATGACTAAAAGAAAAGATATAAATACTAATAATAGTGGTTATGTATAAGTGATGAAATTATAATTGGTTGTAATATTTTCTACAGTTTTTATTTTCCAAATTTTCTACCTTGAGAATATTTTACTTTTATGTCCCAAACAGTAATCATAGTAAAGAAGAAGAATGCATTTCCTTCTAAAAAGGACTTATGGTGCCTTATATGAAGTCATGTCAATAAAACTATTAAAAGGGAAATAGAAAATTTTTAAAAATCACATTTGGCATATAAACTTCTAATGATGTCCCTCTAAGTGTCCCATCACTTGGCTATTTGATTAAATCTTAATTTAGGTATTCTTGTGAGAGGACTTTGAAGATGGAATTAAGGTTTCTGATCAGCTGACCTGAAACAGGGAATATATTCAGGATTTTTCAGGTGGGCCCCGTGTAGTCATGTGATCCCTGAAAACAGAAGAAAAAGGGAGAAGAGTCCAACAGAGAGATATGGCAGAATAAGAAAAGAGGCAGAAGAGGTCAGAGATACTCAAAGCTTGAGAAGGACCTAAACCACTGTTGATGGCTTTGAAGATGGAGGAAGGGGAACATAAGGAATGCCAGTAGATTTTGGAAGCTGAGAAGGACCCCTTACTGACAGCTAGCAAAGAAACTGGGACCTCACTTCTTTTTCTTTCTTTCTTTCTTTTTTTAAGACGGAGTCTCACTCTGTCGCTCAGGCTGGAATACAGTGCTGCCATCTTGGCTCACTGCAAGCTCCGCCTCCCGGGTTCCCGCCATTCTCCTGCCTCAGCCTCCTGAGTAGCTGAGACTACAGGCGCCCACCACCACGCTCGGCTAATTTTAAAAATATTTTTAGTAGAGATGGGGTTTCACTGTATTAGCCAGGATGGTCTCTATCTCCTGACCTTGTGATCCGCCCGCCTGGGCCTCCCAAAGTGCTGGGATTACAGGCGTGAACCACCGCTCCCGGCCACTGGGACCTCACTTCTACAATAGCATGGAATTGAATGCTACAAACAACCTGAATGAACTTGGAAGCAGGTTATTTCCTAAAGCCTCCAGTAAGGAACACAGTTCTGCAGACGCCTCGATTTTAGCCCAGTGAGACTTGTGTTTGACTTTTGACACATGGAAACTGCAAGGGAATAAATTTATGTTGTATTTAGCTGCTAAATAGGTGGTAACTTGTTATAGCTGCAATGGAAAATGAATACACCATGAAATGGAAGTGAATAAAAACACACTGATTCAAAGCGCTAATACAATTTCTGTGGTTGAGGATTAAATATGACTTTGAATTTCTTGACATTAAAGGCAAAAAGGAAAACAGTGGATGATGCTTTTATTTACCAAATAGGAACTCAAAAACCTGTCCATGAAAATTGCTTTAATGGGGGCCTGCAACAACTTCTTGTGGACCTCTTTGCTTCCAGTTACAGACCTGAGATTCACCTCTTTCCATTGCCGTAACAGCCACGATGCTCCAGCGACATACTTGTAGTGTCCTCACATCAACACCCTTTTTACACTCAGCATTTACAGATGCTCTTTCTTGCCCCTAAAATGGTTTTTTCTTCTTGTCCAGCTAAAGAAAAGTTTATACTGAGGTCGGGAGTTCGAGACCAACCTGACCAACATGGAGAAACCCCGTCTCTACTAAAAATACAAAATTAGCCAGGCGTGGTAGTGCATACCTGTAATCCCCGCTACTCGGGAGGCCAACGCAGGAGAATCGCTTGAACCTGGGAGGCAGAGGTTGCAGTGAGCCGAGATCATGCCAGTGCACTCCAGACTGTGCAACAAGAGCAAAACTCCATCTCAAAAAAAAAAAGTTTATACACCATGACTTGGTTAAAGGTTTCTCTTTGGTGAAACTTTCCTTATTGCCTCTCCCATTCAACAAGGAGTAACAAGGAGAGTAAGTCCTTGTCAGTCCTTTCTCTGTCCTCCTATGATGCTTTGTTCTTTGTTTCATTGTAGTACTTAGATATTGCAACAAAATCGCTGGCTTACAGTTCAGTCACTTCCACTAGATGGTGAACTTGGTGAAAGCAGGTTCTGTATTGCATTCTAATCTGGAACTTTAGAACATAGAGCTGTGCTTGGCACATAGTAAATCCTCAGTACACATTTGTAGAACAAATGCCTGTGTTAGAGACTTAATCACTGTTGAGTACATGATTATAGGCAGAGTAAAGTAATGGAAAATGTCAGATCTCAGTTTGAATTATGCCCAAAGTGACAAACTACTTTCTGACTTTGTAACTTTCATGGATATATATTTTAATCTTATCATGATTAATAAAATGAAAATGAATGTATAAACATTAAATTAAGAAATTAGAAAAAATAAGCCTACATAACATAAGTATAAAAATAAAAGAGAAATTAGTATGTTAAGGAATACAAAACAGTAGAACTTACTAATAGTTTAAAAATCTGGTCCCTTGGGGGAAAACTCATCTATTAAATAGCCTGATGGATAAATCACATTTTCAATGAAAAACGAATTTGGCAAAACACAAATATTCCTCAAAAAACTAAGGCCAAAGATTCATATAAAAATGTACTTATCTTTAGAGACGGTATAAGTTCTCAAAATGATGTTAGAAGAAGTTGCAAATCCAACTTGGTAAAAACCATGAAGATATGGGAGAAAAATATTTTAGAATTATAAATTTATAATTATAATTATAAAGAACAAATATTACAATTTTTAAGGATCATATAATTTTCATGTCTTTGAACTATCATAAAAGATAGAACAGTTTTGCTATTTGGTTGTTTCTTTTTGTGTGAACAATGATGCAACTTGATAAAGGTGTTCTCTTTTGATGCAAAGATATTGAGCTACACATAATTTCACTTATAAACACAAAACAAAATGCCTAACTAAAACCCTAGCAAATCATATACAGCTATGCATTAAAAATAATATAATCAAATCGAATTTATTAAGAGTATAGTTAATATAGTGTTGTGCTCGTATAAGCACAATGACCCCAAATGGTGACGCAGAAACAAATCCAAAAATATACAATAATTTGTTATACGATAAAGGCGATAAAGGAAATCAGTGAGGGGGATTGGTATAGGAGTTATTCAAGGAATACTGCATAATATTGGTTAACTATTTGGTAATATGTAAGTTTTGATCCTTATTTTATGATTTATGTCAAAAGTAGATGAAAGAACTTAATGACAAAATAGAGAGTAAGAGAAAGAGACATAAGGAGAGAGCAAGACTGGATGGATGGATAGATGGATGGATGGATGGATGGAGAGATTGGAAGAGAAGAGGGGGAGAGAAATAAACCAGAGGAAAGAGGGAAAAAGAAGGATAAATATAGAGAATATAGAAATAATTAAAGGTAGCGTGGGCAGATTATCTCCTTGAAGGATAGGAAAGGACTTTCTAAACAAAAAAGCAATAGTGAAAAGAAAAGAGAAAAATGTTAATTGGTTCAACTGCATAAACATTAAATATTTTGTACATACAAACACATGAGTAACAATTCAATGTTAAGCAAGAAACTCTTTCTGAAAGGTGCCACAAATAAGAAACTGGGTTGATATTCTTGATGTATAGAAATATACTCAAATGGAAAACTAGGCAAATCAAAGAAGAAATACAGTTGATAAAAGTATTAGGAGAATACTCTTTTTACAGCTTTTGAACTAAGCATAAAAAACTATGATTTAGGCAAGAATGTCCTAGAACTAAAATATGAAACCCAGAATAAGAAACAATTACATATCACAAGATTTACAAAAAGTTTGCAAATTAAAAGAAGACAGTATAAATATTTTTAGAGTAAAATTATATTTAATGTTTATTTTTAGTTAATTCTCAGATAAAAATAAAAATCTCAGATGAAAAGAAAAATTTGATTAAGCTCATAGATTTTAAACTATAATGCACAATACATATGCCTTTCTAAATTGTTGCATAATTCTCCTGTAAGACATAAATGATATAAAAAAGCCCAAATCATCCTAGGTTAATTGACTTGAGACTCAGCCAAAACACAAAGGCAGGAAGGAGAAGAGGGCCCCAGTTCAGAGCACAGCCCTCTGGTTGTCATTCTCTATTCACCTTGCTATTGCTAAGTTATCCTAAGCCGGTAATTTAATATCTGCAAACTCATGTTTTTTCATCTGAAAAATGGGTAAATATGGTTCTTGAGAGAGTCAAATTATATAATTCATGTAGAACGCTTAGTATGGTTCCTGACACTTAGTAAGTACCCAATACGTGTTTGTTATTATTATCATTCTAAACATACTGAGCACAATTCATCAGGAAATATAACATGGCCCTACTTTCTGAATAGTTACTGAAAGGAGGTGATGTGAAATCAGCCAAGAGACTTTGAGACACAATTCTGGTGGTGTCTTAACCTTGGTTGAGTCATGTTACCTCTGTAATCAATTTAGTTTCCTTCCCTTTAAAATGAGGATACAACCTGCTTACCCTACCACCTAGAATGTGTGAGAGTGCTTTGTAAACAGTAAAACGCAGTGTCAGTGGAATTTAATATTATTAATATGTCCCAGCTACTGCTAGTGACCCTCCTTTTTTGGTATTACTATTACTGGCATGATTTCCTATGCTATGAAAGGAACTCACACAGCAATCCCAGAAAACATTCATTCAGCATCTCCATAGAGCGGGATCTGGTATAAGGGGTAACAGGGCTTGGGAAGAGATGTGAGATAGAAACTCCGGGAGAAAGATTGATCCGCTAGCAGTATTGATGACTGATAGAGAAGGAAGAGATGGATTTGGGAAGATCAGTCTGGAAGATTTTGTGATAGCACAGGTAAGATGTAATGAGGACCTGCTGTAGGATGGTGACAAAGGCACAGGAGATGAGGGAAGTGGTTGAAACCATTGTGTCATAGTCTGAGCATGGGATTTGATTGGTAAAGGTTTTGTTCAGTATCAATGGTGGCTGCTGGAGCTCAGCATATCGCCATCTAGTGATTTCTCCTCACCTTCAAATCCTGGGGCAGAGATAATTGATAGTGATGATGATCATGATGATACTATATAATATTTATAGAGTATGTACTATGTGCTAGGTACAAACATGACTTATTTTTTTTTATATTAGATCCTCAGAACAATGTGATAAAGCAGGTGCTATAATTACCTCTATTTTACAAATAAATAAATAGAGGCAGAAAAATGTTAAATAACATACCCATGAATATACAGCTAGTAAGTAGTAGATTTGGGATTCAAAGCCTGGGTAATGTGTCTCCAGAGTTCACACTCTTATCCACTGTTCCATAGCATTAGTCATGATGATGGTGTCAAGAATAAATATGGGCTTCCTCTGTGACACCCTGTGTAAAAGGCCATGCATGAACTCTCCACTTGATCAATAGAGTGAAGGCAGCTCAATCACATATGCTCTTTTAGGAAGGCCTCCACACTTATATTAAGGTATTAAACCAGGCCAATGCTCTTGACTGCAACTGCAATTCCTCTGAGTGTATGTCCACATTCAGGGCATGGAGCATTCAGGGGTGGAAATGGGTCTTGCAGAAAAGCACATTCTTATTCCCTGAAGCTCTCTGCCTGCTTCTCCTAAAAGGCTGGGAACCTTTTAGGTCTCACTCATTTACTATCCATAAGGAAGCCTACCAGTACCATGACCCAGTATTATGACATCCTTAGATCAAGGGACTTACCTCCATGACTATGCAGAGAAGCTTCCAGGCCACTAGTTTGCTCACATGGGGCACTGGAGAATAATATGCAACTTGTCACTATTTGCCGTCATATCCTTGTACATGCATTGTTTCTTTAAATTTTCCCTTAATTAAGAAATTGAGTTTTGGCTATACCACTCTCTTGGGCAGGTTAATGAATATCTGTGAGCCTTAGTTTCCTCATGTATAAAAATGAGGATAATAGTTGTTGTGGGACTTAAATGAGATAGTCCATGTAATACAGTACTTACCAAAGTACTTGACCCATATACTAAGTGGCAAATAGATGTTAGCTGTTGTATCATTTTCTTCATTTTCAACAACCTAAACCTATGTAGAAGCTATCTACAGCACTCAAGCAGAACTTGAAAAAAATAGTAAATATAAAGATTTTCCCAAAGAGCTATCTCATATAATGAAAATGTAAAGAAAAGTGGGGGTTTTGCTCCCATCTGATTTAATGTACTTTAAAGAATGATTCAGGATCACAGGCTAGTAGGGTGTTAACTAACCTTCTGAACCATAATCTAAATTGCTGGAGACAAATGCTGAAGATTTCCTTTTAAAAGGCTTGAGGGAGCTATAATTATTGCGATATTAAATAATTTCCACTTTGCCCATCACCGTCATTAACACTTCTGTTTTATTTTTTAGAGAAGAAAGGAGGTTGAAACTTAGGTGGCTCTTTTGGAAGGCTAGGGACTTGGAGAAGGGTGAAAGGGTGGAAAAAGGGTTATAGAAGATTGAATAGACCTTCAACCAACATAGCCTCTCTTAGAATAGCAATGTAAAGAAAAATTTCAGGGCAAAGAACAAAATCATAAAAAGAATTTAAAATGGAGATAATTTAGAGTGGTGTCCCGTGGAAATCAAGGTTTAAGTGACTGATGAGGACAGGAATTTATAGTTAGGGGTTAGAACATTTGTACTTGGCTCCTAAAGTATGTGAAAAGTTCTATCTTATGGAGCAGGACAGAGGATCAGAGAGAGCAAGCCACAGCACCTGAGACTGCTTTGCCTTTTGGTGCCAAGCGCTTGCTGAGGGGACTTCTCTGAGTGTTGGGACTGAGGAGAGGTCCACGGTAGGGTGGTCCTGCATAGTTCCTTTGCCCCCCCACATCTATCCTGAGGCCATGCAGCCATGTACATATACAGGTGTCATCTCAACTTTTTCATGGCTTTTCCATCAACCTGATAACTCTCTGCCACTTTACAGTTAGTTCCTGAACACTTTCCAACCTTCTCAGGTTTTGGCTCCATTATTCCCATATGTACTTATGACTTTTCTTTTCCCTTGGATCTATAACTCCTTTTGGCCACAGACTTCCAGCTCTTAAGGACACACATGCCTGTGTCCATCCTGGCGCCCAGAAGACCTGAAACTTGATGTAAACAATTTGCTGATAGGCTGATAAGGCTTGTTCTGTTCCTAAAAGAAGGACCAGGACAAGTGAAAATTATTAATGTGCCTTAGTCAAGAAGTGCCTGGGCATTGGTAGGAAGGGCATCAAGAAGCTTGTGTCAACACACTGTCTTTCTTTACTCACCTGCTTCAAATGAAGCACCCTTTTTCTCACCTACGTACCATTGCTCCAGTTCTTTCTACATCTCTATGGTTGATCATCTGCATAGTTAAGTTACATTAATAATTAAAAATTCAAATGAACAAATCCAAGAAAGTAAAGGCTTTCTAAATTGGGCTGAGAAGTATTTTGAAAAATGAATACAAATGATTTTGCTACTTTTTTTTTTTTTTGTTAATACGTAATACCCTCATCCTGGAATAATTTTTAGCTTCTCAGGGAACACAGACATTGATCAAAGAAAAATATATGCTTGTATGAATCCAAAAGGAACACAAGTTAAATTTGGTAAATGCAGACATTCTTAAGAAAAAGGAGCAAGGAAAACAGAAATCAAATGAAAAAATAGCCCTAGATGTGAACATATGAAGAAATGAAAAAGAAGCTTCTCTGCTTCCAACTTTTCTTGAAAAGTTTTAGAGTTAAGAGCAAATGAAAAATCCTTAGCTCATTTATGTGACTTGATTACCTTTTCAAATGTAAAACAAAGAAAATCCTTGAGAGTAGAGAAGATACTGGGAAATGGAAAGTGTTTTCATGCAGCATTTTCTGTTTTAAAGAGAAACACTCTCAGACTTGAAAAGAAATACATAAGCGTGGATCAATAGCTCTGATATTTACCTTGTGGTAAAGATTACAGCAATCCACAATAGCTGATTAGTTGTCTACATGGTATCTTCTATGGTTGCCAGTGCTGAGATAGCTGCATGTAACCCCATGCAGGACCAACTTTTTGGAGGAAGAAAAGGCAAATATCTACCTACACTCTGAAAAATATCCCTGGTCTTGCCCTCTTGAAACAGGACATGGAAATTATTGCACAGTGACAAAAATTTCCCTTGATTTAACCTAAATATAAGAAATACAGAAATTGAACTGAAAGGTTAGGTGGTCTAATAATACAATTGATCAACAGAAACCAATGGGGATATATACAAAGGAGAATGGACAATGACAACCCGAGAAGATTGTTTAATATAATGTCAAAAGCTACAAATATAAAAGACCCAATTTACTCCTGTCTCCAGATGCTGGAAAAGCTTTTTGACAATTAATTGGAAGCTTTTATTTTTGACATTGAAAAGCATGGGCTTGCCAGAAGAATTCATTTCATGGGCAGAAACATTATCTGATCATTCAAAGGCCAAAATTAAGGCTAATGTGTAAAATTGGACACCATTTCTTTCTTTCTCTCTTTTTCAAAAAGGAAGCAGCCACAGACTGTCCACGTTCTTCTCTATTATTTGGTTCATCAATAGAATCTCTGCCTGGCAGGATGAGGGAATACAAATGGAATACTTAAGGCCCACCGTTTTATTGTGAGTAGATAATGTGGCTCAATTCTGGGTTGCATGTAAACTTGTGAAATCCACTTCTGGGGAGTCAAGTGGGAGGTGAATCTCCTCTCCTAGTGGAGGGGCTATTTGGTTTGTTCAAGTGGTATTTTCCTTTTAGGATCAAATTATTGCTAAGTAAAAATGTGTTTCAGGTGGCTCCTTCTTTGTCATCGGAAGCAGTATTATATCCCAGCTTTAGCCTATTTCTTCTATTCTTGCCCAATTTTTTCCCAGAGCAACCTCTATGAAACCGAAGAGTATAACTTTCAGTAATAGCCATGCACTTTACTTTCTCTAATTTTTTTTCCTAGCAAAATATATAACTAATTCAGATTATTTGATGGGTAAATAAGTAAATGAGAACTATAGGAACTGTAGATTATTACATATAAACATAAAATACATAACTTCAACAAATCATAAAGGAGGTATGATAGAGAATTTGCTTTAAAGCTAGTTTTACCTAACAGGGAAAATAGTGGGAGGTGTGGTGCATTGTACAGTTTTTCTTCTCTTTCATTTTTTAAACAGCCTTATTGAGCTATAATTAACATACGAAGAAATTCTCTAACTTAAATTGTGCAGTTTTTCTGGTATATTCACAGAGTTGTGAAACCACCACTGACATCAAGGATTTCAGAATACATTCATCACCCCAAAAACAAATACACCCATTAGCAGGCACCCTCTTTTCCTTTCTAACTCTGAAAGTTCCAGGCAATCATTAATCTACTTTCTGTTGGTAAAATTTTGCCTACTCTATATATTTTGTATAAATAGAATCATACAACATGTGGCCTTTTGTGTCTGGCTGTTTTCACTTAGCATAATGTTTTCAAGATTCTTCTATATTGTAACATAAATGATAACTTCATTTTTTATGGATGAACAATATTTCATTGTGTGTATATATCACATTTTGTTTATCCGTTTATGGGTTGTAGGACATTTGGGTTGTTTTCACCTTTGGGTATTATGAATAACGTGGCTATGAACATTCATGTGCAAGTTTTTATGTGACTATGTTTCTATTTATCTTGAGTATATACCCAGGAGTGAAATTCCTAGGTCATATGGTAACTGTCCAACTGCTTTCCAAAGTGGCTGCATCATTTTATATTCCTACAAGCTGTGTATGGGGGTTAAAATTTCCTTAAATCCTCACCAACACTTATTATTTTTCATTTTTATTATCATGATCAATTCTATTTCATTGGTTTATATGTCTATCCTTATGCTAGTACCACATTCTCTTGAAGAGTGTAGCTTTGTAATACATTTTGAAATCAGAAACTGTGAGTCCTTCAACTTTGTTCTTTTCCTTCAAGATTGTTTTGGATGATTCAGCTGTATGAATTTTAGGAATAGCTCATCGATTTCTGCAAGGGAGTCAGCTGGGATTTTGATAGGAGATTAATTCCTAAGTATTTTATTCTTTTTGATTCTATTGTACTGGAATTGTTTTCTCAATTTAATTTGAGATTATTGCAAATGTATAGAAATCCAATCAAGTTTTGTATGTTGTTTATTTTACAACCTAGCTGAACTCTTATTAGTTCTAGAAGATTTTTAGTGGATTCTTTAGACTTTTCTATAAGCAAGATCATGTCATCTGCAAATAGCGAAAGCTTTACTACTTCCTTTCAATCTAGATGCTTCTCCTCTCCTAACTTTTCTTTCTTTTCTTTTTTTATTTTTATTTTATTTTATTTTTTTTGAGATGGAGTCTCGCTCTGTCGCTCAGGCTGGAGTGCAGTGGCGTGATCTCGCCTCACTCTAAGCTCACACTCCAGGTTCACGCCATTCTCCCGCCTCAGCCTCTCGAGTAGCGGGAACTACAGGCGCCCACCACCATGCCCGGCTAATCTAATTTTGTTTTGTATTTTTAGTAGAGACGGGGTTTCACCGTGTTAGCCAGGATGGTCTCGATCTCCTGATGTCATGATCTGCCCGCCTCCCAAAGTGCTGGGATTACAGGTGTGAGCCACCGCACCCAGCCCTCCCCAGCTAACTTTTCTTGCCTAATTGCCCTAGCTAAAACCTCCAGTGTAATGTTGAATGAAAGTGGTGAGACTAGACATTCTTGTCTTTTTCCTGGTCTTAGGTGGAAAATATTCAGTCATTTATTAAGTATGATGTCATTGGTGCAATTTTTTGTAGATGCGTTTTATTATGTTGAGGAAGTTCTCTTCTATTCCTTGTTCGTTGAGTGTTTTTTTTCTCTCTCTCATAAAAATGTGTCAGATTTGCCAGATGCTTTTTGTGAGTCAATGTAGATAATTATGTGTATTTTATTCTTTGTTCTATTGCCATTCTATATTATATTGATTGATGTTTGGATGCTAAAGCAACCTCACATTCCTGAGATTAATGCCTCTTGGTCATGATTTATCATTCTTTTAGTATATTGCTGGATTCAGTTTGCTAGTATTTTGTTGTGGAGTTTTGCATCTATATTCATTAGAGATATTGGTCTGTAGTTTTCTTATCTTGTGATGTCCTTGTCTGGTTTTGGAATTTGGGTAATACTAGGCTCATAGAATGAATTGGAAAGTATTCTCTAATTTTCTGTTTTGGAAATGTTTGTCAAGAACTGGCATTATTGATTCTTTAAGTAATTGATAGAATTCACCAGTGAAGCTGTTTAGGCTGAGGGTTTATGTGTTACAGGTATATTCAAATGTTCTATTTCTACTTGAGTCAGTTTTCCACAGTTTGTGTTTTTCTAGGGATTTTCCCATTTCATCTAAGTTATTTAATTTTTTGGCATGTAGTCATTCATAGTATTCTTATACAAACCTTTTAATTTCTGTAAGGTCAGTAGTAATCCCCCACTTCCATCCTGATTTTAGTAATTTAGCTTTTTCCTTTCTCTTGGCCAAACTAAGTATTTGTCAATTATTTTGATCTTTTCAAATTATACACTTTTAGTTTATTTGATTTCTGTGTTTTTTCATTTTATTAATTTATGCTCTAATTTTCATTATTTTCTTCTTTCTCTTGTTTTATGTTTACTTTCTCACCTTTTCTAGTGTCTGAAGCTGGGAGGTTAATACGTTAATCTGGAAACTTTCTTTCTTGATAACGACAGTTGTAAACTTCTAAGGGATGCTTTAGCAGCATTCCATAAGTTTTAGTATATTGTGTTTTCATTTTCGTGCATCTCAAAGTGTTTTCTAAGTTTCCTTGTACTTTCTTTTCTGACCTATTGTTTATTTAGGAGTGTGTTATATGATTTCCACATATTTGCAAGTTTCTCAAATTTCTTTGTTATTGATTTCTAATTTTATTCCATTGTGGCCAGAGAACATACTTAGTATCATTTCCTTTCTTTCAAATGTATTGAGACTTGTTTTATGGTCTTGTACATCATCTCTTCTGTTGAATATTCCATGTGCACTTGAGAAGGATGTGTATTCTGCTGCTGTTGGGTGGAGTGTTCTATAGAAACCTTTCAGGTCTTATTGGTTTACATTCTTGCTCAAGTCTTCTATTCCTTTGTTGATCTTGTCTGACACGTTTTGCTCGTTGTTAAAGTAGAATATTGGAGTCTCCAAAACTTATTATTAAATTATGTATTTCTCCCAATAATTCTGTCGGATTTTGTTGCATGGATTTTGGAGCTCTGTTTCTAAGTGCATATTTATTTTTGAAATTATGATATCTTCCTAATGAATTTACTCTTTCATTATTATACTTCCCTCTTTATCTCTAGCAATATATTTTTTTAAAGTTTATGTTTTCTTAAGTATGGCTCTCCAGCTTTTTTATGGTTGCTGTTTTCATGATATATCTTTTTGCTTCCTTTTACTTTCATCGGATTTCTATCTTTGAATCTAATATACATCTCCTGCAGTGAGCATATAGATAACTATATCTTGGGTTTTTAAATGTAGTCTGACAATGTTTTCCTTTTGTCTTGATTGTTTCATTCACTCACATTTAGAGTTATTGGATTTGGATAATCCTGAAGGATACAATCCCAAATGCCGTAATCCCAAAAGATCAAAATTCTTAAATAGAAGATGGTAACATTAATAGGGAATGCTCATGTCAGCAAATATTGAATCATAGAAGAATTCAAAAGGAGTAGCACAACATGGAAAATGAATGTGAACATACTCTCTGAGGAGAGCCAAAACCTAAAAGGAAAAAAGTAGCTGATCCTTATGATGCAAGATTTCAAAATTATCATGAACGCTGGCCAGCGCTTATGGAGTATTTCTGTGCAATTGTCTATAAACTATCTCTGTAATACATTTTTTTGGATGTTGATTTTTTCTTTTTTAAAACTATTTTAAATTGTCAGCATTATTTTTGACAATTCACTATGGCATGTATTTAATTTTTGCATTCTCTCCAATACTGGAGATATAAATTCTGTAGACACTTTTGGAGAGTTCTAATTCATTTTGTGCATTTTTTGCAAATTTAGCTCCAAGGAAGTGCATTATCACAAGGTTGACTTTGTAAGCATTGTGTATATATGTAAAAATGTTGAAACTTCCTCAATAAATGAAGAGATGTCCTTTGTGTACATGTGTATTTGTGAAAGATAACATTTCTCAAGATCTTGGTTATTTCGGTGACTGCATATGCAGTGGTAAAAATTTGTAGTTTTTGATCAATCTTAACAAAAGACCAGTTGTTCATGACAGTGTTTCATATGACTGCAGTAATAAAGCTGAGTGCACAGCATGGCCAACCATAGTGATATGCAAATACATTTCCCTTTTGACCTATTTTTTATGAGTATGATTCATCTGCTTATACCTTTATACTCATGTGACTGTTATTAGTATACCTGAGTGTTTATGCTTGCAAAAATACATATATTATTGACTATTTTATTATGTAAAAGTCCTATGAAGTGTTGTGTTGTATTTTTATGTTTCTAAAATAAATCCTCTTTTAAGAATGTAAATAAATATGTTTAAAATAATTTTTAAAATTTTTTCCAGAATTATGTTTTTTATAATTTTGACTTTTCAAGATTGTGATTTGGGGGATTTTAGACTTGTGGGATTTTGATCTTTTAGAATTTCAGTATTAGGGATTATGGCATTGGGGATTGTGTTTTTGGGGATTATGATCAGCTCCCAATGATATTACTGATATAGTGATTTACATATATAATTTTACTTTTAAAAAATACGGTCTCAGGTCTTTTTTGCTCTCTTTTATTGCTTTCTTTTGCATTAATTTAATATTTTCTAGTGTAACATCTTAATATTTTGATTTACTATGTACTTATATCACCTTAATTGCAGGGGCCACTTGTTCACTTGTTTTCAGCCTGAAGGAATTTCTTTTTTTTTTTTTTTTGAGACGGAGTGTTGCTCTGCTGCCCAGCCTGGAGTGCAGTGGTGTGATCTCGGCTCACTGCAAGCTCTGCCTCCCAGGTTCACGCCATTCTCCTGCCTCAGCCTCCCGTGTAGCTGGGACTACAGGCACCGGCCACCGCGCCCGGCTAATTTTTGTATTTTTAGTAGAGACGGGGTTTCACCGTGTTAGCCAGGATGGTCTCGATCTCCTGACCTTGTGATCCGCCCATCTCGGCCTCCCAAAGTGTTGGGATTACAGGCGTGAGCCCCCGCACCCAGCCTGTACTTTACTATTTCCTAAGTGGGTTCGGTGGAAACAAATTCTCTCAGTTTTTGTGTATCTGAAATGGCATTATTTTGCCTCCAGTTTTAAAAGATAATTTTGTTGGATATAAGATTTTTGGTCAATTGTTTTTGTCACCCAACCATTTATGTTCTCGATAGTTTTTGGTGACAACTCAGCCATTCTTCATATTGAGGTTTCCTTGGGCATGATAAATTATTTTTCTCTTGCTGCTTTTGTGATTTACTCTTTGTCTTTGATTTCAACATTTTTACTATGATGTCCTGGGTATGAATATCTTTATATTTACCCACTGAGCTTCTTGCATGTGAACAGTATTATTTTTCATCAAGTGTGGGGAGTTTTTAGCCATTATTTATTGAAATATTTTTATGCTTATATCTCTCCTCTTCTGGTACTACCATTTTGCCTATGGTGGTGTGCTTAATTGTGTCTCTCTTAGGATCTGTTCAACTTTCTTTACTCTTTTTTATCTCTGTTTCTTGGCTTGCATGATATGTCATTATCTTCAAGTTTGTGTATTCTTCTGCTTGTTTGGACTTATTGTTTTAAGCCCTTCTAATGACTTTTTAAAAATTTTATTTTTCAACCCCAGAATTTCCATTTGGTTCTTTCTTATATATTCTATGTCTTTGTTGATATTCTCTATTTGAACAGACGTTGTTGTCATACCTTCTTCCTTCACTTTGTAAAGCATGCTTCCTTTAGTTCTCTGAGCATATTTATAATGGCTATCTTGAAGTCTTTAAGTTAGATATCTTACCCCTCTCATAGTCAGATTTTGTTGCCTGCTTTTTCTCTTCTGTATATTAGTTGCACTTTCCTGTTTCTTCACATCTTATAATTTTTGTTGTTGTTGAAAATTGAGCATTTTGGGTAATATATGGTAATTACTCTGGATATTGATCCTTCTTCTCTGGGGCTTGTCATTGTTAATGGTTTCTTGGTTATTTGTGTTGTGACTTGGCTAGGAGATTTCAGTAATGTCTATTTCCATGACAGTTGAAGACTCTGATGTCATGCCTCACAAAGTGCAGCCTTGGGAATGCATACAGTGACTCTGTGGTGACAGTGGTTTTGGCAGGTTTCTCTTTGTTTCTGTCTATGATCTCTCTGTTAATCTCTCTGCTTCTGTTGGTATCACACCAACTGTTAGGCTCCACTAATTCTCCTAGGGCATAAATTGCTTCATAGTCTGATCCAAATAAATTCAGACTCTTTTGCAAAGGAAGTTTCTGAGGCCAATCTTTAGGTGTGTTCTGATTCCAGGAAAGCTCTACTTAGCTGTCCCGTTCCCTGATTCTCTCTGATGAACTAACTGAACAACAGTTTAGCCTGTTGCTCTAAGTGTCAGCCTCATCTGAATTATTTTCCATCAAAATATCTATTTTTTTTCAGTGCACCATTAGGCTTGAACTTTCCCCTTTTTTAGTTCCAAATAAAGCCAGTTCCTTTGATAAGTGTTTCAGAGTTCTATGTTATTATGGATTGCCTCTTTCTGGACAAACTCTTTGAGACACTGCTTCAGAAATAGAAGTGGCCCATTTATTCAAGAGTAGCACCCTTACTTTATAAGAGGGGCCAGTGTCATAGCCTCTGGTCCCTTTACTTGCTTCTCTCTAAATGGACCTTCTGCCCTACAAATGAGATAGGGTGACAGTGATTAGGATGCTAGTATTCTCAAGTTGCCACATCTAAGGTAGCTAGGAGTGGAAGGTGGGTGAAAAATAGAGCTCTTTCCTTCTCTGCTGTACTGCTAGACTGGAATTTAGTCTATGTGACATGGAGATGGGAGACCTGAGAAATGCTGGTGGTCTGCTCTCCTTGGTCCTATTCTAGCATTTGACTGTTGCTGTGGGAAAGGGATCCTTGTCTCCTGGTCATGTCTACCCAGAGTGGAGCTTCTGTCATCTTAAGCTGGAGGTTGGATTTCAGTAAAAAGTGGATTGTGGCTTATGTGCCACAGACTGTCACTGTTCTTACTGACATTTAGTAGATAATATTGTGTAAATATTTCTTCCTTTGCCGTATATGCTTAGGACAATTTACAGAGACTCTAACTGCTTCCTGTTGTTTTTGTAAAAATACATTTTATAAGTCATTATTGTTTATCTGGAAGCAGGTCCACGATGCTCCTAATGTTGCCATTTTATTCCTTTTCTCTTTCTTATTCTAGGTTGACTGTTTCCTTGCTTTTGACTCTGGGATTAGTCATGTATTTATATTAGGATTCTCAAAATCTCTGGGCAAGTTCCTTAGGTTCTTCATCTCAGGATGCTCCAAGTTTATATTAGGTACAGTTCTTATTAATTGATTCGTATTCTTGCTTGGTCCTACCAACAGACTTGGCAAAATGTTTATTGCTCTTTCATAATCTCGAGGATGTTTTTATGTTTATGCTTGGTCTTGATGCCCTTTCTCCAACCTCAGTCACAGTCACCTGTGTCCTCTTTTATCAATAATATTCTGAATGTATTGATAGAAAGAGCATTTAAAATTTCTTTTGTAATTATTATACTTTATGTTCTAGGGTACATGTGCACAACGTGCAGGTTTGTTACATATGTATACATGTGCCATGTTGGTGTGCTGCACCCATTAACTCGTCATTTACATTAGGTATATCTCCTAATGCTATCCCTCCCACTTCCCTCCACCCCACAACAGGCCCCGGTGTGTGATGTTCCCCTTCCTGTGTCCAAGTGTCCTCATTGTTCAATTCCCACCTATAAGTGAGAACATGCGGTGTTTGGTTTTCTGTTCTTGTGATAGTTTGCTGAGAATGATGGTTTCCAGCTGCATCCATGCCTCTACAAAGGACGTGAACTCATTCTTTTTTATGGCTGCATAGTATTCCATTGTGTATATGTGCCACATTTTCTTAATCCAGTCTGTCACTGATGGACATTTGGGTTGGTTCCGAGTCTTTGCTATTGTGAATAGTGCCACAATAAACATATGTGTGCATGTGTCTTTATAGCAGCATGATTTGTAATCCTTTGGGTATATAGCCAGTAATGGGATGGCTGGGTCAAATGGTATTTCTAGTTCTAGATTCTTGAGGAATTGCCACACTGTCTTCCACAATGTTTGAAATAGTTTACAGTCCCACCAACAGCGTAAAAGTGTTCCTATTTCTCCACATCCTGCACTTGTTGATTCCTGACTTTTTAATGATCGCCATTCTAACGGGTTTGAGATGGTATCTCATTGTGGTTTTGATTTGCATTTCTCTGATGGCTAGTGTTGATGAGCATTTTTTCATGTGTCTGTTGGCTGCATAAATGTCTTCTTTTGAGAAGTGTCTGTTCATATCCTTTGCCTACTTTTTGATGGAGTTGTTGGTTTTTTTCTTGTACATTTGTTTGAGTTCTCTGTAGGTTCTGGATATTAGCCCTTTGTCAGATAAGTAGATTGCAAAAATTGTCTCCCATTCTGTAGGTTGCCTGTTCACTCTGGTGGTAGTTTGTTTTGCTGGGCAGAAGCTCTTTAGTTTAATTAGATCCCATTTGTCAATTTTGGCTTTTGTTGCCATTGGTTTTGGTGTTTTAGATATGAAGTCCTTGCCCGTGCCTATGTCCTGAATGGTACTGCCTAGGTTTTCTTCTAGGGTTTTTATGGTTTTAGGTCTAACATTTAAGTCTCTAATCCATCTTGAATTAATTTTTGTATAAGGTGTAAGGAAGAGATCCAGTTTCAGCTTTCTACTTATGGCTAGCCAGTTTTCCCAGCACCATTTATTAAATAGGGAGTCCTTTCCCTGTTTCTTGTTTTTGTCAGGTTTGTCAAAGATCAGATGGCTGTAGATGTGTGGTATTATTTCCGAGGGCTGTATTCTGTTCCATTGGTCTATATTTCTGTTTTGGTACCATTGTCTCAGCCCAAAATCTCCTTAAGCTGATAAGCAACTTCAGCAAAGTCTCAGGATACAAAATCAATGTGCAAAAATCACAAGCATTCTTATACACCAATAACAGACAAACAGAGAGCCAAATCATGAGTGAACTCCCATTCACAATTGCTTCAAAGAGAATAAAATACCTAGGAATCCAACTTACAAGGGACGTGAAGGACCTCTTAAAGGAGAACTACAAACCACTGCTCAAGGAAATAAAAGAGGACACAAACAAATGGAAGAACATTCCATGCTCATGGATAGGAAGAATCAATATCGTGAAAATGGCCATACTGCTAAAGGTAATTTATAGATTCAGTGACATCCCCATTAAGCTACCAATGACTTTCCTCACAGAATTGGAAAAAACTGCTTTAAAGTTCATATGGAACCAAAACAGAGCCTGCATAGCCAAGACAATTCTAAGCCAAAAGAACAAAGCTAGAGGCATCACGCTACCTGACTTCAAACTATACTTCAAGGCTACAGTAACTAAAACATCTTTTGACAGGAAAAACCCATTTTGATTGTGTTCCAAGTTCAAATTATTGTCCCATCGGGTAAAAGCATGTGTGCCTTATTCCTGGATGTAGTAATCTGGGGACTTTTTCTGCTTAACCCTCACAAGCTTGATGCTATTTAATTTGAAAACCTCCTCTTCTGTGCTGTACAGTCATACATCACATAATGACCTTAATTGCTATTTTTCATGCTAATTAAAAATGACTAATCAAATTATAATTTCTATGTAAAAATGTTTAGATACAAAAATACTTGCCATCGTGTTACAATTGTCCACAGTATTTAGTACAGTATCATATTGTACAGGTCTGTATCTAGGAACAATAAGCTATAGCACGCAGGCTAGGTGTGCAGTAGGCTATACTATCTAGATTTGTGTAAGTACACCATATTATGTTCACACAATGACAAAATCACCCAACATATAAGAACATAACCCTTTCTTTAAATGACACATGATGTACTCTATTGTCTATCTGAGTTGGTATTTGAGGGGGTTTACCTCTTAAGGTACTGCGTAGATAGCCACATAACTACTTTCTTTGCAGTTTGTGTCAAAGTCACAAACTGGAAATGTAAGATGTACTTTAACTTCCTGTATTCTTACTATACACATCTAGCAGATATAAGAAAAATTATCTGAATAAAGGACTATGAATAAAGGAACCAGGACTATTTTATGCTAACTGTTAAGAACAGGAACGTTGCTTTATGTAACTTTTATCTACCATAGCATTGAGTATATGCCCTTGCATCCAGTAATTGTTAATTAAATCATTAATTTGACTTAATTAAACATTTTTCATGCTAACAAAGCAAGCCCAGTTTGAAAAATATTTGATTTTATAGTTCTACTACTATATATTTGGAATCTATTTGATATGAGGGGCAAAACAATTTCTTCTGAGACAGAGATTAAATAAATTTTTAAGCTGTATTCATGTGTCATTGGGTTCAGTGCAACATCTGTCTTGGGCTCCCCTGTCTCAACTTTTTGGAAGTGTTTAGGAAGGATTGGATTTAGTTCTTTAAATGTTCGATAGAATTCAGCAGGGAAACCATCTTGTCCTGAGCTTTTTGTTGATGACTTTTAATTACTGGTTGAATCTCCTTACTTGTTATTGGTCTGTACAGATTTCTAATTTATTTGTGATTCAGTCCTGATAGGTTATATGTTTCTAGGAATTCATCCATTTCATCTGAGTTCTCCAAATGATTGGTTTATAATTGTTGATGCTAGTCCTTTGTATTTATTGGTTATCAGTTGTAATGTCTCCTCTTCCATTTCTGATTTGATCTATTTATTTGATACTTCTCTCTTTTTTCGTATTTAGTCTAGCTAAAAATTGGTCAATTTTTTTTTTGGCTTTTTAAAAAACCAACTTCACTTCATTGATGTTTTCTATTCTGTATTTTCTTATTTCTGTTCTGGCCTTTATTATTTTCTTTCTTCTGCTAACTTTGGGCTTAGTTAGTTCTTTCTCCATTTCCTTGTGTATAATATTTGGTTGTCTATTTGAGGTTTTTTTTTTTTTTTTTTTTTTTTTTTTTTCCTGCTTTGATGTAGGCATTTGCTGCTATAAACTTCCCTCTTAGAACTGTTTTTGCTGTATCCCATAAGTTTTGGTATGTTGTTTTCATTTTTATTTGTCCTAAGCTATTTCAAAATTTCTCCTTTAATTTGTTTTTAGAGCCAGTAGTTGCTCAGGAGAATATTGTTTAATTTCCACACATTTGTTAACTTTTTCCATGATTTCTTCTTTTATTGATGTCTAGTTTCATATAATTGTGGTCAGAAAATAATTTTGTATAATTTTGATCTTATTAAACTTGTCCAAACTAGTTTTGTGGCCTAACATATAGTGTATCCTGAAGAATATTCTGTGTACATTTGAAAAGAATGTATTCTGTTGGGTGGAGTCTTCCATCTATGTCTGTTAAGTCTATCTGGTCTAAAGTGTAGATGAAGTCCCATGATTCCTTATTGGTTTTCTGTCTGGATAATCTGTCTATTGTTGAAAGTAGGGTATTAAAATCCCCTGCTATTATTGTGTTCTAGTCTATGTCTTCTAGATCTCTTAATGTCACTTTTAATATTTAGGTGCTCTGATGTTAGGTGCGTGTATACTGGTAATTGTTAAATTCTCTTGATGAATATATGCCTTTATCACTATATAATAACCTTTGTTGTCTCTTTTTAAAGTTTTTGACCTAAAATATATTGTCTGGAATAAAAATATCTACCCTTGTTCTCTTTTGGCTTCCATTTACATGGAATGTCTTTTCTCATCCCTTCACTTTTAGTCTATGAGTGTCCTTTAATGTGAAGTGAGTTTCTTGTAGACAGCATGTAGCTGGGTCTTGTTTTCTTAATCCGTTCAGTCCTCTATGCCTTTTGATTGGATAATTTAATTAATTTACATTCAAAGTAATTACTGATATGTGAGGACTTACTGCTGCCATTTTGTTGTTTTCTGGTTGTTGTATAAATCCTTTATTACTTTCTTGCTCTATTGCTTTCTTTCTTTGTGGCTTGATGACTTTCTTTAGTGATATATTTTATTTATTTTATTTTTATCTTTTGCATATCAATTATAGTATTTTTGCATTTTGTTTACCCTGAAGCTTACATAAATCATCTTATACATATAACTGCCTATTTTAACCAGATAAAACTTAACTTTGATTGCATACACAAACTCTATATTTTTATTCCCCTTCTTCCCAGGTTTTATTGTTTTTGATGTCACAATTTACATTTTTAAATAATTTGTATTTCTTAACAAATTATCATTATGTTAGTTGTTTTTAATAGTTTTTTCTTTTAGCCTTTATAGTAGAGATATAATTGATTTACCCATCACCATTATTGTATTAAAATATTTTGTATTTGACAATATTAATCATTTTTGGTACTATTTAAACCTGTCTTTAGACCTTAATTTTCATCACATGTCAGCTTTCTTCAGCATGAATAACTTCTTTTACCATTTCTGTTCATACTGGTACACTGGCATTCTCAGCTTTCATTTAACTGTGAAAGAGTCTTTAGTTCAAATTCATTTTTGAAGAATATTTTCACTGAATAAAGAACTATAGGTTGATGGTCATTAGAAGTGTCATTCCACTTTCTTTTGTCTTGTACTGTTTTTGGTGAGAAGAAAGCATTTCTACTGTGATCATTGCTCTCCATGTGACATTTTCCTTTTGGCCGCTTTAAAAATATTTTACCCATTGTTTTAGTGATTTGCTTATGATTTTCTAAATTTGGATTTTTGTGCATTTCTCCTCTTTGGGGTACCTAGAGCTTTGTGGATTTGAGTTTAAAATTTCTATCAAATTTGAATTTGTGGCTTTAAATGTTATATGAAATTTGGAAAATATTGTCACTCTTATTTTTTCAGTTTGTTCCTTTTCATTTTCTCTTGTTTCTTTTACTGAAAGTCCAGTAAAATGGAAGTAATACCACTTAATAATATCTCACTGATCATTCATTGTTCAATCTTTTAAAATGCTTTCTTCTTTCTAAATTTTATTTTGGATAATTTCTATGTATATATCTTCAAGTTCCTGTTCTGTTCTTTAACAATACTATTCTTTTGTTAGGTCAGTCTAATATATTTTTGTGTTAAATATTTTTAAAAGCTCTGCTCTCTATTTAGTTTATTTAAATTTTCTGTCTGGCTTCTTTCTTTCTTTCTTTCTTTTTTTTTTTTTTTGTTGAGATGGAGTCTCGAGCTTGTCACCCAGGCTAGAGTGTAGAGTAGTGCCATTGCAGCTCACTGCAACCTCTGCCTCCCGGGTTCAAGCGATTCTCTTGCCTCAGCTTCCCTAGTAGCTGGGACTACAGGTGCCCACCAGCACGACTGGCTAATTTTTGTATTTTTAGTAGAGACGGGGTTTCGCCATGTTGACCAGGCTTGTCTCGAACTCCTGACTTCCGGTGATTGGCCCACCTCGGCCAATCATCGGGATTACAGGCGAGAGCCACTGTGCCTGGCCCTGTCTGCTTACTTCTTATTCCATACTTTTCTCTAAATCCTTGAATATATTATTTTACAGATCTTGTTTGCTAATTCTAATTTTTGGGTCACATGGAAGTCATTTTAAGTTGACTTCTTTTCTGAATTTGGCTCGCATTTTCTTGTTTCTTTGCATGTTTAGTAACCTTTGGTTGAATATATAATATTGTGTCTTGAACAGTAAGGATTGGGAATCCTGCTACTTTATTTTCTACAGACAGTAGGAGTTTCTGTGTCTTACTGCTTAAGTGAGACGGAAACTAGTCCAATTTTCACTGTTAAGTTGATCTGTAACTGGACTCTAGCTCTAAGGTTGGGCTCATTTTTTATTATCCCAGCCTATAACCTGGAGCACTGCCACTGAGACTTGATTTTACCCATGATGACACCTAGATGGTGATGTCATCAATGCAACTGCCACTGTCACTGCTGTCACTATCTCTATTATTTAATTTTAGAAACTATTGTCCTCCAGCTTTGACAGAAAAAAAAGTTTATTGTAACAACTGAAAATCAATAAACATTATTTATATTATTATAATTATTTAAATTTTATTTATTAGAGGCAAATACAAAGTTTTCATTTTCTTTTTTTTCTATATGAACCATAAGTTACTTGAAAGACAGTGTTTCTAGCATCCTTTTTTACGCTCCTAAGTTTCTCATAATCAAACCATAGTTTAGTCTGCTTCATATTTGGACCACATCTCGTTGATAGCACTGTGTGTTTGCTTGTATCTTTCTCTAAAGTTTTCTATTAAATTTATTATTATTGAAAGAGTTATAGGCCTTCTTTTAAAAAATGATACTCTTAATATCTGCTAGTAACTTACTTTTTACTTATTGAAATTAATTTTGTCTTCATACATGTATTTAATTTGGAGCCATCTGCCTTTTTTAAATGCAGAGTTTTGTTTTTGTGTGTGTGTGTGTGTGTGTGTGTGTGTGTGTGTGTTTTCTGGGCTTGCTGTTTAGCTATCACACTGTCCATCCTATTCCCATGGAATCTTGAGTTAGTGTCACCATTTCTAGTATCCTACATATTTCTTTCACTTGATCTCTCTCTCATTTTGTTGAAGTACATCGTTATGTAACTTCCACAGAAATGTTGCATGGCATTTCCTATGTGATTGAGAAAGCTTTTATTTTGCCCTCAAGCTTGATTGCATGTTTGGATTAATATTCCATTTTAGATTTACAATAATTGTCTTTCATAACAGAAGAATTTGCTATTTCATCTTTTACTAATGTCTATTGTTTCTATTTTTAAAAACACTAAAGTCCAATTTTTCTTCCTTTGTAGAAAACTTTTTATTTCTTTGAAGGCTCTTAAGACTTTCTCTTTATCATTGATAATTTACCCTCAGTGGTACCTTTGTTGAGACTTTTTAAATATTTTGACATTGTTTTGAAATTACATAGGTAATAAAAACATTATCCTTAAAGGAAAACAAAATAACACAGAGAAGTCATCTTTCTCTCCTAGTCAATCCGACTACTGTCTACCTGCTCCTTCTGACCCTATTCCATGAAAATGTTTACATACATTTACATGTACATAGAATGTGCATGGTATTGTTTCTACATCTATTTGGATGTGTGTTTGCTTTTGTAAACATTATCATATTGTAGGTGTTTTTCTGCAAGTTGTCTCTGTCTCTCAAAACCATGACTGGTGATATGATTTGGCTCTGTGTTCCCATCCAAATTTCATCTTCAATTGTAATTGCCACTTGTTGAAGGAGGGACCTGGTGGAAGGTGATTGGATCACAGGGGCAGTTTCGCCCATGCTGTTCTTGTGATAGTGAGTTTGTTCTCATGAGAACTGATGGTTTTAAAAGTGTGACACTTCCCCTCTCTCACTTTCTCCTGCCGCCATGCATGGCCTGCCTTGCTTCCCCTTCTGCCATAATTGTTAGGTTTCCTGAGGCTTCCTCAGTCATGCAGAACTGTGAGTCAATTAAACCACTTTTGTTTATAAATTATCAAGTCTCAGGTAGTACCTTTGTAGCAGCGTGAGAATGGACTAACACAACTGAGATTTATATTATTTCATCTTATCTAACAAATTTATTTTTGCCGTTGCATATATTTTTATATCTGTATTGGGTATTTGTATGTTATTTTTGTGAATTATTTGTTTTTTTGCTATAAATCTATTGGTTTATTTGTGTTTTACTTTTAATTCTTAGAAGTTATGTGTATATTCTAATTACCAGTCCTTTTCCTGTTATACAAATTGTTAATATTTCTTCTAGTAAATTCCTTTAAAAAATGTTTTTGGTGTTTTCTTTCTTGTGGAAGATTTTAGTTTTTATGTTACCAAATTCATTAGCTTTTTCCTTCATGATTTTTTCTTTGCATTTGATTTAAGGCCTATCAGGTCCTAAGGGATTAAGATATTCTTCTATATTCACTTTAAATATTTTGTAGTTTTCTCCACATTTATGCTTATAATTTATTTGAAATCAGCTTTTGTGAATTCCATGAAACAGAAATCTAGCTTTATCTTCCCTATAGACTGCCAATTGTTCCTGGGATCGTCTTGAATAGTTATCTGTCCTCTACTGGTTTTGGATACTGAATCTATCATATTAAAGGTTTTTGAATACATTTTAAATGTATTTTCATATATATTTATGAGTTGGGTTTGGGGTTCTTTACTTAGTTGTTCTTAACTTGTAACCAAAATAGCAATATACTAATTACCATAGTTATATACTATGTCCTGATATTTGGCAAGAAAGCAACCATCCTTTTGAGCCCCTTTTTCTTTTAAATTTCTTGCCTATTCTTGCAAATTTAACCTCTCATATGAATTTAGAATTGAGTGTAAGACTACCTGAAATATTCTGTTGAAATATTGATTGTAATTTAGATGAATTTACAGATTAATTTGTGAAAAGTTGACAACTGAACAGTTTTGAGTCCTCCTACCCAGGAGTATGAACTATTCCAGTATTCAAGTTTTATTTTATATCATTCAACAAAATTTTATAATTTTCCCCATGAGTGATTTACACACTTTTGTTTTTTAATTTTTGTTTCTACTGTGAATAGGTTCTTTTTTCTACTGCATTTTCTAATTGTTATGACAAACATGCAGGTCTTTGATTTTGTATGTTGATCTGAATATTGCCTACGTGCTTAATTACCTGATTTTAAAAATATTTTGGCTGGCGTGGTGGCTCACGCCTATAATCCCAGCACTTTGGGAGGCAGAGGCAGGTGGATCAGGAGTTCAAGATTAGCCTGACCAACATGATGAAACCCCGTCTCTACTAAAAATACAAAAATTAGCCAGGCATGGTAATGCAGCCTTGTAATCTCAACTATTCAGGAGGCTGAGGCAGGAGAATCACTTGAACCCGGGAGGTGGAGGTTGCAGTGAGTGGAAATTGTACCACTGTACTCCAGTCTGGGTGACAGAGCAAGACTCCATCTCAAAAAAAAAAAAAAAAAAAAAAATTCAAGAGGTAGCTTTATTGATTTTTATAAATGGACGATCATGTCATCCATTAGCAATGATAGTTTTGTCTCTTCTAAACTTCGTTTTATATCTTCTACTTTTTTCTTAATTGACTAGAAACTTCAGTGTAGCTTTCAACAGTATCTACAATAGCAGAAAACATGTGCTGTGCTTGGTTTTAAAGAAATGCCTCAAAGGCTTACCCTTACATACAACTTTTGCTGTAGTTTTCCAATGAATATTCTCTATTCTTTATTCAGTTAAGAAAACGTACATACACACATATATGGATACACACATACAATGTAGATCAAAATGCTAAGTATAACTTTATTCTAAGAGGTGGGATTATGGTTGTTTTAGTTATTTTTCTTTATTTGCATTTAAAAAGGTTTTTGAAGAAGATTTACTACTTTTGTAAAATAAAATGCTATTTTGGATAAAAGAAAATTATGTAAAATGTGTATTATTCATCCTAAGCCACCAGAAAAGGCCCAGTTCTCAATGGTATAGTCCATCTTTATTTCTTTTATGATAAGATTTCCCAAAGTTTGTTCCTCAGGCTGTTATTTATTATGCTTTGCAAAAGAAATTTGTCATCTAATACATGTGGAGTAAAGCAAAGTTAAACATGTTTTCTTTAATCCAAGATTTCTTGAAATCTTTAATATACAAATGTGAAGAGTGAAGCTCCAACAGGAGAAAACAGAATCTGGCATATTTTTCAGGAGCATCTTTTAACCAGTGTGTCATTCTTCTCCATTATTCAGTGGACTTTTCATGTTGTTGCTGTTTGTAAAACAAAACAAAACTCAGTGCTATATGTGTCTACTTGAGCACAGTTTACTTCAGAAACACTTATGTAATAAAGACTTGTATGAACAGCTCTCTGTAGGGAGCTTTATACTTACTTGTCTTAGAAAGCAAACCAAGTAAGCCAAAAAATTAGTCAATTTTGTTCTGCCCTCTAGAGCATTGGATTAGATGGAGAGGATAAAGAACAAGTTTTTATTGTGTTGAAAAAATGAGTGACTCTCAAGGAATTTTCATTCTACCAAGACATGTGCCAAGTGTCTTCCTCTTGATTCTAGGGCATGAGACCACTAAGAGCAGTATTTCCTTTTAGCAAATGAGGAAACAGAGACACAGATGAATTGGTGATGAGTCCAAGTTCATGCAAATTGGAATGTCAGTTGGGAACAGAACAGATTCATTTGACTACATTTCCAGCACTGTATTTAATTGACCTAACTTCCTTTCTTACAAAGTAGATATAAATAAGAGATTAACTGTTGGGAAGGGAAAAGTGAGGGAGTAGGAGCTAAGTATTTTGGAATATCAAAATAATTTAATTGGATCCCAGATGAATTAAGATGTGTGGGAGTCCAAATTATACCCCGAATACCAAGCCTGCATAAGGCTAATTTAAAAATAATTTAAATGAACAAAATAGAATGCCTGTCTCATGCTAATAAAAGGAATGCAAAAATTCACAATAAATATGCTGAAAATAACCTTATTCATATCAAACCACAATTATTAAACTTTGATTTCAACAAGGTAGGTAAATTTGAAATCTATTCAAAGTGTAAAAAAGACAGACGTATATACCTCATTTGAAATATGGTATAGGTATTACTGAACCACAGAGTAAATCTCTTGGGTTGGTTCATTTTAAGGACCAACATATTTCTAAAGGTGACACTTGTTCTTGCCAACCAATGGGTGTGTACACATAAAATGGCCTCTAGAGTCTGCAGAATTACCTGTGCTACCTTCTCTTTGTAAAACCTGAATGCAGAGGGAGAAGGTCCAGTTCTCTTTTTGATTTCTCCTTTCCTTTCTCTGCCTCTTTCCCAAGATTTGAAGGGTCTTCCTTATGACCTCTAAGAGCTCAGTGAACAATTCTTTTTTTCTTCTTTCTTTCTCTCTTTTTTTTCTTTTTTTGAGACAGATTCTCACTCTGTGTCACCCAAGCTGGAGGGCAGTGGCCCAGTCTCAGTTCACTGCAACCTCCACCTCCTGGGTTCAAGCAATTCTCCTGCCTCAGCCTCCTGAGTAGCTGGTACTACAGGCGTGTGCCACCATGCCCGGCTAATTTTTGTGTTTAGTAGAGACAGAGTTTCACCATGTTGGCCAGGCTGGTCTCAAACTCTTGACCTCAAGTGATCGACCCACCTTACCCTACCAAAGTGCTAGGATTACAGGTGTGAGTCACTGTGTCTGGCCTCTTCTTTCTCTTTAAAGTATCTGTAATACAATGTTACTGTTTGCTCCTTTCTTGGGAGGAGCTAGTACTAAAGAGTATAGTCTTGAGCAAGTTGCTGTGCACTGCAAATTCTCCATAGTAATAGCGGACTTTTGGGATTATAGTAAGTGAATGACACATGGAATTGAAGCCAGTATATGATTTTGATGTTTATTTGGGAGGGAAAGAGGAAAAATCAGGACAAAGCAAAAGAATGCTTTGTTTTCCCTCATGATTCCTGGGTTTCTTGCTCTGATAGTCAGATGTTCTGACCTTCTTTATGTACAGGATTTTTACAGATTAATTGTTCTAGCATTCTCTAGTTGAGAAGTTGATCTACTTCTGAGTATGTCAAAGCATCTAGCTACTTATTCCACCTTTTTTTTTTTTTTTTTTTTTTTTTTTTTTTTTTGAGACAAGGTCTCACTCTATCCCCAGGCTGGAGTCCAGTGGTGTGATCATAGCTTACTGCAGCCTCCAACCCCTGGGCTGAAGTTGTGTCCAGAATTGGTGGGTTGTTGGTTTCACTGACTTCAAGAATGAAGCCACCGACCCTTGCAGTGAGTGTTACAGTTCTTAAAGATGGTAGTCCGGAGTTTGTTCCTTCAGATATTCAGATGTGTCTGCAGTTTCTTCCTTCTGGTTGGTTCATGGTCTCGCTGACTTCAGGAGTGAAGCTGTAGACCTTCGTGGTGAGTGTTAGCTCATAAAGGTGCCATGGACCCAAGGGGTGAGCAGCAGCAGATTTACTGAAAAGACCGAAAGAACAAAACTTGCACAGTGTGGAAGGGCCCCAGTGGGTTGCCACTGCTGGCTTTGGCAGCCTGCTTTTATTCTCTTATCTGACCCCACCCACATCCTGCTGATTGGTCCATTTTACAGAGAGCTAATTGGTCCATTTTACAGAGAGCTGATTGGTCCATTTTGACAAGGTGTTGATTGGTATATTTACAATCCCTGAGCTAGACACAGATTGCTGATTGGTGTATTTACAATCCTCTAGCTAGACATAAACCTTCTCCAAGTCCTCACCAGATTAACTAGACACAGAGTGCTGATTGGTGTATTTACAAACCTTGAGCTAGACACAGAGTACTGATTGGTGCATCCACAATCCCTTAACTAGACATAAAGGTTTTCCAACTCCCTACTTGACTCAGGAGCCCAGCTGGCTTCACCTAGTTGACTCAGCACCCAGGCTGCAGGCGGAGCTGCCTGCCAGTCCTGCATAGTGTGCCCACACTCCTCAGCCCTGGGGCAGTTGATGGGACCCAGCGCCTTGGCGCAGGGGGCGGTGCTCTTCAGGGAGGCTCCTGCCCTGCAGGAGCCCATGGGGGCGGAGGGGTGGGGGAGGAGGCTTGGGCATGGCGGGCTGCAGGTCCCTAGCCCTGCCCGGCAGGGAAGCAACTGAGGCAAGGTGAGAATTCGAGCACAGCGCCGGCGGGCTGGCACTGCTGGGGGACCCAGGGCACCCTCTGCAGCTGCTGGCCGGGTGCTAAACTCTTCACTGCCAGGGGCCAGCGGCACTGGCTGGCCGCTCCCAGTGCCGGGCCCACTGAGCCCACGCCTATCTGGAACTCGCGCTGGCCTGCCAGCCAGCGTGGCGCACAGCCCTGGTTCCCGCCCTGCCTCTCCCTCCACACCTCCCTGCAAGCAGAGGGAGGCGGCTCTGGCCTTGGTCAGCCCAGAGAGGGGTTCCCACAGTGTTGTGGTGGTCTGAAGGGTTCCTCAAGCGCTGCTAGAGTGGATGCCAAGGCCGAGGAGGCCCTGAGAGCGAGGGCTGCTAGCATGTTGTCACCTCTCAGTGACCCTTTCACCTCAGTCTCCCAAGTAGCTGAGATTACAGGTACACACCACCATACCCTGCTAATTTTTATATTTTTGTAGAGATAGGGGTCTAGCTATGTTGCCCAGTCTCGTCTCAAACTCCCGACCTCAAGTGATCCACTTTCCTCGGCTTCCCAAAGTGCTGGGATTACAGACGTGAGCCACTGCACCCTGCCCTATATCACATTTTTTGAGATAGAGTCTTGCTCTGTCACCCAGGCTAGAGTGGAGTGGTGGGATCTCGGCTCAGTTCAACCTTTGTCTCCCATGCTCAAGCAATCCTCCTGCCTCAGCCTCTTAAATGCCTGAGACCACAGACGTGTGCCACCATACCCGGCTAATTGTTTTGTAGTTTTGGTAGACAGTTTTCACCATATTGCCCAGACTAGTTTTGAACTCCTGAGCTCAAGCAATCTGCCTGCCTCAGCCTCTCAAAGTGCTGGGATTATAGGCATGAGCCACTATGCCTGGCCTCTATATCATTCTTGATGCTGAAATGGACTCCCCTGTCTCTTCAACAATTGAATGTCACCTGAGAACTCTCAAACTGGGCTTCAAAAAGAAAACCCATTAGAGAGAGTGACTGGGAGAAGGATTGACGGGAGATTTAAAGCACTGACCCCATTCTTTCCTTGGGCACGTGGTAGGGTTAGTGAGTAAACAAGGAAGTGGATAAGAATAAGGACACTTTGTAACCCTTAGCTCCTGAAAGTGCAGGATATAGGATGACCTGCCTCAGAAACAACTTCAGTTTCTAATTAAGGAACCTGGCAGAGTTGTTTCCTTCCCTGCTCAGTTCCTTTTCTCTCTTCCCTCAGTGAATTCTGAGAATGATTTGCTTGGCTGAAATAAAAGGAACATTTTAATATTTGTTTATGTTGACTGTCTGACTTTTATGCCCAATGAACTTTTGACACTGTAGTAATTATTCATATCATTATGTATGAATTGGATTAACGTTGTTTTAAATTACATGTAATAATTGTTCTGGGCTTTATTTAAATGAAATTAATGATATTTCTTATCAAATATGATCATTTTACATTTAAAATTTTGAGGAAATTTGAGAAGTTGGTAATAGTTAAAATTATTTCAATAAAATTCTGAATACAACTATGACTAAAGCAATTCATTCACTTACTCAGTAAGCACTTATTCAATACCTGGCACTGTTTTACTGTTTTAGGAGATAACAACACAGAGGTGAAAGCCATGGATCGACCTTCTAGAAGCTAACAGTTTAGGATGGGAAACAAATACAGACAGTTGTTATAACAATATGACAGGCACTAGAAAGGTGTGTATTAGGGGACTCTCATCCACACCAAGGGGCAGGACTTGGCAAGATCAGGGAGGCTTCCTAAGTAAATGACACGGGAGCTGAATCCGAGGTGACTTGTAAGAGTTAAGCTGGTAGAGAAATGGGGAAAGGGAGATCTAGGCAAGGGAAGAGCATCAACGAGGGCCTAGAAGCAAGAACTTCTAGGTACAGTTAGAGAACTCCATGAGGTTCAGTGTGTTGACAGATTAGTACATGGTGATAAGAGTGGCAGAGACAGGCAGCAGCCACATCACAGAGGGCTTTGGATGTCTCACCCTTAGTAGGAAAGAACAATCCATGTACCAGGCATTTCTGTTTCTTGACCAGTTGCTGGTTTGTTATGCAGAAATCGTTAATATTTACTGAGCTTTAACTGTGTGCCTACAGTTACGCCATGCCCTGTGAGGAATATGTTTTCTATAAGGAGGTCTCAAATCAAGTTATTACCTGATGTTGTTTTTTAGATGCATGATGTAAAATTTAAGAAACTACAGCTACTAACGTGTAAACATAATTCCCCCTATCACATGTTGCATATTTTAAAGAAAAATCTGTCTATCTATCAATTGAAATACATCGAGGGGTTTTTATTGAAATTGATCAGGGTCTTTCCAATATGAAGCAGGTATGAAACATTTAGTTCTTGTAGTTCTGCTTTTCAGTTAGTCAGCACATAGAGTCTCCAAAGTACAGGAGGAAAGACAGGAGATTTAAAAATCTCCAAAGATACACATTTTATGGAGTCTCCAAGATGGACTGAGAGGCTCATAAATTAGGAAGAGATGATCTTTTAATGCTGACCCGTGGTGAAGAGGCAACATCTCTCGCTTGATAGGTTCCACTTTACATCCTGGTTCTGCTTTTGATTTTGGCGGTAGGGCAATCTAGTAATCACTCTGCTGGATACCATCCACCTGGACACTATTCTGCTAGCCTAAAGAGTTGGAGAAGTCTCACCCTAGTTGTGAAATTCCTGATATTGATATTCTATAACATCGTTGGCTGATTGTTTATTGAGAAGCTACTTTACAACAGTTGCTTTGTATATGTTATTTTTAAACTTCATAACAGCATTACACAAACCTTAATTTACAGATTAAGAAACCATGGCTGTGAAAAGCTAAGTAATGGTCTGTCTGATTCTAAAGCCATGCTTCTCTTATACCACATGTATTCTGACAAGGAAAGTTGATTCTATACAGGTCAGGTGGCTCCTTCTTTACCGTATTAAAGGGTTTGTGGGATTTTTCTCCTTTAAGTAACTACTTTTTTGAGATATGATTCACATATCCTAGCATTCACCTTTTTAAAGTGTATAGTTGAGTGGCGTTTAGTATATTGACAAGATTGTGTAACCATTACCACTATCTAATTTAAGAACATTATCACCCCCAAAAGAAACCTCATACCCGTTAGCAGTCATTCCCCATTCCCTTTCATCCCCCTGCTCCTGGAAGCCACTAACTTGCTTTTCTGTCTCTGTGGATTTACCTATTTGGGGCATGTTATATAACTTAAATCATACAGTATGTGGCCTTTTGTGTCTGATGTTTTTCCTAATTATGATGTTTTCAAAGTCCATCCATGTTGTAGCACGTATCAGTACTTCATTTTTTTCTTATGGCTAAATAATATTCCCTTGTATGGGTATACCACATATTTGTTTATTGCCTCAATAAACAAACTGATTATTGTTGATGGATATTTGAGTTGTTTCCACATTTTGGCTATTTTGAATAATGCTATGTCTTTGTGGTTTAAGACTGCACTGGGAGCACCTAGGATACAACACGTTTTATTGTAATTACCTACTGTTTTGTCTTCTTCTCTTGAGGTTCTGTAAGCTCTGTAAGTGCAAGAAGTGTATTTGTTTTGTTGATCATTGGATCAAATGCAATATGTCCTGCAAAGAATGTATGAATGAATAAATTAAGGAAGGCAGTTCTGTAGCTCTAGGTTAGGACTTTGAACTGCTCGTCTAGTTTGCCTTGCATCACTTAACTGAGGGCTGTATCTCTCACTCTTAAGAGTGTGTCTTTCAGGGTGAAGATAATGCTGTAGATTTTCCCTGACATTTTTGATTGTTGGGAGAGTGGAGGTTACATTGATATAGCAGCCTTATAATTTGTTTGGTTGAGTTGAGTGTTATCACCTATCAACAAAAGTCAGAGGAAAGCTAAATTTGTTTTGACAGCTTGTGCTGGGAGCATTTGGGACATTTATTAGTAAAGGAAGTAGACCATGATCCCAAGTTTGTCTGCTGTCTTGCCCATTAAACTTGCCTGCTTGGGCATGTGTCACTATCCCACAATGGGATTCTTCCCACTGGGGACACTGGAAAAATCCATCAATGTTAAATTACTTTTTTCCTTTTCCTCTTTCACCCATTCTTTGCCTAACTCTTCCTTGCTCTTCTCTGAACTCATTCAGGAAGATTTTCTGAGTTTAGTGAAAAATGCTGTGTAACTTCTCAATTCTCTCTTGTAAAAATAAGAGGATTTAATCAGAGCACAGTCATCCTATGTATTTGTTACTTCAAATAAAGCCTTGGATGTTGGGGCATGCCTTTCTTGTGGGGCACTTTGCTCAATTGCTTATATCTATTTCTCTGTCTTGAACCTAGCAAGAGCACCTGAGAAATGCTGGGCACTGAGGAGGCCTGTGATGGCAACTCAGAACGTGGCAAGTGCTCTGGCAGCCTTTGCATTCCCCCTCCCTCCTGCATCTGCCTACTCCTTAGCCTAGTGAGAATGACAGGAAGAGGGAAAGGAGCTGCCAGGTTTCCTGTATGCATGTCTGTGGGAGGGAGACGAAGAGGGCTGGCAGCCACGAACTAAGTGGGCTCCATTCCATCTATCTTTCCTGATTAAAGTGAAGCAGATTCAGGCTGCTGCCTATGAGCTGTGGTGGGAGCCATAGCTCAGAGATAATTCCTGGAATGACTGTTCTAGATGTTGCACCCATTTCTACCCCTGAAGCAACTTACAGACTGAGGGGGTTGAGAAGTCTAGAGCTGTTTGTAGTATATCCATGGTATTTGGATGATAAACTTCAAATAAAATACTGTGAAAATATAAATAAAGATGTCCTTAAAAGTATAACGTGTTTTTGGTGTGGCATCCCATAACTTCAATTTTTATGCCATTTTATTGCTGTTGATATATCTCATTTGGGGAAATATGAGTTTAGCTTCCAAGTAGTTGTCATTAAAGGCTCTGATGTAAAGATCCAAGGAATGTATTAATTCTGTGTCTGATGATTGCAAGTATTCTAGATCCTTCTGGATGGTTCCATAAACATCCTTTTTAATATGAATTCCTGCTTTCTCTGTCTAGTCTAAAGGAGGACTGCCAAAAATCTGGGGAGCAATCGCTGTGACACTTAAGTGGGTCTGGGCCTCCATGGTAAAATTTCTAGGTCCCAATTTCCCACCCGCCCCTTGCACACCTAGCAGCATCCTGGCATAGTTTATCAGTTTTTCTTGGAACAAATAACATTTTGCTCCATGTACCAGTGTTAATCTCTGCTCAGCCATAGATAATGTTTGTGGCTGCAACCCTTTGGGGCTGGTTTCATAAGGATGTTGCTGCCATGTACGGGAGAATCACGGCTCTCCCTGTTGCTGTGAGTGATGGACCTGTGTTCTTTCAGTCATTGCTGTTCCTTCCACAGTCACTTTAAGAGCTGTCGAAGCAACAAAGGGTGCATCAACAAAATTTTGTTTCTATTTTCTCCTCCATTACTCAGAGGTCTTCTATTGTTATAACTTTTTTTCCTTAAATTAAACTTTTAAATCTGGCTCCCTGTTTCTTGAGAAATTTGAAATAGATTCTCGAGGAATGTATCAAAGGATATTTCAGAGGTATTCTATGTTGCTTCTTAAAGTCATCTTCTCTAGTAATTAGGGTGCCAGGATAGGTAGCAGATGCTTCAATTCTTTCATGTATTAGTGTAAATTCACTCATCTTTTAAAAATGACCTAATATCTCACATTGGGCACATTGCGCTCCTTGGTACTGTTTTTCCTAAGGTGGGGAGGAAAGACTACTGGGTGCTCATAAACAGGATTGTCACGGCTTTGCTTGGGATGTTAGTCAGGATAAACTATTTTATGTTATTGTAATAACCAAAAAGTCTTAGTGCCTTAAAAAAAAGAAGGTTATTTCTTGTTCATATTATGTTCCCCAAAATAATTGCATTGTAGTTATTTTGAGGCTGAGACTGATAGAGACTTCATCTCAAAATAATGTTCAGGGCTTGCTGTGCTAGTGGAAAAGAACAGGTGAACACAACTCTTAAACATTTCTGTCAGAAAGTGACACAAGTCACCTCTGTTCACTTTCTTCAGTCAAAGAAAGTCACGTGGCTGTGCATGACTTCAAAGGGAAGAGGGCCGGTAATCTTGGCGAATTCTGGAAGTGAGAGGATGGCGGCATAGTCAGCAAGTAATTTGAAAAGAATTTTGAGTGGGTTTAAAGGCATACGTGATAAGCCCAGAATGTCCACAACTGATTTTCTGCTTATAGCATTTATTGTTTCTTTCAAGGGAACCAAAGGAAAAAAATCAATAACGATACATTCTGTAACTAAATGATACTCTCACGTGAGTCAAGTGCATTGGAGGCTCACTTCTTACTGAGAGTGTGAAATGCCATAGGAGTAGCTGGAGTGGTAGAACTGAGCCAGTAAGGACACTCTGCCTTGCGCCTCACATTCTGCTGCCATCGAGGGACTACCAGAGAGTGCGGGAATCACGGAATGCACTTGAGGTCCTGTGTGCTGCGTCTGCCTGGTGAGAGTGCACCATCTGCCCGTAGGAATGACAGTGCTGTCTGTGGGTTTGAAGCAGGAGTCTGTGGTGAACATGAAGCCAATACACAGCCATTTAGGCAGTGAGTTCGTGAGAGTTATATGACGCATCTTCTGTAACTTGCTTTGAGTAAACCCAAAACATAAGAAAGATACTTCTTAAATTGGATAGAATTTTCAACCTTTGCCTTATACTTCTCTAAGCACTTTTATTATTGTAAGCTATCTCATTTGGTGTTTTAAAAGTATAATAATCAGTTTTAGCTTCTTTGCCTGCTTCATCTGCTTGACACTTACCATCATCTAACATTCTAAATATTTTACTTATTAATTGTCTCTCTTACCCCCTATAATTCAACCTCCTTAAGGACATTTTTACTCAATTATTGTATCTTCAGGACTGGGAACAGTGCCTGGCATAGGGTAGGCCCTCCTCAAGTATTTATTAAAGAAATGAATGAGTAATTGTAATATTTACTGAAGCTAGTTTCACAGCTCAGTGATGACTTAAAAACATAAGTTGACTTATTATTACATCATCCTGTGTTAAAAACTTACAAATCATGGAAAGTAGTTTTCCACTTTACCTTCTTTCATGATTTGATATTTTTCGAGCACTCACAAGGTGCCAGGCATTGTTTACGACAGTGAGTAAAACAAAGGTCCCTGACCTCGTGCAGCTTTAGATTCCCAGGGGTTGGAGGCAGAAGGAGAGAATACATATAACACATACATTATATAATTTGGAAAGGGATAAATGCTAATACATAAAATAGAAAACTAGAGTAGGTGAAGGAGGTTGGAAGTGCACGAGGTGGGGAGGAGTGGAGGCATTGATTTGAGTGGTCAGGAGAAGCCTCATAGACTAGGTGAGATTCAGAGGTAAGAGAGGTAGCCTGTGGACAGGGTGGGGGTGAAGTGAGTTGGGGTAGGGGGAAGTTCTAGGGAGCTGTGATGGCTGGTGATGTGACTGGGGCTAAGGGAGGAGGCTGGAAAAATACAGAGGAGTCCAGTGTGTCTGATAATGAGAAGGGAGGGGTATAAAGTAGCAGGAGATGGGCTCTGATAGGGCCTCGTAAGTCACCCTAAGTACTTTAGCTTTTACTCTGAGTGAAGTGTGATATTTTTACAGGATTTTGAATGGAGGAATAACAGGATTTGACATAGGTAAATATCCTTCTGGTGGCAATGTTAAGAATAATTGGTGACACCATAGCTGAATCCAAGCCAGAGACAATGGTGGCTTACACAGAGACAGTGGTGGAAACAGTGAGAAGTGGTCAGATTCTGCAAATGGATCCTAAACTCATGTCTGGTAGCTGCTTCCTGCCCTGCTGAGGTGTAGGCAGAGCTACATTTCGACACACAGTGAAGCCTTCAGTCTGCTTTCCATTCTCAACTCCTCTCCTGGCACTCTCCACCCTCCCCAGAGGAAAACCCTTCCCCTCTTCTATTTGTGTCATGTCCCCTTGTACCTCCTTCTGTATCAAACCACAGCACTTAGTGAAGGATTATGGTTTGAAGCTAATTTATATTTTCAGCCTTTACTACCTAAATTGTTTAATATAAAATGCATGTTCTTTCCTTTTCAAGCCATTTTAGCCATCATGTGCATGAAAGGAGGAGCAGAGCCTTAGAGTCCAACTGTCCTGGTTTTATTGACTCTTATTTATTCATTTATTTATGAGACGCAGTCTCACTCTATCACCCGACTGGAGTGCAGTGGCACCATCTCGGCTCACTGCAACCTCTGCTTCCCAGTTTCAAGTGATTCTCCTGTCTCAGCCCCCCGAGTAGCTGGGATTACAGGCATGCGCCATCACGCCCCACTAATTTTTGTATTTTTAGAAAAGATGGGGTTTCACCATGTTGGCCAGGATGGTCTCGATTTCTTGACCTTGTGATTCGCCTGTCTTGGCCTCCCAAAGTGCTGGGATTACAGGTGTGAGCCACTGTGCCCGACCTGTTTCTTATTTTTTAGGTTTGACTCCTTGAATCACAATAGTTGCTGTATGGTGGGGGGCTGTAAAACATTCCCAATTTCATCTTCTTAGCGTGATAAGGGAAAGGTCAGAGGAGTAACCCTGGGGGGTCTGTTATGGTGGCAGATAACTAGGACTAGGGCAGTTTGAGGCTGGTGTTTGTTTCTCTCATGGAAGAGGGACTAGCGGATCTTTTCCCTCCAACCTACTCACATCTCCTCCCCCAACTCCCCTTTCTATCTTTTCTTCCTCTTTCTTTCTCCTTTCTTCCTGCTTACCAGATCAAAAGTAAAACCTTAAACTTTTATAATTTTTTATGTAGAACACTTTATCTCTGAAACCTTCATGGTCTCACTTTCTTTCACAGTTAGGTATTTTTCTTAAGCAAAGGTAGCTTCCTTAAAAAGAAGACTTCTGATGTCAGGAGGTATTATAATATTTTTTCTAATCTCATTACATGTCAATTAATATGAAATAATCTTTTCCCCTCCGTCTCTCTTTCCTTCCTTCCTTCCTTCCTTCCTTCCTTCCTTCCTTCCTTCCTTCCTTCCTTCCTTCCTCCCTCCCTCCCTCCCTCCCTCCCTCCCTCCCTCCCTTTTTTCCCCTTTATTCTTTCTTTCTCATTCTGATGAACCAGAAATTGAAAGTGTCAACTAAGTTGATAAAATTGTTTAGTGGCAGAGTTAACACTGAAACCTCTTTCTGAGTTTGTGTGCATTTTAAAAGTTAGAACTGGTGCTCTACAAAGCCTAAGATTTGCAAATCATAACAGTGGGGCCACAGTCAGGTTACTATAAAATTGAAGGGAAAGTGACTGAGATTTGAAGTTGTGTTGCTGAGAGTGGAATGGGCATGGTGAGTTACTTCTGGACACTGAAAAATGGGAATCATTCCTAAATGCTATTTATTAATGCAACAGTTTTTTTTTTTTTTTTGGCAAAACTTAATGGGATCATATATAAAATTTTAGGTACTTTAAATATTGTGATACAATCACATTCTTTCTCCCAACTTCTTTGAGCAGAGATGAGCCCTATTTTTCTTCAGTGGGACTACATTAGTTTCCTGTGGCTGATATAAGAAATGACCATGATGTTGGGAGTATAAAGTGATAAAACATATTCTCTCAAAGTTCTTTGGTCAGAATTTCAAAATCAGGCACCACCTAGGCCGAGCTCATTCTGGAAGCGCTGGGAAAGAAACCTTAACTCTCCTCTCCCAGCCTCTGGTGGCAGCCAGCAGTGCTTGGTGTTCTCGGTGTATCATGATGTAGCTCCCATCTCTGCTCCTGTCTTCATGCATTCTCCTCTGTGTGTGTTGAATCTCCTTCTGCCTGTCTCTCATATGGACACTTGTGATGACATTTACGGTCCACCCAAAGAATCTAGGATAATCACCTTTCCTCAAGGTCCTTAATGTAATCACATCTTCCAAGACTCTTTTTTCAAATAGGGTAACATGTACAGGTTCCAGAGATTGCAATTTGATTATATTTGGGGTCATAATGTAGCCAACCACAAGGCCTTAACTCAAACACTGCCTTCATCTCCCCTCTTTCCTAATCTCTCACAAATTTCTAAAACCATAGTACATTGTTTTCTGTCACAATTAGTGTGTTTTTTTTTTTTTGAGACAGAATTTTGCTTTTGTCACCCAGGCTGGAGTGCAATGGCACCATCTTGGCTCACCGCAACCTCCGCCTCCCAGGTTCAAGCGATTCTACTGACAGAGGCCTTTTTTCTGATGTTCTAAAGCAGGGGTTGCCGAGCTAGTTCTGTAAAGAGCCAGATAGTAAATATTTTAGGCTTATGTGCCCTGTAGTCTCTGTTGCAACTATTCAACTCTGCCTTTGCAACAGGAAAGGAGCTATAATCAATAGTAAATGAATAAGTGTGGCTGTGTTCCAGTGGAACAAAAAACAAAACCAGATTAGGCATACTGGCCTTAATTTGCTGACCCCAGTCCTAAAGACATCCCTATGTCTCATTTATTGTTTCTATTTCAGCATACGAAGTTTTGATGTTATGTTTTAATCAGTCCTCTGTTAAAGATATCACCATCTATTAATTTGTAAGTTTTTTCCTACCATCAAACCAAAACATCTCCAAAGAGCATCAATGAATTGTAGGTTGGTACTTCCTAAATCACAAATTTAATTTTTTTTTCTTATGGCTACACTTTCTTGATCTCCACCTGGTTACAAAATCATTAATTTAGCAGGTATTTATTGTTGTAATTATGCTAGATACCAAACATGTGTCCAGAACTGAGGTCCGCATGACCAAGTGTTGTGAAGAAGGGATTTAAGTTAGAGTGATTGTTTTTGAGATACTTAGGAGACAAGGTCATCGAGACTTAGGGTGAGTGAGATATGGGCATGAGGAAGAAGATCTCAAGGATGACTCCTGTGTTTCTGACTTGCCTATGGCTGGAGAGTGTCTTCATCTTTCGATGAAGCATGTGGGAAGCGGAAGGTTTGATGGAGCTTACAGTATGATGCTGGGTAGGTTGATTTTGAGGCATCTTTGAAGTCTTCTTTTCTCAGACTTTTGCTTACCTTATTCTTCTTATTTTACTTTAAAAATTTTTCATAAGTGTGTGGATACATATAACTTAAGATATATATATAATTTGATATATATATATACACACATGAGTATAAAATTGAGATTGATATATATATATATGTATATATAATTTGAGATCCATATGCACATTGAGCTATCCTTTCAGGGACTAGAACAGTAATCTATCATAATCTTGACCCACTTGCTTCACATAGAAATTCTGGTATGAGAGAGGATAGCTATTCTTATATCAATTCATGCGAACAGAAGGAATTAAGCCAGCAAACATTTGTGGAGCACCAGCCTTCAATACATATTTAAAGTTTTCATTATTACAATTAATCTATGATGTAGGTACGAACGTTGCTTCTATTATGCTAATGTGTAAAGGGAGGCATAGAAAGGTTAATTAATTTGCTCAACCTCTGAGCTCAAATTTGAACCCAGCCAGCTTTTTCTGATTTGTGAGTTGTGCTGATAGGCAAGTAAATAATTTGCTTATGCTTCCTCACATTAAATGACACTTCATCTAGGAGGTCTCCCCCGAACACTCTCTCCACCCTCTAAAAACATAGTTTAGATCCCCCTTTCTATGAGCTCCCCCCAAATTCCATGTTTCCTTTTTCATAGCACTTATTGTATTACATTTTTAAGGTTTTTGAGGATAAAGACTTTTTATTTTTTGTTTATCTTCTTTTCATATTGTAATCCGACCACAATCAGTGCTCAGTATATATTTTTGAATTAAGAATTAATCTTTTATCTAACGAAGGGCTATTAAACTGATGATATAGTTTACTTCTTTTATAGCGTCTTGAGAACATGATATGTCACCATCCAGTGGTATATTAGTTATCAACAACCATGTTCCAGTGCTACAATCATTTTGTTTCTGAGGATTCTTGACTAAAAAGAAAGCAAAATGAGCTCAGAAAAGCAAGCAAGGCACTATAAAATAGCAAAACAGTGATAAATCTTAAGTTCAATGGAAGTCTGATAGGAGATGTTTTGGGGTAGTCGGTCCTTTATGTAAAAGAAGGTGAGCTCCTGAGTAAAGGAGTGCAAATGAGAAAAGGTTGTGATTATCATCTTCAGGGATTGGCTAAAGCTGAGCACGTTGAGGCAAAGTAGGGATTTGACAATTAGCTTTCAAAGTCTCTTCTCATACTTTATAATATTCAAATATGCATCTACTCTGGTTCAGTCACTGGATTGTATATTTTAGATACATTGTTACATATACACTTCAAAATTTTGTGGATATAGGGTTTATTATTTAACACATGGGGAAATGGAAAACTAGAGATGTTGGGTAATTTGCCCAATGACCTACAGCTGCTAAGTGATGCGCAGCGGTCTCAGTCCTAGGAAAAGCTACTCCAAAGCCCCTGCTTTCTTCAGTTTACCACACGAAGTGGTGGCTCGATAGCAATTTGTAGGCTGCTAAATGGTGTCACCCTCCAGGTTTTCTTAAAGCACTTTGCGAACTTTAATGTGCGTAAAAATTACCCTGAGATCTTGTTAAAATTCAGATTCTAATTCAGCCTGAGTTTCTGCAGGTCTAGCATGTTCCCAGGTGAAGGCAATACTGCTGTTCCGTGGACCATACTTTACTCGGACACAAGAGACAGCTGAAGTTAATCATTGCTGTGATAGGTAAAGTATAAACGGTTTCCAAACAGCAACCTGTGTCAGTTTAGGTGGAGAAAAAGTAGCTGTGGGAGCAGATCTCAGAAGATTATTGTGCTTGATGCTGCTGTTAGAGATATTTGCTGTCTTACAGGCAAGGGAGAGATTGTGGAAACAGAATGGGATAGAGGTAAGGTTAAGATTTGTCTGTCATATCCTCCATCAGCAGTAACTGCCTTTGGCACTCTGTTATTGTTCATTTCTGAATACAAGTTCACAGATTCAGCTGGTTGTTACGGGAAGGACCTCGTATAAAATCTTTCCTTTTGGTTGTTCCTGGAAATCTAGTCTTTTCTCACAGTTTGTCTTCAACACAAGACTGATGAATTAGAGATGGATGATAGATTCTCTTCTCCAAACTTTTCCTTCCAATCCAGAATATTAGAGAGACTGGGGAATCTTAGAATCTTAGGGTTGGAGTAGAACCCCTTGAAGAGGTATGCAAGAAATGGCACAATGCATCAGCTTCTCACTGTCCCAGATACTTCCTTGCATATCTCGGCTCCTTGCTTATAGATTAAGAAATAGTAGTATAGCTAAGACTCGTGTCTTCTTCTGATAGTGGGTATGGAGCTTGGGAAACTCAGCATCTCCCTTGGAGCAGTGAAGCATTATTGAAAAGAAATACAAGAAGGAAAAGAAAAGGAAGAACAAAAGCAATAGAAACGGCTAATTTATAATTTATCTTTGCCATTTTAATTTTTATTTAATAGTTCAATCAATAGTGGGTGTTTGAAGGGATCCCGTAAAGCCTAAAATCTACGTTAAAAACTAAGACACAAGCACACAGGAATTTATTAGCTACACTGTAGTCTTATGGGACTACCATCATAGGCTGTATGTGGTTTGTTGCAGACCGAAATGCCAATATGCAGCACGTGAATATAACTGGAAGAGAAAGTACACGTTTTTGTTGTTGTTGTTTTATAATACAGAGTCTGACTCTGTCGCCCAGGCTGTAGTGTTGTGGCAGGATCTCAGTTCACTGCAACCTCCACCTTCTGGGCTCAAGCCATCCTCCCACCTCAGCCTCCCTAGTAGCTGGGACTACAGGTGCACGCCACTATGTCCAGCTAATTTTTGTATTTTTGGCAGAGACGGGGTTTTTCTGTTTCCCAGACTGGTCTCGAATTCCTGACCTCAAGAGATCCTCTGCCTTAGCCTTCCAAGATGCTGGGATTACAGGCGTGAGCCACTGTGCCCAGCCAGTACATGGGATTTGAAGGTGTGTTGCTGGGAGTGGGATTGGCATGGTGAGTGACTTCTGGATCCTTCTCAACTAGTATTGAAAAATGGGACGCATTCCTAAGTGCTATTTCTTATGTAATAGTTTTTTTTATCAGCAAAACTGAATGGGACCAATGACAAATGCCCAGGTATTTTAAATAAGTATTATGGTAAAATCATTTCATTAAAATCAAATGGCATTTAGAAATTCATGAATGAGAAGCAGAGTTTTTAATTATTAGAGCAACACATCAATTCTAGTGAAAATGTAGGAAAAAGAGAGAGAAAAAGTAATTTGTAATTCCAGCATCCAAATAAAACAAGCTTTATTACTTTATATTTTCTTTTAGACACTGTCACTATGAATGCTATACAGTGTTGTGATCATAATATACATCTAATTTTATATCATGATTTATAAGCATTTTCCCTGTTTCACAGAATTTTCAAAGTCGCTATTTTAGATATAAAACAGAACATTTGATGTTTCTCCTTGGTTTATATTAACGTTTATAATTTTCATTATTAGAAATAATTATGATGTGAATATGATCTGTCAAATAGATGGAATATATTTCCTTAAAATAAATTCCCTGAGATAGAATTACTGAGTCAAAGCCTCATTGTGATTATCTAATACCTCAACTTCATGAGAAAGAACTTTGGTATACTTTTGTCAAATAGAATATTATAATTTTTTAAGTTGCTAATTTAGTAAGTGAAAAATGGTACCCAGGTTTTCTAATGTGCTCTTTTTTTGATAACTAGGTAGTGAACCTTTTTGTTTGTCTGCTATTTGTACTTTTTTTCTTATGAATTTAGTATTTATATCTTTAGCACATGCATCTGTTGTCTTATTGTTTCTTTCCGTTGTCTGTCTTATTGTTTTCTTACCCATTTGTGGTGATCAAAAGGCTTGTTTTATGATATTAAGAATGATTAAGCAGTGCTTTGTTTAAAACACTAGACTATTTCTGATGCGAGCTCCTTGTGCTTAAAGCAAAGGGGTATGGAATTCCATTCCATCTTGGCATATGCTGACTTCCTCAGCAGATTTCAAAACTGTCTCTGGGCTTCATGTCAGTGTGACCTAGAAAGGAATGAAAGCACAGCCAGCCCAAATCCCTATCAGAGCTGTAACCTTCACTCTGATTTCCTGTTTTCCTTAAGGTTGACCTCAATATAGATTCCATATTCTTGAGCAGAGTGCATCATTGGATTTATTTTCTTTTTGCTTTGTCAAAATTGATTAATGCACATTGAGGTCAGAGACTGCCTGAGAATATACGGTAAAGAAGGCAGATCTAATTTTGGTGTCTCCATCTCATTGTCAGTGATCCCATTATGCTCCTAGAGGCTTCGAGAGCTTCCTGATGAACCACATGTTCTGGACCTTTCAAAGGCTTCCATTGACTATCAGAACCTCCCTGTCAATTACTTTATTTCCTCTGAATCCTCTAGTCTGCTAGCTGTTTACTGCAGGGCCTTTTAGTGACCGTTTTATCCATTTTTGATTGCCCATTTTGAAAGAAATGTATAAAGAAAAAAGTCCCTATGCTTTTGCTCATTTGCTGCTTCTGCTTTTATGGTATCAGTGTTTCATCTGTTAAAAAATCTGACTTTCTGGCCAGGTGTGGTGGCTCATGCCTGTAATCACAGCACTTTGGGATTTGGGAGGCCGAGGCGGTTGGATCACCTGAGGTCAGGAGTTAGAGACCAGACTGGCCAATGTGGTGAAACCCGTCTCTACAAAAAAAAAAAAAAAAAAGAAAAGCCGAGTGTGGTGGTGTGCGCCTATAATCCCAGCTACTTGGGAAGCTGAGGCAGGATAATCACTTGAATCTGGGAGGTGGAGGATGCAGTCAGCCAGGATTGTGCCACTGCACCCCAGCCTAAGTGATGCAGCAAGACTCTGTCTCAAAAAAAAAAATAACAAGAAAATCTGACTTTCAAGGTGCTTTGCACATTTCCCTGTCTACAAAGATTTCCCCTGTTGCCTTAATTGTATTACATCTTTTCTAGTTTGATCCTCTTGGATATTGTTTGCTTTATTTTAGCATATATTGAATTCCAGTATAGTTATTTGTAATTTCATGCTTTTCCTCAGTGGATTATATAGTCTATAAAATAGAGAGTGTATATAATTAATTTTTAAATTTCCCAACACTTAATCAACGCACTTGCCTCATATGGTGAGTGCTCAATGGTTGTTTACTGAAAAATTTGAATGATATTAGTGGTTAGAATTTCAGACACTACAGCAGGCTGAAGCAGTGCGGAGGTATTTTACATGGTTTTATACAGGTGGCTGCCAAAACATGGGGCTTGCAGAAAGGGCAAACATTGGTTAAGGCAGTTCCTCAAGATGAAGTCAAGTTTTAGCTGTTTGGTGATGTGCACTTGTAGCAATATCCTTAAAAGTCAATATTATACTTGGATTTTGTAGGAGACAAAATTGGCTGTCAAAATGAGTAGGAAAAGATGAATACTTATTCAACAAATGGGATGTGATTGTTCAGAAGTCCACTGGGTAAAATGTACTCTACTGGCCACAGGTTTTGCTTTCTATTGTTTGGTGTTCCCTGGACAAGCAGTGAAACTATGAGAAAAGCACAGGTGTTTCGCTTTCCTTTTTTGGTTCCTAACTGTTGGGAAGAGTAGTTAAGCCAAGGCTCCAGTGTTGGCTGTTGGGGAAGACCCCGTTTAATCGACACCAGTGTATTAAGATATGTTTGTATGAGAAACTTCTTTTGAGAAAGTGAACCTTTAATCCAAAATTGTTCATATGCTAATGTGTCTTGATTTTTCACTGCAATAAATGTAACTATTTCATAAACTTTGTTCTGGCAGTCTTTGTTTTTCTAACCAGTTAAGAATAAATGTTTAATGATTAATGATTAATGTTTAATGGTGAAACATGAATAATTTCAATGTCCTGCTTTAACATATTTAAAAAAAACTTTCTTGACATCCTTATGCTATATTGTTAAATAGAGCACACTATAAATAATAGTTATTTTCTCTTTTTTTTTGTTTTTGTTTTTTGAGACAGTCTTGCTCTGTTGCCCAGGCTGGAGTGCAGTGGCTTAATCTCAGCTCCCTGCAAGCTCCACCTCCCAGGTTCATGCCATTCTGCCTCAGCCTCCGGAGTAGCTGGGACTACAGGCGCCTGCCACCACGCCCGGCTAATTTTTTGTATTTTTTAGTAGAGATGGGGTTTCACCATGCTAGCCAGGATGGTCTTGATCTCCTGACCTTGTGATCCGCCCACCTCAGCCTCCCAAAGTGCTGAGATTACAAGTGTGAGCCGCTGTGCCCAGCAAATAATCCAGTTACTTTCTACAGTTTTGTAAACCAAACTATTGTTTTCCAATAAATTGAGATTAACACCTACTAATCTGTATTTTTCCAAGCACCAGGAGGTGGAATAAAGATAAAGAAGACCTTGATTCTATTTTAAATAATAGTATTCATAGTATAAGTCAGGCTGTGAAAAACTGTGTAATAGAAGTCATAGTGTTATGAGGTTCTTTAGCAGATGGAGAGACGAAGGCCAGCGAGCCTGCCTCCAGCCAGGTGTACCCATGGAAATTACTTTTAAAAAAAGAGCTTCAGGTTTCCCTTTGCTTTTTAATCATTTGAATCCACATGAAGGTGGCGCTGATATTTAAAGCAGTGGGCATGGCTGATTTTTTTTTCTTTTTTTTTTTTTACTTTGGATAAATGAAATGAAGGATTAAGGTAAATGTTCTGGCTTTCTCAACTTCCAGAAAAATACAATCTTCAATGTTTGTTATTGGTGCTTTTAACATGTTGGCATTGTCTAAAATGTCACTTTCAATTTCTACATCACCAACAGAGTGGACCTTGTTTATGTTTATACTCACCTGCTCCTAATTTCATTTTTCTGGTTTAAGAAAACCACTTCTGAGTTTAGAGTTATTGTGGGAGGTCAGTAGTTTTGAGAAACTGACAATCATGTAATAAAATCTTTTAGACTCTGCAAAATTAAGACTCTTCTGTTTCTCTCCTAATTCTTTTCTTTCTCCTTTTTTCTCTTATACTACAATCCATAAAGCTCAGAGTAACAAAGCCTTTAGCAGAAGGAACGGTTTGATAACTGAATTTGAACCAAAGTACATTAGGCATACGAGAAATGATTGATATTTAAGTTTTATTGGGCTCCATAAGAAAAGAATCATATTTTGTTTGGAATTTCTGTCCTCTCAAGTGACTATAGGATAAAGTCTGAGTAGTCTAAGGCAGGCATAATTACTATATCACCTGTGGCAATGACTGGGTTAGGAAGGAGTATATGAACTTATTCTGGTCAATGATATGTGAGAAGATTGCTAGTGGGCAATATCAGTGTTGTCTCTCTGATAGAGATATATAAGATGAGATACCTGCTATTATTCTGGACTTGGTTGTGTCTATGTTTGAATGCCTGGAGCTATGGTGGGCATCTTGGCAACATGAGAGGGATTAGTAGGGACAAGCTGGGCGACATGGTGAAAAGGGCAGAGTAGAGATGGGGCAGCCTTGCACCTTGTTAGTGCTTGGAACTTCTTACATGAGATAATAAACATCCTTATAATTGTGCCTATTTGAGTTAGAGATTTTATGACTTGCAGCCAAACCATCATAACTGATAAAGTGTGATCTGCTGGAATAGGCTGGAAGACACTAGTTTGCAGATAGTTTCCCCTCCATACTGCCATGTTTCCTGAAGTTCTACCAATAGGCTCTCCCATGAGTTAAGGCACTGAGGCCTCTGTTAACTATAAATCTGCTTTCTAGAGGGTGTAACACATTTGCATTTTATCTCAATATTTAATCAAACTCTCATTTATCACCTAGTTTCTGAGAAACTAGCAAACCAAACAGCAAGGTTTGATGGTGAGAAAGGAGCCAGGAAAGATAAGTATGGGAGGATGCCAGGAAGAGCAGTTTGAGAGGATGGGCTTCCAAATGGGTGAGTTGTGAGGAACTTTGTGACAGCACAGTGGCAGCTGTAGGGAGACTCTGAGCAGAGGGCAGGGAGTGAGGGTGGAAACCAGGATGAGTACCACTGGCAAATATGGCTTATTCCAACTGTAAGTTTTATAATCCAGGACTGCCCCAAATGCCATGGTTCTGAACTGGGACACAACAAACTACAGGGTTTCCCATTTAAACCTGCAGAATCTTTGCTTTCTGCATTTTCCACTCTATTGATGCTATATTGAGTTTTGTTTGTTACGGTTTTTCTGGTTGGCTGAAAGAAATTCAACTTCTGTGACATAATGGGATTTAATCCTAGAGCAAAATATTTATTCCTAAGAAGTAGGCTCTGGGTCTAATGACTTTGGTATATACAATATGATGTGGGTTTGATAAGACATATTGATTTCAAGTCTGGAAAAGAACAGTCTCTTCTGTCCTTTCTTCCTCTCCCTTTAACCACTCACTATCCTCTTACACCAAGTAGACTTTTTATTCTGTGTATTTTATAGTAACATAAAAGTTTTTTTTCTTCTCTTGGTGGACATGGAATGGGGGGAAAAAAAAAACCTAACTCGCGTAGACTCTGTGTGAAGAAATATATTATGTATAAGCGGAGGACAGGGGCCACTTCTGCAGTTATAGTAGGTCTCATTTACCAAACAGAAACTTCCCAAGTCTCCACTTGAGTCTGAAGCCGATGTACTCCCCCCAGGTGCTGCCCACATGAGCAGAGCATATGGCTGTGCTAATGTGCAATAAAACTTGAGAGAAACCATTGAAGCCTGCTCTCTTCTGGGAACACAGAATCTTTCCAATCAATTCTCCCATGATCCACCCATGTCTTCTTGGCACCTCCCTTCTGGGCCCTGCCAAGAATTAGCTCATGGCTACATTTCCTCTCTGTCTATTTGCTCATAAGAGGCTAATCCCACGAATTTCATTTGCTACTTTTAGAAAAGGGAGGAGGAGGTAAATCAAAAGATGAAGTTTTTCTTGAGATCATCTTAAGGCAATTTCAGTAATAAATGATGGCAGGGCTGAGTTACATATACTAATTATAAATGACTACTTGAGTAGATGGGCTCCTCTACAAAGTGCTTGGAGATATGGTATGCCGCTAGCCTGGTGCTATTTCAAAAATATGTGTGAGTTTTATTGTGTAGCCCATGGAGTGACCAGGATAATTAAGTTGCCAAACAGCTTTTCCCTTTTTCTTTATCACCTTCTTTTTTCAATTACTGCAAAGTTTCTGAAAAATTCAGCTTAGTGCCTTAATTTTCTACTTGATCCAGGCAAATGAGGCCAGAGTAAACAGATGGTGCTGCTGCTGCACCCCTGCAGGCAAGCCATCTCGGAGGCTGCTGGATTAGAAGAAATGAATGGATTTTAGTGCTTTGGGGTCTATGCTGTAAATAATCTTTACAATTCAGAATCACGAGTCTTTCAGTCTGCACAATGGGATCATCTGAACTCGGTGAATTAGTGTCCAGAGTAAGAAATAATTTATAAGGGTGTCAGCAGTGGGATTCAAAATTTTAATAAATAATTGCACATTTATTAAGGTGAAAATTAGTTAATCTGGCATTCTATCAGCTTGAACTCTCAAGTAGCAATTTCATCCAATTACAGTAAAATACAATTAGTGCCCATAATGAGGGCCCTGAGTCCCTGCAATTATTAGAATGTCTTCTGCATCATCCAAGAGGGCTGTCACTGTGACCAACACAGTTAATATTATATTTGTTATGGATTCCATCTTTTAAAGTATGAGACTCTGCCCTTGACCTAAATGGTAATTTGCAGTCATATGAAACTCACTGTTGTACCCTGTATTGGGATGTTGTTGAAAACGTTAAGTGCATAGAGCATCCTGATTTTAGATCTGAAAAGCAATGAGATCTATTTTTCTGATTATTTGATTTTGGCTGACTTGTATAACCATCACTTTCCTGTCTTACTTTGGTCTCTAGGAAGCTTAGAGTCTGTAGGTTATTATTGAATACATAGGATTGCATACTAACCTTATTCCTCAATTTTATTATTTAACCTTGATATTTTTCTTCTTCTCTCAATGAATTATTTTATCTTTTTTGTATGTGTTTCAGTCTTACCTTGTCCATGGAATGACTAAAACTATGAATTTTATGTTCTTTCTCTGGGCCATGCCAGATAGCAGGAATCTTGCTTTTCATGAATATCTACACCTTAATTGTAGTGTCTGATTGGTAGCACATGCTGGGTATTTGCCTCAGGTTTTTGTGGGGTTTCCTAGTTTTGTTTATAAAACGTACCCAGTAGAGGTATTAGCCTCTATTATTATTGGTTGCTGGTAATTGTGATCCATATTCCTTTTGTTAGCTTGACCACAGTGCTATATATGTCTGGAGTGTAACTCCTATTGCATTCCATCAGAAACAAGGGCAGCGTGAATGAGAAAGCCACATGTTAAAATAATTCGTATCTACTGAGGGCTTTATACCCTGGGAGGATCTTGCTGTATGGTTCTGTAATGGAGTCCTCTGTCCGTTGTGTGGGAGATTTATAGCCAAGACTTTTCCTTCTACCTTGCCACAGGCCTTTCCAACCAGCCAGCTATAATTATTCCCTCTACCAAGTGGAAAGCCATATTGAGTAATTTTTGAGTGTAGCTCAAATGTTGGAAAGTCTAGGTTTGAAACCTTATCCTAGCCCTTGTAGTTATAAGCTAGAACATGAGCCTATTACTTCAATTCTCTAAGCTTCAATTTCTTTACCTGTAAAATGGGGAGATAATAATATCTTCCTAGAGGGCATAGGAAAGATGCAGTGTTTGCCACAGAATAAGTTTTCAATAGATGTTTGTTGTCACAATGACAAATTGTTTTAATAACAAAGGAGAATGAGAGTCAATTCTAGTCAAACTTTATTTTCTACTGGGTGTGGACACCAGAAAGAATGTGCCTTTAAAAAAGGTTTGGGGCCATTTCAGAGATTAGTCTTCTATCTCTGGTCTTTATTACATAGATTATTGAACAATGAGTGTATATTCTAGTTGAGCTCGTGACCTAGGATCTGATTTGAAATTTCTGCTTTGTCTCTTAACACTTCTGTGCCTTAATTTCTTGCTCTATAAAATGGGGATACTGATCTCTATCTAAGAGGGTGATTACAGAAACTTATAAAAAATGTAAATTTGGCTGATGTAACCAGCCCAGAGTTGAATTCAAGACATTTCTGTGTTACTTGTAGGGCTACTATTACACAGGAAATGCCTAATAAGCATGAAGGAAATAATAAGCCTTTGCCAATACATAGACTATCTTAAAGGATTTTAATGCATTAAAAAATTGTATTGTGGCAAAAACAACGTAACATAAAATATACCATTTTAGCCATTTCTAAGTGTACGGTTCAATAATGTTAATTATATTTATATAGTTGTGTAACCAATGTCTAGAACTTTTTCACCTTGTGAAACTGGAACTCAATACACAATAAATAACAGCTCCCCATGGTCCCTGGAAATCCCTACTCTACTTTCTGTTTCAATGAGCTTGGCTACTCTAGATACCTCACAGAAATGGAATCATACAGTATTTGCCTTTTTGTGACTGGCTTATTTCACATAACATAACATTATCAGGTTTATTCATGTTATAGTATGTGTCAGAATTTCCTCTCTAAGGCTAAATCATATTCCATTTCATGTGTGTGCCACATTTTGTTTATCCATTCTTCTGTCAGTAGAGTCTTGGGTTGCTTCTACCTCTTGGCTATTGTGCATAGTGGTGCTGTGAACATGAGCGTGCAAGTATCTCCTCAACATCTTGCTTTGATTTCCTTTGGATATATACCCAGAAGTGAAATTGCTGGATCATATGGTAATTCTATTTTTAATTTTTCGAGGAACCACCATATTTCAATGCATTTTAAAAGAAATCTTTTCATTAATTTGTGAATGAAGCATCACCTAATTTCAAACAGTAAATGTCTGCTGAGTCAGATTTTATGGGGAAAGCTATGAAATGGAACTTTTAGTGCCTTTTCATATAATGTTATGAATATGCATCCATTTTTTCTAGATTTATGTCTCTAAAGCACACAAAAAATGACTTAAAAGTTATGAATGGACACATGCCACCACAAAACTGGGAGGTTCCAAATCAGTTTTTTATGACTTCTCTGTTACTTATTACAGACCATTGTGTGGCTTTCAGCCATAGCAATCTGATTCCAATACATGCAGTCTGGGTCTTTGTGAAGATTGTAAATTACTATAAAAAGAACAGAATAAATTATGCAGCTACTTAAACCTTGGATGTTCTGCCTTGGTCACAGTCTCATTATCTACTTTTAATGGAGCATTATACCATATTAATACTCATTTTTCAAGTCTATATCCTTTCTGCAAAATGTGTTTGCACAAAAGGCTGAGGAAGAATTTTCTTTCTGTTTAAACTGATGATGAATAAGTGGGTCGTATGCTTTCAGTGGTATGTTTTGGGGTGAGAGAGCGAGAACAGTGTGAGAATAACAGGGGTGTTAGGGTGAAAGCTGGAGCCATCCAATTTTCCTGTATCTCTCAGGAACAGTAATCCCAACTCCATTAGTACAGAATGAGAGGCCATTTGGGTAAATATAGTCACATAAATATATCATTAGGCAGTTTTGTAAAATGCACATTATTTACTCAAGCAAATATGTAATTAGAACATTTTTTAAAACACAGATTATCTACCAAAGAGACTCAAACTGCTCCTTTGGAGCATTTAAGCCTATTGGGTAAAACTGTAATTAGGCCATTAATTAAACCCAAATCATATTATTTATTAAAAGGTGCTTTGCTGATCTGATAAGCATTTTCTTTGCTCTTTTAAGGCATTTTAATAATTAATTATTGTGAGCCCCTTGGCTATCACTTGCCCTTCATTCATTTCTTTCTGATTTTCTTCTTGCTTTATTTTATGACGATGGTTATAGATTTAGATTTCCCTGTGGATAATATGTGCAAAAATGCCTGATCTAGCATGCCACCGTCTTTCCCTGCATAGTCCTTCAAAGATGTGAGGATGAAAGGACCAGCTCACTATATTTTCTATATTTTTTAAACTATATCCTCTATGAATATTTTTTAGGGGGAGTGATTTTTAGAATTGTCCTGTATTTTTTCCTCATGATTGTACATAGACTTGGTAAGATAAAAAAATTTCAAGTTCTAAAACTCTGAGGTTCGTGTGAACCTGCTGGAGTGGGTTTGTTTTGAATGAAGTCAAATTCCCCCTTTGAGCCCTTTTTGTGACTAGAGAATGTATATTTGTAAAATAATTTAATTTGATGTAGTCTTTTATTTGTGGTCCTGAAAAGGAGTGGTGGCTCATATAGGTACTGGACCTGTAACAACAGTCTTTGGTTTGTTTCGAGCAATATTCACTTACGGTGAATAAGGATAAGGGTTTAATAGGATATGTGAAAAGAGTTAGCTGTTTTTGGTTTGCCCTGCTCCAGTTTAATTTCTCCATTGTAGTTCATGTTGTTTTCCCCCCTAAAATATGCAGCGTAATTAATTAGTTTCTCAGAAGCCCAGAGTTCTTTGTTTTTGCCTGAGAGTCTTTGCTTTTGCCTTACCCTTCCTTTGGAACCCTATCTCTTGACTCTCCTTTGCCTAGGTAACCCCAAAAGATTCCACACAATATAGAGTTAAGAACACACTAGGGGAGCTAGATTGTCTAGGTTTGAATTGAGATCCTCTCTTAGTTAGCCTAGTGACCTTGGCAAGTCACATACCCGTTTTGCTCGCTAGTTTTCTTATGTACCTCCCTTATAGATGAAGAGTAGTGTAAATTGCTATGCACTAAGTACTTACATAGTGATCATTATTATTTAGGTCTTTTGTTTCACAAAAACCTTTAACCATCCACATCTGAGTTTTCCTCAGAAGCACCCCTGTTTAAACTTCTATCACACCTTGCATTGCACTTGCTTATTGAGTACCTTTTTCTTACACTAGACTAAAAATTCCATGAGCAAACAGATGCGCTTTATCTTCTTTAATGTTCTATGACAGCACCTAGCATGGGGCTGGTAAAACAGTGCCTGGCTCCAGGTCCACCTGCATTGGTCAGGGTACTTTGCTAGGCACTAAAGATATAGTAGTGAACTAAAAGTACACTGCTTGCTCTTATTTAGCTTAAAGTCATGGGGGAAGATAAATATTGAGCTAATGATTATCTAGAAAATGGAAAATGGTAAATAAGACAAGTTCTGTAAAGTATAACCATGTAATTTCATGAAAGGTTAAAATAGGGGCATTAGGTCTCATCTGGGAGTTAAAGTAGATATTTCTGAAGAAGTGATGCATGGCTAACATCTCAAGATTGAGTAATTACTAAATAGAAGAGGAAGAGAAAGAAACACATAGAACAAATAAGTTGTGCCAATATTCTAGGTGTGAGCCCAGCATGTGTGTTGCATTACAAAAGGTCCAGGTCTTTCAAATGCAGACTTTGAGCAAAAGAGAAATCTTAGATGAAGCTGAAGAGATAGACAGGGGCCCTGCATAGAAGGCACTGATGGACATCCTAAGAAGGTTTTATCTGTAATCAAATAAATGAGAAGTCATTGATATATTTTAAGTAGAAAAAAATGATATGATATTGGCACTTAAAAATATCACACATTTCGGGCTTGCTGGATGTGTCTGTAAGGCGAAGAATAGATTGGATTAGAGTGGCTGATGCATGATAGATACACGGAGTTGGCTCTTCATATTCATGGATTCCACAGCTGTGGATTCAACCAACCGTGGATCAAAAATGCTTGGAAAAATAAAAAGGGATGATTTTGTCTGTACTACACACATACATACTTTTTTCCTTGTCATTATTCTCTAAACAATAGAGTACAATAACTATTTACGTAGCATTTCCATTGTATTAGGTATTATAAGTAATCTAGAGGTCATTTAAAGAGTACAGGAAAATGTACATAAGTTATATGCAAATACCATGCCATTTTATATAAGGGACCTGTGTAAACTAGCCCTAGAAACAGTGGACACTGAGGGACAAATATATGTGACAGTTTATATGTTGTTGCAAAAAGGCGAAGAAAATGATTTTGGTAACTTAGACTATACTTATAATTGTCAACATAAAAAAATTGATAGATTTTGAGACAGTTAAGAGTCAACAAGATATGATGATTGAATATGGGTAATAAGGGAAAGAGATTCACAAGATGATGCCCAGGTATCAGTAAGTAAATTGATGTTTCCCTCTATCACTTCCTGAGAGCACACCACAGGAGGGGGACAAGGTTTGGGAGGAAAATAACAAGCTTTCCTTTGAATATATTGCACTCGAGAGGACATTGGAACATCATAAACATGATTTCAAATAGGTTGGAAACATGGTTTTGAGACTTAAAGAATAAGTCTGGGATATTGATTTAAATGTGGGTGTCATCTGCAAGTGGGTGGATTTTTAAAGCTATGAATGCAGTAATCTAGAGAGAGACTCTTGAGCGAGAAAAGGAAAGGACCTGGGGCTGAGGCCTGAGGACTCCAAATATTGTTGACTGGCAGGCGGTGGATGAGCTAGTGAAACAGTAACCAGAAATATATAGAAGGAAGGAAACCAAGATCATTATATTGCAAAAGCTGATGAAAGCCAAAATATACTTCTTTGACATATTTTCAGATGGCTGTTCAGAGAACCTGCAAACAGAAGTAGCCTCGTAAAGCTGTCTTCTGTGGGAAAGATTTGTATCTGTAGAGAATCATCATTGATGCAGTCAGGTTTTCTCTGAGGCCCTCCCTTGTCCAGATCTAGGAAAGATTGACTGAGAGTCTGACACCTTTAAAGGTTTAAAAGAAACACTTGCCATATATCTTCTCTGAGGGCTGCTACCTGTGACGTTTCATCTATGGAACAGCACTGCCTTTGCTGGTTACTTCTTTTCTCCCCATCCCATAGCCTGTTTTGCCATGATCCAAGCCCCCATTCTTTCTGTAACCTCAAAATGGCATAAAAGTATCAACTATCTGGCCATTGTTTTGAGTTCTTATATCTTGTATGACTCCCACACATGTTAGTACATTTGTATGCCTTTTCTCCTATTAATCTGCTTTTAGTCAGTTGATTTTCGGCAAATTTTTCAGAGGCTGAAGTTGAAATTTTTCCTTGGCCCCTACACAGCCATGCAAAGAGCATGTTTCAAAAGGAGGGCAAGGTCTATTGTGTCTAGAGCTGCCCAGAAGTCCTTTGGATTTAGGAACACACAGGTGATTTCATTGAATGAAGCAATGAATGAATTCACTGATGAAATAACTTTAGTATAATCTGGATAATGAAAGAGAAAAAATATTTTAATGAATATTTTATTAGAGCCTGTAATATTATAATATGTATTGTTTCTCATAAAATAGAATTATAGTATGCTGTGTTTTTCAGCTTCACTATCCTTGAAATCCTTGTTTTCCTGGTGTGTCTTACGGGATAAGATGTTTTGTAGAATCCTGCTTTGGGAAGTGTTCAGCTACAGGTGTTATTTGGGCAACAATTCTTGGTTCTGTCATTTCTCATTTCCCAGGAAGCCTTTCCAATCTACTTTCCCTGTCTCATGTTAGACTACAGTGTTGAAATTGTGTGGCAGTGTAGAGGCGGGTCTCTGAAACCAGACTTTGAAAGTTTAAATCCTCTTGCCTGCTGGATGACTTTGAGCATATTACTTAAGCTTTCTGTTCCTCAGTCTCCTCACCTGTAAAATGTAAATAGTGATATTTGCATAAAATGTAAATGAGGTAAGGCATATAAAGTACTCAGTAGAATGTCTGGCACTTTAGTAAGCAATTTAAAACTGTGAGTGATGATGATTAGAACACCAAAAGGGGACATTAGCTTTTTTTTTTTTTTTAAATTGTAACAAGGAGTAAAATAACTGGTTTCTTTCAGAATATATACTAAGGAGAAGAAAATGCTTTCTTGTGGCATCTGTTTGGTAGCAAAGATGAACAAAGCACAAACTGGGAGTGTGCCCCATTGTGGGTTTCAATTTCTGCTTTTTAAAATCAATACATAATATTTTACATATTTACGGGGTGCATCAGTTATTCTGTTACATGCATAGAATGTATCATAATCAAGTCAAGGTATTTAGAATATCCATCACTTGAGCATTTATCATTTCTGTGTGTTGGGAACATTTCAAATCCTCCCTTCTAGTTGTTTTGTAATTTGCGGTTTGTCGTTGTTAACTGCGGTCACCCTGCTCTGCTATTGAGCATTAGCACTTATTTCTTCTATCCAACAAGATGTTTGTACACACCAACAAAAGTTGATCTCATAAAGCAGAGTAGAATGATAATTTCTGCTTTTTAAAACATGTGGATTGAGTCAGAGAGTCTGTGGGTGTGGGGTGGTTTGTGTTGAACATCCATTCAGATACACAGCAGAATGAGGCACCTTACATTTTGCACAAGAACTGGCCCTATCTTCCACGCGTTTGAGAAAGTAAGCTTACAGCTTTACTTTCATTCAGATGTGATCCTGGCCTTTGTCAGAGAATCTTCACTGTTGTTCAACTGTTTTAAAAATCTTTGTTAGAAAGTGGATGATACTCATAGAGAATTACATAAAAGATTGTATTAGTCCATTTTCACATAGTAGAAATCATTACTTGAGACTGGGTAAATTATGTAGAAAAACGGTGTTTGTTTGTTTGTTTTGTTTTTTGAAATGGAGTCTCGCTCTGTCTCCCAGGCTGTAGTGCAGTGGCGCAATCTCGGCTCACTGCAAGCTGCACCTCCCAGGTTCACGCCATTCTCCCGCCTCAGCCTCCTGACTAGCTGGGACTACAGGCGCCCGCCACTATGCCCGGCTAATTTTTTGTATTTTTAGTAGAGACGGGTTTTCACCGTGTTAGCCAGGATGGTCTCGATCTTCTGCCTTCGTGATCCGCCCGCCTTGGCCTTCCAAAGTGCTGGGATTACAGGCGTGAGCCACCGCGCCCGGCTGAAAAAAGGTTTAATTGACTGACAGTTCTGCATGGCTCAGAAGGCCTCAGGAAACTTAGAGTCATGGCAGAGGTGAAGGGGAAGCAAGGTCCTTTTTCTCGTGGCAGCAGGACAGAGAGAGTGAAGGGGAAAGGACCACTTTTAAACCATCAGATCTCATGAGAACTCCCTCACCACCATGAGAACAGCATGGGGGAAACCGCCCCCATGATCCAATCACCTCCTCCAGGTCCCTCCCTGGATACATGGCGATTACAATTCGAGATGAGATTTGGGTGGGGGCCCAGAGCCAAACCATATCAAGGATATTCAGTTTGACAGTTTCTCCAAGTTCTCTAAAATTTAGCCTTAGATTATCAAGCCATGAGACCAGTAGGTTTATAACCCATTATTGTGAACTTGCAGAATTACTTCTCAATTGCTCTGTACACCGTGCCCTCAGTGTGCCTCCGTGCAAGCTCCAAGAAGGAACTCTAGGAAAGTCACTCTGAACTTCCCATGGGAGATTTTTATCTCAAGTCTCTGTGTCTTTTCACAAACAATTGATATGCTATTAATGATAAATGTACAGATTTTTGAAACGAATTAGGCCTCTCATTTTCTGGCTGGTTGCTAAAATGTGCAGAAATGAATTTGCAAGATTATACTGTGTGTTAGATGTCTTCTCCTTCCCGCTCTTTCTGCAACCTGCTCCCTGCTCTGGGGCCTGATTCATATGAACTGTATCAAGGGATTTCTCTGCCCTTGGGCTTCCATTAAATTTGGCCCATGAGAGGTTCCAGAAAGATATCTAAAGGAGTGGAGAGAGTGAGACTAGCTACTTATTCTCTGAGCTCTCGGCAGGTTAGTTACTTCTGTTAATAAGTCCACACCTCCTATCGGGGCCCTCTCTACAGAGCTCTTTCTCTGGCTACCACTAACAACCTCCTCATCTTGCCCTTCAGACTGAGTGAGAGTAGTAAAAACTCCCAGAGTTTTTCCTTGTTACTTTTCTGGAGGCACTCCACTGCCCACTTTTTATTTTTCATTTCTTAGATCCTTCTGACACCTTTGCAAATAGTCTCTTTATTAAACTGTACTTAATGGATTCAATTTGAGTGTGCCGTAAGATTCCTGCTGACACCCTGACTGATATACTATAGCAACTGTCTGGGCACCAACTAATCACCTCTTACTTTTACTCTGTTCTGTTTTACTTATGGCTTTATCTTTTATTCCAGCAAATTGTAAGAACCTCTGTTTTTTAAAGCATCTCAAAATATTCATTTGCAAATTCAGTGTGTAAATAAACAAGTGCTTATACAAAAGAAATATCAGGTGTTTTGCTCTATGGTGGGGATAAAAAGACAATTAAGCTTTAGTCCTTGAGGAGATTAGTCTTTGAGGAAGGCATCCAGAGAAACAACTAATCAAAATGGATTGTAGTGAATTAGAAAAGATAGATAGAGGCTGGGTGTGGTGGCTCACACCTGTAATACCAGCACTTTGGGTCGGATCATGAGCCAAGGCAGTCGGATCATGAGGTCAAGAGATTGAGACTATCCTGGCCAACATGGTGAGACCCCCGTCTGTACTAAAAATACAAAAACTAGCTGGGCGTGGTGGTGTGCACCTGTAATCCCAGCTACTCAAGAGGCTGAGGCAGGAGAATCACTTGAACCCTGGTGGCAGAGGTTGCAGTGAGCAGAGATCATGCCATTGTACTCCAGCCTGGAGACAGAGTGAGACTCCATCTAAAAAAAAAATAATAATAATCATAGAAAAGACAGATAGAGGCTGGGCATGGTGGCTCATGCCTGTAATCCCAGCACTTTGGGAGGCCAAGGCGGGCGGATCACGAGGTCAGGAGTTCGAGACCAGCCTGACCAACCTGGTGAAACCCTGTGTCTACTAAAATACAAAAATTAGCTGGGCATGGTGGCACATACCTGTAATCCCAGCTACTGAGAAGGCTAAGGCAGGAGAATCTTTTGAACCCAGGAGATGGAGGTTGCAGTGAGCTGAGCTCATGCCATTGCCCTCCAGCCTGGGCAACAGAGCAAGACTCCATCTCAAAAAAAAAAAAAAAAAAAAAAAAAAAGAAACTCCTATGGGGACTTGAGTGATGAAATTCCTTACTGTGCTTGGAAGTAGAAAGGTAGAGGACATCAGGGAAACCAGAATGGAAGGGAATTGAGGTGGTTAAAAGGTGAGCTTATTGAAGATGGGTGAATAGGATGGTAGGATGGTCACAAGCACTTTATCTAGAGGGACTGTCATTTGTCTCCCTGAAATATCCATACTGTTGCTTGTTATATTGAATTTCACATTCATTTCCTGAAGTGTTGCTTATTTATTCTTTACAAAATCTTTTAATTTTAAAGTTTTGATTAGGAAACAAAACCTTGGAATTGCAAAATACTTTTTTATTTCCAAAGATTTATGTTTAACTCAAATGCAACTAATGAGCCTTGCAATATATGCCTAATTTCCTTTTCGTTTCCTGTGTTACAAGAATTGCATAAATCACATATTCACTTCAATTTTTTTTCTAAATAAGATGACAGATTTTTTATAGAGACTATGAACAGCAGGTAAGTAATGTTCAAGTAGTGAAAAATACACATTTTAGTTTCAATAAGAGGTGAAAATTGTAATAGTCCCTTAAAAGGAAATTGTGATTTACTATCTGATCTTAGAATAAGCTTAAGAATGGCCCACAAAGAGCCTGCAGGCAAACACAATGCATCCTGCTATGTGTGCTAGAGATGGCTATTTATTATCTGTCACATATGTTTTAAAAGAAAAGACCAAGTGATGAAAATCTCTGAATTGTTTAATTTTGGATTAATCAGAAGATGAAACGCAGGCTCTCAGTCTTTCATCAGCCTTCAAAATGAGTCCCGACCTAGTCTGCTAACTTGAAATAAAACTGAATGCAAACCTTCCCTGCCGTGTGAAAAGGTTTGGCTAGCAGGCCTCCTGGATTTTTTTGTCTGTTGGGTTTTTAATGAGAAACAAAGTCTAGGTTCTGGAACATTGTGAATTTTGATTACAGTGGGGTTCCAGCCTGGTTCGGATGGGAGAAATGTCAGAAACCTCGTGAACTCACCAGCCAGCTTCTAGATAAAAGGCTTTGGAGAGGCTTCTCAAGTGCTGCTCCAACTCTTGGTTTTTATCCAAACCCAAACTCTAAATCCGCAGAGGTTCAGTAAGCACAAAATTCCAGCCAGTCATTGGCTTTGTAAAATGCCAATTTTTCCTTCAGCAAACAATTATAAGGCATAATTGCTAGTAGAGGAAATCAATCGACCTCCATAGATTTTTAATTGTCCATTTTATTTTGCTTCCTCATAAGTATTAAAAAATGTAAGATTAGATTTGGTACAATATTGTGTTTCTGTTAAAGTCCGGACATACTGAAAGTAAGGAGGAACCCCAGCGCCTCCAGTGATCAAAGTGTCCCGTGACAACTCCCATCTCCAGTGAAAGCATGCTTGAGGAGCATACAGAAGCTAGCAAGTGCTCAGTTTCTTAGTTTCTCTCCAGAGACTTCTGCAGAACATGCCAATTAGTGACTTGCTGGGTGGTTTGTATGTGTAGATAGACATCAAGATGTAAGATAATTCCAAGCAGTGCTTACTGAGCTACTCAGCTGTAAGAAGGCTGTAATTAATTTTAATCCTTATCCAATTTAAATAACCCTTGGTCAAAATGAACAACTAGATATTCTTGAGATCATGTTCGTTCATGCTACTATGTTAGGGCAGTGGGTCTCAAACTCTTCAATCTCCCAACCCATGTGGTGAGACAAAGGTTTCTACAGACCACCCAGCAGTTTGGTTCTGTTTGCCTCTCAGTTGTCCCTAAATATTGATGGTTGCAAATTGGAATCTGGGGATGAATTTGGCTCAGAGATATGTTTTGTTTAGCTTGCATGGTGGGTTTTCTTTGTTAATTTAAACAGTTGCATCACTGAAAGATTAGATTTTATATAAAGTTCTAGTTTTCTAGTTGATTAAAAATTAGAAGATCTGGAACACATGTCTTTTTATGGTAATGATCATTTGGAACTCGATAGAAGTTACACCCTTATTATAAGGAGCATTTGCTCTTTAGTCCACCATAGTTCCTACCATTGTGTATTTTTTTTTCTTTCTTTCTTTTTTTTTTTTTGAGACGGAGTCTCGCTCTGTTGCCCAGGCTGGAGTGCTGTGACCGGATCTCAGCTCACTGCAAGCTCCGCCTCCCGGGTTCATGCCATTCTCCTGCCTCAGCCTCGCAAGTAGCTGGGACTACAGGCGCCCGCCACCTCGCCCGGCTAGTTTTTTTTGTATTTTTTAAGTAGAGACAGGGTTTCACCACATTAGCCAGGATGGTCTCAATCTCCTGACCTCAAGATCCGCCCGTCTTGGCCTCCCAAAGTGCTGGGATTACAGGCTTGAGCCACCGTGTCCGGCCTTTTCCATATTTTCTTACACATGGCCAGATAATTTTTTTTATATTACCTGACTTAGCTCCATAGGTTTGATTTTGACCTTGGACAGGTTATGACAAACTTCCCAAAGAATGATTGAAAAAATATGCAAAACCAAGAAAAAAGACAAAGAAAATATGGGAGTGAGTTTTTCCCTCCTGTAATTCCTTTCACCCTGTTTTCTTTAAAGCATTGATTTTTATATGCATTTTAAATAGGAATAAATAGATTGTAAAATGTGGGTACAGTTCAGTTTCACCTCTAGCCTCTGCAGATGAATCTGCTTTCTAGAACAACACTCAAAAAATTCTTTTCCTCTATAACTTTGGTTTTACAAACTGGCATGTAATGATGACATTTTTTTTTTTCCCCCAGGGAACCCACAAGGACTTTCAGGACTAGAAAACATTTTAAATTTTCAAAATGATTTTTAAAATTAGTATAAATAGATTGTTGCCTATTTAGATGGCCCGTTTTAAAAACTTCCCCTTGATTTATGAACAAATTTGCAATTGTCTTTGCAATTGCATTGCTGTGAGTGATCATCGAAAGAGATAGCATTTTACTGAAGTTTTTGAACTTCAGTGCTCGAGTGACTGCTGTGATATTTTAGGTCATCCATGATTCTTTCGTTTTTAAATGATGACTGTCTATCAGTTTTGTGAACTACTGCTTCTAAACATTTTGAAGCTGGTGTAATGGAATTTATTTGAGAACTATAAAACTGAGTGCCGTGAAGATTGGCAAAGAGGACACATTTAAAGTCACAAGACCACAAGAGATGTGTATTTTCTATTTTCCTAGAATAAAAGATGAAAATGGTAACAGTCACCATCATTTATTGGGCATACAATATATGCAAGGCTTTATGCCAAGAGCTTTGCACACCTTACTTTGCTTAGTCCATAAGTATTATGAGAACTCTATAAGGCATAGTTCGACAAAGAGCTGAGGTTCAGAAAATGAAGTTCCTTGCTCAGTGTCACACCATCAGGATTAAAATCTAGCTTCTTTGACCAGAAGGATAGAGTTGTTTGCCATGTCTAAGAGATAAATATAGAACACAGGAAGGTAAGGAAAGAAAATGTAACCCTCCTAGACAAGAAAACATTGTTAGCTTTGTAATATTGCCTGATTCTTTGTAACTTGAGCAATACCTGTATTTCAAAGAACTGTTTTTTTCATTGCTGTAGTCAGGAATGAATATCTACCATTACCTTATCAGCAGGGTCTGCATTTTTCCCTATACCAAACGTCTCAGAGATGCTTTTCTGTTTAGCTGAGAATGTTGGTACTTGGCCATTTTACATGTTGTTTGTTCTTAAAGTAACGTTATGTTAAAAGCTTATTGAAATATAAATTTTTGTGCTCCTGTGAAAGCTTAAGCATTTCAAGGCTCAGTTTCATTTCAATTAATTTGCTCTATTATTCTGACATTTTAAAATTCTGCAAGTGTTAATATAATTAACTTTTTACCATTATAGGATTGCTATTGTTCTCTGGATAGCATTTCTGTTGATTGTCATACAGCTTCTCAAACTTTAATTTTATTTTGCTTGGGACTAAATAGAAGAATAATTTTTGGGGGGAGGGGTAGAAAGCTATAATTGTGGATGTGAAGGAAAAGACCTATTATTTTATTATAATGAAATGATCAAAAAGAATATAGCTTTGTTTTTAATTGCCACAGCTCAGAGTTTTAGCATGAGGATGACTTTAAACATGGGAAGTCCTCTAGTAGACGAATAAAACATTTTTATCAGTAGTCTGTGGATGTCCATATCCCGTTATTTAATTTTGGCATATCTAGAACATTTAGTGGTCTTCTTCATTGGACAGCTTGATTTGGATTTGGTCATGTGACAACAATCTCACCAACTGGGGATTATTTTGAGGACATGATTTCCAATAGAGAAGGGCAAACCACTGTAGCCACCTTAGGCTTGGTGTTTGGGCACAATGCCCACTGCTAGAAGATACAAAAAGTGAAAACCAGGCTGCTGTGGAGAGGTAAGAGGGAAAGATAGGAGGAAAATGTAAATGCTAGAGAAGACAAGATGTAACTGTAAAATTACGAAAGAGATATATTTATCAGAAGCTTCTCAGAAACCACTGGGTCATGTTTGCTTAGTAAGTATATACATGTATAATTGCTTACCCACCCTAAACCATCAAAGGAAATGGGTGAGCATCCTACCTCACATTCTACACCTTGTGCTTGCTCTGTGTTTACACACTTTTTGCATCTAATATCCAAAGAATGTGTCTGAATAAGCAATTGTAGATTTTCACACGATAGTTCTGAAGTGCAGGAGAATAAAAGAAAATGAAGAGACTGCATGGGTTTTATCCCATGTAAAGAAGGCAGCAACATGAAGATTTGAGAGGAATATTAAGGGACTCATGGGACTTACAATTCATAACAACATGGGGACAGATAGGAGGTAACATTTATTGAGCCTCTTCTAGGTGTCAGGTACTATATTGAGCAGCGGGGACATAGTACAAGACAGACTTGGACCCTCTTCTCATGCAACTATATTAGGAAAAAGAAACAATGGCCAAGGAAGTAGAAGTATTTTGAGGGTTCAGAAGGAAACTACAAGGTGCTAAGGAAATATATATAAAGGGAATTTAACTTAGTCTAGGAAGTCTAAGTGGTGTCACTAAGGAAAAGCAAGTACTCAAAGCAACAGAGTTGTGAGAAAGGAAATCTTCCAGGCAGACAGTGTCTACCTCTGTGAAGGAGGGAGGTAATAAGAAGCAAATATATAAACACAAATTGTGTGAAAAGCTATAAAGACAACCAATAGGCACAATGACAGGACAAAGAAGAGAACTTGTATAATGAAGATATATGTTGTATACATTCAAAGAAATGCATCCTTAGGCAATTTTGTCATTGTGTGAACATCATAGAGTGAACTTACACAAACCTAGATGATGTAGCCTACTACACACCTAGACTATATGATATGGCCTGTTGCTCCTAGCCTACAGACCTTTACAGTATGTTACTGTTATGCTCAATAAATGTTAGCTCCTACCTGTCCCTGTTTACTATGAATATAAATCCTATGAGCCCCTTAATACCCTCGAGAGTCTTCATGTTGCTGCCTCCTTTATATAGGGATTAAACCCAGGCACAGTCTCTTCATTTTCTCTTTCTTTACTCGATTACTCTTACACATTAGAACTATTGTGTGAAAATCTAAAATTACTTATTCAGACACATTCCTGGGATATTAGATTCAAAAGAGTGTATACTGTAGGCAACTGTAACACAATGGTAAGTATTTATGTTTCTAAATATATTTAAACATAGAAAATGTACAGTAAAATCAGTATAAAAGATAACAAATGGCACACACGTATAAGGACACTTACCATAAATAGAACTTGCAGGACTGGAAGTTGCTCTGGGTGAGTCAGTGAGTGGTGAGTGGACGTGAAGGCCTAGGATGTTACTGTACACCACTGTAGACTTTATAAACACTGTACTACTAAGCTACACTAAATGTAAAAAAAAAATTTTTCTTCAATATTAACCTTATATTTCTGTAGCTTTTTTCCTTTATAAACTTTTAAATTTTTGTTAACTTTTTGGCTCTTTTGTGATAACACTTAGCTTAAAACACAAACACATTGTACAGCTGTACAAAAATATTTTAAAATATCTTTATAAGCTTTTCTGTTTAAAAACATTTTTGTTTTTAATTATTTTTACTTTAGAAACTTTTTTTGTTAAAAATTAAGACATAAGCATGCACATTAGTCTATACCTACAGACAACCAGGATCATTAATATCATTGTTTTCAACCTCCATATCTTGTCCCACTGGGAGGTCTTTAGGAGCAATAACACATATGGAGTTGTCATCTGCTATGATAACAATGCTTTCTTTTGGAATATGTCCTGAAGGACCTATGTGAGGCTGTTTGACGGTTCTCTCTCTCTCTCTCTATATATATATATGTGTGTGTGTGTATGTGTATATGTGTGTATATATACACACACATATATACACACACACATAGAAGGAGTATACTCTAAAACAACAATAAAAAGCATAGTATAAGACATACTAGCAATAAGAATTTTAGCTCTGTTATAATCTTATGTGACCACTATTGCATATGTGATCTGTCCTTCATGGGAACATTGTTACGCAGGGCATGACTATACTAGCGATGAAACCTGAAGGTTAAGAAACCAGCCCTGGTACAGGGAGCAAAGAAATTCAGGTAGAGAAGACGAGACATGAGAAGGCCGTGAGAGAGGCAAGTCTTTGGCATGTTTAAGAAACAGAAAGTAAGCCAGAGTCCTTGACATGTTGTGTAAGGAAGAGAGTAGAATGAGATGGGATTGAAAAATGTAGGCAGCGGCCAGATTTAACAGGCCTGGTAGACTCTATATAGTTTCTGTGGGAAGTCATTGGGGAGTTTTTGGCAGGGGCTTGACAGCATGTGCAGAGGCCTCACAATAACTCTGAAAGATGAGGAAATTAAGGCTATGAAAAGTTAAATAACTTTCCAAATGTCTTTCACACTGTAAATGACAGAGCCAGGTTTTAGACTTTATTTAACCCCCAAACTTGGGCTCCCTGGGAAGGTATCTGTGAGTGAATCATTTAAACTAATAATTGACAAGGAAGAGCCCTGAGAGAAACACATTCAAAAAGAATTTTTGGATTTGTCAAAATCTCCACTCCATAAAGAAAGACCCTGTGAATGGACACTCAGATGTTTGTGAACGAATTGTACACTGGTCAAATGCTAAAGGAAGAAAAAATTCTACCAAGCCACAATAAAACCTACATGTAGGACATGTTTTAAAGTTCTCTTTATTCATTTAAACATGGAAAGGCAAAAAAGACATTTGAGACTGAGCAATGTTCCCATATCTTATAAATGAAACTAAGATTGGTTCTTCTTTCCTTTCATACTTTTTATAGTACATTTATCACTTATTTCTTGTTCTACTTAAATGTTGTATATTGGCTTTTGGAGTCCCCTAAAATTATGTTGTATCCTTTATGGGCAGTGGCAGTCAAGTAGTTAGCAGGCATCTGCTTCCCCATTCCCTGTCTCTATTGGCACAAAAATGGTGTCCTCTACTGGGTACCTTGGAAGAATGATTGGCATGGAATGGGGTCATGGCCAATGAACAGCTCATAGACATACACTTTTTTTCCCCTAATCCCAAGAGAGTCTCAGCAGTGTTCTCAGTTGCTTTCTTAAAGAATCCTCTGGTTAAGAAATTTCCAATGACCATTCTCCAGACTCTTCGAAGAAAGAAAAATAGATTAAATCATTAGGAGAAAAAGATTTGAACTGAAAACACAGCCTAATCATCGTGGTGAACGCCGTCTGTTCATTGGTGATCTGGGCAAGTGAAGGAGTCCTGGAGATCTGACAGCTGGCTGGCATATTTCTGAATGAGTGAGGAAATTTTCCAGTTCATCTGTGGAGAATTTAGTCCGAAATTACAGCATTAGGCTACCCATCTGCAGCCTGCAATTGGTACAGACAAGAGAATCACTATTACTTTGTGGAGACAAGCCACAAATCTGGAATGAGGCAGACTGGCATGCCTATTTGGGGTTGGCAGGGCTGAGGTTTAGTCTATTGTTGCAAGCCTGCCTAGCCAAGGGAGAGTGAGAGTCTGATTAGATTGTGCCCTCGTCACACACATTATCTTAGAATGGACGGAATGTGTGGAATGAACTGAGAAACTCTGACTTTATGAAGGCTGTTGTTCACACTCCCTTGCTTGTTGTTTGTGCCCTTCCTAATGGGCTAGTGTCTTTTTCCTCTGAAGGCCATCTATTCGTCGAGTTGGATGGCTCTGTTTTGATGCTGATATCAGTTTATGGGTTATTATATCCATTTGCAAATCATGACTCAAAAGAGGAAACTCTGGGATGCAAAACACTCCATATGCCCATAAATCACAAACTGAATAAAAGTTGGCAACATAAACGTGATTGTGTTGGGAGTTTGAAAGCTTCAGTCAGCCAGCCTTTATTGAAACTCTGATGTTGTATGCTGCACTACTTGGGGACTGCAAAGAAAATAAAGACTATAAAAGAGAATGTGTGGAAAGGAACTTAGAGGTCATATAGTCCAAATGGCCATCTTGAATAGATGACTGGCTTCTTGCCATTGGGCTTATATTTTAAAGAGGAGGATAACTCCAAAAAAGAACCCATGTTTTGGCCCAAATAGAGCACATTGACTGTGGCATGTGTGTGTGTGTGTGTGTGTGTATATGTGTGTATATGTATGTATATATATGTGTGCATATATATGTGCAAATATATATAAAGCATATATGTTATCATTAGTTCCTGTTAAAATGTATGAGGGCTTTGAGGTTCACCTGGATTTAGTGACTTGCCCAAGATCAGAGATAGCAGTGTACAGTGCCAAAATTGTACCCCAGGTGAAAAGCCCTACCTTTCTATTTATACTTGGGGAAGGAAAGTAGATGTAGAGTCATAAGAACTGAAATAAATGCTTTTATTTTTCCAGCACTTGAAGTTGTATAAATTAGGAATAATATTTTCCACTCTCTGAGTTTTAATTTACTCATTTATAAATGGCAAAAGTAGTTGATTGTCAACACACAAGGTGGCTAGGATGAAGTATGAAAATAATATATGTGAACTCAAAAAAATTCCAAAGCATTACAAAAAATGAACTTCTGTTTAGGCAAGAAACATGAATTGAGTGACTCTATTATGTTTAGCATTTTGCTGGAGTAGCATTAGAGAGAACACGAAGACATTGTGGAGGCCACAGAGAGCTCAGCCTACAGTGGAAAAAGGCAAGCATATGATTACATTGTTATGAGATAATTGCCCTGGCATCAGGAGAAGGAGAAAAAATAAACACTGTCTGGAGAGGTTGAAGATGATGCTATAGAAGAAGCCATGTCTCAGATTTTGTCAAATGGAGAAGGATGCTCATGTCTGACCAAGATAATATCACAATGAGGAGAGGTGAGAGGAATATGCTATGTTAAAAATATTTTTAAATTGTAACCTTTTATTCTAAAATAGTCTTTTTATTTTAGAATAGTTTTAGATTTACATAAATATTATGAAGATAGTATAGAGTTCCCACATATACCCCACACCCAGATTCCTATATTAATATCTTACATTAGCATAATACAATTATTATAATTAATGAAAAATATTGACTATTAACTAAAGTCAATACTTTATTGTGATTTCCATAATTTCTACCTAGTGTCTTTTTATTGGGTCCAGGAGCCAATCTAGGATATTACATTACATTTAGTCATGATGTCTCCTTAGGCTCCTTTTGGCTGTGAAAGTGTCTGAGAATTTCCTTGTTTTGGATGACCTTTACATTTTTGATGAATACTTGTCAAGCATTTTGTATAATGTCCCTCAGTTGGGGTTTGCCTGATATTTTTCTCTGATAGACTGGAGTTACGGCCTTTTGAGAGGAAGATCGCAGAGGTAGAGCACTATTATTATCACTTCGTATCAAGGGTATATATTGCCAATATGACATACCACTCCTGATATTAACCTTAATCATCTAGCTGAGGCAGTGTTTGTCAGGATTTTTCACTGTAAAGTTTCTTCCCTTCTGGCCACCACTTTCATTACTGTACTCTTTGTAAGAAAGTCAATCTGGCCGGGCGCGGTGGCTCAAGCCTGTAATCCCAGCACTTTGGGAGGCCGAGACTGGTGGATCACGAGGTCAGGAGATCGAGACTATCCTGGCTAACACGGTGAAACCCCGTCTCTACTAAAAAATACAAAAAACTAGCCGGGCGAGGTGGCGGGCGCCTGTAGTCCCAGCTACTCGGGAGGCTGAGGCAGGAGAATGGCGTGAACCCGGGAGGCGGAGCTTGCAGTGAGCTGAGATCCAGCCACTGCACTCCAGCCTGGGCGACAGAGCGAGACTCCGTCTCAAAAAAAAAAAAAAAAAAAAAAAAAAAGTCAATCTGCACAGTCCTACTCAAGGAGTGAGGAGTTATGCTCAACCTTCTTTAGGGTGAAATCGTTATTATATAAATAATTTTGAATTCTTTTGCATGGGAGAGTTGTTTATTCATTCAATCATTTATATAAACCAGTATTGACCCATGAGTGCTTATTTTATACTTTGGTTTATGATCTAATAATTTATTTTGTTGCTTACATTGTCCAGCTTTGGTCAATAAAAACTCTTAAGTGGCCTTCTGTATTCCTTTGACCTACCTCTCATTGTGGTTTTTTGCATACTTACTTTCTGGCACTATTGGATGGTCTAGAATTATCTCATATATTTCCTGCTTGAGACCATTTCTCCAAGAATTTCTGGCTCTTTTTATTGTATCAGAAATCAACATCTGGGTATAGGTGTGCTGGTTGCTACTGGAATGTTATTGCTTCTAAGGCTTGTCAGCTGACAGAGAAGGAAATAAATGTTTGAAAACTAACTCATGTGAATACACATATTTATAAACATCTCTGTATGCAACCATTTGTGTCAATACTGAGCTAAAAATGAGTTCAGACTGATGTCTCCCATCCTAATCTATTACAACAGGGATCATTTCAGTCTTCTCTCCTTGTAGATTCTTTGGGGTTTTTCTACACGGATAATCATGTCAAATAATAGTTTCTTTTCTCCCTTTCCAATATGTATCTGTTTATAGTTTTCTCTGGTTATATTGCACAAGTTAGGGCTACCATTAAGATATTGAACAATTTGCTGTTTGTTTTGTTGTGTTTGGTTTTTGTTTGTTTCTAGTTTGCTTATTCATTGCTGTTTTTTCAGATAACGGTGAGTCCTTCAGCTGGTGAATAAAATCCCCCAGGTTTTTAACATTTTACAATTGATTTTATAAGCATTGAAAATGACTTGAAATAAATCTAGTTCAAAAAAAAAAAAAAAGATATTGAACAGGAGTGGTAGGAGAGGATATCCATGCCTCATTCCTGATCTTGGTGGGGTAAACGCCCAGTCTGTCATCAAGTATGAGTTTGGTTGTAGGTTTTGTGTAGGTGTTCTTTATTAAGCTGAGAATGTTCTCTTCTATATTCCTAAGTTGTGAGTGTAATAGTTGGGGCTCCACAGAGGGACAAAACAAGTAGGACACACACACACACACACACACACACACACACATATATACACACACACACACGAAGGAGTTTATTAAGGAGAATTGGCTCACATGATTACAAAGGTGAAGTCCCACAATAGGCCATCTGTAAGCTGTGGAATGAGATAAGCCAGTAAATGGCTTAGTCCTAGTCTCAAACCTTCAAAACCAGGGAAGCCAACAGTGCAGCCCCCCCAGTCTGAGGCCAAAGGCTTGAGAGTCCCTGGGAAGCCACTGATGCAAGTTCCAGAGTACAAAGTCCAAAGAACCTGCAGTCTGATGTCCAAGGACAGAAGGAGAAAAGGCATCCCACTACAGAAAGAAGTTTAACAATGAATATGCCCCCTCTTTGGCTTGCTTTGTTCTCACCTCAGTGGTAGGCAGTGGATTGGATGGTGAACACCCACATTGAGGGGAAATTTTTTTCTCCCAACCTACTGATTCACACACCATCTAGGCATTCCTTAATCCAATCAAGTTGACACCTAATATTAACCTTCACACTGTGTTCTTTTTTTAAAAGCATAAATGGATGTTGGATTTTGTCATGCTTTTTTTGAGGTCAGTTGATATAACCATATGACTTTTCTTCCTTAGCCTGTTGATGTGATGGTTACACTAATTTTTGAATGTTGAATCATGCTTGCATAACTGGAATGAACTCTACTTGGTTGTCGTGTTTATTATCATTATATATTGTTAGATTCAATTTGTTAATATTTTATTGAAGATTTTGTGTCTAGCTTATGTCAGTTACTGATCTGTAGTTTTCTATCTTGTGACTTTTTTAATCTGGTTTTGATATTAGAGCAAAGTTGGCCTTATGAGATAAATTAGGAAGCCTTCCCTCTGCCATTTTTTAGGAAAAAAATATGAAGAATTGGTGTCATTTCTTCATTACATGTTTGGCAGAATTCACCAGTAAAGATGTGGGCTTGGTGCTTTCCTTTTTGAAGTTTATTGATTATTGATACAATTTCTTCAATAGACATGGAACTTTTCAAGTTATCTGTTTCTCCTTGTATGAGCTTTAGTCGTTTCTGTCTTTCAAGGAATTGGTCTGTTTTATCCAAGTTATCCAACTTGTGGGCATAGTGTTGTTCATAGTATTCCTTTTTTATACTTTTAATATCATAGGATCTGTAGAGATGAATCCTCCTTTTTGACCTTGTTCATTTGTGTCTTTTCCTTTTTTTTTTGGTTATAAATTTTACTGAACTTTTTAAAGAACCAGCTTTTGGTTTCATTGATTTTTTTTTTTTTTTTCTATTTTCCTGTTTTTAATTTCATGTATTTCCATTCTGATTATGCTTGCTTATACTTAAATTACCATTTCCCCAGTTTCTCAAGGAGAAAAATATTAAATTACTGATTTTATACCTTTTTCTCTTCCAATAAATATATTTAATGCTATTATTTTACCTTTAGGAACTGCTTTTGCTAAATCCCACACATATTGGTAAGTTGAATTTTCATTTTCATCTTGTTAAAATTATTTTTAAAATTTATCTTGCTACTTATTCTTTAACCTTTGTGTTATTTAGAAGTCTTTTGTTAAATTTGCAAATATTTGGGGATTTTCCAGCTATCTTTTTATTATCTCTAGTTTAATTCCATGTGGTCTTTAAATAAACTTTGTATGGTTTCTATTCTTTATCTGTTAAGATGTGTTTTATGACCCAGAATATATTGGTGACTATGAGCTGAAGAAAAATGTGTATTATGCTGTTATTGGATGAAGTATTCTATAAATGTCAAAAGAACAAGTTGAGTGATAGTGTTGTTAAGGTCAACTGTGTCCTTACTGTTATATTCTGTCTGTTTGATCTATTACTGACAGAGGTGTGTTAAAGTCTCTGACTATAATAGTAGATTCCTCTATTTCTCCTTGCAGTTTTATCAATTCTGGCCTCATGTGTTTTGCTGCTGTCTTCAGTTAGGATTATTATGCCGTCTTAAATAACTGATCACTTTATCATTATTTAATGCTTTTCTTTTCCATAATAGTCTTCCTTTTTCTGAAGGTAGCTTTTTCAGAAATTAATATACTTCCAGCTTTTTTTTTGATTGGTGTTAGTACAGTATATCTTTCTCCATCTCTTTATTTTTGATTTATTTGTGTCTTTGTACTTAATGTAGGTTTCTTGTAAACAATATGAAGTTGGATTTTGTTTATCCACTCTGACAGTCTTTTTTTATTTTTTATTTTTGAGACAGAGTCTTGCTCTGTCGTCCAGGGTGGAGTGCAGTGGTGCGATCTCGGATCACGGCAAGCTCTGCCTCCCGGGTTCACGCCATTCTCCTGCCTCAGTCTCCTGAGTAGCTGGGACTACAGGCGCCCACCACCACGCCTGGCTAATGTTTTGTATTTTTAGTAGAGACAGGATTTCACCGTGTTAGCCAGGATGGTCTGGATCTCCTGACCTCGTAATTCACCCATCTTGGCCTCCTAAAATTCTGGGATTACAGGCATGAGCCACTGCACCCCGCAGGTGGTCTCCATTTTTAATTGGTGTATTTAGACCATTCATATTTAAAATGATAATTAATTTAGTTGGGTTAATATCTACTGTGCACATATCTGCCTTCTATTCATTACCCTTCTCATTTGTTTATTTTACTTCCTCTTTTTCTGTTTTTCTTGTTTTAATTAAATATTTATATTTTCATTTTATCTCTTCCCAGCATCTCAATTATAATTCTTTATAAATTTTGTTTGTTGTTCTAGACTTTACAATATCTAGTGAATTATGCAGGCATGACCTTATCTGTAATATCAATCAGATTGTGATAAATAATGAAATAATAAGATGATAAAAGTAATGTAAACACCTTTCTCTGAGTTTTTACTAGTCAAGCCCTATGCTAAGCATTTTTTATAATGATCACAGTTAACAGCGAAGATCTTGCTGGGTTTCTGGATAGTAAAACCTGTGAAAATATGTCCCCTAATGCCCCAAACCTCCAGCCTCCAGGGGTTTGTCCTGCTAACGATGGTTCACCCTCACCTTTCAGCAGTTCACCAAAATTACCATTTAAGTATTCCTTTCAGTTTATGGCTCCAGTGGGTTTCTGCTTCAGATAAGAGGATCTCAGCTGTGTTTCTCTGAGTGAGCCTGTTTCTCTAGATTTCAGGGTTGCAGGTGGCACTGCAATCTCAGTTCTCTGAGGGTTCCAAGAAAATTCATTCATTTTCAGTTTTTCCAGGTTTTAAGAATAGGAGTGATGACTTCTAAGCTTTTACATGGGAAGTTGAAACTGGACGTTCAAGGAGACAATTTTCATGTGGCTGGAGTATAAGCGGTATGAATAAGATGTGATAAGCGAGGCTATAAAAATAGGTATGGTTAGGATTTCAGCAAGGTTTTTGGTGCCATGCTAAAAGTTTGGACTATATGTTTTAAGCCAGAGATGTGCAAATATGGAAGAGTTTTAGCTGGGTAGTCACACAGCCAAAATGATTACATTGGTAGCAAGGTGGGGGTTTATTCCCTGGGTAATGGAGGCACAGACATGATGTAGTCAGAATTATGCAATGGCATCACAAATACTTGTCCCATTTAGATATCTTAGGTGCTTTTAATGCTATTGTTATTTCAGCAGGACATATGCTACTGTTTATTTTAATTGGACTAGACAGAAAGCGTCTTGTGTTATCTTGTTCCATACTGCTTTCCCAATGAACTAGGGATAGCAGATACTTAAATAGAAATTGAATTGGGTGAACTAAATCACTTAGGAGTTTCAATGCAATTTCAGCTCAAGCTACCTCTGGTAGATATGTTGTTGGAAATACAGGTTAGATGAGACTTAATATGTTATTTTCTGTAAGCCTTTTGAAGTCATGTTAATTTTATACTTTCGAGTGAAGAAGAGGTAAAAAGAAACTTGCTTCTGTTTCTGCTGTTTAAAGGATTATTGTGGCAAAATTATGAAGAGAACAATTTATAGCATTACATATATTTATATTGTTAAAGTAATACACATGATTTCATACACAAATCAACAGATATAATATATTGGTACATTTTCACAACAATGCCTAGGAAATCATTGTATCAAAGGCTAATGGACTTGACAAGCACTGAGATGACACTGTCAATAAGTCAGACACTGTGTTAGGCACTATAAATACAATGTGAATATGATAGACCTGCTTTAATGACTCAAAATCTAGTTGATTATGCAGGTATGACATGATCCAAAAATCAGATTGTCATACATGATGAAATAATAATAAGATAAAAATAATGTGAGTATCTTTCTTTGAGTTTTTACTAGTCAAACTATGCTAAACGTTCTTTATAATGATCATGATTAATCTTCATCACAATCGTAATATGTCGATATTATACCCATTTTTTAGGTGAAAAATATGAGGCTCAGGGACCTTAAATGTTTTGCTCAAGGTCATGGTAAGCAGAAAAACGAGGATTGGAAAGTACATCTTTCTCACTCCAAAACTTTCACTCCCATCTGTTACACTCTATATTAAAGGTATAGGAACACAGAAGGTATGATTAATTCTATCTGGATGAGTCAAGAAAAGCTTCCCAGGGAAGGTAGCATTTAAACTAGATTTTGACAGAAGAGTTGGATACTGCCAAGCCAAAAATAAAGGAACATGTAAAACAGAAGAGCAAGAAAAAAGGTATGTAGGGGTTCAGGATTGGTAAAATATGTGGAATGGCTGGAGCATGGGCACATGGATGGCATCTGTGGGTAAAGAGGCCTGGTCTGCTTAAGGCTGAAAAAAATAGAAGGGTAAAGTGTGTTTACTGCCATGGTAAGGCATGAATTATAAGCCACAGAAAATTTTGGAATGGAAGAGGAAGTGACCTGATCAAATCTGAGTTTTAGCAAGGTTACACTGGAGGCGTGTGAAGGATGAAGTGCAGTGAAGCAAGCCTACAGGCAAGGAGAACATTTTGAGAGCTGTTATGAATACAGGAGAAAGAAGTTTTAAGATCTAATTCTTAATACCCAGTCAAAAATATTTAATATTCAGGATCAGAATATTTAGATTCTCTTGTAAGAAAAAAAAAACTCTTGATTTTTCTTGAGATTTGCACTCACTAATAAGTAGAAATGGTTTCAATGCCTGGGTTACAGGATGAGTTAATCCCAGCCTCAGGGTTCTGAATTTTACAGAGAAGTCCTCCTGTTTCTTCCGAACAAAGAAAGATAAAACAACAATGCTCCAACTTCATCATGCCTAGAAAATTCATCAATGTTCATTTATTCTTTGAAAGAATATTCAATTCCTACAATGTCGTAGACATTCCTATTCAAAAAAATTTATTGAGCACTAGATATAAAGCACTGTGCTAGGCACTAGAAATAGAATGGCAAACAAAACACACATGCATTGTGTTTCCAGATGGTTTACAATCTAAAAAATTTGGCATGTGGTAAGAAAGTGCCCAAACTTCGAGGAAAAAGAAGATACCAAAATTTTAAAGCAATGCAGGGTAAAAATCTCCTTTTGATTAGATTTTAGGACTGATTTAATTCTGTATGTGTGCCTCACTTCTTCTCCACTCGTGTGTATCCAAACCACTGTTCTCTCGTGGTTTACTATTTCCTTCAGGTTTATCTCCAGATGTGGCATGGTTTTGGCCCATTCCTTTGCCATGTAGCTCAAAACTTGCTCTAGATAACTCAGGTTGTCTAGTAACTGTCAAGATCTGACTAACCTGGTCTCAGGATCCTCTTGCAAACAGAAAATATCCCAATATAGATACATGGTTATTGGTACTGGACATTTGATTGGGATAGTCGTCTTCAGACTTATCATTGTTTTCCTTAAACAACATTGGAGTTCAGGATCCTGAAGTTTGAAAGATAAAATATGCCTTCTAATCATAATATGTTTTCATCTATTTTTGTGAAAACTTAAATGACTTTGACTCAAAGTGTTTCAATCCTAAAGTTGTTTGAAAAGAGTAGTTAATAACGTGTATTTGGTGGTAGAAGGAAGTCCAATAAATTTTCTTATGTTTAATCCATGTCCTTGAAGTTCTTTTACAAAGCATGGACACACGTCCTTGTTAGCAATTAAGCTAAGAAAGAGTCTTAAAATAAAATGCAGCTGGACACTGAAGTGAGAAGTTTGGGTGACATGCAGACATTTACAAGCAAGTATCAATGGGATATATCACACAACTGGTCATAACTAACCTCTTAATTTCTGGAGGGGGCAGTGATGAAACTTGGTGGGCAGGAGTCTGAGAAAATGTACAAGTGAATTATGTGTCACAGGAAAGAAGAGATCCCCCAGCCAAGACCTCTTTTAATTGGCAATGGCCCTGTTTGAGATTGGAGCAGACCCTCATCAAGTGAAGGCAGGCCATCATAGATGGGCCATCTGCTCTGTTTCCTCGCAATGGCACTTGTTCAGTTCTTACCTTTAGAACCTGCTCCCTTTGATGAGATAAACAATATGTTTGAAGCACCATAGATGCTGTGCAGCTTAGCAGAGAAATGATGTTTTATGAAGTGTCATCCTGTGCAGCCATCTGCAGAAAATCACATTTGACTATCCTTGGGGACTATTGCCATTTATGTCAGGGTTTCGATTCCATCCATTGAAAACTGTCAATTTCTTACTAGGTTAAACATAGCATACTGCACTGTCCTTTTTCTTGGATGATGAAAGGATTTCCATTATATACTGATTCATGGATAAAAGTCAGTTATTGGAGATGAATTATTTAATGGGAATACAATATAGAAAATGATAATGCCACACATCCTAACAAGAGTTGATTGTAAACCAATTTCCTGTCTCCTATAAATGAATTATTCAGAACTATGAACTATCCCACCTCAAGATTAGCTAGAAATTGAGTTGTATAAGTCACAAAAAGAATTATATTAGTCACTAACACATTAAAACATTTTAAAATTTCAATTTATTCAAGATGATGTAATGAGACAAAGGCATTACTTGACACTGACAAATACATTATGTCATTTAAATCCACTTCTGTGTGTGTGTATATATATACACACACAGAGAAACAAAATTTTGTGTATGTTTACAAAAAATATATTCATATATGTATATATATATTTTCTAAACAAGTATTTTCTCACATAATCACAAAGCCATTATTACACCTAATGAAGTTAATAATAATTCCCTAGTAATGTAGAATACCAAATGCATGTTAACATACCTTCAGTCATATCAAAAATACATTTTCAGACTTGATTTTCTTTAATAAGTTCTCCTCATTGCACATGGTTGTTATGTTTATTAACTACCTTTTTTCCCAAACTTCATTGAGTTACAAATGACATGTAAAAATTGTATACATTCAAGGAACATTATTTTGTATATGTTTTGACATACATATACATTGTGAAATGATTACCACAATCAAGCTAATTAACATATCTATCACCTCACATGCTTTTTATGATGAGAATGCTTGATTTACTCCTAGTAAATTTTAAGTATACAATATATTATCAATTCTAATCACCATGCTGTACTCAGGTATCCAGAACTTACAATTGCAAATCTACATCCTTTGAGCAACATCTCTTTGTTGTCGCCGGCCCCTATACCCTGTTAACCATCCTTCTAGTCTCTGTTTCCATGAGGTTGATATTTTTAGATTCCAAGTAATGCAGTATTTGTCTTTCCATGTTGGTTTATTTATTTCATTTAGCACAGTATTCTCAGGTACATCCATGTTATTGCAAATGGCAAATTTTTCTTATTTTTAAAGGCTGAATAATGTTCTCTGTGTGTGTGTGTGTGTATGTATTTTCTTTATCCATTCATCTCTCCATGGACTTAGGTTGTTTACCTATCTTGGACATTGTGAATAATTCTTCAATGAATACGAGAGTGCAGATTTCTCTTTCAGATAATGATTTATTTTCTTAAATGTATCACCAGAAGTGGGATTTCTGGATCACGTGGTCATTCTACTTATCTGAGGAAACTTTATAGTGTTTTCTATAGTGGCTGTACCAATTTATATTTTCATCAACACTGCACAAAGGTTTTCTTTATTCCACATCCTCACCAACACTTAGTTTTTGATTTTTTTTCATAATAGCGATCCTAACATGTGTGAGGTGATACTTGTGATTTTGATTTGAATTTCCCTGAAAATTAGTGATGTTGAACACTTTTTCATATACCTATTGACCATTTGTATCTTTTCCTTGGAAAAATGTCTACTTTGACTAATTTTCCACCACATTATTTTTGTACTATTGACTTGTATGAGTTCTTTATATAGTTTAGATAGTAACCTCTTATTGTATATAGGGTTTCCAAATCTTTTCTCTCATTCTGTGAGTTGCATTTTCATTTTGTTGGATGTTATGAGTGCAGAAATATTTTGATGTAGTCCCACTTGTTAATTTTTGCTTTTGTTCTCTGTGTTTTTTATATTCTATCCAAAAAATCTAATGTGATGGAGCTTTTCTCTCAGATTTTCTTATAGGAGTTTTACCATTTCAGGTATTATATTTAAATTTTTAATTCATTGGTGAGTTGATTTCTGTGCATGGTGTAATTTAAGGATTCAATTACTGTTTTACTGCATGTGGATAAACAGTTTAACACACACTGTCTATTGAAGAGACAGTGTTCTCTCCGTTGTATATTCTTGATGCCTTTGTCAAAGATAAGTTGACCATATATGTGTGGGTTTATTTCTGCACTTTTTATTTGGTTCCATTGCTCTATGTGTCTGTTTTTATGCCAATACCATATTGTTTTGATTTATCATAGATTTGTGATATGGTTTGAAATCAGGAAATTTGATGCTTCCAGCTTTATTCTTCTTGCTCAAGATTGCTTTAGTTACTCAGAGACTTTTGTCTTTCCATATGAATTTTATGATGGTCTTTTCTATTTCTGTAAAATATGCCTTTGAAATTTTGATAGGGATTACATTTGACTCTATAGATCATTGTGGGTAGTACAGACATTTAGACAATATTGAGTCTTATCCACGAACATGAGATACCCTTCAATTTTTTTGTGTCTTCTCCAATTTGTTTCATTAATATTTTATAGTGTTCAGTATACAGATCTTTCAACTCATAGGTTACATTTATTTCTAGGTATTTTATTGTTTTTAACGCAACTGTAAATGGGATTATTAAGAATTTCATTGTGAGATAGCTCATTAGTGTATAGTGATTTTTGTTTGCTGATTTGGTATCCTGCAGCTTTACTGAATTTCTTTATTAGTTCAAACAGGTTTTTGGTGAAGTTCTTCATATATATATATATATATATATATATATATATATATATATATTTAAAATTACATTATCTGCCAACAGACAATTTTATTTCATCCTGTCCAATTTGGATGTCCATATTTTTCTTTTGTGGACTAATTTATCTGACCAGGACTTCCAATACTATGTTCAATAAAAGTGGCAAGAGTTGGCATCTTAGTCTTGTTCTTATTCTTGGAGGAAAAGTTTTCAATTTTCTTTTTCATTGAATATGATGTTAGCTCTTGGGCTTTGTAATATATGGCCTTTACTGTGTTGAGGAACATTCCTTGTATACCTTGTTTGTGACAGTTTTCAGATCATGAAATGTTGTTGGATTTTGTCAAATGCTTTTTCTGTATCTTTTGAGATGACTATATAATTTTTGTCCTTTATTCTGTTAATGTGGCATAACACATTTATTGATTTGCATATGTTGAAACATCCTTGTAACCCAGGAACAAATATCACTTGGTCATGGCATACGATCCTTTTAATGCATTGTTGAACTTGGTTTGATCGTATTTTGCAACTATGTTCATCAGAAATATTGGCTTGAATTTTCTTTTCTTACTGTTTTCCTTAACTGACTTTTAATTTTGGATATTGGCTTGTAATTTTCTTTTCTTGTATTGTCCTTATCTGGCATTGGTGGCAGGTTTATGCTGGTCTCATAAAATGTGTTTGTAAGTGCTTCTTCTTCTTCAATTGTTATGGAAGAAGTTTAGAGGTATTGACATTAATTATTTAAATATTTGGTAGAATTCATCACTGAAGCCATCCGATCTCGAGGTTCTCTTTGTTGAGAGAGTTTATTTACTAATTTAATATTACCAATTTTAGGTTTACTTAAATTTTCCATTTTTTCATGAGTCCATCTTGGTAGTTTGTATGTTTCTAGAACATTCATCTCTTCTATGTTATCTAATTCGTTGGCATATACTTGCTCATAGTAGTCTCATGATCTTTTGTATTTTTGTGGTATCAGTGGTAATGTCATCTTTCATTTCTGATTTTATTTATTTGAGTCTTTAGCTGATGATTTGTCAATGTCGATTATCTTTTTAAAAAACTGTTGGTTTCATTGATCTTTTCTAATGTTTTTCTAGTTTCTATTTCATCTTTTTTCTCTTCTGATCTTTATTTCCTTCTTTCTGCTAAATTCAAGCTTAGTTTATTCTTATTTTACTAGTTACTTGAAGTACAATGTTAGGTTGTTTATTTGGCATCTTTCTTTTTCTTCATGTAGGTGTCTATTGCTACAAACTTCCCTCTTAGAACTGCATTTGCAGAATCCACAAGTTTGGTGGGTTCTGTTTTCAGTTTTGTTTGTCTCAAGATATTATTTTTAAATTTTCGTCTTAATTTCTTCTCTGCCCCATTGATTATTCAGGAATGTGTTATGTAATTTCCATATATTTGTGAATTTTCCAAAAATCTTCCCGTTATTGACTTCTAATTTCATATTATTTTGATCAGAAAAGTTACTCGATATATCTTCAGTTTTCTTAGATTGACTAAGGCTTGTTTTATGGCCTAACATATGACTTAGCCTGGAGAATGTTTTCTATGTGCTTGAGAATAATATATATTCTATTGCTGTTGGATGGAATGTTTTGTATATGTCTGTTACGTCTATTTGTTCCAAAGCATTGCTCAAGTCCAGTATTTTCTTACTGATTTTCCGTTTGGATGACCTATTCATTGTTAGAAGTAGGATATTCAAGCCTACTACTATTATTGCATCACTGTCTGTTTCTCCCTTCAGATCGATTAATATTTACGTATTTAGGTGCTATCATTGGTGCGTATTATTTACAATTGTTATATCTCCTTAAACAGTCAATTCTTTTATCATTATTAAATATCCTTTTTTATTGTTTTTACACTTTTTAACTTAAAGCGTATTTTGTCTGATACAAGTATAGCTACCCCTGCTCTTTTTCTATTTGCATGGGATGCTGTTTGCCATCTCTCAACTTTCAGTCTATGGTTCTTTTTTTTTTTTTTTTTTTTTTTTTGAGACGGAGTCTCGCTCTGTCGCCCAGGCTGGAGTACACTGGCCGGATCTCAGCTCACTGCAAGCTCCACCTCCCGGGTTTACGCCATTCTCCTGCCTCAGCCTCCCGAGTAGCTGGGACTACAGGCGACCGCCACCTCGCCTGGCTAGTTTTTTGTATTTTTTTTAAAGTAGAGACGGGGTTTCACCGTGTCAGCCAGGATGGTCTCGATCTCCTGACCTCGTGATCCGCCCGTCTCGGCCTCCCAAAGTGCTGGGATTACAGGCTTGAGCCACCGCGCCCGGCCGGACAGTCTATGGTTCTTGAAGCAGAAGTGAGTCTCTTGTAGACAACATTGATTTAGTTTGTTTTTTTAATCGGTTTGGCCACTCCATATCTTTTGATTGGAGAATTTAACCCATATACATTAAAGGTAATTATTGATAAATAAGAATTTATTATTGTTTATTAATTATTTCTGGCTGTTTTGTGGACTCTCTGTTCCTTTCTTATTCTCTTGCTTTTCTTCCTTGTGATTTGATGATTTTCTGTAGCGGTTTCCTTTAATTCCTTTCTCTTTATCTTTCATATATCTACTATAGGTTTTTGTTTTGTGGTTATAAAAGACTTACATAAAATGTCTTACTGTAACTATTTTAAGTTTATAACAATAGTAAATACATACCAAAACTTTACCCTTCCCCCTCATTGTATGCTTTTGATGTCACAATTTACATCATTTTATATTGTGTATCCATAAATACATTATTATAGCTATATTTTAAATTTTTTTCCTCTAGCCTTTATACTGGAGCTATAAGTAATTTATACACCATCATTCAAATATCAGAGTATTCTGAATTTGACTACATACTTTTACCAGTGAGTTTTATACTTTTATATGTTCTTATGTTACTAACTTCCTTTCATTTCAGATTGAAAAACTCTCGAGTATTTTTTTCCTTTAAGTAGAGAATTAGTATTAGAGACCACAACCCATATGCTAGGGGTGCTCATTGCTCCTGAGTCGCCACAGATTCGAGGCCTTTCTAGTAGACAGAAACAGGCAATATGTATTCTTAAAATGAAAGAGATAAAATATTTTTACCTTAATATTTCCAATTCAATATTAAGATGTGAAATTTTATTTTTCTTATACTTATTTTTTCTCAAATTGAAAATTCTTGTTTTAATTGGCATTAACATAGTTATTCACTTTATCCTACAACATACTTTAAAAACAGAAACATAACATAGCTTAAAAATAAAAATGCTATTAGTATTAAAACTAAATCTACATAATACAGTTTAAGATCTCCATTTTCCTACTTATAAATGAGAGTGAGCATCATACATACATGCATACATGTGTGTATATATATATAATATCTTCCTAATTTTTTCTTGTGTGGTCTCTCTTCATATTACCTGACAAATTTTTGTATTACATGCTTGATTATATTCTTTTTAATTATTAGAAGAGCTTTAAATTATTAAGGATGTGAAAACTGATATAAATTACAAACTTTTTATCAGTTCATTATCACTTTTTTCTTTGTATATAGTGTTTTATAATGTAACTTTTTGTGTTCTTAATGTTTATGTAGTCAAATTTATCAAGTTGTTTTATAATACTTTAGAGTCAAAGGAAAGTTTCATCTACCCTTGGTTTATAAAGAAATTCATCCATGTTTTTTCCTACTGCTTATGTGATTTCTTATTCTGATTCTCTTGATATTCACACAGGTGTGTGGTGTGAAGAACAGATTCAATTTTATCTTTTTCCATATGGCTCCTCAGTTGGCAAAACATTAAAAAGTCTATTTTAGAGCTCTACTTCTAGATGGGATGGACTAGCTTGTATCTTGATAAAACAAAATAGAAACGGGAGGATACAATGATAATAGTAATACAAAGTGGATTTTTTGAAGGTATTGCTGAGCTGTCATGTCCTTCAGGACTTGCGGGACTCAGTTGTTGGATAGAAGGGAAATGCACTGTGATGAATAAAGTACTCTCTACTGTACTTACCCTTAAGGAATTTGCTAAGGTAATGTGCCTAGAACTGAGAGACTGAGAAGCCAAGCATAAAGCAGAGACTAATAGATTGAGACCTTGAGTGAACAATTTAATGTGTTTTGACAAATATATACTTCTTTATAACCAACACTCAAACAAGATACAAAATATTTCATTGCCCAAGAAAATTCATTTGTACTTCTTTCCAGTCAATACAGAAGAACCACTGTTATGATTTCCTTCAACTAGTTTTCCCATTCTTGAATTTCTTATAAATGGAATCATACGCATTTACTAATTTATACCTTTATTATTTTGTTAAACATAATGTTTTTGATATTCACATATGTTATTAGTATCCATTTGGGTTTTAAATTAGCTAGTTTACTTTTAGAGAATACGGTACTATCCTAAACTATTTCACAGCTGTTTGGGTTATTGAATACATTTTGTACCTGTCCTATTTATCTGTCTTCTGGGGCTAGACTTTTCTGTTTTTGAATATCTACTTGACCTTATATATATTTATATCTATCTCATGGTATCATGGTATCTATAACTTTGTAGGTAGGGGCTGTGGATTAACCATCTCTTTTTAATTTATTTTTTATTTTTTATTTTTTTTGGAGATGGAGTTTCACTCTTGTTGTTGCCCAGGGCGCGATCTCGGCTCACTGCAACCTCCACCTCCTGGGTTCAAGCGATTCTCTTACCTCAGCCATCTTAGTAGCTGGGATTACAGGCATGCACCAGCAAGCCCTTCTAATTTTGTATTTTTTTCAATAGAGACAGGGTTTTGCCATGTTGGTCAGGCTGGTCTCAAACTGCTGACCTCGGGTTATCCACTTGCCTCAGCCTCCCAAAGTGTTAGGATTACAGGCGTGAGCCACCACACCCGGCCTAACCATCTTTTATCCAGGTTTAACACAGTTTCTGTTACATAGTTGGTGGCCAGTACATTGGACCAAGATTCTGCTTTTCATTGATTTATCACCTGTAAGTGTAGCACTGTCACTCCAAAATTGTTTGCCTTTGAACCAGCCCTTCTCCTTTATCTTGAACAAACTCTCAAATTTATTGTCTTTATTTGATCTATTGGATCACTTCCCAACATTGAAAGTGGCAACTTAAGTACTGAGTCAGTTAAATAAAAATTTAAACTTCCGAGTATACTAACTGACACAAGTTAGTTGCTCAAGAAAGTCGTGGGAAAGGAAATGGGAACTCAAGCTCAATTCTTCTTGGGCTGTTAATTGAAGCCACAGAGGTCCTACTATGTCCTACAGTTGAGCCTAAGTTATATAACTATTTTTATTGTTTCAAAATTATATCAGCTTTGTTTTTCTTTTCTTGTGTTTTTCTATTTAAAAATTTATGCTATTATATCTATGACATTCCTATCTTTATCAGAAAGTAAGTACCTTACAATTAAGAGACTATGTCTTTCTGTACTTCTGTCTTTTGCTATAGGACCAAGCTAGAGTTTATACACACTGGACACTCAAATATATAGAGAAAAGAATGATGGTGCTAATGAATGCAGAACAGAATAATACATGGATATAATCCCTAGGTGCTCAAAACATACAATGTCACATAAAAGCTTATTCTAACTGTCACTTTTGATGGCAGAGCAAAAGGAACAAAGAGATGAAAATCAAAGAGAACATCTGTATATAAAGTGAGACGAAGTAACAGAAGAAAAACTTGGTCATGAGAAGGTGTTATAACTGTGAATTGCCAAACTCAAGGGAAGGGTTTAGAAAAATACGATAGGCTCCACTTACAAGAAACTCAGTTTTGTTCAGTAAATGGATTCTGTAATTGGAATTTTTGCTCCTTCTTCTCCTCTGGGAGTATGTGGATGAGAGTTAATTAATGTGATAAAGTTGTGCAGTTTCTGTGAATACTATAATTGTTAAAGATTCAAATTGCCCTTCATCTGTGTAATTTGGGTGAAGATACGGGAATGGGCAAAGAAGACCCAAATCTGCTCTCTCTGAAGTTTTAGGCTCCAGAGTTAAGATTATATAAGGAAGGGATAAAATGGAGGAAGACGACTACTTCAGATTTGTAACAGATAATTGTAAGCCTGATTGTATAGCTTCGTGCATACATCTCATCTGTCAGGTCATTGGGATAGCTTTTAAATAGGCATACTCAGGATGAATTCCACAGCTTCTAAGTCTCCATCCATCTCAATTTTTTTTGTCTCATTTTTTTCAGGAGTTGTTTCAGTAACTATTGTTGAATTATAAACCACTCCAAACTTAGTAGTGTAAAATAACCATTTTATAATACTTACCAATTCTATGGATTAGGAACTCAGACATAGTACTGAAGGGATGGCTTGACTCAGCCCCGGAATGTCTCAGGCTTCATATAGTGAGGGTGAGTGAAGCACTGCAGGCATATATATAAAGGCTTCATTACTTGCATGTTTGATGCCTAGGGTAGGATGACTCAAAGCTGAGCTTAGCTGAGACTGTCACATAGGACTTCTCTCCACATTGTGGCTGGATTCTAAGATGGAGTCTTGAGACCAAAAGATCCAAGAAAGCCACATGGAAGCTCCGTTGTCTTTTTGGCCTTGTTGCACGACTCACATGCCTTTACTTCTGCCAGTGTATTTTCAAAGCAGCCACAGGACTCCAAGAATCTAGAATAAGGAGAGGATATAGACCCCACCTGTTGATGGGAGAAGTATCAAATAATTTGCAGCCATTTTAAAAAAAGCACTACCTCATCTCTACAATTAAAAAAGAAACAAATATTTTATTAGGCAATACTCTCCCAGATAGCTCAGAGGAAAGGTCTTGCATTGGTTTCTGGTCCTTTGCTTGTTAATGGTAATAAGCCCTGACTGGTAGGATTCTAAAGTTAGGTTATTTCAATAAAAGGTACTAGCGTGACATTTGGAACATGGAAGAGAAACCATTTTATTATCTGGCAGTGGTAGGCAGATGGCAAATCTCTGATTCAGTGCTAACATCAGCTGAGTTCATTAGTGGCAATTTCTTCAAATGTCTATAGTTTCTTAACCTCCTAAAACCCAGCAGTCTCTTCCCCTGACCTTTGTCCCACAGCCCTTCCATTAGTTCTGTCAGCATTAATTCCTTGTATTAAACTCATTCTTACTTGAAATGCCTCTTTAAACTATCTAATACAATTCATTTTTGTATTTATATTTACATTGAATTAAGGAATTCTTTGTAAGGTATATATTCCCAATAGACATATTCCATTTGGGGACTGACAGACATTGTCTTTATTATGTGGTAAGAGCTAATTTTATTTATTTATATTAGCTGGGGGCATGGTGGTGTGCACCTGTGGTTCCAGCTACTAGGGAGGCTGAGGTGGGAGGATTGCTTGTGCCAGGGATGTGGGAGTTTTAGTGAGCCAAGGTTATGCCACTGTTCTCCAGCCTGGGTGACAGAGCAAGACTCTGTTAAAAAAAAAATAAGTTAGGAATATACTTTTGGCAATAAAATTATTTTTTAAATTTAATTTTTTGTTGGTATACACTAGGCATATATACTTATGGAGCATAAGAGATATTTTGATATAGGCATGCAATGTGTAATAATCACATCATGGAAAACGGGGTATTTATCCCTTCAACCATTTATCCTTTGTGTTACAAACAATCCAAATATACCCTTTTAGTTATTTTAAAATGTATAATTAAATTACTATTGACTATATCCCTCTGTTGTGTTATGAAGTATTATGTCTTATTCATTCTTTCCAAACTTTTTTTTTGTAACTATTAGCCATCCTCACCTTCCCTGTAGTCCCCTAGAGGCTACCCTTCCTAGCCTGTAGTAACCATCCTTTTACTGTCTATCTCCATGGGTTCAATTGCTTTGATTTTTAGATCCCACAGATAAGTGAGAATATGTGACATTTGTCTCTCTGTGCCTGGCTTATTTCACTTAATACAATGACCTTCAGTTCCATTCATGTTGTTGCAAATTACAGGATCTCAGTTTTCTATGGCTGAATAGTACTCCATTGTGTGTAAGTACCACATTTTCTTTATCCATCTGGTTTTTTTTTTTTTTTTTTTTTTTTTTTTTTTTTGGGACGAGTCTTGCTCTGTCACCCAGGCTAGAGTGCAGTGGTGAAATCTTGGCTCACTGCAACCTCCGCCTCCCGGGTTCAAGGGATTCTCCTGTGCCAGCCTCCTGAGTTGCTGGGATTACAAGTGTGCGCCACTATGCCTGGCTAATTTTTATATTTTTAGTAGAGACAGAGTTTCACCATGTTGGCCAGGCTGGTCTCAAACTCATGACCTCAAGTGATCCACCTGCTTCGGCCCTCTAAAGTGCAGGGACTACAGGTGTGAGCCACTGTGCCCGGCCCCATTCATCTGCTGTTGGACAGTTCAGTTGCTTTCAATTCTTGACTACTGTGAACAGAGCTGCAACAAACATGGGAGTGCAGATATCTCTTTGATATACTGATTATCTTTCTTTTGGGTAAATACCTAGCAGTGGATTTGATGGATGATATGGTAGCTCTACTTTTAGTTTTTTAAGCAACCTCCAAACTGTTCTCCACAGTGGCTATACCAATTTACATTCCCACCAAGAATGTGCAAGTGCCGCCTTTTCTCTACATACATTCCAACATTTGTTTCTGGCAATACAATTATTAATTTGAGTCTGAGATAATTTCTCGACATTTTGAAAATTGCTTTTGACTTTTAAATTTTTACAATTTTTATATATTGAGGTACAATTGCAGGTTTATTACATGCATATATTGTGTTATGGTAAAGTCTGGGCTTTTAGTATACCCATCACCTGAATGGAAACATTGTACTCAGTAGATAATTATTCAACTCTTATCCCCCTTCCACCATTTGTAGTCTCCAATGTCTGTTATTCCACTCCATATGTTCATTTGTATCCATTGCTTTGCTTAATTCCCACTCATAAGTCGGAACATGTGGTATTTGGTTTCTGAGTTATTTCCTTTAAGATACCAGCTTCCATTTCTGTTCACATTGCTGCAAAAGACATGACTCCATTCTTTTACATGGCTGAGTAGTATTACAGGGTGTGTGTGTGTGTATATTTCCTCCACCACTGATGGATACATTTAGGTTGATTCCATATCTTTGCTTTTGTGAATAGTGCTGTGGTAAACATATGAGTGCAAGTGTCTTTTTGATACAATGATTTATTTCCCTCTGGGTAGATACCCAGTAGTGGGATTGCTAGATTGAATGATAGTTCTAGTTTTAGTTCTTTGAGAAATCTGAGTCTGAGATAATTTTTAACAAGGAAGAAAGCAAAGAGAGGGAAAGGAAATTGTGGAAATACCCCCATTTTGGGAGAAAAGAAGCCGTAAATATGAGGAAAGCCTAAATAATTTACTAAACCCCAAAAAGGAAAAGATATGATCTGATCTAAGCTGAGTAAACTATACAAAATACTGATGAAATTCTGATATTTAAAAAGAAATTTAAAATTGAAAAAATAGTATATTTTAATTTAGGTTAGTTTGTCCCTTATTTGGTGTTCTTTTCCAGTTAAGAGTTTTTATTGGAGAGTCTGTTTATATTACACTTAGAATCATGAATATCTATAAAGATATTCATCTATATTTATGAAACAAAGTGATGATATATTTTATGTATATAGTAAGTATATATATTGAATATAATATACAAGTACACTTCTATTTCAGAGGGAATCAAAGACAGAAATAACACCATCCTTGCTCCCACAATCACATTATTATTACCATAATTTCAAAGAAATAAGAACTGGTTATAAAAAGTTATAGTTAAACTTGAACTTAACTGATAATGGTGTATTAGTTCATTTTCATACTTCTATAAAGAACTGCCTGAGACTGGGTAATTTATAAAGGGAAGAGGTTTAATTGACTCACAGTTCAGCTTGGCTGGCAAGGCCTCAGGAAGCTTACAATCATGGTGGAAGGCAAAGGGGAAGCAAGGCAATTTGTTCACAGGGGACAGGAAGGAGAAGTGCCTAGTGAAGAGGGGGAGAGCCCCTTATAAAACCATCAGATCTCATGAGAACTCACTATTATGAGAACAGCATGGGGAAAACTGCCCCCATTATTCAATTACCTCCACCTGGTCTCTCCCTTGACATATGGGGATTATGGGGATTTCAATTCATGATGAGATTTGGGTGGGGTCACAAAGCCTAACCATGTCATTTTGCCCCTGACTCTCTCAAATCTCATGTCCCTTTCACATTTCAAGATCAATCATGCCTTCCTAACAGTCTCCCAAGTCTTATTTCATTCCAGCATTAACCCAAAAGTCCAAGTCCACAGTCTCACCTGAGACATGGCTAGTTCCTTCTGCCTGTGAGCCTGTAAAATCAAGAGCAAGTTATCTACTTCCTAGATACAATAGGGGTAGAGGCATTGGGAAAACATACCCATTTCAAATGGGAGAAATTGGCCAAAACAAAGGAGCTACAGGCCCCGTGCAAGTCCGAAACCTAGCAGGGCAGCTATTAAATCTTAAAACTCCAAAATTATTTCCTTTGATTCCATGTCTCACATCTAGGTCACATTGATGCAAGAAGTGGGCTCCCCTGGTCTTGGGCAGCTCTGCCCCTGTGGCTTTGTAGGGTACAGTCCCACTCCTAGCTGCTTTCACAGGCTGGCATCAAGTGTCTGTGTGCTTTCCAGGCACATGGTACAAGCTGTCAGTGGATCTACTACTCTGGTGTCTGAAGGATGGTGGCTGTCTTCTTACATCTCCACTAGGCAGTGTCCCAGTGGTGACTCTGTGCGTGGGCTCTGATCCCACATTTCCCATCACCGTAGCAGAGATTCTCCATGAGGGCTCCACCCCTGCAGCAAACTTCTGCCTGGACAACCAGGTGTTTCCATACCTCCTCTAAAATCTAGACAGAGGTTCCCAGACTTCAATTCTTGACTTCTGTGTACCTGTAAGCCCAATACCATGTGTAAGCCACCAAGGCTTGGGACTTATACCCTCTGAAGCAATGGCCTGAGCTACACATTGGCACCTTTTAGCCATGGCTGGGATGCAGGGCACCAAGTCCTGAGAATGCACAGAGCAGCAAGGCCCTGGGCCTGGCCCATGAAATCATTTATTTCCTCTTAGCCCTCCAGTCCAGTAATGGGAGGAGCTGACATGAAGATCTCTGGCATGCCCTGGAGACATTTATCCCATTGTCTTGGTGATTAACATTTGGCTTCTCTCTACTTATGCAAATTTCTGTAGCTAGCTTGAATTTCACCTCAGAAAATGGATTTTTTTTTCTATTGCATTGTCAGCTGTAAAGTTTTGGAACATATTATGCTCTGCTTCCCTTTCAGATATAAGTTCCAGTTGCAAACCATATCTTTGTGAATGCATAAAACTTAATATTCCAGGAGCACTCAAGTTACCTCTTGAATACTTTACTGCTTAGAAATTTCGTCTACCAGGGATGCTAAATTAGCTCCCTCAAGTTCAAAGTTTCACAGATCTCTAGGGAAGGGGCAAAATGCCACCAGTCTATTTGCTACAGCATAGGAAGAGTCACCTTCATTCCAGTTCCCAACAAGTTTCTTATCTCCATCTGAGACCACCTCAGCCGGGATTTTTTTGTCCATATCATTATCAACATTTTGGTCAAAGTCATTCAACAAGTCTCTTAGGAAGTTCCGAACTTTCCCACATCTTGCTGTCTTCTTCTGAACCCTCCAACCACCTCCAATCTCTGCCTGTTATCCAGTTCCAAAGTCGTTTCCACATTTTCAGTTTTTTTAAATTGTACCACCCAACTCTGTGGTACCAATTTGCTGTATTAGTCCATTTTCATACTGCTATAAAGAACTGCCTGAGACTGGGTAATTCATAAAGGAAAGAGATTTAATTGACTCACAGTTCAGCATGGCTGGGGAGGCCTCAAGAAACTTACAATTATGGTGGAAGCCAAAGGGGAAGTAAGCCACCTTCTTCAGAAGGTGGCAGGAAGAAGTGCCTAGTGAAGTAGGGAAGATACAAAAAATTAGCCTGGCATGGTGGTGGGCACCTGTAGTCCCAGCTACTTGGGAGGCTGAGGCAGGAGAATGATGTGAACCCGGGAGGTGGGGCTTGCAGTGAGCTGAGATCCAGCCACTGCACTCCAACCTGGGTGACAGAGTGAGACTCTGTCTCAAAAAAAAAAAAAAAAAAAAATCCATCAGATCTCATAACTCATTCACTATCATGAGAACAGCATGGGGGAAACTGCCCCCATGATTCAATTACCTCCACCTGGTCTCTTCCTTATCACATGGGGATTATGGGATTCCAATTCAAGATGAGATTGGGGTGGGGGCAGAAAACCCAAGCATATTATGTAAAAAGTAATGTTGGGCAAAGTTTTCATGATTTCTGACCACTTCAAGAATGTTTCATAATATTATGTTATTCTTGATCCCCTTTATCACTAGATCTCCAGAGATTCAGACTGTTGGAAAATTTTAACTTGTGTTTTCCAGTCAAATATCTCTTTGCTAGATGAGATGAATTTTGCTAAATTCAGAAATTCTACTTTGATGAATGATATGCTTAAAGTTTTGCACTTTGATGTCATCTTATAAACAAATCTGAATGAGGAGCCTAGAAAGCATGTGTGTGTGTGCATGAGTGTTGTCTGTTAGTATGTTGACTGTACTGCATCACCTGCTCTGCTGGTGAGAACACAGGGTTATTATTGGATCATGAGTCATCTACACCAGCTGGGTATACCTTGCTTCTTGACCACATTCATAGTTTCTACTAATAACTTTACTAATGAATAATTTTAAGCACAGAATTGAACAAAGATTGTTAAAGAATAGGGACATTCTACATTGCTCCAAAACAAATTCCAAATTCATGCTTGTGAATCAGTGGAATGTTTGCCTTGTGGTATTAACAAATACAATTTTGTGGAGTTCTGTATGTCTATATTCGAAGACACTTTCATGAATTCTGAGTAAAATGTGATTTGCATGAACATATGGACCCTTCAAGGAGCTTAGAGACTTAAAATGAGACACATAATGTAAGCAAATGAATAAAATACTTACAAAGGTCCTGGTAGATGTCTCTATAAAGTATAATGGGAGCACAAAATAAGGACTATAGTCACTGTAGATTCTGGAAAGTCTTAAGCAGAGAAAGGGACACAAAATATGCTTTGAAGAAATGAATAAACTTGCTGGGTAAAATAGGAGGAAAGGGAATTATACTTGGAGGGAACAACAAGTTTAGGGGCCCAAGGCCATTTGGGAATACTAGCAGCTAGTAGCTTTTTAGAGCTGGAATATATGGAGTAAACAGGCTCTGGGAGAAGAAGCTTCAGAGAAAGTAAGGGGTCCAGAGATATGAAAAGGCTGGACGTAGAAGAGCGTTTGTTCTTATCTCAAGAGTTTCACTTTCTGCTTGAAAGGGAGACAGGAAGGATTCAAATCACCATCATATTGCAAGGCCAAAGTTGTGTTTTAAAAAATGTAAATCTATGTACATTATGGAGATTGATTAGAAATCTACTAAGAGTGGTTTTTGTTTGTTTTTTTCTTTTTTTTTAGGAAAAATGAGTCATGAGCTATGATCTTGCCACTTCCATCTTGGCTCTCACTCTGTTACCCAGGCCAGAGTGCAGTGGTGTAATCATGGCTCATTACAGCCTTGGCCCCTGGGCTGAAGTGATCCTCCTGCCTCAGCCGCCCAAGCAGCTGAGACTGTGTGCACATCCTACTATCCCCAGCTAATTTTTGTATTTTTTGTAGAGATGGAGTCTCACTGTGTTGCCCAGACTGGTCTTGAATTCCTGGCCTCAAGCATTCCTTCTGCCTTGGCCTCCCTAAGTGTTAGGATTACAGGCATTAGCCACTGCACCTGGCCTACTAAGTGGTAATCTGACAGAACTTTGATGTAGTCTACCCAAATGCAGTAAAAACAATCTTCTTAAAAGTCCAGCATAGGTGCGGCTACCTTCAGGGACTTCTTTGATATTCTTTACCTTTCATTGTGTGTGTGTGTGTGTGTGTGTGTGTGTGTGTGTGTGTGTGCACGTGTGTGTCCACAGAAACAATGAATCAGGCATGGTGTGATATCAGTAGGTATTTCTGTCTACACCTAAGTCTATAATTCAGATATTTATGCCTTCATCTTACTGCGCAGATTAGACCAGTGAGATAACAAGGGGGAGGGAGGAAGTAGAAGTATTTAAAAGTAAAGTAAAGACTGGAATAGTCAAACATGAATTATGCAAGCACAAAAATCTTTAATTTTGGCAGTTCCTAAAAGACAACAAAAGGCTGGAATCTTTATGGATAAAAGGTTTTCAAAAGACATTATGTAGGAAGAATTCAATAAATGTAGTAGGTTCAGAGAAAAATCAACAGCTAAGAAAGACAAGTCCAATATAAGGATGCCTGCTGAGGTAGGCCAATCTAACTTAATTGATGATGCCCTGAAGAAAGATGGTTTTCAAGCAATAATCTGGAAAGACAGGAGATTTAAGAAAATAAAGAAGAGGTAATTAGAAATATATTATGCTTGCTAGCAGGAAACAGTGCATTGATTTTTCCTTAATAAAATGTTAATAGGTTCCTCGGAGGAATTCTTGGCTTAAAATTTGGGGACATCCCAGACTTTGTGAAGAAACCAATACTTTCACAAATTTATTAAACTATTGGCAATGTAAAATAACTCAGGACTTTAGAGATGCTAATATTAGTCATTATAAGGAATTTTTAAAAGATGAACTCAAAGACAATTTAAGTAATACGTTCCAATGAAATTAATAGAAAAATCATTGATATATATGTATGTATGTGTGTCTGTGAGTTCATAATTTTGTGGAAATAGATGTTGAAAACAAGACATAAAGAACTCAGGTGCCTATTTTGTGAGTTAAGGCACTCCCAGGGATATAGCCAAGTTGAGCATTTAACCCAGATAACTGTATACCTTTATGAGTCTCTAAAGGGTCTGAAGTTGGGGACAAAAAAATTCATGTCTAGAAATGTGTTTGTTTTTCAGAAGTGATCTGTTCTAGAAGATGAACTACACTAATAAAACTTGTTAAAGAGTGAACTAACCAGAATAATGTATACATTTATAAGAAGAAATTTAGCTTCTAAGCAAATTGATAAACTTTTGTCAGATGATCTGCACAGTGGGAAAGAATATGTAGACAGGCAAGCTAAAACCAGGAGACTGCTTGGTAAGCTTGTAATAGGAACCACTAGCATAAGTGGTATTATCTAGATGGCTGGCAACTTACAGACACTATAGCTTGGTGTTTTCAACAATATAAGCAGACCATAAACACTAAACCAGGCTTGTTGGCTCTTCAGGGCATGCTCTTCCCTGGATGGGGCTAAGTGTGTGTTTATAAATGTTCCCTTTTTGTGTTCTCTTTCTGGACACTGCAAACCATTTCTCTTTGTAGTTCAGCAAACATTAGAAGGAACGATAGAAAATCTAAGATATTTTTAGTGAGTATAGTGCAAACTAGAGAGAGGAAAGAGGTGAGAGTTACTTAGGGATAGAGCTAAGTTAAGCTTAAGGATTGTAAAGAAGTTATAACTTGAGCGGTTTTGACCTGAAGCAAGAATGATAAATAAAGTCTTGAGGGAAAAGCATCAGGGATGCCAGAATTGCTTATTGCCGAGGGCAATATGGACTCCCGGTGGTGGGTAGCTATGATGTCAGTGGTTTGACCTAAAGCCATAGAGATAGATGTAGAGAGAAAAAGAACTTTTCCTCTGGAGAACAGATGGGGAGCTGGAGGGTTAAAGGAAGATGAGAGGGTGTTATAACAACCTGAGTCAGAAAGAAAGACACACTTGAAAGAAACCTTGAGTAGGTAAGCAGCCCAGAGGTTTTGGTTAAAGCTGCTCTTCACTCTCAATTGTCTGAACTCTTTCTGAAAGTCTTTAATCAAGACCATGCCTTGAACTCCCTCAAGGAAAGAACAAGCTTGGTCTGAAACTGGAAAGTTGAACCCTGAACCTCCTGAGAGTGACCAGCAATCTAAAACACCAAGTCTGAAGTTCGCAGACAATTCACAGGTGATACTATCTGGTGTAGATATTCAAGGGCATAGCTGGGTCTCATCTAGATGGAGTAAAGTAGTGGTAAACGTCTTAATTAAACTAGTGTCTAGCCCAGTGTCTGGCATATAATAAGTGCTCAAATATTTTTGAAGGAATGAATGAACCTTGGATGCTGAATGAGTAAGAGAATGGTAGGAGAAAGAGGTTCCTGGGTTGATGTTAGCACTTATGCTTTTGGGAAGGCAGTGGTTAAGTAGTAGCTTCCCTGAGTTGCTATAGATGAAAGGGATATTAATTGTGGTATAGAGATGAAGTTATTGTGTCCATTTTTTCACAAAGTGAGTGAGCACATTGTTGGCTTGTAACCTCCTTCCAGAAGCTATTTTTTCTCAATGAAAGGGATCAGAGTTGAACTATGGCTTCCATCACAGAAATATGCAGAACTCATGCCCAGCACCAATTGCATGGGGCACTCAGGTGTGGGAGATGAACTACAGGATCAAGTAAAAAATAGAAGGACTAATTAGTGGCAGATGTTCTCCAGAGTGTGTTGAGGGGAGAAAAATCCTATCTGGAAATACAATTATTAAAGCTAGTACTTTAAGCAGTTTTTATAAAGAGACTGTAAATAAGTACTGTTATTAAAAGGAAAACATGTTTGTTCAGCCTAGACTAGTATGAATAAACACAGCATGGAGCCCACAAAGGAGGGTAAGCAGGGCCTACATGTGGCATGGAGAGAAAGCACCATGCTGAATTAGAACTAATACCACTTTTGAAATGCTGGCAAAAGGTTTTCATCAGCCTCTTAATGTAGAGGAGCTGAATGTGTATTCTAAACCTCCCACTATTAATTGTATGTGAGTATGCTCAAGTTAGCTATACAATGAATTGCACAAACACAGTTTTCATTCCATAATGCAGATAGAGACATTTTCAGAGAATTTCTTCTTTTTCACAAAGTCATGATTAAAAAAAACCACCACTAGAGAACCTCTGGGCATTGACATAGATGGGAATTTGGACTGAGGAAACTTGACTGATGATTGAAATCAGGATGCTGGATCACAGTGGGAAAATCCAGGTAGATCATAACAATTACAGAATATTGTTTTTACTCAGATTTTTTTTTTTCCCCAGAGTGCTATAAATTGTAGAAAAAATACGGATACAAGAAGCAGCAATTGACCCAGCCTCAAAGTTGAGGACATGGAAAGGCAGATGAAGGACTGACATAGATTAGGGTTTAGGTCAAAATGGTAGATTGAAAGGTGATTCTTCTATACTGGCCATATATGATGAAGGTTATATTGTCTTTAAAATGTGTTTCCTGGGCTCTCTCCAGAAACTAAAGGGGAAATTAATGCCCCAACCCTGAAACATCCGTTTTGAAACTGGTTCCCTCCCATTTGAAACTGGTTTTGAAACTTTTCTACCTCCCTTGGTGGGAATATGGGTTTCTAGTCAGTTACTGTGTCTGGGTCTCATTGGCTCCAGGTCTAGTGTGCACGGAAGGCACTAAGCAAGCATTGTCAGCAGGCCCTAGGAAAAGTTGTAAATTCCAGACTCCACTTATTTGGTGGGTTTGGGATACAGACTCAGATACCGATTTTAAGATCTTCAAATTTTACAACTGAGAGTGGCTGGGAAGGCTTGGCTGGACAGTAGATGTGAGCATCTTGTTAAAAACTGCCTGATGATTATCTTTGATAGGGTAGCATAAATGATTTGGAGCTGATTAACTCATGCTATCAGGACTTAAAGCCTTGCTATGTATTATTTGCTGTACTCTATAAAACCTTTTGTTTATAAATTATTTGATTTAGTATTTCTTTCCAAGAGCTGCTGATTAACTCACAAACTATGGAGGAAATTACATCTGGAACAGGTTAAAAGACTGCCCAGGGTTATGTGGCAAGGCTGTGGGGGCAGAGCTGCTATGAGCACAGAACTCTCTGGAGTTCTCTCTCAGCCTGCTGAGTCACTGCACTGCTGAGCGTCACCATGCGGCTCCCTCCACCCAGGTTTGTGATTCTTAAAGCAACTCTCACCACAGGCAGTTTACAGAGCAGCTTCTTGTTGTCCACAACTATAAATAATCTCTTGGCAAATGTATTTGAACTACAGAGTAAGTAATAGAGTTAAAACACCTTCATTTGATTCTTGAATCTGGTAAAAGACTGATTTTCTTAGGCCTCCCATACACTTAGGTAGAGCTTCTTTTGAGGCCTGTCAAACCTCTAGAATATTCAAGGAAAGATGGTTTGTACTTCAGTCTGAAAATATGTTCATTTTTGTCCTTGGCTGACTAGAATAATGGTCTGAGTAATGTAAGCGTGAGACAGTGAATTAAGATAATGCCCCAAATTTGACTCCTATACTGACAACCCACCTTTACAAACTCATGCCTTTAGACTTACTTTTTCTCTTTTTAAATCAGTAAGGCCATTGAAATCATCAGAAAAGGTTTTTTATTCCTTTTGGCTGTGACCAAAATTTGAAATATAAAGATAATATGGTTTTTTTTTTTTTTTTTTTTTTTTTTAAGATAGTGTCTTACTCTGTCATCCAGGATGGAGTACTGTGGTGCAATCATGATTCACTGCAGCCTTGACCTTCTGGATTCAGGTGATCCTCCCACCTCAGCCTCCCGAATAGCCGGGACTACAGGTGCCCAGTTAATTTTTCTGTTTTTTGTGGAGACGGGGTTTTGTCATGTTGTCCAGTCTGGTCTCAAACTCCTGGGCTCAAGCTATCCACCTGCCTTGGCCTCCGAAAGTGCTAGGATTACAGATGTGAACCACCACACCTGGTCAATACATGGAGATTTTAAAATCACGTAACTGATGGATTTTGAGATGATCTGTTTATACGGTATATGAAGAGAGTAAGGCTGCTTTTGGGTTTTCTCTTTTGTGTAATCTGTTAACTGGTATCTACTTGTAATGGACCAAATGTTTCTGTCTCCCCCAGACTCATATGTTGAAATCCTAGTCTCTAACTTGGTAGTATTAGGAATTAGGACTCTGGGAAGTAATTAGGCTATAAGGGTATAGACCTCACAAATGGAATTAGTGTCCTTATTAAAGGGGCTCCAGAAAGTTCTTGTGCTCTCTTTCTGCGAGGTGAGAGGACATGGACAAGTAGTTCATCTGCAGTCTGGAATAGGGCCCTTAACAACTGACCCTGTTGGCAGCCTGACCTCTGACTTCCAGCCTCATGATCTGTGAGAAAGAAATGTCTGTTGTTTATAAGCCTCCCAGCTTATGGCATTTTAAAGATATGGCCCAAAAGATAATAGCATATCTGAATAGTCAAGAGGCAGTATTACACTGAAAACTGGGAGTATGGAGAGTCCAGAACCAATTTTTGAAGTACCTATCTTTTGTCATCTTTACCTTTCTTTTCTCTTTACTTATCCCATCCCTTTTGGCTGCTCTAAACACCCTTCCTCCGTTTTAATGTCCTACCCAAGCATGTCTTTACTTAAAGCCCTCTCCTCTTATTCTGAAATTGCTCTTCTTTCTTCTAAGTTTCTGCTATTAAAGTACTCATTACTCTGGGGATATCTCAACTAGAGTTTAGGAGAGAAGTAATTTGACTAAGGCAGCCTGTGTACTCTCCATAAAGGACTTAATTGTTGAATGAATCCTTTTAGAGTTATTTACCTATAAAAATGGGCTTGTTAACCCAAACGAACCTTGATTTGGTAGCATTTCACACCTAAGAGGGAAAGCGACATATTCAGGCAGTGTGAAGAAGAGATGTTTAGGGCAATGGGCTTTTTTTTTTTCTTTCATTCCCAGTCTTGTAGTTCATTGTAGGGACTTATACATGAGGCTAGATAACTGCAAATATTGATCAAACTGTTTCTAATTCAACATTACTCCCCTACAGAAGACTAGGTGATTCAAATAGTTGATTTTTAGATGACATAAATGAAGACTTAACAAGCGACAGCTGGTCTGTCGGACTTGTTCCCAACTTCGAGGTGGTCACGCATATCATAAGGGTAGATTACTTGTTTGGAATCTAAGGGGTGCATAAGTATTCCGCCTTGCTTGAGATGATATCCCTTTGGCCTTGCTTGAATTTCACACTATTGGTCACTAGTAGTCTAGAAAACAAAGTAGAAACAGGAATATCTTCTCTTGCTTAGTAGCAGTTTTCTCTGTCTTTTCTACTGTCTTGTAACTGACTCGATGATATTTACCAGTTGGTAATTTAGAGTCTATAGAAATGGGACAAAAAACAATTCTAGGTTATGGTTCTTTTTTTCACAGTTGGGATAGAATAACAGCATATTTTCAAAGAAACTGGCTGAGAACTGTCAACTATGAGGGGATAGAAAAAGAGAAGACTCTAATGGAACTTCACTTTCTTCATATTCCTCCCCTCAAAGACATACAGGTTTGGTCTTACGTAAAATAAAAAGCTTTAGGTTTCTAGCACCCGGATTCCAGTTTATTGTTCACATTCATTTGAGTTGCTGAAATAACTTAAAGAACAAGACCAATCTGGTTTTAAGGAACTTGAGAAAATGTATTATGTTTGTGAAGCCCACAAGCTTCATATGGGACACAGGCAATTGTATAACTTCAGATTGTTTCAAAGCCGTATATGTTGGATCTAAGACATATATAGGTCACAGAAATAACTTCTCTCACTGAAAATAAGCCTCACTTAAATAGTTCAGCCTCTAGCCAACATCATTTCTTGAGAGAGTGTGGTGTGGAGGAAAATATTTACAAGAGATATGAAAGGAGTCAATGACTTTGACATCTACTTGAAGCATGTTTGTCTTAGCAAGTTCCCATCCAGGTTTTCCATATGAATTATTGGCATCTCCCAATATTCAGTTCTTGTCCAGAGGGACTAGGTATTTCTAAACACCTTGGTGCAATTGTATAGTTTGCATTCTACCTTATAGGTGACAATAATAGACTGGAATCAACACTAAAGTTACTGAAACAGTTATCTACTCTAGAAAAATAAAAATCATCTGAGATAATAAGGGAGTACTAATATTACTAGTTCTATTTGGTGGATGAAGAAAATTAAAGACCTGAAACTGCTTGAGGCTAGGTGGTGGAAAAGGTTATAATTGTATAATTATAAAGAAAATAGGAATAATTTTAATTGGTGCAGATATGACTTCAAACCTTAGCTGCTTTCAGGTAGTAGTCTAGAACAGGCCTGCTAAAATAACTGATGCCCTGCACTCTGCTATGGTACAGATGGTTTCAGGACGACTAGGTTTGTCCTGTAAGAAAAGCACTTGCATGACTTGAGATTGCTGGAAAACATACTTGTTCCTGATATTCACTGGGAAAGTTTTGTAAACTTGCTCATCCGCGGCAGAAAGTATGGGCTACCTAACCACCATATATCCCTCCCCATGGATCTCTAGGTCTTGAGCAGGGCCAGGAGCAGCTGATTTGGGTGGTATGGTGGGCAGAATGTAGAACAAATGACATTTTCTTTCTTGCATTAACTGGCAGACTGCCTTCTTGGAACACATAAATATAGACAGTTGTCACACATCTTAATTTTGTGGAACACAACTGTAGATAATACAGGAAATTTCTTTGCCTCTCTGGAAAATATTTGGTAGAAAACATACTAACATCAATCTGAAAAAGCCCACAATTCTTGTGACATGGTAAAAAAATAATATCCTGTGGAATTAACCGTATCCAGAGAATTCAGCTAGGAGCTTTGATCTGACCCCAAGGACCTTATTTTCTTTTCCTCACAGAGCCAGAGACAATGCCAGGATCATTAGAAGTGCTGCCTTTTACTTTCAATTGATGAACATATCTCCCACTATTCTCTCTGCTCACATCATTCTTAAAATTCTGAACGAATTCATATTTGCTGTTTTTCTAATAGAAGAAAAACAAATTTTGTTTATAATCACATAATATAAGGCATTTTAAGTCTCTTGTCTATTTCTAGACTTAAATTAGTTAGGCCAATAATATTCTATAACATTTACCTTTCTTTGCAGCACTTGGACTATGAAATTATGTGTTTATTATTACTTGTTTACTTCTTGTATCCCCCAACAGAATACAAGCCTCATGTAGGCAGAAGCTATAGCTGTATTATCTTTTTGCTGTATTGTTGAATTTAGTTTACTAGTATTTTGTTGAGGGTCTTCATCAGTGTTGTTAGACTGTAGTTTTGTTGTTGTTGTTGTATCTTTGTCTGGTTTTGTTACCAATGTAATGCTGGCCTCACAGAATGAATGTGGAAATATTCTCTGCTCTTCAATTTTTTAAAAAATATTAAGTATAATTCATACTTTTTTTTGTAAATGTTTGGTAACATCGAGCAGTGTTGCTGATGCAGTAACATCAGGTCCTGCACTTTACTTTGATAAAAACTTTTCATTACTGCTTCGATCTCATAGCTTTTTTTGGTCTTTTTGGTTTTCCATTTCCTCATAGTTCAATCTGTTAGACTTCTATCTATTTCTTCTAGGTTTTTCATTTTGTTGATGTATAGTTTTTCATATTAGTCTCTTATGATCCTTTGTATTTCTGTGATATCAGTTATAATGTTTCCTTTTTTGTCTGAATTATTTGGGTCTTCTCTTTTTCTTAGTATAGCTAGAGATTTGTCAATTTCATTTATCTTTTTAAAAAAAACCCAACTTTTTTTAAATTCTTTGTTTTTTTAGTTTCAATTTCATTTATTTCTGCTGTGATGTTTATTATTTCTTTCCTTCTACTAATTTTGGGTTTGATTTGTTCTTGCATTTCTGGCTCCTTGAGATGCATCATTAGGTTATTTAAGGTTTTCTAATTTTTTGATGTACGTGTTTATTGCTGTAAACATCACTCTTAGAACTGCTTTTGCTGTATCCCATAGGCTTTGGTATGTTGCATTTTCATTTTCATTTGTCTTAAGGAATTCAAGACAAATTTTCATTTGTCCCGAATTTCTTTCATTGACCCACCTGTTCAGGAGCACGTGGTTTAATTTCTATGAATTTGTCCCGTTTCCAATTTTCCTTCAGTTACTGATTTCTACTTCTCTTCCATTGTGATCAGAAAAGATACTTGATATAATTTTTATTTTTTAAAATTAAAAATACTTGTTTTATGACCTAATATGTGGTCTACACTGAATAATGTTCTATTTGCCATTGAGAAAAATATGTTTTCTTCTGTTGTTGGATGGAATGTTCTATAGATGTCTGTTTGGTCCATTTGGTCTGGAGTGCAGTTTAACTCCAATGTTTCATTGTTGATTTTCTGTCTGGATGATTTGTCTATTGCTGAAAGTAGGGTGTTGATGTTTCCTACTATTACTGTATTACAATCAATCTCTCTCTTTTGGTCTATTAGTATTTGTTTTCTACATTTGAGTATTTTATTGTTGGGGCATATATATTTCCAATTATATTCTCTTGCCATATTGACCCCTTTATTATTCTAAGTATTATTATGTAATAGCCTTCCTTATCTGTTTAAAATCACTTTTTACTTAACACCTATTTTATGTAATGTAAGTATAATGTCTCTTGCTTTTTTGTTTGTTTGTTTTCCGTTGGATATCTTTTTCCAACCCTTCACTTTCCGTCTGTACATATCTTTATAGGAAATTGAGTTTCAGGTAGACAACATACAGTTGGATCCTGTTTTTTAATTGTGTAGTTACTGTTTCTTTTAATTGGAGAATATAATCTATTTGTATTCAAGGTTATTGTTAGGTAAAGGTTTACAATTGCCATTTTGTTACTTGTTTTATGGTTATTTTATAGACCCTTTCTGTTATTCATCTCTTGCTCTCTTCTTTTGTAGTTAACTGAGTTTCTTTAGTAGAATGTTTTGATTCTGTGTTGCTTAGAGTATCCATTGTGGGTTTTTGCCTTGAGGTTAACATGAAGATTACAGAAAACATCTTTGAGTTATTACAGGTTTTTTTAAGCTGATATCAACTTAACATTGATTGCAAAGGAAAGTACTGAAAACAAAATTATTTTCACCCCACATTTTAATTTTTTGATGTTTCAATTTACCTATTTTTATATTGCCTCTCTCTTAACCAATTATTATAGTTATTGTTATCTTTAATACTTTTGTCTTCTAGTCTTTATACTTAACATATAAATAGTTTACTTGTACACTTATAGAATTAGAGTATTACAAATGTAGTTTCTTATATTTACCAGTGAGTTTTATAGCTTCAGATGTTTTCTTGTTACATATTAGTATCCATTTCTTTAGCATTTCTCGTGACAGGTCTGCTGTCAATGAATTCTCTCAACTTTTGTTTGTCTGGTAATGTCTTAATCTTTTCTTTGTGTTTTAAGAATAGCTTTGCTGAGTACAGTATTCTTGGCTAAGGGTTTGTGTGTGTGTGTGTACGTGGTTTTTGTTGTTGTTGTTGTTGTTGTTTTGTTTTTTACCTTCAACACTTTGAATTTAGCATTCTACTTTTTTTCCTGGCCTGCAGGGTTTCTCCTAAAAACCCACTGAAAGCCATATTAGGACACCATTGAATGTGATATGTTTCTTTTTTCTTGCTGTTTTGAGCAATTTGTGTGTGTGTGTTTGATATTTGCTAATTTTATTCTGATGTACCTTGAGGAATTCCTCATAGGACTGAATTTGATTGGTGACCTCAGAGCTTCCTGTATGTGGATGCTGCCCTCTTTCTCCAGATTTGGGAAATTTTCAGTCATTATTTTCTTGCATCTTCTTTCCTTCCTTCCTTCCTTCCTTCCTTCCTTCCTTCCTTCCTTCCTCCCTCCCTCCCTCCCTCCCTCCCTCCCTCCCTCCCTCCCTCCCTCCCTCCCTCCTTCTCTTCTCTTCTCTTCTCTTCTCTTCTCTCCTCTCCTCTCCTCTCCTCTCCTCTCCTCTCCTCTCCTCTCCTCTCCTCTCCTCTCCTCTCCTCTCCTCTCCTCTTTTCTTTTCCTTTCTTTCGAGATGGAGTATCACTCTGTCACCTAGGCTGGAGTACAGTGGCAGAATCTTGGCTCACTGCAACCTCCGCTTCCCGGGTTCAAGCAATTTTCCTGCCTCAGTCTCCTGAGTAGCTGGTATTACAGGCAGGTGCCACCAAGCCCAGCTAAATTTTGTATTTTTAGTAGAGACAGGGTTTTACTACATTTGCCATGCTGGTCTTGAACTCCTGAGCTAGTGATCCACCCACCTCGGCCTCCCAAAGTGCTGGGATTACAGGCATGAGTCACTGCACCTGGCCCTTAAACATGCTTGCTAAGCTCTTTTCTTTCCTTTGGGAGTTCCAATTATGCAGAAGTTAGTTTTTTTTCTTTTTCTCCTCTGATTGGGTAATTTCATATGTGCTGTCTTCTGGCTCAGTAATTCTTTCCTTTTTGAACAAGTTTGTTTTTGAACCTTTACATTGAGTTTTTCCATTCATAATGATATTCTTTATTTTCAAGAACTCTATTTGCATTATAAAAACTATTACTATTTTTCTGTCAAATTTTTTTCCAAAATTGTTTTTCAAATTTTATATAATTTTCTATTCATATTTTTCTGTGACTTCCTGAACTTATTTAAATTGATTATTTTGAATTATGTATCAGATATTTCATAGATCATCAATTTTTCTAGGTCTATTGTGGAAGTCTTCTTGGTTGCCTTGGTGGTGTCATATTTCCCTGAGTTTTCACAATCCTTGTATCTTTATGTTGATGCCTACACGTTTGAGAAGACAGCCACCTCTTTCAGCTTTTGTAGGTGCTTTTTGATAGTGTGAGATCTTTACTTATGATGATTGAAACCTAAATGCTGGCCTATTATTGCTTTCCATTCTGGAGAAGACTTATAGTGAGCACCAGAACTCAAGACAACACTGGAACAATCTCACTGCTGTCATTGTTTCTTGATCTGAGGAAGATTCAGATTGAATATTGGAAATTAACTGCTGCTCTAGATCTAAATTGCTGCTTTGCCATTGTTTACCTTTCTGGGAAAGACTTAGAGGGAGAACCAAGGCTTAAATGCTGTCCCAGAACTATATTGCTTTATCCCAACTGCTTTGCCAGTGTGCAGGTGCCCACTTTCACCATACTCCCCTTGCTTTGGTAATGTGCACACACATGTGAACATTTTAGCAGAAATCCAACAACCCAGAATACATTGAGGGCCTATATTCAGCATCCTTAAAGAAAATAAATTCCAACAAGAACTCCATATCCAGCCAAACTAAGCTTCATAAGTTAAGGAGAAATAAAATCTTTTTCCAATAAGCAATGTTAAGAGATTTCACTATTATCAGAACTGCCTTATAAGAAGTCATTAAGGGAGTGCTAAACAAGGAAATGAAAGACTGTTACCAGCCACCAAAAAAACACACTTAAGTACATAGCTCACTGACACTAAAAAGCAACTACACAATCAAGTCTACATAACAACCAGCTATGGTTGTTCATGATGACAGGATGAAACCAGCACATGTCAACATTAACCTTGAACATAAACAGGTTAAATGCCCACTTAAAAGGCACAGAATAGCAAGTTGGATAGAGAAGCAAGACCCAAATGTATGCTGTCTTCAAGAGATCCATCTCACATAGAATGAGACACCCTTAGGCTCAGAGTAAAGGGAAGGAGAAAAATCTACCATGCAAATAAAAAACAAAAGACAGCAGTAGTTGGATGGGCATGGTGGCTCACGCCTGTAATCCCAGAACTTTGGGAGGCTGTGGTGGGTGGATCACTTGAGGTCAGGAGTTCAGGACCATACTGACCAACATGGTAAAATCCTATCTTTACTAAAAATATAAAACTTAATTGGGTGTTGTGTTGCACACCTGTAATCCCAGCCTTTCTGGTGGCTGAGGCATGAGAATCACTTGAACCCAGGAGGTGGAGATTGCAGTAAGCCATGATCACAACTGCACTGCAGTCTGGTGACAGAGCAAGACTTGCCCCCCTGCTTCCCATAAAAATTAAAATAGTCTAAAAGAGCGGGGGTTTCTATTCCAATTTCAGAGAAAACTGACTTCAAACAAACAGTGATCAAAAAGAACAAAGAAGGACATTATGTAATGATAAAGGGTTCAATTCAACAAGATTTAACTATCTTAAATATATATTCTCCCAACACTGGATCAACCAGACTCATAAAACAGGTTCTTAGAAACCTACAAAGAGACTTGGATAACCACACAATAATAGTGGGAGTTCTAGACATCAAAGGAACACACTTCAACATAGTAAGAACCATCTATGACAACTAAAGATTAAGAGAACATATGTCAAAATAGTAAGTGCCTTCTATGACATACCCACGACCAACATCATACTGAATGGGCAAAAGCTAGAAGCATTCCCCTTGAGAACCAGAACAAGATAAGAATGCCCACTTTCACTACTTCTATTTGACATAGTATCTTGATGATGTATGCTTTATTGTTATTATTTATGGACATGCTCAGGGCATTGTATCTAAGAACTCTTTTCTTAATGAAAGATCATAAGGATCATTTTCCTAGGTATTCTTCTGAAAGTTTGATAGTTTCAGCTCTTAGGTGTGTTATCCACTTTGAGTTAATTTTATGTATGGTATAAGGTGGAGGTCTAAATTCATCTTTTTACATATGGGTATCCAATTATTTTAGCACCATTTGTTAAAAGGACTATTTTTTTTCTCCCATTGAATTGTCTTAGCACCTTTGTTGGAGATGAGTTAACCATGAATGTTAAGGATTTACTTTTGGACTCCCAATTCTGTATCTCTGATTTATGTATCTTTTGCAAGTGCCACAGTATTTTGATTACTGCATAATTATAGTAAGTTTTGAGTTAGAAGTATGAGTACTCAAACTTTGTTATTGTTTTTCAGAATTACTTGGGCTATTTTGCATCTTTTGCATTTCAATTAGAAAAATAACCCCATCAATTTCTGCAATGGCCTGCAAGCACACACACACACAAATACCATTTAAATACTTGCTTTCATTTTGATAGAGATTATTTTGAAGTTATAGATTAATTTTAGGCAAATTGCCATCTTAATAAGATTGAGCTTGAACATAGAATGCTTCTCTATTTACACCTTCATTTCTCTCAGCAATGTTTTGTGGTATGCAAGACTTGCACTTCCTTTATTAAATTTAATCCTACTTTTTTTTTTCCTTTTTGAGGTTTTTGTGAATGGAATTGTTTTCTTAATTTCATATGTGAGTGGGTCATTGCCAATATATAGAAATTTAATTAATATTTCCTTATTTACCCTATTTGCTGTGACCTAGCTGAACTAATTTATTAGCTCTGGCTTTGTGGTAATGTGGATTTCTTAATATTTTCTACATATAAGACCATGTTGATTGAAAATATAGTTTCACTTCCTCCTTTCCAATATGGATTAATTTAATTCATTTATATTGTCTTATCACATTGGCTAGGACTTCAGTATAACGTTTAATAGAAGTGATAAAAGTGAATATTGTTGCCCTGTTTACGATTTTAGTGGAAAACATTCAGCTTTTCACCATTAAGTTTAAAATTAGCTGTAGATTTTTCATAGCTGCTCTTTATTAGGTTGAGAAACATCCTTTGTATTTCTAGTTTATGTAGAGTTTTTAATTCTAAAGGAATATTTGAATTTTTTCAAATAATGTTTTGTCCATTGAGATGATTCTATATTTTTGTCTTTTATTCTAATATGGTAAATTAATTGTCTTTGTCTTAAGTTAATTTTGCTTTTGTGGAATTAATCTTGCACTGTCATGCTGTGTAATTCTTTTCATATTGCTGGTGTCTTTGTATTGTTAATATTTTGAGAATATTTTGCATATATATCAAGGGTAGGCAAACTATGTTTCACGGCCAAATTATAACACTATTGAATCTTCTAGTCAATGTATATAGTATATTTTCTGTTTATATAGATCTTCCTTCATTTGTTTTTTCAGTATTTTGTAGTTTTCCACAAGCAGATTCTACATATACGTTGTTAGGCTTGTACATAAGTGAGTTATTTTTTGGAATTTTCATAAATGGCATTTTTTAAAAGTCTCAAATTCTGAGACTTTTAAATACTGGTATATGGGGTAATGGTTGACCTATGTACATTAACCTTTTATCCCATGGCCTTGCTAAAATCATTTATTAATTTCAGGAGTTTTTGGTTCCTTGAGATACTCTATATCCCAGTCATATTCTCTAAAAATTTCATTTTCATTATTGAATGATAGTTTTGCTGGTTTAATTCTTGGTTTACTTTTTTTTCTTTGGTACTTTGAATGTTATCACATTACCTTTGAATTCTATTATTTCTGTTGAGAAGTTAGCAGTTGATCATGGTTTATTTTTGATCCCTATAAGTGACAAATTATTCTTTTGCTGTTTTCAATGTGTTTTTATTGTATTTGGCTTTCAAGTTTGAATATAATGTTACTAGGTGCAGACTTCTTTTGTCTACCTTACTTTGAGTTTATTGAGCTTCTTGGATGTCTAAATTAATTTTTTAAATCAAAGTTAGGAAATTTTTAGCTATCTTTAAGTATTTTTCTTTCACTTTCTGTTTATTCTCTATTGGAAAGCCATTATACGTATATTTATGGCTTCCCACAGGTCTCTGAGGCTCTGTTTCTTTTTCTTCATTATTTTCTTTTTTGTTTAATCTTATTTTCCTTCAAGTTTGTCCATTCTTTCTTCTCCCATCTCAAAACCGATGTTGAGCCCTTCCCACCTCAGTAAATTTTTTATTTCAGTTATATTTTTTGTCTTCAAAATTTCCATTTTGTCCTTTTAAGTAATTTATTTATCTACTGATAGTTTATGTATGGACCACTATTGTCATCTTTTAGTTTTTGAAATGTGGTTTCTATTAGTCTTTGAACATGTTTATAACAGGTCCTTTAGCTTTATCTACTAAATCCAACATCTTTGCCCCTCAAATACAGTTTCTACTGACTGCCGTTTTTCCCTGAATATAGTCATATTCCTTTTTTCTCTCTGCATGTTTAGTTTGTTTTTTGCTAAAAACTGTACATTTGAGATAATCTAGCCACTCTGTACTTTAATCCTGGCACAGTTGTTTTTATTGCTACTTACTGGTTTGTTAACTGACATGCCTGCACTAATTATCTCTTGTGGTATGTGGTCAGTAATATCTCTGCTCATATATTATTAAAAATTATGATTTCCTGTGGGGTTAGCATAATTTAGAAGTCAGATATTAATTGGTCAGAGATTGTACTCAATTTATGACATCAGTAAGGACTGTATACCTCACCTCTGAATCTGTGTTTGGATTGGGGAATGCATATAAAGTTTAGGCAGTTTATGAATTTGACCCACCTTTTATTTTATGTTCTCTCATGTCTCTCTTGTTCATATGCAGGTCTCATGTACATTTAGGGATGTGTGACCGGCTGGTTGCCCCCCTCTTGTCCCCCAATCATGTGCATAACCTTGTAAATGAACACAACTTTTCAGGCCAAAAGAGCATGTGGGAGTTTCTTGAGGCTCACTATGACTTTCTAATTACCTGGATAGTCCTTTTACAGTTCTTGCTTCTCTGCTGGTCTGTTGCTTGCCACAATGAGATTGCAATTTTAGATTAGCTGTGATATGATTTTTCCAGTTTGGTTGTAAACTATTTTCCAATGGCATGTTGTTTTCCCACAGTCTGCTTAAAATCAAATCGGCTTTCTTTGGCAGTAAAGCATCTTTTTTTCAGAAGTTATCTTCCTTTGGTAGAATTCCAATTTTGATGGAGCTAGGGGAGGGGTGTATGGTGGCGTTCCCAGGCTAAAACACCACAAACTCCCATTTTTCTTATTCAAGGTTCAGTAGCTTTTCTTGAATAAACACTCCTCAGTTTGTTGTATGCACGTTGTTGGTTTCCAGAGCTCTGAAATTATTGGTTTTGACACATTTATCTAGTATTATCATTGATTTTTGGGAAACAGTTGGGTATTCTGCCATTCTGGAAGTCCTACCTCCCAATTAATCTTTTGAAGAAATTAAAATATGAGAAGACATTGCCTATATTTACCCATGTATTTACAGTTTTAGTATTCTTTATTTCCTGTGTAGATCTGAGTTTATATCTGGTAAAATATTCTTTCTACCTGAGGAACTCTAGCTTTTTTTTATAGTACTAGTTTGGTTGTGATAAATTCAGATTTTATTTTTTTGAGAGTCTTTAGTTACCTTTTTGGTACGGTTTGGTTCTGTGTCCCTACCCAAATCTCATCTCCCTGATGGGAGATGATTGAATTATGGGGGTGGGTCTTTCCCATGCTGTTCTTGTGATAGTGAATGGGTCTCATAAGAGCTTACAATTTTAAAAATGGGAGTTGTCCTGCACAAGCTCTCTCTCTGTCTGCCACCATCCATGTGAGACGTGACTTGCTCCTTCTTGCCTTCTGCCTTGATTGTGAGGCATCCCCAGCCATGTGGAACTATGAGTCTATTGAACCTCTTTTTTTCCCCAGTCTTGGGTATGTCTTTATCAGTGGCATGAAAATGAACTAATACAGTAAACTGGTACCAGTAGAGTGAGGCACTGCTGAAAAGATAACTGAAAATGTGGAAGCAACTTTGGAGCTGGGTGACAGGGAGGTGTTGGAACAGTTTGGAGGGCCCAGAAGAAGATAGAAAAATGTGGGAAAGTTTGGAACCTTCTAAAGACTTGTTGAATGGCTTTGCCCAGAATGTCGATGACGATATGGACAAATGGAAACACGGAACTTGTTGGGATCTGGAGCAAAGGTGACTCATATAGAGATTTCTGGAGCTTTGAACTTGAGAGAGATGATTTTGGGTATCTGGTGAAAGAAATTTCTAAGCAGCAAAGCATTCAAAATGTGACTTGAGTGCTTTTAAAGGCATGCAGTTTAAATCCCATTTTCTGAGGAGAAATTCAAGCTGCTGCAGAAATTTACATAAGTAACAAGGAGCTGAATGTTAATCCCCAAGACAAGGGGGAATATGTCTTCAGGGCATGTCAGAGGTCTTCCTGTTAGCCCCTCCCATCACAGGCCTGGAGGCCTAAGAGGAAAAAGTGCTTTCGTGGACCAGGCCCAGGGTCCCTGTGCTGTGTGCAGCCTAGGGACTTGGGTACCCTGTGTCATGGCTGCTCCAGCTGTGATTAAAAACAGTCAAGGTACAGCTCAGGCTGTTGCTTCAGAGGGTTGAAGCCCCAAGCCTTGGAAGCTTCCACATGGTGTTGAGCCTGAGGGTGGACAGAAGTCAAGAATTGAGGTTTGGGAACCTCTGTCCAGATTTCAGAAGATATATGAAAATACCTGGATACAGTCAGGTGCAGTGGTTAACGTCTGTAATCCCAGCACTTCGGGAGGCTGAGGCAGGTGGATCACCTGAGGTCGGGTTTAAGACCAGCCTGACCAACATGGAGAAACCACATCTCTACTAAAAATACAAAAATTAGCTGGGTATGGTGGTGCATGCCTGTAATGCCAGCTACAGGGGAGTCTGAGGCAGGAAGAGAATCACTTGAACCCAGGTGGCAGAGGTTGCAGTGAGCCGAGATTGTGCCATTGCACTCTAGCCTGGGCAACAAGAATGAAACTCCATCTCAAAAAAAAGAAAAAAGAAGAAACAAAATACCTGGATGCCCAGGCAAAAATTCACTGCAGGGGCAGAGCTCTCATTGAGAACCTCTGCTAGGTCAGTACAAAAGAGAAATGTGGGGTCGGAGCTCCCACACAGAATCCCTACAGGGGCACTGCCTAGTGGAGCTATGAGAAGAGGGCCACCATCCTCCAGACCGCAGAATGCTAGATCCATTGACAGCTTGCACTGTGCACCTGGAAAAGCTGCAGACACTCAATGCCAGCCCATGAAAGCAACCAGAAGGGGGCTATACCCTGCAAAGCCACAGAGGTGGAGCTTCCCAACAGTATGGGAAACTTATCTTTTGCATCAGCATGACCTAGATGTGAGACAGAATCACACATCATTTTGGAGCTTTAAGATTTGACTGCCCCACTGGATTTCGGACTTGCATGAGGCCTATAGCCCCTTTGCTTTGGCCAATTTCTCCTATTTGGAATGGCTATATTTACCCAATGCCTGTACCCACATTGTATCTAGGAAGTAACTAACTTGCTTTTGATTTTACAGGCTCATAAATGGAAGGGGCTTGCCTTGTCTCAGATGAGACTATGGACTATGGACTTTTGAGTTAATGCTGAAGTGAATTGAGACTTTGGGGGACTGGTGGAAAGGCATGATTGGTTTTGAAATCAACTAATGAGAGGGGCTGGGGTGGAATGATATGGTTTGGCTCTGTGTCCCATCCAGATCTCATCTTGTAGCTCCTATAATTCCCACATGTTGTGGGAGGGACCTGGTGGGAGACAATTGAATTATGGGGGCAGATCTTTCCCTTGCTGTTCTTGTGATAGTGAATGGGTCTCATGAGATCTGATGGTTTTAAAAATGAGAGTTGCCCCACACAAGCGCTCTCTCTTTGCCTGACACCATCCATGTGAAACATGACTTGCTCCTCCTTGCCTTCTGCCATGATTGTAAGGCATCCCCAGCCATGTGGAACTGTTAATCCGTTAAACCTCTTGTTCTTCCCAGTATTGGATGTGTCTTTATTAGCAGTATAAAAATAGACTAATACATCTTTATTTATAAGAATATTTTTGTTGTTGATGACTGTAGAATTCAAAGTTGACAATTGTTATTTTTAATCATGTTAAAGTTGTTGCTTCATTGTCTTATGGTTTTCATTTTGCTGACAAGAAATTGGGACCTTCTTACCTGTTTTTCCCTATGTGCTGTGTTCCTTTTTGCTCTGGCTAATTTTAATACTTTCTATTTATTACTGATTTTTAGCAATTTAATTATGAGATGGCTTTATGTCTTTTTGTCTGTTTGTATCTCCTTAGGGTTTGCTTATCTTCTTGGATCCACATATTTACATTTTTATCAAGTTTGGAAAAGTTTAGTGATAATTTGTTCAAATGATATTTTTCTGTACCCCTATAACTTCTCTCCTTCTGGGTATTCAATTGGTTGTATATTGGTTGTTTGATATTATCCCACATGTCACTGAATCTCTTTTTTTCTATTCCTTTTTCTCTCTGTGGATATGTTTAGATAGTTTTATTGACAAGTCTTTAAATACACTAATATTTTTAATTCTGTTATATTTATTTTATTTTTAAGTATATTCATAATTTTTTCAAACATCTCAGCTGGAAGTGCTTCTTTTAAAAAATATTTTTAATTTCTCACCTTGTCATTTTAATATTACAACTTTATGCACATTGAGCATATTTACAATAGCTTTTTAAAAGTCTTTGCCTGCTAATTCCATCATCTCTCATTTTTCAGTCTGTTTCTATGGACTGTTTTTTCTTTCAGTAAAATATTATATTTTACTGCTTTGCATGTCTAAAATTTTTAATTGGATTCTTGACTTTATGAATGTCACATTGTTGAGAAATAGTACATATTTTGGTGTTCAGTGTGGGTCTTTGTTCTGGCCAGGAGTTAAGATACTCCTATATAAATTTGATTCTTTCATGACTTGCTGTGTATCTTTTTAGGGTACATATAGAGTATAATTTAGTCTAGTGTTACTTTACCTCTACTTTTAAATCTTCATCTTTCTGGAGTCTTTATTGGAAGTCCTATGTAATAATTGAAACCTTTCCACTCTGACTAGTGGAAACTCTGTCCCTGTGTGACCTCTTGGAATTATTTGACTTATAGTCCCTTGATGATTATTCTTTTTCCAGCATTTGTTGTTTTTCCTGCCTTATGAAATTTTATCCTAAGCAATTACAACCAAGGACTCAAGGTGATTCCTATGCGAATCTGCAGAACTGTTTCCATGTATCTTTCTCCTCTGTGGTATTCTGTCCTCTAAAGTTGGCCTCCCTGAACTCTAATTTTTGTCTGTAGGCTTTCTTTTGTTTCAGACTTCTGGACTCTGTTTGGGTTCTCTGACCTTGAAACCATAGTCCATAATTGCCTCTAACCTGAAAAGTGGGAATACCATTGGCCTAACCTCATTGCTTTTTCTTCTTTCAATATTCACTGTCCTGTAACTGTTGTCCAATGTATGCGGGATTGTTAAAGTTGGCAGATAAAAATAGAGTATCAGTATGTTGCAAACATTTCAAGGAACACACTTATACTAAAACTGTCTGAAATTAAAACTTATCTCAGCGTCTTGTGTTTATCCAGCCACGTTAAATTTATCACAAATAGTCATTTTGATAGCCCAGGAAAATGGAAGATAGCAGGCAGGACTAACTTGCAGCTCCCACTTGGATGGACAGAGTAGCATGTGGAGACTGACATCATGAACTTTTGCTCCAAGAACTACCACAAGAACATACCAGAAAAGCTGAGAGAATCCACATACCCTTTGAACGAGGTGGTCTGCTGCTGCAGGCTCCATAAGTAGTTTGAGGAACTGTGAGTCAGCGTGCTTTCTCAGCTGGGAGGCTTGTAGCCTGGGGCAAGTTCTCAGCCCAGCTCACCAGCTGCCTGGAAATAAACTCAGTGCTGGTGGGAATGAGACCAAGACCAGCCTTTTGGGTTATGGGCTGCCTGGGAGCTGGGTGAGGCCTGTGGCTGCTGACTTTACCCCACTTCCCTGGTGACCTGTGTGATGCAGCAGAGACAGCCATAATTCCCCAGGGAACATAACTCCATTGGCTTATCGAGGGGCTGGGGAACCCTAACCCCTGCCCCACAGCAACCACAAGCCCCATCCCAAGGAGAGTCTGAGTTCAGACATGCCTAACCCTGGCCTCATCTGATGTTTTTTCTCTACCTTCCCTGGTAGCTGAAGACAAAGGACATAATCTCTTTGGAGCTCTATGGCCCCACCCAGCGCCTGATCCTCCCTATACAACCAGAACTGATGTGCTTTTGAAAGTGGCACTTCCTTACTGGAGGCCAACCAATATAAAATCATCACACTAAACAAAAATACAACCAAGGGATCCTCAGAGTACACTTCACTCCCCTGCTGCCTCCACTGGGGTAGGTGCTGGTATCCATGGCTGACAGATCAGAAGACGGGTCACATCACAGGACTCTTTGCAGATACTCTCTAGTACCACTGTCTGGTAGCTCTTCTGGGTGGCTAGATCCTGAAGAGAAATACCAATCACTGCAGTTCAGCTCTCAGGAGGCCCCAACCCTAGGGGAAAGGGAAGAGCAGTACATTGAGGGACCACCCTATGGGAGAAAAGAATTTGAACTTCAGCCTTTGAGTCATAGATCTTCCCTCTGACGTAGTCTACTCAAATGGGAAGGAACCAGAAAAAGAATTCTGGTAATATGACAAAACAAGGTTCTTTAACACCCCCAAAAGATCACACTCACTCACCAACAATGGATCCAAACCAAGACAAAATCTCTGGATTTCCAGAGAAAGAATTTAGAAGGTCTACTATTGAGCCAATCAAGGAGGCACCTGAGAAAGGTGATGCCCAACGTAAATGAATTTCAAAGAAATGATACAGGATATGAATGGAAAAATCTCCAGTGAAATAGCATAAATAAAAAAAATCGCAACTTCTGGAAGTCAAGGACTCACTTAGAGAAATGCAAAATGCACTGGAAAGTCTCAGCAATAGAACTAAACAAGTATAAGAAAGAACTTCAGAACTTGAAGACAAGGCTTTCAAATTAACCCAATCTGACTAAGGAAAAGAAAAAAGAAAAAATGAACAAAACCTCCAAGTCTGGGATTATGTTAAATGACCAAACCTAAGAATAATAGGTGTTCCCAAGAAAGAAGAGAAATCTAAAAGTTTGGAAAACATATCTGAGGGAATAATCAAGGGAAAGTTGCCTGGCCTTGTTAGAGATCTAGATATTCAAATACAAGAGGTTCAAAGAACACCTGGGAAGTTCATTGCAAAAAGATCATCACCTAGGCACACAGTCATCAGGTTATCTAAAGTCAAGACGAAGGAAAGAATCTTAAGAGTTGTGAGGAAAAAGCATCACATAACTTATAAAGGAAAACCTATCGGATTAAGAGCAAATTTCTCAGCAGAAACCTTACAAGCTAGAAGGGATTGGGGTCCTATCTTTAGCCTCCTTAAGCAAAACAATTATCAGCCAACAATTTTGTATCCAGCAAAGCTAAGCTTGATAAATGAAGGAAAGATGCAGTCTTTTTCAGAAAAACAAATGTGAGGGAATTCGCCACTACCAAGGCAGAACCAAAAGAACTGCTAAAAGGAGTTCCAAATCTTGAAACAAATCCTCAAAATACACCAAAATAGAATCTCCTTAAAGCATAAATCTCACAGGACCTACAAAAACAATAACATGATGAAGAAAAAACAAGTCATTCAGGCAACAAATAGCATGATGAATAGAATAGTACCTCACATCTCAGTACTAACATTGAATGGAAATGGTCTAAATGCTCCACTTAAAAGATACAGAATGGCAGAATGGATAAGAACTCACCAACTAAGTATCTACTGTCTTCAAGAAACTCACCTGACACATAAGGACTCACATAAACTTAAGGTAAAGGGGTAGAAAAAGGTATTCCATGCAAATGGACACCAAAGGGGAGCAGGGCTCACTATTCTTATATCAGACAAACTTTAAAGCAATAGCAGTTAAAAAAGACAAAGAGTGATATTATATAATGATACAAGGACTAGTCTAACAGGAAAATATGACAATCCTCAATATATATGCACCTACCACTGGAACTCCCAAATTGAAAAAACAATTACTGCCAGACCTAAGAAATGAGATAGACAGCAACACAATAATAATAGGGGACTTCAATACTCCACTGACAGCACTAGACAGGTCACCAAGAGAAAGTCAACAAAGAAACAATGGATTTAAACTATACGCTGGAACAAATTGAGCTAACAGATATTTACAGAACATTCTACCCAACACCTGCAGAATGTACATTCTATTCATCAGTAGATGGAACAGTCTCCAAGATACACCATGTGATAGACCACAAAACAAGTCTTGACAAATTTACCAAAATAAAATCATATCAACTACTCTCCCAGCCTGGGGTGGAATAAAATTGGGAATCAACTCCAAAAGGAACCCTCAAAACCATGCAAATGCATGGAAATTAAATAACCTGCTCCTGAATTATCACTGGGCCAACAATGAAATCAACATGGAAATTAAAAAATTATTTGAGTTGATCTGTAATAGTTACCCAGCCTATCAAAACCTCTGGGATACATCTAAAGCAGTGCAAAGAGGAAAGTTCATAGCATTAAGAACGAACCAAACCCAAACCCAGCAGAAGAAAAGAAATAACCAAATCAGAGCAGAACTAAATGAAATTGAAACAAAAAATACAAAAAAATTAATGAAACAAAAAGCTGATTCTTTGAAAAGATAAATAAAATTGATAGACCATTAGTGAGATTAACCAAGAAAAGAGAGAAGATCCAAATAAGCTCAATTAGAAATGAAACAGAAGATATTATAACTGATACCACAAATACAAAATATCATTCAAGGCTACTTTGAACACCTTTAGGTGCATAAACTAGAAATCCTGAAGGTGATGGATACATTCCTGGAAATATATAACCCTTCTCAATTAAACCAGGAGGAAATAGAAACTCTGAACAGACCGATAAGCAGGAAGATTGAAATGGTAATTAAAAAGTTTCCAACAAAAAACGTCTGGGATCAGACAGTTTCACAGCTGAATTCAGTCAGACCTTCAAAGAAGACTTGGTACTAATCTTATTGACACTATTCCGAGAGAGAGAGAGAGAGAGAGTGTGTGAATCCTCCCCAAATCATTTTATGAAGCCAGTATCACCCTAACACCAAAATCAGGAAAGGACATAACAAAAAATGATGATAGGCCAATATCTACAATGAACATAGATGCAAAAATTTTCAACAAAATACTAGCTAACAGAATCAACAGCATGTCAAAAAGATAATCCATTATGATCAAGTGGGTTTCATACCAGTGATGCAGGGATAGTTTGACATTCACAAGTCAATAAATGTGATACACCACGTAAACAGAATTAAAAACAAAAATCATGTGATCATCTCAATAGATACAGAAAAAGCATTTGACAAAATTCAGCATCCCTTTGTGATTAAAACCCTCAGCAAAATCAGCATAGGAGCAACATACCTTAAGGCAATAAAAGCCTTCTATGACAACCCCACAGCCAACATTATACTGAATGGGGAAAAGTTGAAAGCATCCCCCCTGAAAACTGGAAAAAGACAAGGCTGCCCACTTTCACCATTTCTATTCAGCATAGTGCTGAAAGTCTTAGCCAGAGCAATCTGACAAAAGAAAGAAATAAAGGGCATCCAAATTGGCAATGAGGCAGTCAAACTGTTGCTGTTTGCTGATGACATGATTGTATGCCTAGAAAACCCTGAGGATGCCTCCAAAAAGCTCTTAGAACGGGTCAATGACCCCAACAAAGTTTCAGAATACAAAATTAATGTACACAAATCAGTAGCTCTTTTATATGCCCAAAGCCACCAAGCTGAGAAGCAAATCAAGAACTCAACTCCTTTTACAATAGCTGCAAAAATAAAATAAAATACTTAGGAATATACTTAACCAAGGAGGTGAAAGACCCCTCTACAAAGAAAACTACAAGACACTGCTGAAAGAAATCATAGACAACACAAACAAATGGAAACACCACCCATGCTCATGGAGAATAAATACTGTGAAAATGACCATACTGCCAAAAACAATTTATAAATTCTATGTGATTTTCATCACAATACCACCATCATTCTTCACAGAACTAGAAAAAAAAATCCTAAAATTCATATGGAACCAAAAAAGATCCCACATAGCTAAAGCAAGACTAAGCAAAAAGAAGAAATAGGGAAGCATTACATTACCTGACTTCAAACTATACTGTAAAGCCATAGTCACCAAAACAGGATGGTACTGGTATAAAAGCAGGTATATAGACCAATGGAATAGAATAGAGAATCCAGAAACAAAGCTGGATACTTATGGTCAACTAATCATTGATACAATAAACAAAAACATAAAGTGGGGAAAGGACACCCCATTCAACAAATGGTGCTGGGTTAATTGGCAAGCCACATGTGGGAGAATGAAACTGGATCTTCATCTCTCACCCTCTATGTCACTCAACTCGAGATGGATCAAAGACTTAAAGCTGAGACCTGAAACCATAAAAATTCTAGAAGATAACATTGAGAAAAACCCTTCTTGACATTGGCTTAGGCAAAGACTTTATGACCAACAACTCAAAAGCATATTCAACAAAAACAAAGATAAACAGATGGAACTTAAACTAAAAGCTTCTGCACAGTAAAAGAAATAGCAGAGTAAATAGACAACCCACAGAGTGCGAGATAATCTTTGTAATCTATAAATCCAAAAAATGACTAATATCCAGAATCTACAAGGAACTCAAATAAATCAGCAAGAACAAGAGAAATAATACCATCAAAAAGTGGGCTAAGGACATGAATAGACAATTCTTAAAAGAAGATATGCAAATGGCCAACAAACATAATGAAAAAATGGTCAACATTACTAATTTTCAGGGAAATGCAAATCAAAACCACAGTGCAATACCACTTCACTCCTGCAAGAATGGCCATTGAAAAAGAAATAAAAGAATTATAGATATTGGTATGGATGTGGTGAAAAAGGATCACTTTTACACTGTTGGTAGGAACATAAACTAGGACAACCACTATGGAAAACTGTGTAGAGATTCCTTAAAGCACCAAAAGTAGATCTACTGTTTGATACAGCAATCCCATTCCTGGGTATCTTACCCAGTGGTAAAGAAGTCATTTTATCAAAACAGATACTTGCACATGCATGTTTATTGCAATTGCAATTGCAAAAAAAAAAAAAATACAATTGCAATTGCAAAAATATAGAACCAGCCCACATTCCCATCAATCAACGAGTGAATAAAGAAAATGTTATATATATACAAACACTTATATATATATAATATATGTGTGTGTATGTGTATACATATATATACTTATATATGTATACACACACACCATGGAATACTACTCAGTGATTAAAATCAATGAAATAATGGCATTTGCTGCAACCTGGATGGAATTAGTGACAATTATTCTAAGTCAAGTAACTCAGGAATGGAAAAACCAAACCCCATGTGTTGTCACTCATAAATGGGAGCTAAGCTATGAGGATGCAATGGCATAACACTTATTCAGTGTGCTTTGGGAACTGGAGAGAAAGGATGGGAGAAGACTGAGGGATAAAAGACTAACACTGGGTACACTGTATACTGCTTGGGTGATGGGTGCACCAAAATCTCGGAAATCACCACTAAAGAACCTATTCATGTAACCAAACATCACCTGTTCCCCAAAAACCTATTGAAATAAAAACAAATTTAAACTATGTAAAACAAAACCAAAAACAAAACAGCCATTTCATATATATTTTATACTTTACAGTTGTTTACTGTGGGAGGACATTCCTAAAGCAGTTACTTCATGGGCGGAAGCAGAAGCCCTGGTGCTATTTGGTTATGAATCCTGTACATTATTATTTTCACATCGTTGATTTTATAATTCCTGTTGTCTTCTTTTAAAGAGTGTTGAAATATTTTTGTGCAACAGCTAAGTAACTTATGGCTCAGCTTGACCATTTTGAAGATTGTTTTTTTAAATCTTCCTTCAAATGTTTCTAGCGTAGTTTAAATTCTACAGCTAGTTTCATTCACAATTCAGATGTGACCCTTCTGGAGTTTCTACTGAATGTCTCAGTTTTCAACACACCCTCTTAATGTTAGCTAGTCAGAGGACTAATATCTCCCAGCCCTGGGAACTGTGACACAGCCCTGGGAATTCAATCCTGGGATTTTGTCAGCCTAAGTGTCTCTAGTAATTGTTCTTTTCTTGCCTCATGGAACTTTGTTTTATATAAGCATAGAATAGTACTCAACCCAAGACTGAAGAAGATCCTCATGCAGCTATCTGAGGATAGCTCCCTCCTCTCTAATTCTTTGGCTTGCAAATTTTATCTGCTTCACCTTCCCCAAACTCCAGTTTCTGTCTTGTTAACTTGGGCAGGCTATGATGCTCTGCTTGGAATTCCTCTCCCTGAACTGTCTTCTGGCAAGTGCCTCTAGGCATAAAGCTGATGTGACCATAGGAGTCATTTTGTTTCCTTTCTCTCAGGCATTACATTCCTGTGATTCCTGTTGTCCAATGTCTAAAAACAGTTTCCTATGTATTTTTCTGGTTGTTTATGGTGAGAGGGCATGTGTAGTACCTCTTACTTTATCACGGCAAGGAGCAGAAGTCTGACTGTCTTACATCCTCGATGAGTGAGATGATTTAGGGTCGTCTTCAGCCCATTTATAAATTCTGCATATGGGGGAGTGTCTGTCTCACACTTCTGTTGGTAACCTTATATCCATTTGATTTTTCAATTAAAAGTTGAGTCAGGGCCAGGCGCAGTGGCTCAGGCCTCTAATCCCAACACTTGGGAAGGCCGAGGAGGGCGCATCGCCTCGGAGTTCGCAATCAGCCTGGGCAACACGGTGAAACCCCATCTCTACTAAAAATACAAAAATTAGCTGGGCATGGTGGCGGGTGCCTGTAATCCCAGTTAGTCAGGAGGCTGAGGAAGGAGAATTGTTTGAACCTGGGAGGCGGAGCTTGCAGTGAGCCAAAATTGCGCCACTACACTCCAGCGTGGGCCACAGAGCGAGACTTCGTCTCATTAAAAAAAAAAAAAAAAAAAAGTTGAGTCAGAAGAGCCACATTCTAAAATATTCTTACATGTTGTCCTCTAGGCCCTTTGTTCTGATCAACTCAAAATTATTACCTCCCAGGGTCCAGCATAGTGCCAGGAACAGATTAGATACAAAATAAATACTTAATGACTTAATGAATGTATGAATAAATTAATGAATGGCAAGGTATGGGAATGGGAATGGCAGTTGGTTCTTGATTTGCCAACCTAGTAGTTTGGACATTGCCTTGTGGGCAGTGAAAACCGGTGTAAATGGGGTTGAAATGTGTTCAAAGTGGTGCTCTTCAAATTTTAATTTAGCAAGAGCTATACTACTATGATGTGTCCAATTTAAGAAAAGCAGAAGGCAGGCATGTAAGAGACCCAGGTGAAAAATAATCAGTGAAATACACATTTCAGTTAAAAAAGGTTTCGAATGGGCCCAAGTTCTGAAACCAGATGAAGAGAATTATGGTCCCTGAGTGTTCTGCTACAGGATAATGAAGCCAAAAGGAGTATAGCTGACCATTTGTTGGTAATGCTAGGTAAAGTGTTATAAAAGTCAGTGGAAACTGGGCTGTATGATCTTTTAAGATTCCTTCCATTTCAAACCATTCATTCATTCATTCATTCATTCATTCATTCATTCATTCATTCATCAGGTGTTTATGATTGAACATACCCTGTGGTCCAGCAACTGATCAAGGGACACAAAAAAGATGAAAACTCCCCCTCCATCTTAAAGGAGAACACCTTATTAGAGGAAAATAGATATGCAGATAACAAGTTACAATACAGTGAAAAAGTTGTTAACGAAGGTTTTTTGTTTTCCCCTTACAGGTCACTGCTAGGGATGGTGGGGGAGAGAGACAATAAATAGGTTCTATGTGATTCTGAATTGAAATGGCAATATGTATGTGGATTAGGCTTCCACTGTTACAGTATTTTAGAAACACTTTGAGTACCTCCAAAGAGTCAGCCAAAAAAAAAAAGGGGGGGGAACTGATCTGGAGAGCAGTGAATATATATTCCTAACTATTAAGATTTTGCAAAACACTTTTGCAAGAAAATAGTCTAACTCATATGGATTATCATATTATTAAATATTAATCTGTATAAAGATTGTTGTCTTATTTAATGGCTGATTAATGTTATTGTAATAATGACTAGAGTCATTTAAAAAATACTGTATTATTTTTAAGAGAAGACCAAAGTCATTGATGTTCACAGTGTTAAAGGGCTATGATATATTCCATGGGCACCGCTGGGGTTTGGTCCACTTGTAATGTAGGCAAAATAACAGTTCATGAAAAAATATTATCTTATTTTGTGTGAGAATTAGTTTTCTGAGTCACTAGTGGATTCAGTAGCCTTTGTATTCATTAATGAGAACATTGGAGTTTCTTTTAAGTAGTTTTTCCTTTCTATGAAGTTTATGTTTTTCATTAGGAAATTAAATATTTACTATATAAAGATTGGGAAACAGAGAACAGTAAAAGGGATATCGATTCATTTTCTACCGTGCAAAAAGTCCCTGTTAATAAATATATAGGTTTTTGCATTCTTTTTTAATATTATTAATTACGTATGGTTTTTAAAAAATTGATTTGACATTGTGCAGATTGTGGTGCACAAATTATTCTGTATCTTTTTTATCTGTATTATTTTAACATATGCAAATACGCAGTAGATATATAGCATGTCTTTCGTATCTCCTATTTCTAAATCACTTAGCAGAAAGAAAAAGGAAGGGGAAAAGCAACTAAAATGAACTCTGCACTTGTTATATTATGTGACTCTTTAATTAACTCATTTAATTATCATACAACCATGTGGGGAAAGTAATATCCTTACTTTTGAAATAAAGAAATTAAGTTGTGGAGAAGTACTTGCCTGAGTTTACAGAGTAATCTTATCAGGGTACACTTGAGACCTGAACCCAGGACTGTAGGACTCCTCAAAATGTATTCTTGTAGATGTCAACAAAAGCTGTAGATGAAGAATGAAGGAACCAATGTGGGAGCCGCAGATGGTTGGCGGAGGTTTGAGGGGATCATGATGTAATGGGTTCATTTTCATAGCATGAAAGTTTTCTAAATTTAACCCTTGATTTAAAGTTAGGGAAAATGCAGTGGAATAAAGGGGTAAATAGGAAGTATAATAAGTAGTTCTTATTTCTTATTCTATTCCCATAAAACATTTTTTTGCTAAGCAATTTTATGACCACTTATATTTTTATACTATCTTTAGAATCTTATTATTTTAACAAGTACTGTCCGATTGCCCTGTTATTTTGAGGAAAAGCTTCTTACATTTCTAATTAGACTTTATTTTAAAAATATCTGTCATCTTAAGGGCCTGTGAAGATTTATGTCTGTGATCTGTGAAGATAAAAAGATTTTCTTTTTGTCTTTAGGCTGATTCTGCTTGGGTAAAGTCATCAGAGAGGCAGTTTAAATTTTGTGTTTTATTGTGGAATAGCCTGAATTCTAGTTTGAGAATATAAGTTGGTAATATGCTATTTTTCCTCAAAACGTAATTGAGGAATCAGCCAAACCACTTGTGTATATCTTAAGAGTTTCCTTGAAAAATGAGACGAAGAACAATGCATCTTTTCTGGAGAAGCCCATAGTCTGGATTTCTGTATACAGAATTGCTTTGAATAGCCCATCCTCTGGTCAAACTAACCAACTATCAGTATTGCAAAAATCCAAGTAATTATTGCTTTTGTCATAATCGTCTGCCTAGCAGTTTTGTAAAAAAATCTCAACAATTCCATATCTGCAAGTGGTAGCACAACTGTGATAAATCTCCCCTTAGGAAAACTGAAACTGAAGAACTCTTTTTTCCCTCTTATTTTCACCTATCAGCCTTGTACAAAATTTTATCTGTTTTCTTCAAAAATGTCCTGCATTTTATTCCTTCCTCTTTATTGCCAGGGGTCATATTTTTTTAAATTATTACTTTAAAAAGTAGCTACTGCTTTCTAATTTGTCTCTGTAGCTTCAGAATTTCTCTTTCTTTTCATTATGCAAAATGATGCCCAGGTCATCTTCAGTCACCACTTTTATTATATTGTATATTTGTTGAAGTCTCTGATATCTCAAGTATCATCAGCCTTGTAATCTCCCATGGGATAGGGTTTGTTTACTCAGTGCTTGGGAAGTGTCTTATATAGCAGAACATGAGTATTTAGTGAATAAAATGAATGTCCACTAAATCAACAGACAGACATAAGGAATGGAGAACTAATATAACTGCATGACCGTTTCTCTTAAAATTTCAGTTAAGACCCTGAAGCTGAGGAGTACAAAGAATACCTCCATAATCTAAAGAGAATGCTCACCTGTAGCTAGTTAACATTCCTCTAGGGTAGGGATTCTCAGCTGGGGTAATATTGCCCCACCTAGAACCTTTGGCAATGTCTAGAGACATTTGTGGTTGTCACGCCTCAGAGGGAGGAAATGCTACTGTCATCTAATGGGTAGAAGTTAGGGACACTGCTAAACATCTTACAATGTGCAGGTCAGTCTCCTCAAACAAAGAGTTCTTGTCCAAAGTGTGATTGAGAAATCCTCTTCTAGGATTTAATATTAAAGTCTTTTGAATTATTCCTTCACCTGCTACTCAACCTGTATAGTCAGAAGATAAAAAATGAAGAAAAAAAATGTGTGAATAAGGAGTCATAGGCTTAAGGGTAAGGTATTTTTGTTTTTCTTCTCTTCTTTACCTTCAAGTCAAGTGAGGGAGACTCCAAGAGAATCCCTCAGAGATTTGAGGTGGTTACAAGATGAGGTGATGACATCTCATACCCTAGCTGGATGTGCGTTGAGCTGCGGAGACTTGTTCAAGTAGTTTATTTTCAGACAGGAGCAGGATCAAGGGAGGAAATTCTTGGAAGTGCCTGATGTGCATTCTGAGGGTTTCAGAGTGTCCTTGAATAAACAGACTATTTTTTGACTCCTGCTTGGAGAATGTGAAAGCTGGCAATCTTTGTGGCGTGATCTCTGACAGCAGGACAAGAGAGGAAGGCAGTAAGAAGCAGAGGAAACATTCAACTTTTGGTTCGACAAGAATGCATGAGTTTCCTGTGGGCTAACTGAGCACCTCATAAGATAAGTGGGATTAAGATATTTGGATGGAGCCATGCCTGTGAGGATAGCTTGCCTAGGCAAAGGGTCCCTGGTGATGTGAAGTTATAGGAGCATCTGCTGATAGCAGGAAATGTACAGTGGGATGTCGCAAGAGGTCAGGTGGATATTGTTTTGTTTGCCTGAGGAAAGTGTACAATGGGGAGGTCACTGCAGTCACCATCAAAGAGCTATGAATGTTCTCCTAAGAGAGCTAGTTGGCATTTAGGCATCTGCCATGCTGAGGGAACAAGTGGTCTGATTACAGCAGCACTTTTATTAATCCCTTCTCTTGAGTACCAATATGATGGATGAGGCAGAGGACCAAGCAGCAACAGCGGGAAAGAAGGAGCAAATGAAAGAAAGAGAGCAGAAGTAGTGAAAGAAAAGGAAGAGTAAGGACCTTCTTTCCCCTGCAGAGGTTTCTAAGACTGACTCCTGTATAAATTGATGTCAGGGTAGACTGTTTGAATTGGGTAGGAAATTGCAGTTTTGGTCTAGACTGTATTATTGGAAAGTGAATTCTTAGTTACAAAATCTGATTTTGTGATGTTTTTCTCATAAAGGAAAGTAGCCCAAAAACCTGAAAGAATCATTCAAGATGTTGTCAAGGATCCTAAAGGAGATCCAGCAGGGCCTGTTAGAAGGAACTGGTTGGAAAAAAGTGTTTCTGTTTTGTTTCCCATAGAGTTCTGATTGTTAAAAAATCAGTGATGCTAGCTTTTGTTACACACATAGGTTGGTATGTTAAATATTTACATGCACTAAATTATTCAATCTTTTCAATAACCTCAGAGGTAATAATGTTTCTCATTTAAAGAGGAGGAGAAAAAGATTTATAGAAGTTAAATAACATGATAAAATAAGTTGAAAATTCTTTGTGTTCTTGTGTTTTGAATGTTTTCTCAAATAGCTAATGATTCTGCAAGAACTAAAATTTATATTACTTTCTGGGAGTTCTGAGCAATAGATAATGAAATATTAGAAATATTAATAATTGTTTTATATAGAGAAATTAACATGATAGTTTAAGCATTAGAGCAATCATGCTTGTTCCGCCTTGGACCCATTACCATGTGATCCATAGTGAGTTCCTAAGATTTTTCCCTTTTCTGACAGATTTATACACTGATACTGTTATCAACCAACACATCCTATCCTTTAGCATTAGATATATCTACATTATGAATTATTAAATATAGTGACAATGAGTTGAATGAGAGATGAGTTTTTCCAAGTTATGTTGAAAGTACCATATAAGGGTGGAAGAGTTCATTCAAGTGATGATCCAATTATTTAGCATACACTAGGAAGTGTCCACTTTCTCTACTCTAGTTACCTGTGCAGGCATATTTGTATGGCCAGAGACGTGTTAAAATGCAGTAAGTTCAGAGCTAATTTCTACTGGACCTTGCTGTTTATTTTACTGTTTTGATATTCAAATTTTCCCAGAGCTCTGGATTCCAGGTGTGTAAATGAAACCATTTTGCACCCTGCTTTGTCTTTTACAAATGATCACTGAGTAAGCATATATGCATCCAAGGATGCAGTAAGATAGAAATCAGCACTCATTTGCTAGAGCCACAAGTCTAAATTTGGCTTTTTTTTTTTTTTAAGCATGAATGAGGATACCATTATTTGTAACTGTTCATCTCTCTGGAAAAGTCAATACCTGTATACTATGAAAACTTTAGCATTCTTTTTTCTCTTATTTATTTTAATCGGCTAGTAAAATTGTACATATTTATGGTGTACAATATGATTCGATATATGTATACATTGTGAAATGGCTAAATCAAGCTATTTAGCACATGCATTACTTATTCTTTTGTGGCGAGAACACTTAAAATCAACTCTCAGCAATTTTCAAAATATGCAATATAGTGTTATTAATTGTATTCAACATGATATACAATAGACCTTTTGAACTTATGCTTCCTGTTTGATGAAAATTTTGTGCCTTTTGACCAGCATCTTCCTAATCCTCTACTCTCCAGCCTCTAGTAACCACCATTTTACTCTATTTCTATGAGTTTGGCGTCTTTATGCTCCACATGTAAGTGATATGATATGGTATTTACCTTTCTGTGCCTGGCATAGTTCACTAAACATAATGTCCTCTAGGTTCATTTATATTGGTTGTTGCAAATAACAAGATTTCCTTCTTTTTAAGGCTGACTAGTATTCCATTACATACACACATCACATGTTTTATCTACTCAGTTGTTGATGGACATTTATGTTAGGACATTCCGTATCTTGGATATTATAAATAATGCTACAGTGAACATGGGAATGTAGATATCTGTTTGACATATTGACCTCAATTCCTTTGAATATATACCCAGTAGTGGGATTGCTGGATCATATGGTAGTTCTCTTTTAAATTTTTTGAACAACATCCATACTGTTTTCCATAGTGGATGTACTAATTTACATTCCCACCAATAGTCTACAGGGGTTCCCTGTTCTCCACACCCTCACCAACACTTGATATTTTTCTTCTTTTGGATAATAGCCATCCTAACAGGTGTGAAGTCATATCTCATTGTGGTTTTAATTCGCATTTTCCTCATAATTAGTGCTGCCGAGCATTTTTATATACCTGTTGGCCATTTGCAGGTCTTCTTTTGAGAACTGTCTATTTAGGTCCTTTACCCATTTTTTAATCAGGTTATTTGTTTTCTTACTATTGAGCTGTTTGAATTCCTCATATGTGATAGATATTGACTCCTTATAAGGTATATGGTTTGCAAATATATTCTCTCATTTCATAGTTTATCTCCTCACTCTGTTGATTGTATCCTTGCTGTGCAGTAGATTTTTACTTTGATGCAATCCTGTTTGTCTACTGTTGCTTTGCTGGCCCAAGCTTTTGCGATCATACTCAAAAAATTGTTGCTCAAACCAATGTCAAGGAGCTTTTTCCTTATGTTTTCTTTTTCTACTGCATTTAAAATTTCAAAAAGCCTCTGCATTATTTTTTTTTTTAAAGAAGGTGTATGGTGTTTGCTTTGTTGTTGTTATTCTATAATTTGAACTTTTAGATATAGGAGGTATATGTGAAGGTGTGTTGCATGGGTATGTTATGTGATTCTGAGATATGGAGTACAGATCCCATCTGTGGTAAGCATAGTACCCAACAGGTAGTTGGGTAAGCATAGTACCCAGCAGGTAGTGTTTTGTAACCTATCTCTCCTCCTCTCCTCTCCCCCCATCCCCAGTAGTTCCCAGTGTCTATTATCCCCATCTTTATGTCCATATGTACTCAACGGTTAGCTCCCACTTATGAGTGAGAACATGTGGTATTTGGTTTTCTGTTCATGCATTATTTCACTTAGGATTATGGCCTCTAGCTGCATCTATGTTGTTGCAAAAGATATAGTTTTGTTCTTTCTTAAGGTTGTGTAGTATTCCATGGTGTATTTGTACCACGGTTTCTTTATCCAATCCACTGGTGATGGACACTTATGTTGATTTGAGATCTTTGCTATTGTGAATAGTGCTGCGATGAATATATGAGTGAATGTGTCTTTTGGGTAAATTGATTTATTTTCTCTCTTTTTTTTTTTTTTGTTGACAGACTCTCACTCTGTCGCCCAGGCTGGAGTGCGGTGGTGCCATCTTGGCTCACTGCAAGCTCTGCCTTCTGGGTTCATGCCATTCTTCTGCCTCAGCCCCCCGAGTAGCTGGGACTACAGGTGCCCACCACCACGCCTGGCTAATTTTTTGTATTTTTAATAGAGATGGGGTTTCACCCTGTTAGCCAGGATGGTCTCCATCTCCTGACCTCATGATCCGCCCGCCTTGGCCTCCCAAAGTGCTGGGATTACGGGCATGAGCCACTGCGCCCAGCCTGATTTATTTTCTATTGGGTATATAGCCAGTGATTGGATTGCTGGATCAACTCTGCTGAGTAACTCTGTTACCATCTGGAGATTTCAGAAATCTCCAAACTGTTTTCCACAGTGGCTGAACTAATTTACATTCCACCAACTGTGGAATATAAGTGTTCCCTTTTCTCTACAACCTCGCTAGCATATGTTATTTTTTGACTTTTTAATTATAGCCATTGTGATTGGTGTGAGATGGTATGTCATTGTGGTTTTGATTTGCATTTCTCTGATGATTAGTGATGATGAGTATTTTCATATTTCTGTTGGCCACATCTTCTTTTTAGAAATATCTATTCACGTCCTTTGCCCATTTTAAAATCAGGTTGTTTTTTGCTTGTCCATTTAAGTTCCTTACAAATTCAGGGTATTGGAACTTTGTTGGATGCATAGTTTGTGAATACTTTGTTCCCTTCTGCAGGGTATCTATTCTATTGATAGTTTCCATTGCTGTGCAGAGGCTCTTTAGTTCAATTAGGTCCCATTTGTAAATTTTTGTTGCAATTGCTTTTGAAGACTTAGCCAGAAATTCTTTGCCAAGGTTGATGTTGAGAAAGATTATTTCCTAGGGTTTCTTCTAGAATTTTTATAATTTGAGAACTTATATTTAAGTCTTTAATCTATCTTAATTTTTGTGTATAGTGAAAGGTAAGGGTCCAGTTTCATTCTTTTGTATAGAGTTAGCCAGTTATCCCAGCACCATTTATTGAAAGGGAGTCCTTTCCCCATGGCTTGTTTTGTTGGCATTGTCAAAGATCAGATGGTTGTAGGTTTGTGGCTTTATATCTGTGTTCTCTATTCTGTTCCATTGGTCTATGTGTCTCTTCTACCAGTATCATGCTGTTTTGGTTACTGTAGCCTCGTAGAATAGTTTGAAGTTAGATAGTGTAATGCCCCTGGCTTTGTTCTTTGTGTTTCTTCTTTTTGCTTAGGGTTGCTTTGACTATTTGGGCTCTTTTTTGGTTCCATGTGAATTTTAGAATAGATTTTTCTAATTTTGTAAAAAATGGCATTGTTAGTTTGACAGGATTAGCACTGAATCTGTAAATGCTTTGGGCAGTATGGACATTTTAACAATGTTGATTCTTGCAGTCCATGAGCATGGAATGTTTTTCCATTTATTTGTGTTGTGTCTGAGTTCTTTCAGCAGTGTTTTACAGTTGTTCTTGTAGATATCTTTTACCTCCTTGGTTAGCTTTATTCCTAGATGTTTTACTTTTTCATGGGTATTGTAAATGGAGCTGTGCTCTTGATTTGACTCTCAGCTTGAATATTATTGGTATATCAATTCTACTGATTTTTATATACATTGGTTTTGTATCTGGCAACATTACTAAAGTCACTCATCAGTTCTAGGAGCCTTTTGGGTGGAATATTTAGGGTTTTCTAGGTATAAAATCGTACTGTCAGTGAAGAGATATAACTTGACGTCTTCTTTTTCTGTTTGTATGTCTTTTCTTTCTTTCTCTTGCCTGATTGCTCTGACTAGCATGTCCAGTATGATGTTGAATAGGAGTGGTGAGAGTGGGCCTCCTTGTCTTATTCCAGTTCTCAAGGGGAATGGTTCCAATTCTTGCCTTTTCAGTGTGATGTTGGCTGTGGGTTTGTCATAGATGGCCCTTATTATTTTGAGGCATATTCTTTCGATGCTTAGTCTGTTGAGGGTTTTTTATCATGAAAATATATTGAATTTTATTGAAAACTTTTTCTGCATCTATTGAGAATGAAGCTTCATTAGGCTGTTTCTGTTGTGCATTTTATTTTTGCACCCCATTTAGCATCTTGAGTTCTAGATTTCCTGAAACTAGGAGGCTCCATTTTGAGTATACAATTTACCACCCTTGCTGATGAGGAAATCTTTCATGTGTTCATTGACTGTTTCCTTGATTTTTCTCTCATTCATTTGTTCCTTCATTTATGCATGTATTTATTCATTTATTCATTCCCTTGCATTCACTCTTGAGTTTAACCATTCATCCAATAAGTCTTCATTGAATTTGTTTAATGAACATATATCTACATAAAGAGAAACTCAGAAGACACAGGAGTACACAGTACAGTTAAATCAACCAAAACTGTTGCTAAGAATTCATGTTTCTTGATATCAAAGAGTTTGAAATCCCTATAACTTCTTGACTTGCAATTCACTTTTTGATTCCTTACTTCTCCAAATGTAGCAATCACCAAATCCCATTGATTCTGCAAATTAGTATCTCAAGAATCCAAATTCCTCTCTCTCACCTCACTTGCCACTACTTTGGTTCTTCTACTGTATGTGTTATTATAAGAGCTCCTTAACTGGATTTCTTGACACCAGCAATTTCCACTTCCCATCTACTTTTCCAAGAGTAGTATTTAGAAAATAAAATCTGTATTGGTAATCCCTCACTGAACAACTTTTCTTTCTTTCTTTTTTCTTTTTTCCTTTCTCAAGCCTGACCCTCTCCCAGACAATGTTTCAATAGGTATTTATTGCCCTGATTGTAAAACCCTAAATCCATAGCAGATCTGCAAGTCCTTTCATGATGTGTCTCTGCTTCCCCCACAACATTCTGACTCAACACTCTCATTATTTTTTGTGCTCACAGACATAGAAAAAGACTTACTGTAAAGCAAAGGGATCATTTTTTGCTCTGTTCTGCCTTGAACATCCTCCTATTTCCTTGCAACATCCCTCTCTCCCTTTCCATTTTTACTGATTTTCAAACAGATATTCCCACTTGGACTAAGCTGGGTCTCTGGTTACATGCTTCCTGTAGCTCTGCACTATCTTTGACATACCACTTACCACATACCCTACATTCTGGACTCTGAGCACCATGAGGCAGGGACTCTGTCTCCTATTTTTTCCCACTTAATTCCCTTTGACACATCATAGGTGAACAATAACACTTGCTACTTTAACGCATTTTTCGGAACCTAGTACTTTTGTAGATTTTAAGCCCAGATTGAAGAATTTTAAATATTGATAGATAAATGTGTACACGCTACTCACCTGTACACACATGCACACAGTTTTCTGTTGGTTATTGCATTTTATGGACTATGCTCAGGAAACTTGGGAAAAGTGCTCTACAAGCCTAAGGATCAGATTGAAAAATAATTCTTCAGTTCATCAGGCTGTTAATCCTACATGCCTGTGGTGATAAACCCCAGAAAATCTGGATAATCCTATATAATATTCAGAGAAAGCTGGAAACAGCTATAAATACATATAAAACTGTCAAATACCATTATCATTTAGACAACTCTGTAGTCCCTTCCAAATTATATTAGGCTATTCCTGCTTCATGAAGTCTTTCCAAGTCTCTTCCCACTTTTCCACTGTTATTCCCTGTACTTTCTGAGTTCTTGATCTATCTACCTAACCCTCTCACATTTCTCCCTTTTCCACCTTCTTTTTTCTTTTTATTCATTTGTGTTTTGACACTTTTCTTTTCTGCTTCTTTATGTCTCTAGGACTTCTGTCATCCTCTCTGACATTTCTCTTCCTTTTCTCTGATGTCCCTCCCTCCCTTGTTGAATTTTCTTTTTTGTCACGCTTTTGTATCCTTCTTTCTCTCCCTTTGCATTATCTTCTCTCTTTTCCACTTCTTTTGCCCTCTTCTACTAGTGGTGTACTGTGATTGCCTGACCCTGTGTGTTGGGCACGGGTCGGGGGAAATTGCCCAATGACCACAGTAAGACCCAGTGTTCTCTGCAGCCCTGTTTATTCTAGATCAGCATCAATATGACTCACAGGCAGGGAAAGTAGTTGAAATTCCACAGATAAGCAAATAATTCTTGGCAGTTTCAAAATGAAAGCAACTGCACTGCCAAAAGGCTTCTGTTTACCACACAAAACAAATGTTGTTACTATTTCAATTCCAAAAAAGCATCTTAAAAGCATCCTTTCACAAGAACATTGTTCTAGCCTTTATGTCTAATTAGATGTAAAGAAAATCTTTTGTTATTTTTGTTACACAATTTAGACTTGGCTAATAACCAGAGATAAATAATAGTTTACCCCTGCTGGGTTCTGTAGCAACATTCTTCTGAATAAAATAAGTGCACATGTGCAGTACAAATCCTGTGAAAGGCCTTTTTTTTCTATACTTATTTTTCTTTCATCTTTGTCCCGATTTCTTTCACCTCACAGTAATCTTCCTTTTCTTCTTCTTCTTTTTGTTTCTTCAGGAGCTTTGCAGTGTGGTTTCCATAAATATTTTTGGGAAAACAGCCTAGGTTTTTCTCCATTTCTCATTTTGTGTATTTTCAACTAGAGCATGCCATGAATCTATTGGCTTCTTCAGTTGTAACTAAACTATTCTGTTGAGTCTGAATGGGATGGGGATAGTAAGTAAAGACATCAGAATGGAGAGGTGATTGACTTATACTGTATTGGCAAGGTAAATTACACCAGTGGTTTTTTTTTTCTTTTTCCTGTGTGCAATCTACACCTCCACCACCCTCCTCACACCACCAAGATAAAAATCCCCTGTTGAGATTCCTTTTCTCAGTGTGCTGTTTGTTCTCTTTGCTTGCCGTTTTAATTTAGTTTTTGACACAAGCAACATGTTCTGTCTTTTCCAAACATGGTGAATATCTTTGGCTCTCTACCTAGTTGTGTTTGTTGCTGCTCTGATATTCAAGTGCGGATAGTATGGCTACTACATGGCAAGCATCCAAAAACTCTGCAACAGATGCCACCTAGAGGTAAGGCAGAATACACTTTAGCACAGAGCTAAAAGTCAAGAGACCCAGGCTTTTGTTCTGACTTGACCAAAAGCTTTCATTCAACCTTGAACAAATCCCTTGACTAATCTGTGTCGTTAAGTCTTTATCTTCTTTATGTAATTGGCATTCCCTTTATTGGAATCAAATGGGATGCTAAGCTTGATCTAGTTGAAGAAAAAATTTAAGGAATATTTGAATGTAACTTAAATTTTGTGCATCTTTAAGGGTAAAATTGTACATATTATTTGACCCTCTGTCAATTGCAGAATGTGTTGGTTTCCACTAGAGTGAGCATCCTCCTTTTCAGAAATAAGTGAGCTAATGACTCACTGTGTGCCGTGCTCCATGCCGGAATCTTATTTTTTTATTTCTCTATATTCTCTACTCAAAGTAATAATAAAATTAGATTCTATTGTGCCTATTCCAAGGTGGAGAACCTGGGGATCAAATAAATTTTGAAACTGGTTCTTGAATTCACAAATAAGTGGCAGAGCTAGGATTATGCTCAGTGTTATTTGGCTGCAAAGTCAATGCTTTTTCCTATTACTCTAACACACACTCAATTTTTCTAGTCCATTTGGTGCTTCTATAACAAAATGCCATGGGCTGGGTAATTTATAAAGAACAGAAATGTATTTCTCATGGTTCTGGAGGCTGAGAACTTCAAGATCAAGTCACCATCAGGTTTGGTATCTGTTTATCACAGAAGACAAATGTTGTTACTATTTCAATTCCAAAAAAGCATCTTAAAAACATCCTTTCACAAGAACATTGTCCTAGCCTTTATGTCTAATTAGATGTAAAGAAAATCTTTGTTATTTTTGTTACACAATTTAGGACCCAGTCTCTGCTTCCAAGCTGGTGCCTTGAATACTGCATCCTCCCAAGGGGAAGAACTTTGTGTCCTCACATGACAGAAGACAGAGAGAGAGAGAGAGAGAGAACCCATTCCTGGAAGCTGCTTCTGCAGTAGTAAATAGCTTCATGAACCCCTTCATAAGGACAGAACCCTCCTGACCTGCACACCTCCCATTAGGCCTCACCTCACTGTTGCACTGGGGATTAAGTTTCCAACACATGAGTTTTGTAGAGGAAAAAAACATTCAAAACATTGCATTGATTGTGCATGTCTTATTCACCTGCTCTTTATTTTGCTACTGTGCTTAGCAAATTAGATTAATCCATAAAAATAATTCTTTTCAGTCATAGACTCCTTGTTTTTCCAATACTTTTACAAACTTCATTCCTTTTTCCTTAGTATAATAGCTAGCTGCCTTTCAATTAGGGGAAATAGTAAGATATTGCTAGACCATTCATATTAATTTCATATTGCCTAATTATAAGGTGTGTTGTTTACTTTTGAAAACCTGAATATGTTTGGTAATATCCAGCAAACTATAATATCCATGACAATTTACTTGGTTAAATAAATAATTATTTAAATAAAGAATTTAATCATAATTAGATAATTTAAATCTATTTTAATTGAATCTTACTTTATAAATATGTACTTGCAATACTGTGCCAAGTTGAGGCAGAAATGATGTGTAAATTTAATATTTTTTAGAGGGTGCTTGGTAAAGTAAAAAATAGTGTACAAATTACAAGGCATAGTAAAAATATTTGAAAACTTATTTTCTTATTTCAGGTTTGCTGAGGGATTCTGGAAGTTAATCTTATGTCTGGGAATAGGATTATATCTTTAAATTGATGAAGTTAAAATTCCTCTAAATATCTTTCAATGTGACTTTTTTCTTTCCTTGTGGTATCATAGAGGGCAGCAGTTATAATTTCCAAATCTCTGATTTGCGGGGCAAGGATTTTTATTTTGTTTACTGTCTTCTCATCAATTCTAGATGAAGGACTAAAGTGGCTTGCTAATAATAATGAAAGGAGGTGTGGTAGTAACAGCAGCAGTAGTAGAAATTGCAGGAGCAGTAGTAGCTGCTGCTATAGTAGTGCTGTCAGTGATAGAAAACAACACCAACGGGTATGGCTGCCCAATACCCACTTTCTTTTGTTTTTTTCTTTTTAAAATAATTATTTTTTTAATTGACAGATAAAATGGTATGTATTTATCATGTATAACATGATTTACATACATACATACATACATAGTGGAATGGCTAAACCTAGGTAATATTAACATATGCATTGCCTCACATAATTATCATTTTTTGTAGTGAGAACACTTAATAGCTATTTCAGGAAAAGAAAGACAAAATACTGCATGATCTCACTCATACATGAAATCTATAAATGTTGATCAAATACCCTCTTTCTTGACGTTGGTTTCATACACAGGAGTGTATCTCTATTGGTGATATCTGTGTCCTTCTGTTCTTTGCTGATTGACCCCAGAGTAATACATATCCTGAATCAAGTTGGAGTAATTTGGCATTCTCTCCTGGGAATCTGAAATTTGGAGTGGAGAGTTAGAGCAGCTTTGGGGTTGTGTGCCCTTAATGGTGAACAGTGCTGAGCCCCAGAACAGTGCTGGCCCCTCCCTGAGTGACCCTAACTGCTGTGTGTCTGCTAAGCATTATTCATTATTGTAACTACTAAGCATTATTTCTTGAGTTCTTCCACCAAGTATCATGCAAATTCTCTGCCCTATTCTCCCATTTTTTTGACTTAACCTAGCTGTTTCATTTATTTGTAAGCAAAAACAACTCTTACGATAGTAATTATAACAACACCATTTATTGAGCTCTTAGTATAAGAAGGCATTGGCTTACTTCATGTTCTGTATCATATAATCTTCACAGTAACCTTATGGAGTGGATACTATTGTTATTTCTATTTTTCACATCAGGAAAGTGAGACTGATAGAGGTTATGAAATTTAATTAAGATTACAATTGCAGTAAACGTTAGTCTGAGCCCAGCTTTCTGATCCTAATTGATTATTTTAGCAAATACGCTATGTTCATTTACAGTAGCAACTTATACGGTACTGGCTAATGCATGACAAAAGATGGCATTAGAAATGGAAGGAAGAATGTAAAAGATTGTGATTTGTTAGAGAAGAATGGGTCAGGGTGGAAGTGAGGAAGATTTAACAAGTCTTTTAATGCTAGGAAACCAGAATAGAAAATTTATATTTGCTGTTGGGAGGAATTTCTTGACCATAAGGTTTGTAAGCAGGGAAATAAGTTACTGAGGGGATAGTAAAATTAAAAGCTCTAATAAAATATTAAATAACTATTCATATGGAGCAGTTTATGTGGACTTTAATATGAAGGCAGGGAATTGGAATTGAATTCAGCCTCGAAAAATGTTGTAGACTCTTACAAGCGTAAAAAATTTAGTAGCTAATAAAAAGATTTTTTTTCTCTCCATTAGGAGATGCACAGCTTGTAATATTACAAATACCAAAATTATGTATTTTTTCTTTTTAATTTATTTTATTATACTTTAAGTTCTAGGGTACATGTGCACAACGTGCAGGTTTGTTACATATGTATACCTGTGCCATGTTGTTGTGCTGCACCCACCGACTTGTCAGCACCCATCAACTCTTCATTTACATCAGGTATAACTCCCAATGCCATCCATCCCCCCTCCCCCCTCTCCATAATAGGCCCCAGTGTGTGATGTTCCCCCTCCAGAGTCCAAGTGATCTCATTGTTCAGTTCCCACCCATGAGTGAGAACATGCGGTGTTTGGTTTTCTATTCCTGCAATAGTTTGCTGAGAATGATGGTTTCCAGCTGCATCCATGTCCCTACAAAGGACACAAATTCATCCTTTTTTATGGCCGCATAGTATTCCATGGTGTATATGTGCCACATTTTCTTAATCCAGTCTGTCACTGATGGACATTTGGGTTGATTCCAAGTCTTTGCTATTGTGAATAGTGCTGCAGTAAACATACGTGTGCATGTGTCTTTATAGCAGCATGATTTATAATCCTTTGGGTATATACCCAGTAATGGGATAGCTGGGTCATATGGTATTTCTAGTTCTAGATCCTTGAGGAATCGCCATACTGTTTTCCACAATGGTTGAACCAGTTTACAATCCCACCAACAGAGTAAAAGTGTTCCTATTTCTCCACATCCTCTCCAGCACCTGTTGTTTCCTGACTTTTTAATGACTGCCAATGTAACTGGTGTGAGATGGTATCTCATTGTGGTTTTGATTTGCATTTCTCTGATGGCCAATGATGAGCATTTTTTCATGTGTCTGTTGGCTGTATGCATGTCTTCTTTTGAGAAATGTCTGTTCATAACCATCAGAGTGAACAACCCCATCACAAAGTAGGCAAAAAATTATGTATTTTATTGTAAGCATCAATGATCAGAAGTAGTAGCTGTTTATAAAGACTAGGATTAAATGAAATTTTAAATTTCTTTGCAAATATATACGTTGACATGGTAATGTTCATTATTACATTTGAGAAATCATGGGAACATCCCCTGATATGGTTTGAATGTTTGTCTTCTCCAAAACTTATGTAGCAATTTAATCTCCAATGTAGCAGTACTGAGAATGAGGCCTTTAAGAGGTGATTGGGCCATGAAGGTTTTGCCTTCACAAATGGATTAATCCATTCAGGAATTAATGCATCATTAATTAATGGGTTAATGAATTACTGGGTTATCATGAGAGAGGTACTGATGACTTTATAAGAAGAAGAAGGGAGACCTGAACTAGTACACTCAGTCCTCTCACTATGTGATGCCATTTGTCACCTTGGAACTCTGCAGAGAGTCTTCACTAGCAAGAAGTTACTCACCAGAGGCAGTTCCTTGATCTTAGACTTCACAGCCTCCATATCTATGAGAAAAAAAAAAATTTTTTTTAAATAAATTACCGAGTTTCAGATATTCTGTTATAGGCAACAGAAAATGGACTAAGACATCTCCTGAAACTGGAGATCAATTAATTCTTTTCCAAGTTTTTAAACAGTATAATATAGATTCTTAAGACTATAGGTAAGTAAAACTTGATCTCAGTTTTCCTAGATATTTTAAGCTATTGAGAAAATCTAAAAAAGACTGTAGTACTTCACAGGAACCAGCGTAGATTCACTAAGAAAAATTTCTAATTCTCATTTTCTGTTTGTAGGCTTGCTAAGTTTGTTTCTGGAGAAGGCCATTGATATGGAATGTATTGATCATAGCAATGAAAGAGTCAAACAGGAGATGGGAAAAATATGGAAAATATTCTTATGAATATTTGAAGCTAATCATCAATTGTTCTTGAATTTGGAGGGAAGTCATTAATGGATTTCCAAATAAAGTTTTATTATTATGTGCAGCCCAAAAATTTTATCAAGTGACTTGAAATGCTAGTTTTAACATATATTATTTACACATTATGATTTTTCTCTCTTGAGTCTTTACTTTTAGCATAAACTTTGTAAATGGAAGTATAATATACCTTCAGATAGCTCAGTGATTTTCATATATAACTGAATAATTTTTGTAAAGTGAACCCACCCTTGTAACCAGCACCCAGATCAAAATAGAACATTACCAGAGCCTCAGAAGGTCTCTTGTGCTTTTTCCATTGCCATTTGCCCCTAAAAGTATCCCAACTTCTAATGTTTTAGGTAAGTTTTTCCTGTTTCTGAAGTTTATATTAATGGGATCATATATATATATTTTGAGATGGAGTCTCTCTCTGTCACCCAGGCCCAAGGCTCGAGTGCAGTGGTGCAATCTCGGCTCACTGCAACCTCCGCCTCCTGGGTTCAAGCAATTCTCCTGCCTCAGCCTCCTGAGCAGCTAGGACTACAGGTGCATGCCAGCACATCTGGATAATTTCTGTATTTTTAGGAGAGATGAGGTTTCACTATGTTTTCAGGCTGGTCTTGAAACCCTGACCTTGTGATCTGCCCACCTCAGCCTCCCAAAGTGCTTGAATTACAGGCGTGAGCCACCGTGCTCAGCCATAGCTTGTATTCTTTTGGGTATGACTTATCTTACTAAGCATTACGTTTGTGAGATTCATCCATGTTGTTGCATGTAGCAATAATTTGTTCATTCTCACTGATGCATAGCACTTCATTGTATGAACGCTGCCACAATAGTTTTAATCCATTCTACTATTGGTGGGCATTTGGGCTGTTTATAGTTTGGGGATTTTACAAGTAGCACTGATGTAAACGTACTTGTAACATATATTATGTGAATTATGTGAACATACATACATATTTCTATAGTGTATATGCCAGGGAGAGAACTGCAAAATCAGGTTTTGCATATTTTCAACTTTAATGGAATTAGAAAAGAGTTTTCAATGTGATTTCTGCAATTTACATGCCCACCAAAAGTGTGTGAGAAGTTCTGTTGGTCCACATTTTTAGCAACAATTTGTTGTCTTTTTAATTTCATTCATTCTGATGGTCATATGATAGCATGATTGTGATCTTATTTTATATTTTAAAAAGTAAGATATAATTTAATTATGAAATTAAGCCTTTAAAATGAGGTTTTTAGGTTTTTTTTTTTTTTTTTTTTTAGTATACTCACAATATTGTGCAGCCATTATCATGATCTAAATCCAGAACATTTTTGTCACTGCAAAAAGAAACCTGTACCCATTAGCAGTTACTCCCCATTTCTCTTTACTCCTGGAACTTAGAAAATAATGAAGTACTTTCTGTCTTTATGAACTTGCCTATGTTAGACATTTTATATAAATGGAATCATACAATTTGTGGCCTTGCGTGTTTCGCTTCTTTTACTTAGCATAATGTTTTCAAGGTTCTTCCCTGTTGTATCATTAATCAGTACTTCATTCCTTTTTATGGATGAATAATATTTCATTACATGGTTAAATCGTATGTTGTTTATCCATTCATCCATTAATAGACATTTGGTTTGTTTCCATTTTTGGTTATGAATAATGTTGCTATGAACATTCATGTATAAATTTTAGTGTGGATGTTTGTTTTCATTTATCTTAGCTGTATACCAAAGAATGGAATTACTGAGTCATGTAGTCACGTGACGTTGAATTTTTCGAGGAACTGCCAGTTTCCAAAGTGGCTGTGGTATTTTACATTCTTCCCATTAATGTAGGAAGATTCCAATCTCTCAAACCCGTCCCCACTGAAACTTTTTTATTGTTACAGTTATCATAGTGGGTATAAAGTGGTATCTCATTGTGGTTTTGATTTGCATTTTCCTAATGGCTGGTGATGTTGAGTATTTTTTCATGTGCTTATTTCTCATTTGTATATCTTCTTTGGAGAAATGTCTGTTCAAATCCTTTGCCCATTTAATAAGTGGGTTATTTGTGTTGTTATTGTTGAATCACAATTGTTTTGTATATATTCTGAATCCTAGACCTTTATCAGATGTATGATTTGCAAATATTTTCTCCTATTCTCTGTGTTGTCTTTTAACTTTCTTGATGGTGTCCTTTGCTGCACAAATGTTTTTAATTTTGATGGAGTCTAATTTGTCAAATTTTAGTATGATTGCTTCGGCAGTTGGTATCTTAGAAACTGTGTCTAATCAAAGGTCATGAAGATTTGCGTCTGTTTTTGTCTTAAGAGTTTTATTGTACTTTTAGGTCTTTGATCCATTTTGAATTGATTTCTTTATATAGTAGTTGGTAGGATTCCAATTTTATACTTTTCCAAATATCTAGTTGTTTCAGCACCATTTATTGAAAAGGTTATTCTTTACCTATTGAATTGTCTCGGCACCCTTGTTGTAAAGTAGCCATAAATGTGTAAATTTTGATTGTGGTTTTATTTTAACTTTCTCTTATGAATAATGATATTTAGCACTGTTCCATATGCTTATTGCCATTCATATATACTCTTTTGTAAAGGCTTTTCTACATTTCTGCCATTTTCCTAGCTGATTTGTATGTTTTTATATATTAGTCTTTGTCAGTTTATGTCTCATAAATATTCTTACATCGTGGTATGATTTTGCCTCTCTTAATGGTGTCATTAAATAAAACTTCAAAATTTTGATTTAGTCTAATTTATCATTTTCCTTTTATAATTAATGCTCTATGTGTCTTGATTGAGAAATCTTAGCTTATGCAAGCTTGTGAAAATATAGTATTTTTTTCAAAAATCTATGTTATATCTTTCACAATCCATCTGTAATTGATAGCTAGGTATAATGTGAGGATCAATTTAATAACTAGCATACAGATAGCCAACTGACCCAGAACTATTTGTTTAAAAGGTTACCTTTTCTCTGCTGCACTATCGAGCAATACCCTTGATAGAAATAAGAGCATCACATACGTGTGAATATTTCTATACGACCTCTTCTGTCTCTTGTATGAGTGTTTCCCATTGTTGTATTCTATTCTATTGATCTATTTTCCCCTCCTTTCAGTAAGAGTACACTGTCTATATTGTGCTCACATAATAAGCCTTAATATTTGGGTAAATGTTTAGCTATATTCTTTTTCAACATCGCTTTGCTATTAGTATTTTATTTTCCATAAATGTTTTTGAATCAGCTTGTCAATTTAGATTTATTTCAGATTTTTTACAAGTGAGGTCTTCTGTATCTTTTGTTGGATCTATTTCTTTGTATTGATTTAATATTTTTTTCAAAATTTCAGTTTTTGATTATTGCTGTTCCATAGGAATTATCATTGATTTCACATATTGATCACAAGATCAATCTCCAACAACCTTGCCAACTACAATAATTAGTTCTGTTGGTTTGAGGTGTCTTTTGGATTTTAAAAAATAAACTTGCAATTTGTAAAAACATGTGTTATTCTCTTCTGTCTAATGCTCATTTTCTTAACGTATTGCCCTGGTTAGGACTTCAAGTTTAAAGTTAATCAGAAACTATGATAAAGACATCCATTTTTTTTTCCTGTTTTTGCTTCTGTAAAGTGTTCAAAAATTCATTATTAAATGTTATTGTAAGTGTTTTTTTTTTTTAGATTCTCTTCATCACATCTAGTAAGTTTTCTTCTGTTCCTTGTTTAATAGAATTAGGAAAAAATCTCGTGTTAAATTTTAGTAAGTGCTTCTTTACATCTACGTAGGTAATCATCATTTCCTCCATTTTTTCTTTATTGTGGTGAATTGTAATGATTTCTTTTAGGGCTAAAACATTTTGACATTACTGCAATAAACCACACTTGGTCATAATGTATTACATTTTTTTCTGTGTCATTAAATTCCAATTGCTAATGTTTTATTTTTGCCTCTATATTTATGAAACACATCATTCCTAATTTTGCCTTTCTTTCCATGCTTTCATCATGTTATTTTGTCAGCATTCTTCTAGCACATAAAACAAGTTTTATTGTCTTGAAGACTGTCTAAATTAAACACGGACACGCAGACACACACATAAATATATAAATTCAACATAAAAGCAATCTGCTCTGGTAATTTTTTCCTTTTTGGAAAAGTTTTTATTAAGATTCAGACTTTTTATGATAGCTAGGATTATTTAGATTTTCTATTTGCTCTTTTATCAGTTTACCAACAAATTTATTTCACCTCTACTCTCAAATTTGTTGATATAGATTTTTAAAAATAATGTCCATTTACTATCTTTTAAATTTCTCTAGTTTCTGTGGTGAGGTTAATTTTTTTCATTCCTGATATTAGATATTAATGTTTTGTTTCTTTTTTTTTCTCTTGATCAGCTGTCTAGATTGTTTATTAACTTTACCCATCTTTTCAAAAGTACAACTTTTGGCTCTAGTGATTTTTCTTTATTTCATTTACTACTTCATTTATTTCTTACTGTTATTTTATTTGTTCTACCTTATTTGGATTTGTTCAGATGTCTTTTTCTAGCTACTTGATATGGAATTCATATTAGTTCATTCTTGTACTGCTATAAAGAAATACCTGAGGCTGGGTGATTTATAAAGAAAAGAGGTTTAATTGGCTCATGGCTCCACAGGCTATACAGGAAGCATGGTCACTTCTGCTTCTGGGAAGGCCTCAGGGAACTTACAATCATGGTGGAAGCTAAAGCAGGAGAAGACATTTCACATGCCCAAAAATGTAGGAAGAGAGAAGGAAGGGGGAAGTGCCATGCACTTTTAAACAGCCAGATCTTGCCAGAACTCACTATTGTGAGAATAGCACAAGATTCTCACGTGCTATTCTCTGCTATAGATGGAGAAATCTGCCACCATTATACAATTGCATCCCACCAGGCCCACCACCAACATTGGGGATTATAATTCAACATGAGATTTTTGCAGGGACACAGAGCCAAACCAAATCACTCCACCCCTGGCCTCTCCCAAATTTCATGTCCTTACATTTTAAAATGCTATCATGACTTCCCAATAGTTACCCCAAAATCTTAACTTATTCTTGCATTAATTCAAAAGTCCAAAGTTTAAAGTCTCATCTGAGACAAGGCTAATCCCTTCTGCCTGTGAGCCTATAAAGTAAAAAGCAAGTCAGTTACTTTCCACATGCAATGGAGGGACAGGCATTGGGTAAATATTTCCATCTGAAATGGGAGAAATCATCCAAAAAGAAAGGGGCTACAGGCTCCATGAAGGCCCAAAACACAGCAGAACAGTAATTAAATCTTAAAGCTCCAAAATAATCTCTTTTGACTCCATGTCTCACATCCAGGACATACTGATGCAAGTGGTGGGCTCCTAAACCCTTGGGCCATTCTGCCCCCGTGGCTTTCCAGGGTTCAGGCCCCATGGCTGCTCTCTCACACTGGTGTTGAGTGCCTGTGGCTTTTCCAGGCACTGAGTACAAGCCGCCGGTAGATGTACCATTTTGGGCTCTGGAGGGTGGTGGCAGTCTTCTAACAGCTCCTCTAGGCAGTGCCCCAGTAGGGAGTCTGTGTGGGGGTTCCAACCCCACATTTTCACTCCAGACTAACCTAGAAGAGGTTCTTTCTGAGGCTCCACCCCTGAATCACGCTTCTGCCTGTACATCCAGGCTTTTTGTACATCCTCTGAAATCTACATGGAAGCTCCCACACCTCAAATCTTGAACTCTGTGCACCCGCTGGCTTAACACCATATAAAAACTGCCAAGACTTATGGCCTGCACCCTCTGAAGCAGGTACAGGCCCAAGCTGTACCTGGGCCCCCTTGGGCCATGGCTGGAGCTGGAGCAGCCAAGACACAGGGAGCAGTGTCCCAAGACTGTGCAGAACAGTGGAACCCTGGCCCTGGCCCAGGAAACCATTCTTCCTTCCTAGACCTCTGGGCCTATGGTGGGAGGGGCTGCCATGAAGATCTCTAAAATGCCTTCAAGGCCCTTTCCCCATTGTCTTGGCTATCAGCACTTGTCTTCCTTTTACCTATGCAAATTTCTGAAGCTCATTTGAATTCCTCCCCTGAAAATGGGTTTTTCTTTTCTACTGCATGACCAGGCTGCAAATTTGCCAAACTTATACACTTTGCTTCTTTTGAAAATATAAGTTCCAATTTCAAGTCATTTCTTTGCTCACATATAGGAGTATAGGCTGTTTAAAGCAGCCAGGCAAAATCTTGAAATTTCTTCCACCAGATACCACAAATCATCACTCTCAAGTTCAAAATTCTACAGATCCCTTGAGCAGGGGCATAATGTGGCCACGCTCTTTGCTAAGGCATAATAAAAGTGACCTTTGCTCTAGTTCTTAATGATTTTCTCATCTCCATCTGAGACTTCATCAGCCTTTCCATCTCTGTTCGTATCACTATTGGGATTTTGGTCACAACAATTTAACAAGTCCCTAGGAAGTTTCAAATTTTGCCTCATCTTCCTATCTTCTTTTGAGCCCTCCACACACTTTCAGCTACTGCCTTTTACCCAATTCCAAAGCTGCTTCCACATTTTCAGGTATCTTTATAACAATGCCTCACTCCTCAGTACCAATTTCCTGTATTAGTCTATTCTCACACTGCTATAAAGAAATACCTGTGACTGGGTAATTTATAAAGAAAAGAGGTTTAATTGGTTCATGGTTCTGCAGGCTTGTACAGGAAGCAAGTCAGCTTCTGCCTCTGGGGAGGCCTCGGGGAACTTTCAATCATGGTCGAAGGCAAAGCAGAAGAAGGCATTTCATATAGCTGGAGCAGGAGGAAAAGAGAAGAAAGGGGAGACGTCACACACATGCTTTTAAACAACCAGATCTCATGAGAACTCACTAGCTATCATAAGAACAGCACCAATGGGGAAATCTGCACCCATACTCTAATCACCTCCTTCCAGGCCCTACCTCCAACCCTGGGGATTACAATTCAACATGAGATTTGGGTGAGGACACATATTCAAACCATATCAGAGGCTTAATTAATTTTCAATTGTTCTTGACTTTCTAATGTATTCATTTAAGGCTAAAGAAATTCATCCAATCATTCTTTAGATGTATCCAACTAGCTTTCATATGTTCATATTTTCATTATGACTCAGGTCAAAAGATTTTCTAATTTCTGTTTTTTTTTATTTGGTCTAGGATTCAGTGAATGACTTTTGGGAATTTCTAGTTACTTTTTAGTTGTTTGTTTTTAGGTTTCTTCAACTGTGTTTAGAAAACAAAAGCTGAATTATTTTAATCCTTCGAAATTTTCTGGGAGTTGCTTTGTGACACAGAGTAGGGTCAATTTTAGTAAATATTGCATGAGCACCTGAAAAAAAATGGGTATTTGTTATTGTTGGGTGAAAGTTCTATAGGTTGTGTTTATCAATTATATTGTTCAAATTTTCCATTTTGTTACTGATTTTTGGCAACTCATTCTATCAGTGATTGAGGTAATTTTTATTAAAATTTTATTAAAATTAGTGTATTCTTTTTAGTTCTATGAAATTTAGTTTAATAAGTAATGTAAAATATATTGTTTGATACACATATATTTAGGATTGTAATATCTTCCTGGTCTACCATACCTCTTTCTCATTGAGAAATGTCTCCCTTTACCTCATTTATTGCTTTAAATCTATTTGAGCTATAGCTTCAGAAGCATATTGGTTAATGTTTCCATGGTGTATTCTTTTATCTTTTTATTTTCAACTTTTTGACATCTGTATATTTCAGGTAGTTTTCTTAGAAGCAAAATGTAATGAGTTTTGGGTTTTTATCCTGTCTAACAATGAGACTTTTTGCCTGAGTGTTTTATCTACTTCTATGCATGTTTATTTTTCCTAACATTCTAATATTTGTGTCTATTTAGTTCACCTGTTTTATGTTCCCTTTTTTGGTCCTTTCTTCTTTATTTGGTATTTTTTATCAGTCTATTTTCCTCTCTAACTTATTAGAAATTATTTGTCTTGTTTTGTTTTTCTCCTGTTGATTTACCGGTTAATCTGGCAATTACACAATGTATCTTTGTTTATTGTAGTCAAATGAAAATGATTACTTTGACCACTTCCATGATAATGCTAGGACCTTGACACACTTTAACTTCATCTACTGCTTATAGCCCACCATTTGTGTTGCCATGTATTTTGATTACATATTTTAAATTTATTGTATCCCATGTGGATTACATTTCTAATGCTTCTTGTTTATTCGTAAATTTCCATGTTTTTCTCTGGAGGTCATTTTTCTTCTGCCTGAAGAACTTCCTTTATTATTTCTTTTACTGTTTGTCTACTAACACATTTTCTTAATTTTTGTTTATTTTGGAGAATGTGGCTCAGATATAAGGATCAGATTATGTTACTAATCCACTCTCCTTTTCTTCTCCCAGTCTAGCATAGAAACAGCCCACCTGAAGGAAGTTTTGATTCTGCAGAGTAGATGGATTTATTCAGTGTCACTTTTTCTTTGGCCACAGGTAGAGAGGAAATAAGACCAAATTATTGAAGTTTTTGCTTTTTAGTAGATTAGATCCTGAGAAAGGTTTACCAATGGCCATCTTTCACCAACCAGGTATCTTACTCCTCTGGTATAAAAGGACAAGAAGGAAGTTGGAAAGCAGTCAAATATATTGCTTCTGCAAGGTGACTCCACATGGAGACCTAAGAAATGCGGGTTAAATGGTTCTTCCCTGAGTCATTTTCCATGAATTTCTTTTGCTTTTGGTTATCTTAATCCATTTATCTGAAATATTAAGCCTGGGCAAGTCCTGCTTCTATTTGAGTGAAGTGTCTCCCCTAACAATTGTTTCCCTCTGAATTGTCTTTGAACTGTTGGTTGTTGGTGCACATTTTGTCTCCAGAAATCTCAGAAATAGGTTAGAACAACATATTGATTAAATTTTATCAATGCCTCACTATATTCAGGGATGATAATTCACTCCCTCTTCAATTATCGTTGCAAAATTCCCAGACATGTAGTCCAGAATAGCTCCACATAGGTTTTATATAATGAGTTTATGATGATATTAAGTTATACCAATTATTTGAGGCCCACAGTTTAGAGGTACTCATACTTGTTATATAAATTCATTCTTATTGTGAATTTTCCAGAGAGAAATTAAAGTTCAAAGAGTATGTTACAAGTTTAAGCCCTTAGAAATTGCAGACCAAGTCTTTAAAGTCCCAAATCAAATTTTATTGAATTTTTGCATTAAAAGATCAAATCTCAAAGTCTAAAATCCACTCTTACCCATATCTTATTCTCCTTTGTCTCAGCAAGAGGGACTTTGGGACAGCTGATATGGTACTCTGTATCTCAGTCTGCAACTAACAGCTTGAGACTAGAGTCTTAGTGCTCTATAGCAAAGGTAGGTCTCAACTGCCTTTGCAATCCTGGCTTCCTTGTTCGCAAATCACACAGAGAAACAAAAAGACATAAAAATTATTATTTCCCAATGCTTAAAAAGTCTGTCTACATAAAAACTTTCTTTTCTCTTTAACTAAAACTTTGCCTCAGCTGTGCCTGCTTAGATACAAGCCACACCTATATTTTTCCAAATCAATTGCTGGAGACCACACACTAATGCCTTCATAACTTGAATTATCCAAACACCCCACCCTATTAAAAATAAGCTCCGCTTACAGATTTGAGCCATGATTAGCTGTGACAACCAATGTCAAAGTCCCATGTAACCAAATTTATTGAAGTCCAAGTCCGTAAGTGCTCTTCAAATATAATTCATCGTCTTTTTCTTTTTCCTAAGTATCAAATCAGAAAACCAGGTATTGAAATTTGAGGGCACAAATTATATTCATTTTTTTCTTCACCGCCAATTGTGACATGATATTTCATTAACTATCTCCAAACACTGTTCGGAATATAGCTTAAAAATGACTATGAAATGCTATTTCCTAGCTCCCATTTCTTCCCGCCTACTCTTCTCCCACCCTGTGTCCCATTGCTGATTGCTTCTTGGGGCAGGTTACCCCAGATAAAATTATGGTCTATTGAAATTGTTGTTTCTTCTTGGTATCAGGAAGAGAGCAGAGAGAGTTAATCCCAATTGTTCAAAATCTTCAAGTAGGTTATTGCTATAAACAGTGGAGCAAGGGTTGTTACTCATGAACTTGGTAACTCACATCCTTTGAGGATGCATAAGCAAGGGATAGGCAAGAGGCAAGGAGCACTACTCTAGGAAGCCCCTCCACACGGGCACCTGAGAAATGGGAGAATAGCAGCTAGCTCTCAGAATTAAGTCAAATATCTGACTTCTAACTTCAAAAATTCACCACTTTATCAAAAAGCTTATATTTGGAAAGTAAACCAATATCTAATTATGATGATAACCATTATAGTTCGTAGTTGAAGAACACCTGTTGCTCATAAATCTTGAGAGGTGGAATGCTTCCTCATATGCAGACACCTTGTCTAAGGAAGTGGTGAAAAGAACTCACAGGAGCAGTGGAAACTGGAGTTGTTTGGTGTGGAGAATAGCAGGCTGAGGGGAAAAAAAAGTCTGTAATAATGGCTCTTTTCAAGAACCCTAGGAGCTATCATAGGAAAGAGACAATTTATTCTGTGTAACTAGAGAAAGCAGAATTAGGGCAACATGATAGAAGGTTTAGGGAAGTATACTTAAATTCACTAAAGGATTTTTCAGTTTTTCAAAATTAGAACTGATAAAAATGGAATAGACACATTCACAAAATACTCATCTTGTATCATCTTTGATGTGTGTGGGCAAAGATTGTGTAATTAATATGGATGAGGCATTGCTCCTCACAAGAGGGCATTAGTCTGCAGGCGTCTGCCCGCAGACCCTGACCCAAACAACGGATGAATAAAACGGACACTGACACACAGATGTTCTGTTTTGCCAGTCCTGCTGAGTATCTGACCACCTACACACCAAGAGAGGTTTGTCACTGCGGTTGGCCTTCATGAGCTAGGGAGATTTGCATTTATTCAGCAAGATTAACTAACAGAAGCTTGAGTCAACAGCATTAGACAGTAATTGACATTGTGGACTTCCCGAATAAAAGGCACTTAAGCACCCATGTCACATCAAAGGTTAACCTTAAGACCACATGAGTAAACAAGCTCACTAAATAAACTACTCTACATTCCTTTAACTAAAGGTAATGGGACCTGGCCACCTTCCACCAGATCTATTACAGAAGATATCAAAACTTCTTGGCCTTCCAAGAAGCTTTGTGTCTCTATTTCTATAATTATCTCTGATACGTTTCCCATCAGCCTGACTGAATCACAACAGATAGATAGTGCAGAAGACAGGAGTGAGCGGGCCACAGACTGGATCACTCAAGCATCCTTTGACTTCTGACCATGTTAGGAGGTTATCATCGTAAGTGGAATATTGCACAAGCACAACTCATAGGATACAATCATAAAGCAATTTATTTGGTCTCTTCTAGTCCCATTACATCTGCTTATTGGGGCTACTTTTGCCTGTGACCCTGAATGAAAATTTGGGCAGGCAGCAAGACTTCTCTGTTCACTTTCAAGAATTATAATATAAAGGTGTAGAGTAACCTTAAGTTGCAGAATAAAATCCCAATTCTCTAATTACAGTTTTCTCTACCATGTTCTCTTTTTTCTCCTAGCATAAGCCTATTGTAAATAGGAAGACTGCTAGTAGGGAAAGTAGCTCATCATTCTACCTCTTCTTTCTTGTCTTATGAATAAAAAATTATGACTTCTTTGGCATGAAAGCTGGGAAGGTGATGAACTAGAGAGAGTTGGAGCTTTGTTATTTGGTTGAGTTGTGGCCATCTAGTTTTGACACTTTCTGAATTAGGCATATCCCATAGGCATACACTTGATCTTGGGAGAACTCTCATTTGGCGTGTACTTTTGAGCATGGCAAAATCATCTTCAGCTTCTTTCTTACTCCTTTCTCAGTCTCTGGGAATCTGGAATGCCTTAAACATCTCTCTCTTGATGTGTGTTTTCACCCTTTAAGTGCCCTATTGGTAGGGTATGACAAGCCCACCACCAGCTTTCTCTCTGCTATTGATACAGGCCATGTCTGAACCTCAGAAGATATTTGCAGATCCTTGGTTTTAACAAATTCTGAGAGCGCAGTTACTTGTAAGCCACAGCCCTCTAGTCTAATTTACCATCACAAGATCTTAGGCCAGCCTCCTAATTAATTGTTCATTAGTATCCAAAAACTGTAGAAGGCATATATTAATTTCTCTCCCTAAGTTGTAAGGCCGTACCACCCCCCAAATCTCATCCAGTGGGGACTAATGGAACCCAGAGTTCTACTATCTCCCCAAAAAAAAGCATCACGCATAATTCGTCATAAATTTTCACCCCTGGCCCTTTTATACCTATAATGAAGGTGAGAGGTCTCTTATACCAAGAGTCTTACAGATATTTTTCATACACCTATTTTTGAAAGTCTTACTGAGTAAGACTATATTGCAAGTTCCTTTGGCATTTAGTATTAATTATCACAGAATCACAAGCAAAAGCTTTAATTTGAATATTCTGTTACATAATTTGTTGGAAAACATTTATTGAAATTTGACTAAGTAGGGTTAAGAAGATGGTGAGGTGGTACCTACCAACAAAGGAAATAATAGATTAACTAATAGATCTCCTAATAATATTGGAGATAAGTGACTTTCAAATGAATGACAAGAACAACATAAACTGCTAATAATTCCCTCCCCACCCAAATCATACCAGCAAATATTTCCAACTTCCTAATAGACTCTCATTGATAACCCAAAGATGTGTCACACTCAGTTTGCTCAAAGAATGATCTTATTTAATTTATCTTACCCTCAAGAAATATATTCCTTTTCCTGGAATCTTTGTCTTGGTTAATAGCATCACCAACTATTGTAAATCCTAAGCTAGAAATTTTAGTGTGATAGCTTTATATTCTTAGAGTGGAGAGGGGAGGCCATGGAATAAAACTCATAGTCTTCTAGAAGGTAGCCCTGCAGATGCATCAGTGACAATTTTGTGTGTGTGTGTCAATCCTAGACTGAGGACATAGAACCATATTGCTACAGTGTCTGTTTCTGGTTGCCAGGTAAGCAGTCATTACATGATCATCAGCATTGTTTCATGCAGACCAAAGTCATTGGCCAGTAGGGGGCAAAATGGTCTCCTTTATACATGTTTTTAAAATATTTTTATCTCAACATTTCTTCTAAATGTATGACATGCAAATATATGTGTATACAATATACGGGAGCATATGACATCACAAAAATTCTACCCAGCTATATACACATATCCATTCTATGGAGGATGAAGCAGGAGAAAAACATTATTTTCATTTTTATGAAGCCATGTGTAGGGTCAGTGGACTAATAAATGAAATCTGAATTATTCATCATTTTGTTGTCATTCAAATCTTTCAAATCAGTGTTGATGGAGTAGAATAAATGTTTCAACTCTCACCAAACCAATACAATTGTTTTCTTCCTTCTCTGCCTTTCATTTTTAACCAATCGTTTTTATTTAGGATTTTGGAATCTGGGTAAATTTCCATACATTGTCCTCTAACAACCATAACACTCATTAATAATGTATAGGCCTGAAGTATAGAGGGCATTTGAGAAGGAATATTTCACATAGAATAAACATAATCTCATAGAAGTAACTCCAGATTTCTGATTCACTTTAACTTAGGCAGAGACTAACTTATGGATTTTCTGTATTAACAATGGGTATCTGAATTTTTTGGAACTACTAGGCATGCATGAATAGGACTTTATGTGTATATACTTTTAGCAAACAGATGTATTTACTCTCATTTTTGTTTTTAATGCATATCTACATGGACAAAATGGCATTAATGCTAAAGAGTGACTTACTGATCTTTTAATTTCCTCTTAATTTTTTAATTTCCTTTCTTCTGCCTTCACCCCTGTAAATATATTTCTCTTGTGCCTTTCTTTGTGCTTTTTGAAATCACCTGTAATAAATGCTCAGAATATTTATGGTATCGAAAAGATTTCTTCCTGATCTACTGAAATGTTATTTTCCATTAACTTTTTAAAAAAACTTACTTTAAGGAACAGCTGTAAAAAAGGACTACTAATTTAATGAATTACTGAGAATGTAAGTAGAATAGAATGGGATACCTTAATACTCAGGCACTCATTCATTATACGTTGTGGATTTAGACTATATAATACCTGATATTAACAATAATAACCAACATTTATTGGGTATACCCTGTATGCCAGATAATGTTTCAAGTATTTTACATTTTTTCCCTTAATTGTTTCAACAACCGATGAGATAACCTTTTATTATAATACCTGTCTTACATATTAGGAGTCAGAGGCATAGAGAGGTTACATAACTTGCCCAGTATCATACAGTTGCTGAGTGGAGGGGCAAACGTCAACCCAGTCTGTCTGTCTGGAGAGCTTTTACAAACAGTTGCTATCACTTGATACTTGGGTCAGGCAGTGCCCTGTGAATCACACAATGATATACAGTCATTTCTTTTCTAAGTGAGTAATGCTGAAGTCTGTTTTGGGTATTCTTCAGCATGTAGATTGGAATGTTCTCCATTATGCTGCAGTCTCTGTGTCTAAGGATGAGCAATATATATACAAATGGCATTTTTGTGCAATCTTCAAAGACTCAAGATCTGTATTCATTGGGGATGGAACCTAGGAATTTATGTTTTTCAGAAGTTTCCCAGGAGATTCTGATGCTGTTACTCTTTAGATAAGCCCCTGGGAACAACCACATTAGAGCAAATCTATGAACAAATATGCCCATATCTGCACAAGAACACATACAATTTTGGCAAGGGACCAAATGGCACAGATGGGTGTGGGTGATAATTAGTTCAACTGGAGCTACCCTGTAAAATGTTTCATCACACCATTGGTTCCAAAGCAGTGTGTCTTGTCCCTGGAGGGTAGCAGCATTGATTGCCAGTTTTCTAGTAAACTGAGCTTAGTCACCAGGATGGTATACTTTACTTGTTCACAGTGGGTGCTCAATGAATAATATAATGGTAACGATAAACACAAATTTAGTACTCACTGCATGGCAGGTGTTGTTTGAGGTGTTTTAGGTACATTAACTCTCTTAATCCTCTCAGCTTCCTGTGAGTTCGATTTTTTTTAATGTCCAATTTTTATCGTTAAAAACCTGAAAACAGAGATGTCAAGAGCAAGTAACAAATGAAGTAGCTGGGATAAGTTTGACTAACTATGAGCTCCAAAAAAATGTCCCAAGTGGATAACTTGAAGCACATCACTGCACTTGTCTTTCTTCTGCCAATTCAAAAATGAAGATGGGGATTTTATATTATTACAGTTTTATGACATGTTTATATCTAGCTTTAAGAATGTCCCCCCTTCCTGACATGTGGCATTCTTTCTTCTCCCTCCTCCCTTTTCGTTCTTTCTCCTGTTTCCTTTCCTTTTTCTCTACCTTTTTCCTTTTTAATTCCTCACTCTCTTCTTTTTCCTTTCTTACAATTAGAAATGCTTATCATAAGCACACATTTTTTAGTAAAATGAAAAAGCAAATAATTTTTACCTGAATAATTTAATATTCTATTTGGCAATAAATTTTTAATATAACCATGATATAAGTTCAGTATTAGCACATGAGAGGCCTTTAAAAAGTTCATGGAAAATGCATATCCTGAAAAAATTATGCATTGAATTCATAGCTTTTTTGCATCAAAAAAACTTGTATTAACTTGTTATAACATGTCTGAACAGAATTTAGTTTAAGCCACCAAGAAAGATAAGACATCAGTTTGAAAAGAGCCCCTATCAAAGCAACATGAATTCTGCTAAAATTGAAGCAAGAACAAACATCAAATTTTGGTGAAGCTTGAGTAGAATGATGAAATCACTGATGCTTTATAGGGACAATGCCCTAGAGAAATCAGCAGTTTACAATAACTCAATTTCAGAAGGGATGAAACAAAGTTGAAAATGAAGCTTGCAGCAGCACATCATCCACATAAATTTGCAAGGAAAAATTTATCTTGTTCATGCCTTAATTGAAGAGGATGAATGATTAATGATAGCCAACACCATAGACATCTCAGCTGGTTCAGCTTATACAATTCTGACTGAAAAATTAAAGTTGAGCAAACTTTCTACTCCATGGTGCCAAAACCATTGCTCCAAAATCAGCAGACAAGGGTGGAGCTTTCTATGGAGATTTCAGGTGGGATCAAGATCCTGAAGTATCTCTTCAAATAATCATAATAGGAGATATAATATGGCTTTACTAGTATGATCCTGAAGACAAAACATGATCAAAGCAATGGCTACTAAGAGATGGCGTGGTCCAGTCAAAGCAAAAGTGTATCAGTCAAGAGGAAAGGTCATTATAATAGTTATTGGCATGCTCAAGGCATTCTGGTTGTTGACTTTCTGGAAGGCCAAGGAATGATAACATCTGCTTATTATGAGAGTGTTTTGAGAAAGTTGGCCAAAGATTTAATGGAAAAATGCCTGGGAAGGCTTCACCGGAGACTCCACCAGGACAATTCTCCTGCTCACTCCTCTCGTTAATTAAGGGCGATTTTGTGAGAGTTTTGATGGGAAGTCATTAGATATCTAACCTTACAGTCCTAATTTGGCTATTTCTGCCTTCTTTTTGTTTCTTAATCTATAGAGGGCACTAGATTTTTTTTCAGATAATATTCAAAATGGCATTAAAATGGTTAAACTCTTAGTTATTTTAGGATTGACCAAATGGCTGATACCATCACTCAAAAATGTGTCTTGACTTTGATGAAGTGTATGTTGAGAAATAAAGTTTATATTTTTATTTCCATTTTTCATGAACTATTTGAAGTTGTCTCATACACTTCTAAATCAAGTTTTGAGACAAGCATTCATTTAAGCAGATCCCCATTTTTGCTCAGTGAATAAGAAAGAACTGTGATTTTCTGTACTTGGCTACTTGTATACCTTCCCAGATGATTTAAGATTGGAGAAAATGTTAGGCTTGGTAAATATTTCAACTTACCTGAAGGCTTTTGTAGGCTATCTACCTTTTGTATTTTTAATATCTTAAAGGAGATAGTGACTGGTAGATAAGTTTTTCACTGATTTAGAGGAAAATGATAAAAATACTCCCTTGAGCTTAAAATAATTTGGGGTTTCAAAAGCAACCTGGGAATACAAATCTGGAGCAACATTGGCTGAGATCCACATTGTGATCACTCTTGAAAATACTGGCTGATGAACTATGGGTAGCCAATGAGAGATATATTTGCTGGAATAAATGAATGAATCTATTCGAATTCTAAGTAATAATATAGGAGTATTCCCAAACCTTCCCTAAGTATCTTAAACACTCATCATTCCTCATGCAAGTCCATGTGTCTCAAACATCAACAATATATGTGTCCTTTTGTAGGAAAGAATATCCAGAAAGTCCCAAGTGTTTATTTAAAATTATTTTTGTCATCACATTACATAACACTAGGCATAAATTCCTAGTGCTTATACTTTCTAATTAAACCCCAAAACAAATTTAGAAATTAAATGCAAACAAAATAGCAAAATAATGGCATTTAAGACAACATTATTTACTTTTACCAATTTTTTTCCCACTAAAACAAAGGAACTCAAGTTAGATTTACACCGTTGGTGGGAGTGTAAATTAGTTCAACCATTGTGGAAGACAGTGTGGTGATTCCTCAAGGATCTAGAATCAGAAATGCCATTTGACCCAGCAATCCCATTACTGGGTATATACTGAAAGGATTATAAATCATTCTACTCTAAAGACACATGCACATGTATGTTTATTGCAGCACTATTCACAATAGCAAAGACATGGAACCAACCCAAATGCCCATCAATGATAGACTGGATAAAGAAAACGTGGCATATAAACACCATGGAATACTATGCAACCATAGAAAAAGATGAGTTCATGTCCTTTGCAGGGACATGGATGTAGCTGGAAACTATCATTCTCAGCAAACAAACACAGGAACAGAAAACCACACACCACATGTTCTCACTAATAAATGGGAGTTAAACAATGAGAACACATGGACACAGGGAGGGGAACATCACACACCAGGGCCTGTTGGCAGGTGGGGTATTAGGGGTGGGATAGTATTAGGAAAAATACCTAATGTAGATGACGGGTTGATTGGTACAGCAAACCACCACGGCACGTGTATACGTATGTCACAAACCTGCACATTTTGCACATAAATCCTAGAACTTTAAAAAAAATCAAGTTTCATGTTTTATTTATTGTCCACTTAATCCTTCTGACTCTAAATGTAATGAACCAGTATTTATATAACGGTCTCTATTGTCATTATCATTTGAAGTACTGATGATATTTTAGCCACCAAACAATTATTTTGAGGGATCTATCAATTTGATGGGTGTATCACAAAATTCATTACTATCAAGATGTAATAAGTTATTTAATGGTATGTCTACTGAAACCTTCTAATTAGTACATATGATGATAGGAATTCTACAGTTGGTTCTACCATACCACTCCTTAAAAGGTTTTATACTTATTGTACTGTATACTACATGATAATCAAGTTTTCTCGGGGTTCTTTCTCATTTAAACACTTGTAAACTCTTTTTATATTCCTATTTCTGAGTTGGTTTTCAGTGGGCACAAACTCATTATTTAAAAATTCATGGAGAAACCCCGTCTTCACTAAAAATACAAAAATTAGTAGGGCATGGTGGCAGGCACCTGTAATCCCAGCTACTCAGGAGGCTGAAGCAGGAGAATCGCTTGAACCCAGGAGGAAGAGGTTGCAGTGAGCCAAAATCATGCCACTGCATTCCAGCCTGGGCAAAAGAGTGAGACACCAACTCAAAAAAAAAAAAAAATCATCTTTATTATTGTATTTGCCCTCAACAATTTAAATAGTACACAGTGTCTCTCTATTGCAGTATTCTCATGATATCAAATCTAAGTATTCTTTTATTAAATAAAATAAGGAACTAAAGCCTTATTCTATGAAACATGTTTTTCAACTGTAAATTATAATAGCGAAGAAAATTTTTATCTTATTAATTGGTAAAAATAACATGAATATGAGTTTGTACCTGAAATATTGTCATTTTGGCCTTAGAAATATAATTTCAACAACAAGGTGGCAAGGCAATAATTAGAAAATTATCCTTCATATGCTAAAAAGCTAATATAAAACAAAAGCCTTTATTTTAGATCTCTCAGACATTTAATAATTTATCCATTTTTAAAATCGAATCTGGTTTGGGCAACTTTGGCCTCCTTGCCTATTTGTCTGCAGCTTTAATCCCATTAAATCTGCTTTTAGACTAAAAGCTAAATGATCTATCTCAAATGCAAGTCTGTTTCATTCATTGCCTGATTGAAAATCCTTCAATAGCTCCATTTCTTCCTAAAATCTAAATTCCAAATATTTTGAATGACACACAAGACCATGATTTAGCTCTGTATGTCTTTTAAATCCCATGTCCATTTATTCCCTTTTGTGGGACCTTCATGTTCTGTTCCTTACATGCACTCTGATTTCTCACACCTCCAGTCCTTTTAATGTGAACTGTTCCTTTGCCCTTAAATGTCTTCTGCTCTGTCAAACCTTCCCTTCCTATTTCATGTCTCTGGAAACCTTGCCTTCAAACCTCTTTTATGTATTATATTTTTAAGTCAAATCTCTCCTTAGTTTCATCAGGCAGTTGAGCCATCTTTGTGCTCATATCAGTCCTGTATTGTATTTGTTCACATTTGTGTCTTTCTCCACACATAGATATCCTTATAATCAGTGACTTTGTATCCACCAAGTTTAAGAGTAGTTATTAGGTAAACGTTTACGAAGGAATGGCATTAACAGGTGCCCCTTCCCCAAGAAAGGCTTCAATAAAGGAGATTTGATAATTGATTCCCTATGTGTTAATTTCCAGCCTTTGTATGACTTAATGTTTTCATTTTGTTTTAACAAACCAAATGAAGTGGCTATAAAAAGCGCATGCTTTGGATTCAAATGCATTTAGATTCAAATCTACAGTCTTTTGTAATTCTCCATATGACCTAAGATTTGCTTACCTATTTCTACTTGCTGTATAAGGTTGTTTTCATGATTAAATGAGATGATATAATGGTTAGTACATAGTAAATATTCAATACCAATTAGTTATAATTGATAATAAAATATTAATGTCAACTTAGTAAAAAATTCACTTGAAAAGTCTTGATATGAGACAGGAAGTAAGAACACTAATATTAGATGCTGCATGTATTAGGGTTTCCTAGAGGGACAGAACTAAAAGGATATATACACACACACACACATATAGATTATGGATATATATACACACAATATATATATGTGAGTTTATTAAGTATTAACTTATACAATCACAAGGTCCCACAGCAAGCTGAGGAGCAAGGAGAGCTGGTCTGAGTCTCAAAACTGAAGAACTTGGAGTCTGATGTTTGAGGGCAGTAAGCATCCAGCACAGGAGAAAGATGTAGGCTGGGAGGCTAGACCAGTCTCACCTTTTCACATTTTTCTGCCTGCTTTATATTCGCTGACAGCTGATTAGATTGTGACCACCAGATTAAGGGTGGGTCTGCCTTCTCCAGCCCACTGACTCAAATGTTGATGTCCATTGGCAACACCCTCAGACACATGCTGGATCAATCCTTGGCATCCTTTAATCAACTTGACACTCAGTGTTAACCATCACACTGCATAAAAATACTTTTTGCCTTTTTGACATTCTAATCCTGCCCTGATGACAACTGGAAAAACGAGTCATGACTTTATTTTGTTTAAGTTTATGAAGTTTTTCCATCCCTTGCCTCTCCTCTCCTTTATGCCAAGCTTCTACCATTTTGGACTTTTCATGTAGAAATCTCCAGTGGTAAAATTTACAAGTAATTGATGAAATGTTCCTGGTCTTTTACCCTTTGAAAGGATTTAATGAGTATCTGGTGGTTTGTGCTACCAAATATGTTTTGTGAGTTTTTCTTTGGAACTGAATCTAAAGCACATGTAAAATATGTCCCCAAAAAAGGTGTTTTTTTGTTTGTTTTTTTCCCCCTGTATCAAGAAGATGTCATTTGGAATCTAGGATGAATCATCTGTCATTGCTGAATGGCAAGATAATGGTCTTATGTTAGTAAAGAGAGAAACATAAATGATGTGTTGCAAAGTAATAACAGAAGATTGCTTAACAGGTATGCGAAAATGGCACTAACGCTTACAGATACAAATGCAATGTGACAGCAATCTGTTGGTACATGGTGCTACTTGTGGAATGCACATACAATCCTACAATGAATGTTTTAATTCTCTATAAATACTATATGCATTTGTGTGGGATTTATAAACATGATATAATAATAGCTTCTGTGTATTCAGGTTTAGAGTTCACATGAGTTTCATATATGTTATTCTATTTATTTCATATAAATAGTCTGTGCTGTAGGCATCCTTGGAAAACGAGAATGGATCTGAGAGATGAAATGGCACGTGGGAGGTCACACAGATAAGTAATGATGGGTAGATTTGCCTTATCCATCTCTGCATTTTTTTCTGATATATAGCAATCTAGTTTTTTTTTTAACCATATAACAATCTACTCTCCATACAAACACATTTGGAATATGCAAACTTACAATTGCATTGAGTTATTTTTTTATGTATTAATATAAATAATTTTCCCTCTTTTTATTCCCAGAAATATTTGTGATTTGATTTTTCCTAGTGACCAGGTTGCTTTGTTCTTCTGCAAGGATATTATTCGAATGCAGGACACAACAATTTTCTCTACAGTGTCTCTAGTTTTATAACATATAATACTCAGACAAGCTTAATGCTCTATAAATGAATGCTTTTTGGTGATGGACAGAAATGATGAAACCATTGTTTAGCTATATTAAGGCATAATAGCAGCATTACAGTTGTCATAAAGGAACTAACGTTGATTTTTCTTCATTTGCTTTCAATATATTTTCTCTTCCAATTTTTATGTTATAATTGAACTTGATAAGTATGTATTTATGTCTGTTATGTACAAGATACTGGACTACCTTTTGGGGACATTATAAGGAGGGCTAAGGTCAAGAGGTTTATAATCTGATAAAAGATACTGATGCCTAAACTGTATAATACTAAACAGGTGAAACAAGATTATTTACATTGTTCTACTGCAAGTCTCTAAAATTAAGACCACTGTATTACAACTTACAGAAGAGTTATAATGCAGTTGGTCAATTTTGTTTAGTAAATGAAATTGAAATAGTATACTGTGTTTGGCCACATTAAGACAACAGAAGTTTAGGATTAGTGCCAAGAGGAAAGCTTATTTAACATTGATGTTAGAGTTATGCTCAGCATGTCATTTGTTATGTTTCTATTCACATAAAATATGAGTCAATATTTTTCAAAATTTTGGTAATTTGGCATAATTCTTTAGGCTAATTAGTATACATATACTAATATACTTTTTGCATAGTTTATCTATCCAGCTATTTATTTTGAATATCATCCTTAGAATATAATGTAATTGTGATATTAGTCTCTATTGTTTGCTTTTGATGGTTATATCAACATAAATCTGAACAAAACATCAACATCAGTTTTTCCTTATCAAGTCATATGATTACACTTGGAGAAGGAAAATATGAAGTTTAGATATAAATAGACATCACTTGATTAGAATTTTTAAGATTAGTAGTTAATTTCACTGTGTCATTCGCTTTCCACCATGTAGCCTTGCTTTTATACCAGAGACATTTGTCAGGCACCAATCATAGAGGAATTCTTTGGCAATCACTGATGGCAAACAAGTAAATATGTGCACTGCAGTGTGATAACAGGAGTTGGGGTACTGAACAGAAGGAGTTGGGGTACCATACAAGGAGTTTTGGGGTACTGCACAGAGTCAAGCAATGTTTAGATGTGCTAAGGAAGGATAGGCTAGGGGATAACATAGAAGGCTTCACAGGGAAAAAAAAAAGGCAAATTAGAACCTAGTCTTAAGGACTTACTTCGATGGCAGAGATGTGGAAAAGAGTGTTTTAGGCACAGAAAACAAGTACATACAATGATGTGGACATTGTGTCATAGCAGAATAACTGCATGATTACATTTGATGGTTTTTTTTGCTGAAATTTCTACGTTTGTGCATAAGTTTTTTATTTCATTAGATTAAAAAATTATATGATTTTTATTCTGGAATCTCCCAAGAAATGGTCCAAACACAAATATAATTCACAGGGTCCTTTTTCATCCATAATTCTCAGAGAAATTCTTACCAGGCTATTTAATCAGAAGCAGGGATAGGTAAGAAATAGGGAAAATGATTCTTCTTTGTTACAAAGACAACATGGTAATGTATCACTTCTAAAACTTTTCCATTTCTTGATGGTCTACTTTTAAAAGAATCTTTGTATCAATCAAGTCTAGGGACTATTGTTTAAACAATCAAATGGATGCGTGTAAGGCCATAGTATTTTAACCTGTATTTTTGTTAGAGTGTGTTGCGCCTTTTCTTGATAGGCAATGGAGCCAAATTCAAATCCAGATTTTACCATTCTCTGTTAGATCTTAAGCAAGTTGTTAAAGTCTCTTGGCCTCAGTTTTTTCATATGTACTTTGAAGGAAGGATTTATTTCTCCAGAGTCGTTTTCAGGGCACAATGAAAGTTTTCTTGCAATGCATTAAACAGATAATACTTGATATGTATATCTACTATTTCTTTTGAGGAATGAGGTTTTGATTTTAAATAATTTATTTAGGTATGTTCACTTAGGTGAAAGTAAATAGGCTGTAGAATGTTATGTATCTATCAAAATTTCACCTAGTGAACCTTAAAAATATTTGTATCACAGTATGTACTGAGAGGCCTCTAGTAGTAAAACTAATCCATTGATAGTATTTTAAACATTTCAGGAGTTGATTTTCCCCTCACTTGTACCCAGTATCCATGCAGCTGAATAATATTAGCAGATTCACTCTACAACTTTGTGCTTCTATGCATAAATATTATAGATTTGGCTTCAAAAATAGAATCTGACAAATTATTGAATGTAACTGTATTCAATGATCACAAATCTAGTTGCCCAAAAATATTAAGTACCATGTAACATTCACGTTAAAGGCTTATACAATATTCTCCTAGATGTCAGTGAACTTTGGGCCTACAATTTTTACTTATTGTTTTGGTAATCAGAAGAGACTGTGGCATTTATGAAAATGTGCTACTCAAGATCTCCTGATGTGAGGAAGATAATTGATTGACATTCCCCACCACTAGCCCTCTGGGTTCACCATTGTGTTCACTTAGAGGTTATTCTTCCTATTGGCTGCTCTCAGCCAATGACTAAGCATGGTGGGGATATTAAGGTGGACCCATTCCAGAAATATTGTGGGCTTGCTCTTCCAATGAAGTTATTTAGCTTGAAGACATTATATCATCTGGCTGAAACTTTCTTACAACTGTGCCATAGTCACAATTGTAAGAAATTCCTACTCAAGTCTCTTTCCTTCATTCTCTTTCCATAACTATCATACTTGTATTGCATTCTGAAGTCTCTCCCCACTTCTGCTTTTCCCTCTGCTAATAAATCTCTTGAAGTTCTAATCCTATCTTGTGGTCTGCTTCTTAGGGGACCGCTTGATCTCTTTTAGCTTCAGTGTCCTCATCTCTAGTTTGAACTTAATAATATTTCACTTCCCTACCTCATCGGGTTATTGTTAGGACCAAATATTAGAATATGTAACAAAAACACTTGAAATTATAAATCACTTATGAATTATTATAGGCTACATTCATAACATTATTTCTCTAGAATACACTTTATTCCCACAATCAATTTCCTTTTAGACTTCTCACAGCTTGAAGAAGAATTTTTTGGTCCTAGTTATCATATGAAAGTTCAGTCTCAATTCATCTGTTTCCATATCTTGAAATGGGGATATATTATACCCAACCTTGCTATATTCTGAGAGTCTATTCATGACAGAGAAAAATTCATCATAAGGCAGGCATGTCTTAGAAATCATCCAAAGGGATTAGCTACTGACATTTCAAAATGACCTCCTTATATGTAAACCTTCCTGGAAGTTGTCCTCACAGTAAAAAGCCCAGTGATTGAGAAATTCTAAACATTATAATTAGGGGAATTGCATAATATGTGCATTTATTTTTTGAAAAAATATGTAAGAGATAGTGGAAGAAGAAGCAGTTACTTCATGCTCCAGATAATTTTGTTATATGATATACATTCCACAAATTAATCAATTTTAGAAAAAACTTGTTTTTCAGTCTTCTTTCAGGGCTGAAATAGGCAAGGAGCAGAAAGGATAATGTTGAGTTTGAGAGCATAAGGCTAATTTAGTACTCATAGTGTTCTGTCTCATCGCACAATCTAAGTTAAATAGCGCGGACACACACACACACACACACACACACACCCCGTAGCAGCATAGAAAAAAAGGATTTCAGGTAAAACACCTGTGTTTATTTAAACTCCCTTAATTTTATGTACAACCTTGGGTGAAACACTTAATTGCTCTTCATTTTAGATTTCTTTTTAGTTGAGTATATATCTTTTTAAATATGTGATAACTATTTTTTATCATTCTTAGAGAAGTGATGCTATCTAATTACAAATTTGTGACAGAACTGGGGAAAAGCATTTCAATCTATATAGTTATTTGCCCTTAAGCTTTAGATTCTTCCAGTAGAATCCTAAAAAGGCCCACAGTTATTTCATAGTATAACAACTTATCATGGTGGAGAGAATATGGCACTCATCTTGAATATGCCTGCTCATCTTGAACACAGTTTTTAGATGTTTGTATCACATTCAAAGGACTCTCAATGTATGTTAGTAGACTGGAAAAAATATATATGTCATTATATACCTTTATGTATATAAATACATACATATTATATACATATGTATATGTACACATATACATACTTATATAATATATACATATTCATATATATTATACATGTATATACATATATACATATTCACATGCATATATGTATGTAAATATATGCATATATACATAAATATAATAAAATGTTTTCATTTTATTACATACATAAAATTTATGTTCTCTCTCTCTCTCTCTCTGAAAGTATTGAAATTGCCTGGTGTTGGGTAACATGTTCACTTATTGCCGGGCTGTGTATCTGATATAACATATGTTTAAGATGCTGGCTATTTCACCTGAGGCAACTTGCTTAATGTCTCTGGTTTTAAATTTATTCATCGACAGAATGTAGATCATAGTAATACCTATTTTGTAAGGGTTTTGGATAATTAAATGATATGTTACATAGGAAATGCTTAACACAATTCAAGGCACAAAGTCAACACTTGATAGTTTTTGGTAAAAATACGAACTGGGAGAAGAAGGTAAATTTTCCCCTTAAGCTTAGTGATTAAATATAGTCAGGTATATATGTATCAACTTGTATTACAAAATTAGAAAAACAATTGAGAAAATGAAGCAGTTACTTTAGCTGAAAGTTAAAGAAGTACGGAGTAAGAAGGTAGGCTGAAATGCAAATGACTGGTACCTTGTTGCAAAATATATGATATGAGCAAGTTAATCATAAGTGAGAATTGAGTCATCTGGTCACTCCAAAATTTATATCTCTTAGGCAGATATCTCCTCCCAAGTCTGCAAACCTATATCCAACTACCTACTTGAAAAATCTAATGGAAATATCCAAAAGGCTTCTCAAACCATATTTCTAAACCCAAACTACAAATTTTGTCTTCCTAAATGTGTACTTCTGTTGACTTTGCCTTCAATTTTGGAAACATCCATCTATCTATATTTGTATTTATTTTCTTTTACTTGCATGCTTTGTTGATAGTGTATCTTCCCTCACTAGATTGACTGTGCATTTCAAAAGGGTAGGGATTTTATCTGTTTTGTGTACTGCTTTAATTTCAGTTCCTGGAACTATTCCAACTCCTAGGAGCTTTCAGTGAATATTTGTTGAATGAATGGATGAACCCAGAATGTCATTTATTTGCTTACAAGAATGTATTTTTTCTAGTTCTTGCCATAGCAATGTAAGGGCACAAAGCAGTGATGTTGACTGAATAATATGCAAGCTTATAAGGGGGGAAATAAGGAATAGGGATTGTTTGAAGTCATATCTATGAAATAGCATGACTATCAGAGGTTTATTAGCAAATGTGTTTCCACTCTATGGTGAAAAAAATGTGAAGCGAGAGTTTTAAATAACAAGATGGGAGGAATCCCTTTTAGGCATGTAGATAGCAACATGGGGTGTCTAAACATTGGAATCACTGAAAATTTCTTTTCTCCAGCTCTAGAAGGCGGGTTGCACTTTCTATTCTTTTGATAGGTTTTTGGCAGGGTCCTGCCTGGAGGCAGGGTTATGTACTTGAATGCCACATGAGCTCCGAAGCCTAAGGCTTCTTGCCCCACAAGTATGTGAATTAACACATCTCTTTGAAGAAACTTGTTTGATAGTTCGTGAAAGAAAACAGACTTAAATAGCAGTTTGGTAAAAAGTGAAGGCATAGGAAAGATCTCTTTTTAATAGAGAACTCAGAAAAAACTTCAGAGTAGAAGAACAGTTATATCTACAAATTGTTTCTCAAATAGGACTGAAAGACTGACCTGTCCTTTTCTATATCTATCAGTTTAGCCACTGGGGCATCTAAGTCTAAACATGTGCAATTCATTTAAAGGAGCAATGACTGGAAGTGAAACATGGTTTCCAAAGGAAATGGATATTTTTGCCATAATTGTGACATTTATGGTGTCACAGATTTAGACATATATTCAATCTAGGCTGAGTTTGGATGTTGCCAAGATTTGAATCAGCTAAGCTCTCAGACAAATCTGCAAGCTGGAAATCTTCAAAGTACAGAATTGCTCCATAACCTCAGAAAGCATTATAGTTTCTTTTAGATTTGCTTTATTGCTTAACCTGCTTGCCCTGTGTGCGTCCTGTCTCTGTGTTCAGGGAGAATACCCTTACTGAATGATAGGAAGAAGGTTATGATAGTTGTCTCTTCTGTGTTCTGGTTTAAAGATAGTTCTTAAGAGCACCTGAATCAGTCTGGCTCATGGAAATTCATACCCCCAGGGGCCACATTGCATCTCTAAATTGAAATGTCCTTGAGTAATCAGACCCGAGAATATTCTAAAAAATGTCTCCCATCTGAATTCTAATTTAGCGTGCTGCTGTAGACACCAGCTTTGGGTGAGCCAGCTCAGCATGTGTCCCTACTATTTAATGTCAGCCTATGACTATTCTTAGCCTTGACACCTCCAGACAGTTTTACCAGAATGAACAGATTTCTCCAACCCATCACATTTTCTATCCATTGAGTTGCAGATGGAAGAGGATAAAAAGGATACATATATGAAAGGGAACTGGTACACGTTTCCCCCACACTCACGAGCTAATCTCAGCAACTGAGCTAGTGTCAGTTGCATGTGAAAATAGGTTTTTATTTTTTATTTTTTTCCCCGTGCTGGGTTCTGGGAAAATGAAACATAGAGATGACAATGATGTATCCCTGCCAGCTTTGGTCTTTAGCTATCCAAGTTGGCAGATACCTAACATGAAGGAAAGACTTTCCAGCTAAAGAGGAAGGACAATTATAAAGAGATGAAAGTAAATGAGCATTGACTTTTTTTGGAGGGCAGGAAAATCCATTTTGAAATAGAAACTAATTGATGGTATGGAATATGAGGAATTATCTTCATATTTTCTGAAGTACTTTCTGAGAAACAGTACTGCCCACAGAATCTCAGTGAATGAAGAACAGAAAATTGGATTCTTGGTTTTTCCATTTTTGTCTTGAATAATTCTGCAAACTCTGAGGAACTGACTACTTCACACCGTGGGTTTTTTTTTTTTTTTTTTTTTGGTGGTGAGAATGGCTTGTTAAGAGTAACCCTCTGAAACATCAGAAAAATACCTGAGGTGGGGACCATCATGGAAAGGCTCCCTGTCTGTACTGAGTTCACCCCTCCTCTCCCTGTTATTCCACACGGGTCAGAATTGGAACCTCAACCACTTGAGAGCAATTAGAGGTTTAATAAATGCTTTTTTTTTCCTTCATAGACAAGTTGGAGAAAATAAAGGTTGAAGTAAAAGTGATTTTAGAAAAAAAAAGGAAAAAGAAAAAATAGAAGAACTTGGGTCGAGATAAGAAGTGCTATGGAAGAAATTTCATCTGCTTGTCTGCCTGGAGTCGGAAGACAATAAATGCCCCCCACCACACATCCCCTGAAAAAAACTGGCAAGCCACTTCATTTCAAGCATGGCTTGCAAATCAGAAAATTGTAGCTCCATCTACTACTATTTGAGAAAGCTTACCCAGAAAGCATTTGAAGTCACAGGGTTTTTTCATTTTTCAGAACCCTTGATGCACTTAATTTTTTTTTTTTATTCTTTGGTTTTGTTTGAATGGTTTCTGAATCTATGTCATATTAGTACTTTTCATAGACTCACAGCCCAAAAGTTGAAGGACTAGTTCAAGATCACTTGTACAGATAGTCAGTGGTGGAACCAGGGCTATTAACCTCTGTGAAGCTGTTGCCACACTGTACCATGTCTTTGTCCTGGCAACTCCTTGTGAAATGTAATTACAGCATCCGTCAGGGCTTCTCTGTATAGTCTGATACACAGTGATTAGAATAAAGAATATGAGATGTTCGTGAGGACATTTTTGATTTGCATAACTGGTCATGGTATAAGTATACCTGCCTTGGTGTTCTAATTCAGCTTCTGTGTGTTCAGTTGATTGAGTTTTCAAATCAATCAGGGTTGATGTCTTTAAGATAAGACAAGTTTTAAAATGAGTTATTGTATTCTTAATAGAAAACATTTTTTATCTAATTTGTTGATAACACTATGACATTAATTAAAACAAAATTTGGGGGAATCAAACTTCCAGAAAATGTAGATACAAATTAATTCAATTTAAACAATTTCCATATGTACATGCATGGTAAATTATGATGGAAAGGTAGAAAACAGTAGCAATTTTATAAGAAATATGCATTTTCCTACTGAGAAATTGCATAGAGTTCCTCATGTATTGGAGAAGTTTAACTATCTTTTTATGTGGGAAAAAACATGATATTTCTCTCACACCAAGTTGAATATTTTACTAACACAGCCTTACGATCAGTTTTTATAACATTTGGACCAGTTGCATTTGTAAAATGTCACTACTAGTTATGTGCAGATCTCATACACAGATGACTGAAATCTGTTTAAGTGCCCAAAAGTTTCAGAAGACTTGTAGATAATTACCTTTGATTTTTCAGTCTATACAAATTTTAAAAAGGTTTATATTCTTCATACATCGTGCTCTCTAAAAGTAGGCAAACAGAAAGAAGAGACTGAATCTAAACATAATAATTACTTTTTGGATTGGCCCTGGGTAAGTTGCTAATCTGTGAAGCTGCCTGATAAGAAATGTTTCTTTAAAAAATAGTCACAAATAGTGCTAAGATGCAAAAAAAGAAAAAAAGAGCCATGTAATAGGAGGTCTTCATTAAATTTTTTTGTTAACTATTTTAACCCCAATGTCATAGGTTAAACACATTCTATGAGGCATTTACTATACAAAGGTATTGCACTTTGGGTGCCCAAGATTTTCTCTACGATATGGTAAAATCTCATTACCTTGGACGTTTTCTGATTTAGAATCGGCGATCACTCTGATAGAGCTGGTGCTAGCTTAGAAAATCCTTTTTCTCGTAGAGGAAATTATAAACAAGATTGCAGAGTAGATGTTAAAATTCTTAGACCCAGGCAGATACAAATGATAATGTTGGAAGAAAATAAATAAAATGTTTGACATTGGTTCGTTTATGTGGTGGAATTATATATAATTTCACCTTATTTTCCCTATTTTTATATAATTTGTTTATGTTATTTCATAATAAAAATACACATTGAGAAAAACCAAATACCCAGAATGTTTGGGGAACTTTTAAGCATTTTAGAATTGTCCAGTTATTTGCAATTGAAAAATGCATCGAAAATTATTCTGATCTATCCTAGCAAATTTTCTTACTCTACCTCAGATAGTTGAAAATATTGATATTTTTCTCTAAGTATCTTATAAATGCTCTCACTCTTCCCCAGTAGATATTAGTTTAGAAAGAATCCATTATAGATCGAAACCCATACGAAACATGTTTTAAAAGGGTGCTACCATATTGACCAAAATTGAATTTGTCGTAAGGATGTAGACATAAGTTTTTAGGTATGTGTCATCTTGGACCTCTTACAAGTGTAAGTCCTGTTAAATCATAGTAGAGATTTTAGGTAATTTAGAGTATGAAATACAATTCAGGTGCGAATGTTTAAATAGAAGAGAGCTTAGGACAAAGCAATGTACATAGTCCATATTAAGTTAGTATCTATAGGTGTGGTTTTGTGACTTAATTCACGATTCATTATATCTTCAACCTTTTTTATTTCTATGATTTTCTTATGTAGATATTTTAACAATGAAATATTAATATATATTTTTGAATCATGTCAAATATTATTTGGTACAAAGATACTTCTTCTTTTTTTTTTTTTTTTTTGAGACGGAGTCTTGCTCTGTCGCCCAGGCTGGAGTGCAGTGGCCGAATCTCGGCTCACTGCAAGCTCCGCCTCCCGGGTTTTACGCCATTCTCCTGCCTCAGCCTCGCGAGTAGCTGGGACTACATTAGCTGGGACTACAGGCACCTGCCACCTCGCCCGGCTAGTTTTTTGTATTTTTTAGTAGAGACGGGTTTCACCGTGTTAGCCAGGATGGTCTCCATCTCCTGACCTCGTGATCCACCCGTCTCGGCCTCCCAAAGTGCTGGGATTACAGGCTTGAGCCACCGCGCCTGGTCCAAAGATATTTCTAATAAAATATTTAAATAGCTAATTTACTAATTAGATTTATTTTTTAGGATGAAGATTTTGTTCTAGAGACTATTTATAGTGTAGTCAAACCTATCTTTTATCATTAAATGGTGTCATGCTTAAATAGGCTTTCTTAACTTGAGATTTATAAAATGAATGATCTGGATTTCCCTTTAATACTTTATATGTTTTAAAATTAGATTTTTTGTCCATTTGGCATATTCTATAATGTAGGAATTCAAGTTTATTGTTTTCCAACTACTTGTCTCCTCCCCAGTGTTTGAATAGTATATCCTTTCTAAATATACTTTATATATTTTCATAATTATGTTTCATTAGTATGTCTGTTTATTCTATATTAGTGTATCCTTTCTAAATTGTGTTTTAAATTAAGCCCTATGATTACAATAGGTAAATGAATGAAATGACCATCTGGAAAGTACAGGCTAGAGAAAATACAAGCCTAATTTTTGCTGAGCTTATTTGGATGGTTGCTTCATGTCTTAATTTTTTTATTATTGTAAATAGATACTTGTTCTCTTAAAATTAGTACTATGAGAAAAACATTTGTCTTGACTAGAGTGTATACTGTGGTCACCACGATACTTTTCTTGGCTTTGCTTTGGGTGAGGAATGAGCTTTTCTTGGAGGGTCCCTGATGGGTTTATTACCTCTTATTTTGAAGTGCTAGTTCTGCAAATTTGGAAGTTGAAGAACTGTCAAGCTATGTGCACAGGCTGTAAGAGAACAAGTTTGTGATGTTGGTTTTGAGCTATATAGAGATTTCTGAGATTTATTTCAAGAAAGGTGTAAAATTAATAACGAATATTCCTTTGGATATGGCTTTATACTTCCAAGAGTGAAAATATGTACCTGAACATACCGTGAGTGAAAAAGTGGAAATAATTATTTGGTTATTTTATATTTTAGGCATTATGAATGAAAGTAATTTATTCTGATGCTTCTGTAGAATAGAAAGAATTCATACTTTCTTCTGTACAGGATTTTTTTTTCTTATAACTATGTATATGCTTCCTTTTCTCTAATGAGTTTGGAATGCAACTAAATCTCATGAGAATCTCAGATCTACCTACTGTGCTTTCAAGGCTGCTTCCCCTTGCTGAGGCTGCTGGATGAGCTTTGTTGCATAAGGCATCATTTTCAGTACCATTGAGGAAGAAGGCTTTGCAGTAAATGCCCGATTTCTTTCACGAGAGATTTTTCTGAGAGAAGCAATGTTTTTGATCTTTATAAACCACTGGAAATAAATTTTTAGTCATTTTATTGAAAAGGATATCAGGCTGGACTGTGATGAGCATACAATGATGTCTTTGCAATGTTCTCAGTGTATGTGAATTGTGGCTGATATGGTATGACTCTGTTTCCCCCCAAATCACACGTTGAATTGTAATCTCCAATGTTTGGGGAGGGACCTGGTAGGAGGTGATTGGATCAGGGGGCTGATTTTCCCCTTGCTGTTGTTGTGGTAGTGAGTTCTCATGAGATCTGGTTGTTTAAAAGTGCGTAGTCCTCCCACCTTCGCCTATTCTTTCTGCTCTGCCATGTGAAGAAGGTTCTTTCTTATCATTTTTATCATTCTTAGAGAAGTGATGCTATCTAATTACAAATTTGTGACAACTGGGGAAAAGCATTTCAATCTATACAGTTATTTGCCCTTAAGTTTTAGATTCTTCCAGTAGGTAGTTCTTTATAGCAGTGCGAGAACAGACTAATATAGTGGCTATTCTCTACAACCTAATTCTATGCTTGTTGGTGAAAAGGGCAAAATTTTAAAATGACAGTTTTGCTAATTTGGAAAGATTTCGTGGATTTAGAGCTCTTGAATGCAAATAAATCTGTATATTGAGTAAGGGAGATATACATATATAGCATATATGCACACACATATTATTGCATTATAATATCACACATATGTGTGTAAATTATATATTAACATAAATTAGCAACATACACATACACAATTAATATATGACATAAATAGTACATTAATATATAACTATATTATGTATGTAATATAATAATTTAATACTTCCAGAGTACAAAATACAGAAAAATATGAAGAAGAAATGGTGCACTTTGTAGACATGGTAATTGTAGACATTTTTTGTTTTACTTCCATTTCTCGCTTCATTACAAATACACTCACACATATTTGTTATGTTCACTTCTCATTATAAAATGTTTCCTATATTAATTAAAACCCATAATAACATCTGTCTAATATTCCATTCATGAATATACAGTATAAGCTTTCAACATTTCTAATAAGTTTTTAAACAGGCTTTTTAAACCTTTGGATATAAATCCTGAGTTGTTATATTAAAAGGAAAATGTTGAATTAAAAGGACTCATACATATGGGCCTCTTCAGATCATATGAATAAAAATAAATTTTACAGAACATTTAAAGAAATCTTAAAAATAATAATTATCAAAATTTACATAGTTGTATATATAAAGCACTAGTCAAATGACCATAAAGTGAAAGGTTTTGTTTTGGTACAATGAGAACATTTTATAAATAGATTGTACCTGGGGCAACAAAGCAAGTCTTAATTTCAAAGACTTAAAACTTTTAGAATTTCTTCAGATCATATAAATAAAAATAAATTTCTCAATTTACGTGAAGTAAAATTTTTGAAAAAAATGTATTAAGACTCACATAAGAAAAAGAGAATATGATTTGTAAAAAATCTATAGTTTTCAATTTAAAATTTTGCTTAGGGAAATCATCAGATCTCAGTGACTTCACTAATTAATTCTTCCAAAAATTTAAAGGCCAATGTTTCTCATAATTATAGAAACATTCCACATTAAATATTAGAAAATGAAATCCAAAGATATGAAAACAACTACATGATGACAAATTGTGTTTTATACAGGAATGCAAGTTAAGTTTAATGTGCAAAAATTAACCAGTGTAATTCACTACATTAACAGAATAAAGAAGAAAAAACAACATGGCCATTTTAATAGAGGCTGAAAAGGCATCTGATAAAATTCAGTATTTATTCATGGCTAAAAGTCTCAGTAAACTAGGAATAGAAGGAAATAATTTTAATTTGATAAAAGTCTTTTAAAAAATAGCTAACATCACAATATAAAATATTGAGCACTTTCCCTTCTCAGGTTATTAACAAGATAAAATGTCCATTATGAACCCTCCAAGGGGTCAATAGCATCTTGAAGACCTGGCAAGTGGGTTGACAGGGAGAAAGGAAGAGGTAGAGAGAGGGAGACTGTGAAAGGAAGTTAGGTAAGTAGATAGTAAGAAAGGTCTACCCATGGGAGAATCAAAACTATTTTTATTTGTAAGATATGTGATTTTGATACATAGAAAATCCAATAAAATATTAGAAACATTAAGTGAATTTGGCTGGGCGTGGTGGCTCATACCTGTAATTCCAAAACTTTGGGAGGCTGAGGTGGGGTGATTGCCTGAGGTAAGGAGTTCAAGATCAGCCTGCTGAACATGGTGAAACCCCGACTCTACTAAAAATACAAAAAATTAGCTGGGTGTGGTGCAGGCACGGATAATCTCAGCGACTTGGGAGGCTGAGAGGCAGGAGAATCGCTTGAACCCAGGAGGTGGAGGTTGCAGCGAGCCGAGATTGCACCATTGCACTACAGCATGGGCAACAAGAGCCATACTCTGTTTAAAAAAAAAAAAAAAAGAAAATTATTAAGTAAATTTAGTAATACTGCTAGATATAAGGTCAAAAATCATTTTTTAATACATCTGGTACATAGAATCAGGAATGAAATAGTAGATATTGTCATCTATTATCAGAAATATCTAATACTTAGGAATAGGTTTTTTAAAAGATGTATGAGACTCCACATTATTATACGAAAACAAGTCTGTAAATAAATGAAAAGATATGTTTATATTATATTCATGGATTAGAAAACTGTGCATTAATTAAATATAATGCACAGTTTTTATTTAAATATAATGCACAGTTTTTATTTAAATATATTAAGGCAATGAAATACTTGCCCAAGAACATACAAATAGACCAATAGAACAGTATAGCAAATCCAGAAACAGACTTAGGTACATAATCACACTTGATATTTATCACTCATCTCTGTTACCAAACTCAGATGACCTGAAAGATAAAACAATCTTTAAAAGAAAAGATTGAAATGCTCCAGAACTATTCCAGGGCACAGAAAAAGTCATTTTAAGGATCATTATTATCTTAATCACAAACTGGGGAAAGGACAGTTTAAAATAAATAAAATACACAAAGGGAAAGCAATATTGCAAGCCAGTCTCATTTATGAGAAACTCTAAATATAACATTGACAAATCAAATACAACAATGTATTAAAAATTGTTACATCTTGACCACTTAAGTGTTTATTCCAGGAATACAGGAAATGGCCAGCATCAAGCAACATGTTATTATAATCAGTAGATTGGTAAAAAATATGATTATGTATATAGAGGCTGGAAAATTTTAACATTTGACAATACTGCCATTAAGAAATCTGTTAGCAAACTAATGACAGTGAACTTTCTTAAGTTGGTTAGCGATATTTTCCAGAAACTAATATGTACATCTACAGTTATACATTTTTCTTTAAGCATGGCTATGGCTATAATTCCATCTCAAAAATGTTGATGCATCACATTTCTATTTTTATTCACTTAATTTTTTTCTAATTTCCAAAGTGATTTCTTCTTTGACCTGTAGGTTATTTAAAAATACATGTCTTCTAAACAGCTGAGAATTTGTCAGTTAACTTTTGATGCTGATTTCTAGGTTTGCTCTCACTGTGGAGAGAAGACAATATGCATGATTTCTTTTTAATATTGTTGAGACTTGCTTTATGGCCCAGCAGATGGTTAATTTTGGTAAATGGTACACTTGTGCTTGCTTGAAAAGAAAATGTATTCTGTAGTTGTTACATTCAGTGTTTTATTTACATCAACAAGGTTAATTTTCTTTATCATATTCAAATATTTTGTATCTACTGATTTTGTCTTCTTATAAATGTAATGACTGACAAATGTGTTTTAAAATCTCTCATTGTGATTGTGTACTTACACATTTCCCATTTTATGTATCTCTGGATTAGATTTCGCATTTATACATGGTATATTTATTTTTGTTTAATGTATTGCAAGACCACATTATTAAGTGCAAATAAGTTTAGAATTTTCATATCCTGTGAAGTTTTCCACTTTATCTCCGGTAATAAATTTTACCTTAAAGACTACTTATGTATATTATATGTACTATACACTATTATAGGTAATACATATTATATATATGATTATATGTAATATGTAATTCTGCAAACTTTCTATTGACTAATAGTTGTGTGGTATGTGGAGGTTTCCTTTCAGAGTTTCTATATTTTTAAATTTTAACCATTTCTCCTGTAAGCAGAAGTTGTTGCACTCCTTTTTAAAACTTAAATCCTGTCAGAGAATCCTATCCTTTTGTTTGGAGCATTTAGTCTGTTTAGAGATAATGTGATTACCAGTGAAATAGAGACAGATGATGTGTTTATATCTGTCATCTTGTTACCTTCCTATTTGTTTCATGTCTATTTTGCTATCTTTTCTCTCTTCATATTTTCTTTTGGGCTGATTATTTTTGTTTTTTCAATTGTTCTTAATTTTCTTTGTAATTAATACTCATTTTACTTTTTCAATAATTACCTTACAACCTGCATACTTACTTTATTAAAGCTTAATATAAATTTTTACTTTTATGTTTTCCCAGAAATATTAGGACTTGAGAATGCCACAACTTTGTCCTTTTGCAGGTTTCTTTTCTTCTGGGATTGTCCATTTTGGTTATCTGTATCTTTAATCACAAAATTATTATTATATTATCATTAACATTGCCTTATACTGACTATATTTTTTATATTTATTATTTTAATGACTCTGTGTCTAATAACTCTATAGCATCCCCTCTGGGTGGTTTTCTATTTTCAGTTGTTCCTCTTGTTTTATGATCATGTTGAGCTCTAACTACACATTTGATTATTGTGTGCTGGATATTGTATGTAAAACATTGTAAAGACATTTTGAAGCCTAGGTGAATTTCGTCTTTCATCAGATAATTTTAAGTTTGCTTTTGGCTAGAGACAAGAAGGACCAGTAATGAGCCCTGTTTGAAAGTAGGGATTACCTTATTTCAAGTAAGAATTGAAATGACTTATCTGGGCTTTGGTCTTTCGGTGGTCCAATCCATTTCAGTTAATTCTTAGACTTTTCTAGGTTCTCTTAGAACTTCCTTAAATTCTCTTGGTTGCAAATCCAAATCATGGGATTGATTAGCCACCCCACCTTTCTTGGTGGGCCCTAGACTGGATAGTCTCTGGTCATCTGGACCCCAAATTATTGAGGGCTCTGCTGGGCCTCGTAGCCTCCCAGACCCTCTTCCCAAGTTGGCAGAGGTTTCCCAGGCTAAAAATGGTGTCAAATGCCCAGTTCACCTTTTTTGTGTGTTCTTCTCCTCCTGAGTCTTGGCCCTGTATTTGTTAACTGCCTTTTGAGCTCTGTAATATCTTTTAAGGCATTTAAAATATGTATTTTCTCCAAGTTCTCTTGTGGCTCTCAATGGGAGTATCTATTTACCTTATCTAGTCAACTTTTAGAGGAAGTAGCCTGCTTTATTTCTTTTAAATCTTTTTCTTTTAAATCAAAAGTTAAGATTTATAACTTCCCACTAGTGAGACAAGAATTTTAGAAAGCTATCACATTTCTTAGTCTTTTTTTCTATCCCATTGTGCTGATAATTACTTACTCTGGGGGTTTTAAGACTCTCTTTTCTGTTTTTCTTTCCCTTGGTATTAGCAACTTAAAAAAAATTACAACAAACATTACCTAGGTGTTTATTCACTTTTACTTCATATATTTCCTGAGGTATTTATATTTATTTTTCTTCTTTCTTAAATATCCAAGACTGTTTACTTGTGGGCCTTTATGTGGCAAAATTTTGAAGCTTTGTATGGCTGAGAATATTTTTAAACCTGTATCTCCTATTTGAATAATAGTTTGGCCAGATATGAAATTCTTGGCTCAAAGTTATTTATTTTCTAGAAAATATTTTCTCTTATTCAGTGTTCTGATTCCTTTGTATATGCTCTGCTCTTTCATTTTTGAAATTATTAAGGTAACTCCAAATTTTGTCATTAATAGTCAATGCTTTTTTATTCTAGTTATAAGTTTATTTTAATGCTCTGGTACTCTGGGCCCATTACATCTGCTTTTCATCTTTTTCTTAATCACAGGAAAATTTTTTTTCTGAATATTTTCTTCTCTTGATTTTCATATATTCCGTTTCTGGAACTCCTATCTTCCGGAAACCTGTACTTTTGTTCTGTTTTCCTTATCTTTTAACTTTATTTTTTATGTCATATTTCCTTTTCCTTCTGGGAGAGTTCTACAATTTTATCTTCAGATTGCTAATTTGTTTGTCATCTGTGGTAATTTACTATTAATATTTTTCTTATCTGTTGTAGTTCTCATTTTAACAATTTTTTTTTCATACCAAGTGCTTCCACCTGGTTCTTTTAAAAACATATTTCATTGTTCTTTTTTCTTTCCTAATTTAGTATAATCTTTTATCAGTTTTAGTATACTTAGTGAGCTTGTTTTGAATTCTGATGTACCTGTTCTAATTTCAGCCTTTGATGGAAGCTTTAATACAGTTCATATTTTTTATTTCAAAATACTTTTTTTTCTCAAATGGCTTAGCTTTTAGATCCGTGATCCCGTTTTCTCCTGGGCTCATTGTCCACTAAAGTAGGCAATGTGTCAAACTGGGGGCCAGATGAACTTCGGAGGAAGGGTGTCAAATGAACCATACAAGATAACCTGGCCGTGAAAAAACCTTCCACATGCCGTATCCAGTGGAACTACTTCTCAGGGGAGGGCTCAATCCCTAGCCCATCAACTAGGAGCAGAATTAGAAGAAACACTTTTTGGATTGGAATTTCCAGCCCTGAGATTTGAAGAGAAAGAATGGCAAAGGAACTACCCGAACCCACCTTTTTCTTCTCCTGCTGCAGTTTGCACTGTGGATCTGAATTGCTGTTGTAGGAACAAGCATTACTTATCCCAAGACAATGGTAGAGTAGAAGCAAGAAAGAATGTCAAAGCCCTCTATTTTATCTTCCCACAGCTATGCTGGGCTTCCTTTGTTCCAATCTAGAGCCACTATTTCAGATAAACCAGATAAACCAATTAAACAACTACCCCCATTCCTCTAACTTACCTCATGTACCCCACAAAGCTCTTCATTATTTTCTTCCTAAAGTCGGTTTCCCTCTGTAATACTCTGCAGTTTACCTTGGGGATTGGAGCTGATAATCTTGCTAGTTTAACATTTTGGTAGGATGTTTTTTGTTTCAAAATGTCTTATGCCCCCAATCAATATTCCCTTTTCTTCAACTTTCTCTTTATTTCATATTCTTTCTACCTCATTTCTTCTACCATATTTACCACGTCTCTGTTAATGGATCATTATATCTCTCTCACTTACCCTCTCTCTTTTTTGTCTCATTCTTACATCTTTTTTCTTTATTTCCCAGTGATGTCTGTTCTGTTGTCCCTGCTTTACTTTCCAATACCTGCTCTTTTCCTTAATCAATTCCATCTGTTCTAGGATCCTCCTGTAAATAGTTCTGTTTCTCATTTCTTATTCTTTTTCTTTTCCTTTTCCTTCAGTTCCAAAGTTCTCTGCTTCCTATCTCATGCTTTTTATTTATTTTTAACTCTTATTCAGTAACTATTGGCCCCAGATTTCTGAGATACATTTGTATTTCAAGATTAATCAACATTTAGAATCAACATTTTACTTGACTGAGTGCTTTAGGTAAAATCTTAGCTTATCGTCGCATCTCTAGTGCTTTAATGCCTACTAACATTTTTAATATATTGTAGATGACTGGTACAGGTTTGTTTAATAAGCAAAAAAACCTTTAATAAATGCAAACAAGATATGTATAGTAGGGATGAAATAAATGATGGTCTTTTGAGTGAAATCCTATATGTAGTCATTCTCCTTAAGTTTTATCTAGTTTCGAAGCATTTTTCCCTATTCATAAAGACCATTATTGAATTGTTTTGCAAAGCGTCCAGAAATGGATGAAAGTGAATTGCACTTTCAGCTTCTCTGGACATCTCAAATTCTTATTCGTACTCTTCTGTGTGACTTGTTGTGGCTGTGGGTTCTATTGCAAGAGAGATACAAAACGTTTGCTATGGTAGACACAATAAAATAAGACCTTGGATGTGGTTAGGAAATTTCTGCATACAGAGATAACACAACATATCAGTCCCCAGGGAGAACTGATTCGTTTGCCTCCTAACTTGGATATGCATTGAATGTCAGGTTTGGTTTCTTTTTCTTTTCCTTAGTGCTTATGCTAGTTAATGTATGATCTTCTGCAGACTGCCAGCTTGTTCTGTACTCTGTGGAACAGTTGATCTTGAAAGATGTCATTTTTTTTTTTTCTCATTTTCTGACTTGTTTTGTTATATCAACATTGATTTATTTTTCACTTTTGACAACCTGAATTTAAAAAAAACCCAAACTAATCATGTCTCAGAAACTTAAAGTTAATGAAGTGGATACTGTGAGCTCAGGGAAACAATAATATATGGGGTCTGCCTATTTTCTGTTTGTTCCTTGTATCTCATCTTCTTTCCTTTTTTCTCTGTCACTTCGTCCCAAAGTATAAACAGATCCAATGATATTTCATCAACCTTAAATGTATATGTTCCCAGAGATACACAATTTAAACAGTTAATTATAAGTCTTCATTTAGTACTTTGTTTTGTGACACATACTGCATTTCCAAGACAGGACTGTTGTGCTTACTTTGAACCTAGTTATGATGGATTAGTAGCAAAATTAGTCAACGATCATTATGGTCACCCTCAAGCTTATTTGCAGTTTTAAGTGCATTTATTGTAATTTGAATGTATATCCAATCACACTTCCTGTGTAACTTCATCTTCACATTAAGGGAGACACATTAATTAAACGAAGGACACTTTGGAGAAATAAACAGAGACTGACAAAGTCTCTGTTTTTAAAACACTAGTCAGAAATGAAGTATAAAATCAACATTGAGTGTACAGCTTCTGTGACAAACCTGCACTTGACTCAGTTTCTGCTGATAGGTTGTTGGGTTATCTTGGGTAAATTGAGATAAGCCTCAGTTTCATGTTTTTATTCCTTTAAATCTTTACTCTCGGATAAAAAATACCTCAGAATTATTATGAAAATTGCGCATACACACATATACATAGATACGTATATGGGTATATAGCTGTATGCATAATAAAGACCCCAGAGTAAAGGCTCACTATCTGGCAGCCTTATTTTTGCAGTTTTGATGGTTTGTCATCATTAAATCATTGGCTTCTAGTGCCCACTGAATAGCAAATAAGCTTCGGTACTAACTTAAATCCAGAATCAAGTTTACAAAAGAAAAAAAAATAGGAAACTTGGAGTCAGAAAATCTTCCTCTCCAGCTATGTTAATTATTTCTAGTTTTTCCAGCATACACAATTATTTTCGTTGGAAAGCACAGTGAATGATAATTCAACCTGCCTACAAAAGAAGATGAACGCAGATACATTATGAACCATAAATGATTTACCTTTACATGTTGTATGTCATGTAATTTTGAAATTAGTTTCACTTAAAATATACACGAGGAAAGAGAAACTTGAAAAATAGATCAAAAGGAGATACATTTTTTACTAATTTTCATTTGCCTCATATTTTCTTTTTCTGTTTTTATTGCTCCAAATTAAGGGAAGTTCGGCATTTTGAGTGTCTATTTTAAAATTATATTGATGGTGACTAATAGGACTTTGGCTAGATTTTGTATTTTATCACTTTATCATTGAAGGCAGATATAACAAGAAATTTCTGTTAATGGAAACATAGCTTAGTTTGAAAAATGTTGAATAATAGCTTATCTGTTGCAAGGTTATTTTAAAAAATCTTCAAACTCCCATTTTGGAAAAATTTAGCCAATCTGAATTTATAATTTGTCATTGTTGACCTAGTTATGCAGTTTACTAGGCTAAATTTACTAGAAAAAAATTCCACCACCCAAACAAAAAACAACACTTTTGTGGATATCCTTTCTTTCGATCTTTTTTTCGAAAACACATACCTTATAGAACTCCAGGTTAGATTTTTCACATTGCTATTAGATGCATAAGAGACTAGCAGTAAAATGATTGTATTTTGTAGTTTCGCAATTGGGAATAAACTGTAAATGCTGTTTTGTAGTCTGCCTTATTTTGCCAACAATATATCATGAACATCTTTGAAAGTCATTATATATTCTTCTAAGACATCATTATTAATGGCCTCAATAGTAGCCCATTGCATGACTGTGCCGTAATTCATTTAACCAATACAGTTGGTGCATTCTTGATGTAATAATATTGGAAATATTGCAAATGCAGTCATTTAAAATAATTTATTCATATGTGCATTTCCTCTGTTTCTTTACTTGATTTATTTGCAGCCCTGAGAAATAGAGCATATTATATTTTGTTCTGAGTGCATTGAGCCTAAACTCACACTCAAGCCTGAAATAATGTGTATGTGTGTGTTTTGGTGTGTGTGGTGGGGGGTGAGGAAGGCATAAAAGTTGGTGGTAACTTGTGACCATAACTGGAGCCTATAAAGGCAAGAGCAGAATATATCTCTGCTAATCCTTTCTAAGATCCTAATTGCATCACAGTGTCAGGTTGAAATCTTACAGTGAAATAGAAAACCTGCTTGCCTGTGGCTTTTTGTTATGAAGACTTTTTTGAAAGGAAAGAGAAAAAAATAAAGGAACTCTGAGTTAGAGAGTAACTTCTTGTAAAGTTTGTATTATATAGAAAAGGAAGTTATATTCAGCCCCCAAATCATTTTGCTATACTGAAAAATGGGAACTGTGCCTGCTCTCCTCTATTTTAAATGCATAGATATAGCACTTGCTTACCTTCTGGAGGCTGTTAACAACCAGAAGCATAATCTCTATATAAACACAATGAATGCTATAGATTCCACAGTTCTTTTCTTTGGCATTTTCATCACATTTATCTTTGGCATTGAAACATTATCACAAATGAAAGAAAAAAATGTACAGGTTTCTCCTCTTTTTATTTTTTATTTTTTTCCTTTTTCTTCCTTTTAGATCAGTTTCAGAAAATCAGAGAGAAAAAGTTAAGTTTGTTCTCAGGTACAATGGCATCCAAGAGTGCACAACTGTTCTCCTCTAATCACCCCTTTCTTTGTCTGAATGTTCATGGCTAACATTTCCAGCAAATAGCCTCTACTTGCTCATCATTCTCTAAGCCCTGAGCAACAATCAGTGTGTACTCATGTGGCAAAGCCCTGGCCTTTCCTATCAATTCTCTTGACAAGAATGTTGTCAAGTCTCGTTTGTTCTTTTCTGAGCTGATGAACTTATTTCAGGAGGCTGGTAGTTGTATTTCACATCTGTCTGTGATGTGGCAGTGAGCCTTGAGGCTCTGTATCTTCCCTGGTTTTCGAAGAGACTTTGCAGAGATTATGTGAGATATTCTTTGATGACTGCAGGCACAGGACACCCATTCTCCATTGTCCGCGTAATACAGAAAGACCCTTTTGTGTGTGGTGAAGGGGGCCTAAGTATGAGGGACAACTTCTGTTCCCTAACTTCCCTTGCCTTTTCAGGGTGGGAGATGGGGATGAGAGGATAACTGTGGGAAGACAGAAAGAGCTGGTTTTTTGTTTTGTTTTTTTGAGAGTGTCAACGAAGAGATGACTACCCCTCACCACTGCTACCAATGGATATGTGGCTACCACACCGCTAGTTGAATGGTGCGTCATGTACTTTGCAGCTTGTCACAGACTAAAAATGTTGAAAAGTCCAAAAAGGTGGGCAGAATTGTAGACCACAATGATGTGAATTCAACTAGTTCAGTCAAGAATCATTTATACTGTGATGTTCATATTAGTAGAAACCATCTTCATTCAGATCTAGCTTCCTCAAGTCTGGTGAGATGAAAAAGGCAAAATAGAAGATAATCTTGGTATGAAGTGATATATACTGTGATAAAGAGTAAATGAAGGAGGGGTACAATAATACAATTTGGAGATTAAAGATGTCTCAAAGGATGTGATAATACTGACATCCATTTCATGTCTGTGATTTCCAATCTGAGTGTAAGAAACAATCCTCCTAATTTGGTGTGGCTACACTGAATTTAAATTTTCATATGTGAATACAGCATACAGCATATGACCAAAAGGAACCTGTTACTGGGCAATGTAAGTGGTAGATTGAGAGGCAGTTTGCATTGTTGAGAGCACAGACTTTAGTTATAGGAATTCCCATTCTCTGTCTTCTCATTAGTTTCATGGCCTTGGTCAACTTTACTGACCTCACTGATCTTATTTTCCTCATCTATTAAGTGAGGATCATATCAGCTTCTACAGATAGTTGTGGAGAATAAATGAAATCTCTTAAGAGAGCATTTTCATGTTTTAGGGAGTTTCTGCCATCACGCTACTTTCTGCTTATGAAGGAAAAAGGTATTCTTTGTGTCAGATGAGTGATACCTACATAGCCCATGTTCTGCATTCAAATCTTATCCTTCTTCATCTTTTATTGTGTTCATTCTTATTTCCATAACATACCTAGTTAAGAGTTATTTTTGCATCCAGGTTGCACTCCATTTTCTAATCTCATATTCAAGAAGAATAATGCTTACTATGCTCCTCTCTAATAGCCAGCACAAAGGTAGCAATTATAGGACGTATTAATAGATGAGGCAACAAGGTACAATAGCATGACAAGTGGCAATACTACATACTTAGGTCAGAGACTCACTGTATCCAATATCCTCAATAAGATCTCGGATAAAGGAAGAAATATTTCAACCATCAAATTTGCAGAAGATTAGCACTTATGGGGGTGGGGTGCTAATACAATGGAAGATAGAATAAAGTTCCAAGAGAGTAATGATATTGAAGAGATACGTCAACTTGTCAGACATAAAGTCCTATTTTGCTGCATACACACTTTATCTTTGTGGGCTAAATAGAAATAATTTTTGCTTCATAATTTGAACAATTGAAAGTTGTATTTAGGATTGAAGTTAACACATATCAAAAAATCATGTACTAGTTGCCACTTCTTAGATTTCTTCTTTGTCTTGTCTTAATAGTGTCTAATGAGGGCTCTGTCACTATGTAGCAAAGTGACCCTTGTTTAGTCACCATCTGGGTCCTTTTCAACTTGGATTTCATGTGTAGATTCCTGAATATTGGGCTAAGGTATTTGTAATACCATTGATTACATGGTAATTAATCCTATTTTTTATCCAATGTGTTTATTTACACAAATTAAATGCTTGCTAGGGCAGCCCTGATTCAACTAAAAACAAACAAAAACGTAGTGCCAATCTTTCTCTTTATCCTAATTTAATGCTATTCACTGCCCTTGGTTTCTAATCTTGCTATTTGCAATTCTGCAGCAATAGCGGCTAAAGATCACAGTTCACTTTTAAATGCCTTTTAAATGTGTTGATAAGACATATTCATTCAGTTGCATTGTCCTTTCTGTGCACTTTAAAAATTCATTACAGAGATAATTATTTAGTGTATTTCAGTCTACCTGTGTTATCTCATTTCCTCCTCCTCTTTAATAGGGATGGGGAAAACGGATTGTGTGTGATTATTTTTAGCACTTATTTAAAACTTCATAAATGTTGTTAAAGTGTCTGGCTAATAAAATAACTTAAAAAAATCAAATAATTGCTCTTATTTACTCTCACAAAGGAAATAAAACAGGAAAGAAGGAGGGAAGGCAACAGATTATGAAAGAGAATGAAAAATAAGTCTTTTATATCTGGGAACTCAGAATTGGATACAAATGACAGTAATGAACCATTTGTTTTCTTTATCTGCAATTTAAAATGAAATCATAATCTCCAGATCTGCTTTATTGTAATTGTTCTTTTCTTGTTTTCCTAATAAACATAACTAGAGCTTTAAAAATAAATGCATGGAAAATGTGAGATCCTAGATACTATCTGAAGTACATGTAGTCTAATGTGTAATTTTGGATTCTCAGTGCACTTTGACTTTCTATCACATCTCACTTTAAATCCTGGGCATTGAAGCAGTTATTAATTTGTTTGAATATCACAAGCTACATGTGAGCTTAATATCCACAGATTGTGGAGCAGGAAATGAGTTGGAAACTTTCATATTGCATGAAACTTCAAGGCTTCATTATACTGGTTTTAAAGAGTTGGTTATTTTCTAAATATAATAATGCTTTAAAATGCAGAATATAATCAGGTTTTATCAAGAGAATTCACAAACTTTATAATTATTCTTCAAATCACTTTATTGAGGTGTGAGTGACGTACAAAAAGCTGTATATATTTAATGTATACAACTTGATGAGGTTGGAGATAAGTATACATCCCTGAAACCTATTACCACAGTCTATCAGCTATAAAAGTTTCCTGCATCCCTCTTTATTTATTATCATTTTTTTCCGATAACACAAGATGTACCCTTGTAGCAAAACTTTAATTATATAATACACTATTAATCATAGGCAGTATGCTGTATAGTAGCTCTCTAGTACTTACTCATCTGGTATAACCAAAACTTTGTACCCTTTGACTAAGGCTTACATATTTCCACTCCCCCAGCTCCTAGCAACCACCAGTACACTTTCTGCTTCTATGATTCTTTAACTCTTTTTTTGTTTGTTTGTTTTTTGTTTTTAGAGATGCGGTCCTACTCTGTTACCTAGGCTGGGGTGCAGTGGTGTGATCATAGCTAACTGTAGCCTTGAACTTTTGAGCTCAAGTAATACTCCTGCCTCAACCTCTTGAGTAACTAGAATTAGAGACATGGTCCACCATTTTAGAGTTATCATAAATGGTGTCATATAGTATTTTTGTTCTTCTGTGTCTGGCTTAACATAATGTCATCTGAATTCATTCATGTTTACACAAATACAACAATTTCCTTTTTAAAATCTGAATATTTCATTATATGTATATACCACATTTTGTTTATCCCTTCATTCATTAGTGGGCATTTTTGTAGTGGCATTTTTTTTTAAAGAAATAGAAAAAACAAATCTAAAATGCATATGGAACTGCAAAAGACCCTGAACAACCAAACCAATTCTGAGAAAAAAGAACAAAGCTGGAAGTATCACACTTCCTAATTTTAAAATGTACCACAAAGCATCAAAAGAGTATGATATTGGCATAAAAACAGACACATAGACCAATGGAAGTAAATAGCACAGAAATAAACTCATGCACATATAGTTAACTATCTTTAGCAGGGGACCAAGAGTACAAATGGGGAAAGAATAGTTTTTTTCAATAATGTTTTTGGTAAGACTGAATATCCACATGCAGAAGAATGAAATTTGACCCTAATGGACCCAATGAAATTGGACCATCACCATACACAAAAATAAACTCAAAATGGATTAATGGCTGAAGCATAAAACCTGAAACTATAAAAATTCTAGAAAAAAAATAGGTAAAAAGTTTCTTGACATTGACCTTGCAATGATTCTTGGATATGATGTCAAAAGCACAGGCAACACAAGTAAAAATAGGTATGTAGGATTATATCAAACTCAAAAGCCTCTGCACAGCAAAAGAATCAACCACAAAATGAAAAAGCAACTTATGAAATGGGAGAAAATATTTGCAAACCATACATTTGATAAAGGATTAACATAAAAAATGTATAAGGAACTCCTACAATTCAATAGCAAAAATGATCAGATTAAAAAAGAATCTGAATAGACGTTTCTCCAGAAAAGACACAAAAAGTGTCAACAGATGTATGAAAGGTGTTTAACATCACAGTCATCAGGGTTATACAACTCAAAGCCACAGGAGATATCACCTCACACTCATTAGGATAGCTACTATCAAGAAGTCAAAGGATGACAAATTTTGGCAAGGATGCAGAGGAAGGTGCACTCTTGCACACTGTTGGGAAATGTAAATTGGTGCAGCCACTGTGGAAAAACAGTATGGAAGTTCCTCAAAGAGTTAAAACTAGAACTACCATATGATCCAGTTATCTCACTACTGGGTGTATATTAAGTGAATTGAAATCAGGATCTCAAAGAGATATCTGCTTTCTCATGTTCACTAATTGTAGCATTATTCCCAATAGCCAAGTTATGAAACCCAAAAACTTTAAAATCATAGTGATCTGTGTTTAAATTCTGGATCTAGAATTTCTTTTTAAAGAATTTTAAAATTCTGGTTTAAGTATGTTACGATTTCTCTAAGCCTCTGTTTCCTTTTCTGTAAAGATGGACAAAAGATGTTTCCTCAATGGGTTATTTTAAGGATTAAAAATAACGTATGTAAATCTCCTACTACTTTGCCAAGCACACTTTTAGTACTCAAAACTTAGGTATTATCTAATGATTGCTACTGCTATTGTATAATTTGACTTCTTTGGGTTAAAAAAACCTTACAAATACAGAGAACTTAACCATTATAAGTAATAAAATCTGCCCATATAGAATCAGCTGAAGTTTAGTGGAGCCTTAAGGAGGTTTAATTTTAAGAAGCTTACCCAAATGGTCTAACCTATAAATAAATCCACAATTCTTAATCCTAAGTGTCCTACTCTTTCAATAAATCCTGACCTTCCAATACACCAAAGTCAATTGTACCAGTGACCCTTAATAATATGTAGTTTCTTATACCTGCCAAGTGATAAAATGTCTCTTCTTTGGCAGACCACATACCTAATAACACAATGACTACTGTTATAAATCCTTCCACCATTGGGAATAGATTTTCAGAGTGATGGAGTATTTTAATCCATGCTTTCAAGAAGGAAATTAAAAAAACACCTTAAGTATATATTTTGTTCATTTCTATCACTTCTTGTATTATTAATAACTGATTTTATTATATTTTTGGAAAATGGGAAGAAAAAGTGATACCAGACTTAAAAATGTGGGAAAATAGAATCCTATTACATCTTTAGGGTAACAGCTTAACAGCAGTTACATCTTGCACTTGGGATGGTATCGGGAGAACCCGCTCCTGATGTTTAACGTGGGTTCATTTCTATTTCCTAAGTGTCTCGGCTGGGTTGAGAAATAAGGGGAAAGAGCACAAGAGAGAGAAATTTAAAGCTGGGTGTCCAGGGGAGACAAAACATGTCGGCAGGATCCGTGATGTTCCCCGAGTCATAAAACCAGCAAGTTTTTATTAGCGGTTTTCAAAAGGGGAGGGAGTGCAGGAATAGGGTATGGGTCACAGAGATCACATACTTCACAAGATAATAAAATATCACAAAGCAAATGGAGGCAGGGTGAGATCACAGGGCCACCGGATGAGGAGAAATTAAAATTGCTGATAAGTTTCCGCACGCATTGTTGTTAACATCTTATCAGGAAACAGGGTTTGAGAGCAGACAACCTGTCTGACCAAAATTTATTAGGTGGGAATTTTCCTCCTCCTAATAAGCCTGGGAGCGCTACACGAGACGGGGCTTATTTCATCCCTTCCCTTCGACCATAAAAGAAGGCATGCTACTAAGGGGGCTGTTCATAGGCCTACCCTCAGGGCGCATTCTCTTTCTCAGGGATGTTCCTTGCTGAGAAAAAGAATTCAGCAATATTTCTCCTATTTGCTTTTGAAAGAGGAGCAATAAAGCTCTTTTCCATCCAGCTCACCAGCGGCCAGTTCAAAGTTACCTCTCTTGTTCCCTGAACATCGCTGTTATCCTGTTCTTTAAGATGCCCAGATTTCATATTGTTCAAACACACATGCTCTACAATTTGTGCAGTTGACACAATCACAGGGTCCTGAGGCGACATTCATCCTCCTCAGCTTCCAAAGAAGATGACGGGATTAAGAGATTAAAGACAGCCATAGGAAAACACAAGGGTATTGATTAGGGAAGTGATAAGTGTCCATGAAATCTTCACAATTTATGTTCAGAGATTACAGTAAACACAGGTGTAAGAAATTAAAGTACTAATTTGGGGAACTAATAAATGTCCATGAAATCTTCACAATTTATGTTCTTCTGCCATGGCTTCAGCCGGTCCCTCGGTTTGGGGTCCCTGACTTCCTGCAACACGATGGTCTATCATCTTTTCTCTGCCTCCCTCTCTCCTATCTGTCTATCATAAAATGTTAGTGTCTGCATGTCATACTTTATTTGAGGTTCTGGAGTTACCGTGATGATGAATATGGCAGGGTTCTTGCCCTGAAGAAAGTTGTCGTCTTTTGTGGGGAAACAAGCAATTGGATCACTACATGCTATTGTGACAACTATTAGGTTAGCAGTAAGCACTGGTGTTAAGGATGTATACAAGTGAAATGCTTAATTCATGTGTGGGATATATCTGTGCACTTCGCAATCTGATTCTACAGCTCTTCCCACTAAAGTTGTAGTGAATATGACCGCACCTCTTGAATGTGGGTTTGGCCTTGTGATTTGCATTTTCTAACAGAATGAGATAAGAATGCCACTATGGCAGTTTTAAGGCTCAGCCTTAAGAGGCCTAGCAAGTTTCTGCCTGCTTCGGGATACTTCTGCCGTTTCATGAACAATGCATACCCTGGTTAGCCTGTTGGTTCCAAGAGAAGGATAAAAGATGCATGAGCAAGTTTAGCCAAAATCAGCAGAGCTACTCAGCAGAGCTCAGCCCATATCAGCTAACACCCATTTGACCCATAGATGCATGAGCTAAATAAATGCATATTATATGTCACTAAATTTTATGGCTATTTGTTACTTAGCTTTATTATATCAATAGGTGACTGAAAAAAATTGATGAATTAAGGAGATGGTGTGTATGTCAGAAAGACACTGTAGAAAAGGAGACAAGAAGGAGGAGACTGGAGAATGCTTACCTTCATATTAACAAGGGAATTTGATGGGCCAGAAATGCTGTTAGAATTTGACCAAATAATGGAGATAATACAATTTAAGCTGAGTTTCACAAACACTTTCTGGTCACAGGGTCTCTTTATATGTATATATGTCTCATATATATGTATATATGTTTATAGGTTTATATGTATATATATTTATAGGTTTATATAATATTTTAGCAATTCATATTGTATATGTATAGTTAAACTATACGTATATAAACAGTAATCAGAAAGGAGCAGCAAATAATCTAACTAGCCATGCCTTTGGGTAAGCTCTGGGTGGCCTTCTGGAGAAATTCTGTATTAGGAGAATGGTTGTATTTGTCTGTGATATTGATTTTACTGACCATATGAGCTTGTGTATTTTCTGTAGACCTTATAGGATCTCCACAGACAGGGTAAAAATATAGATGTTGATACATCCACTTTACCTCACCTCTTCTACTTACTGGTAATTGCTACCTGAAAAGAGTCCCCAGGATTGGGTAATACAATAGTAGAATTTATTTTCCAATTGCTACATGAAAAGAGTCCCCAGGATTGGGTAATACAATAGTAGAATTTATTTTCCTGATATGGGGATTTTTGCTATTAGTTTTGGTTATAAAATGTAACAATTTTCTGTTTGCTGGCACTTTTGTTCTACCAAGGAGGCTATAACACAATCAAAAACGCTGAAGAAGATAAAATAGGTTGTTAAAACTCTATGCTTGAAGCTCTCTTTCTGTTTTCGAATGAGTGAAATAAAATGTTAACTTCATTTGAAAACTTTCAAAATTTTTTTTGTTCAAAAATAATCTTTCTTTTCCCTGAGATCCTCAAAATTTTATGCATGTCTCCTTTATAGCATTTCTTACATTCTAAGCTGTGTGATGCCTTCCCTCCACTTACAGACTGTTAATTCCTAGAGAACGGAGACCATGCCTTGTCTACTAGATATGGTTTGTATCATCTAGCATATTGTTTGGTGTGTGCTCAATTAATCTTGTAATTTAATGGAGTACACCTGCCCTTCTATCAAACCTGTGGAGGAACCACATACCAAAATACTAAAACTTTGTTATTTCCTATTTAAGTTGGAAGCATTGTTTCCTCCCCTTTGTGGAACACTTTTTCTGGGGAGAGGGATATAACTAAATCAAAGTATAATTTCAGTTCTGATTCAATTTGGGCTCCTTTCCTGCTTATAGACTCAGTCCAAATTCATTTTGTATACTGTTTCTTAAAAAAAATTGGACTTGATTTAACACATTCTATAGTAAGAAAGGCAAAACTGCAATTTCTCATCATAGAGAAAAACACAAACCAGTGAATACTTGATAATTTGCCCCGTGCAAGGAAGATGCCTGTTATGGAAACCAAAACTAAGTGTGAAAAATCTAACATTTAATTTCTTAAAGGAAGGCCATACTTGTTATTGCTGGCAAAGTTATCCAGACATGAGGAGTTGTGACATGTTGCATCAAAATGTATATTAACGCCCTTTTCTATCCATACACAAAGGCGTCCAACTGAAGTCATTCATTCACAAAGGAAGATTCCTGGCAAAAATCATATTTATATTATTTTTGCATTAAAAATTAGAAAAATTTTGGCTGAATTTTTAAACATATTTTTTCCAATGCATTTTGATGCTTCTAGCAACATAATTCCACTGTAAAATCTGAGTCAATGGTTCTAAAAATTTCAGGAACATAAGCTCAAGTGGAATGCTTATTAAAAATGCAAATTCTCATATCACACTTGACATATTCTGCATCTGCCCAGGAAATGACACTTTTAAACAACCACTGCAGGTGATTCTGCTGTCGGTTGTTATAGGTTGTCCATGCACCATACTTTGAGACAAACTGAATTCCCCCTAACATATGCAAATAAATTTAAAATCACTGGATAGTGACAGGAAAACATTTTTTATTAAATATCTAATGGCTCACAAGTTATAGTAGTGGTTACTATTTAAAGTATTTAACCTCCTGAAAATAGAAGTGCTGTATTCCAGAAACTTCTTTGGGTTCCATTAGAAATGAATCAAGAGGGCAAGTAGGTTCTTATTATAAATCTCATCAGCCATCTGCTGTAGCTTTGATCAGATCGGCTTTTACCTTAATATATTTTAAATAAATTATCCTATGTAAAACAGTATTTTCACCAAAATTTCTTTGGAAAAGGATGAAATATAAAGCATGCTCAACAACTAATATTTTATTTTGTTCAAAATTTCACATTTTTTTCAGGCCGGGTGTGGTGGCTCACACCTGTAAACCTAGCATTTTGGGAGGCTGAGGCAAGTGGGTCACCCAAAGTCAGGAGTTAGAGACCAGCCATGGCCAATGTAGCTAAACCCCATCTCCACTAAAAATACAAAAATTAGCTGGTCGTGGTGACATGCACTTGTAGTCCCAGCTGCTCAGGAGGCTGAGGTGGGAGAATCATTTGAACCCTAGAGGTGGAAATTGCAGTGAGTCAAGATTACCACCACTGAACTCCAGCCTGGGTGACAGAGCAAGACTCTGTCTCAAAATTTTAAAAATTCACATTTTTATGTATCAAAAAATAGAAACCATCTCTGTATTTTAAGTAACAATTTGATTCATTTCCAATTTTTTCAGCTTTTCTTCATCTACTTCTTTTAAAAAAATAAAGCCTGACAGAACATATAGACATTCAATTTCCTGCTTTCATCACTTTTTTAATGCTAAAAAAAATGTGTATCAAAATTCTATTACCATGGTATCATCCATTCTTATTTCCTAATGTTATCATTAAGTTCTCTACCATATAGTTTTTTCGCGGTGAGTTGGCTTCAAGGTTAAACCTCAGAACATGAGATCCTGGATTTTATTTTTTTAGAGGAAATATGTACAAACAAAATCAGTAACTATTTGCCATATATGTGAGAAGAACAAAATGTTTATTTTAAAATTTAAATTGATGACTCTAAAAATTAAAACAAAGCTGGAAGAATGTTGAGCACCTAGTATGTGACAGGTGCTGTGATGAACAGAAATAACTTCAGGTCAAATGCCTCATTGTGTCTAGTTAAAAGGGAGACTAATGGCAACTGCATGTCATGTGCCATGCTTGGTACTTTTTTAGCACATCTCATTTAATCCGTACAACTCAGAGAAAAGTATATAATGGATCTCATTTATGTTACAAAAGTTATAATATATGTTTAAAGATACCATCTTAATGTATTTCCTATATATAATTTAATATATATGTTTTGCAGTTATATTATGGCATGGAGATATAAGGTTGGAGCCATTCTACTTTGATTTAAATATTTGTTTCACCAGTTACTAGCTTTATGCCCTTGAACAAATTAGTGAGCTTCTCTAAGTATCGGTTCTTTCCCTGGAAAAAACAGAGATATTAATGATCTGTATCTCACAAGGTAGTTAAGAACATCAATGAGATAATCCATTTGAGGCAAATAGTCAAGTGTTCTGCATAGAGTTAACACTTCATAAATGTCATAACCATTCTTATTTTATGACTGTATAGAAACCTACTCTGAGATAACTCACATGAATTATTAATGGTAGTGTGGCCTGGGAACACAATTGTAATAAGTGGAAGAGGATGGTGAAATTGAGGAACACTTTTATTTATTAATGTTTAATATCTCTGTAAACATGAGTGTGTTTTGCTTTTGCAATTTAAACAGTAAATTTATTTTAAAACTAAACGTAACACATTATTTTCAAATGTAAGATGATTATGATTATGGAAAATATCTAATAGTTTAGGCCTTTTCAGATTATATGTGTTTAAAGACACCAATGCTTTTTCCGTAGATTTCTAAACTCTAATTAGTGGGCTTAATGCTGGATTTATCTTTTGATGTTTATTTTCTTTCTTAGACAATAATTTCCTTTTGAGAACAGATAATATGTATCCTGCATAACTACACATAATGGATACTTTGGAAAAACATGGACTGATACAAGTTCATGAGTGCCAAAGATTTACCTTTTAACATCTCTACTCATTAACTTGAAATTAATAAAATAATGGTACATGGAGATGTTAAAAAAAAGATGTCTTTTTAAGTTGTGACATAGATCCAGAATTTACTTTTTATGTTTTATTTCCTTCTCCTTCCCTTTTTTCCTGAGTGGAGTGATACAGTGGAAAGCACAGAAAGAGTAAAGTATTAACTTAATTTTTTCAATAAAAATAATAAATCCATTACCTATGAATAAATATTGGTCAAACTAATACATTCCAATCACTTGGCTAAGGTACACGTTAGTAAGACATGAGAGGGAGATATAGAATACATTTGTAGTAATAAAATGCAACAATAACTATTTTATTTTATTTTGTTTTATTTTATTTTATTTTATTTTTTGAGGCGGAGTCTTGCTCTGTCGCCCAGGCTGGAGTGCAGTGGCCGGATCTCGGCTCACTGCAAGCTCCGCCTCCCGGGTTCATGCCATTCTCCTGCCTCAGCCTCCCGAGTAGCTGGGACTACAGGCGCCCGCCACCTCGCCTGGCTAGTTTTTTGTATTTTTTAGTAGAGATGGGGTTTCACCGGGTTAGCCAGGATGGTCGCGATCTCCTGACCTTGTGATCCGCCTGTCTCGGCCTCCCAAAGTGCTGGGATTACAGGCTTGAGCCACCGCGCCTGGCCAACAATAACATTTTAATGATATAATGTAGATATGTTAAAGGAGTTTGCTGTTGCTATTGAATATAAGTAGAACAAAAAAAAGTAGGCATTTAGAGGAGAGAGATTTCAATGGAGGCAGGTGACAGCTTTTAGTTGGATTTTGATGTGTACGTAGGAGATGAATACATATATAGGAACAAGGAAGGGCTTCTATAAAGAGAGAATGATGAGGATGCAACTGCTAATACCAGAGAGCCCACAAAAGGTGACTAATATTTATTTCCCTTTTACTCTGTTCCCCACCGCGTACACTATAGTCATTACCGGGAATTAGCTCAAAATGCATATTCCTAGATCCCATTGCAAAGTTTCTAAATCAGACTTTCAGGAGTCTAGATATATCTTTTAAATTTGATCCCTGGTACTCTTCCTTAAATTTGAGCCCTTCTGATCTCTACTTTTTAAGTGAATAATAAAATTTGATAATCATTAGGTTAAATGATACCACTAAATGGGTACTATTTCTAAATAAATAATATGACTTGATTATAAATTTATTCGCATTCCCTCTTCCCCTCTGTCTGCCCAGTATTGTCACGTTTCTTTGGACAAGAGTTCTCTAGTTTCTGTGAGAAGCCAAATACCATCAGGCTAGCATTTTGTATGTGTGCAAGGTGATGGTGTGGAAAAAGGTATCTTCTAGCTGTTCTGTGGACAGCCTTATTACCAATGATACTGATATTAGTTCCACAGCCCATGATTGCTCTACAAATCTGCTGACTACATTGTTGACTCCTCTCGAGGGCATTGAGGGAAATAGTGGCTTTCACCTTTAATGAAGACTTCTCTGTGCTAATTCTGAGCTTCTGCTATCTCTGTTTGGTCATGGCTTATAAAAATGATCCCATTTGCAATCCATCTTCTGGGAGTTCGTAAGATCTATCTGCTTATGGTACTCACTTCCCTTGTTAGTACCATTATATATTCCTGTGTATACATCTCAACTATAATTTCAGTGGGACTTTGGCTGAAAGGGAAGACAAATGTATGCACTTGGTTTTTCTTGAACCTGAAAATCAGACATTATTTTAAACAATTCAAACTTGTACAAATCTGATGGATGTCAGATGGAATCTTATAATTTATTGAATATACATGACTTTGATTACTGGAGAGGCTGAATATTTTTTAATAATTTAGTCAGGCCATGTATGTGTTACACTTTGTGAGAGGCAGCTTAGCTTCATGGCTGACTCAGGCAAAGCAGCTGTTCACAGCTACATAAAAATATGTGTTGCCAAGCTCAGGTTTCACAGAGCCTTCCTTTAAGGCTTTCTATTCATACAAAATCTTCCTGTTAAAAGGAATACTTCTAAAAAAACAGAAAAAATGGTTTTTTTCCAAGTTAGTTTTATGTTCCACTCTTCCTGAAATGTATAAGCAGTATTAATATTCTTCGCAAATCTTAGTTTTATTGATGATACAAAGGAAGTCTTCAGCCTGTCTTACTCTGGTGGGTCATCAAATATTCTGGATTGGTTAAACCTGAACCAGTAGATTTTTAATGAATAGCCTCCAATAAGAATCATTTTTCCTATATATTAAACTAGTTTCTGTCATGTAATTACTTCAAGCAAATTTTCCCAATGGAGGTAAGTAGCAACCACATCTTTCCAAGGTGCAAGAACAAAAGCCTTGACATCATCCTTAAAACATTCTTTTCCTCAACACTTCCCATCAATTCATCAGCAATTTCCATCAAAATATATCCACAAACTTGCCCTTATCACCTCTGCTAATTCTAGCCTCTTTTAACCGAATTAACTGCCTTTTTTTTTTTTTTTTTTTAACTCCTGTTGCGCAGGCGGGAGTGTAATGGTGCAATCTTGGCTCACTGTACCCAGGCTCAAGCTATTCTCCCACTTCAGCCTCTGAGTAGCTGGGAAAACAGGCAAAACTGCCACCACATCCAGCTAATTCTTATATTTTTTAGTAGAGACGGGGTTTCAGCATGTTGGCCAGGGTGGTCGCGAACTCCTGACCTCAGGTGATCCACCCTCCTCAGCCTCCTGAGGTGCTGGGATTATAGGCATGAGCCACCACTTCATGTCAAGAGTTACTGCCTTCTAATGATCCTTCTTGCTTCAGCACAATTCTCCAGACAGCAGCCTGGAGTGACCCTTTTAAAATGTAAGTCAAAATCTTGCTACCTTATTATAAAACTCCGCAATGCTTCCATTTCCACTTAGAAGACAATGACCTACAAAATCCCATAGGATCTGGTAGCACATTCTCTCTCTGTCTTCCTCTCTTACCCTTTTCTCATTCCCTTATTCTCCTTTAATCACTCTCTACTGTCCCTTGACTATGGCAGGCATGTTTCTATTGTAGCAATTTTGCACTGGCTGTTTCTTCTATTTCCTTGATTACCTTCAAGTCATTGCCCAATAATAACCTCAAAGTTGGTCTCAGACCTGACCACTCTCTTTAAAATGGAAACCCCCAAGCTCCTCTCCAACCGTGTTTAATCCCTAATACTTTTCTATCCTCCACCTCTGTCTTGGCATTATATCATATTCAAATGAAGACAAAAGTGTTTAATTATTTTGTTCAAAAATGTATCCCACATTACCCAGAAGAGTATCTGGCAAATAACCAAGTGTCCTATAATTGAATCTGGGACAAGACCACTTGATGCATATCCCATAATATCCCGAAATACCTTTGCAAGATAGATGCATGTTAATGATTTTTATCTTATGCAAACAAAACAGATATACTGTTATAATTATGGACTTTACCAGAACTTCTGTTACCCAGCAAATGAAAATATTTATCTGAGCAATGTTCACTTGTAACATTGAAATACTTTTAAGATAAAAATAATAAATAGTGGGAGTGATTTTGGATACATTTTTATTTCATATAAATATATACGTATTTATATATTTATATGTAATACATATATTTATAAAATATAAAATATATATATATAAAATATATATATATTATATATATATATATTATATATATATATATTATATATATATATATATATATAGAGAGAGAGAGAGAGAGAGAGAGAGAGAGAGAGAGAGATGGAGTCTTGCTCTGTCACCCAGGTTGGAGTGCAGTGGCGTGATCTCTGCTCACTGCAAGCTCCGCCTCCCGGGTTCACGCCATTCTCCTGCCTCAGCCTCCCGAGTAGCTGGGACTGCAGGCACCCGCCACCACACCCAGCTAATTTCTTGTGTTTTTAGTAGAGAAGGGGTTTCACTGTGTTAGCCAGGATGGTCTCGATCTCCTGACCTCAAGATCTACCTGCCTCCGCCTCCACCTCCCAAAGTGCTGGGATTACAGGCATGAGCCACCATGCCCGGCTATTTTGGGTACCTTTTCCGCAGAACTATAAATTCTATGTAATAATTATTTTTGAGAAAATGCGTATATTGGATTAACTTTATCATTGGATATACAAAATGTATTGTAAAGCCTTGGGAAAATAGCTTCCATGCATCCGCATTTAATATTACTTAAAGTAAGTAACTCAGAAAAAGGTAAGATTGCTGCTTTTGATCAGAAGAACAAATATATATTTATCTTTCTACTAATATTATTTGATTCAAATAAAAAGCTAGTGTAAAAAAAGTGCAAAAAATATAAAAATATGTGTTTAACATTTGTATAAACAGTTTCTTGAAGTTAGAATTATATTCTGATAATTGCATGTCCTCAAGTAGACCAAATGGCAATTAAGCCTTGTATTTCAAGATTCAATGTGTACTCTTGCGGAAGTGTGTGTGTGTGTGTGTGTGTGTGTGTGCACGCATGTATGTGAGCAAGTGTGTATTCTGAATTTCTACAAAGTATATGTTCTAGTCATCTATCAAAAGCTTTTCCAATTAATAAATAGAAGCAGCATCCTATAATAACAGACCATCCCTTTCACAGAACATATAAATGACAATGATGACACTTATAAACTTGATAAGGTCACATCTGTCAGAATAGATTGTTGCTTTCTGCCAAGTTTCAGTTCTACATCTCTTTCTTTTTCCCTTTCCAGTATTTATAGCCCTAGAATAATCCTACATGACTGTGTCATACATTTATCTGAAGCCTAATAAGTATAATTTAGTTTGAAGAAAGATTTATACAGGATGAACCACAATAAGTAATATGTACATTTAAATATATCTTTCCTAAAATGTAATGTTGATCAAACCTAAATGAAAACTTCTCCTTTAGTTACTAACCTTTGAAAAGAATTTTTAGAGCACACAGCTGTTAGAAAATGATTAGAATTTACCAAGGAATATTCTTGTGACATGCAGCCTCAAGATGTCACAGAAACAGTGGCTGGGCTGAGAAAACACATCTTTGTTCAGTTGTGAAAAGATCTTTCATGACCATAATACAGTCTGGGTGTCATGCTCAGATGCTGTAGAGATGAGCTTTTTATTCTGTGCTTCCATTGAAAACTTCCATTTTCTGTTTAAAATTCTTGCCACAGGAAAATGAATATGGCTGAATTGAGGGATTGGTTCTGCCATGCACATACTGTGGGCTTGCATTCAGAATGTAAAGAGAGAGGGAAAAAAGGATGCGGATGACTGAGTATGATTCCCATTGATGGGGCTGGGAGCTACCTTTATCTGCCACCAACTATTTAGTTTATGGCTTATGGTGCTTTAGCAAGAGGTGGAGAGAAATGCTAGTTGATTGTGAGATTTTTTTTTTCATTCCATTTTTTATTGATACTATTCCCATCGTATATTCTATTTTGGTTTATTTCTTTCCAACTTTTCTGTCTCCAGTCTGTCTCTTAACCTTTGTGAGCCTTTCATCATATGTACAGTCATGTTGTCTGCACTCCATCTTCTTCTAATCTTAACTCTCCACATGGCTTCTCCAGCTTTCTCTTTCACCTCCATCCTCTATTATTCTCTAAATTCACTTGGGATGGTCTCTGGTGTCTCCTTCTTCCATTGCCCGTATCCAATTATTTGCTGAGTCTAGTACAATGCATCTCTTTAATGCCTCTTACCTCTATTATCTTCTTGACTTTCTTTTGGCTGTTCTAACATATTTTTATTATGATTTGCTGAGAATAGTTCAATAGTTTCCCAGGTGGCCTTTCTGCTTCTTCTCTTTGCCCTAAACAAAACAGACTAAAATTGACCAATTAAAAAAATCCTTATTATTGAATATCTAATCAACTTGGTACATGACTTTCGGATTTCATTCAGCTTCTTTAAAAAGGCCTAGCAACTTTCTCACTTTTTCAACTCCTGTAAGTAAGTTGAACTTCCCCCAATTTCAGTATAGTTGAACTTCTCCAAGATCTTTTGTCTTCTCTTTTTTCTGAATCTAAATTATGTTTTAATTCATGATATGCCATAAATATGGACTCTTCCTCCTTTAATCCTTCATGATATTTGTGGGCCCACCTTAAAACAAATGTAAGGTTTTGCTTTGTTTTAGAATTACCTCATCTCTTGCCCAAACCTCCTCCTGCAATAAACATTTTAAAGTCAAGGACGTTATATTGCCAACTGTTGTTTTCACCTTCTTTAACTTAGCACTATGCTTTACTTTAGGAGGAGCTCAATATATTTTATTTGAATTAAACTGCCCTGATTTAGTTCTATATCCATGACATTGGATTGATATAACTTAATACCTCTGGCTTCAGAAAAACTTCTGGTGGCTGCCCGCAAGCCCTCGGAAAGTATGTAGACATACCTATGTATTTTGATGTATTATGACCAAAGTAATGGGGCAGTTTTGGTCTCTTCCCAGCTGACTTAACTTCGTCCAAAAATATGTAGTCCTGAAGACCTATCACTGGTAGCTCATAATCACATAATGTTTTAACTGGTGTGACTACTCAGGTGTTGCTTTTGCTAGGTCTTACTTCTAGGGCAGTTTTAAGCCCTAAGGCACTAAATTCCACTGCAGACTGGATACATCCTGCTAGGCCCAGGAGTGCCTTAGATCCTGGGAGATAAGAAGAGTAAATCTGAAAGTTTTGTGGCATTGGTTGGCATACACAACTGCTATGGGTTTTATTGATAAATGTCAAAAATAGAAACTTTGTATATTCTTTGGGGATTCTATTTTTGTTTGTGTTATTCAGGATAATCTGTGAAGCACTTACTTTCTAATTTAAAAAATTTTATTGATATGGCTATATATCCTCTGATATTTGACCTTTTAATTAGTACCATATAATCAGTATATGTAGATCACATGCCTTTACATGTCAATAAAAGAACAATGGCACAAAAAATTAAATGGAATTATGACAGGCATTGTAGTAAGAGTGAAATGTTACAAATTGGACTAGTAATGAGTGAATGAAAAACTAAGAACTGTCTAAAAAGGAAAAGAAAAACAAAGGACAATGTATTTTTCTCACATTTGAATAATTAGTTGTCAATCTTATATCTTATTATACTTAAATTCGATGTCAGACCTGTGTATAATAAGACATTTGATTGACAAGGCAATTTTTTACACATGGATGTGATGTTATACTCATGTGTAACTGGGTATTTGATTGACATAAGAAAAATATCAATATATCTTTATATTACCAACTAAGAGTTAATATCCAAAAGCACAGTGAAAGATAGCAATCATTTGATTATGCATTGTTATCTTGTTTCTTATTTCTTTTGGTTAATATGTAGTTGTCATAAAATTAATTTTACTTTAATATAGATTTTAGAGGATCTTATAGTATTATATATGAGAAATTTACTTAAACATTGAAGTATATATACTGTGAACCTTGATCCCATTCCTTGACATATTAGAGTCTCATTACAATATAACTTGTTATTGTATGGATTCAGATATAGTAAAAATAAAATGCTATTCTGAAGTATAGCAGTCAATTTAATGTGAATGCAAAAGTATCAGACTGAGACACCACAATAATAGTGTTACTCAAGTTTATCATTAGATTTCTTTTTTTATTACTATTATTATACTTGAAGTTCTAGGGTACATGTGTACAATGTGCAGGTTTGTTACATATGTATGCATGTGCCATGTTGGTGTGCTGCACCCATTAACTCGACATTTACATTAGGTATATCTCCTAATGCTATCTCTCCCCCTTCTCCCCTCCCCACAATAGGCTCCAGTGTGTGATGTTCCCCTTCCTGTGTCCAAGTGTTCTCATTGTTCAATTCCCACCTATGAGTGAGAACACGCGGTGTTTGGTTTTCTGTTCTAGTGATAATTTGCTGAGAATGATGGTTTCCAGCTGCATCCATGTCCTCGCAAAGAACACGAACTCATCTTTGTTTTATGGCTGCATAGTATTCCACGGTGTATATGTGCCACATTTTCTTAATCCAGTCTGTCACTGATGGACATTGGATTGATTCCAAGTCTTTGCTATTGTGAATAGTGCTGCAATAAACATACATGTGCATGTGTCTTTATAGCAGCACGATTTATAATCCTTTGGGTATATACCCAGTAATGGGATGGCTGGGTCAAATGGTATTTCTAGTTCTAGATCCTTGGGGAATCACCACACTGTCTTCCACAATGGTTGAACTAGTTTACAGTCCCACCAACAGTGTAAAAGTGTTCCTATTTCTCCACATCCTCTCCAGCACCTGTTGTTTCCTGATTTTTTAATGATTGCCATTCTAACTGGTGTGAGATGGTATCTCATTGTGGTTTTGATTTGCATTTCTCTGATGGCGAGTGATGATGAGCATTTTTTCATGTGTCTGTTGGCTGTATGAATGTCTTCTTTTGAGAAGTGTCTGTTCATATCCTTTGCCCACTTTTTGATGGGGTTGTTTGTTTTTTTCTTGTAAATTTGTTTCTTTACGGTTTTAATTATTTTAAATTGTGTTTCAAATGCTAAGCATGAAATAAGTCATGATATTATGCTTGTTTTGAGTAAAAGCCTGAATGTATTCTCATTTAAACTTGACATTTTCAAAGTATTTTTTAAAGCAGCAGAGAGTATTTTAAAGTGTATCAATAAGTATCCCACCAAAACAGTGTGCCCTGGTTAGTAAATGTTGACTTAAACAAAATTGAACATGTTTCTTTAGTGCTAGACTTCTCGGAGTGTTTGAAATGCTAATATGAACTGTGAATATCAAAGGATGGGAAATAATATCACGTTCCCCAAACTTCTTTGAAGCAAATTCTTCCTGGAAAGCAACAAGTAGAAGCAAAAGAGATTTAAAAAAAAAAAAAAAAACATGTTTCGGGAAAGACTGCTCTGAGCATTTTTTCCTTTAAGCTCCCTGAGGATGGGGAATTTAACTGAGGACAGGACAGGGAGCTTCCCTTCTCTTCTTACAGTCTTCACCAGAGCCTGGCCAAGGATCAGAGAGTGCTCAAAATACTCATCTTAAACTGTACTGAACTGAATTTATCTGGATGATAGCCCTCTTGATACAAAATAAATTGGAAAAGAGAAATATTTCTATGGACTGTAAAATGTTTACAAAAATTTAAAATAGACCACTGAACATTGATCATATTTGGCAGGTTATGGTTCCTCACTTCCCCCATCTCTGGTAAGTTTGTGACATTAGAAATGCATGAAGAGATATAGGCTGCTTCATAGGCTAGTAGTTTGTGTAGGTCCATTAGAAATTGTTGATTTACATATATCATATTAATGTATCAAGACATTGTTTTTCAAGGAATTGAATAGTTACAATTATTATTAATACATTTTAAACACTTGTGCGTTTGAAACAGGTTGGTAAAGTTTTATATCAGTACAAATGTAAAGTCATTCAAGTTCAGCATTCACATTCAGGAAATACAGAGAACACCACAAAGATACTCCTCGAGAAGAGCAGCTCCAAGACACATAATCGTCAGATTCACCAAGGTTGAAATGAAGGCAAAAATGTTAAGGGCAGCTAGAGAGAAAGATCTGGTTACCCACAAAGGGAAGCCCATCAGACTAACAGTGGATCTCTCTACAAAAACCCTACAAGCCAGAAGAGAGTGGGGGTCAATATTCAACATTCTTAAAGAAAAGAATTTTCAACCCAAAATTTCATATCCAGCCAAACAAAGCTTCATAAGTAAAGGAGAAATAAAATCCTTTACAGACAAGCAAATGCTCAGGGATTTTGTCACCACCAGGCCTGCCTTACAAGAGCTCCTGAAGGAAGCATTAAAAATGGAAAAGAAAAACTGGTACCAGCCACTGCAGAAGCATACCAAATTGTAAAGACCATTGACACTATGAAGAAACTGCATCAACTAACGGACAAAATAATCAGCTAGCATCATAATGACAGGATGAAATTCACACATAACAATATTAACCTTAAATGTAAACAGGCTGAATGCCCCAATTAAAAAACACAGACAAGCAAATTGGATGAAGTGTCAAGACCCATCAGTGTGCTATATTCAGGAGACCCATCTCATGTTCAAAGACACACGTAGGCTCAAAATAAAGGGATGGAGGAATATTCACCAAGCAAATGGAAAGCAAAAAAAAAAAAAAAAAAAAGCAGGGGTTGCAGTCCTAGTCTCTGGTAAAACAGACTTTAAACCAGCAAAGATCAAAAAAGACAAAGAAGGGCATTATGTAATGGTTAAGGGATCAATGCAACAAGAAGAGCTAACTATCCTAAATATATATTCACCCAATACAGGAATACCCAGATTCATAAAGCAAGTTCTTAGGGACCTACAAAGAGACTTAGAGTCCCATACAATAAAACTGGGAGACTTTAACACCCCACTGTCAATATTAGACAGATCAAAGAGACGGAAAATTAACAAGGATATTCAGGACTTGAACTCAGTTCTGGACCAAGCGGACATAATAGACATTCACAGAACTCTCCACCCTGAATCAACAGAATATACATTCTTCTCTGCACCACATCACACTTATTCTAAAACTGACCACAGAATAGGAAGTAAAACGCTCCTCAGCAAATGTGTAAGATTGGAAATCATAACAAACAGTATCTCAGACCACAGTGTAATCAAATTAGAACTCAGAATTAAGAAACTCACTCAAAACCGCACAACTACATGGAAACTGAAAAACCTGTTCCTGAATGACTACTGGGTAAATAATGAAATTAAGGCAGAAATAAGTTCTTTGAAACCAATAAGAACACAGACACAATGTATCAGAATCTCTGGGACACACCTAAAGCAGTGTTTAGAGGGAAATTTATAGCACTAAATGCCCACAGGAGAAAGCAGGAAAGATCTCAAGTCATACACAGTTTTTTTTTGTTTTTGTTTTTGTTTTTGTTTTTTTTTTTGCCTGAAGGTTTCTCTTTCCTTTTAGAACTTAGAATCAAAGAACTGGAAAAGATTAATGTAATTCCTACCTTCAGGTAGGATCATATTACATCATTCCTGACAGAAGAAAACCTAATTTTCATTTCCAATTGGCTTTGCTTCCCCAAGTGAATTATTCTGTCATCTTATTCATACCTGATAAATTTCAATACATTTTTGATTACCTTTTCATTCTAGATTTTCTAAGGCAGTTTCAAATCTTGATCCAAATCTCATCACCATATTGTGATGCCAAAGTCATTGATGATAAACCTTACAAAGCACTGTATATACAGTTATCTCTTTCCTCCTGTGACCAAGATTGGCCTTGTTCCAATCATAAACACACTTGAACGTGACTAGGAATAGATGATTCTGCAAATCAAACTGAACAAATTTTCACTGTGCCACTACGCAAGACATTGTGTGATATTTCTATTTATATTTCTATATACTTGTATATAATAACTGGAAGTGCTTATTTGTTTATAATCCTTCTGGCCACTTACCCTTTAGGGTAGTAGTTCAGCACTATGGGTGAACACATGGATACATCCATGTAATCCAACATCTTATTATCCCATTAACTCAGAACATGGACCCATGTCTAATATGAAAATGAGGTCTATGAAATTTCTTGGCTTTATATTTGAATTATTGTTTCAAACTTAGAGATGTGTGGACATGGCTTTTTTGTAATGCTATGAACACTCATGAGTAGGATGCCTATGAGGTTTCTGAGAAAATTATATCAGCATAAATGCTGCTGGCTTGGACTGAAAGGGACTTAGACAGTATAAAATAGACAATATAAAAATGATTCCATTTGAGTCCAAAATTCTACTGGCAGGAAGAAGGAAAAGAAAACCACTCAGCTGTATGCATGTCTCATGACAAAGAAATTATGATTGGGTGCAGAACTGAGTATGTATAAGGTGGATCTGAAAGTAATGGAATTATTCCCAGGCCATGAGCCCTAATAAGTGAACTGCCAATATTTTCCCAGCTGGATTTGGAATTGCTATGAACCAGTGACTCTCTTGGCCTACCGTTTTTCTCTTTTTTGAACAGAAATGTCTATAGCATATATAGCAAACACACTCTAAGGTGGTCCCATGATCTCTACCTCCTAGATGTTCATACCTTATGTAATCTCCACCTAGAGTGTGAGTAGGACCTGTGAGTAGCTTCCATCCAGTAGACCATGACAAATGTATGTGATATTACCCTGTGATTATATTTCATTTAAAAAATTTTGTGTTGCTAGAAGGTTCTTTCTTGTTTTCTAGCTGGCTTTAAAGATGTAAGCTATTGTATGCTGCCTAAGTAGAGGGCCATGTGGTAGGGACTGTGGGAAGCTTCTAGGAGCCAACAGTGACCTCCTGTTACTAGCCAGCAACAATTAAGTCCCAATGTCATATAGCTGTGAGAAAATGAATTCTGCCAATATTTTAGTCAGCTTGGAGTGGACAGTTCCCCAGTTGAGCCTCATCCCTGGTCAACATCTTGATTGCAGGTTTGTAGAGGACCCTGTTAAGTCATACCTGAATTGCTGACCTATAGAAACTGAAACAATAAATGTGTGTGTAATTGTTATGGACTGATTGCTTGTGCCCCTGTTCCCCCCTTATCCATATGTTGGAATCTTAAGTCCCAGTATAATGATATTAAAAGGAGAGGCCTTTGGAAGATAATTAGGTAATGAGTGAGACCCCTATAAACAGAACTAATGCCCTTATAAAAGAGACCCCAGAGAGTTTGCTCTGTGCTCTCCACCATGTGAAGATACAGTGAGAAGACAGCCATGTTTAGATAAGAAAATGGGCCCTTGCCAAACACTAGACCTCCTAGCACCTTGATCTTGGATGTCTCAGCCTCCCAAACTATAAGAAATAAAATTCCATTGTTTATAAGTCACCCAGTCCATAATATTCTATTGTAGTAGGACAAATAGACTAAGACAGTTATTTTAGGAAGCCAAGTTGTAGTAATTTTTTATAAAGTAATAGAAAGCTTACACATTAGTTATACTGTTCCTGTCCTGGGATTATATGTTGAGTGTGTCAGGGCAGGTAGCTTGTCTTTTTAGTTTCACAGGTCCACATATCAAGAGGACCTGTACTTTGGCTACTTCATCTGCATTGGGACCCAATTTAGGTGAAAATATTCTATACTCTGAGCTGATGATGTAATGAGATGAGACCTTTGGAACTCTTGGAAGGGGATAAGTGCATTTTGCAAGTGGGAAGAATGTGAATCACTGGGAGTCATCTTGGAGGCTAGAAAACACAAAGTCTCTAAATTTTTATTAATGTTTATTCTTAATACTATAATAAAGAAATTATACTTAATATAATTTATTTAATTAGGGTTTAAGTCTACCATCTTACTATCTTATGTACCACCTAGTATGTGTTTTAATAATTCAATTCCCTATTTTCACCTATGCAATTTTTGTTAGTATTTTAGTAGTTGCCCTGAAGATTATGGCATGTACCTTTGAGTTATTAAATAAAATGTAAATTATAACTTATTCTACTTCCTAGAATTCTGTTGAACTTCTTAGCCTCTGTGTCTACTTTCTCAGTTTCTTAGCTTCTCGGTTTCTCCACTTCTTACATTGAAATTATAGCAAATATTTTGAGAGAAAGTAGATATCAAATATCTGGATCACAACTCTGGCCTTCCCTTCTTTCTAAGATATTGTATACTCTAGTCTACTGCTTTAATAGATCACCAATGTCCTCAAATAGAGGATATTTCTATTATTCTACTTTTAAAGATCTTTCCAGTAGGAGATCTGGTCTGAAAACAGCTATCCCATCATGTCTGGAACTGGAAAAATCTGCTTTCTGCATCAAGCCCACTGTAATCTTACTTTTCCCTTACAACTAATGAAACGATGTTTTTCAAGGTTTTTAATGGTGTCTGTGTTTTTTATTCAATTAATTTATTATAATACTACTCTCTACATATTTTGATACAGTTGGTATTCTCCTTGGACATCTTTCTTTTTGGTTTCTGGAGTACCACGTTCTCCTTTTTTACCTCCTACCATTCTCTTCACTCCTTCTCACTCTCCCTCACTGATTTCCATTCTTCCTCTATACCACAGGTCAGCAAACTTCCTGTAAAGGGCTAATACTAAGTATTTTAGGCATTGTGGATTGCATAGAGTTTTTGTCTCATAGTTTTCTTCCTTTGCTGCTTATGCTACCACTGCTGCCTCCAACTCTTCCTCCTCTTCTTCCTTTCATTTTCATAACACTTTAAAAGGTTAAAAAAAAATCAAAACAACAACAAACAAACAAAAACTCTTCAGGACTATACACACGCAAGCCATGGGTTGGATTTGGCCCACAGGCTATGATTTGCTGACTCTTGCGCTATACTTTTTTATTATTATTATTATTATAATAATACTTTAAGTTCTAGGGTACATGTGCACAACGTGCAGGTTTGTTACATATGTATACATGTGCCATGTTGGTGTGCCGCACCCATCAACTCATCATTTACATTAGGTATATCTCCTAATGCTATCCCTCCCCACTCCCCATAATAGGACCCGGTGTGTGATAATCCCCTTCCTGTGTCCAAGTGATCTCTTTTTTCAATTCCCACCTATGAGTGAGAACATGCGGTATTTGGTTTTCTGTTCTTGTGATAGTTTGCTGAGAATGATGGTTTCCAGCTGCATCCATGTCTCTACAAAGGACACAAACTCATCCTTTTTTTATGGCTGCATAGTATTCCACGGTGTATATGTGCCACATTTCCTTAATCCAGTCTGTCACTGATGGACATTTGGGTTGATTCCAAGTCTTTGCTCTTGTGAATAGTTGCACTAGACTTTTAACCCTGGAGTGGCCAAAGCACAGTTCTTGAACTCTTTCTCTTTTTTTGTCTACAGACATTACCTTGGAGACCTCACCCAGTGTCGTGGTTTTAAATTACATGTATATATTGGTGGCACCATAATTTATGTTGGAAGCCAGGACTTCTCCCTGAAGTACAGACTCATTTATCTAATTGCATAATCAAATCTCCACTTGGGTATCTACCAGGCACCTCTAACTTTACATGTCCAGAATTAAATTTCTTACCTTCATGGCTTCCAGAATGCTTCAATTTTAGTTTTCATCATATAAGTTAATGCCTCCTAAGATCACTTCTAACTTAGGTTGGATTTCTACCAGACTCACATCCTGAGAATGATTTGAGTGCCAGTAGCTCAATGGCACTCATTGGATGTGATTGCAGGAAACTAGAGTAGGAAGTGGGGAAATGAGACAAGAAAGGGAAGGCAGTTAGAGGTACATAATCAAGGAAGTTTCCACAATAGACAACTGGCGCTAAATTGCCCTGGGGAAATCTGGAGCTCTTGTAAAATACATGTGTCAGCTTCATTCCACTCCGTGACAACACTGTGGTATTTATATACCAACTCCTGTCTGTTATTGGTGTGGGTGCTTGTCCAAGGGGAGAAAGTGGATATTGTTGGGTTTCTACATGCATGGGACAAGTTAGCTCCAGTCCCAGACAGCCTTCAAGCAAGAGATGTTGATGATGACAGTTAGAAGTTAAATGGTATGAACTTAAATATAAGATCCAGGGAATATGGGCAAGACACTGCTGTTATCTTCTGTACCCTTTAATGCCAACATGGCTCTGGGCTGCCATAATCTCTCTCTAGATTCTTGCAGTTGTCTCTTATCTGTTATCTAAATTTCCACTTTTATATCCCTTTAGAATGCTCTCAACACAACAGTCAAATGGATGCTGGTAAAACATAAGACAAATTGTGTCTTTTCTGTACTCAAAACCCTCTGTTGGCTTCCCATATTGCACAAGATAAAAGCAAAGTCCTTGTAAAGAGATTGCAGATCTTAGAAGATTTGCCTTAATCTCTCTAACTTCCTCTTCTACCACTTCTGTTCCCTACCATTTTGATCCAATGAATGGTCCTGTTTAATTTTTAAACATAAAAAAGCAGGCACTGCCTTAGGTCCTTGCAATCAATCATGACCCCTTCTCTAGATCCCTTCCCACAGGTAGTGCCATGACTTTTTCCACCTCTCTCTGTTTTTCTATTTTTATTTTTATTTTTGGAGACAGTCTTGCTCTGTCACCCAGGCTAGAGTGCAGTGGCTCAATCTAGGCTCACTGCAACCTTCAACACTTGGGTTCAAGCAATCCTCCCACCTCAGCCTCCCAAGTAGCTAGGATTACAGGCATGCGCCACACCCAGCTATTTTTTTTTTTTTTTGTATTTTTAGTAAAGATGGGTTTTACCATGTTGGCCAGGCTGATCTCAAACTCCTGACCTCAAGTGATCCGCCCGCTTTGGCCTCCCAAATTTCTGGGATTACAGGCGTGAGCCACCATGCCCAGCCCTCTCTCTGATTTTGACTCCAATATCTCCTCAGTTTGTCTATTACACTCAAAATTACCCCCAATCCCTATTTCTTTCTCTACTTAATTTTTTCCCTTACTTTTATCACTATCTAACATTCTAAATATTTTAAAATTAATTTTGTTTATTCTCTGTCCATCCTCTAGAATGTGAGCATCACCAGGACAGTTTTTCTTTGTTTGCTTTATTCACTTCTTTATCTTTGGTACATCAACGTGTTTTTTACTGAATGAATGAAAGAAGCAGTTTAGAACCTAGTTACTGAAAATGACCCAGAGGTTGCTTTTTAATTTCTTAAGAGGCAAGGTAACATTTTTCTCAGGAAATTTAATAGCCCAATTTAGTAAAATGTTTTTCTTTTAACATATTTATACTGTAATATCCTTAAAGTTATGATGTGGTCAAATTTGTGGCCTTACTCCCAGTATTGTTCACTTAGGCCGTTATAGTACATGATGTGATATTTATTATTAAGATACACTTTGAAAGCCCAATTATTTTTTAAATTTTGATTTTTCCATGAATCCTTTTGTATATTACAGGCTTAATACTATTTTATACATTAAATAGAAAAATTTGAGGGTAATCTGTTTGGCATACTCCTGTCTTATTTTTACAAAAGTTTTATTATAATAAGTACAATTAATTTTTATCTTCATATGACATTATCTTCTTTATAATTGTATTGGACATTTTGGAAAGCTTCTGAATCAAATTTACAAATGTGATTTTGCTCTGATGTTTAGTGATTTTATTTATTGTTGTTACTTTACTACACATAGTTATCTCTGTTTTATAACTTGCCATTTCTCCAACTTTTCAAACAATGCATGCTTGCTATAAAAGACAATATAGAAATGCATTAAATAAAAAGTAAACATTGCTCTTATTCCTACTCTACAAACAAATGTAGTTAACCACTTAGTATATATGTTTATTTATATACTTAGTTTATGTGATTTCTTTCTAGACACATAGAAGCATATAATTTTGATATTATTTTATATTTTTACATGGGTATGTATATGTTTATGAATATAGTACTATATGATTTATTATTTATTCTTATTGTAAGAACATCTAATATGAACTGTATCTTCTTAACAATTTTTTTTTTTTGAGACAGGTCTCTAACCCAGGTTGTAGTTCATTGGCACAATCTCAGCTCATTACAGCCTTGACCTCCTGGACTCAAGCCATCCTCCCACCTCGGCCTCCCAAGTAGCTGAAACCACAGGTATGTGCACCACACCCAGCAAATTTTTGTACTTTTTGTAGAGACGAGGTTTTGCCATGTTGCCCAGGCTGGTCTCGGACACCTGAGCTCAAGCAATCTGCCCACCTCAGCCTCCCAACGTGCTGGGATTATAGGCATGAGTCGCCATGCCCAGCAACAAAATTTTATGTATGTAATATATCAATTTTAACTATAGGCACAATGTTGCACAGCAGAACTCTAGAATTCATTCATTTTGTATGACTAAATTTTTAGTACTCTATAAATTAAAAGAATATGACATTGATGAGACTGACAATCCCATTTGTATTGGTTACTATCATCAGATCTGGATATGATTTTGAATTTTACAGATATTTATTTTTATTCAGATATGATTTTGTATACACTAATATTAAACTATGATTTTACCATGACTCGGGGATAAATTCTAAACAGCAGCATATATGTTAAGAAGGCAATGCGATAACTGAAAAAGTGAGCTGTCCTTTAGGTTTGAAACTTGACAACTATAAAAACCGTGAAGGCTGAAAGATAACTTGTATAAAATATAAAGAAATCCTAACCTTTTTAAAAAAGAACTGTCTTTATAAGATGAGTGAGAAGAAATAACTTAAAGAATATAGCCATGAGCAAGTCATCCTATCTTTTCTTTCATAAAGATGTATGTCATATTAGATCAATTCTCTGCCTCTGCTTTATATATTCAATGTATATTTTTTCCTCCTCTATTCTTTGGGACTGAAATTACTTTAGAGAGTAGTTAGAGAAAATTGAAAGTGTTTTGGAATGTGTAAGAATACAAAGTTCAGACTGCAGTGAAAGCTTTAATAACTTGTGAATTATGTCATCTGTGAAATAACAATAGATGACAAACTCAGCTGTGAGCAGAATAAAAGCATCCTTTTAGTAAACGAAAATAATCTAATTTCTTTCTGGAGTTGTGATTCGCTTTAGATTTTCTGTGTTCCTTTTACAAAGATTTAATATACCATAAAGTATAACTTAGATACAATAAAGATATTATCTTTAGTAGAATCTGGGGTTCAAGTACTGGTATCTTATGTCTTAAACCTGCTTGGGTGGTCTCATGTTAAGAAAGAATCCCATTTGTATCTACCTAGAAATTTTACTAAGAGGCAGATTTCCTCTGCTACATGTATACTAGATTTTCTGATAAGGATTTTTTGAATCAGAAATCCATCATGTATTATTGCTAATACTGCCCACTTGATATTGAATTATTTTCTCTTGGACAACTAATAAACATCTCATACCTGAATTCTCCAAGACAGATCACTTGTTTTTGCCCAAACCTGTCTCTCTATGTTTTGTACTTCACAGTAAATGATGTCACCATTTATCAAGATGCCTAAGCCCAAATTCTGAGAGTCATTTTTTATTCCTTCGTTTCTTTACTACAAACAATGAATAAGATATATAACTATGTAAAATAAAATTATATAAAAATATAACCTCTTATCACGGGACCTTCTACTAATGCTCTTATAATTGTGTTACTATTGCAAAGTACTTGAGCCTCTGGCTAGTAATAGAGGGTTGTGAATTAGTGATAGAGTGAAGATGGAAACATGCAATTATAATTTATTTTAATCATAGATTAAAGATACATACCTTATTTTCTGCTTTTCTATCTAACCTTTACAGAATAAATTAGCCTAATCTAAGTGGAGAACAGCTTGGTGTGGACACAGGGAGATATTACAGACTTTTTCTGCTTTTATTTTCTCCAAACCTACTCTTCCCTCATTTCCCTTTTCTTTCCCATTTATGAGAAAACAAAAACAAAACATTGAACATTGACCAACTTACTTTTGGATAGTATATTCTAACACCATAGCGTTATTTTCTAATCACAATTATCATTATACTGTTCTTTGTGTTTCATTCCAAGACAAAATTATGACTGCTTTATGGTAAAAAGTTTTATCTTCAGCAGATAGATGAAAATACTTCTTGCCTATTTCTCCTGGCAAAATTGCGTATACACAGGTTTGTAAGCCTCAGAGCCAAATATTCAGATAAAAATTAATGAGAAAATATACTAAAACAAAGCACTTTTTAATACCACCTGATATTCTGAGGTTATTTGTTAAATTACAACTCTTTATACCCCAAAACACCTTACAACAGAATTCGTGGCTTTCAGAAATGTTTCCCTTTGTGTTGAACATGTAATTAAACTGTTAAAAGTCACATGTGTGGAACACTCTTTGCTAAGAATAAGTCTATTATTATCTTCATCCTCCTTCTTTAGATTTTGGTTATCAGATATTATAACTCTCTGAAAATATCTGTTTTATTGGTTTACAGGTCTGTGTTCAGTCTGGCAGTCAGATTTCACATATCTGTTAGTAATACCCACAGAATAATACATCTCTGTGAAATATCAGGTTAGAAACAATCGAATTGTATCGTGTAGCACGGTGAAAAATTAAACTGATATCTAGCAGAATTCAGCATTCTGTTTGTTGCACTTTCATCATAAACCTGTGTCAGCTTTATTCCTTTGGAAATCTCAGTCCAAATAATCTCTTCTCTGTTTTGAGTTCTATTTATTTTCTCCTTGGGAAAAATGACCACTTTTCTTCTTTCTTCCATGAACTATGAGTGTTTACAGTATATAGTTCAATTTATGCCTCCTACTTTACAGCCTTGTGATTAATTTCTCAAATTCAGTAGTTTCCACTTGTTTATACTTCAGGTAGCCATCCATAAAATCTTAAAGGATAGTCCATAAAAAGTTATATTATTTAGAAAACAGAATATTTATCCATAACCCCAATCACACTTATGTAACTACATTTATTTTTGCATGTTCCCTTCTCATCTTTTTTTCACATCAATCTGTTTATATGTGTCATTGATGTTATTCTGAGTTTTCACTTGGCAATATTTAATAGATATTATACTATACTCTTTGTAATAATCATTTAAAAAAATTTAATAATTTTTTGAATTAGTATTACCTAATAAGCATCTTGCCTTTAATTTTACAGTAATCACTGAAAACATTTTAATACCTGTTCAATATTCCGTGTAGTGTATATGCCATAATTTAAGAAGCCATTTCCTTGATGCTTGTTACTTAGGTTTCTTCCAGTTTTTTCCTTCTTAAATTATGCTCCAATGAAAAGCTTTCATATCTATGGAAACAAACACAGTAAAAAAGAGAGAATGACAATGCTGTAAAATGTTAGCATTTGGATAGCAGGTGAAGAATATACAGGTATTCTTTGAAATATTTATGCAACTCTTCTATAATACTGAAATAATCTCAAAATAATATAAATGTCTATGTGAATCAGTGGAATTATTGGGTCAAATGTCACATACATTTTAAAAACTTCCTTTTATATTGTCTTTTTATACCAATAAATGGCATAACAGTATGTGAATATCTGTTTCATTGCTCAATTAACAAGTGATCTATGAATAATCTATGTAAAAAAGAGATTTTTACTCTTTGCTGTATTCAACAAGTTCTGAATTGGAAATGAAAGGCTGTGAAAATGTAAATAGTGAGAGATAAAGGGAGAGGGAAGAGATACTGCATTTAGAGGAAGATCCATGCCAATTTTTTTTCCCCAGTTATCTTTGGAAGTACTCACACAAGAGAACAAGAGTGACAATAACAATAGATTGATTTATTTTTTCCTTTTTGGTGAGTTTCTATCTGGGCATATATTTTCTGTAAAGCAACCCCACTATTGTTAGTAAGATTTGAGACATTGATATATGCAAAGTCATAGAATCAAACAGTTTAAAGCAAGCAGAGCTAGAATTTAGAGATTCCCCAACCCAAATCCCATGATTTTACTGATAAAAATATGAAAACCTAGGATTAAAGGGCATAGTGAAGTGTACAAAATTAATCAACAATAGAGCCATTTCTATAACAAAATCCTCTTTACTAATATTCCTGGGCGTTTTCCATAAACACCAGCATCTTAGTGATACGGTTTGGCTCTGTGTCCCTATGCAAATCTCACTTTGAATTATAATAATCCCCACATGCCAAGGGTGGAACCTGGTGGAGATAATGGAATCATGAGGGTGGTTTACCCCATACCGTTGTCGTGATAGTGAGTTCTCATGAGATCTGATGGTTTTATTAGGGGCTTCCCCCTTCTCTTGGCTCTCATTCTCTTTCCTACACCCTGTGAGAGGTGTCTTCTGTCATGATTGTAAGTTTCCTGAGGCCTACCCAGCCATGCAGAAATGTGAGTCAATTAAACCTCTTTGCTTTATAAATTACCTAGTCTCGAGGACATCCTTATAGCAGCATAAGAACAGACTTAGTAAGTCTATAGAAGGACAACATATACTACTATTGTCATGTAAAACTGACTTCCAGTTTCACGGTGGTTCTTCCCGTTTTTAGTAGTTCTAGGACTTCTTTATATCAGTGGATTATATACATTATTTAAAGTTCTTAAAGCAAATATATGAATGTGAACACAGGCCAGTGTTCATGCTAGACAAAATTATTTTGAAGAGCAGTGGAGTTCACTTAACATTTGCAATTGGATAACTTCATTAGATATACTCTGCTGATTTTTCTCCAAATATGTATTTTGACTATCTATTGCATGTCACTTGCTCTTTCTTCTAGGTGCTTGGGACTGGGGATGCAACATAAAATGAAAGCTAATCTGGCTTTCATGGAACTTACATTTTATTGATGAACTTACATTCAAGTGGGCATCAGCCTAATGTGAACTAGATAAATTGCTCTTAAATGTAATTGCAATTAATTGTTAAGATAATTTCTATGATCTTTCTTCTGAGGGAAAAACCCTGTAAATCTATAGGAAGTACAGTGCTTAGAATCACCATTTGTAAAAATAAAAGCTTGAGGAGGAAAGATAGAAATATCCTTTCATTCTATCATATATTTTATAGAGTTGTTAACCATTTTAGTGCTAAAGAAATGCTAATTCACTAACCAACTTATTTTTTTTTTTAGCATTTTGTATTTTCATGTTTCCTTCCACCAGATGTTAGAAATGTGACTCATTGCCTTCTAGCCCAAATCAGGGGGCATCATCATCTGAGATCTTTTTGGTGACTGAGTGCTTAACCAGATTTGCACCTCTGCTTAAGCCACCAAATTCACACCCAGGCATTTGTCACTAGGCAGCAGCCCATACCGGAGCCTCCAGTGGTTTGCTATTACAAAGAAACATGGCAAATGACATTTTTGTGCACACATGAACATGTACACTTATGGAATAAATACAGAAAAGATTCAGACTTGAAAGGTTTGTAAGTTTTAAATTTGATAGACACTGTCATAATGTCCTTCAAGACACTTACACCAATTTATGTACTAACGAATGATCTATGAAAGCACCAACTTTTCCAAACACTTGTCAAAATTGTATGAGCTAAAAACTTGTTTTTCTTGGAAATGTTTTTCTAATATATTTTTTAAATTTATCCAATTATAATTAAGGATACATGACTTTCACTTGATATCTGAAGAAGTGTCAATTCCCTAAATTTCTGGATAGTTTGAGCAGGTTCTGAAAAAAGTAGTACTTTTAGTTTTTTAATTTGGAGACTGAATTTTCACTTATTTTAGAAAAAGAAAGGTTGTTAAACTAAAAAAATATGTAGATATGTAGTTATTTGATGTTAGGAATACTTTTAGCACATCTCTTTCCTCTTTGACAAAAAAAAAATCCTTATTTTGGATATGTGGATATTTCTATTGACTTTGGTACTTTGGATTCATAGAGTTGTGGGTGTTCTTCCATGAATAAGAATGAGATGAGTTCATTGAAAAGTATTGGAAGAAAGGCAGTGTCTTCTGTAAATAAAACCAATCTTTTAATTTTCTTGCTGTCTTATGCTGAAGCAATGCACAGAGATTGGAACAATGTATTAAACTTATTCCCTTGAGATTTCCTGGAGGTGATTGTTTTCTGGGAGAATTATATTCCACTTGGCACATACTTTATTTTGGGGGAGAAAGGCTTAGAATTAATTTTAACTTTCTGTGAGTTAGATAGTTGCTTTACTTTTGCAAAATGTGAAGACTCTTCTACAAGTAATGACATCTGTTTAATTCTACCATATGTTATTTTGGTGGCAGACAGATAGCTACCTGGAGAATAAGCTAAAAGGTACAAGATATAGATGTCATATGGGTTAAATTGCAAATCTTTTAAACAATAATTACAATTTAAGGTACTTCATCACATCATTCTTATAGATAAACATTTATGTCTAAAATGTACCAATTAGATGTTTTATCTCATTATTTATGAATTTTATGAATTAACATGAAAAATATATTCCATTATTCATTAGCTTTGTATGGCAACTGCATTCTGTTTTTGATAAAACTTATGGGGTTCATCTCAAATTTCAGTGACATGAACTAGTAAGATTAAAGGTGGCATTTTGACTGACAGCTAGAAATCAAACTTGAGAACCTCATTGTGACAAATATAGTAGCCTACTTTGATATTTCTAGGTGTCATAAGGATGAAATAAGATTTTGTTGTAACATCGGCAATAATAGAGGAACACGTATTTTCTTTGAACCTATGTGGTTTGGGGGTTCTTTTCAAATTCGTTAATTCATTTTTATGTAATAAATACTTTTTTCATTCTGTATGGCAGGAATTTTTTAACTCCACACATTAGCTGATACTTTTTCTTTGGAAAGAATTATTTCTTTGGAGAAAACATAACTTTTTTGGCACACAAGGCATTGTGCTAGGTACTTAACTCATTTTATAGATGAGAAAACTAGGCCTTAGAGAGCATAGGTAACTTATAAATGAGTGACAGTTCAGTGGTAGAGTCATAATATGAACTCATGAGTGTTGGACTTTAAAGGTCAATCTGTTAACATTACATTACTGCAATTAGGCTAACTAGTGAGGAAAGGGGGGCAATTACTAGCTATTTGAACAGATGAATGTAACTGTCTAAACTTAATGGATCTTGCAGTGCATTTCAGGAAGCTACGATTTGAATTGGGGAAGAGAATCACAGTTATTTGCCCTTTTTAAAATCATTTGTTTGGCTCAAGACAAATGCCATCTTTGGATTTTTTTTTTTTTTTTAAATGAAAGCATTTGTTGAAGTTCTTCTCTGTCATGGTTATATTATTTATGATCATATCTTAAAACCTCATTTCAAATCTGTGGTGTAAAGATGGAGAAACTGAGGCTTACTAGCTTGCCTAACAATGACAAATGGTCTAAGAGCCACTCAAAATTCAGACATTCCCATTACGCTTGTGGGTGGTGGAAGGCTAATCAAAATATAATCATTTTGTCCTATAGAGACAAAGATAAAAGGGTTTGACTGTTGTGCTTTCCTGAAATCTATAATACAAAGTTCTTAAATATTTGCCCCAAATCTTAAAAAAATTGTTTTCATTTATTTTTTGTTTTTGAAGACATTTTAACTTGAGTTCTCAAATGGGAAAAATGTGGCATTTTTTTCTGGTACCTTAAGATTTTAGAAAATATAGAAGTGATGATCTTATGACTCTGCCTTTTCCCACCAGAGTGGACCTACTTTTCAGAACCAAAATATCATTATTTTACCAGTGGGAGATATGGGGAAATGTTTTAGGTAACAGAATATACCATTTTGACACATGTCACCATTATTCCATTTCAGATATGCCTCAGGTCAAACACATTCTTTTTTTTTTTTTTTTTTTAATTTATTTATTATTATTATACTTTAAGTTGTAGGGTACATGTGCATAACGTGCAGGTTTGTTACATATGTATACTTGTGCCATGTTGCTGTGCTGCACCCATCAACTCGTCATTTACATCAGGTATAACTCCCAATGCAATCCCTCCCCCCTCCCCCCTCCCCATGATAGGCCCCGGTGTGTGATGTTCCCCTTCCTGAGTCCAAGTGATCTCATTGTTCAGTTCCCACCTATGAGTGAGAACATGCAGTGTTTGGTTTTCTGTTCTTGTGATAGTTTGCTAAGAATGATGGTTTCCAGCTGCATCCATGTCCCTACAAAGGACACAAACTCATCCTTTTTTATGGCTGCATAGTATTCCATGGTGTATATGTGCCACATTTTCTTAATCCAATCTGTCACTGATGGACATTTGGGTTGATTCCAAGTCTTTGCTATTGTGAATAGTGCTGCAATAAACATACGTGTGCATGTGTCTTTATAGCAGCATAATTTATAATCCTTTGGGTATATACCCAGTAATGGGATGGCTGGGTCATATGGTACATCTAGTTCTAGATCCTTGAGGAATCGCCATACTGTTTTCCTTAATGGTTGAGCTAGTTTACAATCCCACCAACAGTGTAAAAGCATTCCTATTTCTCCACATCCTCTCCAGCACCTGTTGTTTCCTGACTTTTTAATGATCGCCATTCTAACTGGTGTGAGATGGTATCTCATTGTGGTTTTGATTTGCATTTCTCTGATGGCCAGTGATGATGAGCATTTTTTCATGTGTCTGTTGGCTGTATGAATGTCTTCTTTTGAGAAATGTCTGTTCATATCCTTTGCCCACTTTTTGATGGGGTTGTTTGTTTTTTTCTTGTAAATTTGTTTGAGTTCTTTGTAGGTTCTGGATATTAGCCCTTTGTCAGATGAGTAGATTGCAAAAATTTTCTCCTATTCTGTAGGTTGCCTGTTCACTCTGATGGTAGTTTCTTTTGCTGTGCAGAAGCTCTTTAGTTTAATTAGATCCCATTTCAAATAAAAGCCTTTTGTAGAATATCCAAAGAGGAATTTGATGTCATGTTTCCCTGAAACCAATAGTTTCCCTGAAACCAACACATTACATTCTGCCTAGAACATGTGTCCGTGAGTTGAAATGGGCTGAACTAATTCTGAACTTGAACATTAACCTTATTGTTTAAAAAATTACCAAGAACTACAAGCAAATAAATTAAAGTCCCCAGGTGATTTGGGCTTGAGTTTAGTTTTAGGAAACTGAAATAAAGAGATATTTTGAGATTTTTAAAATGATCTTGCCTTCCACAATAAAATAATGATTTAAACTATCCAGTTCTGACATAGTAAGCTGTGAAGATGAGATTCACGAACTTTCTGTCACTTAGTACTTAAATACCCACAACAAATATAGCTTTTTCTGTATAGCTTGGGTCTGTTTCCTTCAATAAGAATTAATTGCTTTGTGTTTATTTGGCTACACAAAATAGTTGGGTTTGTTTTGGAAGTGTGCTTTATACCATTTGTTTCCCATTGTCTCTGAGATGGGGCTGTGATTCAGAAACAACCTCCTCCTAAGATTTATGAATTTTAACGAGGTTGTGCACAGGGAAATAAAAACTAGCAGGTAATAACTTATAGAGATATTAGAGGTGTTTATTTAAGATGTCTTTTGTAGCTAAGAATATTATTAAGCAAGGCTTTTAGTATTAGTCTTCCTCATCCAGGATAACCAACTAGGAAATTCCTGTTCTCTTCTACCTTACAAAATAAAGAAAGAGGTACTTCAACGGGTACTTTATATGACTTATTTTATTTCTTCATTAAACAATACCATGAGGTGGGAATTTTTATCTCTGGTTTACTAATGAGCAAGCTGAGGTTCAGTGAAGTTCAATAGCTTGCTCAAGGTCGTAAATACAAAAAGTAGCAGAACTCAGATTTCAAAATACTAAATAAATGTTTGGTGAAATAAATGGATAAACAAAAAGTTGAGTTGTATTTATACTATGTCCAAATCCAAGGCACAAGTTTATATTGTGCAACAGCAGTAAAATTTATATCATTAGGGCCTTCATTCAGTGTAAGAATATGCAAAATAACAGTGTAGAGATAAATCTGGATGACTCCAGAAGCTCATTCCCCCATCTGCTTATGAGAGCTTAGTGAAGATCTTGCTTAGTTGCTTTGGGCTAGTTTAGTGAAAAAATGAGCTGAGCTGACACTAGAAGCTTAGTGTTTGAGGCCCTTCCCTAAAAGTTCCCCTCAACCTTGCCATATCTGTTATTGACTAGAGGGTTTCCATTGTTTTCTAATTGCATAAATTCTCCCTTCCTATTGTTTCTTATAAATATGTGAAGCTCTTAGAGGGCAGGAGCGCCCTCAATGGGAAAGCATCCCACCTAGCTTTGCTCAACTTAGCACACCTCTTTTTGGAATAATAAGTGATTTAAGGGATCAGCTGTCTTCTGATATTTCTCTGCTTTTAAGTTTTTACCCAATAATCAGTATTTAATGTGGACACCAGGTAGCATGTGTGTCTATGCTCCCTCTGCATAACATTAGAATGTCCTTCAGAGTTTAAAACAAAGCTAATGGTGATTAAATCTTTGTTAATGTTTTATGTGATCATGTTGGAAGAGAATTCTTTGAAGTTGAGCTGTTTAAAGTATATTCTGTTATCATCTATTCTTACCTTAATGCTTTCCTTTCCGTTGATGTATGCCTGATAATCCCCCAAATGTGGACACAGTCTACTCTGGGATCAGCTTCATCAAAATCGACCCAAAATTCAGAAGAAATGTTATACACTGATATTATTCAGCATAAATCATCTATGTCAGAAAGAAACTTCTTTTAGGAGGTAGAGGGAATCCCACAAGGAAATAAAAATAGGCCATTTTCAAACCAGTGAGTTTCTCTCTTTCTCTGTCTCCCTTCTCCTCATTCTTACACCTTTCCTTTTCTTCTCATTCGCATGACCCTTCTCTCTCCTTGACTTTTCTTTCTCCAGTGAATATGCTGGAGGAAAAGTAAAAATATACAATGAAAATTATTTCCTAAAATCTATATAAATCTTTGTGTCAATGAAGCTTTTCATTGGTGTGATAAAATGTGTTACATATTTGTAAATTCATTCAGCTTTCCCTAGTGACCATGTCACTTTTCTTTTCCAAGACAAATATATGATTTTCCAGAAAATTCAATATTTGTGGGTCTTAAATAATTTCGTGCCTATTTGTTAAGAGAGATGTAGAAAATATACAATTTATGACAGGAGCAAATCTTGTCTTCTTTCATTTCATTGTGAAGAGATCACAAGTGATATTTTTGTCTCTCATTTTAAAAATACCCCAATATCTTATTGGGGGAAAACACAGTCCCTAAAATACAAAATCATAATTTGAAATTAACAAACAAATGTGGTGCACTCGTCTTTTAGTATTATTTTTATAATGTTGAAAACATCAAATTTCTGCCATTTATTACCACATAGTAATGTTTGAATCAGTTAAACGTTTTATTTATTTGTTTATTTATTTATTTTCTTTAACTTTTATTTTAAGTTCCAGGGTACATGTGCAGAATGTGCAGGTTTGTTACATAGGTGTGCCATGGTGGTTGGCTGCGCATATCAACCCATCACCTAGGTATTAAGCCCAGCATCCATTATATCTTCTTTCTGATTCTCTCCCTCCCCACTGACCCAGCAAGCCCCAGTGTGTGTTGTTGCCCCCATGTGTCCATATGTTCTCATCATTCAGCTCCCACTTATAAGTGAAAACATGCGGTATTGTTTTTCTGTTCCTGCATTAATTTGCTGAGGATAACGGCTTCCAGTTCCATCCATGTTCCTACAAATGACATGATCTTGTTCCTTTTTTAAATTTTATTTTGTTATACTTTAATTTATGGGATACATGTGCAGAACGGGCAGGTTTGTTACATAGGCATACACGTGCCATGGTGGTTTAGTGCGCCCATCAATCCATCGTCTACATTTGGTATTTCTCCTAATGCTCTCCCTCCCCTAGCCCCCCACCGACTGACAGGCCCCGTTGTGTGATGTTTCCCTCACACATGTGTGATGTGTCCATGTGTTCTCATTGTTCAACTCCTACTTATGAGTGAGAACATGCAGTGTTTGGTTTTCTGTTCCTGTGTTAATTTGCTGAGAATGATGGTTTCCAGCTTCATCCATGTCCCTACAAAGGACACGAAAGTGGTGTTTGGTTTTCTGTTCTGGTGTTAGCTTGCTGAGAATGATAGTTTCCAGCTTCATCCATGTCCCTGCAAAGGACACGAACTCATCCTTTTTTATGGCTGCATAGTATTCCATGGTGTATATGTGCCACATTTTCTTTATCCAGTCTATCATTGATGGGCATTTTGGTTGGTTCCAAGTCTTTGCTATTGCAGACAGTGCTGCAATAAACATACATGTGCATGTGTCTTTATAGTGGAATGATTTATAATCCTTTGGGTATGTACCCAGTAATGGGATTGCTGGGTCAAATGGTATTTCTGGTTCTAGATGCTTGAGGAATCACCACACTGTCTTCCACAATGGTTGAACTAATTTACATTCCCACCAACAATGTAAAAGCATTCCCATTTCTCCACATCCTCTCCAGAATCTGTTGTTTCCTGATTTTCTAATGATTGCTATTCTAGCTGGTGTGAGATGGTATCTCATTGTGGTTTTGATTTGCATTTCTCTAATGACCACTAATGATAAGGTTTTTTTTTCATATGTTTGTTGGCTGCATAAATGTCTTCTTTTGAGAAGTATCTGTTCATATCCTTCGCTCACTTTTTGATGGGGTTGTTTGTTTTTTTTCTTCTAAATTTGTTGAAATTTTCATAGATTCTGGATATTAGCCCTTTGTTAGATGGATAGATTGCACAAATTTTCTCCCATTCTGTGGGTTACCTTTTCACTCTGATGTTAGTTTATTTTACTGTGCAGAAGCTCTTTAGTTTAATTAGATCCCATTTGTCAATTTTGGCTTTTGTTGCAATTGCTTTTGGTGTTTTAGTCATGAAGTCTTTGCCCATGCCTATGTCCAGAATGGTATTGTCTAGGTTTTCTTCTAGGGTTTTTATGGTTTTAGGTCTTATGTTTAACTCTTTGATCCATCTTGAGTTGATTTTTGTATAAGGTGTACGAAAGGGGTGCAGTTTCAGTTTTCTGCATATGGCTAGCCAGTTTTCCCAACACCATTTATTAAATAGGGTATCCTTTCCCCTTTGCTTGTTTTTGTCAGGTTTGTCAAAGATCAGATGGTTGTAGATGTGTGGCATTATTTCTAAGGCCTCTGTTCTCTTCCATTGGTCCATATATCTGTTTTAGTAGCAGTACCATGCTGTTTTGGTTACTATAGTCTTGTGGTATAGTTTGAAGTCAGCACGATGCCTCCAGCTTTGTTCTTTTTGCTTAGGATTATCTTGGCTATATGTGTTCTCTTTTGGTTCCATATGAAATTTAAATTAGCTTTTTTTTTTTTTCTAATTCCATGAAGAAAGTCAATGGTAGCTTAATGGGGATAGCATTGAATCTGTAAATTACTTTGGGCAGTATGACCATTTTCACGATATTGATTCTTCCTATCCATGAGCATGGAATGTTTTCCCATTTGTTTGTATCCTCTCTTATTTCCTTGGGCAGTGGTTTGTAGTTCTCCTTGAAGAGGTCCTTCACATCCCTTGTAAGTTGTATTCCTCAGTATTTTATTATCTTTGTAGCAGTTGTGAATGGGAGTTCACTCATGATTTGACTCTCTGTTTGTCTATTATTGGTATACAGAAACGCTTCTGATTTTTGCATATTGATTTTTGTATCCTGGGACTTTGCTGAAGTTGCTTGTCAGCTTAAGGAGATTTTGTGCTGAGAGGATGGGGTTTTCTAAATACACAATCATGTCAACTGCAAACAGAGACAATTTGACTTCCTCTCTTCCTATTTGTACACCCTCTATTTCTTTCTCTTGCCTGATGGCCCTGGCCAGAACTTCCAATAATATGTTGAATAGGAGTGATGAGAGTGAGCATCCTTGTCTTGTGCCAGTTTTCAAAGGGAATGCTTCCAGCTTTTGTCCATTCAGTATGATATTGGCTGTGGGTCTGTCACAAATAGCTGTTATTGTTTTGAGATATTTTCCATCAATATCTAGTTTATTGAGAATTTTTAGCATGAAGCAGTGTTGAATTTTTTAAGGCCTTTTCTGCATCTATTGAGATAATCATGTGGTTTTTGTCACTGGTTCTGCTTATGTGATGGATTACGTTTGTTGATTTGTGCATGTTGAATCAGTCTTGCATCCTAGGGATGAAGCCATTTTGATCATGGTGGATGAGCTTTTTGATATGCTGCTGGATTTGTTTTGCCAGTATTTTATTGAGGATTTTCACTTCAATGTTCATCAGAGATATTGGCCTGAAATTTTCTTTTTTTGTTGTGTATCTGCCAGGTTCTGGTAGCAGGATAATGCTGGCCTTATCAAATTAATTAGGGAGAAGTCTCTCTTTTCCTATTGTTTGGAATTGTTTTAGAAGGAATGGTACTAGCTTCTCTTGGTACCTCTGGTAGAATTCAGCTTTGAATCCATCTTGTCCTGGACTGTTTTTGGTTGGTCCGCTATTAATTACTGCCTCAATTTCAGAACTTGTTATTGGTCTATTCAGGGATTCGACTTCTTACTGGTTTAGTCTTGGGAGGGTGTATGTGTCCAGGAATTTATTCATTTTTTTCTAGATTTTCTACTTTATTTGAGTAGAGGGTGGGATATGCTGAACTAGACCACTTGGTTCTCTGGCTTCAGCCGCCTTTCCAGGGGAGTGAATGGTCTGTCTTGCTGGCATTTGAGGTGCCACTGGGGTATGAAAAAAAAACTCCTGCAGCTAGGTCAGTGTCTGCCCAAATGGCCGCCCAGTTTCATGCTTGAAACCCAGGGCCCTGTTGGTGTAGGCACCTGAGGGAATCTCCTGGTCTGCAGGTTGCATAGACTGTGGGAAAAGCGCAGCATCTGGGCCAGAATGCATCGTTCCTCATGACACAGTCGGTCATGGCATCCCTTGGCTAGGGGAGGGAGTTCCCCGACCCCTTGTACTTCCCAGGTGAAGTGAAACCCTGCCCTGCCTTGGCTCACCCTATGTGGGCTGCTCCCACTGTCTAATCAGTCCCAGTGAGATGAGCTGGGTACCTCAGTTGGAAATGCAGAAATCACCTACCTTCTGCGTTGATCTCGCTGGGAGCTGCAGACTGGAGGTGTTCCTATTTGGCAATCTGGCCAACCACTTTTAAACAAAAGTTTTATAGGTTAATAACATCAGTTCTGTAGAAGAACAAAAGCCTCTCTCATACTGTTGGTGAAGGTGGAACTTGAAATCTATTCTAGGATGAAATTTTGCAGTAGTTACTATATTAGTTCATTCTCACATTGCTATAAAGAACTACCTGAGACTCGGTAATTTATAAAGAAAAATGGTTTAATTGGCTCATGATTCTGTAGGCTGTATAGGAAGCATGGCTGGGAAGGCCTTAGGAAACTTATAATAATGACAGAAGGCAAAGGGGAAGCAAGCACATCTTCACATGGCCAGGAGGACAGAAAGTGAATGAGGGAGGTGCTGCACATTTTCAAACAACCAGATCTCGTGAGAACTCACTATTATGAGAATGCAAGGGGGAATCCACCCCCATAATCCAATCACCTCCCACCAAGTACCTCCCTCAACATTGGGGATTACAATTCAACATGAGATTTGGGTGGGGATACAGAACCAAATCATATCACTTACCAAAGTTGAAATATATTATAAAATGCACCAAGATATAAGTACACTGTTGTGATTATAGCTCTCTTTGTGAGATCAAATATAATTGTGATAAATTGCTATAATCTAGGCACTTATTAAGTGCATTACACACATCTACATGATACAGTCACTGCTAAAACCATACAGATATGTATATGTTGGCTTGAATTAAACCTTTAAGATCATGATTAAATGAAAAGTATGATATATAAGAGTGATTATAGAATTTTTATATGCTTTAAAATGGATATATGAGGACAGGTGCAGTGACTCACGTCTGTAATCCCAGCACTTTGGGAGGCCTAGGCGGGTGGATCACAAGGTCAGGAGATCGAGACCATCCTAGCTAACATGGTGAAGCCCCATCTCTACTAAAAAATACAAAAAATTAGCCGGGTGTGGTGGTGGGCACCTGTAGTCCCAGCTACTTGGGAGGCCGAGGCAGGAGAATGGCATGAAGCCGGGAGGTGGAGCTTGCAGTGAGTCAAGATCGCACCACTGCACTCCAGCCTGGGCGACAGAGCGAGACTCTGTCTGAGAAAAAAAAAAAGGATATATGAATGCAGCTGTATGCATGGAAACTGTTCCTGGGGGTAGAGACAAGCAACTGTTAATAGTGGTTCCCTTTGTGGTGAGCGACTCATAGGTAGGGATTGCAGGGGCTTTAACTTTTTATTATATACTTCTCTGAGCATATATAATGTCTAATCATTTATATGTTTACCTTTATTATTTTTAAATACAAAGAGGATAGTGAGATAATAGACCATCCTGAGCATTAAAATATAACAAAAAATGTAATTTGGAAAATATTAACTTGTGGCTGACACTAGTAAAACATTGCCCTATAAATCTAGAACTTACTGTACCTCCTCTATAAAAAGGAATCCTGATTTTAAACTAGATGCTCAGGATTCCTGGAGCGAGTTTTAGAATGACTGAATAGAATTGGAGAGGCAGAGCTCAGAAAAATTTCTTGGTAACAGAAAAAATGAACAATTAGTAATGTGTTTGCTCAGGCCACAGCAGACAGGGGAATTCAATCAGGTGCATGGGATAATGGGAAGAAGTAATTATCTCCTGTTCTTCATGCCATGTTCATACAAACTCTAAGCCTCATTTTCCTCTGAGCCTGTTGGAAGATGTCATGGACTCTTGCGTACCCACAGCAATCAACGGTCCCTTAGTCACAGAGCAGTGTCCATGTTCCCTCTTTTGATGCTCCGGTGCTCACTGAATGGATGTGTGGATCCATTGTCACTGCACCGTGGGATCTGGTTCTGGCCAGGGTTGCTGCTCCAGCTGTCATCTCCTGCTAGCACCTATACCAGGGAGGTAGCAGCTGGATTTCTCAGTGTTCCCATTAAAATAGGAAGAAATAATAAAGCTCAAAACAAATGAGAATTTTCAAAACAAATGAGAATTTGTTTTGAGCTTTGTTATCAATTTCAGAGCAGAATTCACAACATATTTCAAATGATATTACCCTGTGGCATACTCAGACTCTTCCTTCTTTTCTGACATCATCCCTTTTTCTTCCCTTTGCAACAAAACCAAACTTGTGTACCATGAGCTTCTTGAGTCTCAGCTGAATTCTGCTACTGGAGAGGTTAGAGGTGAACTTGAATCATTGGCATGCTGACTCTGGAAAGCTTTCATATGCCTCTCATAAGAATTATTATTTTTGTTTATTATTGTCTATTAATGATTGTTATTTTTATTTCCTAAGAATAGAATGACATTGATTCTGTCTATACCATGAGGAGCAAGTCACAGATTGATATGGCTTTAGTGACTACACAGATGCTGATATTCCCAAATACTGTAATGCTTTCTGAGGTCTAAAACAGAAAGTCATTACTCTGGATAACATGTAGCTATCCCACATATTTCAACTTGGAATCACTATCTTTCCTTCATATGGTAGGTAAAAGTACAGGACTTTGGAATCATTGGTCAGAATTCTTTTTCATTTGCTAGTTGCATAATCTAGTGAAGGTATAATTATCTAATGTCTTTGAGTCCCAGTTCTCTCATATCTAAGGGTAGGTGTGAAAAATGTAAATAATGATTGTGAACTGCATAGAACAAAACACTACTTGGCACATAGTAAGAATTCCACAAAAATATGGAACTTGGATAGTTAATACTTTTTCTCACTCATTAATGGTACCAGTCTACACTGGTCTCCACAGCTAGAAAAAATAATGTAAATTATCTGGTACATAATAAATTTTATATAAGTTATTGTACTAATGTAACATAAAATTACATAACTTTATTAATATTTCCCAATATAACTTAATACTTTAAATTTTGTTGTGATTAATAAATGTTTTGTTGTATATTATAAGCATATAGCATCAAACACCATTACATAAGTCTTTTCTATAGAAATACTACTATTATTATTATTACAATATACCATAATATTATTATTACTGGTCTTTTCCATTATACATTCTTAATTTTTCTCTTATCTGTCTCCTGTATCCCTCTGAGACTGAGATCTTTCAGTTCATGCACATATCAATTCTCTATTCTTGTAATAATCAAATACATTTTACTGCCAGTTGTATACCTCTTCAAACTGTTCTCCACAATGCAAATAATAATCTTTCTAAAACGCAAATATGTTAATATTCTTCTTTAATTTACCACCACATTCAGTGGTTCTTAGTTGTTCACATGGTAAATTCCATGCCTCCAAGAAAAGTACACTATCTTCCTGAATTCATCCCATCCCCATCCCCATTTCTCACCATACCTTACAAATTCTGATCTACTCATTCTAAGCCATTAGTTATGTTTTTAAATGAATGATGATCAATCATATATATATAACCTTTTACTCATGTTGACACATTTGCCTAAAATAATGTTGAAGTCTATATGGTTTTCAAGCTCATTCAAACCTTATGTGTACAAGAAAATTTGGTCAGGTCACCTAATTGTGTTTTGGGGTGCTGAGATCAGCAAGTAAATAGTGTGGTAAATGCAGGTGTTTCCAGAGGTTCTGTAAAATACTGTGGTATTCACCTTTTTGTGATTCCTGCTGACTTTTTATTGTTGTTCCGACTCTTAAATTCTAATAATTGTAAGTGAAGTTATTCCTTTAGCATTCCAAAAGCATGACATCTGCTGAAGTCAAATCTTTTAAAATAGCACCTGAGTCTGTTGGCTGTATGAATGTCTTCTTTTGAGAAATGTCTGTTCATATCCTTTGCCCACTTTTTGATGGGGTTGTTTGTTTTTTTCTTGTAAATTTGTTTGAGTCCTTTGAAAAAATGCTCATCATCACTGGCCATCAGAGAAATGCAAATCAAAACCACAATGAGATACCATCTCACACCAGTTAGAATGGCAATCATTAAAAAGTCAGGAAACAACAGGTGCTGGAGAGGATGTGGAGAAATAGGAACACTTTTACACTGTTGGTGGGACTGTAAACTAGTTCAACCATTATGGAAAACAGTATGGCGATTCCTCAAGGATCTAGAACTAGAAGTACCACATGACCCAGCCATCCCATTACTGGGTATATACCCAAAGGATTATAAATTATGCTGCTATAAAGACACATGCACACGTATGTTTATTGCAGCACTATTCACAACAGCAAAGACTTGGAATCAACCCAAATGTCCATCAGTGACAGATTGGATTAAGAAAATGTGGCACATATACACCATGGAATACTATGCAGCCATAAAAAAGGATGAGTTTGAGTCCTTTGTAGGGACTTGGATGCAGCTGGAATCCATCATTCTTAGCAAACTATCACAAGAACAGAAAACCAAACACCGCATGTTCTCACTCATAGGTGGGAACTGAACAATGAGATCACTCGGACTCAGGAAGGGGAACATCACACACCGGGGCCTATCATGGGGAGGGGGGAGGGGGGAGGGATTGCATTGGGAGTTATACCTGATGTAAATGACGAGTTGATGGGTGCAGCACAGCAACATGGCACAAGTATACATATGTAACAAACCTGCACGTTATGCACATGTACCCTACAACTTAAAGTATAATAATAATAAATAAATTAAAAAAAAATAAAATAAAATAGCACCTGAAATTCTAAGTTTCATTTGTTTATAGATATGTCCTTTCTTTACTAGTACTGTAAGCTTCTGAAGGCCAACACTGTATCTACTTGTCACTTTATTCTTAGAATTGTGCTCTCACCAGAGAATTCTGTTTGTTGAAGGGATAGATGGGTTTATGGATAGGCACAAGAATGAGTGATATTACTCAAATGAAGCTTGAGATCTTGGACACTCATTGCATAGCATGAGTTTCTCACAGCTTTCCATGCTGCAAGTAAAGACTTGGGGAAATCAGCATTTTCTCATACATACATGCTGTAAAACAGTACAACCACTCTGGGAAATGTTCTGGCATTTTGTTATGAAACTAAACATATGCCTACCCTATGACACAACAATTCACTTTAACTGAGAGGGAAAAAAATAATTCTTTCTTTTCTGAAGAAATTTATGTAGGATTGGTGTTATTTAGAGAAACCATCTGTGTCTGGAGTTTTCTTTATGGGAAGGTTTTTAAATCACAGATTTAATTTCTTTCATTGATACTGGTGTTCAGATTTTGTGTTTTGTCTTCTGGTATGCTGTATTTTTAAGTAAATATGTCCAATTCATCTAAGTTGTTAGATTTTTTTGTCATAAAAATTGTTAGCAATATCCTGTTAGTATCCATTTAATATCTATAAGATCTTTAATGACAGTCCCTCTTGTATTAATATCAACAATTTGTCTTCTCTTTTATTAATCAATTTTCTTGGAGACAAGGTCTTACTCTGTCACCCAGGCTGGAGTGCAGTGGTGCAATTTGGGCTCACTGCAGCCTCCATCTCTGGGGTTTAAGCAATTCTGCCTCAGCTCCCTGAGTAGCTGAGATTACAGGCACCTGTCACCATGCCTGGCTAATTTTTGTATTTTCAGTAGAGATGGGGTTTCACCATATTGACCAGGCTGGTCTCAAACTCCTGACATCAAGTAGTCTGCCCACCATGGCCTCCCAAAATGCTGGGATTACAGACATGAGCCGCTGCACCCAGCCTATTAATCAACTTTTTATATCTGTTATCGATACAGAATAATTATACATATTTATGGGATACATGTGATATTTTGACACATGCCTACAACATGTAATGGTTAAGCAAAGCTCTTTAGGATATCCACTACCTCAAACACTTATCATTTCTTTGTGTTTGGAACATTCTAGATTTTCTCTTCTAAATATTTTAAAATATACAACAAATTATTCTTAACTATAGTCACCCTACTGTGCTCTCAAACACTGGAACTTATTTCTTCTATCTAACTGTATGTTTGTGCTCATTAACCAGCCTCTCTTCACACCCCCTCTCCCTCCTGGCCCTATTGCCTCAAGCCTCTGGTAACAATGATTATGTTCTCGATCTCCTTGAAATAAATTTTATAGCTTCCACATATAAATAGGAATGTGCAATATTTGTCTTTCTGTGCCTGGCTTATTTCATTTAACATAATGTTGCTACACATGACAAGATTTCATTCTTTTTTGTGGCTAAATGATATTCTCTTAATTATATATACCACATTTTTCTTGATCCATTTGTCCTTTGACGGACACAGGTTGATTCAATATTTTGGCTCTTGTGAAAAGTGCTGCAATAAACATGGGAGAGTAGGCATCTTATTGATAAACAGATTTCCTTTTCTCTTGATGAATATCCAGTAGTGGAATTGCTGGATTGTATGGCAGTCCTATTTTTAGTTTTTTGAGAAATCTCCAAATTATTGTCCATAATAGGTCTCCTAATTTACATTTCCAGCAACAGTATGTAAGAGTTATTTTTTTCTCCTCATTCTTGCCAGCAGTTGTTATTTTTTTGACAATAGCCATTCTAACTAGGATGAGATGATATCTCATTGTGGTTTTAATTTCCCTGATGATTAGTTATATTGCACATTTTTTCATATACTTGGTAGCCATTTGTGTCTTCTCTTAAGAAATGTCAATTCAGATCTTTTGCCCACTTTTTAATTGTATTACATTCTACAACTTTACTGAATTCATTTATCAGTTCTAAGAAATTTTTGGTTGGCTCTAGGTTTTTCTATATTTAGGGTTATGTTGTATACAGAGAGACAATTTGAATTCCTCTTTTCAATTTCAAATGCTTTCTATTTCTTTCTCTTGCTCGATTGCTCTGGTTAAGACTTTCAGTACTAGGTTCAGTTCTAGAGGGGTGGAAGTGAGCATTTTTGCCTTGTTCCAGTTCTTAAGAGGGACGTCTTTCAGCTTTTCCCCTTTCACTGTGATGGTAGTTGTGGATTAGTCATACAAGGCCTTGATTATGTTGAGGTATGTTCTTTCTATGCCTAAGTTTTTGAGAGTTTTTATCATGAAGAGTTACTGAATTTTATCAAATGCTTTTTCTGTCTATTTATGTGATCATTTGGGTTTTGTCCTTCATTCTGTTGATATGATATATCATGTTTAGTGATTTGCACATGTTAAGCCACCCTTGCATTCCTGGGATAAATCCCGTTTGATCATATTGTGTTATTTTTTGATGTGTTGTTAAATTTGGTTTGCCAGTATTTTGTTGAGGATTTTCACATTTATGTTCATCAAGGATATTGGATTGTAGTTTTCCTTTTTGTTGTGTCATTGCTCTGGTTTGGGTATCAGGGTAATGCTGGTATTGTAGAATAAGTAAGGAAGAATTCCCTCATCTTCAATTTTTTGCAATAGTTTGAGAAGAATTAGTGTTAGTATTTTGTAAGGTTGGTAGAATTTCATGGTAAAGTCATCTGGTCATGGGCTTTTCTTTGTTAGGAGAGTTTTATTACTGATTCAGTCTCATTTCTCATTATTAGTTTGTTCAGGTTTTCTATTTATTCCTTGGTATGTTGTTTGTACCCCAAATTTTCTGTTTCCTCTGGGTTTTCCAAATTGTTAGTATATAATTATTTATAACAGTCTCTAGTTATTCTTTGTATTTTTGTGGTATCATTTGTAATGTCTCTTCTTTCTAATTTCATTTATTTGGATCTTCTCTCTTTTGTTGATCCTCTGTATTGTTTCTTAGTCTCTGTTTGTTTAGTTCTGCACTCATCTTTTTTATATCTTTCCTTCCAGTAACGGTGAGTTTGATTTGTTCTTGCTTTTGTAGTTCCTTGAAGTCATCATTAAGTTGTTTACTTAAAATCTTTCTAATTTTTTAATGTAGACATTTATTGCTATAAACTTCCCTTTTAGTACTGCTTTTGCTGTATCCCATGTGTCTGGTATGTTATATTTTCATTTTCATTTGCTTCAGAATTTTTTTTTTTTTTTTGAGATGGAGTCTCGCTGTGTTGCCCAGGCTGGAGGGCAGTGGTGCGATCTTGGCTCACTGCAAGCTCTGCCTCTTGGGTTCATGCCATTCTCCTGCCTCAGCCTCCTGAGTAGCTGGGACTACAGGCGCCCATCACCACACCTGGCTAATTTTTTGTATTTTTAGTAGAGATGGGGTTTCACCATCTTATCCAGGATGGTCTTGATCTCCTGACCTCGTGATCTGCCTGCCTCAGCCTCCCAAAGTGCTGAGATTACAGGTGTGAGCCACTGCGCCCGGCTGCCTCCGAAATTTTTTTATTTCCTTCTTGATTCCTTCATTGACCCATTGGTTGTTCAGGAACATATTGTTTAATTTCTGTGTATTTGTAGGGTTTTCAAAGTTTCTCTTGTTATTGATTTAAATTTTATTCCATTGTAATCTAACAAGATACTTGATATAATTTAAATTTTTCAAAAATTTTGTGTCCTGACATATGTTCTGTCCTGGAGAATTTTCATTTGTCAATGAGAAGAATGTGCAGCCGTTGGATGAAATGTTCTGTAAATATTTATGATGTCCATTTAGTCAAAAGTTTATCTTAAATCCAATGTTTCTTTATTAGTTTTCTGTCTAGACGATCTATTCAGTGCTGATAGTGTGATATTGAAGTCGCATCTGCTATCTTATTGGAAGTCTGTCTCTCTCTTTAGATTTAATAATATCTGACTTCTATGTCTGAGTGCTTCAGTGTTGGGTGCATATATAATCAGAATCGTTAGGCCTTTGCTAAATTTATCCCTTTATTATAATATAACATTATTTCTTTGTAAAGATTTTTTGACTAAAAGTGAGTTTTATCTGATATAAGTATAGCTACCTTTGTTCTCCTTTGGTTTCCACTTGTGTGGAGTATCTTTCCATCTCTTCACTTTTAGCTATATGTGTCTTTACAGGTGAAGTGAGTATCTTGCAGGTAGCATATAGTTGTGTCATGTTGTGTTTATCCATTCAACAATTTTAAATCTTTTAAGTGAGAAACAATGTTTTTACACTCAAGCTTATTATGGGCGAGGATTTATTCCTTTCATTTTGTTAACTGTTTTCTGGTTGTTGTGTGTACCTTTTGTTTCTTTCTTCCCTTCTTATTGTTTTCATTGCAGCTGGTAGTTTTCTGTAATAGTAACATTTGAGTCCTTTCTCTTTCTCATTTGTTTTTGTTCTACCAATGAGTATTTTACTTTTGTGTGTTTTCATGATGGCAGACATCATCCACTAGCTTCTAGATGTAGGGCTCACTTAAGAATTTCTTGTGGGGCCAGTCTAGCAGTGATAACTTTTTTCAATTTTTGCTTGTCTGGAAAATATTTCATTTCTTCTTCATTTTGGAAAAATAGCTTTGCTGGGTTTAGTATTCTTGGCTAATAGTTTTTTTTTTTCTTTCAGCACTTTTAATATATCATCCCATTCTCTCTTGTTCTATAATGTTTTTGCTGAAAAATCCTCCATTCGTCTGATGGAGGTTTCCTTATATGTGACTTGTTGCTTTTCTCATGTTGTTTTTAGAATTACCTCTTTGTCTTCGAAATTTGACATTTTGACTATGCTGTACCTTGGAGAAGATATTTTTGGGTTGAATCTATTGGGGGATATGTGAGTTTTCTGTATCTGATGTCTATTTCTCTTGTAACACTTGGTATTACATTTGCTATTATTTTGTTAAATAGGTTTTATATGCCTTTGCCCATCTCTTTGTATCCTGGTGACCCCCAAATTAGAATATTTTGTCACTTTCTGGTGTCCTATATGTTATGCAGACTTTACTTGCTCTTGTTTTGCTTTTGGTCTAATGGGGTTATTTAAAAACAACTTGTCTTCAAGTTCAGAAATGTTTCGTCTACTTGATCTATTCTATTGTTGAAGCTATTGATTGATTTTTAAATTTCATTAATGAATCATTTCCAGGATGTGGTTCTATTTTATTATATATATTTCTTTGTTGAACTTTCTCATTCAAATCATGAATTGTTTTTATAATTTCTTTGTATTTTTATCTGTTTTCTTGTATTGCACTGAGTTTCTTTAATATTATTATTTTGAACTCTTTTTCAGGCATTTCATAGATTTTCTTTTCATCAAGACTTTTCACTGGAGAATTATTATGTTCCTTTGGAAGTGTCAGTTTAATTGATTTTTCATGTTTGTGTCCTTACATTGATATGTATGCATCTTGTGTAACAATCACTTCTTCCAATTTTAAGGACTGGCTTTCATAGGGAAAGACATTTATCTATAGATGTTATCTATAGTATCGTGTGAGTAAGGTACTTTGGATTTGATTCTGAGTGAGAGTAGTAGTGCAGTCTTCCTATTTCTTCAGCCGTAATTAGTGCCAGTGGTATCTGTGAGTTCTTCAGTGGCTTAGACTGCAGTTGTTAGTGGTGGCCGTGATAAGGCTTTGCTGGGGATGAAGATGACATGTAGACTAGTTATGGCCATCAGAGGTCAAGCTTGCCAGGTCCTCAGGCCTCTAGTAACAGCAGCTGGTAGTAGTGGGTCCTAGTGGGGTGGTTTTTGTGCCTCCAGGTGGCTTGCTCTGTTACCAGCAGTAGAGGTGGTAAGTGGGGTAGGTGAGTAGATCCTGCAGTCCCTGGGTAGTGTGCATAGCATTGGCAGTGATAGTAGTGGCAATGGGCCAATTCTCAGGCCCCCAAGTGACACACACAGGTGTGATGGTGGTGGTGATAAACTATGTGGGCCAGTCTCCACAGTGTCAATGGTGGCAGCGGTGACAAGCTAGGTGGGTCAGTTCCTGGGACCCCAGGAGTTGTGTGCTGGTGCTGCCAGTGGGCAGAGTGGGCTTATCCCCAGGCCTACAGATAGTGCACAAGGACAACAGTGGAGAGTGAAGCAGGCCCATCCTTAGGCCTTTAGAAGGTGTTGGCAGTGGCAGATGGGGCAGGTGGATCCCTATGTTCCCAGATGACATAAATGAGCCCTCGCAGTAGCAGTGGTGGGAGAGGTAGGTCTGTCCTTAGGACCCTAAATGGTGCATGTGAGTGCTGGTACCAGTGATTAGGGTGGTTCAATCCCCAGGCCCCGAGATAATAAACTGGGAGCTGACAGCAGAGGCTACAGTTGGGCAAGTGTGTCCTGATATTCCCTGATGGTGCATGTGGGCACCCAGCTGTGATCGGCAGGCGGGGCACATCAATCCCTGGGACCCTAAATTGTAGGCTCGGGCCTTAGTAGTAGTGGCAGTAGTTTGGGTGAGCCAGTTGTCATATTAATCAATTTAGAATGAACTGTATGAATTTTGTTTACTTTGTAAATAACAAAATTTTATGTTATTATTTTCTTTTGTGCATCTTTTACAACTGTTTTCTATTATTTTCTTCACTCATATTTTTATATCTTTAAGTACATTCATGGGCATTTGACTTTAGACTACATTTCTTTTGACTTTAAAGCTTTTTAATTTTTCTGTAAGTACTGCTTTAGCTGCAACCACCAAATTTTCATATATTATGGATTCATCATCATTATATTTGGAAATATTATTCAATTTGTCTTAAGATTTCTTAGCCTTGTAAATTACTTAAAAATGTATTAATTTTCAAATATTTTGTATTTCCATAGCTATATTATTGTTTTAGAGTTCTAATTTAGTTTCATTGTGATCAGTGAACATGCACTGTGTTACTTCTGTCTTTTAAATTTATGTGTCATTGTTTTAATTGCTTAGCACATTGTTTATTATGGTGAATATTAGCACATATTCTTGAAAAGTAATGTATATTCTACACATGTGATGTGTAGCTTTCTGTAGATATAAATTAGGTCAAGGTTGTTGATGGTGTTTTTCTATAACATTTTTCTCTTTTATCAATTGCTGAAAGAGCACGCATTAATATTTTTGAAACTGCTTCCTATTATGTAATTAAAGGATTGGGCTACATAACACATAAGGTCACTGGTCATTTTTGAGTTGAAGTTTTAGAATTACATAATTTACATTTGTGTATGTTTAAGGGTCATTTTTTTCTTTGTGATTATGTACTTTTCCTAGTGTGTTAAGTAGTTTTAGAACATTACCTAACTTTGCCATGGTATAATTTGTCCCAGGGAAAACTAAAAACTTTGTAAACTGACAATACAAACCCATTCTGCCCCTTGTACTTCTAGAGATGTCATCTCCAGATCCAGGATACGATAAACATCACATTTTTGAACATAGTAACAGTCAATACCTTGAATAATTCCATGTAAAAATATTTTAAAGAACAGATCATTTGTTCAAAGAGTTTATACGAAAAAGTCAAAAATATATGGGAAAAATATTAGCTACACTGTCAGTAGCCAAAATTTGACAAAGTTAAAGTGAGTGGTTAAAATCATTTGACAATCTGACTTGCATATATTATGATTTTTTGGTTGATGTCATTTAGATATTTATTGTTGCACTCTTCCTTCCCACTCTCATTCTTGCAGTTTTCTTTAGCAAGTATAATACCATGTTTTCTCTTGGTGTTCAAAGATACATTGATTATGTCAGGGACTCAATGTCATAAACTCCCTACAACTTGCCAGATAGGTCTGTCTTCTCTTTTCAGATACTGGTGCATTAAGCTCAAGTGTGGCTAGTAATTTTAAGAATGTATTGCTCCACTTATAATGCTGCACTCCTGCACTCCAGATAGTACCACTAGGCTGTTCTTTCACTAGAACTGCTTGAAATTTGAACAAGGAGTAGATACTTTTTTTTTTTTTTTTTTTGAGACAAGAGTCTTGCTCTGTTGCCCAGGCCTGAAGTGCAGTGAGTGGCGCGATCTCAGCTCCCTGCAAGCTCCGCCTCCCAGGTTCGTGCCATTCTCCTGCCTCAGCCTCCCCGAGTAGCTGGGACTACAGCAGGCGCCCGCCACCACGCCCGGCTAATTTTTTGTATTTTTAGTAGGGACGGGGTTTCCTCATGTTAGCTAGGATGGTCTCGATCTCCTGACCTGGTGATCCGCCCGCCTCGGCCTCCCAAAGTGCTGGGATTACAGGTGTGAGCCGCTGCGCCCGGCCGATACTTAATTTAAAAGTAGTCCCCGTTAGTAAGTTGACTAGTAGCCGTGGAGTTTAGTAGGAGTAAAGAGTGATGCTAAAGCAGCCAGATGATTACTTTCTGGAATCTTGAATTAGAAAGTGTTGTGGGGACAGACCGATTTGGGGAAAGAGAAATTGAGAGTATAAAGATCAGAGAGCAAATAGGGAGTTGATGCTCCCCAGAGTTTCTTTGCTTCTTGGTTATTTATTCGTTATACAAATATTTTCAGGGACTCTATTTAATGTTCCAGAAACTGTTTTAGGGAACGTGGAAATAAAAGTGATACCTTTCCTGTTTCATTTCCAATTTCATTCCAAGTACACACATATGCTAACTTCCCTTTCGTTGAGTTTTTTTTTTTCACTAAAAGTCAAAAGATCCTAATATATATACTAGGGAAATGATAATCTTATGGTAACTTTTTGTAATAGTACATTTATAAGTACATTTATCACTAGGTGTTAACTGAGTAAATTTAAGAGATTGGGGAAAAAATACAAACCTTATTTCATATAGTTGGTTTGTGAACAGTTTTATATATAAGTTACTTTAAACCTAGTTTCATATTTGCATTGAATTACTTTATGTCATGGTTCCATGAGGGTATAAAATCAAGAAACAGAGCTCTTAGAATTATTTAATTGAAAATCAGGAAGTAGAGAAAGAATTGAAGGAGTCTGATTTATTAAAGTTTATCAGCACACATACTTATGCCAGCTAAATGTCAGTTTAACTAATTATTTTTATAATTTAAACTCAAGATATGTTTCTTTCCATATCCAAAGTACCAATTAATCAGAATTCTGGTTGGCTTAGTATGTTGTTCATGATTTTGTCCTATGGTACTTTTGAAATCTTGCCTTTGGGATATGGTTCATATGCTCTGCAAAACTACCTAAACCCTCAGTAATATTAAATTGGCCCCAGAAAGTCTAACACTCAGAGGTTGAGAGAAGATGGCAATAGAGGACATGGATACAACACAGATGTATAAATGCAAAAGAAGAAGTACCTCAAATAAATATTAAGTACAACATCATTCAAAACTGTACTATTTTTTAGATAAAAGGTTTTTTTTGTTTTTTGTTTTTTTTTAGACTGGGTCTTGCTCTGTCACAGATGGAGTACAGTGGTGTGATCACAGCTCACTAGCTTTGACCTCCCTGGGCTCAGGAGATACTCCCACCTCAGTCTCCCTAGTAGCTGGGGCTATAGACGCACGCCTTCATGCAAAGCTTTATTTTATTTTATTTTATTTTATTTTATTTTATTTTACTTTTTGAAGAGACGAGGTCTCACCATGTTGCTCAGGGTGGTCTTGAACTCCAGAGCTCAAGTGATCCACCCGCCTCAGCCTCCCAAAGTGTTGGAATTATAGGCGTGAGCCACCACGCCCAGCCGAAAATAAAGTTTAATTAGCATACAAATCTTAAGGAGAGTTCAATATTTACATGTAGCAATTCCTAAAATTTTAGATTTCAAATCTAGGGTAGAGTTAACTGGCAGTTTTATAGCCTACTAATAGGGTTCCCTGAACTACCAAATAGTAGCTAGCACGTTATAGTGCTAAATACCTTTCTAAGTGTTTTATACATGTTAGTTTGTTTATTCCTCTTTACAGCTCTATGTGCTAGGTACTCTTATCATCCCCGCTTTACAGATAAGCTAACTGAATATTGAAGTAGTTTCATAATCTGCCAAGTTACAGTGCAAGTGATTGACAGTGCTAGAATTGAAACCTAGGATGTCTCGCTGAACACACCATGCTGCTGGAGACATAACGCTCTCAGCCAGTTTGCTATACTGACTCTTGCTTCCTTCTTATTTCCTGATAATGAACTCCCAGTGCTGACCTCTCTGGGGACCTGTTCTATACTGACTGCTTTGAGTGTTCTCAGCTTGTGTTGTGCCCATGACCACTTTGGTCAGAAAGGAGTGTTTGTTTACCTTCAAAAAAAAAAAAAAAAAAGGTGATTAGGGTTGAGGGGGGTGGCTCACACCTGTAATCCCAACACTGGGAAGTGAGGCAGGAGGATAGCCTGAGACCAGGAGTTTGAGACCCCATGTACACACACACAAATACACACAAATTAGCCGAGACATGGTGGTGCATACCTGTAGTCTGAGCTTCTCAGGAGGCTGAGGCGGGAGGGTGACTTAAGTCCTGGAGGTTGAGACTGCAGGGAACAGTGCACTCCAGCCAGCCAGGGCAACAGAGTGAAACCCTGTCTCTCTTTGGGAAAAAAAAAAAAATAATGTGATGATTGAAGCAGATGTCATGATTCTAATTTTATTCACCTGAGAATGTTTTGCAAAATCCAATAAAAGCCATCAAGACAAAATTGCCTTTTCTATCTCGGACTATGACATCCATACATAAGTTAAATTTTATTTTCTAACTCTTAAGTGGAATAATGCTTCTTCACTTCCAATTCTTTAACAGTTTTATTAATATGTAATTGATATACAGTAAAGTACATATATTTAAAATGTACAATGTGATATATTTTGACATATGATTACCATTACCACAATCAAGATAATGAACATAGCTCACCACCCGCAAAGGTTTCCTTGTGCCCTTTTGTACCTCTGTTACCAGGGGCAAATGACTTTCTGGGGGAACTCCACAGGAAAGAAGGAAGAAAGCCTCAGATGGGAATGCATCCAACTTCCTACTCTGTTACCAGTGGCAAATATCAGCGTTTACAGTGGTAAATCTGTAAGGGTCTGTAGCAACATCAGTTCTTGCCTCCTCAGAAGAAATAATTCAACTGATGGGCATAAGGCAGAAAAGGAGACTAAGGCAAGTTTCAGAGTAGGAGTAAAAGTTTGTTTAGAAAGGCTTTAGAACGGAAAGAAAGGAAAGTTCACTTGGAAGAGACCCAAGTGGGCGCCTGAAGGCCAAGTGCGCTGTTTTAACAGCAATCCTAAGACTTTTATAGGCTGACCCCTTTCCCATGATTCTTCCCATAGGGTGGGCTGTCCACATGTGCAGCGCCCCTGTACCCCTGGGAAGTGAGCACACACAGTGTGTTTAGGAAGTTGTATACATTCCCATCTGAAGCTTTCTTCCTTTTTCCTGTGGAGTTCCCCCAGAAAATCATACTCTGCCATGTTGTCTCTTAATGGGCATGCCCAGGAAGTTGTTTCTCCCTGTTGCCTGCATTCAATTAACACTTTAGTGCTACAGGTGTGAACCATCAGGAAATGGCCTCTCCCTAGTGCTGGCTGCCTACTTCTCACTTTTAGTAAGGCATTGTCATAATTGCCGAGCTATCACCTGACATTCCTAGTGGGTCGGGAGAGCCCTCTCCTGCCCTGCCCATGCCTATGTAACTACCTGGAACACCGCCACGTGTCCCTTCCCAGGCAACCAGTGTTCTACTCTCTCTTATGATAGAATAGTTTACATTTTCTATAGCAATTTAAATGACGTTATACACTATGGATTTTGTTGTCTGGGTTTTTTACTCAGCATAATTATTTTGAGATTCAAAATGTCGCCACATGTATGAGTAGTTAATTTCTTTGTATTGCTGAGTTGTGTTCCGTTGTATGATATATATATATCAGTGTTTTCAGCATTCATCTGTTATCAGTCAACCTCTTGATGGACATTTGGGTTTTCCATTTTGGGCTATTACAAATGAAACTATTATGAACATTAATGACAAGTCTTTAAGTGGACATAGGCTTTGTCTGGAGTTAATATGTAGGAGTAGGTGGCTGGATCATATATCAGGCACCTGTTTAATTCTGTAAGAAACTGTCAAACTATTTTCCATAGTGGTTACCATTTTGCATTCCCACCAGCAGTGAATGAGAATTTCAGTTCCTCGCATTTGGTAACACTTGATATGGTCAGTTGTAGTCTTTAATAAGAGTGCAATTGTATTTCCGTATGGTTTCCCATCCAGTTTAAAAGTAAGTAAAAGGAAGGTTTTAAAAATTAATCCCTAATATATTTTCATAAAATTCAAGTTATAAAGAATTAAACAGTAACATTTAAAAAGATACGTGCAAATATTTAAACAGTTTTAAAATTTATTAATATCCCTTTTCTTTGGAGCTAATTGTAGAGGGAGAGTTAGAAGGCTTAGTTTTTGAAAGTAATTTTGAAGGTTACATTGGATGACATATTCACTTAGAATCCAAGTGTTATACTCAATCATTTTATTTGACTGGTTTCACATAACATCATGTCAAAACCCAAACACCTCCCGTTAGACCCCATCAGGGATCAAATGTGAACATGTGATTTAGAAAGGACAAACAAACCACATCCAAATTATAGTAACTGTGTTCCTTAGTGAATATGAAACCAAGCCAAACCAAACCAAAACAAAAACTGTGATTCATGGTAATTTATTAAATAGTCCAAAGTCTTATAGAAAATTAGTGATTGAATTAGCACTAAAATGCATGTTTGTTAGCTTCTAAACTGATGTCATGCTACTTCTCATATGTTGATATATTATATACATTGTGCTGGATTTAATATGCAGTTGGGAAAATTTGAGTGTATAATAAAAGGATACATAGCTCTTGTTTAAAATGTGATGAAAAGTGCTTATGGTACACAATATGCAGAAGAGGAGACATCACACAATTGGTGCTTCTTTCAAAATGTGGAAAAGAACGAGTCGAACACGTAACATGCTTGTATGATTAGAGGAAGGTCTCTTTCTTGCTAATTTTAAGAAAATGCTATAAGAAGTCACTTCAAAGGGAATTTTGGGAAAATATGATAGCAAATTGTATAAGAAGAAAAGATTGAAGGAAAGCAAACTAAGAATAAGTAAGAGTTGCAAAACTGCTGTGTAGAGATGGGTCTTGCAGGGGAAAATCAAGATTTATGAATGTAAAAATAAGTCACAAGAATAAGAAGCCCAAGTTGTAAGAATCTATCACTCATGAGATTTCAGAATACAGAAGGGCAATGGTACGCAACCTGAGAAAAAGACAAAATAAACTTTTAGATCTCAAAGGACAGGGGATATATAAAGAATAGTTGAAAGAAAATCTTTGAAGAGCTAAACAAAATAATTTTAAAATGCAAGCTCCTAGAAATAGAAACTGTAGATTTCCTTTGAAAAGAGAAAAACTTACAGGGGAACAGCTTATCCATGATTCATTTGCATTTGTGACTTGTAATAACAGAGAAGCTAGATATATGTTTAATTTAGAAAACATTACAAAATACATGACATTTAAATTAGAAGATATATGATTGTAAGTATGATTAGGGGAGGGGATACAATGATTTTTATAATATTTCACTCCTTTTGAAGTGGTTCCACCCAATTAATTAGCACTACCAGGTGATAATTCATTGATGTTACTTGTAATAAAGGACCAAATTTTATTTAAAAAACTAATAGAAATAGATATTAAATAAACAAATAAAAACTTAAGAAAGAAATATAAGGTGTTGTATGTCAAAAAGACCAGACATATGGTACAGTGGAGACAGTTTGATAGTATGCATGTAAAGGATATTAGTGTTGCAGTGAGTAGATGCTAGGTGGTATCAGCTCATGTCATAGAATGGATGATTTTTATAATTACTTCTATTTATAGTCCAAATTCAAAACAAGAGGAAGCAGAAAAACTGGAAAAAAATTGACCTCCCTGTATCATTGCTCTTTTAGTTTTTTCGTTTAAAAGGGAGTTTACTTTCAGTAATGGTTTAGTTTAGGTTCAAACTGAGTCATGCTTTCTTAGTAACAGCTGAAGTGGCATGGGTGTTTTTTCTAATATCAGTCCAAATGTTGCCGTAAAAGTTCACATATATCATTATATCATATGAAGAGTCAATGTTAACTACTACCTTAGATATATTGGCGTGGCTATTAATTCAGTCCTTTGAATTGTCAAGGATGTTGACAGTGTGTTCGGCTTTGATGCATTGTCCCATTCTCCATGCAGAGGAGAGCTGAGTTTGCTGCTGATTGGTGCTGGTCCATCTCCATCACAAAGCACAGATTCATTCCCTTTTGACTTTGCCTCTCATCCTTGTAATTAAGACTCCTTTGATTTTGTTTGGCAACTCACCATCTGTAGAAAAGGAGGGCAAGCACAGAAAACTGGCGTTTTCACAATTTCACAGGGTCCTTGATTAAACTCCGTTGAATTCTGAGAATCTTAATCAAGGTAATTATCTGATGGAGGGTGTCTGTGTCTGTCCTCACCCCTCTTGTGGTTTCCTCCAGCAGCTGGAAGGTGTTTCGAATGTGGCAGCTCTCCACAATGGACCCACTGTGGAGGAGCAGTGCACGTATCAGCAGCTCTGTTTAGCATATCCTGAGTGTATGGCTATATTGATTTGTTTGTAAAACCTTCCAAATGTGTACAAAGCAGGCTGCTTATTTTGTGCCAAAAGACTAGATTAGCTAATTTGAGATAATGCAAAATTCAACCCTTTAATATATTTTTCAATAATTCTCCAAATTCTCACACCAAAGTGCACTAATTACTTACCTAGCACACTTCACTAATTTCTCGAAAATGCAACAGGAATTTCAATCCAGAGGAAGACCAGAGGTCATACTCAATTCATACATCAGTCATTTTATGCCATTTCAGTTTTACCAGATGCTACACATATTAACTTTGTTAACTAGCCAACATTGGCAGAACATGTTCATCTCTGGGAATTTTAAAGTTCTGATAGTTAAAATTGTTTTAAGAACTAGTATTTATGTATAACTAAGGAGCTTAGCATTTTGTTGTATTATATTGTTTTGTTCCAGAAGGTTCATCTGCAGTTTGGAGTACACAGATTTTCTTAAAAATAATCCAGGCATTTCCTTTTGATTTATACCTTATGAGTGAATCGACCCACCAGGGCTATTACATATCCTCCCTTTTTCATTTCTTTCTGTCAAGGCTTTCAGTTAGTGGGTGTAGGAAAGATGAGAATCTGCACATGATGGCATTTCAGAATAGGAAGGCCTTGGAGAGCCTCCAATCCAGCATTTCTCGCCCTCTGTTTTTGTTTTGTCTGTGTATTTTTTTTTTAACTTGCTAAATTTTTCTATAGTAATATAAAATCTAATGAACAGTTATAGAAATTTCTAATTAATTTCAAGCTTTCAGTTTGGGCTATAAGAAGGGATTATAAGCCAATCCCTTATTTTATTTCATATCAGGATAGTATTTCATATCAGGATAGTATTTAATGCTATAAAGTTAATTAAATATAATATGCAGTCATACTTATAACAAAAATGTGTCTTCAATTTGTTAATGTATGGATCAATAAATACATAAGAAAAAGTATTCTTGGCATCAAATAAATTTAAATGAATATATATTACAATTTTTAGTGTAGACTAAATTTAAAAAAAAGATAAAAACTGCTTTCATGACTTGATGTTTAGAATATTTTAGATTATACCTTAAAATCAACACATTAAAAAAACATAACTTCCATATGTTATCTTAGATAACAAAATAATAGAAACCATACCAGATTCTTATTTGTAAGCATTTTGTCTGTAACACTGTATTGACAGTGTGAATAAGTTTGAATTCTGATTTCTGATTTTATTTCTAACATTACTTGTTTGTTTGTTTGTTTTTTTCCTGAGACAGAGTCTCATTCTGTCGCCCAGGCTGGAATGCAGTGGCATGATCTCCGCTCACTGCAACCTCTACCTCCCAGGTTCAAGAGACTCTCCTGCCTCAGCCTCCTGAGTAGCTGGAGCTATAGGCATGCGCCACCGCTCCTGGCTAATTTTTGCATTTTTACTACAGACGAGGTTTCATCATATTGGCCAGGCTGGTCTCAAACTCCTGTCCTTGTGATCCACATCCACCTTCCTAAGTGCTGGGATTACAGGCATGAGTTACCACACTCAGCCTCTAAACATTACTTCTTGTATTAAAAGTCTAATAGCTACACTTGGACCCACCAACCACTCCTGTGGCCCCACCCAGAAGTAACTCAGCTTGCAAGAGGACCTTTTCCCACACGCCTGTGATTGTACCTTCTCCCAATCAGCAGCAAGCACCCCTTGCCTAGCCACCCCTCCTCTCTTCTAAACTTTCTTTCAAAAACCCTAGCCTCCTAGTTCTTGGGAAGGCTGATTTGAGTAATAATAAAACTCTAGTCTCCCATTTAGCTTGCTCTATGTGTGTAAAACTCTTTCACAATTGCAATTCCCCTGCCTTCATAAATGAGCTATCTCTGGGGAGTGGGAAAGAAGAATCCACTGGGCAATTGATTATCTGCGCAAAATCTCTGCAAAAAAACTTTGTCTGATTTGATTTGCTTCAAAAGTCTACTAGATAGCTTTCTGTCATCACTGACTATAAGAAAATGGTTGTTAGTTAATGTCTCCTTGCTTCATTGTATTGCTCCATGTCATCACATGGTCTTGAAAATTAAATAAGGTAACATTTGGAAAGTGCCTACCCCAATGTCTGGCCTAAGTAGCAAATCAAAGTATTAGATTTCTGTCTTCCTCATGTTACTGTCTTTTTCATTCACTGTTATGTTTTAAAATTTTCTTAAAACGATCTGACTTTTATATCTTCCAATTCCTTCGTATGGCTTTTGATTTCTCTATTACTATCCCACAGTCCATCCCTGGAGGGTGCTAATTGTTTCCCCCAGCACCTCAAAAATCTGTCCTCTATGAGTGGTCCAATGATGACTAAAACTCGCTTTCTCTGTAGGCAGTGCAATGTCGAGAATACTTTAAAGGCCAGTGTGTTCTTTTGTCAAATAATAAAGAAACTGCAATTCAGAAGCTGATTTTTATGTGTTCCAAACCAACAATTCCTCGAGTGTCCAACTGTTTAACTTGGCTTTTTTCCTTTTCCACTACAGGGAGTAATGGTAATGCTTGGGGAACTGAACATGACTATATAAGTCTGCTAATGGAATAAGGGAAACTTAGTCAGAAAGCAATGGAATGGATTTTTTTTTTCTTTGCTATTAAAAGACATACATTATGTGATTACTTAAAAATAAACCAGGACACTCTATTCTGGATAGTTTTTATTATAACTATATTTGACAACATAAAAACCAAAATCCTATTCACATTACAGATTACTAGAAAGACTTTTTAAAAAAATTTCAATGGTGGTTTCAGAGAGGATATTTTTTCTTCTCATATTTTTGAATTTTCAAATTTTCCATAATCGAGTATGCATTACTTTTGTACTAGAAACATTGTATAAAAATTAAAAATAAGAAAATAGTATCACCAATGACTTATATTTGGGCACATATGTGTGCACAATAAGCTGAGGTACCACTCATTAAAAATAGTGAGGGGGATACTTTGTACATTGAAGGTAAATGAACTTGGGTGCCAATCTCAGCAGTTTTTTTACAGGCTTCTCACAAATCTATGAGGCATGCAGTGATAATTCTTAGTACAAGCAATCAAGGTTATTTCAGCAAACAGCTGTCTCACAAACACTTCCAAGATTCCTTTGAAGGTTGAGGAATGTTGATCAAAGCAAACTCTCTTGTGAAGCTTCAGAGACATTTCAGCAGGACGTTAAAACAAAATGAGGAAAGTGATATCAACTTAGCTCTCCATCCTGATGTGTTTATCCTATTGGCACCAAGCTTCTGATATTATCTGTTCACAAGGGTCTAGATGATAATACATTGCTATTGTCATAGCAAATTCAGCAAAATATTTATCAGTGTATGGTCCACAAAATATCTATCAGTGTATGGTCCATAGTAAATGGTCACATTTACTATGATTAACTTCTCTTTCCTGGGACAAAATAGAACTTGTAATCTTCAAGATGGCTGCATTTGAAAGTGCCTCTCCTCAGGAAAGGGCTAAACACAGATCATACAATAGCAGTATACAATTATTTTGGCTTTTTATGAGCTTTGCACACAGGAAAACACAGGAAACTTCAAATTTGCCATCTCATATCTTGGCCCCTGCCCCCGAAGAAAAAAGATCACTCAGTCTGTGCCAAGTGGTAGGATTCAACAAGGCAGAAAGTCATTCATTTTGGAAGACAAAATCTTAAAATTCCAAAATGAAGAGATAGCAAGTGTAAAAACCATTTTCTTACCCATACTCCACTGGAAATATACAGCATATTCAGTATGATATTGGTTGTGGGTTTGTTACAAATAGCTGTTATTATTTTGAGATATGTTCCATCGATATCTAGTTTATTGAGAGTTTTTAGCATGAAAGACTTGAATTTTGTCGAAGAGTTTTCTGCATCTATTGAAATAATCATGTGGTTTTTGTCATTGGTTCTGTTTATGTGATGGATTACATTTATTTATTTGTGTATGTTGAACCAGCCTTGCATCCCAGGGATGAAGCCAACTTGATCGTGCTGGATAAGATTTTAATGTGCTGCTGGATTTGGTTTGCCAGGATTTTATTGAGGATTTTCTCATCCATGTTCATCAGGGATATTGGCCTAAAATTCTCTTTTTTTGTTATGTCTCTGCCAGGCTTTGGTATCAGGATGATGCTGGCCTCATAAAATGAGTTAGGGGGGATTCCCTCTTTTTCTATTGATTGGAATAGTTTCAGAAGTATTGCGGGAAGTCAGGGACCCTGAATGGAGGGACTGACTGAAGCCATAGCAGAACAACATAAATTGTGAAAATTTCATGGACATTTATCACTTCCCCAATCAATACTCTTATAATTTCCTATGCCTGTCTTTAATCTCTTAATCCCATCATCTTCGTAAGCTGAGGATGTATGTTGCCTCAGGACCCTGTGATGCTTGCATTAACTGCACAAATTGTTTCTAAAGCATGTGTGTTTGAACAATATCAAATCTGGGGACCTTAAGAACAGGATAACAGCAATTTTCAGTGAACAAGGGAGATAACCTTAAAGTCTGGCTGCCTGTGGGCTGGGCAGGACAGAGCCATATTTCTCTTATTACCAAAAATGGGTAAGAGAAATATCACTGAATTATTTCCCCAGTAAGGAATATTAATAATTAACAGCCCTTTGAAAAGAATGCATTCCCAGGCTGGGACCTCTAAAGTGGCCGCTCTGGGAGTGTCTGCCTTATGCAGATGTACTTAGGGATGAAACACACCCTCCTGCAGCACCTCCAGGCTTGCTAGGATTAGGAAATTCCAGCCTGGCAAATTCTAGTCAGACCGGTTCTCTGCTCTTGAACCCTGTTAAAATGTTTATTAATGACAATGCGTACATAGCAGGACATGGAAGTTCATTAGTGATTCTAGTTTCGCCCTGACCTTGTGATCTCGCCCTAACCTTCTGCCTTGTGATCTTTTGTTGCCCTTGAAGCATGTGATCTCTGTGACCCACACCCTATTCATACACTCCCTCCCTTTTGAAAATTGCTAATGAAAACTTGCTGGTTTTATGGTTCAGGGGGCATCACGGAACCTGCTGACATATGATGTCTCCCCTGGACACCCAGGTTTAAAATTTCTCTCTTTTGTACTTTTTCCTTTTATTTCTCAGACTGGCCGACACTTAGGGAAAATAGAAAAAGACCCACGTTGAATTATCGGGGGCGGGTTACCCTGATGCAGAAAGAATCGTACCAGCTCCTCTTTGTACCTCTGGTAGAATTCAGCTGTGAATCTGTCTGGTCCTGGACTTTTTTTTGGTTGGTAGGCTATTAATTATTGCCTCAATTTCAGAACCTGTTATTGGTCTATTAAGAGACTCAACTTCCTCATGGTTTAGTCTTAGGAGGGTGTAGGTGTCCAAGAATTTATCCATTTCTTCTAGATTTTCTAGTTTATCTGCATAGAGGTGTTTGTAGTCTTCTCTGATGGTAGTTTGTATTTCTGTGGGATCAGTGGCGATATCCCCTTTATCATCTTTTATTGCATCTATTTGATTCTTCTCTCTTCTTTATTAATCTTCTTAGCAGTCTATCCATTTTGTTGATCTTTTCAAAAAACCAGCTCCTGAATTCATTGAGTTTTTGAAGGTTTTTCTGTGTCTCTGTCCTTCAGATCTGCTCTGATCTTAGTTATTTCTTGCCTTCTGCTAGCTTTTGAATTTGTTTGCTCTTGCTTCTCTTGTTCTTTTAATTGCGATGTTAGGGTGTTGATTTTAGATCTTTCCTGCTTTCTCCTGTGGGCATTTAGTGCTATGAGTTTCCCTCTACACACTGCTTTAAATGTGTCCCAGAGATTCTGGCATGTTGTGTCTTTGTTCTCATTGATTTCAAAGAACATCTTTATTTCTGCCTTCATTTGTATTTTTTTTTTTTTTTTTTTTTTTGAGACAGAATCTCACTCTGTCACCCAGGGTGGAGTGCATTGGCGTGATATCAGCTCTCTGCAAGCTCCACCTCCCAGGTTCACACCATTCTCCTGCCTCTGTGTCCCAAGTAGCCAGGACTACAGGTGCTCACAACAATGCCTGGCTAATTTTTTTTGTATTTTTAGTAGAGATGGGGTTTCACCATGTTAGCCAGGATGGTCTCGATCTTCTGACCTTGTGATCCACCTGCCTTGGCCTTCCAAAGTGCTGGGATTACATGTGTGAGCCACCATGCCTGACCTCTGCCTTCATTTCTTTGCTACAAGGCTACATTCACCAAAACAGCATGGTACTGGTACCAATACAGATATATAGACCAATGGAACAGAATGGGGGCCACAGAAATAATACCACACATCTTCCACCATCTGATCTGACCACCTGACACACACAAGCAATGGGAAAAAGATTCCCTATTTAATAAATAGTGTTGGGAAAACTGGCTAGCCATATGCAGAAAACTGAAATTGGACCCCTTCCTTACACCTTATACAAAAATCTGAGCAAGACTCCATCTCAAAAAAAAAAAAAAAAAAAAAAAATCAAGATGGATCAAAGACTTAAAATTAAGACCAAGGACCATAAAAATCCTAGAAGAAAACCTGAGCAATATCATTCAGGACATAGGCATGGGCAAAGACTTCATGACTAAAACACCGAAAGCAATGGCAACAAAAGCCAAAATTGACAAATGGGATCTGATTAAACTAAAGAGTTTCTGCACAGCAAAAGAAACTATCATCACAGTGAACAGGGAACCTACAGAATGGGAGAACATTCTTGCTATCTATCCCTTTGACAAAGGGCTAATATCCAGAATCTACAAAGAACTTAAACAAATTCACAAGAAAAAAGTAAACAACCCCATCAAAAAATGGGCAAAGGATATGAACAGACACTTCTCAAAAGAAGACATTTATGCAGCCAACAGACACATGAAAAAAATGCTCATCATCACTGGTCATTAGAGAAATGCAAATCAAAACCACAATGAGATACCATCTCACACTGGTTAGAATGGTGATCATTAAAAAGTCAGGAAACAACTGATGCTGGAGAGGTTGTGGAAAAATGGGAATGCTTTTACACTGTTGGTGGGAGTGTAAATTAGCTCAACCATTGTGGAAGACAATGTGGTGATTCCTCAATGATCTAGAACTAGAACTACCATTTGACCCAGCAATCCCATTACTGGGCATATACCCAAAGGATTATAAATCATTCTGTGATAAAGACACATGCACATGTAAGTTTATTATGGCACTATTCACAATAGTGAAGACTTGGAACCAACACAATTGTCCATCAATGATAGACTGGATACAGAAAATATGGCACATGTACTCCATGTAATACTATGCAGCCATAAAAAAGGATGAGTTCATGTCCTTTGCAGGGACATGGATGAAGCTGGAAACCATCATTCTCAGCAAATTATCACAAGATCAGAAAACCACACACCACATGTTCTCACTCATAAGTGGGAGTTGAAAAATGAGAACACATGGACACAGGGAAGGGAACATCACACTCCAGGGCCTGTGGGCGGGGGGGCGCTAGGGCAGGGATAACATTGGGAGAAATACCTAATGTAGGTGACGGGTTGATAGGTGTAGCAAACCCCCATGGCACATGTATACCTATGTAAAAAACCATGTTCTGCACATGTAACCCAGAACTTAAAGTATAATAAAGAAAAGTCAGAACATTTCAAAACCACAAGGAAGATGGAATGTATCTGAAGAAAGAGCAATCAAAAACTTTAATGAGTTATTTCAAGACCTATATTATACATGTTTAGTTTTTAAATTATAATTTTTGTTACCTATAGAATACATGTTTAGTTGCAAAATTATAAGTTTTATTACCTCCTCTCTCACCATATAATTATTTCTTCGGATATAAAGATTAACTTAAAGGCTTCACTAAGAGTAAAATACCGGTTATTCTATAATGGATATACTTAGCATACTTAGACAAAATATAAGGTGGGAAGGGAAACCAAACCTACACTCACTCTCTATGTCTCTACCTCTCTGTCTCACACACACACCACCTGAATATTTACATGTACCAGAAAACTCACTGATCTATCTGACCATCCTTCTTTTTCTTCCCTCTTTATCCTGCAATACATGAGAACAGAATCAGAAGGCTGAAAAAGGATCTGTTTTAGGAGTGTTGCTTTTCTACATACTTCTCAAAGTACAGGTGTATAGTTGTGGCTTGTTATATCTCATGACATACAATTATATGGTCATGTCCAAGTGATGTCGTGAAATCTAGTCTATGTTAACTGGAGAAGAGAAGTTGCACAAGGTAGAATAAATCCTTGGAACCTGGGTGTTCTCTGTCAATAGATAATTTGTACACTGAAGTGAGAAACTGCATTAAAGGTTGAGTTTTCCTTAGTGCTCGTGTCTGGTAACCACTACACATTGATGTTTTTTGATCATAACTGTGAAAGTCAAGGCATTTCTTGATTTTAGCTCAAGTCTTATTTCCAAGTGTCATACTCAACGCTTTATGCTTTTCCAATAGCAAGCTCTAGAGGCTGCCCCAGAGCTACCATTGCACTTTCTTGCTTCTGATTTTTGTCTGTTTATTGTTCACTCTACTTGGAATGCTGATTTTATCTTGGCTGAAAAACCTGAAACAAATTCTAGCATCCCCAGTGAAAAGCACACGATATGGAATTATTTATATTTGTTTTGTTCATGGACCTTGATCATGCCATTATTATAACACCTAATATATACTGATTTTTCTTATGTTGAGTTTTATATATCATGAAACCATAAGCTTTTTGAGAACCAGAACCATTTATAACTGGCACAAATATTTAAAAAATGGGCCTTGGAGTCGACTGAACCAGAGGTGATACCTAGTTTTGCAACTTTGATACTGTATAAACTGGAGCAAAATTCTGAACTTCTCTGAGCCTCAACTTCCCAACTTGCATGTCAGATATTCATCTCATGTGGTTGTAATAAAAGTTAAACATTATGGTGGGTTTAAAGCACTTAGGACATTGGCTGTCACATAGAAGATATTTAATTAATATGCTATTATATCTTCCACCCTAAAATGCCTAGCATTAGGTTATGATCATATTGAATCCTCAATAAAAGTTTATTGATTGCTGAATTAACGAACTAATGAATGAATGAAAATGTCCTCTTTCAAAGAGTTAAGTTTCTTAGTGTATTTATTTTTTAATGTGTGAGAACTAAGGGTATGTAACCAAAAAAGTTAGTTGTCTGTGCAACAAATAAGTCTGCTGAAGCATTCACAAACCAACTGGGGAGCACAGTAATTGGTGACCTGGGTGAATTTTCTCCTGAAGGCAGTTCCCTGTAAAGAACAAGGAAATGCAAAGATATGCAAAGAGTATCATCCAGCTGAGACAAGCTTATTAGTGCTCTCATCGACTCTACCAGGAGGCCCCACCTGCTAAATTTCTGCCTGGGAACCCTCAGGAGCCCATATGGCCTCAGATGTACAATAATAGCCAATGCACAGAGTAAATCAGGTCATCAGCCTGGGTATATCCCTTGTTCAACCAACCTGTCCTGATTTGGGCTGTGGTGCCACATGTATGAGTAAGAAAGGGAAATCTTGGCTTTACCTATGAAGAATAAAGATTTATGTTCGCTGTCATGAAAATATATCTTTACAATTATTCAAGAATATCCTAAAGATTGAAAGTAAACTAAAACAGGAATGATCTACCCAAGTAAAACTTAATTGCCCACAGGTAAAGGAAGATTTTTGAAAATATTCTTGTTTATTCTTACTTTAACTATAACAGTATTCATATAATTTATTATAATTAAAATAAGTACCCATGGTATTCTTTGAGCTGGGCATGGTGCTGTATCGTTAAAATTAGATAATAGAGTTCCCCCTCAGTTTACAGTAAAGAAAACTTAAAATAATTTTTTCACCATAAAATGAAATATACATATTAGCTGGGATCTCCTTTTCTCTCAAAAACATTGTTTTAACCACCATTCTATAGTTTAGAAAGTCCAAAATCTGACCCAAGATCTCTTGAGACTACTTGGGCTTTTGATTGGCTGATCACCTCATTTTTGCTTCCACAGCCCCACCCCATGAAATCTCTGTTGTGTACAACATTCAGCATTAACTCACATGTGAAACTCTGCCCTGTCACTGATTTTTACAAGATGGCTGATTTGGGGAGTCATGAGGAGAGGCCACAATGTGCATGGCTCAGCAAAATAATGTCTCATTTTGATAATGACAGGAGGCAGCCAAAGGCTTAGGCAGATAGAGGCAGGTACCCAGTGAAACGCCACCTCCAAGATGAAGACAGTTTAAAGCCTGAAAGCCAAGCTAGAGATTCAGTAATCCTCAGACCGGATTGAGAACTTGTCTTCCTGTTAGGCACGCTTCCATTTGATCCCCACCCTTCACCTATTTTACTTATACCTACCCTTTCCTAATCGGTTTTCTACAATGTTGTGCCCCCACCTTTGAGTGGTGTCTTTGCTTTAACTTTTTTTGTATACTCACAAACCAATCAGCAGTCTCCCCATCCTGTGCCTAGACTTAGTCGGTAGAGGAGGAGACAACCTGACTTCAGGGATGACAACCAGCCCTTCCCATCCCCTCCCCAGCGCCCCTCTCCACTGAGAGCCATTTTCATTCCTCAATAAAACTCTCTGCTTTCTCCGTCTATGTGACCTCACTCTTCTTGGACACTGACAAGAGCTCAGGACCCACCGAGTGTCGGTACCCAGAAAGGCTCTCACATCAGCCCTTTGCCCTCGCCAGCGGAGGGCAGCCACCCCATGCAATGAGGCAAGGGGCCAACTGAGCTGCTAACACACTGCTGTCTGTATACAGTGGATCTAAAGGAGCAGTGTCACACCCCCTCTGAGACTTCGGGGTCATAGGCATCCTCACCTGGGTGCTGCTGCATTCCCCTCGAGGTGGCACACCTAGTCTGGCCATGGCTCTGCATGGAACTTGCTCCTGAGTTGGCGCCCGGAGCTTCTGGCTGGATCCTGCACTCACTTCCTGCAAGAGGGTGCTCCTTCCCTTCACATGCTCCTGAACGTGGCAGGTGGAGAAGAAGGGTTGCCCCTGCTGTGAGTCTGGTGAAGGGGCCAAGAAAAGTCCTGCATCTATTTCATATTAAACAGTCATTCTATCACTAAAAACAGAGACCTTACCTCATCATCCTCCAGCTTTTTGGCATCTCTGGTTCCTTTTTTCTCTTCTCGCTTCACCCACTCCTACATTTTCTTTTTCAATCAACCAACCAACCAACCACTGACAGCAGACACCTGCAAAATTGTTCTTATTTTATCTGATAAAGGAGTATTGTGTGCTGATGAATATTTGGACTGAGGAGTTGGTTCAAATCCCAGCTTTGCCTCTTACAGCTACAGTACCTTGGATAAGTCATTTAACCTCCCTATACTTCAGTTTTATGATCTGTAAAATGAAGGATTATAGAATTCATGCCACATAGTTATGATAATTAACTTTGTTAATATGAATAAGCACTGAAAACAGTGATTTGTATAGAGTAAGCAAAAAAATAATGCCTTTTATTGTTGTTTCTTGGACTCTATCAGTGTGTCACTTTCAATCTCCAATGACTTATCAAGATTGTTCCAGAAAAATACCTTTTGCTTTCTAAGAGAAATTCTGGGGCCAGATGCTCAGGGAATACTGGTTTTATATTATTAAAAATGTTTTCATCCTAGAAATGATTTGTAGAATGTTGACGTCTGCTATTATTTTCTGCTATCAAGTGCTAAAATACTGCAATAAACAAGGAAAAGATGTTTACAGATAGGCTGGGAACCAACCTTAATACTATAAAATGTTAACTTTATGGAACATGATCTCATAGGACTTAATGACTAGAAGATGGATATTGCATAATTTCATTCTAAAAAGTTTATTAAAGGAACAGGACTTTTGAAGTTCAAAGGCGTTATCAGAAAAAATAATTTCTGTTGGACTGTGGCACATAAACATTAAAACCTAAAACAGCAAGTTTTTCTTGTGGTGCTGAAATAAAATTGTTTATAACTCCAACAACGTAGGGGGCAATAACCAAGACATACACCATTTAAACTTGCCTGAGTGTTAGTGTTTCTTGAAATGAAATGATAAGCAGAAATATTTAAGGTCGTCTCCTGGGTACAGGAATAACATATGAACAGTACCTCCCAGGACATTTTAAAATAAAAACTAAAGTCAAAGGAGGTGCTATTTAAAGTAACAGAGAGGTGTGGGAAGGGAAAAGACTGATTAACAAAGATTAGTGCCAAATTAATTTAAGGACCAAAACAAATTAAACTGAGAATGCAGACTTCTAGTTGCTACAAATGGCCATCAGCACCACCCAGCACCTTGTTAGGAATACAAATTATGGGTCTTCACCCTGGCTGTGAACTCAGTCATAATCAGAATCTTTGTATGCTGGCCCCAGGAATCCATGATAACATTCCCAGGTGATTCTCATACTTGCTCAAGTTTGAGAAGCACTAGGGAATTTGCATTTCTGAGTTACCAACATCCTTTAAAATAATTGTGATACACACATACACACATACAATAGACTGTCATTCAGCCTTTAAAAAAGAAGGAAGTCTTGTCATATTTGAGACATAGATAAACCTGGAGGGCGTTGCACTAAATAAAATAAGCAAGTCACAGAAAAACAAATGCTTATTGATCTCATTCGCATGTGGAATCTAAGTAAGTTGAACACACAGAAGAGTGAATCGAAGGGTGGTTACCAGGGAATCGAGGGGTGGGGGAAACGGGAGAAGATGTTGGCCTGAGAGCACAAAATTGCAGTTATAAGATGAGTAAGTTCTGAAGACCTAATGTATAGCATGGTGACTATAGTTAATAATAATGTATACTTGAAATGTGCTAAGAGTAAATCTTTTTCTTTATATTTATTTATTTATTTTGGAGATGGTGTCTCACTCTATTGTCCAGGCTGGAGTGCAGTGGCGCAATCTTGGCTCACTGCAAGCTCTGACTCCCAGGTTCAAGTGATTCTCCTGCCTCAGCCTCTCAAGTAGCTGGGATTACAGGCGCGTGCCACCATGCCTGGCTAGTCTTAAATATATGGATATGTTAATTAGCTTGACTGTGGGAATCATTTTACAGTGCATACATATATCAAAGCATCACTTTATACACATTGAATAATTTTTGTCAGTTATACCTCAACGGTAAATTTTTTTCAAGAAAGTAATTTCAATAGAGTTCTAAGATTGGGTAAATTATTAACTGATATAAATACATTTCTATCAAACTTAACATTATACATTGGAGGAAGCCCTGAGCAATTGAATATCAATTTCTCTAAAACAGTGATATGGCCTCTTTATCTGTAACATTTCTGGGAAGTCTATGTGGTATTAGGATATATAAAAGGACTGAGAAGAGAGGGTCATTTTATCAAGGCTTCTATAGATGCTGGTCTTAATCCAGGTAGACAGTACTGAGTGATTTGTTAAGTCAATTATAGTCCATTAAGGGCTAATATGGCATGTGAGTATGTAACATGCAAACAGATAGAAAGATTTCTATATATTTACTGACAAGAGTATAGCAAAAACAAGAGTTTCAAAATTTCTTTTTAATAAGGATCTAAATTTGAATAAAAAGATATAGGAGTAATTATTTATTTTAAAAAGAAAATGTAACCAAAATAAATAATTTGGAAGATGTGAATGCTTAGCATTTTTAAGTACTAAATTAATGAACGTATACATTCATAAATATCATTAATTCATTTGTAATAAAATACTGCGGGTAACTGATTTCAAATTTAAAAGCTAAACAAATACATTCACGTACTAATATTTTCTATTTATTTGTATATTTGGTTATACATTTGATCTCTAATAAATCTGAAATAGTGCCTGTAATTATATTACAGTTATTTAAATTATTAGATTTTTCTTTGGAATATAACCTTAAAATATTTTCAATCTTTCTCATCGTAAAAAGATACACAAATGTAATCTCATCTAATTTTCTTAGAAATGTGAGATTATTAAAAATGGAATATAAACAGGGAAAAAAGAGCTTGGTAGGCAGAAATATCTTCAGTTATTAATAAATCATTTAAAAATATTTCAGAAACAGAGGGTTATTGCAGTCTCCCAGGTTCCAGAGATTATGCATGGTATTTTTCATGCAACATAAATATTATATGAAAAAATACCATGCATGATATATATTTTGCATGAAATGAAAGCTGGTTTAGATCTAATCCTATAATTGAAGCAATGTAACAATGTCAATAACATTTTATTTATTTTTTAAAGAATGCTATATTACTAATAGCACTCACTGTTTTACTATATTATAGTAAATATAAATGATGTGTGCCAATAAAGGAAATAAACCTGTTCTGTCATCACCCTACACATTAAAAAATAATTTATAGGCCTGGCATGATGGTTCAAGCCTGTAATACCAGCACTTTGAGAGGTGGAGGCAGGAGAATTTCTTGATCCCAGGAGTTCAAGACCAGCCTGGGCAACATAGGGACCCAATCACTACAAAAAAAGTAATAAAAAAATTAGCCTGCCATGGTGATGCATGCCTGTAGCTCCAGCTACTCAAAAGGACAAAGTGGGAGGATCACTTGAATCCAGGAGGTCAAGTCTGCAGTGAAACACGATTGTGCCACTGTATTCCAACCTGGTTGACACAGCAAAACTCTGTCTCAGAAAAAGAAAGAAAGAAACAAGAAAGTTTGTATTAATAGAAAACTACTTTTTAATTTTGAGAAAATTCATTGGTATATTTTTAGTTATATTTTGCAATTCAAAAATTTACTTTTCTCTTTCTCATTTAAAAAGTATATAATTTAAAAAACCACAGTATTAACATAATTTTAAGCAATGTAAGTAAGGAAAAACTCAAATTATATATGTGTATATAAAAGGAAAAAAGAGGTAAGGAGACAAAATTGGGATCAAAAAAGACACGATATTTTCAATAAAAACTATTAATTATAATTGAATTTAACACATAAAGTAGAAATTGGAAATTGATCAAGGATACTTGTTTTCTTGTTAGAGGTAGTAGTTCCTTAAAAATTCCTTCAATTTAACATTGTGAAAGCTGACTTAAAATGTTTGAAACTGTGGTTATTATTTTGAACCATGTGCTTCAAATTTGGAGTGGTAAATACTGAATCTTCATTATAAAAGATGATAAATGGATTTGAACTTATTTATTGTATCTTAATCTGTTGTAGTTTGTTCTTTCTGATGATTCCATAATTGTCTCAACTTTGGTCAGTGGGAATTTCTGAGTTGGCTTTTGTGTCCTTTGGGTATTACCCAGTAGTTTTAAATAATCCAACTGACTTGTTTTCTCATATGACAAGACTTCCTGCCCTGCCTGGACCTCACATCAGCCGCTTCTGCCCTAAGAGTTGGCCTGCTTCCTTTTAATGGTGAATGGTGTTTAGAGACCATAACTGTGGTCTGGGGTTGCTGTGTACAATTTGTTTTTTATTTTTGGTATTTATTTAAATATTCAAAGAGGAATTGTTGAATGAGTATTTATTTAGAATTGGCACTGATTTTATATTCCTTGCTCATATCCAAACTAGTCATTGTCATTCTAGAAATCCTAACTTTATAAGAAAGAAATAAGGCGTTTGTATTGTTTTTACTAATATTTCTTTTTCTGCTTGCAAGATTAAATATTTTGTTAGGGTTTATCAATTGTTTATATCCTTTTGTGAACGGCCTGTTCATGCTCTTAGTTTGTTTACTTTATTCTTTCTTCATGTAACAATAGTACCACTTGTGTCTCATATTTTTGGTTTTTTCTTTCTTTCTTTCTTTTTTTTTTTTTTTTCAAGACAGAGTCTCTCTCTTTTGCCCAGGCTAAAGTGCAGTGGTGTGATCTGGGCTCACTGCAGCCTCCACCTCCCAGAATCAAGTGATCCTCCTGCTTTGGCCTCCAAAAGTTCTGGGATTGCAGGTGTAAACCACTGCACCTGGCCTCATACGTGTTTTTAAAATGAAGTCTAATATGTTGGATCAGCATTCTGTAGTTCTAAGATTCATATTTCTACTGAATATTATTTATTAAATAAATATTTATTGAATACCTATTCTGTGCCACACAACAAATACTTATTGGTTGTTTACTTGGTGCTGGTGATACAGAAGTGAATAAGTCAGGAAATAATTGCCATTCTCATTGAGATACAATTTCTAATAGGAATATTAAAACTTTTATTTTCTCAGAAAATCTTGTATAAGAATGAATTTGTCATATATAATTTTAAAAATAAGGAAAAATCTTCCACTTTGGTTAATGTTTGTCTTATTTCTATTTCAAAACAGTTTATACCTAAATCATAACATATGTAACTTGAAGTGCTTAATATTTTTCAATTGCTTATAACTAGTCCCTTTAAGTGTTAGAAGTTCATTATTCGAGTGAAATAGTGCTTCCTGTTTTGAAAATACACATTAAATAGGTTTAGTTATTAGCATAAAATATTATTACATAACTGTTATGGTGACCATAATAAATATTACTATGCATTGCCATATATATACTATTACATTTTATAATTAATATTTAATAATTCTGAATATGAAACTGTTATAGTAATTAACACTGACAAAACAATAGCATATGATGAAGTAGCATTTCTTGTAAAAATGCTTGGCTTGCTTAATCTAAAAATTCAGGAAACAAAATTAGAAATGCATCTTTATGTTTCTATTAAATATATGTGTTAGGCATATTCTTGGATGGTTATGGTTTTTAATCTCCTATTGCATTGTTTCCAAAAGTACATTCAGAATCATGAAAAAATATTTAGACATAAAACATTAGTATTATATAGTTTCAATTAGCTAGGAGGATATTGAATGTTCCCAACACAAATAATAAATAATTGAGATGATGGTTATGCCAATTACTCTGATCTGTTCACTATACATTATATGTATTGTAACATCACTATGAACTCCATAAATATGTACAATTATTAAGTGTCAAACAAAATTGAAATAACAGTATTATTTATAATACTAATAATTTCTAAACAGATATCATTAAGTAGCTACTTTGGAAATTACAAATATTAATAGTTTAAATGATAATATAATTGTTATATTATAGATATATACAGTTATATAATAGTTATATATATAATAGTTATATTATAGATATATATAGATAATATAAATAGTTAAAATGAATGCTTTAAAAAGTAAGGTCTAAGACATTGAACAGGTGCAAAGCTTTAATGAAATCATACAATTTATTGTTTTACATGATGAGTTACAGGGAAACTGGCTTTATATACTTCAGTAATAAATGGATTAATAGTAGAAATATTTTTTAAAAGAAAAGCATATAATGGTTGTATAGAGACCTGGACTTGAAAGGAGGATGCTAAGAAGTTTTGCAAAAACCATTTGTTCCTCACCCCCACCATCAGCTGACCACCATGTATTACATTGAGATGTATGTAAATGGATAATTTTCACTTTCAAATGAGTATTAAACTGCATAAATTAGTAGGAAGTTGATATCAATGTATGATAGAAGCTAGATGCACATTGAAAACATATAAAATGATCCCCATCATTTAGGTAGTACAGATCACTTACTTGGTTTTACTATTTGATCATTTATTTGGTTTAACTATTGATTCAATAATATCCAAGTTGAATTTATGCTTGAGCCAAAAACATCTTCAAATCCTCCTAGAAGTGATGGAAACACTAAATATGACCCATCATCATGTAAAAATCTGCAATGCTATAAACTAAAATGACAGAATGGGATTACCATAAATATTGAGCTTTTACTACTTTCTGTGCAGTCATCAATTAAGATCTAGTCTCATATGTGAGATTGCACAAATCCATTATTTATAGTAAAAGATAAGTGATGCTTTCTTCCCCAAATCTTCAGGCTAAAGAAAAATGTGTTTTTAAAGGTGTTTTCTTTATGTCGTGCAGCTGGCTCAGGGATTTTGCTGCTTGCAGTGTTGCTTTTAATGCTATTTCCCACTACCCACCCAGCAAAAGGACATCATTTCTATATTAAAAAGAAAGAATATAAAATTGTAACTTATTTTTTAAAAGTTGCCCAAAATTTTTAATAAAGGCTTACACTAATACAGAAAAAAGACAAGAAACTGTCAAAAGGGAAACAAATACAGATAAAGCAAGTATTAACTGTTTTTATAATGCCTTACTTACGGTGGTATTATCAAAGTGTGGCAAGTGACAACACTAACTGGCAGGATTGAATCATCACTAGAGAAGACTTATGAGAAAAGAAATTGGATCTCTGGATTACAGTTAGTAGACTATTGCAATTGCACAGGCAAATGATAAGAAACAGAGAAACAGCTATTGTATTGTGAAAAGAAGATGATACTGCCATATATCAGCAGGCTCATACTAATAGTAAAAATATTGAAATCTTTCCATATTCTTTGCTAAATCATTATTTTCTCAAGACTCTTAAAAACAGTCCATTCCCTGAAAGCTCTAGATTTCCCTATGACCCAAAAGCTGCAGGGTCAAGGAATCTTTAGCAAAGGGCATTCTCAATCCTGCCCTAGCCCTACAGCTGACATCTGTGTTAATACATTGGTGACTGCCAACCAGGTTGTAAGATATTCTTAATATTGTTCTTGTAGGGTAGCCCATTTTTGTAGGAACCGAGGAAATAATAGAAGGTAACATTTCTCACATGTTTTTGAGCAGTTGGGTGGATTTTGCTCAAAAAGGGAAATATGAGAAGGGCTGGTTTTGGAGTGGGAAGGAGAGATATTGAGTTTAATTTTTGTTTGTTGAATTTGAATTATCCATGGTGATATATAGAATAATCAGTTGTGAATACAGACCTCAAGTTCAGAAGATATGTAAGACTAGTATAACATACTTGAATAGCATCAGTGTATAGGTAATTGTTAAAGTTATAGGTGGGGAGAAAGTAACCTAAGTGGGTGAGATCTTAAAATGAAAAGAGGAGTGAGTGAAGGAAAAATGTAGTTATAGAATGAAAATGGCTTTAAGAGAATGGTTCTTGGTAGATACCTAGACCTCCTACAATGTCTCACATTTTGGCGTCCTTATTTTGCATATATATACAAATCAGTTTCATTCTTAATTGTCTTATTAAAAATTATGAAAATCTAGTCAATTGGTTACAATGGCCACCAGAAAGTAAATGTTGACCACACACCAGAGATTGTCTTAAGTTTAATATTTTTAACAGTCCTCTAAAGTAATTGTTAGTGCCTCCACTTTAATTCTAAGGAAACAAAGTCTCAGAGGAATTATGTCACTTGATAATGATCTCACTATCAGTAAAATTGGAACGGGTATTAGAAGTCAGGATTGTCTAAATTCAAAGACAATATTCATAAACTCTATTCAACAGTGTTTGTAGAAAATTAACACTAACTTTGTCCAATTCAAGTAATGGTTAAACATAATAAAGATATTGACTATACATGTAGAAAAATGTTACAAAATCCATTCTCTTCTCTAGCTACTAATGATGATGAAAATTTCTTCTGTCTGTCAGTATTTTATAGGCTGTCTACCACTTATCCTGGGTAAAATTTTGAGTTTGTTTTTAATCATTGAATATTTTTTTAAAAATGTGAATAGATATGGGCTTCTATTTATCCTGCTCAGGATTTGTTGTACCCTTTTAATATGAAGATGTATGTATGTCTCTCTTCAAGAACATTCTTAGCTAACATCTCTTCAATAACTTTTGCCCTCACTATTTTTTCTAGTCTCTTCTTCTGTAACTTTAATTGGTCTACTTTTGAACCTATGCATTTGTTCTACATGATTATCATAGTTTTAATATAATATAACACTGTTTAATATGTACCATTTGAAAAACCATTTTTGATTATTCTATTATTTTTTATCTTTTTTCTGGAGAAAACTCATGTTCTGATTGATTCTCTCTACCAACTCAGCACTATTATTAGCTTTCCTCATGTATTTTCAGTTGCTCACCAGAAAAGGAAACCTCCTTCTTCTCTTTCCTCTTCTTATTTTTCCTCTCTTTGCTCAAAGACAACAATCGCTAACAGTTCTGTAAATGCTCCACCTGTCTTCCTAGGGGTCCCTATCCAGATCCAGGTCAAACACTGGTAACTCAGAGATCTTTAGGAGGTAGTAACTTAGAATGTTGAGGTCACTGAGAATTGGCAGCTTGCCTCAAATCTTTATTAGCCAGGATATGTCCACTACTTCTTCCCACTGGGTCTCAGCTGTAAATAGCTGTAATTCAGGGCAAGGTTTAAAAGACAGCTGTCTTTCTCTTCTAGCAGATAGAGAAGGGAAGTCTCAGCCACACAATTCATGTAGTGAGTCTAGGCCCACTACTCGTTACCGCCTCCTATGAAGCACTTTTTAACCACCCTTATTCTATAGAAGTAGAACTCCCTACTGCAAACTTGAGATTCTATAGATCTGCTTTTCAGGATAGATTACTCTTTGAGTCCCTCTTTTAGTATGGGGGATAGAGATGCTTATCTTTCCAAATGAATATCAATATGAACATATTTCATTTTACATTTATCATTTCATACTTTATCATTTCTATGGTCTTAGAAGAACGGAAGATGGCACTTTTATCAGTCACGGTTCCAGCAGGAAACAGATGGCATACTCAAATTAGAATAATTCAAGGCAGGTTTAAAAAAGGGACCACTGAAAATGATCAGGGTATAGGGAATCAAAATTGATACTGTCATATTCCAGAGCTAGTTAAAAGTGGGACCTGAAGACACACAGAACTGTTAATGAAGGCGGGAGGAGAGAGGACAAGATTGCCCTTGGTATGGACAAAGAAAAAATAATCCAACCACTCCCTTTCCCTTTACACATACATACAACTTTGTGAAACACTCAATTGGATGTATACAATGTGCATGTTACAGAATGCATGGGGACTTTCAGCCAAGATGGTGCTATACATTTATATATTGTACATTGGGCTAGATTACTTCTGTTTGCCCCTCCAAAGGCAGAGAGCAGAGTGAGGTGTGGAAGGAGTATTTGAGTGTTTCATAAGTGTGTATGTGTGTGTGAGAGGATTGCAGTTAGATTTTTTTCTGGTGCAAGTATTCTTCATACCAGGATGATGGCACAGTGGGTGTTGCTTTTCACTCCAAGTGTGTGTGTTGACCTGCCTCCTGTCTTTCCTTGATTTCTATCATTGCCTGTTTTTTCTTTCCTCACCCTCCCAATGTAGAGACTTGATTAGATTTTCTTTAGTGATGGAAATCTGGACAAGATTTGTCTGTGATATCATAGGCAATGACAGAAATGCCACTGGGCTCACAGTGAGAGATTTGGGGTTTGACTTTGGAATTGAGCTCTTTAAAGGAACGAAACTTTCTGAATATCAGATTCTTTATCTTTGCAATGGATGCATTTTTGTCCACCTTTCCTCAGAGGTTCAAAAACAAAAGAAGCTAACATAATTGAAAATGCAGATTATTAAAATACTGGCTATTTTCGCAGAGGATCCGAGACAAAATATATGCACTGGATTCTGAGGGTAAACCAGAAAAACAAATTTAAGAGTGGGCACTCTAGCTAAAAAAGACCCTTGAAGCAAAATGTCTTTCTTCCTTCTTACTCAACATGCTGGGAGTGCTCCCACAGCACGGTTTTTTGCACTGGATGTTTTCTCTGCCTCAAATGCTCCTCCTACAAATGTTTGCCTGGAAAACTCCCTTATTTCTTTCACATCTTTGCTCAAAAATCACCTTCTTAATGAGACTTACCCTGATCACTCTATAGTCGCCAGTATTCCTGGTCACCTTGCCTGGCTCCATTTATTCCATTACGTTTTTTGCATTCTAATATGCTCTATAATTTACTTATTTATTATATCTATTATTTTTTCTGTCGTTTGACAATACTTGTTTACCCCTTTAACCCCTGCATTAGAATGCAAGCTCCATGTTAGAAGATATTTCTGTTTGTCCACGGATGTATCCCAAGCTTATAGATCAGAGGTTGGGACATAGAATATGCTTCATACATATTTGCTGAAAGAATGAATGTGTTTCTCTAATAGTCAGAAGCAACCATACCCAGATTTCCCTGGTTATTCACTGAGGAATGGTATACCATAATTGGAAAATTAGATGGAATCTGGTTTTAGAGCTTTTGGAGGCTTCAGTGACAGAACCAACTTAGGGAAATTGCCTATGATGTATTTCTTTCTTTAAAGAAGGGGTTTTGTAAAACTGGAAGAGCTATTACTTAAACATGACAAAAAATTTTTAAGAACATGAAAATGTTAAATATTTGTGAGGTAAGATGCCAACTGCAAAAGCTGTTGAGGGCAGGGGCTATAGAGGTCATTGTGAAACCATTGTTTATAAAGTTTTAAGTGAAGATAAATAAGGCAAAGTCTTGAGACTGTAGAGAAAGTTTTTCCTCCAAATTTGAATATTCTGCATTGACCAACAGACGAAACATTGCAGACTGGAGCCACAATAATAAACCCCAGAGGAAACTCCCAAAATCTGAGATCACAATAGTGTCAGAGCAATAGGAGTTAGCACCTCCAAATCAAGATATGTTTGAAATCAAGCTTTTTCGGTGCATTTGGACACATACCGCAAATAAGAATTTGTTCTTCCAGGTTTACAAAACCCCTTCTTTAAAGGAAGAAATACATCTAGACTTCTGACATAGTTTGAACATTTGTCCCTGCACAAATCTCATGGTGAATTGTAATCCCCAATGTTGGAGGTGGGGCCTGGCAGGAGGTGATTGGATCATGGAGGATCCCTCATGTCTCGGGTACTGTCCTTGCGACAGTAATTCAGGAGATCTGGTTGTTGAAAGTGTTTAGCACTGTCCCCATCCCTATGCTCCTGCTCTGTCCATGTGACACGCCTGCTTTCCCGTGCCTTTTGCCATGATAGTAAGCTTCCTGAGGCCTCCCCAGAAGCTGAGCAGACATGAGCACCATGCTTCCTCTAAAGCCTGAAGGACTGTGAGCCAATTAAACCTCTTTTCTTTACAAAGTACCCAGACTCAGGTATTTCTTTATAGCAACACAAGAACAGCCCAACACAGCTTCTGCAAAAGAAATGTGGCAATTGTAAACAATGTCACATGTATGTCCATTCAAGCTGTATTCTCCACTCCTCCAGTGCCATTCACTGAAACTTAGATGTGAATAACAATCCTGACAATGGCACAGTGGAGTCTGTATAATGGTACAATGCTAGTACTTGCTTATAAGGCCATTCAGATTAACCCTGACTTCTACTCTGGCTACTAAAATCCATTTCTTATTCTATCTACTAACTCTACCAATTAACGGGAAATAAGCAGTGGCTTCAAATCCGAAGTGGTAATTAGAAGTAAAGTGAAATTTTAGTTGACGTAAAACACAGACTTCTTGACTTTTCATTCTAAATCTGCAGTGTTCATAATAATCATTTATTCCAAATTATTTCCTCTCCATTTAATTCCAAGTCATATATTTCTGCCTTATCATAGTCACCTGTCTTATTTGCTACAATTGTGGCAGGCAGGTGAGAGAGAGACTTGCAACGAGCTGTCTGGTGTGGTCTGCTGCAAATTCACCATTGTGCCTAAAGTTACTCAAGTGAGAAAGCTGGCTTCTTTTAAATTTCAATATTTTGATAAACCATATATAAAAAGCTATTATCTACTAGTTTTCTTCATCTAAGTTAATTTTGAGTCACTTTATGTCAGTTATACTGAAGCAGACAATGACCTTAGAATAAATTATTCTGAGTAATAGATCTGAATAGTAGCTGTGAGCATCAAGTAATCTAGTATTTCAGAGGCTACATGTATGGCAGGAAGGAGATTTTAATAAAGGTTGCAAAAGACTGTGAATTTGGATCCCTTTATTTGCTTTAAGAGACATAAGAAAAAAATTAAAATTCCTTTTGAATGTCGTATTGCTTCAGGCATTCAAATTTATTATGAATTATACTAAAATTTAGTCAGAGGTTTTGAAAATATATTCTTCCTAAAGATTCTTCTCTGTAGTTTTTCCTTTTTCCATTTTACATATACTTTAATATTTTATTAAATTCTATTTTCCTTAGGATTTTTCTCATCATCTGTTTTCTACATTGAACTAATTATGTAACTTTTTAAGTTTTTCTTTTTGCTTCTTACAATTAAATATTCATTTTAAAATTATGTATAATGTACACATGCATATTTATATATTCATGTTATCTACATGTGCACACATATGTATACATGTGCATATATGTGTGTATATAAAGTTATATATACATATATGTAATATATTTAACACATTTGTATACATGTGCATATATGTGTATATGTAAAGTTATATATACATATATTTAACAAATATTTAACTAACATGTATTTATATAAAAAGTAATATATGAAATATATATTAGTAGCTGTAGTTGCTACAAATATAAATATATATATAATAAGCCTTGGTGCTATACATGTGTTTTTTATATATATACACAAAATATTATAAATAATGGCAGTCTTATTCTCTTTCTCATCCCTTCCTACCTCCATCACTCTGATACCGATATCAATCTTATCACTTTAGATATTTCTTCTTGCATTTACTTGACCAATTCCAAGTAATATCAACTGTTATATTTTGATTTTCCAATCTTAGAGATAGTGACATAATTTATTGAAATCTTATTATGAAACATTAGGATTGATTCACTTATGACACAACCCTCTCTCTTTCTACAGGTGTACACACACACACACACACACACACGGAGGCACACAAACGTTCCTCCAATTCTCTCAAAATAGTAATGTCTAAAATTTTGGTTAAATCAATATTTATTACAGTAGTTATGCATATATAAATATAATTCAAAGCTAATCTACATGGTAAATTATGAATAGATCCATTTCTTCCAAAACTTTTTTTTACTAAATGTTAGAAATGATCTTACTTTTTTGACATATGGAGTTTTTCTACAGATATGTTATAAAATATTCCTCAAGCTCTTTGACAGAACAAACTTTTCTCATTGGGTCCAAACACATCCGTAAATTACAGGTTCACATTCTTCTGGAAGATATCCCCTCCAGAGAGTTCTATATTTCTGTTCCAACTGGATTGGTAGTTTGGTAGGTCTTGTGCATTTATCCTGTTTTCTCTTCGTCATTTTAGGAATGTCCTTTGCCTTTTTCCTGTTGATTTCCCTGTTTTTGTGGATCCTGTTTTTTATTTCTCTTTTGGGATTTACTCTTTCACTTTATTGAGCACATTCTCCAGTGGTTAATACAGGAAAACAAATGTAAATGTTTCGATTCCTTGCATTACTAATAATATATTTATTCAACCCTTGGTTGACTGTTTGTTAATGTATAGAATTCTATGTTGAAAATATTTTCTGAAATGATTTTGGAGTCTTATACCCCAGTATTTTCTGGCATCTAGTACTGACTTTGAGAGGTGAGATGCAATTTGCTAATCTTTGTATTTCATCTGTTGTTTATGGCAAGCTGGATATTTCATTTATTTTTATTTTATTTTATTTATTTTTGAGACAAGATCTTGCCCTGTCACACAGGCTGAGTGCAGTGGCGCGATCTCGGTTCCCTGCAACCTCCGCCTCCTGTGCTCACACGATTCCGTCTGGCTGATATTTGTATTTTGTGTAGAAACGGGGTTTTGCCATGTTGCCCAGGTTGGTCTACAACTCCTGGAGTCAAGCAATCCTCCTGCCTTGGTCTTCCAAAGTGTTAGGATTACCACACCTGGCCCAAGCTAGATATTTTAGAATCTCTACTTTATCCATGCTGAGATGAAAATTTACATTGATATGTCTTGTGGGTCTTTCTCCATTCATCATGCTGGCATTTGACAGACCCTTTAAATCTGGAGGTGCATGACTTTCAGTTATGAAAGAAAATCTCATTTAATTCCCTCAATTAGTTTTCTCCTACCCATTTTTTTCTGTATCATCTCTTTTTAAAAAAATAAATCATATTGTATACATTTAAGGCATGTAACATGATGTTATGGAATACATATAGTTAGTAAAAAGGTTACTATAGTAAATTAAATTAATGGATCTGTCATCTCACATAGTTACCCATTTGTTTTGTTCTGGTGGCAAAGAGCAGCTAGAATCTACTCACATAGTATGAATCTTACATACAGTATATTTACTATTTATAGTCCTCATGTTATACACTGGGTCTCTAGGCTTGTTCATTTGACATATTTGCCACTTTGTCTATGACTTCCTAGCTTGTTCCTTTATTTTTTTCCATATTTTTCCTCTCTGAAATTTCGTTCCATATTTTGTGAGATTTCTTCAACTCGATTTTTCAACCATTCTGTAAATGATACATTGTTCCTGTTGTATTTTTAAAATCTGAAACCTATTTTTTGTTCTTGGAAGGTTTATTTTTCTCTATTTCTATTTCTCTGTTTTCTCTATTTTGAAACTCTATTAAAGCTTTCTACATATATGTGGTTTTAGGTCTCTATTTTCTCTGAGTTCCTTTTGTTGGGGTGTGGGAATGGCCTCTAACTTTCATTTATTGGGAGTTTTTAAACGTCTAGTGATATTTGGCTGTTTATTGATAATTTTGTCTCATTTTATCAATAAAGCATACATAAAATGCTGCTTATAAATAAAAATAATAAACAGACTATTTGTCAAAAAAGCATAAAACATAAATTGGCAGCCCTGAATATATAGGTGGCACAGGGTGAATGATGGGATTCATAATTGGATAACCAAGCAGGAATATGGCTCTTTTTTTTAGGTTAGTCATAAATGCCTGGGTCTTATTTTTTTTTTCCTCAGGTTTTCTCAAGGAGAGAAAACTGCACTCTCCTGTCTACCTACAAAAAGGGCAAAGGCCTGCCTGTCTGCCCATTGTAGATGAATCAGGGAGAGGAGGTGAAATGACAACATCAGGTTTCATCAGTAAATGGGTAGAATTTCACTAAATTCCCCTGTTTTCAGTATGGCACCTCATTCCTGCCTGTTTTGACTGTGTTCCTGTATTTTATTCTTTAGCAAATGTTGGAAATTTGGGAAGATGGGCGGACTCTTAGAGATATGGGAAGTGCATATTATGTTACGCCTTTGGCAGAAGAAAAACAGAGGTTGTATAAGTGGATGCAGCTTATTTAACTTTGCAGTCTTCCACAGCCTCAAGACTCCATGAAGCCACTTAAATTAGTATATTAATTCCTATTTATGAGTGATGGCCTTTTACTTCCTGTGCTGGTAAAACCTCTTCATTTTGGAAAGAGAAAATGCCTGCATTTCTACCATCTAAGAATATTACCCTCTAAGAACATTATCTGTTCATGGTAAAACCTGGTGAACTAAAAAGATTTTACTGACAGATTGAAACAAAAAGAATTTTTTTCAGCAATACAGGAATTCATTTTACTTTTCTAATTTAAAAAAAATGAGAATAAAGGATTTAGTGTTATCAGTGGAGGGAAAATAATGAGCTATAGGTACAAAGGGTCCAAAGCAAAAATTATAATCTCATTCACAAAGTTACTATCTCCAGTCACTTTGATGTAGATTTTATAATTAATTTATCCTGGAGATTTCAACATAAAAGAGAATTACTCAAAGCCAGGAGTTCTATGGGCTTTTATTGATTTTTGTTTGTTATTTTTTGTTTTAACATCGTTTTGGCAGGCATCTTGGTTATACCTTCCTTAACACTTCTCTTGACTAAAAATGTAACTATGGTTATGACAGAAACCCTTGGGCCTAATTGCATATGTAAAAATAACCAAATGTGTTGACTTAAGTAAAGATGTAGACTTAAAATTTTATATATATAATATATAGTTATATTTTCTTTAGCTAGGTAACTAGACCCAATGACACATTATCATAAAAAGAAAGACTGCTATTCTAAACCCAAAATTACTCTGGGTGTATACTCAGGTTTACAGTACTTGGGCAATGGTGATCTGTCTAGAATCTACAGAAACAAGGCATAGGCTGCTATATAACAGATTTTGGAAGGTTGAGCTGAATTTGAGTGAAGTGGCCAAAAAGATAGCAGTCATGTTGGGGTGTCCCCAACAATATCTTGGTAATTCACTAGGACCCATAGAACTCAACGTACAGTTGTACTCATGGCTAAGATTTATTATAATGAAAGCGAAATGAGCAAAGGGAAAAGGTACATGGGGAAAAGTCTGAAGGAAACCAGGTACAAGCTGCTAAGAATTCCCTCCCTGTGGAGTCACACAGGACATGGTTTATTTCTCCAGCACTGAACTGTGACAACATGTGTGAAATGTTGTCTATCATGGAAGCTCACTAGAGAGTCAATACCCAATATTTTTATTGGGGGCTTGTTAGATATGCACACTTTGGTAACAAACGTTTGAGACTCACAGGTTGAGACCAGGTGTATAACATAAACCATATTTTTTGCACAATTTAGGCACAGGGAGCCAATCTAATAAATTAATGAATGGTATAAACTTTTGAAATCCAAGCACCCAGATTCCAGGCAAGGACCAACCTTGCAGGCAGACTTAAGGATAGTGGTCTCAGGCCTGCTTTATTATTTCTTTTCTTCACAGAGGAAAATAAGAAAATTAAATGTATTGGATGCCTCTGTGTTTAAATCTTTGGTAGGCATTTTTACATACAGCCCATTTAATTTTCATAAAATCTCTATGAGTTATAATAGCAGAAGAGCTGGAGCTGAGGGTTGAAGTGATGTAATAAAAAGCCTTTGTCTCAGCCCTTAAGACTGAGATTGCCTTAGGATGCCATTTTACATACAACAGTAATATGGTTTGGCTCTATGTGTCCACCCAAATCTCATCTCGAATTGTAATCCCCATTTGCTGAAGAAGGGAACTGTAATCCTCATGTGTTGAGGGAAGGAGGTGATTGGATCATGGAGGAGGTTTCTCTCATGCTGTTCTCATGATAGTGAGTGAGTTCTCACGAGATCTGATGGTTTTATAAGCGTCTGACATTTCCCCTACTTGCACACTTCCTCCTACCGCCTTGTGAAGAATGTGCCTGCTTTCCCTTTGCCTTCCACCATGATGGTAAGTTTCCTGAGGTCTCCTAGTCATGCTTCCTGTTAATCCTGTGGAACTGTGAGTCAATTAAACCGCTTTCCATTATAATTACCCAGTCTCAGGTAGTATTCTTTATAGCAGTGTGAGAATGGACTCTAATACAATTGGTAATGACAAAATAGAATTGTCACTCATTCCTACCCAGTGAACTCCAGAACCTGGAGATTCGGGTATTTGTTTGCTCCTGTGGACTGCATTGGAACATGTCAACTTTTTTTTGAGAAGTGAAAGTTGGTTTCTGCACGGTCTCCATCCAGTAAAGAGGGTAGCCACAACACCCTAAGTGAGGTGTCTAAACTTTCTGTATTCCTTCTTTACTTTAAGACTTCTTACAGAGAATTTAAACACACAAGGAGGGTAGCAAATTAGTCAGGGGTCTCCAGAGAAAAAGAAAAAAAGAACCAATGGGACATGTGTGGTTGTGTGTACAGGAAGATATAGGAAGAATCACTCGTTTTTGCTATCTCAACTCCCGAAGCTTTCTTCTGATGGCCACACACCCTCATTACCCTTTCTCCACAGCCAGGATCTTTTGGGGAACTCATTCTCCCCAAATTGTACAGGTTCTGAGACATTCTGATAATTGTAATATATCACGTCCTTGGCATAGAGTTGAGCTTTTACACAAGCTAAGTCCATCAGAATCTATTTCCACCCCCCACAATTACCTGGAAATGAAGTTAGAAAAAGCCATTTCCTCTCTGGAGAAAAGGTGGAAGAATGTGGTACTAGAAGCTGTTTTACAACAGGGGAGAAGAAAAACAACTGGTAGAGAAAAACAGGGACAACAGATAGCATATTGTTACTGGTCTCAGGTCTGCCCCACCTTTCCCATAATTGGGAGCATTTCTTAATGATAATGAGCTAGTTCAAGTTGAATTTCTGCCACTACAAATCACAGTGGCTCCGACCACTGGACGGGGCCATTAAACCCAAAAGGCATTCTTGAGGAGAAGAAAATAAAACCTTGGGTTAAGGCTGTCTCAATGAGGTGATAGAAAAGTTCTTCTGGGAATAAATATTAACATTAAACCAAATTTTATTTGATAATAAAGAATAAATAATAATGTTTCTTTTACAAACTTAAGGCCCAAACTGATTTGAGATAAAGAGAATGAACACAAATCTATAAGAGCACGGGATCAGGCCCACTCTAAAATACGTCAGGGCCATTTCCTTTTGTTTCAAACACTAGATCAAGAATCTCAAGGCAGTTCTGAAATCGTTTTCCTGGTGCTGAGGAGAGGATCAGGCAGAAGTCAGTCTCAGACCAGCTCTTACCTTCAGGTGGATATGAGACCCAGACTTTCCTAAGAGAAGTACATCCTTGACAGGAGCTTCTGAACATATGTCTTACACATCATGTGCCTGTCCCTCAAACTAGATGAATGCTTCCTTTGCACTCTTCTTCTATTACTTTTATGTTCTCTTTTAACAATTTATATCTATAATAAAAATCAAATTTGTTTATTGCTTAGTATAGAAATCCAACTACTAAGAGGTAAAATATTTAAAGGATATAATTATGTAGAAGAAAGTATGTTGAATATTTGCTTTGGGAAGTATTTAAAATATGATTTTATATATTCTCTCCAGATAATATGAAAGAATATTTTGTGCAACTTTGTTTTCTAATGAAGTTTTATTTTTCTAAGAATTTACCCTGCTTTGTTTTTGTGTCTAAAAATGTGGAACACACATCATAAATAATGGGTGTCTACTTTTGGGAAACATGATGAGGATGCTTATTTCCAAATAATACTTGTTTGTTTCAAAGTGAGTAGTTATATTTTGCTTAAAAATAGAGCTGGTAATTGTAAATTGTGAAAGACTGTGAGGTAGACATCAGTATTTAGCTGGGATAAATGCTGGGAGATTGAATTTCTCTTGGAAACTGGCAATCACATGGCATTTCAAACTCATGAAATATAAACTTGATTAGGAAGTTAGACCAAAAATTTGTTTTTAATTTCATATATTTCTGTGAAGGGTCATGCAGTTCCCTGCCGTATGAATGAGAGTTTTCTCATTTGAATAACAAAGCTAAAAGGCACCTCATGATATGATCAGAATAGTCCAGGTAGCTTTCCATTCATAAACTCAGAATTTTAGGTGGTTGAGCTGAATTCTAAAACTGCTTTCAGCAATAACTAGTTTATTTTGCTTTTGTTTTTATTTTGTTGCATGTTACTTGTTTCTCTTTTTCCCAATTTCCTAATTCAAATCACTTTCCTTTCTGTTAATTATCATTATGTTTGGACATAATGGACTAGAATCTGCCAATTTGTGTCTGATTAATAAATAGTTACATATTACACAGAAACACGTGTATATGAAACCACAGACACAATGCTACAAGAATTATGTGCTATGAAAGTTTACTTCCAATCTTCTTTGGCCTCCATGCCATCCTGGATGCCACTTTGTGCTTGTATGTTTTACAAAGTAACTTGGAGTGCTGCCCTCTTTTCCACATTCAAGAAAGCAATTTTCCCTCAAACATGCTACTGCAAAGTAGCTGCAGCTGGTTGCTGAGGGATGTTTGTATGTTTGCATGATGCACATTTTTCCCCTGACGACTGCTGTCATGTCGACTCACTTTGATAGTCAAAATAAGCCTTTAAAAATGTTTCTCTATGCACTCCAGACTAATCCAAACCTAAAACAATCAGGCTGACTTTGTTTGCCTCTTTCAGTACCAGCAACATCAAGATAGCAGACAACACTTCCAGTTTCAAGAGTGATTACCGTTGCTGAAGATGTGAGAGCCTGATAGAAGGAAGCTTGACTTTCATAAAAGAAATTGTCTCTGGAGGGCTTAGAGTGGCTCAGAAAGAGCTTGCCTGGGGAATCAGAAAGACGCTATCAATGGCATAGACTCGAGATGCCATTTCACAAAGAGCTTCTTTTATCTTTTTTTTTTTTTTTTTTTTTTTAGCATTTGCCACCTCTGCCAATGTTGGCAGAAACTCTTACAAAGTTATAAAATGAAGGTGAACAGGACAAAATTAGTAGATTCCTGTGAGTCATGACAGTTTCAACACAACCCCTAGCTGTTCTTCATGTTAAATTATAGTGTGGGGTATTTTAGCATGTATTGGAATGATTAACCACAGGGCAGGCTCACCTCCAAAGGTGGTGCTTTATGTCATTGTGTAATATAAATTGAGAGAGAAATAGAGATGGAGAAGGGAGCCAAATGATTTGAATTTATATCATTTTCATCTCATTATCTTAATGTATGGTACAGTCAGCAGACTTACTGACTTAAAACCTTCCTGTTAACAAAAGGGATCTGTAATGAGACCTGAGCTGCACGATGCCTGTGTTCAAATGACCCAAGAGACCTTTCTTAAAAACCTGATGTTCACTACGGATATCCTGACATGGCATTTAAAACAACAATAAAAAAAGAAGTATCTTGCAGGAATGAAGCACCAAAATGATCTGTCTTAATCACTGAAGTTTAAGAAAGGGGGAGAAACTGAACCTTCTATTACCCTCGCTACTTGAGATAGAGCTGCATTCAGACAGGAAGGGTGAGTTTTTGCTTTAGTGGTTTTAGAACAGAATGGCATGGTTTTGCAACAGCAATAGCTAACCACTACTGAGCTCTTACTGCATGCTAGATGCTGTGTTATTTATACTAATACATAACAGACTTGCATCCACTCCATGCGCTAAGCATGTACTTATTTTGTCCGTTTCGTAGATGGGGAACCCGAAGTTTAGAGAGATTAATTTCTTTGCCTAAGGCCACATTGCTAGTCAATGGTGGGACTGTTTATGCTTTTTTCTCTTACTGAGAAAAAAAAAGCCAGAGCTAGCCTGACCTTGGAAACATGAATGCATCGATGTAACTGCGAGGCAGAATTCTGTGGTTCATCTTGCTGCATTTAATATCCTAGCCAAAATGGGGCTTTGATTTTCTGAGGCAAATTCAGCCAGTATCAAATACAATTTTGCTTGGCTGCAGATTAGAAATATGAATGCATTTGTTGCTGTTTGCACCCTTTTCCAGCTGAAAACCTCTCTTGTTAGCTGTCGACAATGTCACTTCCACATTTTCATGTGATGGGTTTCTACTGCTGCTTATTTTGAAACAGAGGTGATAATTAATCTTCCCACATTCAAGCATTGCAAACATATTTCAATTTCAAATGAGATAAGACCCAAGCTGAAACACCCACACTTACATTTTAGATAGCTTTGTACCATGCATTGTAACTGGCCTGAATTTGCTTTGTGGCAGTGGCATTATTGATAATAAGCATAGAAATATTATTTATAATGGACAGTCTCAGCAGAATAGGAAACTGATCCATTAGCAGGTTCTCTGAGATTGCAAAAGTTGGAAAGAAAAAGGGAAATGGGAATCAGGTTAATGTTAGTCATTTTGCTGACCTTGCTTCATCCATTTGACATTCAATAGAAGTATAATTTTGAAACTTACCTGTAGCATCCGGTAAACATATTTCTCCTTATCGTCACTGGCACTGATTTTGAAGGTTAGGTCTGGTTAGAGTATATTAGATTCAGAACTATGAGACATGTATGTCAGATAGTTTATATTTTCATATATGGGCTCAGATACTTATGTCTAGACTACGGATTTTTGTAAACATTATTTACACGCCTAGTTAGTGTTACTAGTTAGGATGGTTTCATGTAAGTGTAGACAATAAGATATCTTTAAAGGGTTACTTTCTTACACATTCTCTATGTGTATGATACATATAATTCATTTTTTTTCCCTAGAGTTTCTTTTGAAGAAATCAGAAAAGCCACTTAAATCCTAAAGCCTGCTAATATTGTTATAGGTACTCTTAAAGTGGCCAGTCCAGGTGTTTTGCAGGGCATAAAATTGAGTTCGTCAAAGGTATAACAGGTTTTTATATTTCATCGTGTGACCATTAAAAAAAAATCTGTCTTCTCACTTCTTTTGGCTTCCTCCAATTTCTTATGTGCCTCCTGGATGAAGTGGTTTCCAGGATATCTGCAACCCCTCACTAAGTCATGCAGATTGGATGGTGATGGTTGGGTGCCCAGCTACTTCACAGCACCTGTACTATTTTTTTTTTCATTCTGTATATTGCTATTGCTAAAAATTCCTGGGCAGGTTTTTTGGTAAATAAAATTATTCTTCCTTTTATAGATGAATACACATACATATATAGATTTATGAGTATTTACAGAAACAAAGACATTTACTACAACATCCATAACTGAGTGGCATAAAACAGAAATACAGAGCAAAGGAGAAGGCAGAAAAGCAAAATGAAAGTAATGTCTGGCTTTTCCTTTCTTGCCCTAAGATTCAGTATTTCATCTGTCCTGTCCTTCTTATAGATCGAGTTTTAAAATATTATTTAAATGTAAAATATACTAATAATTATTTTTATGTATGAGGTTTTTAACTTTCTTAAAAATGAAATTAAGACAATCCTGGGGGAAAAAGTCCCATTTAGGAGAGTTATTTTTTTAAGCCTGTACTGACATAGATTTTTTTTCTACACCTAGGGAATGGTATAACACAAAAGAATGATGTGATTGGACAGAAAACACAAAAGGGGAATGACATGATGCAGAATAATGAAATTTTTCATTATTCTGAAATTTGGGACATGATAATTTGAGGTACTAGCTTTTGAACTAGGAAGACCTCAACATAAATGAAGAAATTTTCAGATAAATCTTGAAAGAGAATTGAAAGCTTGAGATGCTAATTTGAATTTTTTTAATCTACAAAAGGTGACACTAAGGGTCAATAACAATGGCTAACACACATTGAACACATATTATATGCCAGGCATTGTCCTCAACTCTTTGTATGAATTAACTTATTTAACCTACACAACATCCCCCGAATGTAGATATTGTAATGTGCCTATATTACAGATGAAGAAAGAGGAACTAAAGGTTAAGTAAATTCCATAAAATCACTCAGTTAAGTGCCAGAGTCAGTGTTTCGAACCCAGGCAATCTATTCATAGAGCTCAAATTTGTTGTTGAAGCATAAAGATACACGAAAAAAGAATAAACAAATACATAAAGGCATTCTTTAAAACCTCAAATGAATGAACTAGATTTTAATTAGCCCTAATGATGTAGCCCAGTTCATATCACCTATTGATTGGAGGTCTATTTTTCACTATCTATAAAATAAGGGAGATATTCAAGATTATTTTTAAGCTTCTTCCCTCCTATATTCATGGTTCTAAAATCCTCCACCCCCTCTTCCCCCACCCACACCCGTTCATTATATTTTGGGAATGAGAAGTTGTATTCTATTTCAGTAAAATCCTAGAATCTGAAGCCTAAATTTGGATCTCCTAAAGACATCAAGATGCCTGGATGTGATCCTATGCACCCTTGTTGGCCCTCAGTCCACTGTGAATCATTTTATACAATAGGAAGAGCTGTCTCCTGCCACAGTTGCTCAGTTCTTTTTCTTTCAGCACAGTTTAGTTCAGCTTAATTCTTTGAAGCTGGAGGTGTGATTCCTCTTCAGATATTATTTATTTGTTCACAAATATATTTGTACAGTAAAATTTTATTTTTTCACTTGATATGTACTATTTCTACATATTTATAGGATACCTGTGATATTTTGATGCATGCATATAATGTGTAATGTAAGTCAAGGTATTTGGGGGTATTCATTACCTCAAGCATTTATCATTTCTATATGTTGAGAACATTTCCAGTTCTTTCTTTTAGCTATTTTGAAATACACAATACGTTGTTATTAACAATAGTCATCTTTCTCTGCTATTAAACATTATATCTTATTTCTGAATCTAACTATATATTTGTACCTGGTAACCAACCTCTTTTCTTTCCCTCGCCCTGACATACATCCTTCCTGGCCTGGGATATTAATTATTTTACTGTCTACTTACATGAAATTAACTTTTTTAGCTCTCATGTATGATTGAGAATATGAAATATTTGTCTTTCTGTACCTGACTTATTTCACTTAACATAGTGACCTCTGGTTCCATCCCTATTGCTGCAAATTACATGATATCATTTCTTTTTGTGACCAAATACTATTCCATTGTGGAAATATACCACATTTTTTCTTTATTCATTCATCCACTGATGGACACTTAGGTTGATGCCATATAGTTGCTGTTGTGAATAGTGCTGCAATAAACATATGAGTGCAGGTACCCCTTTGAAATATGGACTTCTTTTCCTTTGGATGAATACCCAGTAGTGGGATTGCTGGATCATATGGTAGTTCTATTTTTAATTTTTTTTTGAGAAATATCCATACTGTTTTTCATAAGTTGCACTAATTTACATTCATACTAACAGTGTTTAAGAGTTCCCTTTTCTCCACATTCTCACCAGCATCTGTTATTTTTTATCTTTTTAGTAATAGCCATTCTGGCTGGGCTGAGATGATATATCATTGTGGTTTTGACTTGCAGTTCTTGGTGATTAGGGATGCTATGCACTTTTTCATATACATGTTGGCCATTAGTATATGTTATTTTGAGAAACGTCCATTCATGTTCTTTGCCCACTTTTTAATAGATTACTTTGCTTCATCTGTGTTGATTGTTGATTGTTTCCTTGCTGTGCAGGTCTTTTTAGTTTAATATAGTCCTATTTGCCTTTGTTTGTTTATGTTACCTATGCTTTTGAGGCCTCAGCCATAAAATCTTTGCCTGGACTGGTGACCCGAAGTGTTCTCCTATGTTTTCTTCTAGTAGTTTTATAGTTTTGAGTCTTACATTTAAGTCTTTAATTCATCTTGGGTTGTTTTTTGTATTATAGTGAAAGAGAGGGGTCCAGTTTCACTCTTCTGCATATGAATATCCACTTTTCCAAGCACAATTTATTGAAGAGACTGTCCTTTCCCTAATATATGTTCTTAGTGCCTTTTTCAAAAATCAGTTGTCTGTAAATATGTCTGTAAATCTGTGGGTTCTCTATTGTGTTCCATTAATCTATGTGTCTGTTTTTATATCAATACTTTGTTGTTTTTGTTACTATAGTCTTGTAATATATTTTGAAGTCAGGTAGCATGATGTATCTAGTTTTGTTCTTTTTGCTCAGTATTACTTTGGCTATTTGGAATCTTTTTTACTTCTGCACAAATTTTAGAATTACTTTTTCTATTTCTGTGAAAATGGCATTGGTTTTGATAAGGATCACATTGAATCTGTTTATTTCTTTGGGCAATATGGTCATTTTAGCAATATTAATTCTTCTTCTCCAAGCACATGGGATATGGTTCCATTCATCTGTGTTCTCTTCAGTTTCTTTTATCAGAATATTTTAGTTTTCTTTCCGGAGGTCTTTCACCTCATGGTTATAATTTTACTTTTAGAAGTAGGATTTTCATTGTCAGGTGTCAAATTCACCAACTGAAAGTACCTGGGTGCTTCTAGGCTTCTACGTCTCATAATCTGAGCTGGCATACTCCATTAAGTGCACACGATTAGGATGCCATGTTTTTAGAGACACATCCACTAAGCGCAAAGATGTCACTCTTTGGTATGCAGGTATTATAGGTAATCATATCATGCATCACTTCTAGGCTTTCTTAACAAATCTATCCTCTGAAGATACCAAGTTTTAATTTTCAGCCATTTTGGATCCTGTCTGGAAATCCCTTCTGTCATTCTGCTTAACAGGGCTGAACTTTAAACAGCTGTGTTTGCTTCAGGGACAGGAGCAAAAAGGGAGAGAAGTAACAGAGGAACTGTTTTCTGCAAAAGATGTTTAATCTGCTTATAATTCTTTTCTGTATATGAGAGGCAAAGAAGGATGATGGTTGTGGTGATATCTCCAAGGGCTTTTATGTTCTTTGTGAAGAACAGAGGAAAGTGAATTATAGTCTAGATCTTCTGGACCTAGAGAAAGATTATTCATCCTCCTCAATCCAGTGACATGATGAATCATGATTTGTGGAGGCTGTTTTAAAAACATTGTATTGGTTACTTATGGACAAAATGGAAAACTGTGGACTGGGGATTAAGGCAGTTAGGAGCTCTTCTGCAAGTTAAGAAATTTTCATCCAAAGCGTGCTTTTGAATAAATTAATTCACTCAAATTCAAAAACAAAATACAAACAAATTAAAGGATTATGGTCATCTAGATGAAGTCCTGTTATTATGTTTCTTAAACTGATTTTATTTAACTTTATTTTTGTAATTAAAACTATGAATAAAGACCTACACGGTAATTATCTACCCACTAGATAGAGAGTTGTTCAAATAGAAATAACTATTTCTTCCTCACATTGGAATGCCAAGTACCTGATATGAATGATTTTTAGTAAACTATCTGCATGGACAGTCTGTGAAGAATGTGGAGCTGGGCTTGTCATAGCTCATCCTCCATGTGCCATCGTTTTAAGAGGGATGATACCTAGCTGTTGTCCATGACAGGATATCTTCATATTCAATATACCCCTTCATAAATCTTTAGAAATTTCTAAAATGTGTCTATATATTAATGTCTCTGTAACAATGAGAGAATAAGGGAAATGCGGTAAAGGAGAGGGAGAAAGAAAAAGAACAGGCAATTCAATTTCTAACTCCAGTTCTTATGAGACTATTGGGAGAAATGACTATGTCTATTTGTAAGAGTCAGAAAAACAATATGATTCACTGGCTTAACCTTTTTCACAAAAATAGAAGGTTTTTCTCTGTATTTATGCACATCTTCAAACAGAGAAAATTAATCTGAATGTCAAAATACAGTAAATGTCTTACACAAAAACAGCATTGCTTATCGATAACATATCTACAAAGGTGTGCTCTAAAAGGTGTTTTATTTCTACTATATCCTTCTTAGAAACATTTTTCTGGTGATCAAATACATTATTTGGACTTTTTCTCTGCTTTTCTGTAGGCAACATTGGAATATGAAAAATAGAAACCGAAGTAAAATTATTATGGGAACAAGAGGAAGGAACATTAAGCAAAATAAAAAAAAATTAATTAATGGAGAGATACGGAAGATTTATACTTTCAAAAATACCTACCTCCTTGATTTGCATGAGAACCATTGAACTTTGCTTATTACCACTAGTAAATAATTTTTTGCCTTAGCGCTAAAACAGCTAGAAGCTAAGGACACTTTCCTTTAAACACAGTTACTCATGTGCTACCACTTGCTCCAGTGGTCTTCAGAGTAGCACATGTAAGCTTCCAAACATCACAGTTCTTCCCTAGAGATAACCCACAAATAATATAAATTACATTTTGTAGACTCTGAAGTGATAAATGAATAATTCATTTCATTTCTAAATGACTGTGAATTTGTGCTACCTAAGGTTTTCTAGGTAGATACAAATAAATAATATTGTTATATATGTTATATATGTTAATATGATTATGAAACATAATCATATTTGGTAGGGTTAATTATTGCCTTTACATGAGTTACAAAAAATATACCTGGAGAAGAAAAAAAAAAAAAACAGAGGCTGCTGCTTTTGCTTTTTCTGGAGCTTTTCAACAATTAATTTTGGATCAATTTTGAAACCTTTTCAAAACAGAGTACAGACAGGAAAAAATGCACTGGTAAGATGAAAATGGGTATCACAATTTCTTTAATTTGATATCAATTGATATATTAATTTGCAACTAGATTTTCTAAAGATCATTCTGAAATGCTTACTTTATAGTATTTGTTTACAAATACATAGGAAAAACAATAAATGTCTCAAACACCATCTGTCTGTATTTTCCCCGAAGGGCTTTGCATATTTTCAGCAAGAAATGAGTCTAAATATCTTATAATTTTCACCAAAATGTTTCATAATTTCACAGCAGCCCTGCTAATGAAGTACAGTGTGAGCCCTTATAATAAGCCAAAATGATTCCAAATAGCAGACAGTGCCTCCTAATATTGTGAAAACAGAGAGAGAGCTGCTGGGGAGCAGGAGAGTTGTTTCCTGCTTTGGGCTGAGAAGAAGGCTGAAAGGAAATTTCATTTTGAAAGGAGAATAAGAAAGGCTTATGTGTGCATCCACCTTAGATGAAGTTCAAGGAATTCAGAAACTTGGAGAAATGAGTCTGTGAGGATTCTTAATATTAGCTGTGAGCACTGAGATCTAGCAACAATTTTGGAGATAGATACCAGATCATTTCCTCATATGTAGTGTATGAACATCGATGTAGAAAATCAACATTTAGATACCTGAAGAAAGGAATACTGGAGATTACAAAATTGGATCTGAAATTAATTTCCTGGTTTGTCACAGTCATAAATCCAAGCTTTCAACACAGAGCAGAGATAGGACAGCATATGAAGGCTAACAAAGGCTGGACTCATGGCATCAATATTAACTGGAAGTTCCTCTGACCATGTGGAACTACAAACACAAGGACACTAATAGTTACAACAGCTAGTAGCTCTAATTTATTGAGTGCTTACCATGTGCTGAACACTGAGGTAGTCCCCAACATAGTGTCAAATTCTCACGACTCTCCCTCAGGATACTGTCATCCTCACACTGCAGAAAAATCTGAGATTCAGAGAATATGAGTTGCTCAGGCTTAGAGCTACCATATGACAGAGTTAAGTGAAAGATCTGTCTGAAGCATCTCATGTTCATTGTACACACCTGCCTTTCTGATCATCAAGCCAAATGGTCATTTTGTGCTAATTACCCAGAGAGTGGAATGGGATATCTGGACTGACATGAGTGAGAATGATATTTTAAGTGGTATCGTTGAAATTTATTGTATTTTTAATAATATGTATTTATATGTATTAAACATTGTTAGCATACTATAATGTTGTATGCAGCCATATTATTTTTTAGGACAAAGTAAAAAGTAAGATGGGGGCATTGTCATCCAGTTACACAGAACACACGAATTACTGGTGTGGGACTGGATATGACCACGAATGTTTCAAGCATTTGTTAAGTTCAGCCTAAAGTCTTCTGAGAATGATGGTTATCTAGCTCCGTCTGTCTGTCTGTCTGTCTGTCTGTCTGTCTGTCTGTCTATCTATCTATCTATCTATCTATCTATCTATCATCTAACCTATCATCAATCATATATTTATCACATTTCTGTATATCTTCTGTCTAATATGAGCTTTCACTTTCTGAATTTCCAAGCCTTTACTGTTTCCTTTTCAGCAGTACATTAAAATTATCTTTGGCAATAGTCAAATATAGAAAAATTTCCAAAATAGTATGTGAGGACTGAAATTTGAGCAACCTCTTTTAATCCAATGAATTCCAAACTTTTTGAGCATGTGCCAGTGAAGAAAATCAAAGTATTATAAATCTATAGCTATCCATAGAATTGTAATATAAGACATATAAAACAGACAACTTAATATAATGTAATAATAAAAAGTAGCATGTGAAATTGTGATTTTTTTTCCTAACCCAGTGGTAACTCTTTTCACTTCCCCTAAAGGCATTCATACTCCACTTTGAAGGCCCCTGACTCTTAATTTCTTTTATAATTAAGGATGGAAGAGATGAATATATCTTAGTAACCATTATGTGCCAAGCGATTTCATATACGTTATTTAAAGACACAATAAATGTGTCAAATATTTCTCTTTGTCATAAAGTCACAATTAAGGAAAATTTTTCTAAGTACCTTGTTATTGTGTTGCATATTCTAGATTCTCATAAGTAGTGGGTCAGAAGTGATCATTATGCTCCAAACGGGATAAAGACATTATAGTTGAAGTTGCAAAACTATATTAATTATCATGAGATGCTGGAGTTTGGATCACTATAGAAGGAAACATAAAATAACAAGGTAAGACACTTGGAATGTATAGGAACTACATTACTATAGTGAAATCATGAAAATGGAACAGCTTGAAATAGCAAATAGAGCATCTACATCTAAGTTCCAAAAAGAGAGACATGTGAAAAATGTGGCAAACCCTGCCAGTCCCACATTGGTTGGATTAGTAATTTAATAACAAATAAAAGGTTCATATAAAAAAATCACTGCCATCTTCAAAGAATTGCTGATAATCATTTCTATCTGCAGAGGCATCTGTGCTTCCAAAACTAGGAAAATTCAATAGCAGTTTCAAACATATGTCAACATATGACATACTCAGGGTTATTCTATAAATATCATTATTTAAATCAGAATAATTTAGAAATTCAATGTGATTTTATAACATGCAAAATTGTCCTTAGGGTTTTAAATGCAATATAATTCTCAGAGCCAAACGATTTACTTTTTCTTGGGAAAAAGTTAGTACATAATGTGTTGTCCGAGTCTGGTGGAAATACTGCCTATGCCATTCTCCAAATCATTGTAAATTCTCAATAAAAGATTAAGTAAGTGCCAGCTGCAGACTGAAGTAATGAAAGAATCAAAAGCCCCAAAAAAGAGAAAATTATTTGGTTTGAAATGCATATACAAAATCGGCCATGAATAAAAACTACAGTAGGCAGCAAGAAGCAGAAGAGTTCAATCTTAATTATGTTAATGGAAATTAAATCTTTTCCAATCTTTTACTAATGCAGACTTCACTTTCCACATTTTTGAACCTAGTTTGTTAGTAGTGATGGTTTTGAAAATAATGTTACTGTAGTTAAAATGAAATTCAATGCATAGCAGTGTCTAAATGAATAAATCTGGTCCTATTGTTATTGAAGAGCATAAAATACTATTTACAAAAGGCTATCTTTATAGTTCTAAAATATATGTGAACCCCTAGGTTTAAATTTTATTTGCCCCTCTCTTTTCTCATATACCCTGTGCATATATCTCTTTTTCATAGTACTTATGAAATCACCAATATAGGTCTATGTGTCCATATTCCTCATTAGTATGTGACTCCTTGAAAGCCAGAACTATGTCTTAGTCATCTCTGTACCTGCAACATGCAATACAGAGATGAATACACAGGAAAGTGAGAAATGCTGTAACAGTGATAGAAGGAAAAACAGGTCAACAACCTTTTGCTGCTAAAATGTCAACATATATATGTTCAACACATTAAATGGATTTTCTGAAATATATTCTGAAGAATTGAGAACTTACAAGGAGGAGCTGGCTTCCATCCATCTGGATCCAACCTTTGTACCAATTCACTACAGCTCATAAATACATTTTTTGCCCTAGAGGACAAGAGACTGACTTGAACATCTGTAATCAAGCAAGGTGTACTTGAACTAGACCAGTGTTTTTGGTGATTTAATAAGTTAGGCTGAGTCTATCATCCCAAAGCATTTTGTTTTAACACAGAGAACCGATAAGAGATTGAGTAAACGGGTTTACAGAAGTCACTCAAAGTTCATGTTAAATACATTTGATCCATCATAGCAAGGGCATAAAAGAAATGAACAAGAAGCATAACTTTTTGCCTAAAATATGTTTATATGGCAAGCAAGAGACTGAAGTATTTAGGGGATTTTAGCTGCAAGGTCTTAGACTGAGGAACCATGCAAAGGTAGCAAGTTTCTCTTAAATGAAGCAAGGAGGAGCTAAAGCCAGTTACAAAGGGTGAAAGTACCACTTACAAATTTAGCTGTACGATGGCATTACAAAAAAGAAAAGTCACTCCATTGAAAATGAAATTGAATTGTCAATGCCAGTAAACACTGAATTGTGATATGCTAGGTGCTATACAAAAAAGAAAAAAAAATAAAAGGGTTGATTTTTATTTTAGCTGTTTACGATATACCTGGTTGCTATAGCATAAGTCTTCCTCAAAATGTTTTCATTATAAAGAATAAAAGTCTTTACAACATGTTACGTTAAAATTTTAATATAATTATATAAAATGGTTAAAGTTTAATTACCAATATTTTCTGATTATCAAAGTAATCTGTACTCCTTTTAGAAAAAAAACGTTGAAAAGCACAAAGATCCGTGTATACTGAATATGATTCTATTAACCATAGATATTAACATTTTGTGGTGTATTTCATTTCAGAAACAGATAAACAATTAAACATTCATATATAATGTATATAATATTGTATAATTTTAAAATATTCCTGCATATTTATCCTTCATTTTCCATTCAATATTAATGTTGAACAATTCCCTGTGTTATTAGACATGTTTAAAACATTACTTTTAGTCACAATAAAATATACCATCATGACTATATCATGATTTCTTTACTCTCTACTTTGGAAATTTACATTGTTTCCAATTTTTTGCAATGATAACAGCAGTGAATAAAATTTTCTGATATACAAACCTATGCCACATCTCATTATTTTCTTAGGTTACATTTCAAGGAAAGGAGTTACTAGGTGAAAGGACTTGACAAGCTGTAAGGCTCTTTCTCATTTCGTCAGATTTTTTTCCAGGATACCTTTATGTAATTTTCCTCCACCTGTTTGTTATGAAAAAATTTAAACCTAGAGAAATGTTTAAATTTCTCAGGTGTAAAATAATGAACCCTCATTTATTCACTAACATAGCTTAAGAATTTTAAAAATATTGCCATATTTACTCTGTGTATATGTGTACAATTTTTATGGCAGAGCCATCTGAAAGCTAGTTGCAGAGACTTCATGGTACTTAGTTCCTGAATACTTCAGCTTGCGTTAAAAAACATGCACATTCTAATATATAACTATAAAAACATTAATCACAATTGAGAAATAGTTCTTAATATCATCTCTTTTCCCTGGCATATTCAAAATGTATGTATGCCAACAAATTACGTTTTGTAATTGCTTTTTAGATTTCTCTAGTCTCTGTTAGCTTTTGCTATATTATTGTATTTCTTTAGTCCCGGTCAACCTAAACTTTTTACTTTTTAAAACGTTAACTGCATTAGTTTTCTATCATTGTGTAACAAAGTACCCTCAAACTTAATGGCCTAATACAACACACATTATTACATCATAGTTGCAGTGGGTCAGGAAGTCGGGATCAGCTTCGTTGGGTGATTCTGGCTCAGGGCCCCTCACAAGGTTTCAGTCTAGATGTCCACCGGGACTGTATTTATCTGGTAACACCACTGGGGCAGAAGGCTACCCTTCTGAGTTCACTCACGTGGTTGTTAGTAAGCATGCTGACTTCACAGGAGTCCTCTGTTGTTAACCACATGGGGCTCTTCATAGGGCTTCCCAAAACATGGCAGCTGGCTCCTCCAGGGCAAATGATCAGAGAAAGAGGGAGGGGGGCAGAGATAGAGCCTGAGATCATAATGAAAGTTGCAGTCTTTTCATAACTTAATCTCAAAAATGACATCACCATGACTTCTATTGTATTCTATTCATTAGAAATGAGTCAGTAAGCACAGCCAACAGTCAAAAGAGTAGAGAATGAAGTTCTACTTGAGAAGACGAGTACCAAATAATTTAGGATTGTGTCTTTAAAATCTCCACGTTGACTATTTGAAGAAATCAAGGTTTCATAGAATATCCTAAATGGTGGATTTGACAGAACTTCATAGAACACCAACATCAATTATAGTAACTCTGCAACTATAATGAAACAGGATAAAACAGGATGAAGACACACTCATGTTGGAACACTGAAAAACAAACAAACAGAAACAGAACAGTGCAAGTTATAAAAATGATCCACCATCTCCCTCTCTTATCTCACATGAGTGACTGCTTATTTTTATCAATTATAATTAAGCTCCATTTAGTTTCTCCTGACTCCTAAATAAAAATTAAACTATCCAATCATTGAATTGCCCCTGCTGTATGATAGTATTCAATCCTGAGAAAACTCCTGTTCTTTGAACTGTTCCTCAGATTATCTAGCATAGGGCCAAATCTTATGACAATCCATTCCTTAAGTCTTCTTGAGACATCCCACAGTTTATTCTGGGGTGCAGACTCCTCTGCTATAGCAAAAAACAAATCTAGGCTTGTTTCACTAGAGTTGTTTTTGCTTAGCTTGTGGGCATCAAGAGAAGGTTACAATTTCTTTGTATGGTTTTTATTTTTAGAATATGTTCTAGATTGCAAAATTTCATATATACTCATATATTATACTTTATCGATCAAACTGTTTGTGTCCTGCATATGCTATATTTTTTTGTCTAATCGATCTGTCCAGAACAGGGGATTCTGTGTCAAAGTCTCCTATTATAAGTTTCTACAATTTTTCTTTTTTGTGTAACCATCAGTGTTTTCTTTATGAAGTTTGCTGCTGTATTGATTTGTACATAGATATTCATGGTTGCACTATCTTTCTTGTAAATTGTAGGTGTAGTTTTATGGAGCATTGTTCTTTTGTCTTGCATAAAGCATCTTGCCTGATTGTTAACATTGTCAGGTAGCAACATTGCAACCTCTGCATAATTATCTTGAATTTTCGCCATATTGCTTTGTTCTTCTCTTTAATTTTGCTTTTCGTACTTTTTTCCTTAGTTTTGTCGCTTATATGCAACATAGAGTTTTTGGGGATTTTACTGATAAGCCAATTTGAAAATATTTTAATAGGTCATCTAAGCCTATTTATATTTGTTAATGTGACTGATATATCTGGGCTAAGTTCATGTTGTTGTTGTTGTTGTTATTAATATTATTATTGTTGTTGTTGTTGTTGTTTTGGAACGGGATCTCACGATGTTGCCTAAAGCCTGGTCTTGAACTCTTGGGCTCAAGCAATCCTCTCGCCTAAGCCTTCTGAGTAGCTGAGACTACAGGTGCACGCAAACTTACCTGGCATCAGCTCATATTATTTTAAGTTAAAATTACTAAATATATTATATTCACTATGTTTCACTAGGTGCCCTCCCTTCTTTTGCTTTTTAAATTTTTATTTTATATTTATTTTGGTATACATAAACTTTTGTGGTTTTGTTCTAGTGTTAACTTTCATAGTGATTACTTTATAGAACATAGTCTCTTTTTTCTCTACTTAGCCTTTTTTTCTCTTTGTAGGTATGTTGTTATTAGTTCTGATTATCCAACTGTTTCTGTATTCAATTTTTTTGCCAAGTAATTTTGTAGTAATTTCACACTATGTTTAGGTATATTTGCATTTTTTCCATGCCTTTTGACTTTTAGTTTGACAATATGACCTTATTTGAGCAATAGAATGAGATTGAAACATAAGTATGGCATTTTTAAGCCAGAGTTGAGACATCTTGTATGTTTCCATGGGTTCTTCTGTACTTCTCCCACTGCCATGAGACAAACAGGCCTGGCTTCTCATGACATTGCCTGAGTCAAAAAGTCCCAAGTTGAGGATGGGAGACTTGTGGAGCAAAGCGAAACTGCCTCGGTGGAACCTCACCTTATTTAGCCTTATCCAGCCAACACCCAGATATGAAAATGAGACAATTTTAGATTAGTAGCATTGCCTAATAGAATTTAGCCCAGTCCACGAGAATATGATTCTTGCTTTAAGCCACTGAGGTTTGGGTGGTTTTACATAATGCACTATTATATAGTTAAATGGTAACAGTTTTAAATTTTTTAAGTGATATCCCTTGACTAGCACCTATCTGGCCATCAAGGAGCTTAACCAATTTTTCATTTTCTCTTTTTTTTCTTCTTCCGTTAAAAAATTTCCATATTATCATATAGCATTTACGTAGTATTCTCATACATGTATTCTCACCTTTATGTTAAAATTATATTTATTATTAAATAATTATTGTATTCACCACCAGCCGTTTTGCTGCTGTTTCCCTATCTTGGTTGAATGAAGCTTTCTCTCTAGTATATCCTACAGGAAAAACTCCTGAGTAAATGTTTCTTGAGATTTTCATATTAAAACTGTACTTTTATATACTTGATATACAGTTCAGCTGTATATTAATTCTTTCCCTCTTTCTTTCTTTGCATTTCCTAATATTCTTCTGCTCTTTCCTGCACTGGTCTGTTGCTGTTGAAAAGTTAGATGTAAACATACATTTTATTGTTAATTACTTCATATTTGACTGTGGCTCAAAGGATTTTTTAAAAATTATAATAGTTTACTAAGATATGTCTAATATTTGATGGTAATGGATTAATTTTTCACACATAATTGATGGCAGCATTTAATATGACATTCAATTTATTCAGTAAAGTTTTCTTAAGTGATGGCTTTTTATATTAAACATCTCATTTGTTGAGATTTTCTTCTTTAGGGACTCCACTTATAAAATAGATCTTCTTGTCTTTTTTATCCATTTCTTTCTGATCCTTTACTGTACTTTTAGTCATATGTTTCTTATTGTAGTTTTGGGCATATCTAGTCTCCTTTGGACCTTGTAGTTTATTTCTTCTTTCTGAAATTACGTATTATTCTTTAGTTTCTTTTTTGAGTTTGGTCTCTCTGACTTCATATCCATGTAGTATTTATCCAGTATTATTCTGAGTTTTTAAGTTCTAAGTTTGTGATGGTCCCTCATGTCTACAATTGCTTGCTTCATGGTTAATTCTTCTTGGAATATATTATAAAAATACCTGCCTCTGTTTCATCGCTACTTTTTAGTGTTTCAGTCTTCTGAAAATGTTTTATTCTATTTTCTGTTTTCTTCTTAATGAACTTCTATAGATATTGGATTCCTTTTTGCTTATATGTACTTGTATTATATATTTTTTAGACAGACAATAGTTGATAATTCAATGAGGGTGGCCTAAGGATTTTGGATGGTCTTTTTGGTGCTTAGCACCCTCTTCTGAGCCACAATAAAATATGCTTTAAAAATAAATGTGTACTTCTTGCTTTTTTCTAATTTTTGATACTAACTTTTCTCAGTGTCTTTATGTCTTTAGTTACATATTTTTTTTTCTCTTTGCCAACAAGCCTGTAGGGAACACCTACATTTTCAAAGTTGCCTGCATCTGCCCTCAGATACTGCCTTTCTAAGACTGCCATTAAGCTCCTTTCTTTTAGCCACAGTGACTCGTGGGCTAAACCACCAAGTCTCAGGGCTCTTTTCAATATTTTCTCACTCAAAGAGACTTTATTCCTTCCAGGTATGATACCTATTCAGTGTTACCTTTGATGGGCCAGCACCTTGACTCCACTGTACACTACTTCGTGTGCAAAATTCCCCAATTCTCTCTGCTAGTGTGGGCTCTGGATCCAGCTCTGTTGGCTTAAGGTATTCATGCAGTCATAATGCTTCCTAGATTTGGCTAGGAATGGGTGTTTGCTGAAATTTTTCTCTCATTGTGATTTTGTAGTACTTTTTGAGGATGTAAAGGGATTAAAATATAGATAGCCACTTTTATCCCACAGAGACGTGGGAGCCCTACACTCAATTATAACAAAATGTTTTGTGGTTAATTTCAGAATCCCATTAAAATAGTTTTTGTTTCTGACCTCGGTAAACTATAATATATGACTCATACCAAAGATATTCATTAATTGAGGTTAAAAAATATATTTTAAATATGATAGAAACATAATTTCTTTTTTTGATCTGCAAGAAGTGTGAGATTTTCTAGATGCTATCAAATGGTAGATCTTTTTAAAGTAATGTTCTAGATGTCATCTATTGTGCTATTGTTTAAACAGAGTGAGCCTACTACTTATATATTGATAAGGAAGATGGTGATAAACCTTTTAAAAATAAAAATTCTGTCAAATAACATTCTCTGAGGCAAGACAAATAACGTGGTAAAATTATCCGGCTGGGTTTGGTGACTCATGGCTGTAATCTCAACCTTTTGGGAGGCTAACGTGGGTGGATTGCTTGAGCTCAGAAATTTGAGACCAGCTTGGGCAACATAGTGAGATCCCATCTCTACAAAGATAAAAAGTTAGCTGGGCATGGTGACGCATACCTGTAGTCCCAGCTACTTAGGAAGCCGAGGTGAGAGGATTGCTTGGGCCCAGGAGGTTGAGGCTGCAGTGAGCTGTGATCAGACAACTGCACTCCAGCCTGGGCAAGACAGTGAGACTGTGTGTGTGTGTGTGTGTGTGTGTGTGTGTGTGTGTGTGTGTGTATAAAATATATATAAAATATATATTATATATAAAATATGTAATATATATAATATATATATCTTACAAAATGATGTTGCAAACTTTTACATCTGTAGTGATGGAAATTTCATTCAGGAATGCATTGCAGACTTGTATTTTCTATATTCAATATCCTACAGCTTCTTTGATAGCAAATGGCAAATTAAAATTGTTAGACTATCCAAGGAGACACAGGTAGATGTAAATTTGATCCTTGTTTCTCAGTGAGGCTGATAACAATGTTGATGAGGTGTGGTTTGGTTTTCAACAATCACATTGTTCTTACCATCATTTTGTGTGACCATGGTAGTAGAAGTGGAAACTTAAACAAGTGGAAGATTGTGACGGCTCCTTTAAGTTTTGTAATAACAATACGCTGAGATGAGATGTCTTTAAGGTTTAAGGGTTCTGTGATGCTGATGTGTTCTACCAGTGTGCCTTCCATCAAGGAGCTAATTTCCTTGCCTTCAGTGAAAAAGAAAAAAAGAGAATAAATAAAAGAGTCATTCTTTTCTATCCAACTGTTAGACTATCAAAGGAAGTAGAATAAAAGGAAGAAATAAAGTACAGTATATAAAGAAAAAAACACACAGAGTGATAATGAAATAAAAAGTGATGTCCTAACTTGGAAATTAGTAAGAAAAAAGATGACAGTACAAATTCATGTGAGCTTTGTGGTTCCCTGCCAATATACCATAAACAATTATTAAGGTTGGAGAAATGTTATACTTAACTACTAAGCTGCGTACCATCAAGAAATATGGATGTTAACATCAAAGACACAGTGAAATAGACATCTCCTAGTGTTCAACAACACTTAATAGTAGTACACAATAGATTTTTTTTCTACTGTAAAATTACTGAAACCAGATATTAAACCCAGGGAGTAAAACCAAATTCTCACAGTCATATCTTATGATAAACATGCTAAAATATAAAATTCAGAATAATAAAACCAGACATTATTCAATTAATCTATTTTTAAGCATATTACTGGTTTAAAGAAAAGAAATAGAATCAATGTGTGAGTATAGAGTTATCTATAACTCAAATGATTAATGATAATTACTAGATTTCTATTAAACCAAGGTATATGAGTTATTTAAAAAGATTTATCCCCCTTTACAGTCATTTGTTTATTCATTCAATAAATGTATATTAAGTATCTATGTTCTAGAGGCAGTGGGTTCTAGGGATTATTCAACAGGGACACAGTAACACCCTAAGCAGATTTGCTTCTTATGTCTACTCACTGGAATGTTTGCAGAAAATGAAGGAAATGTAAAAACCAACATATCCCCATGTGGGGATACTGCAGTAAGTAAGATAGAGTACTATGAAAAAGCACTTAATAAAATTTTATTACATTTGTGGAGGGCACCTGTAGGAATTACCTGGGATTTTAAGTTGTATTGTTTTCTAGAAAGATTTTTTTTTCTTAGGGTGCAATTTATGGAGCATGGATTTTGAAGTCAAATAAACATGCCTTCAAATTTTGACTCTGTTCCATCTACTAGATATTTTGTTTTTAGAAATTTGTTCAGTTCTATTGAGTCACATTTTCCCCACTATGTAAAATTTATTAAAACATGATTATCAGATTCCTGTTAGGATTAAATGCACTGATATGTGTAAAGAGCATAATAGGATAACTTATTCTTAGTAAGTTCTTATTGTTAGCTCCCTTACCCTTGTTACTGAAGTCAAAAATTTATGATATTCTAGGAAAAGAAGATGTAGCATGTTCTCTTTATCCCATAGAATTTATTATATACATGAAGTAAAAAGAAAATAAAACCTATTTTAAGTAGTAGATTTCAAAAGATCAGAATAGCAGAATTGTATCAAATAAAGTCTGAATTCCCACAGTAAAAGTAGTTGTGATAAATTAACTTCAATATTCTGTACAAATAATCCATATTTCCCAATGTGCATGTAAGTCATACTATCCCCTATAAGTCATGAGTTGCTAAGAGTCAGGGATCATGTTATCTTTTGGTCAATCACTAAGTGGCACATAGACTATATCCAAGATAATAAAACAATGTATTTCTCTTTTCTCTCCTATTATATATAAATCTAGAATTACATATCTTTTATTCCTTTTTTTCTTATACTCCAGTAGCTTATCTATGCATTTAATAATAACCTATAAAAATGTCTAGGTGAGAGAAAAACAATTTAACTGTAGTTTTGCCATAAGTTATTAGCAAACCAGACCCACTGGGTCAGTAGTGTAATGTATCGGTAGAGCCTTGCAAGCAACAGCGCAGGACAACAGGTAGATAGGGCCAGATTTATTAGTCTAGATTTTGTATGTTGTCAGGAAGACCATTAGGAAGTTGTCATAATTTGGAAAGGGCCAGTGAGCTGAAGCAAAGCTGACAGATGTAGGCCACTATGTCCAAAACATCAAACACTAGGGTAAGAGTAGGCTAAAACCCAGGCAAGCAGATGAAGACAAATATAGGCAAGTCTCTGGAAGGAGAACATTCACAGACACTAAACATCCAGTGGAAGGCATGCAGAGTGCATGTGAAGCAATGATATCCCGCAAACCCTGCTCTACACAAAATATGCTATTTCAACCAGAAGGGTTCCTGCTGCAGAAGAAAAAAAAAAATCTTGTGACATGCTGACAATTCTACAGGAGGAAGATTCATGGTATGTGTATTTTATTGGGGAGGCCAAATGTTCAAACACAATGGGGGTGATCTAAGCCAACCATCTAGCTTGGAACAAAGCAGTTATGAAACCTGCCTAGATATTCTTACCTTTATTGTCTGAGCCACAAGTGGTCATGGTGAAAAGAATTACCTACAAGATTAGTTCCATTTCTAGGACATTGAAGATCCTCCTCAACTGTCTTTATTTTCCTTGTTAAAGGTGGTTTTCTTGACTAAAATCTTCATGATGGCATAGACTGAAACTTTATATTCTCACTTTTTGAGTGTCTTGTATGGTGATTCCTAATGTAGTCATTGCTCAAAACATATTATTAAAAAGAATAATTATTTTTGACAGAAAAAAACTCCATTTTTTTTGGTATTTTTTGCATCTGAATAGAAGCTGTTATACTGGCTTTAAGGAGTTCAAAATAGCTTGAGTGTGTTTAGATGATCATAAATACTGAGTTTCTGAATTCGATTTTATTATTTATGTAGTGCAGGTGCTGACACTTGACATATGAAAACTGGACAATAGGGTACTGTGATGCATAGGAAGAGCCAGATGCATTTATATTTTACTTGGTAGTGCTGTAAATACAGAGATGCTAAAAGTTTACATAAAAAAGATTAAAACTATAAAATGGAAACTCCAAGAAATCTTAATGTGTTTCTACTGTGCTTTTCTTAAGACACATGCTGTTTATTGTGTTTGAAAATTGTTGTGGTGATGGAGAGGGATGGAGTTAGAAAAAGAATGAGGATGATCTGAAACATAGGTGGGGATGTTCTCTTTCCTGTGTTTTGTTTTCTTATAAGGGCAGGAGGAAGATGGGAGGGCAACTCATACACCTATTATAGTCATATTCACAAATATAATTTATTTACTTCAATCTCTTTTAAAATGTCATTCTGATTTAATTAGAGGGTGATATTAGGTCATGCAAACAAGAGTCAGATAATGCAACTTTTTGAAAAAAAAAAAACAATCATTGCAGACTAAGTGAATACCCATATTCATAACAATGTGAGATGTCTTATGTTTTCTCTAGCTATGCAATAGAATTTCAAGTGCAATATTACAGTATCATATTTATAAAGTCACACACTCAAAGAAAATTGCTGAAATCCTAGGACACAGCTGCATGGACTGCTTCATTGCATTTAGATAAGATATCCCCAAATAGTACTCCATTTTGGAGCATGGGATGGTTAATATTATGTGTCAACTTGGCTAACCTATGGTACACAAATAGTTGGTCAAACACTAGACATCCTGTTGATGGCATTTTTAGGATAAAATTAACATTTAAGTCATAAACTGCCAGTAAAGTGGATTATCCTTCATAATGTGAGTGGCCCTCATCCAATCTGTCAAAAACCTTAACAGAAAAAGACAAGTCCCCAAAGGAAGAAGGCATTCTGCCTCCAGCCTGCCTTCAGACTCAAGTTGCAACATCAGTCTCTCACTCTCTTTCTCACTCTCTCTCTCTCTCTATCTCTCTCTGTCTTTCTGTCTCTCTCTCTCTCTCTCTCTCTCTCTCTCTCTCTGTGTGTGTGTGTGTGTGTGTGTGTGTGTGTAGAAAGGAAAAGTTTAACATTACTGAGAAGTTTTATAGCCATTAGATCTTGGGCTAGTAACTTTAACCTTTTAGGTGTGTTTCCTCAGATATAAAATCCATGCTAGATGTGCCAGTATTCACATTAAAATTAAATTAAAAATTTAGTGCAGCAGTGGTATTAGACACATTTCCAGTGCTCAGTAGCCACACATGCAGAGTATTTTCATCACCTCACAAAGCCCTATTTGAATGTGCTTGAATGGAATATTTCTAACGGTCCCTCTAGAGACAAAATGTAATGATTGAGGAACCCTAGGTAGAAACCATAGTGGGCTTCTGTTGTGCTATTTGTCAGTTAGCTTATTTTGGCCAATATGCAGGTTTGTTTACAGTAGATAGTCAGTGAATGCTTACTAAATTGAACTGAACTAAGACCAGTGCAGAAAACTGTAAGTGATATATTAGTGACCTGAACTGAAAGCCAACAGCTATAGTAGAAAAATAGGAGGGGGGTCGGGGGAGATACTGTGAGACATCAAAAAAGGAAGAATGGTCAGGTCTTGAAAATGGATTAGCTATAGGAATTTAATTAAAAAAAAAAGAGAGAGGAACTGGAAGTTCACAACTATTGTGGAAGGGAGGAAACTGGATCAGAAGAGGGAACAGTAGTGGGCCAAATATGTAGCTCTCACAATGAAGGCATGTAATTTGCTGAAATCAGCCTCTAAATTCCCCCTCTGAAAGAGACAAGGATGAATAGAGACAAAGAAAAAGAGGGAAACAAAGTAAAGCAATTTATTGATTTATTGAGATCATAATAATCATCTGGAATTGCTCTTGCTCTAATTTATTTAACAGACAAATACATTTTATCCTGTAGTGGGGCATTTGACAACTTGCAGAAAGAAATTTTTTTTTTCACTACATATAAAGTGAAGATAGTAATAATGCCTTTTTTTATTATTATACTTTAAGTTCTAGGGTACATGTGCACAACGTGCAGGTTTGTTACGTATATATACATGTGCCATGTTAGTGTGTTGTACCCATTAACTTATCATTTACATTAGGTATATCTCCTAATGCTATCCCTCCCCCCTCCCCCACCTCACGACAGGCCCCAGGGTGTGATGTTCCCCTTCCTGTGTCCAAGTGATCTCATTGTTCAATTCCCACCTATGAGTGAGAACATGCAGTATTTGGTTTTCTGTTCTTGCCATAGTTTGCTGAGAATGATAGTTTCCAGCTGCATCCATGTCCCTACAAAGGACACGAGCTCATCCTTTTTTATGGCTGCATAGTATTCCATGGTGTATATGTGCCACATTTTCTTAATCCAGTCTGTCACTGATGGACATTTGGGTTGATTCCAAGTCTTTGCTACTGTGAATAGTGCCGCAGTAAACATATGTGTGCATGTGTCTTTATAGCAGCATGATTTATAATCCTTTGGGTATATCCCCAGTAATGGGATGGCTGGGTCATATGGTACTTCTAGTTCTAGATCCTTGAGGAATTGCCATACTGTTTTCCATAATGGTTGAACTAGTTTACAATCCCACCAACAGTGTAAAAGTGTTCCTATTTCTCCACATCCTCTCCAGCACCTGTTGTTTCCTGACTTTTTAATGATTGCCATTCTAACTGGTGTGAGATGGTATCTCATTGTGGTTTTGATTTGCATTTCTCTGATGGCCAGTGATGACGAGCATTTTTTCATGTGTCTGTTGGCTGTATGCATGTCTTCTTTTGAGAAAAGTCTGTTCATATCCTTTGCCCACTTTCTGATGGGGTTGTTTGTTTTTTAAAAAAACAGAAAAAAAAAAAAAAAGCAGAAAGAAAATGTTGAGGTCAGTTTGCTAATCTCATTTTATTTAACAAAGTAGTAGTTCAGGCCCTAGCAGTGCCAGTTGTACTAACATTTGCTATTATTAGCAAATAATTATTTTTTTTCCTGCTGGTGGGAGGAAAACTTATCAACTAGATAAGCTATTCTTCTCACTGCTCCCTCCTGTTTTGTTACACCATTGGCCTTCATATTAAGTAACAGCTTTATTGTTTATCCTAGCCCCATTTTAAAGAATAACAGCTTAAACATCTCTGTTGATCCACTTTGGGAGTTCATGGTGGGCAGATCACGAGGTCAGGAGTTCGAGACCAGCCTGACAAACATGGTTAAACGCCGTCTCTACTAAAAATACAAAAGTTAGCTGGGTGTGGTGGTTGCGCCTGTAATTAATCCCAGCTACTCAGGGGACTGAGGCAGGAGAATTGCTTGAACCCAGGAGGCAGAGGTTGCAGTGAGCCGAGATCACACCACTGCACTCCAGCCTGAGTGACAAAGTAAGACTCTGTCTCAAAAAAAATCTCGATGATCAATATTCTACCTTAAAATCACAAATAAATGGGCTAAATTCAATGCAGGAAATATGCTTATACAATAAAAAAAGACATTAATTTGGGAAGAAACCTTAGCAAAAGCATTTCCCAAACCTCTCATTTTACAGATAGAGATCCCAAGATTTAGAAGTGTAACATTTTACCCAAGTTTTATAGCTAGCTCATGGCAGAACAGAAGCTAAAACTGAATTCTGTCAATATTCACCCACTCAAGTAATTTGTTAACAAACCACTTTCCCAAATAATTTACCGATACCATCATCATCATCATCATCATCACCACCATCACCACTATTATATTATTGTTATACTTTTGAACACTTACCATGTGTTAGTACTGTTCTGTTTCAAGTTTTAACTCTTTAACTAGTTCCAGACCACTTTTTGACTTAATTTCTTGTTTTAACTCATTTTATTCTTATAATTATATAAATTATATCATTAATACCTTTTTTAGAGATAGGAAAACCAAGGCACAGAGGGGTGGATACTGAAGTTTAAGAATCATTGTTCTGTACATTTTTCTGCATATAGTTACAAGCTTATAATTTCCTTTTCAATTCTCAGTGTTTACTATTTCAATCCTAATACACTATCTATTTCTTGAGCAGAATAAGACATCTTTCTCAGGCCCCAGGAACTCACAGTTTACTGGATGACACTTTTACCTAAACCAATGACAACCACATTCCATGATAACTTTTATAATATATTTTTTATGAAGTGTGTATATGAAATGCAGTAAATGAATCTATTCACCAGCTGGGGAAAATACCCTGGAATCATGTGTTGAAGGAAATGTTTACAGGGCTAAGAAGTGGGGAGAAACATTCCAGGACTCAGATTTGGGACATGTGGCCCAAATGCTCTTAACTGGGCAAGGCAAACATGCTAAAATATTTGGTGAAGGATGAGTCTGGAAACAAATGTTGATGCTTAAGTATCGTGTCTTCAATTACTTCTGTACCCTTCAAAACACATAAGAAAATTTATACATTGTATAAATATGTGCTGAACTAAACTGAAAAATGATTGATTGAGTATGACTGTACTGTACTTTTTCCTCGGTTGTACACAAGGTTGTATGTGGAAATATTTTAGTCAAGCAAACAAGAAAAAGCCTTGGAATCCTTAAACTAACTTATGCATAGTAGCAATAAATTATGCATTTCCACTTGGCATCTGTTTATTTAATAATTCATTTAGTTTAAATTTTGTCTAAGTATCTTTCCCCAATAATTTATAGAATCCCCTGACAGTCAATGAAATAAAATTCACTGAATGTATTTTCTTTCTTCCTTCTTCCCTCTCTTTCTATTCTGCCCTTCTCTTCATCTACCCAACTCTCTGCAGCTGCAAGATATGACAATAGGAGGGTCTTGAAATATACCAAAAATGTTATTAATTTATTCTGTGTTATATAACAGTATCAGAATAGATAGAACATTTTAGATGAGTGGAATACATGATTCATATGTTTAAGAGCCCTGGGGAGTTTCTTAACAGAGTTCTAATTTTTAAAAAATAATATTGCCTTCTTTTATTTCTGTGCCATCTGCTTCCCAATTATTTCTACTGATAATGCTACAGAAAACACATTCCCACTGAGATCAAGTAGGGTCCTCTTCTAGTCTACTTTTATTGTCTCAATAGTACAGTTCTAGAATATACCATGTGGTTTTGGCTTTTATTTTCTTTGAGGGGAGGCAGAATTGGTGAACTGGCTGTCAAGCAGTTTTCAAAGAGCTACTGTTTGTGCCCTGAAAGAAATGAGAGTACAGGACCCACATGGTAAATATTTAACAACAGGGAATTCTCATTCCCTTGCTAAGTGCTCTGCCAGAAATTTGTAATACTAATAGTCAGCTTTAATTAATAGGTGACTGTGCCTGGAGTCACAGTCCTCGCAACAATAACAAGTTACATACACATCTTATTAAACCTTCTAATGCTGATGCCTCTGAAACTTTTTCTATAATAACACACCAATCTGTGGTATGAGTACCAAAAATGCTATACATGGAACATGCCTGATCCACCATAGATACTAAAACAAGAGTATATGTTGAGTGAATACATGTTTAAATACATGAAGGCTGAACTCTTCTGTATCTTTCTGTGTATTTCTACTCCACTATTTATGTTAACAGTAATATTGCCAAGTTTGATGAAGATGATAATGATAATGATAACGAAGTCTCTGCATTTTAGAGTGCTTTGCAATTTGCAAAATATTTTTATATATAATGACTCAACCAATTTTCATGGAGAAAAGGAAAGATTGGTTGAATTCACTCATGTTTCCACAGGTGGTTAGTAGTTCATCCAGGTAGGTCTTTTTGTCACTGATTCTAGTGTTTCTTTAATTATATTGAATTGTAACCATAATGTCTTATCTTAAACTGCAAGATATCAGTGTGAGATTTTATGATGTTAAATATGTAAAGTTTTATTTAAAGAAACGTGTTAGGAGAACAGACAGTATCGTCTAACATAGTAGCTGTCTGCTTCTTTGATACTGTGTAAACACTGTGTCAAGCAAATACAGTTCTTTAATAATATATTCTATTACCAGGAATATACTATCAGGGATAGACACAGATGGAGAGCAATGGTATTATACCTCAGTGTTCTATCTCTGGCAGTTTAATTACTATTTGGTTTGAGAGATAGATTGCTTGCTCTTAAAGGTTTAGGATATCATTTCCTAAAGTGTATTCTGCAGGATGGAAAGCAGTGTAGACAAATGTGAACAACATGGAGATACACCCTCTTTGAGGAAGCATGTATTGCTCAGCTATAGGAAATTCAGTCAGCCGACTATGGTCAATAGACTGCTTCCAGCTCCCTGCTCCTTCAGGATGGGCCTCAGCGGCAGAGAGCCAATTTCCTGGTCTTCCTCACTTGGTGACTGAGGGAGAATGTGGTATAAAGAATCTGAGCCAAGCTGAGGCGCTCTGATGGGCAATACTTTTCCTGGTACCCAAAACTTCATCTCAGTTTCTACTTTAGAGAATACAACCTATGACACTAGAAAAATAAATTCTTATTAAATGTTTAAGGAACACTGGATTAAATAAAATCATCTTTTTTTTTTTTTTTTTTTTTTTGAGACGGAGTCTTGCTCTCTCACCCAGACTCAAGTGCAGTGGCACCATCTGGGCTCACTGCAAGCTCCACCTCCCGGGTTCAGGACAGTCTCCTGCCTCAGCCTCCTGAGTAGCTGGGACTACAGGCACCTGCCACCACGCCCAGATTTTTTTTTTTTTTTTTTTGTATTTTTAGTACAGACAGGGTTTCACCATGTTGGCCAGGATGGTCTCGATCTGCTGACCTCGTGATCCGCCTGCCTCAGCCTTCCAAAGTGCTGGGATTACAGGCATGAGCCACTGTGCCTGACCATAAAATAATCTTTTTTAAACCACTTCTGAAACTCTTAGAGCCTTAGTATACTTTTATACATTATGAATCTCTAGGACAAGACTCTCCGCTGTGCAGTGTTTCCCAAACTTGACAGCCGCCTTTTCCCCCAGGCAGGTTTCATCTGTTACATTAAATAAGCTGTTAAATTAGCCTCAGGATGTCTCTGAACTTTGAGCTCCTACATAACAAACTGCAGCCTACCTTAGTCCATAAACAAACTGAAACTTAGTAGTATATTTTTTGTAACAAATACGTAGATTTCAACCAATCATAAACATCAGAGCTTCAGCCAGTCACAAGCAGCTAGCTGATAAGACCACGCCCAAGTAAAGAAAATGCCTCATGACATCATGCCTAAATAAAATAAATGCCTATCATTAGACAATCTGTTGATTTCTCTGTTTTTATTCTGCTACTCAGCGTGTAAAAGCTCACTGCTTATGCTGCTATGTGGAGCTCTCTGAGCCTCTTCTGATTCTCAGTGCTGCCCAATCCATGAATTGTTTATTGCTCAAGTAACTCTGTTAAATTTATCTAAAGTTTTTATTTTAATGTACCAGATTACTGTTCTGCAGAAAAGTAGCCTAGGGAATCAGGACAGCAATCTGCACAGGCCACCACTAAGCTAAAAATATTTTTTAACATGTTACATTTAAATGTGTCACCCTTTGGGGAATAACGAATCTCGTTAGTTTTCTTTCTGTTCTATTAAACAACTCTATTTGATTTTTTTCTATCTCTTTTAAAGTGAGAAGGCAGACTTTCCTCATCTTACACATCTCCTGTGTTCTCAAGATAAATTCAAATTATTCACAGTTTCTCCTCAGGTTCTCCTTAGCACTCCAAGCATTTCCCAACTTCCTTCCCCATCCCTGGTTACAGGATTGCTAAGCTGTGCCATATTCACATAGTTTGTCTTCATTACTAAAATTACATTAATTTTATATTTGTAAGTTTTAAGTTCAAACTACAAGATTAATATAAAAACATACGCCCTTTGCTCAGATTCACCTATTTTTAATATTTTGCCCCATTTGTTTGCCACATGCCATCTATCAATCCATCTGTATATATGTATGTAAGTATATGGATGTGTGTATGTACATATTTATTTTTTTTCTGAACCATTTGAAAGTAAATTGTATACATTATGCTCCTTTACCTTAAATAATTCAGTGCACATTTCCAATTTAATCAACGGTCCAGTAATGTTCTTTACAGTATGTTTTCCTCTGTTACAAAGATTCAGTCTAGGTTCATGTATTATTTTGAGTTACCATGTCTCTTTAGTCTTCTTTAATCTGGAATAGTTACTCAACCTTTTGTTTTCTTTTATGAAAATGACATTTTTAAAGAATATAGTCCTTTGAAAAATATATTTTATAGAATGTTTCTTGTTTGGGATTGGTCTAATGTTTCTTCAGATTATAAATTCCAAGTCTGGAATGCTATATAGGTGATAGTGAATCTTTCTTTCCTAAGTACATGATGTCTACCCCCTCTTCACTGTTGATATTAATTTTGATTATTCAATTCATGTATTGTCATTTTTTGCTGTGGTACATTTACTGTGTTTTTCCCTTGCAAGTAGTACATAATTGGTGAGTCAACTTTGAAAATATTCTGACCTTCATCAAAATTTTGCCCATAGAATTGGTATCTATTGATGATTCTTGCATAAAGATTGATGATCTTTACTTTGATTACTGAAACTTCCTTTGTATTCACTTGAAATTCTACTGTGAGCAAGAACTTTCCTTCAGCCTTTATTTGTTTATACATTCATTCATTTGAATAAATATTATCAGCTTAGACTCATACCAATTTTAGTGACTCATTATTCTCTCTAGTGGTTTGGAATACACAACTATCTTTATTTGTTTTGTTCCTCCTTTCTCCTAGATTTGGCTAATAAGAGCCTGCAACCTAAATTCTGTATCCTTATGACACACGCTAATGTTATTTTTAGCACTTCTTTACTTTCCGATGGAGCAGCCATTTCTCTGAGGATCATTTTAGTGGGAAATAGTATTACAATCCAAGATCTAAACAATAAGTATCCTCATTGTTATTGGAGTGTCATTTGTCCTTCTTTGCTTTGGTTGCCTACACCTGTAAAATATTGCTCAAGAAATCTTTGGCCAGTCCAAATGATCTGGAGAGTTTCCCCAAAGTTTTCTTATAGTAGTTTCATAGTTTGAGGTCTTAGATTTAAGTGCTTATCCATCTTGATTTGATTTTTGTCTATGGATAGAGACAAAAGTCTAGTTTTCATTCTTCTGCATGTGGATATCCAGTTTTCCCAGCAAGATTTATTGAACAGACTGTCTTTTCCCTAATGTATGTTATTGGCACGTCTGTCAGAAGTGAGTTTACTATAGGTATGTGGATTTGTTTCTGGATTATCTATTCTGTTCCATTGGTCTATGTGTTTGTTTTAATGCCAGCACCATGTTGTTTTACTTACTATGTCTCTGTAGTATAACTTGAAGTTAGGTGATTCCTCTAGTTTTGTTATTTTTGACAGGATAACTTTGGCTACTGTGGGTCTTTTGTGGTTTCATATACATTTTAGTTTTTTTTCTATTTCTGTGAAGAATATCATTGGTATTTTCATGGGGATTGCATTGAATCTGTAGATTGCTTTGGATAGTATGGACATTTAACATTAAATGTTTAACAATATTGATCCTTCCAATACATGAACAGGAAATATTTCCCCATGTTTTCGTTTTCCTCTTCAATTTATTTCATAAGTGTTTTACAGATTTTACTGTAGAGACCTTTTACTTCGTTAGTTAATTCCTAGGTACTTAATTTTATGTGTAGCTATTGTAAATGGGATTATTTTTTAAATTTCTTTTTCAGATTGTTCTCTGGTAACATATAGAAATGCTACCAATTTTTATATGTCCATTTTGTAGCCTGCAACTTTGCTGAATTTGTTTATCATTTCTAATAGTTTCTTGGTGGAGTCTTTAGGCTTTTCCAAATATAACATCATATCATCTGAAAACCCTGGTAATTTGATTTCTTTGTTTCCAACTTGGATGCCCTTTAATTTTTTTTCTCTTGTCTCATTGCTGTATCTAGGACTTTTAGTACTATGTTGAATAACAGTGATGAAAGTGAGCATCCTTTTCATAATCCCAATCTTAGAACTAGTATCATTTTGTATGATACTAGCTATGGATTTGTCATATATGGCTTTTATTATATTGACGTGTGCTCTTCTACACGAATTTTTGGGAAGTTTTTTATGATGAAAGGATGTTGAACTTTGTCAAATGCTTTTTTAACATCATATGAAATAATCATATGGTTTATGTCCTTCATTCTATTGATATGGTGTGTCACATTATTGATTTGCATATGATTTTGAAAAATCCCACTTGGTCATGATGAGTGATCTTTCCAATGTGTTTTTGCATTTGATTTGCTAGGATTTTGTTGAGGAGTTTTGCATCAATATTCATCAGTGATGTTGTCCTATGTTTATATTTTTTATGTGTCTTGTCTGGTTTTGGTATTAGAGTAATGCTAGCCTCACAGAATGAGTTTGGAAGTATTCCCTCCTCCCGTATTTTTCAGAATAGTTTGAGGAGGTTTGGTGTTAGTTCTTTACATATTTTGTCGAATTCAGCAGTGAAGCTATTGAGTCTCGAGCTTTTCCGTGCTGAGAGACTTTATAACAGCTTTGATCTTGTTATTTGTTTGTTCAGGTCTTGGATTTCTTTAAGTTCAATCTTTGCAGGTTGTATGTGTATAGGAATTTATCCATTTCCTCCAGAGTTTCCAATTTATTGACATATATTTGCTCATAGTAGCCACTAATGATCCTTTGTGTTTCTGCAGTATCAGTTGTAATGTCTCCTTATTCATGTCTGATTTTATTTATTTGGGTCGTCTCCCTTTTTTTCCTCATTAGTGTGGGCAAATGTTTGTCAATTTTGTTTGTCTTTTCAAAAGATCAACTTTTCGCTTCATTGATCTTTTGTATGGTTTTCTTCATTTCATTCACTTATTTCTGAGCCAATCTTTATTATTTCTTCTACTCACTTTGGGTTTGATTTGCTCTTGCTTTTCTAGTTTTTTTAAGATGGATCATTAGGTTATTTATTTAAAATTTTTCTTTTTTAAGGTAGGCACTTACAGCTATAAGTTTCCCTCTTAATACTGATTTTGCAGTATCTCATAGGTTTTGATACGTTGTGTTTCCATTATCATTTGTTTCAAGAAAATTTTCAATTTCCTTATTCAATTATTTATTGCTCCTTCAGGAGAATATTGTTCAATTTTGATGTGTTTGTATAGTTTCTAATATTCCTTTTATTAATTTGCAGTTTATTCCACTGTAGCCCAAGAAAATGCTTGATAATATTTCATTTTATAATTTTTTTTTTTTTTTTTTGAGACGGAGTTTCGCTCTGTCACCCATTCTGGAGTGCAGTGGCGCAATCTGGGCTCACTGCAAGCTCCACCTCCTGGGTTCACGCCATTCTCCTGCCTCAGCCTCCTGAGTAGCTGGGACTACAGGTACCCGCCACCATGCCTGGCTCATTTTTTTGTACTTTTAGTAGAGACGGGGTTTCACCATGTTAACCAGGATGGTCTCGATCTCCTGACCTCATGATCCGCCCGCCTTGGCCTCCCAAAGTGCTGGGATTACAGGCGTGAGCCACCACGCCCAGCACATTTGTTAATGTTTTAATACTTGTTTTGTGTCTTAACATATGGTCTGTCTTTGAGAATGACCCATGTGCTGAGGAGGAATGTGTATTCTGCGGCCATTGGATGAAATGCTCTGTAAATATCTATTAGGTCTCTTTTATCTATAGTACAGATTAAGGCTGTTGTTTCTTTGTTAATTTTCCATCTGAATTATCTGTCTAATCCTGAAAGTGAGAGATTGAAGTCTCCAGCTATTATTTTATTGAGGTCTATCTCTCTTTTTATCTCTAGTAATGTTTGCTTTATATATCTGGGTGTTCCACTGTGGTGCCTGTGTATTTACAATTGTTAAATACTCTTGCTTCATTGACACTTTTTCATTATATAATTTCATTTCATTTCATTTCATTTCATTTCATTATTTATTCTTTGTCCCTTCTTATACTTTTAGTCTTGAAATCTATTTTGTTTGATATGAATATAGCAACTTCTGTTCTTTTTTGGTTTCCATTGACATGAAATATCTTTTCCATCTCTTTATTTTCATCTCTTTATTTACTGAAATAAAATTTTTATAGGTGAAGTGTGTATCTTGTTGACAACAGATCATTGGGTATTGTTTTTTTCATCCATTAAGCAACTCTATGTGTTTTGATTAGAGAATTTAGTCCATTTATATTTGATGTTATTATCCATAAATTGGGTCTCACTCCTGCCTATTATTTTATTTGATCTCTTTATTATTTCCTTTCTTCCTGTCTTCTTTTGAGTGAAGGTGATTTTCTCTGGTGGTGTGACTTAATTTCTCACCTTTCATTTTTGGGTATCTATTATATGTTTTTAGATTTTAGGTTACCATGAGACTTATAACTACTATTTTATACATTATGTTAAACTAATGAAAACTTAACAGTGATTGCATGAACAAACAACACACCAAAAGAAAACTAATAAAAACTCTACACTTTAACTTCATCCTCCCACTTTTTAATTTTTTATTGTTTCTCTTTATGTCTTACTGACCTGTGTCTTGAAAAGTTGTTGTAGTTATTATTTTTGATTTTTTTCATTTAGTTTTTTACACTGAGTAGTGTACACAGCACAATTACAGTGTTATAATATTCTAATATTCCGTGTTTTTCTGTATGCCTACTATTGCCAGAGAGTTTTGTCCCCTCCAATGATTTCTTCTTGTTCATTAACTTCCTTTTCTCTCAGATTGAAGCACTTCCTTTAGCATTTCTTGTGCAAAAGTTCTGGTATTTATGAAACCCCTCAACTTTCGGTTGTCTGGGAAGGTTTTTACTTCCCTTCATGCTTGAAGGATATTTTCACCAGATGTACTGTTCTAGGGTAAAGGTTTGTTTTCCCTTTAGCACTTTAAAGATGCCGTGTCACTCTCTCCTGGCCTATAAGGTTTCCACTGAAATGTCTGCTGCCATATATATTGGAGCTCTATTATATATTACTTGTTTCTTTTCCCTTGCTGCTTTCAGGATGCTTTCTTTATCCTTGACCTTTTAGAGTTTCATTATTAAATGCCTTAAGGTAATCTTCTTTGGGTTTAAATCTGTTTTGTTTTCTATAATCTTCTTGTACTTGAATGTTGCTATCTTTCTTTAGGTCTGGGACCTTCTCTGATATTATTATTTTGAATAAAGAATCTAGGCCTTAACTCTTTCTCTACCTCCTCTTTAAGGCCAATAACTCTTAAATATGCCATTTTGTGGCTACTTCCTTAATCCTTTAGGTGTGCTTCATTTTAAAAATTTTTTTTTTCTTATGGTATTTTTAAATAGCCTGTCTTCAAGCTCACTAATTCTTTCTTCTGCTTGATCACATCTGCTATTAAGGGACTGATGCATTCTTCAGTGTGTCAACTGTGTTTTTTAACTCTAGAATTTCTGCTTGATTCTTTTAATTATTTCTATTTGATAAATTTATCTGATAGAATTCTGAATTCCTTCTCTGTGTTATCTTAATTTCTTTACATTTTCTCAGCATAGCTATTTTGAATTTTCTATCTGAAACTTCACATATTTCTGTTTCTCTGTGACTGGTCCTTGGTGCCTTATTTAGTTCATTTGATGAGGTCATGTTTTCTTGGATGGTCTTAATGCTTGTAGATGTTTGTTTAGTTTGGGTATTGAAGAGTTAGGTATTTATTGTAGTCTTCACAGTTTGGGTTTCCTTATGCCCATCCTTCTTGGGATGGCTTTTCAGCTATTCAAAGGGATTTGAGTTCCAATCCCAATAATGCTGTGTTTTTGCATACTTATAGAGGCACTGCCTTGGTGGTCTTGAATAAGATCTAGAAGAATTCTCTGGATTATAGGCAGAGACTCTTGTTCTCTTCCCATACTTTCACTGAAACAAATAGACTCTGTCTCACTCTCTGTCTCTCTCTCTCTCTGTCCCTCTCTCTCTGTCTCTGCTGAGCCGCCTTAAACTAGGGATGTAGTGATGCAAGTATCCTTGTTACCATCACCACTAGGAATGTAGTGAGTCATACCTGAAGCCAGCACAGCATTGGGTCTTGCCCAGTGCCCACTGTAACCACTAACTGGCTACCACCTATGTTCACTCAAGGCCCTAGGGCTCTGCAAGTAGAAGGTGTTGAAGCCAGTCAGGTTGATGTTCTTGCCTTCAGGGCAGTGAGTTCCCTGAGGTACTGGGCAGGTCCAGAGATGCCATCTAGGAACCAGAGATTGGAGTTATAAACCTTAGAAATTTACCTGATGTTCTATTCTGCAGTGGCTAAGGTGGCACTCAAACTACAATACAAAGTCCTTTCTGCTCTTCACTCCCCTTTCCATAGGCAGAAGAACCTCTTTCTTCTTTGGTCAGCCACCATCACCAGCCCACAGGGGTTTATGCCAGACATCACTGACATTCACTTAAAGCCCCAGGGCTCCTCAGTCAGCTTGTGGTGAATGCTGCCATGTCTGTGACTCACCCTCCAGGGAACTAAGCTCCCCTCTGATCCAGAAAAGGTCCAGAAATGCTGTCCAAGAGTCTAGGCCTGGACTTGGAGACCCCAAGAGCCTGCTTGTTGCTGTACCTCATTGTGGCCTAGCTGGTACCCAAGGTGCAAGACAAAGTCCTTTTTAGTTTTCCTTCTTTCAGCAATACATTTTAATCATAAGGAAACTTTCGAAATTACAGATGAAGAATTCAAAATATTGATCTTAAAGAAGCTCAGCGCAATAGAAAGAGTCTTTTACCATAGACATCACAGCTAAGAATGTGCTGTGTCACACCTGAAGCCAGTACATCTCAGAGACCATGGCCTATGGGGTACTACTTATGTACTGCTGCTGGTTATTCAGGGTCCAAGGGCTCTGTAGTCAGCAGGTAACGAATCCTTCCTGTTGGTTGGTTCCTTCCTGTCAAGGTAGTATGTTCCCTTTTGACCAAGGCTGTATTTAGAAATGTTGTCTGGGAGCTCAGGCTTGGAGTAGGGTCCTCATGACTCTGCCCTCTGTCATATCCTACTATGGCTGACCTGATATCTAAGATGCTAGATAAAATCCTCTTTACTCTTTGCTTTCCTCTCCTTAAGCAGAAGGAAGGAGTCACTTTCATTTCTGTAAGCTGTGCTGCCTGAGGTTGGGGAGGGGTGGCACAGGCACTCTCTTAGCTACCCAAGCTGGAATCTCCCTAGGTCCCATGACCCCTAAGTCCACTGGCACTGTGCCCAGCCCTGCAGTAGGAGTTGCCTAGGAATTGCAGTCCTTGTGTCCTAGACTGCCTTTCAAGTTTACCTAGGTCTATGGTGGCAAGACTTGCTGGGAAATTCAAATTCCAACCACTGAGATGGGGAATTCCTCTCTAGCTAAGTCTAGTCCAAATGTTCCTTCCATGCACAGGTGCTGGCTGAGACCAGCACAGCTTTGCTCTCTGTTGTGAAAGGGCAGCACTGAGTTCAATGTAAAGTGCCCCAGTTTCGGTGCTCTCCCTCCCCCAAGTTTACAGACTGTCTCTCCATGCTGAATGGCTGCTTCTAGGACATGCGGTAGGGGTGGTGTTTGTGGTTTAAGACTGTCTCTCCTACCCTCTTTAATGCATCTATCAGTGACAGTAAGTTAAAACTATGTACTGTGATTGCTCACCTGATTTTTAGATCCTGTAACAGTACTTTTCTGTATACAGATAGTTGTTAAAATTTGATGGAACTGTAGTGGTGAGGAGACAAATGGTTTAGGTTTCTATTTTGCCATCTCTACCCCTCAACAAGTCTCTTGAAGCTTTCAAAATTATTTTGTATTTATTTTAATGATTTCTTCAATTTCAGAATTACTATTTTGTTCCTTTATAAACTATCTCTTTAGTAAATTTCTTATTTATATTCTGAATTGGTTTTCTGATTTCTTTTTATCATTTTTCAGAATTTTCTTGTACTGCACTGAGCTTGTTTAAGATCAGTATTTTGAATTCTTTATTTGTGATTTCAAAAGTTTCTTTATGATTAAGATGTATTGCTGAAAAATTATTGTGTTCCTTTGGAGGTATCATATTTTCTTACTTTTTCATATTTCCTGTGTCCTTATGTTGTTATCTGTGCACCTGGTATAACAGTCACTTTTTCCTATTTTTAAGTATACTCTTATAGGTGAGGACTTTTTCTTGAAGATGTATATATGTTGTTGGGTAGGGTAATTTTGCTTTGATCCTGGGTGCATTCAGTAGTGTAATCTCTATATGATTTCTTTCATTGTAGGTAGTGTTAGTAGTGTCTGTGATTTTCTCAGTGAGTTAGGGTATAGTGAAGTTGTGCTAGATATTGGAATGCCAGATGGGCAAGTCTTCAGGCCCCAGTGGTGGCAGCAGTGGGCTGAGCATACTTATCTTTGTGCCCAGAGTGGTATATGCTGATACCTGTTTTGGTGGTTACCACTGGGCTAATTCTTGGGCCTCCAGGTGACATGCTTGGATGCCAGTAGTGGCAGCAGTGGAACTGGGTGGATAGGCAGGTTCTTTGGCCTCTGGGAAGCTGGCATGGCATGGGTGATGGCAATAGCAGTGGCAAGATGATTCTATGGGTCTTGGGTGGTATGCATTGATGTTAGCAGTGACTAAGACAGACTGGGCCCACCAATTGTGAGGAGCACTGGTAGTGCTTGCACATAATTCACAGCTGAGTTGATCATGGCTGGGAATTTAAGCCCCACATCAGACCCCTGGGATGAATACTTAGGTGCCCAAGATGGTGGATTGGGTTGGTCAATCCCCTGGACCTCAGGGTCTCAAAGAAGGAGATGGTTCGCAAAGAAGGGGGTTGAAGCTGGACTGGGCAAGCTTGTGCTCAGGCCCTTCAATGGTGAGAGCAGGCACCAGCCATGATGGACAAGGGTAGGGCAATCCTCAGACCCCAGGTATAATGCTCTGGTGAAGGACAGTAGTAGTCATACTGAGGCCCTTCCACTGGAGAGGGCAGGGCTGTCCTTGATGGCCACAGCCTGGGCTGGCAGTTGGAGAACACACATGCCCAAGTCCCAGCAGGTCTTATTCCCCAAACCTGCTGGCAGTAGCCCACACCTAGCTCTTGCTCCTCCCCAGTGGCAGGAGCCTCACCCAACTGGCAACCAAGTCCCAGCAGCAACTCATGTTCTGCTCATATTCCAGTCTCCATTCCAGTGGTGCTCAGTTCCTGGCACTGGTAGTTGCAGCTCATGCCTCACTTGCTCTCTAATCCCAGCTGCAGGAGGACTCCCAGCTTGCTTCCCAATTCTACTAGTGACAGTCCCAGTTTTTGTAATACCTCAGTCCCAGTGTCACTGGGCTTCAGGACAGCATGCAGTCTGCCAAAGGCTAGGTTTGAAAATGGCACCTTGCTGTAGTGGCTTGGGTCTCAAAAAGGGTGTGGGACCCAACATGAGCTTCCTCTCTGGAGCAATGCTGTCTCATGGTCTGCTGGTAGCTTCCTATGTTACTTTCGGGACCAAGAAAGCTGCCAGGAGACCATAGGACAGGGGAACAAAGGTAAAAAGGTTCTCTGTAGCCAGGATTGCATGATTCCACAGTCAGGATGTGGGACACTGAAAGTCTGTCACTTACCCTTTCCCTGTATTTGGAAGTCACTCCTGGCTGCCAGCTGATGCCAGCCAGGCAGACTGCCTCTCTCACTTCTCCTTCCCCACTTTTGATGCTTTTTTATCACTTCTTTGTTGAATTCCAGCATTCTCTTGTGGATAATGTATTCAAAATATGACCGTCTATACACTATTTTGGTTCTTCTAAGTGGAGAAGGCTGGAGTGAAATGATTTCAGTCAGCCGTCTTGAAGCCTCTATACTTTTTTTCTTTACTTAGCAATATATTGCTATGTATTCAATAACAGAGATCTTCCTCATTTCTTTTTGTTGCTGAATATTACTCAATTGTGTGTATGTACCTTAGGTTTTTGAACTTAACATCTGTGTTTGGGTATTTGTTTACTCATATTATTGGGGTCCTTTTAAGGCAGAACATGGAGAATATTTATCTCTGTGTTTCCATCACCTGGGAGCTTCTGACACATAGAATCCCCTCTTGAGATGCTTGTGCAGTAAATGGCTGAATATATTTGTGTATAGTGTATGCAAACACTAATGTTTACTAAGCCTATTAATGGCAATGTTCACACTTTCTATTTCTAGTATGGTGCTGAAAAATATCTCTGTGTCTTTTCAGGTTAATCAAGGGAGACTCCTTGGACAAAGTAAAATTTGAGGAGCTCCTCAAATGTAGAGAATAAAATATATGTGTACCTATAAGTGTGTGAGCTACATGTACACAAAATATGTCTATTTTCTAGGCCAAAAAATTATGAAAGGAATTTTTGAACACTTCTTTATTTAAACATCACTATTTAGATCCTTTTACAGATTGCTATATTTAATTCCCACATGTTTATGAGATTGATGCTACTATAACCTTTTGATGAAGAAGGGGCCAAAATTTAAGAAGATTCCATAGATTGTTCAGGCCATTAATTATGTTTAAGAACACATGTAAATCTCACTCTAAATGCTTATAGAAATAAGATCATGGTCACTGGACCTACACAAATGTACATTTTGGTTTCAGAGTAGTAAAAATAGCTGACCTAGCTATCTACATTAACACAGTACATTAGTCAGGATGTGTGTGTGTACGTGTGTGTGTGTTTGTATATATGTGTATGTGTGTGTATATATGTATGTGTGTGTATATATGTGTGTATATATATGTACACACACACACACACACACAGAGAAGAGATTTACCATAAGAATTGGCTCATGCTGGGGGCAGTGACTCACACCTGAAGTCCCAGCACTTTGGCGGGCCTAGTTATGAGGATCACTTGAGGCCAGGAGTTCAATACCAGCCTGGGCAGCATAGTGAGACCCCATCTCTACAAATAATTTGTTTTAAATAGCCGGGTTTGATGGTATATACTTGTAGTGCCAGGAACTCAAGAGGCTGAAGTGGGAGGATTGCTTGAGCCCAGGAATTTGAGACTGTGGTGAGCTTTGATTACATGACTGCACTCCAGCCTAGACGACAGAGCAAGACTTTGTATTTAAAAAAAAGAAGAAGAAAGAAAGAAAGAAAAAAAGAATTGGCTCATGCAGTTATAGGCTATGAAGGCCAAGAAGTTCCATGCTATCTGCCCCCTGGGGAACTAGGAAAGCTGGTGGTATAGTTTAGTCTGAGACCAAAGGCCTGAGAGTCAGGGAGCCAATGGTGTATAGGTTCCAGGATAATTCTGAAAGCTCAAGAACCAGGAACTCTGATATCCAAGAGCAGAAGATGGATGCCTTAGCTCATGCAGAGGGAGTGAATTCACTCTTCTGCTTTTTTGTTTTATTTAGGCCTTCAGTGGATTTAATGATACCCACTCACATAGATAGGGAAATCTTCTGTATGCAGCTTACCAATTCAATTTCTGATCTCATCCAGAAACCCTGTCACACAGACATCCAGGTATAATGTTGTATCAGATAGCTGAGGATCCTTTAGCCCACTCAAATTGCCACATAAAACTAACTATCACACCCAGGAAGATTGAAGCAGATTAGTTTATTAATTGAAATATCGGAATAGATGTCTTTGATGCTGTTCTTTCAATATTTATTTTTTGCTCTCATGACATTCTTAAATCATATGCATATTAATGAAAAATAACTTTTTGTAATTTTGGGGTTAATTGCCTTCTAGTCAATTGCATAATAGTGATAATAACGTCTACCATTTATTTGAGCACTTATGATATCTAAGGCAATATTTCTAGTTATATGCATGTGCCATCCCTTTTTAAAATAAACTTTATTTTTAGAATGGTGATTTTAAAATAATACAGAGAGTTTTGAGATATGCCATACCTAATTTCTTCTATTGATAACATTGTAGCAAATGTACCATGCTAATATTAATGAACCATATTATTAACTGATGTTCATACTTTGTTACTTTATTTAGACTTTCTTAGTTTTTATCAAGTGTCCCTTTTTTATTGTTTAAGGATCTCATCCATGTACCATATTATATTTAAAAGTCATATCTCCTTAAAATTTTGGCTGTAACAGTTTTTGCAACTTTCCTTGTTTTTTGATAGCTTTGACAGTTTTGGGTAGTACTAGTCAGGTATTTTGTAGAATGTCCTTTCATTGGGATTTCTCTGATGTTTTTCTCATCATTACACAGGTATTACATTCCTTGGGGACTAAGACCACAGTTGTAAAGTGCCATTTTTGCCATATTATGTTAAATGTACATATTTTGAACATGATTTATCACTGTTGATGTTGACTTTGATCACATAGGTAAGGTATACACGGTTCATTTCTAATTTTCATAATTCATATTTAAATATTTTATTTTATGGATGAAGAGACAAAAATGTCATAGGACTTAGTAATAGTCACCAGCAGATCTGTCTGAGAAAGCCTCTCATTTTACCACTAAATTGAGTCCTTAGAAAGTGAGATTAAAGTAAATTATATAAGAAAATTTTTGACTTGGGAAAGTGCAGGTGTGGAAAATTTATAGAGATTTCCATGATACAGAACAATTTCCCTCCCCGCCCCACAAGGATGAGAATGGAAGGAAATGCAATGGACTAGATGTGCAAAGTTTAATGTAGTTTTACATAAAAAGGAGACATTGGTTAAGGGTCATTTTTTAGTGAGAACGTGGTCATCGGAAATTAAGAGAGACAAGGGTAATAACATCATAGTCACTGTATTCTGTTTACATTGAGCAGGGAAATAATCACCAACCAATATTTTTTGAATATTTTAGGTGTACGAGGCATTTTACATAGATAATTTTATTTAATCCTCACAGTAAGGCTATGAAGTAGTAGTATCCCCATTTAGTAAATGCAAGAACTGGAACTCAGGGAGTTTAAGTGATGTGGCTAGGTTCAGACAGCAAATAAGAGATGACTAATCCATTAAACTAGCCCTCAGAGACTTTGGCTTTTCGTATTTGCATACAGCACCTACAGATATAAAAGTATCCAAAAACTATTTGTAAATAGACTAACTGAATGGATAGCTACATGAAGAGACAGTGCCAAGATAAGGCAAAAGATTCTCTAATTCCAAATTCAGCAATGGCATGCAGTTAGGGAGGCTTGTATGCCATCTTCTGTGTGCCTTGCTATGTTCTAGGGTATAATGATGATGGCTTACTGAATTAAAAAAAAATTTTAATCTTTGAAAATATCTCTACTAAACTGTGTTTCTTGGAGATGTCTAATATTTTATGAAGAACTACATTTCTTGGCCACTGAATTGACTTAATGAAATTGTGATGTTCATGCTTGGACATGCTCCAGCCCTATGGGTAATGAAAACCCACTAAGAAACCCAAGAAAGATAAAATAATATAATAAAAAATAAATGGGAGTGAGCATTGTGAGTGAACAAATTAATGAGACTATTATAAGGGATGTAACTCCTTAAAATGTAGTCGTTTTTGCAAAGACAACATTAAGTATTTTAATCACATGTACTCAAAGAAGAATATCCAAAACCCTTTTTACAAAGGTTTAGGCACATTTATATAGTATTTTTTCCCTAAAGAATCTTAAAAATTATCAGCTCTTAAAGTGTGTACATAAAACAGCAGAAATCACTAAGTTTTAAAGTGTATGTGTGGAGGGGTGCAGTCTGCAGAAAGCACCATCATTATTGAAAAGGTGATAATGTCAGTTTTGTCTCATCAAGGGATTGGTTATCAACGGGAGCTATTTGAAATTTCAGAAGGTCTCCTCCTGTCCTGGGTCAGGTCTGGCTCTCTATTTTCTCTAAATGAGTTAGAAGCTTTGAATTCTTTCTTTCTATTCTAACCCAGAGTTCTTTAAAGGAGAGGAGAACTACAGTTATTTCTCTTGCATTGCTCTGAATATGAGTAAATTGAATTCATAAACCCCTACTGTTGCACACCTCTCTGGCCTTGCCCCTTAGAAACAGCACTGAGGAGCTCTTGTTTTTGAGACTGTTCTTCCTGCATTCAGATTTGGGTACAGCAGGGGATAGAAGAAGCAATTTTCAGATTCCATGGTGGGCTGGATTAAATTACTCCACAGGCCATATGTCTCACAGACCTACTAGAGTGGATTAAGTGTTTTGCTTCCTGTGTGCATTTGAATATTTTTTCATAAAAGAAAGAAAATGTTTATGCAGGCCTAGTAAGGGAGAAAGAGACAAACAAACAAATTCAGGTGGCAAAGAAGCATCCTAGATATTTCCTGTTGGTGCATGACAGCCAGGACTAGATGGATTTGAAGATGAAAAGGTTGAAGCAGGACATTCTGCTTGGATTTCATTAACTATTAACATATGTTCTATCAAGGACAAAGAGTAACCATCAGGCTTTTGTTTGTTTGTTTTTAATTCCTTCCCAGAGCTTGATGATATAGATTGCTGAAATTTAAAAATAAAAGAACTAATATATCTATATTTGCACCCGGAGGAAAAATATACTTTGGAGTTAAAGGGACAGGGACTGTGGTTTTCCAACAAGGCGAACTATGACATAGAATGTAATACTTTGAGTGTTTTTAAAAATAGTAAATTGGTCATAATAATATGTCATAGTAAACATTTATAGAGAATAGTAACATATGATTTATTGTGTAATCATCATATGCCTTATACTTTGCTTGTTATTTTACCCTCCAACAGCACTCTGAGGCTTGTTATTAATACATTATTTTAGAGATGAAGAAATTGAGGTTAAATAGCATCCGGGTTCACACAGTGAAAATGGGATGTGAATTCTGCTTTTTGTTTTTACCTCTTGAACTCAGGTTCTCACCTACAGCCTTATATTTCCACTTGCATAGAAAATATATAGGGAAGTTTAAATTTTCCCTATGAAGATTTGATTGACTGTCTGCTGAAATAAATTGACAATGAAGAGATTAACAGGAGAAAATGTATACAAATGTATTAATGTTCAAAAATGTGCAGGAGCCACACAAAATATGAGACTCTGAGGGTGGAGCAAAATGGTGGAATAAAGGCTCCACTGATCATCCCCCCAACAGCAGCACCAAAATTAACAAGTTTCTACAAAGGAAAAACACCTTCCTAAGAACCAAAACTCCGGTGAGCCCTCATAGTACCTGGTTTTAACTTCATATTGCTGAAAGAGGCACTGAAGAGACAGAAAAAACAGTTGCCAGTGCCACCCCTCCCCCATCCCCCTGCAGCAGTGATGTGGTGCAGAAAGCATCTCTGGGTGCTGGGGAAGGGAGAACACAGCAGTTGTTATCTGCAGTGAATCCATATGGATCTGCAGCAACCTTAATTCTTGCCTCCTCAGAAGAAAGAATTTGACTGAGGGCCATAAGGCAAAAGGAGAGACTAAGGCAAGTTTTAGAGCAGGAGTGAAAGTGTATTAAAAAGCGTTGGAGCAGGAATGAAAGGAAGGAAAGTACAGCTGGAAGAGGGCCAAGCAGGTGATTTGAAAGACACACTCACGGTTTGACCTTTTGACTTGGGGGTTTTATATATTTTCATACTTCCAGGGTCTTGTGTTCTTTCTCCCCTGATTCTTCCCTTGGAGTGGGCTGTGCATGCACAGTGGCCTGCAAGCACTTGGGAGGGGAGCATGTTTCGTGTGTTTACTGGAGTTGCATGCATTCGTACTTGAGACAATCTTCTCTTACCAGTTGAATGTCCCTAAGAGGTCATATACCAGTTAAATTCTGCCGTTTTCCCTCTTAATGCACATGCTTGCGCCCACTTGCCCAACTCTTGAGAGCTTATTGGAAAGCTACTGATCATCAGTTTCTTTCCATTAAAATAGGTGTTTCTATTTATTGTGAGACTGCCTTTCCCTGGTGCTGACTGAAACCAATTATTATTTTGGAGAAACAGTGTGACAACTGCCTGACCATCATGTCATGGTCACTTGACATTCCTGTTAGTTTGTGGGGAGCCCTCTCCTGCCCTGATCAGGCCTGACTAGCTACCTACTGGTACATTGTGAGGCATGAAACTTAGTGCTGTCCTATTAGAACAGAAACGAAAAACAGACCAAACTCAGCAGATCCCCACCCAGGAAGGGAGCATTTAAACCAGCTCTAGCCAGAGGAGAATAACCAATCCCAGTGGTCCTAGCTTGAGTGCCTGCAAACCTCACCACCGAGGGATACAGCACTCTGTGTCTCCAAGTAAACTTGAAAGGCAATCTAGGCCATGAAAACTGCAAAACTTAGAAACTTAGGCGAGCCCTAGTGCTGAACTAGATCCAGAGACAGTGGACCGGGAGGTTGGGGTAGCTAAGGGAGTACTGGCATTACCCCTCCAGGCTGCATGGCCCACTTCTCCAAAGAGACCCCTTCCTTCCTCTTAAAGAGAGGGAGGGAAGAGTGGGGAGGACTTTGTCTTACACCAAGGATACCAGCTCAGTCAGAGCAGGATAGGGTACTGATCATAGTTTTGAAGGTACTGTTCCAGACTCTAGCTTCCGGATGACATTTCTAGATACATCCTGGGTCAGAAGGTAACCCCTTGCTTGAGGAAAATGATGCAGTCCTGGAAGCATTTATCATCTGATTGGGCCCTGAATCATTAGCTTCGATACCCAGGTACTATATCGGGGGTCTTGGGTGAGCCTCTGAGACTTGCTGGCTTCGGGTGAGACTCAGCATGTTACCAACTGGTGGCTCTGGGGTAAAACTCCTTCTGCCTGAGAAAAGCAGAGGGAAAAGTAAAGGGGACTATGACTTTGCACCAGCATGGCCACAGATGGGTACAGCACTAAGAGGGCTCCTGGGGTCCCCATTTCTAGGAACTGACTCTTGGATGGGTATTTGTGAACCTACCCTGGAACAGAGGAAAGCCTGTTGCCCTGAAGGGTGAAGCGCACGCCAACCAGCATTAAGGACAAGTTGATGTAAGAGAGCTTGGGCCTTAAGGGAACATTGGCAGTAGTCTGGCAGTACTCTTTGTGACCTGGGGTGGCAGTAGCTACAGAGTGAGGCTCCTCTGTCTTCGGAAAGGAGAGGGAAGCATGGGAAGAAGTGTGTGTTGTGGTTTGTGTGCCATTCTAGCTGTGATACAATAGAATACCAGGTAGATATCTAAGGTTTTTTACTCTATTCCCTAACTCCTTGATGACACTTATGGACCCACCCAACACCTGAGGGACCACGTCACCTTGAAGGAAAGGACAAAGGCCTACCTGGCTTTGCCACCTGCTGATTTTAGAAATCCAGGGACTTGAGTGAATACAGGTGTTAGCCAGGTAGTACTTACAACAGATTTTGGGTGAGACCCAGTGTTGTCCTAACCAGTTCAGACCCAGTGCAGTCATAGTGGTGGTGGCCACAGGAGTGTTTGTATTTTGTGCCCCCAGCTTTAGGTGGCTCAGAACAGATAAACTATGTTTAGGGGAAAGTAAGAGAAGAGAGCAAGAGTCTGCCTGGTAATCTGGATAATTCTTCCAGATCTTGTCCAAGACCATCAGGATGGTACCTCTATGAGTCTGCAAGAGTCATGATGTTACTGATTTGGGGTGCCCCCTAAAGCAGAAACATCTTAGATCACAACACATAATGTTTTTTCAAATATCTGGAAAAGCCTTCCCCAGAAGGACAGCTACAAATATGCTTACACAATGAAGACTATAATAAACACCTAACTCTTCAATGTCCAGGCATAACAGGCATCTACAAGCATTAAGACCATCCAGGAAAACATGACCTCACCAAATGAACTAAATAAGCCTCCAGGCACCAATCATAGAGAAAGAGAAATATGTAACCTTTCAGACAGAGAATTCACAATATCTATGTTGAGGAAACTCGAAGAAATTCAAGATAACACAGGGAAGGAATTCAGAATTATATTAGATAAATTTATCGAAGAGATTAAAATAATCATAAGAAACGAGCAGAAATTTTAGGGTTGAAAACACGATTGACGTACTGAAGAATATATCAGTCTGTTAATAGCAGAACTGATCAAGCAGAAGAAAGAATTTGTGAGCTTGAAGACAGGGTATTTGAAAATACAATCAGAGAAGAAAAAAGAAAAAAGACTAAAAAATGAAGCATATCTGAAAAATCTAGAAAATATCCACAAAACAGCAAATTTAAGAGTTACTGGCTTTAAAAGAGGAGGTAGAGAAAGAGATACGGAAAGTTTATTCAAAAGGTTAATAACAGAAAACTTCCCAAGCCTAGAGAAAGATATCAATATTCAAGTACACGAAGGTTATAGAACCCCATGCAGATTTAACCCAAAGAAGACTACTTCAGTGTATTTACTAATCAAACTCCAAAAGATCAAGGATTAAAAAAGCATCCTAAAAGCAGCAAGAGAAAAGAAACAAATAACATATAATGGAGCTCCAATATGTCTGGCAGCAGACTTTTCAGTGGAAACCTTACAGGCTAGGAGAGAGTGGCATGACATATTTAAAATGCTGATGGAAAAAAAATTATGCTAGGATAGTAAATCCAGCAAAAATATCCTTCAAACATGAAGGAGAAATAAACACTTTCCCAGACAAACAAAAACTGAGGGATTTCATCAATACCTATCCTACAAGAAATGCTAACAGGAATATGTCTCTCAGAAAGAAAAGGACAATAATGAGCAAAAATAATCACCTGAAGGCATAAAACTCCTGGGTAACAGTAAATACACAGAAAAACACAAAATATTATACATTGTAAATGTGGTATGTAAATTACTCTTATCCTAAGTAGAAAGACTCAATAATGAACCAATCAAAAATAGTAACTACAACTTTTCAAGACCTATTCATTACAATAGTATATAAATAGAAACAACAAAGTTAAAAAAACTGGGGGATGAAATTAAGGTGTGGCATTTGTATTAGTCTATTTTTGTTTGTCTATTTATGCAAATAGTGTTAGGTTGTAATCAGGTTAAAACAAAGTGTTATAAGATCGTATTAGCAAGCCTCATAGTAACTTCAAACCAAAAAACATACAATGAATACACACAAAAAAGCAGGAATCTAAAAATTATATCACTAGAGAAAATCACCTTCATTAAAGGAAGGTAGGAAGAAAAGAAAGATGGAAGTCATGACCAGAAAACAAATAACAAAATGGCAGGAGTAAGTCCTTACTTATCAATAATAACATTAGATATATAAATTGACTAAATGCTTCACACAAAAGACAGTTTGGCTAAATGGATTAAGAAAGATGACCCGTTGATCTGTTGCCTACAAGAAACACATTTCACCTATGAAAACACACACAGACTGAAATAAAGGGAAAGTAAAATATATACCATGCTAATGGAAACCAAAAAAGAGCAGCAGTCACTATACTTATATGAAACATAATGGATTTTAAGAGCAAAACTATAGAAGAGACAAAGAAGGTGACTATGTAATGATAAAGAGGACAATTTAGCAAGAGAATAAAATAATTTTAAATATACATGCACCCAACACTGGAGCACCCAGATATATACAGGGAATATTATTAGAGGTAAAGAGAGAGTTAGGCCCAAATACAATAATAGTTGAGATTTCAATATCCAACTTGTATTGTGAGACAGATCTTCCCAACAAAAAATAAACAAAGAAATATTAGACTTAATCTACACTATAGACCAAATGGATCTAATAGATATTTACAGAACATTTTATCTAAGAGCTGCAGAATACACATTCTTTTCCTCTGCACATGGATTATTCTCTAAAATAAACCATACATTAGGTCACAAAACAAGTCTTAAAACATTTAGAGAAATGGAAATAATATCAAGCATCTTCTCTGACCACAATGGAATTAAACTAGAAATTAATAACAAGAGGAATTTTGGAAAGTATATGAATATATGGAAAATAAACTATATGCTCCTAAATGACCAGTGGGTAAATGAAAAAATTAAGAAGGAAATTGAAAAATTTCTTAAATGATAATGGAAACACAACATGCCAAAACATATGTAATACAGCAAAATGACTACTAAGAGGGAAATTTATAGCTTTAAGTTTCTACCCGAAAAAGGAGGAAAAATTTCAAATGAACAATCTAATGCATCTTAAGGAACTAGAAAAGCAAGAACAAACCAAACCCAAAATTAGTTGAAGAAAAAAAAAATAAAGATTAGAACAGAAATAAATAAAAATGAAATGAAAAACACAATAGAAAGAATTGTGTTTAAAAGTTTAAAAGTTGGTTATTTGAAAAGTTAAACAAAATGGACAAACTTTTAACTAGACTGAGAATAAAAAGGGAGAAGATCCAAATACATACAATCAGAAATGATAAAAGAGACATTACTTCTGAAACCACAGAAATTCAAAGGATCATTAGTGGCTAGTAAGGGCAACTATATGCCATTAAATTAGAAAATCTAGAAGGAATAAATAAATTCCTAGACACATACAACCTACCAAGACTGAACTGAGAAGAAATCCAAAACCCCTGAAGAGAGCAATAACAAGATTAAAGTCATAATAAAAAGTCTCCCAGTGAAAAACAACAACAACAAAAAACAACAAAAAAACAAGAACTTTGAGATATGATGGCTTCACTGCTCAATTCTACCAAACATTTTAAGAAGTAATACCAATTCTACTTAAACTATTCCAGAAAAACAAAAGAGCAGGAAATACTTCTGCACTCATTCTACTAGGCCAGTATTACCCTGATACCAAAACCAGGCAAAGACATAAAAAAATAGAATTGCAGGCCAGTATCACTGATGAACATTGATACAAAAACCCTCAACAAAATCCTAGCAAACCAAATTCAAAAATAGGTTACAAATATCATTCATCATAATTAAGTGGTATTTATCCCTGGGATGCAAGGATGGTTCAACATAGCTAATCAATGAAAGTGATATGTCATATCAACAGAATGAAGGATAAAAACCATATGATCATTTCAATTGATACTGAAAAAGCATTTGGTAAAATTCAACATCTCTTCATGATAAAAATCCTCAAAACCTGGAGATAGAAGGAACATACTTCAACATAATAGATGCCATATATGACAGACCCACAGCTAGTACTATACTGAATGAGGAAAATTGAAAGCCTTGCCTCTAAGTTCTGAAACATGACAAGGATGTCCACTGTCACCACTGTTAGTCAGTATAGTACTGGAAGTCCTAGCTAGAGCAATCACACAAGAGAACAAATAAAGGGCATCAAAATGGAAAAGTAAGAATTCAAAGTATCATTGTTTGCTGATGGTATAATCTTGTATTTGGAAAAACCTAAAGACTCCACAAGGAAACTATTAGAACTGATAAACAAATTCAGTACTGTTGCAGAATACAAAATCAACATACAGAGATCAGTAGCATTTCTATATACTAACAGTGAACAGTCAGAAAAAGAAATAAAAATTATTCCATTTAAATAGCCACACATAAAATTAAATATTTAAGAATTAACCAAAGAAGTGAAAGATCTCTATAATGAAAACCACAAAACATCAGTGAAAGATTTCTTGAGCAATATCCCACAAGTGCAGGCAACCAAAGCAAAAATGGACAAATGAAATCATATCAAGTTAACAACCTTCTGCATAGCAAAGAAGCAATCCACAAAGTGAAGAGACAACCCAACAGAATGGGAAAAAATATTTGCAAACTACATGTCTGACAAGGGATTAATAACCAGAATATATAAGGAGATCCAACAACTCTGTAGGAAAAAATATCTAATAATCTGATTTTTAAAATGGGCAAAAAATTTGAATAGACATTTCTCAAAAGACATACACATGACAAATATGCATATGAAAAGATACGTAACATCATTGATCATCGGGAATGCAAGTCAAAACTACAATAAGATGTTATCTCATACCAGTTAAAATGGTTAAAATGGCTTTTATACAAAAGACAGGCAATAGCAAATGCTGGCAAGGATGTGGAGAAAAGGGAATCCTTAAACACTGTTGGTGGGAATGTTAATTAGTACAACTACTATGGAGAAAAGTTTGAAAGTTTTTCAATAAACTAAAAATTGAGCAACTCTATGATCCAGCAAATCCACTGCTGGCTATATACCTGAAAGAAAGGAGATCATTATACTAGACAGATTTCTGAACTCTTTTGTTTGTTACAGCTGTTTACAATAGCTAAGGTTTGGAAGCAACCTAAGTGTCCATTAACAGATAAATGGATAAAGAAAATGTGGTGCATACACACAATGGACTACTTCAGTCATAAAAAATAAGAGCTAGTCATTTACAACAACATGGATGGAACTGGAGATCAGTATGTTAAGTGAAATAAGCCAGGCTTAGAAAGACAAACATTGCATGTTCTCATTTATTTATAGGATCTAAAAATCAAAGCAATTGAACTCACAGAGACAGAGAGTAGAAGGACCGTTACCAGAGGCTGGCAAGCATAGTAGGGGACTAAATAAGACCTATTATTTGATAGCACAATAGGGTGACTACAGTCACTTACAACTGAATTGTACATTTTAAAATAATTTAAAGAGTATAATTGGATTTTTTTAACTCAAAGGATAAATGCTTGAGAGATGGATACCCCATTCTCCATGATGTGCTGATTTCACATTCCATGCCTGTATCAAAACATTTCATGTACCCCATACATATAAACATCCTACTAAGTACTTATAAAAATCTTTTTTAAAAAACAAAGAAATTAGAGGGTAGTCATAGGAGAACATAGTACATTTACTTATTAAACAGCAACAACAATAAATGAGACTCAAAGTAGGACCAAACAGTTAGATTTAATACCCAATTCATAGTGGGAGGGAAGTGGGAAATGTGGACAATTTTAGAGGAAGAGTAGATGACTTTTAGGGGAAATGAATGGACCCAAATATCAGACAATAGCCTGGAACAAAGATTCTTTGGGCTCTAGGGGACGTGGCAACAGTTATGGGCAGTTGAGGGTGAAATTGCACTGTGAACAAAACTTGTTTTATTATGCAGATAAAAGTTCTCTAACAACGCTTAGAAGAATAGTTGAAAGAATAGGTTAAAAATATGTCCAGATATGGTGTTCTGGGCATGGAGACTTTTAGTTTCCTCTCTAGCAATAAGAGTTGAACTCCTCTGGTTAATGTAGATTCCAGGAAAGGGGTTCCAAGATAATGACATTTCTTTTGGAAGAGCTTCCTCAGTCAGGATAAAAGAACTTTAAAGAGGGCCCCTCCCTTCACTTAGCAGGGTAGAAACAGGAAAGGTTAGAGAGATTCCTGATTCTGAGGCAGTTTCTAAGGCCTTTTAATGTCTTTAATTCAAAGTATTCAGCATGCTAAAACATCATACTTTGGATTATTATTTTCTGAACCTCAACAAAAACAAAGCCTTAGGAAACATGATGTTATTTGACATGGTTAGGCTTTGTGTTCCTACCCAAATCTCATTTTGAATGCAATCCCCAGGTATTAAGGGAGAGGCCTGGTAGGAGGCGATTAGATCATAGGGCCATTTTCCAATAATATGATCATGCTGTTCTTGCAATAGTGAGTGAGTTCTCATGAGAGCTGATGATTTCATAAGTGTCTGGCGTCTCACCTGCTTGCACTTCTCTCTCATCTGCTGCCATGTAAGACAAGCCTGCTTCCCTTTCTGCCATGATTGTAAGTTTTTGAGGCCTCCCCAGCCATATGGAACAGTGAGTCAATTAAACCTCTTTTCTTTACAAATTACCCAGTCTAAGGGATTTTTTCATAGCAGTGTGAAAACAGACTAATACAGTCAATTGGTACCACAGAGAGTGTGGTCTTCCTATAAAGATACCAAAAAATTTGGAAGCAACTTTGGAACTGGGTAACAGGCAGAGGTTGGAACAGTTTGGAGGGCTCAGAAGAAGATAGGAAGATATGGGAAAGTTCGGAGCTTCCTAGAGACTTGTTGAATGGCTTTGACCAAAATGCTGATACTGGTATGGCCAATGAAGTTCAGGCTGAGGTGGTCTTAGATGGAGATGAGGAACTTATTGGGAACTGGAGTAAAGGTCACTCTTACTATGCTTTAGCAAAGAGACTGGTGACACTTTGCCCCTGCCCTAGAGATCTGTGGAACTTTGAACTGTAGAGAGATGATTTATGGTATTTGGAAGAAGAAATTTCTAAGCAGCAAAGCATTCAAGAGGTGACAGATCATAAAAGTTTGGAAAATTTGTAACCTGATGATCTGACAGAAAAGCAAAACCTATTTTCTGAGGAGAAATTCAAGCCTGATGCAGAAATTTGCATTAGTAATGAGAATTAGAATGTCATTAGAATTAGAATTAGAATTAGAATTAGAATTAGAATGTTAACAGCAAAGACAATGGGGAAAAATGTCTCCCGGGCATGTCAGAGACCTTTGTGATAGCCCCTTCTATCACAGGCCCAGAAGCCTAGGGGGAAAAAAATGGTTTCATGGGCTGGGCCCATGGCCCCACTGCTCTGTGCAGCCTCAGGACTTGGTGCCCTGCATAAGAGCAGCCAGGGCTAAAAGGTGCCAAGGTACTGCTCAGGCTGTGAAGGTGTAACCCCCAAGTATTGTTGGCTTCCACATGGTATTGGGCCTGCAGGTATGGAGAAGACAAGAAGTGAGGTTTGAAAACCTCTGTCTAGATTTCAGAGGATGTGTGGAAACACCTGGATGTTCAGGCAGAAGTCTGCTGTGGGGTTGCAGCCCTAATGGAGAACCTCTGCTAGGGTTGTGCAAAGGGAAAACATGGAGTTGGAGCCCCCACACAGAGTCCCCACTGGAGCACTGCCTAGTGGAGCTGTGAGAAAGGGCCACCCTTCTCTAGACCCCAGAATAGTAGATCCCCCAACAGCTTACACCATGTACCTGGAAAACCACAGACACTCAACACTAGCATGAAAGCAGCTGGGGCAGGGGGCTATTCCCTGCAAAGCCACAGGGGCAGAGCTGCCCAAGGCCATGGAAGCCCACCTCTTGCATCAGCCTGACCTAGATGTGAGACATAGATTACAAGAAGATTATTTTTGAGCTTTATGATTTACTGACTGCTCTACTGGGTTTTGCACTTGCTTGAGCCCATAGCCCCATTGTTTTGGCCAATTTCTTCCATTTGCAATTGAAGCATTTATCCAATGCCTGCACCCCCTTTGTATCTAGGAAGTAAGCAACGTGTTTTTTATTTTATAGGCTCATAGGCAGAATAAACTTGCCTTGTCTCAGATGACATATGGACTGTAGACAATGCTGAAATAAGACAAGACTTTGGGCGACTGTTGGGAAGGCATGATTGGTTTTTAAATGTGAAAAGACATGAGACTTGGGAGGGTCCAGGAGAAGAAGAATATGGTTAGGCTTTGTGCCCCATCCAAATCTCATCTTTAATTGTAATTCCAGGTATTGAGAGACCTAGTGGAAGGTGATTGGATTCTGGGGGTGGAATCCCCCATGCTGTTTTCATGATAGTGAATGAGTTCTCATGAGATTTGATGCTTTTATATGTGTCTGATATTTCCTCCTACACACACTCTTTCTCTCTCCTGCCACCTTGTGAAGAAGGTGCCTACTTCCCCTTCCACCATGATTGTAAGTTTCCTGGGGCTTTCCCAGCCATGCAGAATTGTGACTCAATTAAACCCCCTTTGTTTATAAATTACCATCTTGGGTAGTATCTTTATAGCTTTGTAAAAATGGACTAATACATTATCTTCCTTCTTTTTATGAGATTTAATATTATAATATGCCTTGAGGGTAGGAGAAGAAAGAAAAGTGAATAAAACTCAGAAATAATTTAAGATTTTTAGATGTTTCTATTATCCTTTATTTAAGCCCAAGAAAAGGCAGTAAATATAAGATCATCATTTATAAAGAAAGAAATCTCAATATTGATAAAGCAGTTTCTCTGTGGCCCTCATGTCTTTCCAACGTGATTGGGTCTAAAAAGAACAAAAAAAAGCATATTATAAATGGAAATTCATAGACTAAACAGAAAAAGAGTTTGGGATTTTTGAAGCAAAACATTTTGATAATATAATTGAATATGCTAATAAGTGTTTATACTTTTATAGAGAAAGTCAACCAACCCATTAAAGGGTTCTCCAATGTGGACTACTGAAATATTAGCACTGTTTATAACATATGATGTTTCAAAAGTGAATCTGATGATGTCATTTAGACATACCACACCTCCCCTGTGATCACCAGACACTTTTGTGATGGAAATACTTAGTCTAATTTTCTGATCAGATAATAAGAGGTTGTATGGTTATATAAACAGGTAAGAATATTTGCACCCCTTGAAAATCTTTTCTAAGATTTTACTTTTGCCGTTATACTAACTCTCAATCAGAGAGTATTATTTTGAAAAACAATGTATTATTTTTCTTCAGGTTCTTTTGAACCTTTGATTAGTAAGGTCAAATATGCAGCCTAATTAGTGGAATGTGAAATAAATAGTCTTCAAAGTCTCTTAGCTCTATGATGAGGTAAGCTGCCAGCCAGAGTAGTGTGTGACTGAAGATGTAACTAAACAGACCTTCTTAGAGAACCATGTGCACTAGGTTTTGCTTAGCAGCAGAGGAGGTACTAAATGAATTGCATTTTAAGCCTTGTGAAGATTAGACCATTAGTCAAAGAGCTAGTTAAGTGGGGAAAGACATTGACTCTGAATATTTAATAATTTTTACTTTACTACCAAATTTCTTAAACTTTTTCCCTTTGCTTTCACTTCTCATAATTGGGTTGAATTTAGATAATGACAAAATGCCATTTGGTTAACCTGTTGTTTCTGAATCTTTTTAATATCCTGGCAAACACAGATATTAAGTACTAAAAATAGCACACATTATTTCAGAAGTCACTCATGAAGCAAAACCGGATGCTACTAAAAGAGTTTATTGGCTGCAATATAAAGTGCCTTAACTTTGCAAAGATTTGTTCCTGGAACAGTGTATACCAACAGCCTTGCCCTGCCTCTGTCTGTCTCTCACACCTGAACCCAAAGGCCCACACCTTGGGCCCAGAACAATACTCTTTGGGAACTTCCTTTAGCAAGCACTTGACTGCCTTGTTTTGTGGGATATGGTTCACTTTTTGCAGTGAGCTGCTGAAGTAGGGTTATGCTGTGTGCATCCCTAAGGCACAGCAAATGCTGAACATTGCTTACTATGGCTGCTGCCTGTGAGGATTGCAAGGTGCTCCACTGTTCCACTCCCCAAGAATTCCTTGATGAGGCTTCTTGTGACAGGTGTTTACCAACCTAGGGTTTTATGTCTGTCCCAGGCTCCACCTGGATGCATCGGCTCAATGTCATGTGCCACACCTTTAAAGCATTTGCGGAGCACCAACCCAAACACAGATCACTTTCATCAAACATCTCTGCATCCTTCTAATGTAACCTTAATGCCAGAATAACAAGTGAGAATTAGCAAGTAAAATCAGCTTTCAACTATCTGTTCTGTCCCATAAAGTATCCCCTGTACTGAATGTTCTTTGTGAAACAGGAACAATGGCAGTTGCAAAGCCACAGAACTTGAAACTAGTTCAGGTAAAAAAAAATATGTATTTTATGAATTGCTTCTATTATATTATAGTAGGCAGTATGTCATCAGAACCTGACAAGGTTAGGAATAATCTCATAATTTACACTGCAGGAGAGCTCACAAATGCATTTTGAGGTTGAGAGTTCATTGAAGAGAGAAATATTTTCACTTATAGTGACCTGAGTTAAAGGATTATAAATCACTATAAAAGTTAGCAGATTATTTTCCAGAGTATGTCAGTTCATTGAGGTAATGTTTAATAATAATACTTTTCCCAATTTTAGGAAATTATGTAAGTGAAAACTAAAGTGAATTAGGTATCACTCATAATCTAATTACCCAGAAGTAACCACAAAATATATTTTAGTAATTTTTCTATGAATGTATATATATGCATGTGTGTATATATACCATACAAATATATACATACAATACATATATGTATAACATCAGTATATGTTGTTTATAAACTTTTTAAAATTAAATACATGTTCTGAATGGTTCTCCTCCTTATTACTTTTATAAGAATACTGCTATGGACTGAATTGTGGCCTTCCTAAATTCATATTTTGATGCTCTGATGTGACTATATGTGAGGATAGAATCTTTAGGAGGAAATTAAGGTTATATGAGGTTATGAAAGTGGGGACATAACCCAATAGAACTGTGGCCTTTTAAGAAGAAGAAAAGAGAGTGAGATTTGTTTTTTCCTCTCTTCATCATATGATAACACAGCAAGAAAGTGTCTGTCTGCAAGCCTAAAAGGGTATACTCAGAACCCAGTCATACTGGTGTCCTGATCTCAGAATTCCAGCCTCCTTTCAGAATGCTGAGAAAATAAACCTTTGTTTTTTGAGCCACCCAGTGTGTGCTATTTTGTTATGGCAGCCAGAACAGACGAAGACGAATAGACAGACTTAACCCCGAGTCATTTTCAGTTATCTTCTATTTCTATTTCCATTTCTTCCCTTCATACCTGATCATCACACTCCACCCTGGATACTCTGATATTGCATGCATTCCTTTTCTTTTTTAAAAAAGAGGACCTTTCCAAACTGCTGAGGTGAAGAAAGGGCAATTTAGGAAATTTTGTGAAAATGACTTGTTTGTGAATCTTCTGGATGAGTTATGGATGTTTGATATGATACCTAAAATAAGAGAATGAGGCTCCTAAGTCACAGACGTTCAGGGCTGTTTTATTTCAGCAGCATACTTGCTAGATGAAGGGTTTGCTTAAGAAAGGTGTTTGTTAATTTTAAGCATGTTTGTTAGTTGTAGTATAGGAAAATGACAAAAAATGTTATGGAACATGTGGGACAGGAAATGAGAGAGATTTCAGTTGAGAAATCAAGTATTTGTAAGAAACAAATCATGGTTCCTTACAAAACTTTCAATAATGCTTGTAAATGTTGGGCTAACACGCCAAGCATAACACTAAAATATTTTATTTATTTACAATTTGATTATTAAAAGGCTACTTTTCTATTTATATTTCAGATATTAAAATGAGTTTGCATTCCTCAATTAACATCAAATGTCACTGAAAGGAAGCAAGTTCCAAAATGCTCTGAGAGAATAGGAAAGGAAAAATCATGCTAAGATTTTAAAACACATCCCAGAATGAGGTACAAAGTAGAATTTCTCCTTAAGATAGCAGGTGCGTTAGCAGTAGGCACTTTAAAGGGTCTGTTCCAAATGACAGTGTCTGTATATCAGGCTTATGCTGTGAAAAAGAAAGAAGGGAGTGATTGTCAAAGGAAATGTGGAGAGAAAAATTAACTGTCTACAGCTTGAATCTGATGGAGAGTTCTTGCTCAGGAACTGAAGCTACTGCATGCCAGAACCTGCAATCTTCAAAATTTTAAATGGAGGAAACAGAATCTCAAGGAGTTAAACAACTTTTCCAATGTTACACAACCAGTGACAAATCCAGAACCAGAATTCAACTCTCCAGATGCCTATGTTCCATTTTTTTTTCCTTTCCACTCCACAAAATGACAACCAAAACGTTCCATATTTGCAAATGTAACAGTCCTCATTTGCAAGATTTTAAGTCTACATTTACTGCCTATTCCTAATCCTTAAATCAAAATAGAAAGGAAATCTAAAAATAAAACTGACATTATTTTTATTTCCACTCCCCCTCCTTCTTTCTCTCTTTTGTCCCTATTTTTTTTATACTAGAGATACTTGTAGAGAATGTTAGTTTCTGGGGAAAAATAAAATACATCCCAGTTTCCTAGAGAATATTGGTTTAAATTCTTCATTAATTAATTTGATTTCATAAGTACTCCAAAAGGAATACAAATAGCACCTGTATTTAGAATTGATTTTTTTTTTCCCCTGAGGTGTCTTGGCAGGAAGGGGGAAGTTGAAAGAGTGGGACTATTTGGTAAAACTCTTTGCCCTTTTCTTTTTGTAAATGTTGTCTTTTTTTGTAAATGTCAAGTCCAAATTATAGGTGAGTATTGGCAGAGTTGCAGAGACTATCTAAGACCCATTACAGCCTCTGGCATTTATGCTGCTAAATTTGTAATGAGTTGCAGGTGTTTGTGATTGAATTTTTTGTTGCCTTTGTGATTGGCTCACTGCTTCACAGTCCATTAAGCCTATGCTTTTTTGTGGATGTTAAAATTGTGATGATGCAAAAACACCAGTTAAAAGATAAGGTAGATAGTAATAGTTTTAACATAGAAAGGTCTGTATGATTTAGATCAGTGTCCATTTTCTCTTTCCCATGTGTGCAGTCACCAGTTTAACAGGAATATATTCCTAATGTAGTGGTAATGGTTTGACATACATCTGAAGCATATAGTTGGAAGATACCATTTAGATCATTTTCTATCCAGTACTCAGCATGGATAAGAATTACCCAAAAGCCTTGTTGAAGTGTTTCATGGACAACTCTTTGAAAATCACAATGTCTAATTCACTTCATTTACTTTATAACTTCCTTTACTTCGGTGAGAGATGAAGGCGAGAGATTACAGAGAACAGATCTATTCATGTTTCCTAATGATTTCATGAAACAGGCAAGCTTAGTCTCACTCCCATTTCAGCAATAATTGTTGCTTTTCTACCACTTTAGATTATTCACAGATTAGAGAGCTGTAGAGTTTAGCTAATTATGCTGGATTGTTATAAAGGTAGCATACTTTGTCAATCAAGTCTCCATATATAATCAGAAATAGGCCGGGGGTAGTGGCTCATGCCTGTAATCCCAGCACTTTGGGAGGCCAAGGCAGGCAGATCACCTGAGGTCAGGAGTTCAAGACCAGACTGGCCAGCATGGTGAAACCCCGTTTCAATTAAAAATACAAAAATTAGCCAGGCGTGGTGGTGCATGCCTGTAATGCCAGCTATTCAGGAGGCTGAGGCAGGAGAATTGCTTAAACCCGGAAGGCGGAGGTTGCAGTGAGCTGAGACTGTGCCATTGTACTCCAGCCTGGATGACAGAATGAGACTCTGTCTCAAAAAAAAAAAAAAATCAGAAATATATTTATATATATTTTATAGGGGATTTTGTGTGTGTAGGTGTATATGTATGTGTAGTCTACAAAGAACACACAGTGATCATATAGATAGTTCAAGGAAGTCTGATGTAGGATAGATATCAAGAGCCACATGCTATCTCAAATAAGGAGACTACAAACTATGTATCTGAATATCTTTCAGAATTTTACTCAGTCTCAGGATCATCACTAATAATAATTACACTAGTAGCAACTACTTTTTAAGCATTCACCATGTTCTTTTGATAAGCATTTTAAATGCATTAATATAGTTGATTCTCACAACAGCCCCATTCAATGAGACTGGCACTATTATTTATTTCTGTCTACTTTTTATAGATGAGGTTTGGAGTTTTATCAACTTATCCAAGGCAAAAGACTAGTAAGATGTGGATCTGGGTTTGGAACCTAAGAACTCTGACCAAGTCAGAGCCCTTGAAAATCAATGATCTGATTCCTGCCTGCCATGAATATGTAGAAATGTTACTGCAGTGTGGATCTACAGGTAGCTGATTACCAGCAAGTTCTGCCAGATAAAATGAAAATAAATAAGCATTTATTGTATTTGCCTCATCAGATTCATTAATGCACTTGTAGATCATGCCAGTGAATATATAACTGACTATATGTAAACTTATTCCTGCAGTTTGATAAGATGCAGCTTTGCATACAAATCAAGCATGAATAAGCCTATTTATATATGTACGTGTGTATGTATGTAAATATGTATGTATTTTCTATTTCCATGATATGTGCATAAAACCAATAGAAGCACTAACAAAAGAAGCAGCAACTCACCAGAACACAAGTATTCTGCTGCGTTTTCTTAACCCACATTTTAATTTGATGATGTTTTATTTTGATTTTTAATTATGCCTAAAAGACTTGCGATCTTGTTTAATTAAAACATCTTTATGATACTTACGTATATATATCAGATACACATAATGCTGAGTTGCCTACTTAGTGCCTGATATGCAATTGGCATTCAATAAATATTCTTAAAATAGATTATTTCTGAGAAGTGCAGAAAATGCCCACAGATAATATCGGTGTTAATCACGGTCCTGGCAAGAGACAAATGCTCACCTGAAAGAGTTTAGCCTAAGTTAATTAAGGAAAGAACTATTTACAAACATACAGGCAATAAGGCATCCAGGTACTAAAAATAGTTAGACTTTACCACCCCTGGAAAGCAAGAAGAAACAATGGCATTGCCAGTGCCTGATAAGATCTGGGACTTGGAAGTGAAAAAGCAGTCAGGCAGAATCTGTTATTAGAGTCACAGTCAGCTGGTAAAGAAAACATGTCTGGAAAAGAACATAGGGGAAGTGGAGGAGTTCTCCTATTGTTGGATCTCAAGGAGAAACTTAAGGGAAAATGGATCCAGGTAATACAGATTATGGATACCAGTCACAGCACAGAACAGGGTGCAGTAGAGTGGGAAGTGGATCTGGACTGGTGGTGAATACAGAATAAGCTGTATGTCATTTCATGCCATCTTCCCAGCAATAACATATCTTAGAATAATTACTTCTATTTAAAAGAGAAAATGGCTTAGGAAAATGAAATGAGTAACTAAAGCTTATTTAAAAATGGATGGAATTACAATTAGGGTAAAGTCTGGTCTAAAAGGACAGTATTCCACACCCCCTATTTAATAATATTTTTATTTAACTACTATCACAGCAAATATTTATTGCATCAGCCAATAAATAGACACTGGGGAAAATTCACTTAACAGAAGAGTCAAAGTCCATCATCTTATTAAAATTATACAAGAGAAAAAATGACAAAATGAAATCAATAAATCGGAAAGATAATTTCAGATACTAATAAGTGCTGTGAGAACTGCAATAAGGTCTTCCTGTGATAGTGACTGGGAAAGGAGATTGACTGCTTTGGATTAGGTGGTCAAGAAAGGACTCTTCAGGGAGACAACATTTAGGCAGAGGCCTGTGATATGAAAGGCTACACAGTGCTCCTGGCAGCGGGAACAACAAACACAAAGGCCTAAGACAGGGACAAGGTTGGTGTGATTATTTAAAGAAAAGTAATGACAATTTCAAAGTCATGCATTTGGAGTGCTGTGAATAAGAAAAAGAGTACCACATGAGGTGGGGGAAGGAGAGATAACATGGGTTCTTGTGATGAATTTGGACTGCATTCAGAGAAAACTAGGATTTTGAGCCGGGGAATGATGCCATTTGATTTATGTTTATAAAAGATTCCTCAGGTTGATGCATTGAGAATGGATTATAAAAGGGCAATAAAACAAGTATGGAGACCATTGAGGGCAATCAGTCTGAAAAAAGTGATCAAGAATGCAGTCTTATTTACAATATCTACCAAAACATACCTAGGAATAAACTGAACCATTGAGGTAAAAGATCTATAAGAGGAAAACTGTAACACACTGATAAAAGAAATTGAAGTGAACACACACAGAAAATTCCATGGGTTGGAAAAATTACATGGTTAAAATGTCTATACTACCCGAAGCTATACATAGATTCAATGTAATCCCTGTCAAAATACCAATGGCCATTCTTCACATAAATAGAAAAAAAAAAATCCTAAAATTCACATGGAACCATGAAAACCCCCAAATAACTGAAGCATCGCTGAGAGAAAAAAAAAAAATAGCTGGAGGCAACATATTACCTGATTTTAAATTGTACTGTAAAGCTAGAGTAACCAAAACAGCATGGTACTGGCACAAGACACTTAAACCAATGAAATAGACACAAAGACCGATGAATAAAAAACCCAGGAAATAAATCCTGCATGTACAGCCAGCTCATTTTTGATAGAGATACCAAGAGCATACATTGGAAAAAAGATAGTCTCTTTAATAAATGTTGCTGAGAAAACTGGTATCCATATGCAAAAGAATACAACTAGGTCCCCACCTTTCACCACATACAAAAATCAACTAAGATGGATAAAGACTTAAATGTAAGACCTGTAACTATGCATCTACTAGAAGGAAACATTGGTGAAATTCTCCAGGATGTTGGTCTGGATAAAGACCAGTTCTAGAAAGGAAAAAAACATTTCAAACTGATAAAGGATTAATAACCAAAATATATAAGGAACTCAACCAACTCAATAGCAAAAACCCCACAAATAATTTAAATAAAAAATGGGCAAAAGAACTGAATAAATGTTTCTCAAAAGAATATATATAAATGGCCAACAGGTATATTTTTTTAAATGCTCAGAATTACCATGAGGAAGTGCAAATTGAACCACAATGAGATATTGTATCACCCCAGTTAGAATGGCTATTGTTAAAACAAGAAATAACAAATGCTGGTGAGGATGGTGAGAAAAGAAAACCCTTATACAGTGTTGATGGAAATGTGAATTATTACAACCATTATTAAAAAAAAGTATGGAAATCCAAAAAAAAAGGTAAAAATGGAACTGCTATATAATTTAGCAATTCCGTTGCTAAGTATATATTCAAAACAAAGGAAATCAGGATATCAAAGAGATATCTGCACTCTTATGTTTATTGCAGCACGATTCACATTAGCCACAATATTGAATCAACCTGTGTATATCAATGCACAAATTGATTTAAAAACTGTCATATATAAACACAGTGGAATATTTGATCATCTGAAAAAAATGAAATCCTGGCCTTTATAGCAACATGGATGGACCTAGAGGTAATTATGTTAAGTAGAAAAAGCCAGGCACAGAAAGACAAATATCACCTCTTCTCACTCATATGTGGGAGATAAAAAAATGGATCTCAGGGAGATAGGGAGTAGAATGGTGGTTACCAGAGACTGGAGGAGAAGGGGCAGGGAGGATGTAGAGAAGCTGGTTTATGGGTACAGAAATACAATTATATTGAAGGAATATAGTAATTGGTAGCATGGTTGAGAAATTATAGTTAATAGTTACTTATTGTATATTTCAATATAGCTTGAAGAGAGGAATTGTAATGCCCTTGACACAAAGAAAAGATAAATGTTTCAGGTGATGAATATCCCAATTACTCTGGTTTGGTTGTTATATATCGTATACATGTATTGAAATGTTACGTGTTCCTACAAAATAGGTACAACAATGATATATCAATAAAAAGTAGAAAAGAAAAAAATACATTTTGCCAGAATATATGTAGCCCTTAATTTTTAACATCATAAATCTTTGCAAGCCAAATCTTATTAAGAAAATCCCAATAAAATATGTTGAAATGTTAATTACATAAAGATGGGTGATAGGTACATGGGAGTTTTTTTAATAATGCTCTCACTACTTTTGAATATGTTAAATCGCATTTTAAAAATATATAAAGAGGTAAGAATAGAACTGCAGTATTTGCAACATAGGATGGGAAATCCCAGGCTTATTAACTCTTCCAGAGACTTTCCATAAATCCCCAGAACAAGCTTTAAAACTCCTGCCATTGATGAATACTTTTAAAATATCAGTGATATACTTATTAATAGGAAGTATGGCTTAATCAATCATTGTGGAAAACACTTTACAACTGTTATCTCATGAATGCTTATGTCCACCTTATATGATGGATACTATTAACATCCCCGTTTTGCAAATGGATCACCTGTAGTAGGGAGGTCATATAATTGGTTCAAGTTCAAATAACTAGTAACTGAAGGAGCTGGGATTCTGCTCAGCCTGCTTGATTTCACATTAATAACTACATTAATTACTGCAATGGATACTCAAATTAACTTCAACAACAACAACAACAAAAACACAATTTTAATCAGTCCTTTGATTAGGATAAGAATTTTCTCATTAAGAGTAGTAAAGATGTTAAATTTTGTGTGTGCATTTCTTTACATCATAAACTTTCTCCATAATGTGTTTCCCAGAGCCACAAAGTTTTACTCTTTTATCTTTTGATTTACAAAATATTAGTACTAAGAACGAATTTCAAATAGATGAACAGTGACTGACATTTACTCCTAACCTAGAGACTGCAGAATATCGAAGTTCAAAGAGATGATTAATTAATTCAGTAATGCACCAACCACGTAGACTAACACCAATTCAAAGGCATTTGTTCCAGGTTGCTTTTCCTTGACTAGACTATTACCACTTTGTTTGAGCTGAGATTTATGTCCAAATGATGGAAAACTTTGATCCTGGTATTGTTTTGGAGATCAGAGATTTACATGTAACACCGTGCTCTACAAGGTCTCAATGCAGTGCATACTGTTCTAAACTATTAATGCAAAAGAATAATTTGCTTTTGTGCTGGGAAACGTAACTTAGATATGAGAGTCCTCAGATACCGTATTATAAACAATAATGTGGTTAGAATAGGGAAAAAGTGAATGTGCCGAACAGTCTATGTATATGTCTGTGTGTGTGTGTGTGTGTGCCTTTCTTCCTAGCCATTTGCCCCAAGATTTTAAGAGACCGGTTTGCCTGTTGTGTGTGTGTGTGTGTGTGTGTGAGATTAAATTTGTTTGTGCATTTTATTGTTTTTTCTAGTTTTGGGGGTGGGGAAGAGGGAATATTAAAGCTATTTCTATAGCCTTTCTTGTTCTTTCTAATGATTGCTAAATGATGTGGAATATATATTATTATCTTTTTAACATTGGCTCAATTCATGTGTAAGGCATTCAAGCAAGTATTATAAACATCCTGTCACTTCCAACCTCACAGTTACAGCAGAATGACTTTTAAATCATGTTTATCACAGCAAAACTTTAATTCTTCACTTGTGAAATCAAATAGGGAAGCCTTTTCCATCTAAAGCAATTGTATTAACTGAGTATTGATTAATAAAATAAAATGACATACATTTCTAGTCTAAATGACCCTGTGGCCCATTTCTCTTCCTTCCTTCTTCTCTCCCTCACTCTTTCTTCCCCACTCTGTTTCTTTTTCTCCTTTGCCTTTCTTCTATTTTCCTCACCCTATTTCTTTCCCTCCCTATCTCTCTTCCCTCCATTGTGGTCCTCAATTCATGACTGCTCGATTTAAGATTTTCCAGCTTTATGATTGTATGAAAGGAATACACATTCAGTAGAAACTATACTTTGAATACAGAACCACCATTCTGTTTTTCACTTTCTGTATAGTATTCAATAAATTACATGAGATGTTCAATACTTTGTTATGAAATGGGCTTCATGTCAGATGATTCTACCTAATCATGGACTAATGTAAGACTAATGTAATTGTTTTGAGCATAAAGTACACTAGGTTAATCTAGTGTACTTTAGTGTTCTGTAGGTTAAATATATTTTCAAAGTACAACATTTGCAACTTATAATGGGTATATCAGTTGTTGAAGAGCATTTGTGTTGAAGAAAGAAATATTTAATTAGTTACAGTAATGATTCAAATTTACTCCAAACGAAAAGCATGTTCTTGTTTTTCACTTTGAATTTTCTGCAGTGTTTAATGTGGCCTGGTTATGCAATTGGCATTCATTAGGTCTACTTTTGTAAGATAATTATCACAATAAATTAACTAAAAATAATGTTAAAATATCAGTATTTACACTTGTGGATGCCAACTACACTAGAAGAGCAGATCTGAAATTCTACCCCTTCCAACCTAGTGGTCTAAACTAAATTAGAACTAGCAAAAAAATCAACAGTTATTAAGCAAAAAAGGTAGACTACAACTTTATCCCAAAATATTTGAAAAGTTTTGTTTGAAACATAGAGAAAGTAGCATCTAATAACTCATAGAAATTTTTGTATAGTTTGGTGAGGATATGATGCATGCTTCAAAGCATAGTCAAGTGGGAAAAAGTAAGTCTACCAAATCCAGTAAAAAATTGACCAATCTCTTTCAATTTAGAGAGAGGCAGATGTAGAGAATGGACACCCCTTCACTATTAGGAGTAGTTTGAAAATGACTGCTTGGAAGAGCCAAGAGAAATGCAGAATATCAGCACCCAGTGAATAATTTTTCTGTCGTATCCCAAGCATGTAGTTTATCCTGGATGATATGAGAAATTTGAAACCTAAAGGAACTCTGCACATAATTAAGTGCCCGATCTTGGAAAGTTAACAAATAAGATTGTAGAAAAAGGAGTAGATGGCAGGTCTTCCAAGCAAACTTCTTCACAAACTTCCTTCTGGGACAGTTAAATTCTAGAAGTATGTTGTAAAGTTCCACCAAAAATATGTAGGTTTAAGAAAATAAGGATAGAAATAAGAAAATAAGGATTAGAGTGTATGGATTAGTTTAAGAAGAACTGCTGTTCATAATATTAAGGCTTTCATCCAAGAATGTGATATATATCTTCGTTTAATTGGTTCATTGTTTTATGATCAAGTGCTTTATAGTTTAATACATATGTATCTTATATTCTTTTTGTTAGATTCAGTCTTGGATATTTAATATTTTTTGATGCTATGGTAAAAGGTATCTGTTATCATATTTTATTTTCTAACATTTTGTTAGTAGTATCAAAGTAAATTGCATTGAGTAAACTTTTTCAGCTCACTAACTTATTTTAATAATGTATCTGTGGATTCTTTTGGATTTGCTAAACCCACTTATATCATTATAAATAATGAGAGTTTCATTTCCCCCTGTCTAATCCTTATATTACATATTAGTTTACTTGCTTTCTTGTTTTTGTTTTACTACATCATCAAGTTGAGCCTTGAAAACAATGTTGTTCCTGGGTACCTTGTTTTGTTTATTTAAAAGACAAGGCATTCAATATTCTCCAATTAAATATAATATATGTCACAGATATTTTGGTATATGTTATATATAGATTTTATAATATAGATTTTTTACTATATTTTTTAACCCATGATAAGGGAATTCTTTTCTATTTTTAATTTTGCATGCATATTTCTTAATGAAAATTTACTGAATTTTATCAATGCTTTTCTGTATCTACTGCAATACCCATGTGATATTTTCCACACTATTCAGTAAATATGTTGAATCAAATTGATTTTTAAATGTTAAATTATCTTAGGATTTGGGTATTGAATCCAGCTTATTTGTGCTGTATCAACATTTGGATATTTCTGAAATTTTTTCTGCTTTTATAATTTAATGGGTATGTTTATATAAAGTGTGGTTTTGATCTGGAATATTTTTTCAGCTTGTTTGTCAGGTTTAAGTATTTTGCTGGCCTCATAAAATTATTAAATGGTTGGCTGGAAGCGGTGACTTACGCCTGTAATCCCAGCACTTTGGGAGGCTGAGGCGGGTGCATCACAAGGTCAGGAGATCGAGACCATCCTGGCTAACACTAGGTGAAATCCCATTTCTACTAAAAGTACAAAATATTAGCCAGGCGTGGTGGCATGTGCCTGTAGTCCCAGCTAATTGGGAGGCTGAGGGAGGAGAATTGCTTGAACCCGGGAGGCAGAGGTTGCAGTGAGCAGAGATCATGCCACTGCACCCCAACCTGGGCGACAGAGAAAAAATAATAATAATTGAGTGGTTTACAGCTTTATTTGCTAAAAGTGTTTATGTAATATTATTAATATTTATATCCTGAAAAGCTTATAGACTTGAAGTTTGGAGTCCATGTAAAGAGCTTGGAAGTCTTTACTCCCATCCTCACAAGTAAAAGGCTGAACAAACTGAAAATCAACCACTCTTCTTAGACGCATCTGAGAATTGAGGTTACACAGCAAACTGCTGCCCTATAAACTGTAGAGACAGGCAGGCAGACAAAGAGACTCACAGCTTTTTGTGAGCAGGAGCCCAGGAGCAGAACCGTGCAACTGAAGCCAATGTGGTAGGAACTCTTTTTTTTTTTTGAGATGGGATCTCGCTTTGTGGCCCAGGCTGGAGTGCAGTGGTGCAATCTGGACTCACTGCAAGCTCCGCCTCCCGGGTTCACGCCATTCTCCTGCCTCAGCCTCCCGAATAGCTGAGACTACAGGCGCCCTCCACCATACCCGGCTAATTTTTGTATTTTTACCATGTTAGCCAGGATGGTCTGGATATCCTGACCTTGTGATCCGCCCACCTCAGCCTCCCAAAGTGTTGGGATTACAGGCGTGAGCCACCGCGCCCGGCTGTGGTAGGAACTCCTTAAACTGCAATTGACAAATTTTGGTGTTCACTCTGAACTAGCTTGAGAGTTCCAGGGGACCCAGTCTTAGCGGGCACCCTCACACTTTCATGACTATTACCTCCAGGAGCTTTATGTGGTTCTCTGGGTGAAGACTGGAGAATCATCCCCTTTGCTTCTGGCAGTGGGGAGGGAAAATTAACTATTTCAAAATATATCCAGAGGTTCTTCTCAACAAGACCTGTCCTCAAGGGAACTATCTTACCAGAGCCTGACAGACTGGGGTTTTAACAGAGTATAACCAACTTCAGCGAAGGGAAATGGATATCCAACACAGGCTTGCAGAAAGACTGAGACCTAATCACACTATAGTTCCTCTCCCTCCACCCCTATCAAATAGGATTCTTATATAGTAGCAACCATTACAGCCCAAAGAACTGCAAACCTTAAACAAACCCTATTTAAGGAGGTTTTAGAAAAGCCCATAGACAACAGAGAAGATAAAAACAAGACACAGCAAATAGTAAACACGTATTGCTGGTGACATAAATATTAAATTTCACACCAAAAGCCTATCTACCTCAGTCCTTTTGACTCAATACATTCATGTCCAGCTTTCCACAAAAATGTACAAAGCATGCTAAATGGTTAAAAGAGACAAAGCAACATCAAAATTGCACTCAGATATGTCAGACATTGGGATTATCAGACTGAGAATTTAAAAGCTGATAGAATTTCCTACAGAAACCATCTGGTCCTCAAACTTTTTAGTATAAGTATCTTAAATTAAAGAGTAATTGAAATTCATAGAATTAAGGGAACATAATTTCTTCACTATTTGTAAGATCATCGAGATTTACTATATCTTAGTGTTGGTTTTGGTCATGTTTATTCCTAGAAATATGTCCTAAAAATCTACATTTTAAAAGTTATTATTATTAAGTTGTTTATAGTATTATATTCATTTTCATAGCTACAGTACTTTTAGTAATGCCCTTAAATTCTAAATATCAATTATTTGTGTCTTCTCTTTATTTTTGTTAATCAGTATTTCTAGGCAGATACCTACTTTATTAAGCTTTTCAAGTACCCAACATTTGTACTTGTTTATTATTTCATTATTTTCTTTTGTGTTTTTATATTATTTCCTTATTTCTAATTTCTTTGTATTTAATTTGCTTATATTTCTAATTTCTTGAGTTAAGCGTTTGCTTAGCTTAATTTTTCTGCCTTTTAATATATGGATTTAAGGCCATAATTTCCTCGTAAATATAGATTTATATACACTTTGCTTATCATTTAGTTAAAATATTTTCTCATTTTCATTTTAATTACTAATCCGACCCTAAATTATTCAGATAAGTAGTTTCCAGTTTCTGACATATGGACATTTTATGGTTATTTACATTGATTTAACAGTGCATTTTGGTCAGAGAACATATTCTGTATAATTTTGATTTACTGGAAATTTTGTTAGCACATTGTAAATATTTGCATGTTTCATGTGTGCTTGAAAATGATATGTATTCTCCAGTTGAGTGTAATGTTCTATATATGTAAAGTAGATCGGCGCTGCTAATTATAATCAAGATGTGCCAAAAATTTAAAAGGTGGTCTGTGACCTTTATTATCAGAAACACATGAACATTTGACCCTTGGTAGAATTTTTCTGACAATGCAAAGTCAAATACCTTATAGGAATATACTGGATCCAAGATAAATGCCATATGCAGGATGAGCATCAGAAACTCATGATTGAATTAGTTTATTAAGTAACTTGTAATTGATGAGTGGGCACGTACTAATGTGATGTAACTGTCCCTGAGGAGTTTACCTGAAATTGGTTCTTATTTTGCTTAAGTATATCCATCAGTAATTCTTTCAGAAAAACCTCTGTAAGAAATAAACTATCTTCTGGGGCACTTCCCTGCTTCCAAGGTACAGTTACTCATAAGTAAATACTTATGCCACCAACTCCTTCAGAGGCCAGATTTCTAGGCTGCTCCAAGTGCTGTTTCTCAAATTATCACCCTGAACATTTCCCAGTGCTTTTATTATGCCATTTGTTCATTACTTCTGAGATTCCTATATCACGGAAAGTTCCCACCTCTGCAGAACTACCCTTATATGTATGATTTTGGATATAGTCACTTCTATACATCTGATACGTATCTTCCAATCTTTTAGGAATTTCCAAAATTTCATCACACAGATAGTATTCTGTTCTTCAACACTCAGTATTTATTAATTTTAAATGTCTGTTCTTAGTGTAAAGAATTTTAGATGTAGGGATAGGCCCACATACTCAGGCATTCATTCCAATTCATTACCTGGTCTTTCTCTTCTTCTGAGTCTGTCAGTATCTTTCTGGATGAGAACTAGAAAAATTTTTGATTACAAAGACTCATTGTCCAGGGTAAAGTTCAGCATGGATGTGCTATTATAGTTATACACAGTGGTATAACCATAGTCTGTGAAATATAGATGTGTTAAATGCTTACAAACATGCAGACTAGTAGGGATGGCTACATTTCTGAAAAACGTTTATTGGTCAAGAACTATGGATAATTTTAGGCAAGGAAAATGATGGAGGAAATGGAAATATGATGAGAAACTATATATTTAAGAGTTAACAAGTAGATCAGTTAAACTAGAACAAAGTTTCAATAAACAAAGGAATGGAAGATGAAGCTAGTGAATTGGGACCAAGCTATGTAATTTGAAACATGTTAGTCCATTGAGTAATACAATTGTTTTAGTATAAGAAATGAAATCCTTAACCTGTCCTTACATGGATCTGCACAATGTGGTCTCTGCACAAGGCTGACCTCTTGATTTCCCCCCTTTATTATATTGACTATAGCTCACTTCCCTTAAGCTCCTCAAACATGCTTTGTCTCCTGAAAACATCCTCATGACTTGAAAAGATGACTCACCAAAGAAGATATAGATGATAAGTAAGCATAGAAAAGATGTTCAACATTATAAGTCATTGGGAAATTGCAAACTAAAACAAGACACCACTACACACCTATTAAAATGGCCAAAATCCAAAACAATGACAGTAACAAATACTGGCAAGGATATGGAACAACAGGAACTCTCATTCATTGCTGGTGGGAATTAAAAATGGAACAGCAATTCTGGAGGACAGTTTGGCAAATGATCCAGCAATTATGCTCTTTGGTATTTACCCATATGAACTGAAGATTACAATTATATAAAAACCTGCACATAGATTTTATAGCCGCTTTATTCGTAACTGCCAAAACTTGGAAGCCACCAAGATGTCCTTCAGAAAGTGAATGGATAAATAAACTGGTACATCCAGATAAAATAATTTTATTCAGTGATAAAAAGAAATAAGCTATCTAAGCCATGGAAAGACATGGAGAAAACTTAAATGCATATTACGAAGCATAAGAGGCCAATCTGAAAAGACTATGTATTGTATGATCCAACTATATGACCTTCTGGAAAAGTCAAGACTATGGAGTCAGTAAAAAATCAGTGGTTTGCCAGGTCTTGGGGAAGGGGAGGGATGAATAGGGGAAGCACAGAGGGTTTTTTGAACAGTGAAACTACAGTCTATGATACTATACTGGTGGATCCACATCATTATACATTTGTCCAAACCCTAGAATGTACAACACCAAATGTGAATCCTAATGTAAGTATGGACTTTGGGTGATAATAATGTCAGTGTAGGTTCATCCAGTTATAACAAATGTACCACTCTGATACAGGATGTCAGTAGCGGGGTGGGTTTACATGAGTAGGCGAACAGGAGTATATGTGCACTCTGTATTTTCCATTCAACTTCTCTGTGAACCTAAAATTGCTATAAAAATAAAGTGTATAAGCCCCTGGAAAAAAATCCTAGTGATTTTTTATGTGCTGTTCCCTTTGCCAAAATCTATTGCCCACTTTTTTTTTGTTTTGTTTTACAAAACTAATTAATTCTTCAAATCTCAGCTTGATATTACCTTTCTAAAAAGCAGTTTCTGATTCCTTCCTTTAATAACCTCAGGAAACCCTATTTACCCTCTGTTTCAAAATACTTAACTCAGCAATAATTGAATAATTGATTCAGTAGTAGTTCTTGAAGGTTTTTCTCCCCCGACAAAAGAATAGAAGCTTCGCCAGGGCAGAAACAATGACTGTCTTTCTCAATCACTGCAGATTATAGAACATTTTGAATTCCAATATAAATAAATGTTTTGAAACATCAAACTCAAACCAAAGACATACTGATAATTAGGATAATAATACCAATAAATATAAATATTTGAAAACCAACTTCTTATTTATTCTGCTATATAAAATTTTAAGGTAATTGGAAGAGGTAATTATTGTGTTTGTTTTCAATTATAAATCTGAAAGTCCTTTACAATTATTTTTTATAAATATGTTAAATTTGCGTAGTAAAAGACATTGGATAAGGAATTCTAAAATCTGTAATCTAATTCTGATCATTAGTTGCATGACTTGCTTCTTTTGCTCACCTATGTCATTAAGATGTGGAGCTTGAATAAAATATATATATGTAAGTTATTTTGACATTTAAAATATTACATGTATTTAACTTTTATTATTATCTTAACTTTCTGAAGTATTTAAGAATGGTAAACATTCTAATAATAATTAGTTGGAATTTTGTTTTCTAAAATTTCCTCAATCATTTCTGACTTACACATATCCTCTGACGGCCAACATAACTTTGGGTAAATAATTAATGGCTTTTTATATTATTATATTTAGTATATTCTTGATTCTTACTTAAAAATGTCTTCTCCCACCTTGACACTTTCCAAAGAATGCTACCATCTTGCTGTTTTTGTTTAGATGGCTTTTGAAGTCTTGGGTATGTGTTCCTTTTTTCTGAATATGAATCAGATCATTTGTAGGCATCCTTAAATCAGGATCCTCTTTTACAACAACAGATGTTATTGGAACATTCACTCTACATCCAGACTATACTTCTGGTAAAGACGCTGGTTTGTAACAAATAGATCCTGTTAAAGGTGTGTGTTGACTTGTGTCTACAATATTATTTTCAGCTGTTTTTTTTTTTCCCCCAACTATTTGTGCAAGATACAGTGTGTGTCTACATATATCAACAACAGCCAGAGGAAAAAAAAAGATATGTTCTCTTTCTCACTAGAGTCCCTCCAATGAGATGTCAATCAAAGTTTGCTAGTCCAGTTGTCAGTACTCACATTAATATTGAAATAAGCATTAAGCTTTACGATACCACAAAGACAAGCTGGAGAGGCACTAGTAAGCCATTGACTTTAAACTTAGTCAAGGTTAATATTTATTTTGACAAACTAAAAAATTTCATCTTAAATAAAAAGCTATTGCTATTCAGGTCATTCCACCAAAGAATCAAGGGAGGAAGGACTGGCAACTGTTCTTAAATGTTATCTTAGTATTGATAGTTTGCAAATATGGAGCATTTATTGTTTGATTTTTGCCTTTCTTACAACCTAAGTTTGGCAGAAACCCTGCAGCATATTCTCAGGGAAAAAGAAAAAAAACTTCGACATTTCAACCATCTGCCAGATATACCTATCAAATTATTCATTTCTCAGGCTGCTTAAGGTTATTTAAATTCATAGCTTTTCAAACTACTGACAAGGTTTGCACACTGTGAAGAAAATGAATATTGTTAAGGGTTAAATGGACAGCTTCACACTTTAAATGCATTATAAATTCACCCCAGGCACTCTCCTACTGATTTTTCTCTTTATTATTTTATTTTACAATCAGGGACTGTTCATAATTATGGACCTTGCTGACAATCTGCATGACAACGGAAATATTCAAACAAAAGTGACCCAAGTATGAGGCAACAGTTGCATTATACCTCCAAGGAAACATGCCTTCAAATACATTTTAGATATACAAATAGTACTTCCAGAAACAAAGATACACAGTTGAACCCCCAGCCTGCCTTGCTGGGCATATATACCCCACTCTGTCCAATTTATGTGGGTTGACATGAAGACAGGCAAGACCACCCTTAGAAGTGGTCATCATTAAAATGTAGGCCGTCTCTCAAGAGAAATTGTCTCCCAGAAATCAATACCTTAAAAACTCTTGTGGCTAAATGTTCTGCCAGACACTTTCAAATTTTTATAATGCTGAAAATAGTGTAGAAATAGAAGTTCCATTTCTTTGATTTCTTTTTATCACAGTCTGCCCATCCTCGATCAAGTTTCACAATTCAAAGACATTCATTTACCACCAGGTGCAGTTCAAAGGAATGTTGACATTTGATTTACAAAACCCCGTCGATTTACTCTACGCCTCTCTTAAGAGAATTCTCTTTTTCATATACCACAAGAAAAGGCCTGAAAAGTTGAGGACATGATTAAGGATGCTGGTCCTTGCACCCCCTGGTGGCCAACACACATGGTACATTATCTTTCTTTTTATTTGGTTTTGCAAAGTTGGTTCAGTGAGAAATTGAAAAAATATTTTAATGAATTTTGATGCAAGGTGGCAATCATACAGTGAGAGCCTGACAAGTATAGTATGTTCAAAAATAATTATACTTGTACCCAGGATCTGTGTTATAGGGTCACTGTAATAAAACCATGCTCTTCGCTGTGAGACATACATAGCAGAAAAACATTCCAATTCTGCCTCAGCACTAAACTCAGGCCGGTTACTTAACTTTTATGATCCTTAATTTTCTCACCTGTAAAATAGGGCTAATAATTTTATCTAGGTCATAGTGTTCTTGGATGCAATAAATGAGAAAATATATTACAAAGGCTTAGCTCCATGATTTTGAAGTGCTGGAGAAATGATTGCTGAAAGTGACAGGTGTAATATGATAGTTAATATAGTATCACCGTATCAGCATAATTGGTATAATGATAGCTGATGGTTGTAAATAATAGTTGTGAACAGTTGTATGTAAAATCGAGTTAGGTTTTTATTGTATGAATTATTAATATTCTATATTTACTGGTAGTCCTCTAGTTCAGATATATAGAAAGTAGAAATTGTTTTTTTCCCTCTGTCCATAGAAACAAAATCATAACTATGAAGAGCTGCGTCTAGGCAAGCTTGCACAGGTCTGAAACTGTTCGTTTGCCCTGAAAACAATAAAAAATTATGTGATTATAATAGCACTTATTAAATCAAAATACACAAATTTCATATAAAATATACAGTGTTAGGTACTGTTGAGTGAAATTTTGATTTCTTAGAAAACAATAAATACACATTAAAAAAGACTTCTGCAAAAATAGGGGACATTTGGTCACTGGCGTAGGCCTTGGAGCTTACAGGCAGCAGAGCATACACAGCTATGTTGTCAAGTGTCCCAAATTTGGATTCTGATTCCATTACCTGAAAAAGCTTGTGACCACAGGAAAATTTCTAAATCTCTGTGCCTCAGTTTCCACATCTATGCTAGAGGGATAATTATAGCCTTTATCTCATAAGTATTTTTTTAAGGATGTATAAATTCATATGCGTAAGTGTATTCAAGATAACTGACAGCCAGTGATAGTAATACTATCTAACCCTATATGAACCTCCTTCATATACACTGCCTGGTGAATGTTTACTGACGTATGTAAAACTTAAAGATTTCTTGAGTTGAATATTTTTCAGATGTTTAGTCCTTTGGTTATGGTTAATAGTCATCTTCAAGAAAATGAGGAGAGAATGAATAGATTTTCTCTTCCACCTTTGAGTCTTAACAATAACTATCATGTAAAGCAATACATTGCCTTTGGTTAGAGACAAATAGAATTTCCTAAATCTTGAATACTTTATACTTGAAATGAATTATTGAAGGAGGTAGTAAAATTTCATTTTGGAAAGAACTTTAAAAATGAAATTGCTAAAAGTGAGAAGGATATTTTTGAAGCCAATGATAGCTGAAGGTCAAGGGATGAAAGATTATACTATCCTACCTGGCTTTTTACAAGTCATCCTCAGGAACACAGACAGACTGAAGACTTAGACCCCGGAACTAGTCTCCCCCATATCCTAAGACAGACACTGGGAACGCAGACCTGTGTGTAGAGTCTGAAAACTGGCAGTCACTGTAGACTGTGAGGACAGTGTGGAAGAATCAGAATCTCAGGGGTGGGGAACCTCTGCCCTGACGTAACTGGCATTACATGATTGCAGGCTGGAACAGGAAGTGATGTTTCTGTAGAATGTGTTTATTTTACCCCATCTTTATCCTCTCCAAAACTATAAACAGCTTACAAAAATACACTCAACTCACTAAGATCAGAGCAAACTAAAAATAATTAGGTGAGCCTTTGTAACTTTGGGGAGATGAACTTTGTAGGGAAAGTCGAGGATGAAATTACTGCAAACAAACATTGGCTGTGAGGTCCTGCATAATTGATAAAGGTGGATGCTGAATTTTTCTAACAACTATCAAAAAGTGGAAAACAGTCAGTTATATAATTTGAGTGTTCAAAAAAATAAAAACAAGCATGACAATAAATAAAAAAGAATGAGTTTCAGATAGAATGATTCCTGTGTCTAGGTTCAAAGAGGAAGTCTTCCTATGGATCCTCATAAAGAATTCTTTGTACAAGGTGATGAGAAATAGTCTCAATAGTAGCCATACATAAATGAATTTAAAGAGCTGGCTAATTTTTATAATGTTCTTTCATGTAAGCTGATGACATAATAAAAAATTCATTCCAGCAAAAATAATTCAATGAGTGGATAAAATATACCAGTGGACATGGCAATGGTAATATAAGCATAGGCACAGTTTAGGCTGTCAGCAAGTACCAGTGCTTGAGTATTCGGCTGGAATCCAGAGGCCACATCCCTCCCCTGGTTAGGAGACTATCATGAACACAGCAGAGGTGCAGTCCTCACAGCATTAAAGAATTGCTTAGATGATAAAAATAAGAACTAAAAGCAGAGGAGAGAAGACAGAGACCCAGTTATCCAAACTGGGGCACAAAGTGAAGTTGGTATCTCAGGAACATTTCAGAAGTCCAGTTATAGACCTGAGAGGAGGAGGTTCAAAGCAAGAGAATCTGGATGTGTAGTTCCAAAACCTTGGGAAGGTTCTATTAAATCCATTCTGATTAAAGTGAGAGTAGGGCTACAATAAACTCACAGGTTGAGCAACCACAGCTGGAAGAAGCAATGACATGTTACTGCAAGGTATTATGAAACCACTTGTTTTGCTTTTCTCTAAAAACAAAAATAAAATCTCAGCAGATTTAAATAGTGAATATTGTAAATGGATGTGAACACATGGAAATTTTTCGAAAGGTAATTTGAAGTTTTTTCTCTGTCATTAAGCTTCTTTTCTCCTACTTGATTTGAATCTCTAATAACTTTGATATAACCCAAGAGGTGCCACTATATCAGAAACCCTACAAATTCCTTGTATTTTTATTTCTATTATGATTTCAATTTGACTTCTAAAGCACTTTTGTTTCTCTTTTTGCTATTTCATGCTCTCCTTTCCTGATATCTATTCTATAAATTGTTGCCTTTTCAACCTTTGCCCCTATTTATTCTTGCTTACCATATTGGACAATAAAATTTATTTATTTAACTCAGATAAAAATATTACTTCATTTGTTTTCTGCCATATTCTATATATTCACTCAATATTTTAATTACCCCAGATGATTTAGTGTACTGGATTGTGGCAAGTTATGCAGATATTAAGTAATATAGCCTGATAGGTACAATAATAGAGAAAAATTATTTTATCCAACAAACTGAAAAAAAACTATCTCTTCTGAGGACTGATTTAATGAAAACAAAATTGCAAAGCTCAAATATCTATTTTGAAATTATTGTCATTACATAGGTGATACCAGTAGCGAGGGAAATCATTTTGTGCTTTAAAAATATAATTCTCTGCTGCTACTTTCTCTTCTTTATGCAAGACAATTACCCTGAAGGTATACATATGAGGGTGAAGTTCAATAAGATTTGGAGTTGCCTGACTTGGTGTCAGTTTGAAACTTTGAATTTCTAAATAAAATTGACAAAGTCATTTATAGCAACTTCACATTTTTATCCTTGGGACTAATAGCAGCAGGGAACAGAAGCATCTAACCATCAAGGTAGAAAGAAAGGTCCCCTGATGCTTTGTGATTTTTAAATGAAAATAATGTAAGATGAAAGCAAATCTTCACTTAGTTGTGTTTGTGATGCCTAATGATTATGCTTGAGGAGATAAAAATAGTCATTGAAAACATTTTAAAACTCCATAGGCTTCGCCATGCCAATGCGGCTTGGCTATATATATATATATATATATACACACACACATATATATATATATATACATATATATATATATATACACACATATATATATATATATATTTAATAATCCTTTTAGAAAAGGACCTTTTCTTAGCCATCTGCTTGAAAATCATTTGAGATCAGTTTTTTTTCCCCTGGTAATTCACTGATTCAATATTGAGCATCATTTTACAATTTCTGTTACTATCTTCAAGGAGGGTACTATGGAAGATGCAAGAAAATAAAGTAGTGTCTATTTTGTCTATAAATAAGAGACAATATATTCTTGCCTTTGCATCCTAAGTAGTTGCATACTGCTTGTCTTATAATAGTGATATGGTTTGGCTTTGAGCCCCCACCAAAATCTTGTGTTGAATTGGAGGAGGGTCCTAGTGGGAGGTGACTGGATCGTAGGGGCTGATTTCCCCTTGCTGTTCTTGTGATAGTGAGTGAGTTCTCATGAGTTCTGATGGTTTAAAAATGTGTGGCCCTTTTCTCCTCATGCACACTCTCTTTCCTGCTACCATGTGGAGAAGGTGCTTGCTTCCCCTTCACCTACCACCATGATTGTAAGTTTCCTGAGGTCTCCCCAGCCATGTGGCAGTGTGAGTCAATTAAACCTCTTTTCTTTACAAATTTCCCTGTCTCAGGTAACTCTTTATAGCAGTGTGAAAATGGACTAATACAAGTAGGTACCCAAATTTTGTTGAATTTAATTAATCTGATCAAATCCCTCATTTTCCAAATGCCTCCCTTTAGACCCCTCCTCTTAACACTGCCATACTGGCAATTAAACTTTAACGTAAGTTTTGGTGGGACAAACCACATCCAAACCACAGCTTACCCAATAGTTACTTAACCTCTTGAGGGATATATGACTAACTTCCATTTACAAATATAACTGCATTTCATACATATCATTACTCAATAAACAATCTGGGCAACAGTTTTTAGGTGCTTGATCTTGTGCATGGTAACTTTGCCAGATTCTTCTTTTTCTGGGATTTTGTAACACTGCAATAAATTCCTTAAATTACCATTATAAGGAGATTTCAACCAAAGAACAAACCCTCAAGTGTCTTGATACGAAGGAAGGCCACATACCTACTGTTTATCTTTTCTTTATGTCTAACTACACGTCTTATTTTTTAAAAAGACTGATAGGATATATACAAAAATATGTGTACACCATAGTCATTGGATTATTGGTGAGTTTTGATTATTGGTGATTTTTATTTTTTATTTATACTCTTGTATATTTTCCCTTTGTTTAACATAATAATATAATAAAAACTTAGTTTACATAGTAACATGTATTGGGAGCCAGTTTTAGGCTCCCTTAGTCTTTTATTGAGTGACCTCCCCACGACAGAAAGCCAGATTATTTATGTAGAAAGGGTGGGTCACTCCTTTCCTCCATCTCATGCTTCTACATTGATTATCATTCAGCAGTGAAACACTCTTGTGTTCTTGTCCTGCCCTGGCTTTTAGTGCTCCTATGGATGGTGAGTGAGCCACCAAACTGGTAGGTTAGGAAAATATGTGAGGCATGTATCACATAACCTTTCTGGGCCATTTCTCTTAAGATCCAGGAGGACAGCAAGAAACTGCCGTCCTCTCCTTGCTCCCCGTCTTTGCTGTAAGCGTGTCAGGATGACATCACTGGATGGGAAGACCTGTGGTGATTCAGTACTGCCAGTCACCAGATAGGCATGTCTGTTTAATGGTGAGATTTCTTCTCTGGCAGTTCAATGTTGCTTTAAAACTAAGTGACATTCTTCTAATAACTTTTAGCTATGGTAATTATGTATTTATTGCCCATATGAAGAGACTTTTGAGAACAAAGGAGTGTACCAAACAGAATAAACAAATGTTAATTGATCTATCCACCCTAGATCAGAACTGTCCCTGATAGACCAAGAGGGCAACTCTAGTTTAACACTAGTATAGCTGATATTTTGGGTTCTGTCTGATTTGCTTTTGGTTTACTACTCATTTAAGTTGTTCCTTATGTTGAGAAGGGTAGTGCTATTTTTAGACCCCTTCAAACCTGAACATTGATAATTTTTTAAAGTATTCTATATTTCAGAGCAATGTCCTCTAAAGATACGTTGCCTACACTAGTAAGAAAAATGAAATCTGTAAGACTGTACACAAAACTGTCAATAGACAATATTGCTTTTTTTGAAGGGTAAAATTTTAGACTAATTTCAATATGTATATGTATATATGTATATGTGTATATGTATGTATATACATATGTGTATGTGTGTATGAGAGACAGATTTTGCCTTCGAGTTTTATAACTATTTCTTTGAAAATCTAGAAGAGAAATTTTTTTAAAGTCTAGTCATGTTCAATGTGCCTGCTTATTATGCAATAAGCTTTATATTAGCTCATATAATCCTATTAACATGTAAGGTAGATTTTATCTCCTTATTTTATTAATAAGACACTGAGGTTCAAAGATACTGTGCCTAGGTAATTGCAAAGCCAGAATTTGAACTTGGGTCTACTTGGGCCCACAGTCCACATTGTTAATTGTGTGTAGTTAATATACTACAGTAAGGTAGTATAACACCACTCATGATGGCTGATAATTAAGTTGGGAATTGATGGCTCATTTCTCATTTTACTCTGTCTTATATGATGGCTTCATGTGTGAAGATAAATGCACCTGAGCTCAGTTCTCAGATCAGCAATGAGCATTCATTTCTAATTAACAAGAATATCTAGTATCATATTTCCTCTAACAGTCACATGCCTAACAGTCACATGCCTATCTCAGTGGGAAATTTTGCCACTTGGTTTGATTTCTTGCCTTCCATATTATAGTCCTCATACGATTGATTCAAATTTCTTGGATATAGCTTTCTATACATTTAGCCTTCTCTGAATTTGGTAACATTCAGCATATTTTCTATTGTTTTGTTTCACAACTTACTATAGAATCAAACAAATGTGTAGAAGCACATGAGGACAAGATTGATTAAAGAGAATGTACTCTATTCAATTGTGTATGCTGACAATTGCAATTAAATTTCATACCAAATATTGTTTTTCATGTAATAGCTTACTTTTCTTTTTTTAGAGAAAATTTACTTATGCTGAGAAATTAGCTGTGAATGAATTAGATAGTGGCTGGAATGAAGGCCTGTAAAAATGAATGTGTGATCTTTTCCCTATACTATAAATGTTTTTCATTCAACTCTAAACATATAAATTTTTAAAAAGTAAATTTGTGAGTTTTTTGGAAGAAAGAAGGCGCCCCTTGCAAATATGTATTGACTTTAAAATATTAGTACTTTAGTTGGCACTGGAATACTCTTGGTTTTGGACTTTATATAGGACACCAATTCTGTAATAAGGAAGATGTGTAATGATCAACTCTGAAAGAAAGTGATGAAAATTGAGAAAAGAGTCATGGGGAATGAGGTTCAATGAATGCAATGTTGGCAGTAACACAAATGCTGCCTATTGCAAGGAAGACACTTGGGAGCCCTCTTTTTAGTTTTCTTATTAAAAATTGCATGTAATCAATCTACACCTTGATTGTTATTATAAAGTGAAAGTGATGATAAAAATTGAAGAAAAGTGAAGGTGATAATAAAGGATTTATCCAACAGAAAAACTTTGAAGTAAACTCAATTGTTTTGAAAGCTTTTATGATCATATGTAGCACAAATATTCATAAATATATTGATAGTCTAATTTAAAAATAGAAATAAAAAAATAGTAGCCAACCATATATTGCAGTTCCTTTGACAATGTTTCCAGTAGATTTACATATGGCTAGTTATTAGACATTGAAATTTCTTATTAAGGACGTATAAATATTTTTTAAAGCCAACTTAAAGAGGTGTGAAAACAAAAATTTCCACTAGAGATATGTCTGTCATACTTAGAAATATTGTGTGTCTTTAAGTGGCAACTTATTTCTTTGTTTCATAAACCAACATTTAATGCATACCCTTGTTGTGTACTAGCATGGAAGACAAAATACAGATAGGAGTTTATTATCTTGTTGAAGGTATAAGCATCATCTTGACAGAAGAAAAAGAGAAATGTTTGTAAATTAAAACTGCTTAAACTTCTTCAAGTTGAGGTAAACTGAACTCCCTTCATTTCTAGAATAAGGCAACTTAAGAAAAATTGATACGATATTCATTATGCATAATTTGTACTAACAAAGAAACGAAGGTGCATATATTAAAAACAAAATATCATACATTAAAGCAGTAAAAGTCCACCTACTGCCGAACTTCTAAAAGTTTACAAATATTTTGGCACTATGATCTAGGGAGTACGTGGTTCACAGTAAATGGTCAAAATATTGTTGTTGTTTTTTACTGGTACTCAAATTACATTGGTGTTTATTGCTTAGTATAGATTTTTTAAGTGAAAATAATGAAAGTGTTCTTTTTCCTAGAGCATTTTACTTTATTCTTGGATCTCAACTTTAAAAAATAACCTTGACATAAAAACTGTATTAATAATTCATGGACTATATTAATGGCTGAGTTAAAACTTTAACAAGTTGGTGTTACAAAACTGTCAAAAACATAACAGCTCTGCCTTCTTTAATTTCAACTGCCTCTGATGAAGCGTAGGGAAATGCCTTATTGGTGTGCGATGTTACCAATTATCTGACAGAGCCAGAGTGTATTTCCAGCTAATCAGAAAGAAGAGTGCAGAATTAAATCTCCCGTGTGAAACTCATCATTTACATATTTATGATTCAAAAATGATAATAAGGCTAATGAGAAACTCACATACTGTCTTTAAAAGTCAAGCCAATCTTACAGTTAATTTCCAACAGTTAAAGCTCCTGATATATGATCGTTGAAAGATGACCTCTGCTGATGACAGTTTAGTTTAATTAAACATTACAATTATTTATGTGGACTTATCCATACATTATATAAGGGAGTTTTGTTTTTTAAGCTGCTACTCTTTGGGTTAAGAGTAAGAAACAAGGTTAATAGAAATGGGTATAGCACAAGTTTATACACATATAATGCATTAGGGAAAATGGTGATAATATATGCATGCATTCACACACCTAACCCCAACACTACTTTGTATGTTTCTAGGAATACTAAAAAGGAGGTGACCAGATGTAGTTGGTGAAGATTCTTTAAAGCTGTTAAGAGCTTGAAATTGTGTGTTGCATATACATTTCCGAGTTACGGCAATATCTTGTGGTCTATGATTATGCTCATTAAGTGGCATTGTCTTCAGAACCCAGACATTTGAATATGTTCATTGCCAAAGCATCATTAACTAAAGAGGTGATGTTTTCCTACCCCCACATCCTCTCTAAGAAATGCCTTATACATATCATCAATTTGCTGATGCTGGCAGATGTCCCTTTCTGTGTGTCATGTGGGTTTTAGTTTTCTGTGGGCATTCTCATTTGTACAAGAATCTTGGACACATTTTGTATAATCCAGCCCGGTCCGAGACCTCATTTTTAAAGTACATTTTTCTGCCTCTCAGGTAGCTTTAACTAAAACCCAAATTTATACGTTTCTTTGCCATAAAAGTGTGTTCATTTCTGGTTTGCTTTCTTTTCACCTGCTTTCTTAAGAATTTTGCATTGAGTAACATAATGCTGTAAGGAACAAATAGCATTTTAAAACTCTGTTGCAGTGCTATTTAATGTCTTATTGTTATTAACATTATTATGACAATAATGTAACAATAACAACTAAAAATAGCAGAAGCAGCAACAATAGCCTATGTGGTCATGGAAACCATATGATGCAATTACAGCTCTAGTAAAGGAAAATGTCATCATGGCTTAAATAAAATATCATATTCACATTACTGTATAGTTTGCTGTTGCTACATAAGAAATTACAGCTCTAGACCAGGCATGGTGGTTCATGCCTCTAATGCCAGCACTTTGGAAGGCCAAGGCGGGCAGATCACTTGAGGTCAGGAATTCGAGACCAGCCTGACCAACATGGAGAAACCTGTATTGACTAAAAATACAAAATTAGCTGGGCATGGTGGCACAAGCCTGTAACACAAGCTACTCAGGAGGCTGAGGTAGGAGAACTGCTTGAACCCATGTGGCGGAGGTTGCAGTGAGCCGAGGTCGCACCATTGCACTCCAGCCTGAGTGACAGAGCAAGACTCCATCTAAAAAAAAAAAAAAAAAAGAAAAAGAAATTACAACATTACAACTCTGTTATTCACTCACTGTGTGACATATGAAAGGTAATTAACCATTCTGAGCCTCATTTTTTTTTTCATTTTTAAAAGAAGATGATGAGAAGATCTACTCCTAATATTGTTGTGAGGATTAAATGCGTTTATTTTGCATATATTAGAAAATAATTTTAAGCACTTAGAACACTGCCTGGCACATAACAAGCTTTCAATACATGTTACTGTCACTGATCTCTATGATGAAATAAGCAATTCTCATTTTTCACATTCTTTAGGAAAGTGGTAACACTATAAATGTAGATGAAGAAGGTGGCCTTCTAGAGGAATGATAAAAGTACTACCTTATCACTAAATCATTTCCCTTGAAACTACCGAGATATCTGTAACTCTAATAATTGAGATCATAATTTGTATTACACTTGTGTATCTTGGCTTTTGATGAAGATGACCCTGTGAGTATAGTTTAAATGTGGAGACATTTTTTAAAAACACAGAAGAATATTTAAGAGGAATAGAAGATAGACTAAGTACCCTAGAATTAATTTTAAGAGGATTCCGAAATAATTAATGACAGAAATAATGGTAGAATCTATTTGAAGAAGTAATTGCTGAGAGTTTTCTAGACATAAAGGGAGATATGAATTCCTAATTTAAAAATTTAAGTACTGAACCATATTCTTTTAAGTAAAAACAAACCCATACCACGAAACACTGCAGTCAAACTACAAAAAAATGAAGAAAACAGAGACAATCTTAAAATCTACTGGAAATGAAAAAACCAAAAGCATATTCATATAAACAAATGGGTATTATTCGTGACAATATTTTCCAGAAACAACAATATAGTTGCTAAAAATAAAAATTTTTCCACTGGACTTAGATGAGTTCTAAATGATTTGTACATCTTGTGAGATAGTAACTCTTATCCCCATTTTACAAATGAGAAAGCTGAGGCTTTGAGAAGAGAATTTCCTAAAATGAGACAAACATTAAAAGGTGAAGCTGTTTACGTGTTTATATTCTCAGCTTAATGATTGAGAAAGAGAACTAAATTAGTATTTTTAAGTTATTATAACAAAGAGTTTAGCACCCTAAATAACTCAAATAACTTTTGGAGGCTGTACTTGATTAGAAGGTCAGTGAATCCAATGAACCAAGAGAGCATGTACAGATTACAAGGAAGAACAAGCATAGAGCTTGATGAATGATATCAGTAAATTTGATTGAGGATTTAATACTAACTATTTTCTGAGTTTAAAAAAGTGAATAGACACTAAAATATTAAAAAGATATACAGGTTGGGCCAGTAGTTGCAATGGATAGTTAAAGCCTGAAGAGATTTACTACCATATTGGAAGAAAGACAGAAATACTGAATGAATAACAATGGACTTTTTGCAATAAATACTTCATTTATATTAAAATTATATTTGAATATGTATATATTAATATTATAACTTCCATATACAGTCATCCTTCCATATCTGTGGGTTCCACATGTGTAGATTCAACCACCCATGGGTCAAAAATATTTGATAGGCCAGGCATGGTGGCTCACACTTGTAATCTCAGCACTTTGGGGGACAGGTGGATCACGTGAGGTCAGGAGTTCAAGACCAGCCTGGCCAACATAGTGAAACGCTGTTTCTACTAAAACTACAAAAATCAGCCAGGCATGGTAGCATGCACTTGTAATCCCAGCTATTTGGGAGGCAGAGGCAGGAGAATGGCTTGAATCCAGAAGGCAGAGGTTGCAGTGAGCTGAGATCTTGCCACTGTACTCCCGTCTGGGCAACAGAGTGAGACTCCATCTCAAAAGCAAACAAACTACCAAACTATAACATATATATACATATATATGTATATATATTTGATTAAATATAACTATATATGTATTTGATTAAAAAATGGATGGTTACATCTGGTGAGCATGTATAGTCTTTATTTCTTGTCACTATTCTTGAAACATTTCTGGAACCAATCCTCCACAGATAGTGAAGGAGAACTATATTATACATAATAACATCCAAACCAGTAAATTAATAAAAGAAAAGGTTAAGTTGTAGAAAATAGTATCAGTTTAACAGTAACAGGGGGGCGGAGCAAGATGGCCGAATAGGAGCAGCTCCAGTCTCCAACTCCCAGCGCGAGCGACACAGAAGACCGGTGATTTCTGCATTTTCAACTGAGGTACTGGGTTCATCTCACTGGGGAGTGCCGGACGATCGGTGCTGGTCAGCTGCTGCAGCCCGACCAGCGAGAGCTGAAGCAGGGCGAGGCATTGCCTCACCTGGGAAGCGCAAGCGGGAAGGGAGTCCCTTTTCCTAGCCAGGGGAACTGAGACACACAACACCTGGAAAATCGGGTAACTCCCACCCCAATACTGCGCTTTAAGCAAACAGGCACACCAGGAGATCATATCCCACACCTGGCCAGGAGGGTCCCACACCCACGGAGCCTCCCTCTAGCGCAGCAGTCTGTGATCTACCAGCAAGGCAGCAGCAAGGCTGGGGGAGGGGCGCCCGCCATTGCTGAGGCTTAAGTAGGTAAACAAAGCTGCTGGGAAGCTCGAACTGGGTGGAGCTCACAGCAGCTCAAGGAAACCTGCCTGTCTCTGTAGACTCCACCTCTGGCGACCGGGCACAGTAAACTAAACAAACGCAGCAGACACCTCTGCAGACGCAAACGACTCTGTCTGACAGCTTTGAAGAGAGCAGTGGATCTCCCAACACGGAGGTTGAGATCTGAGAAGGGACAGACTCCCTGCTCAAGTGGGTCCCCCAAATCAATAAACATAATCCAGCATATAAACAGAACCAAAGACAGAACCACATGATTATCTCAATTGATGCAGAAAAGGCTTTTGACAAAATTCAACAGCCCTTCATGCTAAAAACGCTCAATAAATTCGGTATTGATGGAACGTACCTCAAAATAATAAGAGCTATTTATGACAAACCCACAGCCAATATCATACTGAATGGGCAAAACTGGAAAAATTCCCTTTGAAAACTGGCACAAGACAGGGATGCCCTCTCTCACCACTCCTATTCAACATCGTGTTGGAAGTTCTGGCTAGGGCAATCAGGCATGAGAAAGAAATCAAGGGTATTCAGTTAGGAAAAGAAGAAGTCAAATTGTCCCTGTTTGCAGATGACATGATTGTATATTTAGAAAACCCCATTGTCTCAGCCCAAAATCTCCTTAAGCTGATAAGAAACTTCAGCAAAGTCTCAGGATACAAAATTAATGTGCAAAAATCACAAGCATTCTTATACACCAGTAACAGACAAACAGAGAGCCAAATCAGGAATGAACTTCCATTCACAATTGCTTCAAAGAGAATAAAATATAATAATAATAAATAAATTAAAAAAAAAAACAGTAACAGAGAAAAAGTGAAAAAAAAATGTAACTGTAAAAGGCAGAGTAAAATAATGGAAAAGGTAAAACATATTATCACAATAAATGTAAATGACTTACACATACCTACTAAAACACAAAGACTTTGTTGATAGAAACAAAAATGTATCTAGCTATTGTCTGCTTTTAAATGTCATATCACAAATAAAATTGCATTGAAATGTTCCAAATAAAGAAATGGGAAAAATATCTAATGAACAAAGACTGTTCAGAAGAATGTTATTATACTAATATAATAACAGACATAGTTAAAATTAAGGGAAAGGTATTAACATAGGTAAACAGGTATATGGCATAATAATTAAAATAACATTTACATAGAAGGTTATGACATTTTATGTATATAACATCGTCAAAAAATTAATAAAGCAAAAATTGCAAACACTGCAATATCATCAGACACTGATATATCAAGCAAAGTAAAAACCCTTAAATTCAATGCATTGTTATAGAAAACTAAAATTTCAAAGATATGATTATCCATAAAACACATTTTTAACCATAAGGTGACTCAAAAACCTACCCTTAAAAGATAGCTTAAAAAATAAAATATACTTCAAAACTTTGAAATGCATTTAGAAATAACAGTTCTTTGAACTTGTTTGAGTTTTTCAATCTAAATGCAGTATTTGATATTTATTTTTTTCATTTTATTAAACACATGGCCCTTCATTTCAGCCTGGCAAGATCATCTTAGATATTAACTCTGTAACTGTTGTAATTTTTATTATTTCATGATTTGTATCAGTTTTGATATTATAAACATGTTTTCTGTACATTTGCGTCATGTACCAAAATGTTGAATCTGTTAACATGAAGGACAGGGACCTAAATTGTTAATGTTTCTAACTAGAGAGGAAATGATGCATTAACTCTTTCAGGTTAAGCGATATTTATATTTTAATTACATATTTTTAATTATATGTACTTAGATGATACATAAGATAATAGTAGTACAACTTCCCTTTTAAGCCTATATCCAGTTATGAACATAAACATTTTTATTATCCATCACATGACTGAGAAAATATTGATACATTATAAAATGAAAAAAAAATTTAGTAAAATACTTAACAGAGCAAAGAATAAATAAACAATGATAATACATAAATTTTTGACTTGCAGATATAATTTGTTTCTGGAAGCATACAGATCTTCTTTGTTTGTTTATATAAGGTATAAGAAAGAAAAAAATGAAATTTTCCCCAACACTGATTTTCCAGTTCTTCATCTCACTACTCATAGGATAAACACTAACCATACATTTCACCTCTATCTAAGGAGTGTTCCCAAATAGCTAGATCCATTAGTTAAGGCCAAGAAAAAGCAAAAATGATTTTAGCCTCCACACAATTTAATGATTGATCTTTCCAATTTTGTACATCATCAAGCTAGTTATATCTCAAGAGACCAAAATTAACAATAATATTCATACTAAAAGAGTTCTACCCAAATGATCATAAAGGGGATTGTTCTAGAAATGTGGTTCATTATTTTCTAAAGCCTTCAATTTATGATGACATCCTGACATCAGACTTTGAATTAGGTACTAAAAAGCCAATCCTTACTGAAGTCAAGCACCAGAATGTGAATTGAGAGCATGGTCTTACCCTCTCTGAACCTCAGTTTTCTCATCTTCAAAATGTTGTGATTTGACTTAGGTATAAGATTTCTTGTTCTTCTAATCTTTTTCAGGGCTATATCCCCTTACTCCTTACCATCTGTTCAAAATTGTAATCCCCACAAAATGCAGAGAAATATATTCTCTATATATCTCAGATGACTAGAAAAAAACTTCAAAAAATACTTCTTGGAAGAAATATGTCCTTAGTTTCTGGTTTAAGCTCATGTTCTTCCTTTAGTTGGCTTAGGTCTCCCTTTTCATGAGTGTCCTAATTGAGTATTTGGTCTCTCTGCAGCTATGTGTTATCCAGCTGGCATTTTGAATTTCTTGATGGAGCATTACTTCCCTTTAGATTCTCAGTTCTTGGAAAGTGAATCAAGCTTTCTTTTTATTGCCTGACTCTTTTTCATGTAGGATATTTTCTGCTATTTCTCTAAGCTTACTGAAGGTAAGTCTTTATGGTAAGCCAATGCAATCTGCTGCATGACCTCAATCTTCTCCAGGCATATCCTTAATTTACAGTGCTCTGCTGACCTTGCAAATCTGTTTATAATCCCTTTTCTTAAATGAGCATATCCAGAGCAAAATCATTAACTTTCCTCTCAAATAGCTGTATCAATGACTTTTGTTCATAGATATTAAAGGGTACCAACTATCTGATATAAATGTTCATATAGTTTATTGCAGCAAGGCACGGGCCTGTGATATATCATGGAATTTTACTTCCTGGTCCTCTCACTCTTCAATATACTATGGATTGGTAGGAAACAACTAAATCTGAGAAAGTCAATGTGTCATTTGAGAGATTTGTAGATTCTAATAGAATCTCAGTGAATAAATTAAGTAGTAGCAGCTATTTTTGATCTGCTAATGAAATTTATACCTTGTCTTGGAAGAGTGCTGACATTTTAACTCAGTGTTTAAGGATAAGTAGTAGTTCATGCAGTAGAGGGAGTAAAGAATGTCAGTACATAATGTGGAAGATGAATATGTTGTACTTAGAATGACAGAAAAATTTGATATGTTTAGAGTATAAAGGATATTTTTAAAAGTATTATATAATAAGGTTAAAATGATAGTGTGGTAAGCATTGTCACAGATCTAGTCCTGAAAAGCTTTTCTTAATATCATAATAAAAGGCAAGGTTTAGAAAGGCGTATATGAGGAGAGTAGCATACTCTGATTTGTGTTGTAGTATAATCATTAAGAGGATAAACGGGAGAAAAAGATACTGGAGGTACCAAAAAGTTAAGAGAGGTGAACTGAAGTGTGACATATAAGAGGAGAAAAATACACTTTAGTACTTGATAATCACGTTATATGGAAGTAATAAAGACATAGAGAAATAGTGCAGGTGAAGCCATGTCTTACAGTTTAGTAAGTAAATAGATGATATTATTAACAGAATTAAAAAACAGGGAAGAGATGTAAGCTTGATAGAACCAAAGGAAGACATAATTTCAATTTTAGAAGTGTTTAGTTTAAAACTAGAAATAAAATTTTTCAGCTTAGGGAAAAGCTGAGATGCAAGGGTATGGTATTTGAAAGGTGACTGAAGCATAAAGACAGTTCCTGTTAATAATACCTCTGTCCGTAAAAGGAAGAACAGTTGTTATGGGTACAGAGTTTAGATGTCACTATTAGTATCAAAACCATCACAGTATTAACTTCTTAATATCAAAGACAAATAATTCTGTAAATTCAGTAATTATATGCTTATTTGACCCCCCCCCAAAAAATTTAAATGTGTTCTTTAAGGTACTATTACTGTAGTATCCTCAGCTTGCTGTAGTGACAAACTTGCACAATTACCAGTAACTATGCAGTTTAAAATAAATAAATGGAAGACTTTAATAAATACAGTGTGTGGGAATAAATTATATATTAAAACTATGAGAAAACATATACTAAAATATTTGTCTCAGTTTATTTTGTGCTGCTATAACAGAATACCTGAGACTGGGTAATCTATAAAGGATAAAAATTTATTTCTCCTAGTTCTGGAGCTGGGAGTTACAATATCAAGAAGCCAGCACTTTTATGTTTGATAAGAATCCAGTTTTTGCTTCCAACATGGTATTTTGAATGTTGCATTTGCCAGAGGGGAAGAACATTATGTCGTCACATGGCAGAAGAGTGAATGAGACAAAACCCATTTCTGCAAACACTTTTAACAGTGGCGTTTACCCATTCTTGAAGACAGAGCCCTTATGAAGTAAACACTTCCCATAAGGCCCCATCTCCCAACACTGGTAAATTGGAGACTAAGTTTCCAACACAATGATTTCAGAGAAGACAAAAACATTCAAATGATAGCAGTATTCTTTGATGCTTGTTATATTTTAACCAAGATAGCCTGTCTTTACAAATTTTGGTTAAATTTCACTCAAACTCTTTAAGAAGAAACTATTGTTTCTTCCAATATCTGTAGATTTATTATTTTTTTTAGAAAGCCAGGGAGTATCTCTTTTACCAGCATATATCTGTCCTCCAAACATAACGTAATTATATTCTCAGTCTCTATGATTCTTTGGAACGTATGCCTATCCTGTTTTCCCACATTTCTTCATCCTTCTAGGTCCCAGTTTTTTTCCTTCCATAAAGGGGTAGTAGCATAAGACTTGGTGTGAGATAAATATCTACTGATGGTCTGATATAATAGAAATGGCATCATATTACTATATATAAAGCATACTCTTACTATTAATATCAATTTATATTCTTAAAAATTCCTTTGCCATTTTTATCCTCAGAACATTCCCACAGATTGTTTGTACATAGAAAGTCCTAACCTATTAAGCACATTCGCTTCCTCTTCTATTATCCAAGTTTACTAAACCACAAATACCTAGTCAAAATCATATTCATTACATTTTTTTATTAGCAGGAATTATCTTTTTTCTAGTTGCTTCTTTATTTTATCTCAGTCCTCTCAGGATATAACTAGAGAATCTCAACTTATATACCAAATAAGTGTGTTGAAATATCTCCAAAAAAGGACAGATTTTCTCCTTGAGAAAGTTTCTGGGATGAGTTATTAAAATAACATTTTCACTCTCAGTTCTAATATTATAAATTATTCTTCACCCTCATCATGTGGCAAATTATAGTGAATAAAAATATTTCTCACACTGTGACATTATGTTAGGTCTCTCTACCCTCTTCAATATGCTCATTACTAAAAAATACACATGGCCCACTTCAATGACTGCTATTTTATTTTGTGGGAATGAGGCATATTACAAGAAACATTCTCTAAGTAATTGACTACAAAATATAAACATGGTTATATAGCTTCAAGAACAAATTCTATGTTTCATAGAATTTGATAGTGTGGTAAGCATTATCACAGATTTAGTCCTGAAAAGCTTTTCTTAATATTATAATAAAAGGCAAGCTTTTGAAAGGCATATTTGAGGAGAGTAGCATACTCTGATTTGTGTTGTAGTATAATCATTAAGAGGATAAACTGGAGAAAATGATACTGGAGGTACCAAAAAGTTAAGAGAGGTGAACTGAAGTGTGACATATAAGAGGAGAAAAATACACTTTAGTACTTGATAATCACGTTTTATGGAGGTGATAAAGAGATAGTGAGAGAAAGTAAAAGTGAGAGATAGTAGGAAAAAGTAAATGAATAAATAGAAACATATGAAAGGATTATCAACCAAAAACATTATAGTAGCTATAATAAATATACCTTACTAACTCAATTATTTGAAGGGAAACCTGAATTGTGAAACAACATGAAATATCTTGAAGTTATAATAGAGGTGCCCATTTGGGGAATAACAAAAAAAGAGAGTCTCTTATAAAGCATAGGCTTCAGGAGTAGAGCACATGGGAGAAATGATGAAGAAGAAAAGAATGTCCTAAACACAAGACATTCCTGCCTAAAATCAGGGTGCTATTGCACACAGATTATAATTTTGTATTGTCCAATCTACTTAATGTATTTTGTGGTAAGAAGGCATTGGGGTTATACCCTAACATGAGTACTGTCTCATCTAAGGAAGATGGAAGCATCATGGAAAAGGCTAGTCAGTATAATAAGGGACTGCACCTTTGAGAAAAAAAAGAAAGAAAACAAATGTAACAAAATTGATGAAGACAAAAAGCTCTAGGGAGAAATACAATTGCACAAATCCACAGAGACAGCCTCCTACAAAAAAAGAGGCTAATCTCAAAGAAGAGATAGTAGTAACTGAATAAACCCTGGAGCACTAAAGATAAAAGCTTACATGGAAATGGAGTGTCTTAAAACCATTTCCTCCTAGGGAGCTATCCATGTTAATAACCACCCATATTCAAACCTCTTCAGAATGAAGGAGACCTTAACTTCTCCAGAAAAGCTGTCTATGGTAATGTTTATTCTGCTTGGATTTGATGACAGCCATCTAGTTTACTTAAAACATGTTTTAATGATTTATTAATGTATTGAGTTTCTATTTTGTACCAGGTACATATGGTTTACTGTTAATATCATCTTGTGAACTAAAATTATCAATAACTAAATTAGAATTTATTTTATATAGCTTGCCAAATATTATACAGGTACTAAGTGTTTGCACCAAATTTGGTGCATAGTACCAAGATTAGGTACTATGCTAATTAGTACTATCTATAAATATTTATCATCATGGATCAAAATTATCCATTTTAGAATAACAATGATTTTTTTCTCATATTGCTATTATTTTATTAAGTTTATTCTGCACCCTATGGTAAAGTGGAAAAGATCTTGATCTTCTATAACTAAGCTTCATATTCTTTTTTCCTGTGTTAAATGAATTTAAAATAATATTTTTCCTCATAAGCTTTAATGATATGCTAATAAGCCAACAAATGACTAGAATAAGCCATTCAAATTATCATTTTTATTCATTCACAAAGTATGGGTTAGGCAGATAATGAGGTCCAGAAATCTGTATTGGGGTACCATTGAATATTTGGCTGGATACAAGTCTGTGCATGCAGAGTATAAAATCCAAACCCTGTTGGTTAAGAATAACTTATAAGAAAAGAAAAATGAGTGGGGTTGGTGTGTAGAAAACAATTCCCAGTGCAAACACAGAGGAGATTTATGTTCTTCCAAGCCAGAGTGGAAAAACTTCACCAATTATACAGAGAATTAAGTAAAACCTGCAGAAAGCCACATGAAGAAATGCATATAAATTGTCTCTAAGATAAAAGCTAAATTTTATCTCTCCAAAATATTAAAAAGAAACTAAAAGGGATAATGCTCATCAGCAAGTTAAATAACAGCATGCCAGGAAAAGTCCAACAAACTTTAAAGAAATACAACAAAATCCTTGTTGAGTAAACTCAACAAGACAAAATTCACCATATCTGATGTTCAATTAAAAATTACATAAGATGAGGCAGGTATATATCATCAATAGCTAGGAAAAAGTAAATGAACAAATAGAAACATGAAAGGATTATCAACCAAAAACATTATAGCAACTATAATAAATATACTTTACAAACTCAATTATTTGAAGGGAAACCTGAACATAAACATGAGAATGGAAATGAGATATAAAAAAGAAATAAATGGGTTATATTAGTCCATTAGTCCATCATACTGCTAATAAAAACATACCTGAGACTTAATTTATAGAGAACAGAGGTTTAATTAACTCATAGTTCAGCGTGATTGGGGAGGCCTCAGGAAACTTACAATTATAGTGAGTGGGGAAGCGAACACCTTCTTCACATGCCAACAGCGAGGAGAAGTGCCAAGTGAAGAGGGGAAATCCCCTTGTAAAACCATTAGATCTTGTGAGAACTCACTATCATGAGAACAGTATGGAAGTAACAGCTCCCATGATTAAATTGCCTCCCATGAGATGTGGGGATTATGGGATCTACAATTCAAGATGAGATTTGGGTGGGGACAAAGACAAACCATATCATTCTGCCACTGGCCCCTACCAAATCTCATGTCCTCACATTTCAAAATACAATTGTGCCTCTCCAACAGTCCCCCAAAGTTTTAGCTCATTCCAGCATTAACCCAAAAATCCAAATCTAAAGTCTCATCTGAGACAAGGCAAGTCCCTTCTGCCTATCAGTCAGTAAAATCAAAAGGAAGTTAGTTACTTCCTAGATACAATGGGGGTACAGTTATTGGGTAAATACATCTGTTCTGAATGGGAGAAATTGGCCAAAACACAGGTGCTGCAGGTCTCATGCAAGTCCAAAATCCAAAAGGGCAGTCATTAAACCTTAAAATTTCAACATAATCTCCTTTGACTCCATGTGTTACATTCACTGATGCAAGAGTTGGGCTCCCACAGCTTGGGCAGCTCCAACCCTCTGGCTTTGGAGGGCACAGCCCCATTGCTGGCTGCTTTCACAGGCTGGTGTGGAGTATCACTGACTTTTCCAGGTGCACAGTGCAAGCTGTCAGTGACTCTACCATTCTGGGGTCTGGAGGACGGTGGCTCTTTCCTCAGCTCCACTAGGCAGTTTCTCACTGGGGACTCTGTGTGGGGGCTCCAATCCTGCATTTCCCTTCCACACTGTCCTAGCAGAGGTTCTTCATGAGAGCTCCACCCCTGAAGCAAAATTCTGCTTGGACATCCAAGCATTTCTATACATCCTCTGAAATCTAGGTAGAGGTTCCCAATTCTCCATTTTTGACTTCTGTGCACCCAAGGCTCAATGATGGTGTCTTGGGGCTTGCACTCTCTGAAGCAGTGCCCTGAACTGTATGTTGGCCCCTTTTAGCCATGGTTAGAGCTGAAGCAGCTAGGGCTCAGGGCACCATGTCCTAAGGCTTCACTCAGCAGTGGATCCATGGGCCTAGCCCAGGAGACCATTTTTCTCTCCTAGGCCTCTAGACCTGTAATGGGAGGCGTTGCTGTAAAGGTCTGTGACATACCCGAGAGACATTTTCCCCATTGTCATGGTGATTAACATTTGGCTCCTCATTGCTTATGCAAATTTCTGCAGCTGGCTTGAATTTCTCTCCAGAAAATGGGTTTTTCTTTTCTATCATATTGTCAAGTTGCAAATTTTTCAAACTTTACTGCTCTGCTTCCTCTTGAATGCTATGCTGCTTAGAAATTTCATCTGCCGGATACCCTAAATCATCTCTCTCAAATTCAAAATTACTCAGGCTTCTAGGGCAGGGGCGAAATGCCACTAGTCTCTTTGCATAGCAAGAGTGACCTTTATTCCAGTTCCCAAGTTCCTCATCTCTATCTGAGACCACCTCAGCCTGCACCTTATTTTCCATATTATTATCAGCATTTTGGTCAAAGTCATTCAACAAGTCTAGGAAGTTCCAAGCTTTTCCACATTTTCTTATCTTCTTCTGAGCCCTCCAAACTGTTCCAACCTCTGCCTCTTACCCAGTTTCAAAGTTGCATACAAATTTTTGGGTATATTTACAGCAGTGCCCCATTCCTAGCACCAATTTACTATATTAATCCATTCTTATGCTGTTAATAAAGACATAACCAAGACTGGGTAATTTATTAAGGAAAGAGACTTAATTGACTCACAATTCAGCATAGCTGGGGAAGCCTCAGAAAATTTACAATCATGGTGGAAGGGGAAGCAAACATATCCTTCTTCATATGGTGGCATCAAGGAGAAGTGCTGAGCAAAGAGGGAAAATCCCCTTATAAAACCTTCAGATCTTGTGAGAACTCAGTCCCTATCATGAGAACAGTATGGGGTAACCGCCCCTATGATTCAATTGCCTCCCACTGGGTCCATCCCACAAGATATGGGGGTTATAGGAACTACAACTGAAGATGAGATTTGGATGGAGACACAGTCAAACCATATCATAAGTTATCTGTAGATGAAAATTATAATATCTGAAAGGTAACAGACTATATATTTGAAAGAAAAACAATCTGTAATAGTATTTGAAGAAATTATGACTGAAAATAATACTGAAGTTGTTTTTTAAATCAAAAGTTCAAGAAACTATGTGAAATATAAGCAGAAGAAAAATAAGAAAAACCCCATCAAGATGTATAATAATTAAATGTTTGAAAAACAATTATGAAAACTAAATATTAAAGGTAGATAGAGAAAAAAGATACATTATATAGAGAAGAGCAAAACAGTGACGTTGGACTTTTTTTCAGAAACAATGCAAGCTAGAAATCAATTATTAAAGCACTAAAAGAAAAATAAACTTTCAACCTAGAAATATATATTTAGCAAATGTATCTATAAAAATAAAAAGAAGGCAAAATAAAGAGTAATTTTAAGAAATATAAGCCAAATATTTTATTACCAGTGAGGTGTTCTATAAGAAAACACTGAAGATTCATTAAGTAGAAGGAAAATAAAGCCGTAGAGCATCTACGTCAAAACAACAAAGATTTAGAAGATCACTGTAAATGTTAAATATGTTGTTACATTAAAAAAAAATTATTTGCATTTTAAATCTCTTAAAGATAATTAAATCTCCAACATATGCAGAAATAAAAGACATTACAATAATAGCAAAAAGAAGAAGAAGAGGAAATAAAAGTATGCTTTTGTAAGGATATTTACATTATATGTGACATGGCATAACATTATTTTACACTAGATTATAATAATTTAAAGATGCATAATATAAGCCTAGAATACAAATTTTAAAATAAACAAAGTATTATTAAAGAAACAATAGTGGAGATAGAATTTTAAAAATGCTCAATTTATTCAGAAGAAGACAGAAAAATGGGGAAAAAAGAGATAAAGAACATATAGCTTAAATAGAAAACAGCAAGGTGTAGACTTAAAACCAAACATATCTACAATTACATTAAATGTTAATGGTTCTAAAAGTTTATTTGAAAAGCAAAGATTGTGAGATAGTGTGAGCAAGGTCTAACTATATACTTTTGACAAGGAATATACTTTAATTATATAGACAGATAGATTGAAAGTAAAATGTTTGGAAAATGTAAGCCATGCAAAGAATGATCAAAAGAAATCTGAAATCTTAATGTCAGATTAAGACATTAATTCTACAGTAGACTGTGGAATATTAAAAAGAGCCATTTCGTGATGATAAAGAGGTCAATTCATCAAAAAGATATAACACTTCTTCTATGTGTGTTTATATCAAAATATTCTTCAAAATACATGAAGCCAAAACTAACAAAATTGAAACACTCAAATAGTCTTATATTTTTCTCTCAATAATTGACAGAACACAAGACAAAAAACCAGTAAGGGTATAAAGAACTTAATACTATCAACTAACATGATATAGTTTACATTTGTATAACTCTCCTTCTAGCCATAGCAGCATCCATTTTTCTTTCATGTGCCTATGAAAATACCATCAAGGTAGAATAAAATTTGGCCCATAAACATGTCTCAGTATATTTTCAATTCGTATAATACACTAAAATCATACAAAGTATGCATTTTTACCGTAGGAGAATTAAATTCTAAAGCAGTAAGAGAACAATATCTAGAAATTCATAAATATGTGAAATTAAACTACACACTTCGAAATAACACAAAGATGATCAATAAAGATGTAAAGGAAAACAAATATTTTCCATATGTATATATGTGTGCATATATGTGTGTGTCTATATATACACACATACACACATGAAACAAAGCATTTCGGATTTTATGAGATATAGTTAATAAAATGTTTAGAGAGAAATGTATAGCATTTAGAGCTTGAATTAGAAAAAACATCTAAAATTCACTTATCTAAACTGTCACCTTAAGACACCAATTAAGAAAACACATTTTAGACACAAAAGAAGCCAAAGTTATGAAATAAAGAAGAGAAACCAAACAGATAAAAAATATGATTCAATGGGGAAAAATATCAGTGACAACAAAAGCTGATTCTTTGAAAAGATCACTAAAATGAATAAATCTCCAGTCAGACTAATTTGGGGGAAATTAAGACATAAATTAGTAAAATCAGTTATTGAAGAGGAGATATCACTATAGATTCTATAGATATAAAAAAATCAATGAGAGGAATAAATTACAAAAAGGCTTAAGAAAACTCTTGAACATGATACATATATTTGTTTTTTTGATTCTTGAATTTCATGCATGTTTACATGTGCTAAATCTTATGAAATTATAAACTTTAAATATGTACAGCTTATTGTATGTCAGTTACATCCCATATAAGTTGTTAGAAACTATGGTTATTTCTATATATTAAAAAATACTGGGCATATATAGTGGTATGTGTGTATATGTCCATGTGAATATGTATGTGAGTGTTGTTTGTGTCAACAAATATACACTGCAGTTTTTCTAAGAATTCTTTGTAGAATTTACTTTGGAGTAATCTTTTCCTATCATTACCAGTAATAACACGTGCTTTCTCCATAATTATCATTATCATATATTAGATGTAGTGGCATAGCTTGAATTTCTACTTTTTGACCTGACAATCAGAACATAATTAATATTGTTGCATGTATGTGATTGAACATTATGATTTTATTCATGAAATGGAAATTTCAATACTGCATACAGCTGTTTCAGTGAATAATTTATATTTATTGGGCATTTGTGTGATGCAAACAATGCTAATTCAATCTATGAAACAACTTTTGAGGTAGTTACTTTTATTATCTAATTTTATAATTGAAGATACTGAGACTAAGAGAAGTGAAGTTATTGCATTAGACCACATAGTCTGTAAATATTAGCAATCAAGTCTTGTAGACCCAGAACCTGCATCCTTATGTAGTAGCCTATATTGTCATCACTGCCAAGGTGGATGCCCATATTTAGATATTTTAGTTGGGTTGCAACATGTGGGAAGTAATAAAAATCATGTTTTATTTTAAAAATAATGTTTCATGATTTTCTTTAAAATATAAAATATTAATGGAAAGTGATCTCATTCAAGAAACATTTACATAGTGTCTGATATATACTATAAATTGTGCTAGATGCGAGGATCTAAAAATATGTCATCTGGCCAGGCACAGAATGAGTGATAAATGCTCAATATGCATATACACAAAATCTTTGTATTTTTTAATAAGGTAAGCAATTACTCAAGTCTTGGTACCAGCAAATGATATGTTTGTGTCCTTGAAAAAGTTTTTCAGATTATCTATCAGTTTTCAGTATTTTGAAAATGATTAGTGTAATTGTAGATCCTGCATAGCACGTTGCAAGTATTAAAATTTAATATATTCAATGTTCTTTCAACATACCTAGTATCTGTAGAAAACACAAGCTATTCATTGCTTTTAATTTGTTTGTAAGCCCATGTGTAGAGTCAATAGTATGAGGATATTTGATGTAACTTATCCTGGTTGCTGTGTTTTTGATGCTCATTTTCACAACACACATTTTATTTAGTATAAACACACTTATATTAGACATTGAATCATCGATTTTGCTTATTATTTTCACTTCTTAGTACTTAAAAATTTCATGATAGTTATAACTGTTATTTATGACTGTAGTTTCTAATGTGCCCTCTGGTTTCTGCTGTTTTTTTCATTCATACAGAGAACTCACCAGGATAGGAGGTGAAAAGCATTCTTGAGGGTGTAAATTTTTTAAAAAATCATATCTCAACGTCAGCCTGTGAAGCACCTATGTGAACAACTTCTGGGATACACATTGAAATGGAGATTCCAGGCTCACTTAAAGCTTACTGAATCAGAATCTCTATTAGCACTGGTCCTGGAATCAATGTTTCACAAATCTCCCTCATGCAGTACTAGAATCAGAGAGGCACTAGTCTAGGAAGCCGGTCTCAGGGATCAAAACCTATTAACTTCAAATACATTGTTATAAACAACTCCCTACCCCCAAAATCTCACTCTATGATGCTAGTTGTATTTGTTTGTTTATTCATTTATTTATTTTTGAGACAAGAGTCTTGCTCTGTCATGCTGGCTCGAGTGCGGTGGCATGATCTTGGCTCACTGCAACCTCTTCCTCCCAGGTTCAAGCATTGTCCCACCTCAGCCTCCTGAGTAGTTGGGATTGCAGGCATGCACCACCATGCGTGGCTCATTTTTTGTATTTTTAGTAGAGATGGGGTTTCACCACATTGGCCAGACTGATCTCGAACTCCTGACCTTAAGTGATCCGCCTGCTTCAGCCTCCCAAAGTGCTGGGATTACAGGCTTGAGCCACCAAGCCCAGCCATGCTAGCTTTTTAGACCTTGTTTCTGGAAATGCCTTCTTTCTTTCTTTCTCTTTTAATATTTATGTCATCTAGATTCAACCCACTAATTCTGTAGAATACTTATGCAGTCTGATTGCATTTGTCACTTTCCAGAAATCAAAATTATTGCTATTCTGTTATAGATTATTTTTAAAGGCTAAGGGGGAGAAAGCTTAATCCTCTCAAATCAAGCACTCAGATTCCCTTCATCATCACCCTGACCCTCCCCTCCAAAAGGACTTTTCTTTGTGATATTTCACAAGCATAACAGAGGCCATGAGATCTCAGATTTGCTTTGAACAGGAAGCTTTTCCTACAGCTTTAATTAAAGGAAAGTTTCAAACCTACAAATTAACAGTTTTAATATGCTGTTCCTGGTGATTAACTGCTTCATTTTAACAGGCATTCACTGTTAACACTGCAACTGTTAATTTTAATGGCTTGATTTTTAAATTCTAAGAAGAGTAAAACTGGTTCAAAAAAATACCTGCCATTTTTGTCATTGGCCTAACCATCTTTATTTAGAAAATCTTCTTGAATAACATTATTCTCCTCTCAAGAAATTTGGCTCTTTTACCTCCAATAGGTCCTGACCAGAAATCTTGGTGTTTTGGTTTGATTGTGGGTTTTTTGGTGGCTACCTCACTCGCAAACTTTGCATGTTACTATCTCTTTGGAGACTGTATGAAGAGAAAAATGTTTTAAGGAAAATCTCCTTTATGTAATCAAACATTTATATGTTTGTAGTTTTTAGAAATAAATTTAGAAAATTGAGCCACAATATAACCAACTTACAATGACAGAATCTATTAGAAAATATTGTAAATTAAATCTCTTGAAAAATCTAAAATACAGCCAGCTTTGAAGAAACTGACTTCTGACTTTTAGAGTTTTACTTGTTCATTTGTATCCCTAGAGGACACAGAGCTCGTGCTTATCAAGGATGAAATAAAATCCACAGTTAATCCAAAAAATTCTTTTTAGCTTCTAGTTTTAAAGCCTTTCCTTAAAGAAATCTTTCTTCAAAGCTGTTAATAAGTAGTTAGAGTGGCTGATTTAAAATGCACCTCAGATCATCATATCCTAGATATTTATATTTAAATGTACTTTCTTGTCTCCATTCTTTCTCATTTTAGTCTATCTTTTTCAATCCATTTCTTCTCACCTCTTACAGATAAGCAATCTCATTCATTTCTGGTTTACCCTTTCTGTTTGTTTCTGTTAACTTTTTCTATTTATATGTTTTGGCACAAATGAGTAAATATATATAGGTATATACATATTTTATGCATATATTAAAAACATATAGTATGCTTATGGTAGTGGCAGGAAGCAGACAAATGCCTAGGCAGATAGGGGCAGATTGCAGGTGAAACTGCACCTTCAAGGTCAAAACAGCCTTAAGCCTGAAAGAAGGGACTGCTGGTTCTGGATGAACCCCACAACCCAAAGTGAGAACTTCTGTTCCAGTTTGCCCATCCTTTCTCTATTGGTTCTTTCTGAACAATGCTTTTTAACCAATCAAATGTTGCCTTTTCCAATACTACCTACAACCTGCCCCTGCCACATCCTGTGCCTACAAAAACCCCAGACTCAGGCACACTGGAAGAGACAACCCAACTTTGGGTGAGAGACCACCTTCCCATCCCTTCTCTGCTGAGAGCTGTTTTATTGCTCAATAAAATTCTCCACCCTTGTCACCCTTCAATTGTCAGCATGACCTCTTTCTTCTTGGACACAGGACAAGAGCTCAGAACTCACTGCATGTGCATGTGGGTACTCAGAAGGCTGCAATGCTGTGACCCTCTGCCTTCCACCAGGGTAGGGCAGCCACCCCATGTAACAAGAAGCAGCAATGGGATTGAGCGAGCCCTGGAGCTGCAGGCTCTAATGAGGCAAGGGGCTGACTGAACCATTAACATGCTACCATCCCTCAGGCTGCAAACATGGGACTAAAAGAGCTAATTAGCACGCTATAACCTTCTGGTGCTTTGTTGTCACCAGCACCCCTGTCTGGGCACCACTGTGTTCCCCTCACAGCAACATGCCTGGTCCAGCAGCAAGCCTTGCATGGAGCACACCCCACCCCACATCAGGGGCTGAGTAGGCAGTCGCAGTGACTGTGGGAGCCGCCAGTCAGAGCACGAGCCAGATGTGGCCCAGCCAGCTGAGTAGCCACGGCACCTCCTGATGTGAGCCAGGCAAAGGGGCCAAGAAAAATCCTGTCTCACTGACATAAAATTTCTTTCTTACAGAAAAGATAAAGCTAAAGATACTATTTTGCCCTTTGCATTTCCCCCTGAGAAATATATATTTTGTAAACAACTCTGTATTAGTTCTCAAACATATAACTTATACTTTTATCTAGCTCTATTGTACTTCTTTATATGTACCATAGTTTATTCACTCTCCCATGTATACCTATTTTATTTTTAATATTTTTCGATTATAAATAATGTAATGAATAACCTTGTGTGTGTCCAACAATATTTTTCTGTATTGTTGGAAGGATATCTTCAGGGTAAATTCCAATAAGTGAAAATTGTAGGATCAAAAGTAAATTTGTGAGAGTCTCTGTCTCCCTACAGCTATTCCAACAGAATTCCTACTTTTCGGTGATTTTGTCAGGAATTAATTTTTATAAATTTTAATTTTTGCCACTGTGATATATTAGAAATGATACCTTCTTATAGTTTTAATATGTATTTTAATATGATTGAAATGAACATCTTTTCATATAGTTAAGTGTCATTTTAATATATATTTTTGTGAGTTGTATGTTTATGTCTTTGCCCATTTTTTTCTGTTGGATAGATCTGTTTTTACGTCGGCATATAAGAGTTCTTTATATAGTAATGACATGAATGAACTCTTTATATGTGATATACAGTGCCAAAAATTTCTCCCAGTCTTTCAGTTGCATTTTGCCTTTCTTGATTTTGTGTTTTGCAAAGGAGAGTTTTCTTAAAATATTTTAAATTGTCAAATTTATTAATCTGTTAATTCATTGCATCTGGATTTTGAGTCATATTTAGGAAACTATCTCCTACACTCATTATCAAAGAATGTACCCATATTTTCTTCCAGTATTTGCATGGTTTCATTATTGTTGCATGAATTGTTTCAAAGGTTATTTCACATTTAGATCTCTGAGACATTTACAATTCATTCTTGTGTTTGATGTGAGGTGTGCATCTAATTTCATCAGTTTTCCAATGGTAGCCATTTGCCTTGTTGCTATGTATTTTTTAAACTCCATTGTTGTTTCAGTAATATGAGATGCCACCTTGATCAATTCTTAAATATCCATATGTACTGAAGTTTATTCTTCAATATTCATAGGTACTGGAGTTTAGTCAATTATGCTTTGTCTATTCATGCATGATGACACATTATTTCAATTACAAAAGTTTTATTGTATGCTTTAATGTCTAGGAGACTAGTACTCTGTCATAGCTTTTTGATTTTAGTGTTTTTATGACTATTCTTGAATATTAGTTTTTCTATGTCAGTTTTAGTGTCAACCTGTCTAATATGATAAAAAAATATAACACAGTGTTTTAGTTTGGATTTAATTCAGTTTGTAAACTAACATAGGGTGACTTTGCATTTTCAGTCATTTTTTAAAAGTTTTTTTCATAACATTTTTCACTCTTTCTGTTGTTTGTCCTAAACAATTTAATAATTCTTGCTGTTTTCATAAACTTGATTTTCTTCTCTAACTGGTTAGTGTTTGCATATATGAGAGCTATTTGCATTCTGATTGTTTATTTTATAGCTGGCTTCATGGTATATTCACAATAAATTATTGTATTACTTGTGTTAGTTTTATCTTTTATGGCCTGGGGCTTTCCATATATATTATCACAGCATCTACAAAGTGAGATGAGATCGTTTTACTTCTTCTTAAACAATTGTTTATATTTCTTATGCATCTGATTCTTTTTTCTTATTGCCAGCTAATGCCTCAAGTACAATGTTGAATAGTGCAGATGATCACTCATATATGTGGAAAGACCAAACAGTTTTGTAGTACTTCATTTTGCTTTGTATTATACTTCAAGTTCTGGGATACATGTGCAGAACATGGAGGTTTGTTACATAGGTATACATGTGCTATGGTGGTTTTCTGCACCCATCAACCTGTCGTCTATATCAGGTATACCTCCTAATGCTATCCCTCCCCTAGCCCCGTACCCCCCAACAGGCCACAGTGTGTGATGTTCCCCTCCCTGTGTCCATGTGTTCTCATTGTTCAACTCCAACCTATGAGTGAGAACATGTGTTTGGTTTTCTGTTCCTGTATTAGTTTGCTGAAAATGATACTTTCCAGCTTCATGCATGTCCCTGCAAAGGACATGAACTCATCCTTTTTTATGGCTGCATAGTGTTCCATGGTGTATATGTGCCACATTTTCTTTATCCAGTCAATCATTGATGGGTATTTGGGTTGGGTCCAAGTCTTTGCTATTGTGAGCAGTGCTGCAATAAACATATATGTGCATGTCTTTATAGTAGAATGATTTATTATCCTTTGGATATATAATGGGATTGCTGGGTCAAATGGTATTTCTGGTTCTAGATCCTTGAAGAATCACCACACTGTCTTCCACATTGGCTGAGCCAATTTACACTCCCATCAACAGTGTAAAAGCATTCCTATTTCTCCATAGCCTCTCCAGAATCTGTTGTTTCTTGACTTTTTAATGATCACCATTCTAACTGGTGTGAAATGGTATCTCAATGTGGTTTTGAATTGCATTTCTCTCATGACCAGTGAAAATGAGCTTTTTTCATCTGTTTGTTAGCTGCATAAATGTCTTCTTTTGAGAAGTGTCTGTTCATATCCTTTGCTCACTTTTTGATGGGGTTGTTTCTTTGTTCTTGTAAATTTAAATTCTTTGTAGGTTCTGGATATTAGCACTTTGTCAGAAAGATAGATTGCAAAAATTTTCTCCCATTCTGTAGGTTGTATGTTCACTCTGATGATAGTTTAATTTTCTGTGCAGAAGCTCTTTAGTTTAATTAGATCCCATTTGTCAATTTTGGCTTTTGTTGCAATTGCTTTTGGTGTTTTTGTCATGAAGTCTTTGCCCATGCCTATGTCCTGAATGGTATTGCCTAGGTTTTCTTCTAGGGTTTTTATAGTTTTAGGTCTTATGTTTAAGTCTTTAATCCATCTTGAGTTAATTTTTGTATAAGGTGTAAGGAAGGGGTCCAGTTTCAGTTTTCTGCATATGGCTAGCCAGTTTTCCCAGCACCATTTATTAAATAGGGAATTCTTTCCATTGCTTGCTTTTGTCAGGTTTGTCAAGGATCAGATGGTTGTAGATGTGTGGTGTTATTTCTGAGGCCTCTGTTCTATATATCGGTTTTGGTACCAGTACCATGCTGTTTTGGTTACTGTAGCCTTGTAGTGTAGTTTGAAGTCAGGTAGCGTGATGCCTCCAGCTTTGTTCTTTTGGCTTAGGATTGTCTTGGCTCTATGGGCTCTTTCTTGGCTCCATGTGAAATTTAAAGTAGTTTTTTCTAATTATGTGAAGAAAGTCAATGGTAGCTTGACAGGGATAGCATTGAATCTATAAATTACTTTGAACAGTATGGCCATTTTCACAGTATTGATTCTTCCTATCCATGAGCATGGAATGTTTTTTCATTTGTTTGTGTCCCCTCTAATTTCTTTGAGCAGTGGTATGTAGTTCTCTTAAAGAGGTCCTTCACATCCCTTGTAAGTTGTATTCCTAGATATTTTATTATCTTTGTAGCAATTGCATATGGGAGTTCAATCATGATTTGACTGTTTGTCTATTATTGGTGTGTAGGAATGCTTGTGATTTTTGCACATTGGTGTTGTACCCTGAGATTTTGCTGAAGTTGCTTATCAGCTTATAGAGTTTTGGGGTTGACACGTTGGGGTTTTCTAAATATGCAATCATGTCATTTGCAAACAGAAACAATTTGACATCCTCTCTTCCTATTTGAATACCCTTTATTTCTTTCTCTAGCCTGATTGCCCTGACCAGAACTTCCAATACTATGTTGAATAGGAGTAGTGAGAGAGGGCACCCTTGTCTTATACCAGTTTTCAAAGGGAATGCTTCCAGTTTTTTCCCATCCAATACGATATTGGCTGTGGGTTTGTCATAAATAGCTGTTATTATTTTGAGATACATTCCATCAATACCTACTTTTGAGAGTTTTTAGCATGAAGGGGTGTTGAATGTTATAGAAGGCCTTTTCTACGTCTATTGAGATAATCATATGGTTTTTGTTATTGGTTCTGTTTATGTGATGGATTACATTTATTGATTTGCATATGTTGAACCAGCCTTGCATGCCAAGCTGAAGCTAACTTGGTCATGGTGTGTAAGCTTTTTGATGTGCTGCTGGATTCAAAGTATGAATACAAAACACAAAATCAAATACATTTAAGAAAAGCCTCACATAACAATTACAATAACAAAAATTAAAAAGAAAGAATAATGGAAGAAGCAGAATATGGCAAATATTTATAATTAATACCTCACAAAGATTGAAAGTTATTGTATTTATGCAATAAGAACAGACATTTTTGCAAAGAAGCAATCAAAAAGTAAATTATAGCCCTGGAAATGAAAGTATGTAAGCAAATAACATAAAAATTTAGTGAAACACTCAAAATGGATAGCTGAGGCATAATCCTAAAGTAGAAATACAAGTAAAAAGGCTACACAAAATGGGGTAGAGAAGTGAAAATCAGTCTGACTAACTGTAGTTAGGGAAGAAGGGAACAATAGAACTGTTAGGAGATAAGTTGTCCTACAAAATAAAAGTTTCTATACTTAAACACATCAAGTTTCAGATTGTAAGGCACCACTACTAAGATTAAATTTTAGAGCACAGGAATAAACAAGTCTCTAGGTCTTTAGTATGTATTCATAAAAATGAAAATAAAGAAGTCAGAGAAAGATTGGATTCATTTTATTGGGGGAGCAGGGATGAAAAGGGAAGTGAGTTTGCATGCAACTTTGGTGTTCTTGTGATTCCTTTGCCTGGTTTTCAATTCCAGGTAGTTCTTACTATTTTAGGTCTCATGAAGATCCCCAAAATACCTAATATTGCATGTACTTTTTGTCATTTTTGCTCCTAGAATACTTTGAATCTAAGGGTGTTTTCTGAATACAATGAATAATTACATATTAGTTCACAAACACATTAGCATAGGTATGAAGGTATTGCATTAGTATGTTCTCACGTTGCTAATAAAAGGAAAGAGGTTTAACGAACTCACAGTTCCACATGGCTTGGGGGGCCTCACAATCATGGTGGAAGATAAAAAAGAGCAAAGGGATGTCTTACATGGCAGCAGGCAAGAGGGCATGTGCAGAAGAACTCGCCTTTATAAAACCATCTGATCTCATGAGACTTATTCACTATCATGAAAACAGCATGGGAAAAACCCACCCTCATGATTTAATTACTTCCCACCAGGTCCCTCCCATGACATTTAGAAATTATTATAAGTCAAGGTGAGATTTGGGGGGAAACACAGAGCCAAACCATATTAGGTATATTTCATTGTGATGGAATGAAAGTTTAGTTTGGGATCTCTGTTCCAATTCTTGCTAGACAGTCAGTTACTTTCATGAATCTCAGGATAATAATGCCTTTCCTGCCTTACCTCATAGAACTCTCAAGTGAGCTGATGGCCATGAAAGCATTTTAAAATAACTTTACATAAATATTCTGTTATCTAAATAATGAAGCATATGTTAATTTATTTTTAAAATAACTTCACCTTAAAATATTCAATCCACAATAGATAAGACAAGCGACTTTCCTTCTCAAATCACCCCCATCCCAAATTCCTTTCAACACAAAGTTTACATCTATAGATATGCATTTATCAGCCTCGGTTATTAGGAAGTTGTCTTAGTCACCACACTGATGGTTTTTCTGTTTTCCATTTCCCAAATCATTCTGCTAATGATTTTTGTGAAGTTTAGAGGTACTTCTACTTCCTTATTGATGCTACATATCCCACACTGGAGGATTTTACTTCCTTGTTCTTGATAAGCTAATAATAGGCCTCTTCTTCATTTTGCCAAATATGGTCCATTAAAAAAATAAAATTAAGAGGTAACTTTGTATCTTGAGATGAATCAAGTCTAAGTTAAGAAATAATTTGTATGTAGTGTATCCCAAAGTCAGAAGTATCCTGACACTTCTATAAAAGATTCAAGATAATGCAGCTTTAATTTCCAGATCTCAGCACTGGCATTGGCTTGGACCTGTCAAATGGATTTTTTGCAGCTGGGCATTTGCTTTTTCTCCTTTGGTAAATAATCTTTATGTTTTTCAGGATAGTTTTTATTTTTGATGCTTAAATTTACTTGGTCAATAATTATCAGTGTTATTTTTGAAAGTGAATGCTCATATATTGAACTGGCACTATTTTTACATAGCACTGTTGAAATATATCTTATCAAAGAAATTAGCATATTTATACTATAGATCCATTTGTCAATAAAATGAATTCAGTCTAATATTATGTTATTAATATAATTTTGGTAGAAAATATAATATTGTTATTTTTAAATTCAAAGCATTAAACCTCAATATTTCTTTCTCTCATTTTTTCCTAAACTGCATTAATCTCTAACCTGTGCTAGGAATTGCCATTCCATAGAGAAGAAAAAGGGGTCACAGGAAATGAAAGAAACAGACTGATAATTGTTTTTTATGATAAGAGAAAGTTAGTTTTCCCCCCATGACGTCCATAAAATGACTCTATATATCCTACATATTTTACTTACTTCAGATAATATTTGTTCTCCCTCCTGAAAAAAATTGAAGTCCATTCCTCTGGAATAAGGCCTCCACAAACAATTTAAATAGTTAAAGAACCAAAGAGAAAGAAATCTTACATTATCACTACAACAATATAAAAGTCTTGAGAATATAAATATTACTGTTTATTGCTAGATATAGCTAAATTGGTGCCAGATTAAAGGACATAATTTATAGCTGACTTATAACTTTCTTTCCTAAGAAAGTAGGTTAATATTCCTGTTAGAAAGCAAGAACTAGAGGACAGGGATTTGGTCTGTTTTGCTCACTATCGCATTACCTAGAACATGGTTGTAATTCAGTTAATAATTATTTATTTACTAAATCACTTAATGAATAAAACACAGCAATGAATAAATGAAATTCATGAAATACAGGTAAAAATAGTGGCAGAATTTGCCGATTATCCTACAACTTGGAGGCTTAAAATCTGAAGTTCTAGTTAAGTGAAGGTGTGATTTCACTTAAACCCCCCTTTCCAGTGGAGGTTCTCAACAGTTGCTGAAATCTGTACCTAACTACATCAAATCCAGAGTCCTTTGGTTGCAGAGCCTCCTTTTAAATGCAAATTTTCCTCTTTGAATGACTGTATTTTAATTTTTCCCAATGGAGCATAGTCCATTCTTAATGCAGCAGGAACTATTCAGTTAAAGAGGTAACAGCACTAGGGAGAAAGCCAGTCTCAGGCATGGTGGGGCCCAGCATAGATCCCAGGCCACACTGAAAACTAACTATGAAAAGCTGCTCACTGGCTCAACAACATTAGCAAATGCCAGACAGAAATCATGTAGACATGACTTTTAGGAGGGCTTATGCTCCCAGCTCCTTGCTCCTCACCTCACCAGAGCCGTAGGATTCCTGAAATGGTAATCTAGAACTACATCACATGGTCCTATGGTTTATGATCTGACTGGCCAATGCTGACAGCATTTCTATGAATGGTAAAAGGCCTAACAAAAACCCACTCACACTACTTTTGCCAAACATCTGCCTCAGATAGATTTATTCCTAATTAGGGATACATAGACTTGACATGCTCTTTGAACAAATTACACGACAAAAATGAATATGCATAGCTCTAATGAGTTAGTGGAAAGAATTTTTAAAAAGTAATAATATGAGTCACAAGTAAATTTCAAGAGCATCTGATTTTCATTGCAAAAGAAATGCCTGACAACAAAGACAATAAGACCTGAAAGATTAGGTAATGAAAGCACATCAATATGAAAAGGGAGCAGTCAGATTATAGACCTACGTATTTTTATGTATATACACATGTATGCAGAATTAACAATTCTTATCCTTCCATCTCATGTTTGTAAATACTTGATCTAGTAAGGTATTCTTTTTTTCTCAGATCTCAATAGTTTATTGACACACTTGTTGAAAATTGTCTTGGGTTGATTTAAGAACAAAACTATAGCCGGTACTTGGTGTTTGGGAATGTGTATCTGAGTGAAAGCAATTTAAAATTAAGAGTCTAGCAAACCACTTTCAGGAATTCACTAGAGAACATTACTTTATATGTCTGATAAAATATTGTGAAACTGAAGTAATTCTAAGGCATAAGTATTACATTGGCAAAGGAACATTGTTTGAGTCAGCTTTATAAATCTAGTAAATCATGGATGCATCATTTTAGTTCTGTGCCCTTCGAATTATGAGACATTTAATATGTAAGCATTTTAGTGCCAATGGAACTAAATGACAAGGAGTTTTGGAAATGCAAAGTCTGCTGAAAAAATATATATTTTACATCATGTAGATGAACTGTTTTTAATGTGATACATTTGCCTGGCATGGAAATATGGCTTTTCCTGTGGACATGAATGTAAAACAGGAGGTACTAGGAAGTTCAATATGCACCTTAAACTAGATTGCTGAAAATTTCCAAATATTTCCCATGTCAACTTTTGTGTTTTTCTTTTTATTGTTCAAATTCATCACTCTGACAAGAGTCAAATAACTTTTCTTTATACTATCTTGCCAATCTTAAGCAATATATGCACTGGAAAAGTCAGTCATTCTCAACAATCTATGTACTTTAGAAAAAGTTTCTTTCATGATAAAGTTGATATTCCCAATCAAGATTTCATAACTACTGTATAGTCACTATGACTCTTCACTGTGAATGCCAAAGAAATTTTCATTTGTAAGCAATTCGTAAAATTAACAATTCAGATAGATTATTTGGCAAAGCAATTTTTCTGAGAAGTTAACCTAAAAGTGAAAGTAATTTAACTATGTGCATGCATCTGTTTCTACATAGCTACATTACTATATATATGTAGCTATACACAAATATTCTCTTTTAAATAGATTCTTGGGAATGACCAAGGGTTTTGATGGAAATAATTAAATATATCCACTACCACACAAGAAATAATAGATTTATGTAAATATTATTTTTGTAAAGTTTTCTAACTCAGTGAACCTTATGGAGTCTTATTAAACTGCAGAAGAAAATCAATCAGAAAATGTAGATAAAACTGACTGGAACAGTATAGGCACTAAAATATGAGATGGTGGTTCTATGAAGAAGCTATGACTGTTTTATTTTGAGGCCTTTTTTTCTTTCTGTGACAACTGTCTTGTTTTTCTTGTGAAACAATGCAAGAACTATATACTTAAAGTCAAGAGAAAGGATCAAGAAAAGCTATACTCATGTAGGTCGGATCCAAGATAACATCTACAACTAACTTTGAAGCCTTGTAAAACTGATTCATAGATATCTGAGAGCAAGAAAATTGAAGTTGATGTGATTCATTCACCAATAACTTTTGTGAAGATATAACTATTCCTTTTCATTTTCATGATTTAAAAAATCTTAAATACTAACCATTTAAATTCAACAAATATTTATTGAGTGTTTTTACACAAAATAAGTGGTTCTTGGTGTTGCTACTATGTTAGTAAAGCAAAAAGATAAAAATCTCAGTCCTTGTGGAGTTTTATATTCTCATGAAAGGAGGCAGGAAACTAAAACAAAAATATAGAGCCCAGTAAGTGAGGTTGTCAATGGCTTGGTGGTACATTGAATCCCATTTTAATCCCATTTTAAAGAGAGATCCAGGTAGGCCTAGCTGAGAAGATAAAATCTAACTAAAGATATGGTTGAGATGAGGGAGTGAGCAATGGGAAGAGACAATTTCAGGCAGAGACAATAATAATTCCAAAAGCCTTCCAGTGGAGAATACAAGAACATAAGACTCACATCCTGGAAGTTAAGTAAGAAAAAAAAAATGTTTGAAGGTGAATGATTGATCTGCTGTGTCAAACACTGCTGATACATAGGACACTTAAATGAGAATTCACCATGAGATTCACAGTATGGAGTTCATTGGTTACCTTTAACAAAATCAATTTTGTTTGCAATATACAGAAAAAAAGCTTGACTACAGCAGGTTTAGGAATGGATAAGAGGAGAGGAATTAGAGTGAGTATGTACAATTCTCTTAATGAGTTTTGATATACAGGGGAACAGAGGAATGGCTGTGCCCAAAGGGTGAAATGAAGGCAACAGAGAGGTTTAATTAGAGGAATGATAGCATGTCTGTATATTGAAGGGAAAATTAATGATATAGGAAAGAGAAAAGAGAATAGCTGGCGTGATATCCCTTAGAAGATAAGAGGAATTAGGATCCATTGCACAATGGGAATATTTGCCCCTCGAGAAGAACACTGACAATTATGAGAGAAAAAGAAGATAAAATGAGTATAGAAGACGTTAGGTGGTCAGTCATACTGATGGATAACTGTGAAAGTACTTCTGTGATTATTGATCTTAATTCTTCACTGAGAAAGAAAAGTAATAGTCACAAAAGAAAAGAGGACAAGATGGTGGAAAAGGTGGAGATGGTGAAACGATCTGTTAGTTATGATTCCCAATATATGCCAAAGGATTGTTCAAATTAGGTACTAGAGAGACCATTACATGTCAAGATGCTACTGCTGCTATTACATTATAATTATTAGCTATCATTTTGAGTTTCTACTATATATATATAGAGAGAGAGAGAGCATTGGGTAATATCTAACAATACTGACAACCATAACTAATTTAGTTACATTGAATCAGGTAAAATTTATTATACTGAATAAATATAAATATTATTTTAAAATATAATTAAATATGAGTTTTATATATTTATCAGCCTTTCATATGATTAATCAAATATCATGTACCACACTGTTTTCTGAGTTTTATTTTTAAAGATACGGTTATTTATACTATAGAGGAATTGAATTCTATTTTATTAACTTCATCATATGTATTTCTTATCATTTTGGGAGTATCTTTGCTCTCTGCTTGCTATATAATTATGGAAATGCAGAAGATATACTCTGGAGATGGTACCAATGTTACCTTGAAATAATTTGAAAATGGCAGCTCAAAAGTTTCTAAAGCATAGCCCCATGTGTTTTCTTCTCACCATTTTGGTTTATATGACGTTTCCATTCCTACTGATTTTTACAATTAGTGTTATTAAAATGATACATTCTATCTTTATAGTTACATAACTACCTCAGAATGAATGAAACCTAAGTGACATTGGTTGATGTAAATTATAAAGTAGAACACTCCTTAGGAAGGTGAATTATTAAATAAAATATGATGTTATTAGAGAGGTTATTTTTAGGTGTTTCTCCTTCCCATTAAATCATCAGTGATGCTTTTGTTTTAAAATACTTTTATGCTTTAATTATAAGAATGGTTCGGAAAAAACCTGCGTTGCTGGATCTAATGATCAGTATTTGGTCCCTTCCTCTATTAATTGGCAGCATTTGCCAAAGTGTATTTCCTCCTCCTTGAACACCCCCTCCACCTTTTCTTCCCTTCCAGAGCATGTGGTTTTGTTACTGGTGGAGAGTCTTGACTATGAGTTGTCCAGTTTCTTGGCCCTTTGAACAAATAATTGGACAAAATGCAAAAACAAAGCAATAAAAGAATGAAGCAACAAAAGCACAGATTGATTGAAACAAAAGTATACTGCACAGTGTGGGAATGGTCTCAAGCAAGTGGTTACGGAATTTTCTGGTGTTTAAATACCCCCTAGAGGTTTTCCATTGGTCACTTGGTTAATGAAGGCTTCCCCATGACTAGCTTGATTGGTTGCAGGAGGCAACAAATCAGAGGCTAAAGTGAACTTAAACCCTATGCAAATGAAGACTTGGCACATAACCATTCTGATTGGTTGTGGGACGGGGCCAATCAGAGGCTGAAGTGAAGTTACAAAGTTACACCTTATGCAAATAAAAACTAAGCCTACGACCAGTTTGATTTGTTGTGGTTGCGTACCCATCTGAGGGTGAAGTTAGAAAGTTACACCCTATGCAAATGAAGATTTGCCCCCCACCCACTTGGCCTCCAGTGACCAATCAGAAATACTTTTGGGAGTAAGTGGGGGTTGCAAAGGGAATAGCCTCTGATTCTTTTGTTACTTGAGTATGGAGAGGTGGGGTTTTCCTTTTGATTTAGTTCTAGAAAGTTAGTGCAACGGGTCTTGGATTTCTCCAGACCCTATTCTCCTGCCTCAGTTTTCCCACTGCTACTGTTCTCAGTCTCTTTTTTTAAAATAGTTCCTCTTTTCCCTAAATTCTTAAGAGCTCAGTCTTTAGATTTCTTTTCATCTACTCTTACTCCTTTGTTGACCTAACCCCATCTCATGGATTCAAGTAATAACTAAGCACAGAATTCAGTGAATTTTAACAGACATTCAACGAAAACATATAACATATCTTATACTTCAAAAACTTGCCTTGTGTTTTCTCCTATCAATCTCATCTCCATCTTTTTTAAATGTTAAACCAACCTTGCATTCCTGTGTTAAACCCAGCTCATCATTATGGCATATTTTTATTTGTTGCTGGATGATATAGCTAATGCATTGTTTACGTTTTTGTACCCACATACATAGTGATATTGGTCTCTAATTTTCTTAGTTTGTAATATCTTCACCATATTTTAGTGTTATGGTTGTGTTAGCTTCATAAAAATGATTGAGAAATATTCTTTCTTTCAATAGATAGACGATTGGATGGATGGATGGATCGATGGATGGATGGATGGATCGATCGATGGATGGATGGATGGATCGATGGATGGATGGATCAATGGATGGATGGATGGATGGATGGATGGATGGATGGATGGATGGATCGATCAATGGATGGATGGATGGATCAATCGATGGATGGATGGATTGATCGATGGATGGATGGATGGATCGATCGATGGATCAATGGATCCTTCCACCCTCAGCCTCCTGAGTAGCTGGGACTACAGACACATACCACAATACCCAGGTTATTTTCATATTTTTTGTAGAGAGGAGACTTCACTATGTTGCCCTTGTCTTGAACTCCTGGGCTCAAGCATTCCAACTGTCTAGGCCACCCAAAGTTCTGGGATTACAGGTGAAAGCTACTACATCCAGCTCCTTTTATATTTTTGAAAAATATTTGGTAAGATTGGTATTATTTCTTAAAAGTTTGGTAGAATTCACCCATGAAATTATATGGCCTTATAATGTTCTTTGTTAGATAATTTGTTTAAAATAATGAATTCAATTTAAAAAATAGATACAGAAATATTTATATTTTTTACTGCTTTTAATTTTTCCTCCCCTTTAGTGTTTGACCATCAACAAAAGTTGAAGAATCCTCAACTAGTGTGTCTGAGAGAAAAGGATAAGCAAAATGAAAGAGAAAGAAACGGACATAATCTTGTTGCCTAGGGGGCATTATTTGTGATTCTTTGATCTTGAATCTCTACTGCCCACCAGTAATGCAATAATTTCTTGGAGAACAGTTTTTAAATCCAGAGGAATGTGCCTAATTAGTCCCGTTTGACTATAAAATTGGCATGATAGACTTACTTTATAAAAATAAATAATTATTATAACTTGGGTATTATAATAATATTTTTGGTTATCCAAGACATCAAGAAAACTAGCTGATATATTTGCCTTGTGTAAAGAAGGAACTTGAAGGAGCTACCAGAAGTAAGAAAAACGGGCCCAGCACAGTGGGTCATACCTGTAATCCCAGCACTTTGGGAGGCCAAGGCAGGTGTATCATGAGGTCAGGAATTCGAGACCTGCCTGACCAACATGGTGAAACCCCATATCTACTAAAAATACAAAAATAAGCTGAGCATGGTGGCATGCACCTCTAATCCCATCTACTCAGAAGGCTGAGGCAGGAGAATCATTTGACCTGGGAGGCAAGGTTGCAGCGAGCCAAGATCAGGCCACTGCACTCCAGTCGGGGCAACAGAGCGAGACTCCGTCTCAAAACAAAAAAAAAAAAAAAAAGAGAAAAAAAGAGAAAGTCCTCTGTAGACATTTTAATATTTGTCTAGGACTTACCTTTAGAGACTCAGCATATCTAAAGCAACTAACCTAGGAAAAGAGGCAACCTAAATGGAATTTTAGCTAACAACAGCTGAAGAACTTCATTGAAAATAACCAGACAAGGCTGACCCACATGATGTGCTCTGGTCCTTGCCTCTAGGGTCTTACTCAAAGCTGGCAGTGCAACTTTTCTCTTCCAAGGCTGACCCACTTGTGCATGGTGCAGATAATTATTTCAGTCTAAATTCGGTATCTTAAAACCTCACAAGTTTTGCATAGTGTTGCTCAAGAAAATCATTACAAGAGGTACAAGTTGAAGTATAAACGTTTTATGGGAAAGCAAATAACATATGATTAAACATTTGTCTTATAAGTATGTACTTAAGAACATCTGAGGCAGCTATCAGTTGGAGTCTATGGCCATTTACTTTCCTCAAATCGGCCACTAAGGCAGAGAAAAGTGTATGCTATGTTGGTTTTTCTCATAAAACTAGCAAAACTGTTTCTTACGGTGGGTCATTTATTTTTACATGGGGCAGAGCAGTTGAAAAATGGAAAGGTTGACTTTATATAACTAATAAGTGGAAAATAAAAAAATTAAAATTTCCAAAAGTATGTAGCTTACACTACAATTAAGAAATTAAGTTTTCCAAAAGTCTGCATGCTAAACATTTAAAAAGTTACTCTCACAGCACCATATATTCTACAAAATAAAGAAAATGTCTCAGTTTAACAGATTGATACAAATATTTTTAAAGTCTTATTTTTATAAGATACTCAATATTTGTCTGTGTACAGCTCAATAATTATAAATACTACATAAGAAAACAGATTTGTAGTAATAAAATCCAGTGTAAAAAGACATGATACACATTAGCCAGGTAGCAACATGAATTAAGGAATACATATGAAGATTGATCACTGGTGATCGGCTGAAAGTTCAACAGTTTCATTATTTTTAATGCTTTGCTGTTAAAATAAACAATGCTAAATAATCCCAAATATTCCAGGTTAGGGAAGTGTCGTTACTCAAAGTTTATTCATAATGGTGATTTTTAAGAAAAAAACTTAAGAATACTGAGATATTTTAATTAAACCCTTTGACAAATAGAAAAGAGGGATATACATAATTTTATGGTACACAGATTAATTAAAGGAAAATCAGTGAAAGAAATATAAACATGGTTAAGAGTCCTGTCCTTGACTGATAAATTCTTTTGAAACTGATAAAACATTCAATAGCAAGACTCATAACAGGATATAAATGAGTACTTTATTGTTCATCATTCAATGAAGTTTTCACTTTTGGGTAAAATAATAATTATACACAAACATATGCAGGATATACAAAATAGAAAATTAAGAATCTAATTTTAATAGCTCAAGATATACTCTAAGCAAAAATAAATGTCTCTAGCCTAAAATAAGCTCTCTGAAATATTTTTTAGGATAATAATTATTAAATACTAAATAGAAGTTGTAAAATTCAACAATTCCAACAGTTATCTAAAACTTTAAAGAAATACACAATTTCTATGTCATATATATACACATTGTTGCATATGATAAAAGATGAACATTTTACTCATACTAATAAAATTGTGAAAGCCGGGCATGGTTGCAGGCACCTATAATTCCTCCTACTCGGGAAGTTGAGGCAGGAGAATCCCTTAAACCCGGGAGGTGGAGGTTTCAGTGAGCCAAGATCATGCCATTGCACTCCAGCCTAGCCTGGGCAACAGAGAGAGACTGCCTCAAAAAAGAAAAAAAAAATTGTGAAATTAAATGTCAAGTATTACAAATTAAAAAGTGACCGATCTCATTTCTTTTATTTTGTAAACATATCTGAATGTAAACATAAAGAACATCAGCAATAAATTAAGGTCAACTTATAACCATAATATAGTAAGTTGTGATCAAAGAAACTACATTAAACTGTATTAAAATTATTTAAAATGGTTTATATTAAAAAGTATAATAATATAACTCATATGTCTATATTTCATAAAAGAAATAACGTTGATAATCTATATGGAGGATGAACAAATATCCAGATTAAAAAATAAAGAGAAACAAAGAAATTTACATCAAGTCAGGAATAGAAAGATCTTAAAAGTGAGAAGCATCTTTCTTAAAAAGATACAACTGAGTACTTGATAAAGAATCAAAGGTCTTCCTATTGAAGCCAGGATCTAGGAAAGAAACAAGAAAACATTATTATAACTACAGTGGAGGGAATAATGATGAGATTTTTGTATACTATAGGAAAAATTACACAACATATTAATACAAAGATAATATAATTACTCAGAAGCCTCAAGAGTTCAACTGAAAATAATTTAGATATGAGGATAGAAGGGGTGAAAATAACAAGAAAAATGCTGAAAACATATTTTTGTATGTATATTAATTACATTATAAACCTGTCATAATTCAAGTATTGGATCACTGATGAAAGAATAGGTATATATATAGTTGCAACAGAAAATAAAAGGTCCTTCCCAAGTCCGTAGCACCCTAAAATATAGTAATTGGTAAAGATAGCATTTCAAAGAAGTGAAGAAGTCTGGGCTATACTTTCAATGAATGATTTAAAAAATGAAATACATTATTTGGTAAAATAAAGTGATATTGTTATTTATATCATATAATGGGGTTTCTGGGTTTGCCAATTTACTTAAATGTGGAAATATAAAAAATATATGCATGAAATATGCAGAAGAAATATGCCTTTATTTAATATCAAAGTATTCCAGAGCTTTCTGAACAAAAAAGAAAATAAATATAGTATTTTATAGATTTGATACATAGTGTTTTAAAAATACTATCCAAAATAATTAAATGAGAGTGAAAGTGGACATTTTTAGCATATTTATGAATAATAGCCTTAGAAAATTATTCTAAAGATTTGTTTGCCAATTTGCAAAGTAAATACAAATATGGCTAATTATCCACTAAAATGTATATTAACATGTTGCCATTTTCACCTATATAATTGACAGATTAAAAAAATCAACATGTCTGTTTTCAAAATGTGTAAAGACAGTATTTGTACCTTGTTTAATCAAAGCCACTGTTAGTCAAATTTTACATTTAGCTTGTATACTCCTCTCATCCAAAAATGAAACAATTAGAGCAATGAAAAGTAAGAACATGGTGGGTGAAATTTTAACAGTAAATATACAACAAGGGAAAAAAGTGAACAGACTGGATATTAGAGTAAACAGCTGAAAGTTGAATCTTTGATTTGGTACATGGAATCAATAGATTAGATCTGAATGTACTGTGAAAAGATAAAGAGATGAGAAGATTATTAACTTACATTTGGACAACCTGTCCAGTAGGAGTTGTAGAAAAAGCAAGTAAAAGACATACAAAAGAAGAAATGCAAAAATAAAATTTTCCTGAGCTGATTAAAGCATTAAGCTTTGAAAACAGTCCAGTAAGTACTGAGGATCATAGTGGTATTAATGGTGGAGGATCTGGAGAATTAATGTAGAAATTTAAGTATTCCTAAATTTTAAAAGCTTCGTAATAGCTTCCTCTGCAGAAAACAGGCAAACAAAAGTAAACAATCAAGTATTCTTGATTATTGTGAAAAGGGTTAGAATTAGACTGGCATCAGACTTATATTTTGCAACTCAGGATGTTTGAAAAAAGTGGAGAAATATTTTTAAATTTCTAAATGAAACTATAAATGTAAAACACGATGTCCTTCAAAAAATATCATTTATTTGTGAGAATAAGCTCATGACATTTCACAATTTGCAGGATGGTATGAAAGTCTTTCTGAAACACCAAATTAGTCAGTTATTCCTACCAAACAAAAAAATTGAGTTCAAGAACTATTGAACTTGTAAAATATGTGAAACAGTGTTGAACAAATAAACCAGCAAAATGTATAGTTAAGCATACTTAATAGTTGAGAGTGTGACTGTAAACCTTAAGACAATCTAAATTTACATCTATGAAAGTAGAATCATATTGAAAATATAATAAAAACCAGATATTAAAACTCCAGAAGATTTCAACAAAATATGGGATATTGGAAGAGGAAGAAAGTGACAGCTTGCAAAAAGTATTTTTATTTGGAAGGAAATTTTATAGTTGCAGATTAATTCTCCATGTTGATGGAAAAATATGTTTAAACATTAAATAAATGTTTAATATCAGTGTTACATAAATAATAGTGGAGTCATCATATTAACACTGGATCACCTACCTCAAGACAGTTCTTTTACATGAGAAAGATAACTGTCCTTCGGAATTACTTATTACTGCTCTGTGCAGCTGAACCTAATTTTGACTGATATATGTTCTCTTTGGATGAAAAATTAAGTTTCTCATAATTTTAAAAAATATCATTTGAGATTTTAGCTTCAAACCTCTATTTTTAAGCATCAATTTTACATGTAATAGTAGGTATTTTTCCCTAGTGCTTATTTTATTGCATCCCATTTCTTACCGAATATATTTTTCTTGCTAAAATACATCTCTTAGTAATGCTTAAATGTTCATTGTCTTTGCAGTTCTCAAGATCTGTGTTTTCTCCCTTACAAATTAATGATAGGTTAGCTTTTATTATATCTATAAATGTGTAAAATTTTAACTTCACTTTTTTTTTTACAGTGATGCTTTGAAGACAACATTCCACTGTTTTCTTACATTCAATGTAACGAATAAGAAAGCTGAGATCAATCTGATATTTGTTATTTAAATAGTCTGTTACTTTTCCTTAGGAAGCTTTTATAATTTTTCTTCTTTACTCCAGGGTTCTAAAGTTTGCCATGATAGTCTGAGAATGGTTCTTGGTCATTTATCCTAATTGGGACTTGGTGGGCCTTTTCCATTAGATAATTATGTACTTTAACAATACATTCTTTTTTCTATGAGGAATTTATGTTGGGACGTGGAGATAACCAATCTCTCTAGTCCTTCTTGAACTGGAAGTGAATCAACTTTCAAAAAATAGATACGAGTAATGAAACCTTCACTTAAAAAAATCTTGAAGGTTGACTTTTGTTGTCCTTAAGGAAACTTGAGCTGATATGGCAGAGTAGCACAACTGATGCAGACGCAGAAATTCTAAATAAATATAATTTTCAAATTAACAATCTCCTTAATGTAACATAGAATTTTAAGTGCTAGAAAAAAGTAAAATCAAAACCAATTCAGAAAATAGAGACGGGGGTGCCAATTGCCCTCAGTTTTTTTGTTTTTAAATAAGGACCCTAGTACCTGAGGGTTGAAGTATTGCCCTGGTTCCCAAGAAAGCAAGAAATCTGAAAGCAAGTCCCTAACATAAAACTTGCAGCTCCAATGGGCTGCAGTATATCTCAATAAGGGATAGAAATACTTCATGCTTTTTCACAGGAATTAACACAACAGTTTGTTATTTTTATGCTACAAGAGTTATCGGTGAGAAACTATCACTATGTAGAAGGAATTGGAATCTAGAAAGACAATATAAGTGAAATTATAGTCATTGCCTCCTCCAGAGTCAAGGCAGACAAAGAAAGTGCTTGTAAAAGCACTTTCAAATAAAGATGACCTCCCAATAATAACAATATTATACTTTACACAGGGAAATGAACCAGTAGACGCAACAAATAGCAAATTTGCATCTCGAGAATGGAATATTAGAGTGTTCCGGGAAAATAGAAGTGTGAAGACTCAAAGTTAATATTGATAGCTAGCAATCCAAAGTTATTAGTGTCTTACATTGTTTGGTGTCAACATTTGTAGATCTTCCCATGTGACAATTTATTTTATGTTTTTTGTAAGATGAATGAAGCAAAAATGATTTGATTGATTAAAACTGATACAATCTTCAAATTAGAATTGGTCAGCCTTAGAAATTGACTGGCCTAGTGCCTTTTTTAAAAAAAAAAATACAGTCCACAGTAAAGGCATGTTTTGTCACAATGCAATACACACACTGGTACACACTAGAATTTGCAAATAATTATCACAGTACTTTATTTATCCTTATATGTGATACCCTATAATAATATTCCTTCTGTTCCATTTTATTTTGAAAATGCTGAAATGCTGATGTTAATCATTTAATTGATTTTGTGAACTTTTAAGAGGCTTTAAAAAAATCACTTTAGAAAAATTTGATCGACTTTAACCTATTTATTTTATAAATAAAGACTAAGGTCCCAGGCAAATAAACTCACTTTATTGAATTCATGGCAGGATTTGATAGAATGTGGCTCTTTTGATTGTTAGTCCCATTATCATTTGCATAAAATATTATGCAACTTCATTTGAAAGCATGGCAATACTTAGAAAGTATGCGATTTAATTTGATGAGTATGTAGAAAAATTTTATTATAAAATTTATGAAATATTAGGGGATTAACTCTTACAGATTAATAGCATAAAATTAAATTTTGTGTAAAAAGTTCAAGTCTTCTGAATTTAGAGCGTTAGCCAATCATTTCAGAAGAGAGTTGCAGTCATGGAAAGTTATTTTTCAGGGAGTCTACAAGATCAAAGAAGGTCAAGCCATTTCCTTTTTGCAGTTTAAGCTGGTGTGGTTTTTACTCATTCCCACCACTGAGGTAGGACAAGCCAAGTTTTGATGTACTAAATGAACATTATCTCTTGGTCATTAATGTATTCAACACTAATTGAATTCTTATGTGTGCTAAGTATTGCGGCCAAGTACTATAAAGAAAGTAATGATCAAGACATGGGCTCTACCTTTATAGGAGTTCATTGACTATTCACAGAAGTCTTGCACTTCTTAAGTCAGGCTGCCTCTAAAGTGTTTTTCTAAATATCAGTCTTCCTCTAAATGATCCCCATGTATGCACTACTCTCCTGCTGTGATATATCCACGTGTTAACTATTCTCCAGGATTTACAAGGAGAAGAAACATGAGATAAAAGAGTAAGATTATAGTTTTTCATAAAAGGATTAGGATTTTTTTTTTACATAAAAAGAAAATACCCATTCCAGTGACTTAGTGCGTTGTAGTGGAAGCGGGATTATGGAGGTGATTTTATGGCTACCTCTACTAGATTACTCATAAGGAATTTACAATCAGATTTTTTTTTTTTTTTTTTTTTTAAGACAGAGTCTTGCTCTGTCGCCAGGCTGGAGTGCAGTGGCATGATCTCGGCTCATTGCAACCTCCGACTCCCTGGTTCAAGCGATTGTCCTACCTCAGACTCCCAAGTAGTTGGGATTACAGGCATGCGCCACCATGCCCAGCTAGTTTTTGTATTTTTAGTAGAGACGGGGTTTCATCATGTTGTCCAGGATGGTCTCGCTCTCCTGACATGGTCTCGTGATCCACCTGCCTCACCTCCCAAAGTGCTGGGATTACAGGCCCAGATGATTCATTTTTAGGGGGAGTGCATAAATTAACAATAAGAGGTTGCACTCTGTGCAGCTGTATCTGTAAAGAATATGCATGTAATATAATACTAAAACACCAGAACTCATTCCTCTTATCTAGCTGTAACTTTTTACCCTTTGACAAATCTCTCCTTATCTCCCCCTCCCCAGTGGCCACCTCAGCCTCTGGTACCCACTCTTCCACGCTCTACTTTTATGAGATCAGTTTCTTTAGATTCCACATATGAGTGAGATCATGTGGTATTTGTATTTCTGCGCCTGGCTTATTTTACTTAACATAATGTCCTCCAGATTCATCCATGTTGCCACAATGTCAGGATTTCATTATTTGTTTGGCCAAATAGTATTTAATTGTGTATATATACCACATTTTTTATCCATTCAAATATTGATGGACGTTTAGGTTGATTTCATATCTGAGCTATTGTGAATAGTGCTGCAATAGACATAGGAGTGCAGATCTCTCTTTGATACATGAATGTCATTTCCTTTGGATATATACCCAATAGTGCAAATATTGGATCATATGGCAATTCTACTTTTAACTTGTGAGGAACTGTTTTTCATATTGGCTATACAAATTTATATTCCCATCAAGAGGATATAAGAATTCATCTTTCTCTACATTTGTACCAGCATTTGTTACTTATTGTCTTTTTGGTAATGGCCATTCTAATTGGGGTGAAGTGATATTTTAATTTGGTTTTAATTTGTATTTCCCTTATAATTATAATGTAGGAATTTTTTCACATACTTGTTGACTATTTATATGCCTTCTTCTGAGAATGGTCTCTTCAGGTTTTTTGTTTTTGTTTTTTGTGGTTTTTTTTTTTTTTTTTGGAGTTGAGTTTGCATTTCTTACATATTCTGTATATTAGCTTCTTGTCAGATATGTAACTTACAAATATTTTCTCTCATTCTAAAGGATGTTTTTTCACTCTGTTTCCTTTGCTATGCAGAAGATATTTGGCTTGAGGTAATCCCATTTGTCTTTTTTTGCTTTTGTTGCCTGTGCTATTTCGATTCATTTCAAAAAAATTCCTATTCAGGCCAATGATGAAAAATGTCCCGTGTTTTCTTCTGGTGGTTTTATCAATTAGGGTCTTACATTTAAGTCTTTAATCCATTTTGTGTTGAGAGATAGGGGTCTAGCTTCATTCTTCTACATGGGGATAGCCAATTTTCCCAGCACCATTTATTGAAGAGACTATTCTTTCTCCATTGTGTGTTCTTGGCATCCTTGTTGAAAATCAGCTGTCTGTAAGTGCATGGATTTTTTTTCTCTGTTCTGTTCCATTTTGTTTATTATTTCCATGCTTTTAAAACAGGAATTTTTTTTCTTACCATATGTGGATTTATTTTAAAGTAGATATTATTTTAATTTTTTATTTAACCCTTTATTTTGAGGTATAATAAGCATAATGAAAAGTTTATAAAATATAATTGTACACATGAATGAATTATCATAAAGCAAATTGCTCTATGACTACCCTCCTGAATCAAGCAATGGAATATTGCTAGCACTCAGAAGCTGCCTTACTACTGCCATCCTAATCACTACCCTTTGCCCTTCCCAAAGATAACAACTAAGCTGAGTTTTCACACTACATTTATAGCTGCTTTCGAGTTTTACATCAATGAAATTGTACAGTCTATGTCCTTATATATGGCTCCTTTTGATAAATCTTGTTTTTGAGATTTGTTCATATTATGTGTATCTGTAATTCATTTATTTTCATTTTGTAATTTTCCATTTTTAGTATATTACAATTTGTTTATGTATTCAATTGTTGATGAGCATTTGACTTTTCCCAGTTGTGGATTACTACTAATTATGCTACTATGTACTTGTCTTTTGCTTATTTACCTATTTATTGACCTATCCTCAACATTAGGAAATAATTTCAAATAGTTTCCCAGAGTGGCTGTACAATTTTACAATCCCAACAGAAGTGTGTCAGCATACTACATCCTTCCTGACACTTTTGTCTTTAATTTTAGACATTCTAGCATATACGCTTTTTAAAAAAATTATACTTCAAGTTCTGGCATACACATACAGAACATGCAGGTTTGTTACATAGGTATACATGTGCCATGGTGGTTTGCCGCACCCATCAACCCATCATCTAGGTTTTAAGCCCCACATGCATTAGGTATTTGTCCTAATATTCTCTCTCCCCTTGCCCTCCACCCACCGACAGGCCCCGATGTGTAATATCCCCCTCCCTGTGTCCATGTGTTCTCATTGTTCAACTCTGACGAGTGAGAATATACGGTGTTTGGTTTTCTGTTTGTGTTTGCTGAGAATTATGGTTTCCAGCTTCATCCATGTCCCTGCAAAGGACTTGAACTCATTCTTTTTTATGGCAGCATAGTATTCCATGGTGTATGTGTGCCACATTTTCTTTATCCAATCTATCATTGATGGGCATTTGGGTTGGTTCCAAGTCTTTGCTATTGTGAGTAATGTGGCAATAAACATACCTGTGCATGTGTCTTTAAAATATAATGATTTGTAATCCTTTGGGTATATATTCAGTAATGGAATTGCTGGGTCAAATGTTATTTCTGGTTCTAGATCCTTGAGGAATTGCCACACTCTTTTCCACAATGGTTGAACTAATTTACACTCCCACCAACATTGTAAAAGTATTCCTATTGCTCTACATCCTCTCCAGCATCTGTTGTTTCTTGACTTTTTAATGATTGCCATTCTAAGTGGCATGAGATGGTATCACATTGTGGTTTTGATTTGGATTTCTCTAATGACCACTAAACTCGATTGGTATTTTTTGGATGACTAATGTAATAAAAAACTTCTTTATATATTTTTTCCATTTGCATCTCTATATTTTTAAACTGCCTATCCATGTCTCTTCCCTGTTTTTGTTCTAGTGGTTTGCTTGCTTATTTTCTTATATAATTTGTAAGAGCTTTTTATATACTGTATGCAAGGCCTTTGTATTATATATCACAAATACATACCTCAACTCCGTGGTTTGTCTTTCTCTCTCTTACTAGTGCCTTTTGATTAACAAAATATCCTAATTTTATTGTACAACAGTGTATCCATAGTTTCTCTTATAATTCATGTTTTCTTTTTACCATTTGTAAAAAGCTTTATCTTGTCCAAGTATTTGACGTAAAGATATTCTTCTATATTTTATTCTAGAATCTTTATTTTTTTACTTCACATTTTCATTTACAACACACTTTAAACTGACTTATATGTATGGTGTAAAACAGGGGTCAAGATTTTTCACATATATATTTAATTGACATAGAATTTTATTTTGGAAATAACTGTCTTTCTCACCAGCTCTGCAGTACCAAATATGTCATAAATCAAAGATGGATGATCCTGCTCCTGGATGCACTGTTTTGTTTCATTGGTTGTTTAACTATCCTTAATCTTAATTACTGCATAATAATTATTAACACGTAGTACAATGAGTTGTCATAGTTTATTCATTTTTTAAGATAGTCATGGTTATTTCTGACATACATATTAAAATTTATTAATAAAAATTTTCATGATTTAGTTAGGTATTTCATTGACTCTGTAGATAAATGAAGGCAGAATGAACATCTTGCTAATACTGAGTCTTCCAATCCATGAACAAGAAAAAACCTTACATTTATTTAGTTTCTCTCTTTTTAATAAGAATAAAGGCCGGGCGCGGTGGCCCAAGCCTGTAATCCCAGCACTTTGGGAGGCCGAGACGGGCGGATCACGAAGTCAGGAGATAGAGACCACCCTGGCTAACACGGTGAAACCCCGTTTCTACTAAAAAAATATAAAAAACTAGCCAGGCGAGGTGGCGTGCGCCTGTAGTCCCAGCTACTCGGGAGGCTGAGGCAGGAGAATGGCGTAAACCCGGAAGGCAAAACTTGCAGTGAGCTGAGATCCGGCCACTGCACTCCAGCCTGGGCGACAGAGCGAGAGACTGTCTCAAAAAATAAATAAATAAATAAAAATAAATACTTACAATATAATAGGGAACTTAACAGGTTATTCCTTTAGGTTTATGCAGAAACAATTGATAATTTTTTTTATTTTTCTGTCCTATTTAATTATTAATGGCATATAGACATTTAATTTAGTATTTTCTTCTAAACTTACTAATATAAGCAACCTTGCTAAATTTGTTTCTTAATTCTATTAATTTATTTTGACTTTTGAATTTCTTATGTGTATCCCACCCTGTAATATATAATTAAAACTTTATTTCTTTACTATATTTACACATCTTTTTTCTTTATAAAACTTCTTTGACTGCCAAAGACCCTCTGTTTGAGGTTGAAAAGATGTAGTGATAGCTATCATCCTTGACACCTTCTCTATTTCAAAGGAAAAGCTCTCAATATCACAGTATTAACCATAATAGTTGTTAAAGTTTTTATGTAGATACAGTTTTACAGATAAGCTAGATTTTGTCCATTCCTAGACATGTATTTTGAAACTCTTATATGTGCATGCATATGAGATGACTTGATGCATTCATTATTAGGTAATTTTTCATTTTTCTGTGAATATTTTCAATATTTTCTTAAAGTAATATACATAGCCCAGCTTTTATTTGATTACTTTTTGGACAATACGTTTTTCTCCGTATCTATATATCTTTACATTAAAGTTGATAGTGTATAGACTAATTACATCTAATGAGATAGTCAATATATTTAAATTAAAATATTCTCCAATTAAAATGTGCCATCTTGCTATTTCCTTACTATTTATCCCATCTCTTCATTGTTTCTTTATCCTACTTATTCTATCTTTTTTAAATTGACTTTTTGTTTGTACTTTTGTGTCATGATTCCACTGTGGCTAGTGCAACATGAATTATTTTGAGCCCTAAATAATCTCTAAAATTGTTTCTATTGCTTTCTTATGATTTTCCCCCCGACCTTGAGTACTTTTCTCACATCAATTTGCAAAACAGACTTTAGCCAAAGACTAGTTGTTAGTCTCAAGGAGACTTATCTACAGATCTCCTGAGCTCTCCCTTAGTGCAGCTTCTTTATTTCTAGTCTTCTGAACCTAAATTCTAGCTACCCTAAATTTCCTGATCTACAATCTCTGATTAATCTATTGAGTGAGCCCACCATTCTCTGTTTGTCCCTTTCTGTTCTGTGTCCTAGAAATTGTCTCTAGGCACTAAGCTGTTGCCTAGAGACAATGAGGGCTTACTTTGTTTCCTTATTTTTTCTTAAATACCACAGTCCTGCATTAATTGTCTAAAAACTGAAATTTGGGGAGGTTTATTTTACTTTAATATATCTTAGTTGTTTAGCTTCTTCATATAGCTGAGTATTTTGTGTTCTAGTTTTTTTTTTTTTTTTTTTATTTAATTGTTTAACACAAGAGAATAAGTTTATTCCTGTTATTCCATCTTGGTAGAAAACAGGAATCCAGATGCTTTCATTATATTATATATCTTTTTTTCATTAATTTATAGGACATCTTTATGTGTCTGTATAAAATTCCTATGTATAGATAGATAGATAGATAGATAATAGATAAACAGATGGCAAGAATCTTGTGTGCATCTCTGATTTTACTTTTCAGTGGATTTAACGGCTTTGTGGACTTTTTTTATTTGTCACGTTCCAAAATCTTGATCAACAATATGAAGATCTTTGCTATGTTTTGTTTTACATGCTTCATTATATTACATATCATTTATGAGTATGATTCGTTGTGAATAAATTTTTGAGTATTGTGGAAGGCAATATTTTTCCCTTGTGGATATCCAACTGATCTAACATCATTTATTAAATTTTTAATCCACTGAATTGCAGTAACATCTTTCCCACAAAACATGTAACTGCACATATAATCCTAATCTCTCTTCTGTTCCATTGGTTCATTTGTCTATCCTTGCGCTAGAAAGACACTGTCGTAATTATGCTAAGTATTTAAATAGACAGTGTAAATTCCTTCAACTTTGTTCTTCTTTTTAAAAATTGTATTATTTACCCAATAATTTTTAATTTCCAAATTCACTTTAGAATTGGCTTGTCAATGTACACACACTTACAATTATGGATAAATTTGCAGAGATGGGTATTTTAACAATAATTATTTTCTCAATACATAAACATGTATATGTGTTCATTTATGTCTTCTTTTACTTTAGCAGTATTTTTTAATCATTTGCTTAATTCTTCCCATTCCTGGAAACTAGTAGTTATATATAAAATCTGTATTAAATTCAGGTTATGTTTTACTACCTTAATTTTAAGGACAATTTTTATATTTCTGCTAAGAATTGCAGAAATAATATATATTTGTCAGAATCAGTCAAACATGTGTGATATGTGTCCCCACCCAAATCTCAGCTTAAATTATAGTTTCTATAATCCCCATGTGTCGTGGGAGGGACCCAGTGTAAGGTAATTTAATCATGAGGGCAGGTACCCTCATGCTATGCTCATGATAGTGAGTTCTCATGAGAAATAGAGAGTTCTCAGGGAGCACACCTCTTGCATCAGCATGCCGTGGATGTGAGACATGGAGTCAAAGGAGATCATTTTGGGACTTTAAGGTTTAATAAGGGGCTTTTCCCCCTTTTGCTCGGCACTTCTCTTTGTTTCCGCCATGTGAAGAAGGATGTACTTGCTTTGCCTTCCACCATGATTTTAAGTTTCCTGAGGTCTCCCCAGCCATGCAGAATTCTGGGTCAATTAAACGGCTTTTCTTTGTAAATTGCCCAGTGTCAGGTATTTCTTCACAGCAGTGTGAGAATGGACTTATACAGTAAATTAGTACTGAATAGTGGGGCATTGCTATGAAGATACCTGAAAATATGGAAGCAACTTTGGAACTGGGTAACAGACAGAGGTTGGAACAGTTTGGAGGGCTCAAAAGAAGAAAGGAAGATGTGGGAAAGTTTACAACTTCCTAGAGACTTTTGAATGGCTTTGACCAAAATGTGGATAGTGATATGGATAACGAAGTCCAGAATGAGGTGTCTCAGGTGGAGATGAGGAACTTATAAAAAACTGGAATAAGGGTGACTCTTGCTATGTTTTAGCGAAGAAACTGTCTGCATTTTGCCCTTGCCCTTGATATCTGTGAAACTTTGAACTTGAGATAGGTGATTTAGGATATCTGACAGAAGAAATGTCTAAGTGGCCAAGCACTCAAGAGGAAGCAGAGTATAAAAGTTTGGAAAATATTTGGAGCCTGACCATGGTATAGAAAAGAAAACCCCATTGTCTGAGGAGAAATTAAAGCCTACTGCAGAAATTTGCATGAGTGACAAAGAGCCAAATGTTAATCACCATGACAATGGGGAAAATGTCTCCAGGGCATGTCAGAGACCTTCATGGCAGCCTCTCCCATCACAGGCCTTGGAGGCATAGCAGGAACAAATGGTTTTCTGGGCTGGGCCTAGGGCCCTCCTTCTCTATGCAGCCTCTGGACATGGTGCCTTGAGCCCTAGCTGTTTTAGTTCCAGCCATGGCTAAAAGGGGCCAACGTACAGTTCAGGCCATTGCTTCAGAGAGAGGAAGCCCTAACCCTGGGCATCTTATATGTAGTATTGAGCCTGTGGGTGCACAGAAGTCAAGAACTGAGGTTTGGGAACTTTTGCCTAGATTTCGGAGGATGTATGGAAATGCCTGGATGTCCAAGCAGAAGGTTGTTGCAGAGGCAGAGCCCTCATGGAGAATCTCTGCTAGAGCAGTGTGGAAGGGAAAAGTGAGGTCAGTGGCCCCACATAGAGTCCCCACTGGGGCACTGCCTAGTAGAGCTATGAGAAGAGGGCCACCATTCTCCAGACCCCAGAATAGTAGATCCACCAATAGCTTACACCTGGAAAAGCCACAGACAATTCCAGCTTGTGATGGCAGTGAGGAGTGGAGCAGTCCCCTGCAGAGCCACAGGGGCAGAACTGCCTAAGGCTGTGGGAGCACACCTCTTGCATCAGCATGCCCTGGATGTGAGACACAGAGTCAAAGGAGATCATTTTGGGACTTTAAGGTTTTATGACTGCTCTATTGTATTTTGGACTTGCATGGGACATTTAGCCCCTTTGTTTTGGCCAATATCTGCCATTTGGAATGGGTGTATATTATCCAATACCTGTACCCTCATTGTATCTAGGAAGTAACTAACTTGCTTTTGATTTTACAGACTCATAGGCAGAAAGGTCTTGCCTTGTCTCAGATAAGACTTTGGACTTGGACTTTTGGGTTAATGCTGGAATTAGTTAAGACTTTGGGAGACTGTTGAAAGGGCATGATTATGTTTTCAAATATGAGGACATAAGATTTGGGAGGGGCTGGGACAGAATGATCTGGCTGGGCTGTGTCCCCACAAAATCTTACCTTAAATTGTAGTTCCCATAATCCCCACATCTTGTGGGAAGACCCAGTGGGTGGTAATTTAATCATGGGGGTGGTTACTTTCATGCTGTTCTTTTGATAGTGAGTGAGTTCTCACGAGATTTGATGGTTTTATAAGGGACTTTCCCCTCATTACTTGGCGCTGCTTTTTGTTGCTGCCATGTGAAGTATGATGTGTTTGTTTCCCCTTCTGCCATGATTTAAGTTTCCTGAGGCTTTCCCAGCCCTGCAGAACTGTGAATCAATTCAACCTCCTTCCTTTATAAATTACTCAGTCTCAGGCATCTCTTCACAGCAGTGTGAGAACAAACTAATACAATGGGGAAACAGAAGAATTCTGTAGGATCATTCATTCCTGCTATAGATAATCAACATTTATCATAATGTACATATAGTGTTTTTCATATACATTTAAACTTCTATATATTTTGTTTTTGTTGTGTTGCTGTTTGCACATGAATAGCATCATCTTAATCACATTACTCTGAAATTTGCTTTTGTCACTTAAAAATAAAACATGGCTTTTTCTGCTGCAAGTCAGTAGATTAGAGCTATGCCAACTCTTCTTATTCCTCTGTATAATTCCCTTTCATGAAGAAGTTGTACAATATAATAATACATTTGCCAACTGATGGACATTAGGTTGTTTTCAATTCAAATCAAAATGCATCTGTCAGAATGATTCTTTCTACATCACTGATGGACATGATATGCCATTATTGTGGTTGCTATGATATCAGAGAACCACAAATACATAGCGTTTATAAAATGTTGATTTTCACAATTTCAGTTTATATATGGCTATATAATTCTTGTATCTGATTTGACCAAACATAATCCTAAAACACCACTAAAATCTCAAGTATTTTATTTCATTGCTTTGTTGCAGTAAAAAATTTGTATTTCTCTATTTTCCAAATACAATTTAGTATACTTCTGTTTGACTGGAATATATGAATGCCTCCATTCAGACAGTTACACAATTATTTTCCCTAATTTCATTTAAAAAAGATCTTCACCACACATGCTACCAAAGTTGTGGCTAAGTTTTCATCAATCTCTTTATAGCCTGGCTGAATTCTGTATGTTTCCATATTCTGCCTTTTCTGCTAAGCCTTAGCACTTCCAATGGAAGATTTTTTGTAAATTTAAGGTACAAAAATAGTTTTATTTGAAGCCTACTCAAATATAGAATTTGCTACTTTACTCCTTGCAATGAGAGGGAAGTATGGCTGCAGTGGTTCAATGGTTTATCTTAATTACTATGAAATCAATACATCTAGAAACTATTTATTGCTCTCAGTTTTTAAAAATCTCAGTCATGAATGGCTTTAAAACTTCTCTTAAGCAAAAGCTTACTTATACATTTTTTAAAAAAGTTCTTACTTTTGAACAGAAGTAAAAGAAGCAAATATATTAATATTTGTGAACCAGAAAATGTAGCTTTTGAATTGGAGTTTCAAATATGTTTACAAATATGCAATGAAGCAATATTTAATAAAACATTGATATCATAGCCAATTTTATAATAAAGTCATGCTACAATCTTGATTCCATATAATAATAGATTTTAGACTTTTTGTTGATATTAAATAGGTATGCTCATTATAATAACTATTGCTTTCATATGGTCCAGGACCTTCATATATTTCATAATATCTGTTTATACTAGGTATGCAATCGGTGTTGAGCTATGTAAATCTACTTCCAATACAAACAGGCTATTCATGAAATAATTAAATATTTCCTTCAATAACGATTATAAAACACTTTTAGTTAGTGTTGTTTAAATGTTACTTAGATTCCATTCTTTAAATAGTATATGAAAGATGAGACTCCCAAGTGTGGTCACTTGAAGCTTTTTAAAAGTGAAAACTAGGGAATTAAACCTTAGATTCACAATTCTTAGCTAAAAAACATCATGAACCCACCTGTTTGACTTTTATAAAGATGAAACATATAAAACTGAGACTGTCTCAAGAATGCCCCTAAACAGTGTCATAAAGGAGATAGTTTTCCCCAGAAGCTTATGTCAAGCAGCAGACTTAGTTATACATAGCTTCAACCCAAAGCCTTCAGATAGAGACCTCTAAATGCCAGAAGGCGAGGATAGCCACGCTCTTCCTTGTTTCCTTCTTCTATTATGGTGAACTTCCCCCCAACACTATTAGTTGATTGTTTGCATTGAAAAGTTCTCTTTAGAAATGGAAATGGGTGCAATTTATATATGTACACACATGCATACATGTCTACACATACGTACACAAACATGTATGCACACACATAGACGTGTATATTGGTGTTTGTCATTTAATATTATAAATTGAGATCATGTTAAAATAAAAATTTTGATTTAGTGTGTCTGAGGTCAAATCTGAGATTCTGGGTTTCTTACAGTCCTCCAGGGTGTACAACTGCTGCTGGTCCACAAATATTACTTTAAAGAGCAAGACTCCAGAGAGAGTTTTGCAATTAATATTGGAATCATAAATTGCAAAAATAGTGAAAGAGTTACTACAGCCTGAAGTTCCTTTTGGTGTTACCTTTTCCTCTCCTATCTTAATATTTGGGCAGAATATAGCAAATATAAAAAGGAAAATAAAAAGTTATACATAAAACTATTATTTAAACTAGAATGATTCCACATAGCAGGAGTTACTCATACAACAGAATCTTGCACTTGACATATTATTCCTAATTATGTTATTAATGAAAGGAGTGACTAACTTCCTGCCAGGAAATATTGCTTCTTTATAAAACCCTCTAAAGGTAATTATCTTGTAATGCAGTAAACTCTGCCTTTCTACAGGGGATAGAGCATTAATGATCAAAAAGAGAATAACTCCAAAATTTAATCACATTGCCGAATTCTCTGTCAATTCTAGTTAAGTCTGCCAGACAGATGCAAAAGATCATCAAATTGTATATGAATCCAAAAAATTTAGAGAATGAAGTCAATATAAGGTCAGGAAATTAATTATGTCATTGGTTTTCTAAGCATTACGTTTTACGGTACTGTAAGTATCTAGGCTGTGTTTGGTGGTGTCTTAGAATATTAACTATTCAGCACATACCATAATTGAGTCCAGGAGAACAGCTAAAGTCTACAGTAAGAAAAGTAGCAGAAAACTTCATAAATCCTCTGCTTATATTTTCAACTGCAGGCACAGTCTTTGTTTAAGTAGCAGGTTGCACATGCATAGGCCATTACTGATTATTAATCTGTGAAACAGTTCTTGAATTTCACAAGTAGGTTTGAATTTCACCACTTGTATTCCATATCAGGAAGTCAAGATTATTTACCACTTTCATATGCTAATACCTGTGATCAGGGCATAAAAGCTGATAAACTAGTATTTAGCTCTTTGTATAAAAACATAAGGAGAAGTATAAGCCACAAATTTGCCAATTGCTCTTCCTTGCCGAGAATATTAGCTGATATTCAAAATGTATGCCCATTAAGCCTTGAAAATGTTGTCCTCTTTCATAGCAAATCTTGGAATATTAAAATGCTGCTGACCCTGATCAACCCCAAAAGAAGGAAGTGAGCTCAATTTTTAGGATAGCAATATTATTCTATTATTATGGTATAGTGGAGGCTCTGAGGAAACCACACATTCAAGTTAGAAAAAATTAATTCTGTTTTTCTGAACCAAAAGAGGTTACAGATATATTTTTCATAAAATTTTAGAATGAATGAGACTCTGTGGTATGAATGAACATTGCAGGTACGATATCTGTTCTTTCATTTTATTAAAAAAATGTAGGTTTTGTTTTGTTTCTACCAAAATGGGTATCTTTATATCTCCATTGCTTGTTTTATATTTGATATAAGGCTGTAAATAAAAATAACATTGTAGGATGTTTCCTCTTAAAAAGTATGGAAATCTTTAGTAATGAAAGCTAAGTTTTGTGGCACAAATAAAGGAAAACTTTCATTTGCTTGATTGTAAATTTGCAACTGTTCACTTCTTATTTTAAACCTTAAAATTATGTGTAAATAGAAAAATAATCAAATAAGTAGAAATTATATATTTAAAAATCTTATTACATTATGGAGGTAACAATATATTTTACACAGTTAACTACTTGATTTGTTACAATTTTCTCTGATTCAAATATTTACAATACCAATTAACATTACGTTTTCAATAAAATTGAAGAAATTTATTTCCAACTGTTCCTGCCTTTATATAGCTGTGGAAGTGACCATTTGAACTTCAAGTATTCAAATACTTTACTGGCAGATGTTTAAAGCAGAAATTGCATGTCTGGAACTTTAGAAATACTCCTGGGGTGAAAGAGAGCTTTCTTAATTTCCTTGGAGTAATTTTTCCTAACTTTTTAACAGCTTCTTTGAAATACATTTAGCATGCCATAAATTTTATCTCTTTATTCAATTCAGTGCTTTTAGTAAATTCACAGAGTTATGCAACTTTTACTACTAAAAATTTTAAGAAATTTCAACACCTCAAAATGAAACCTCATGCCAAATAGCGGTTATTCCACCTTCCTTTTGCAACAGGTTCCTGAAAACCAATAATCTACTTTCCATCCCTAGGGATTTGTCTAACTTGGACATTTCATGTCAATAGAATCATACAATATGTGGCCTTTTATGTGTGACTTCTTTCTCTTAGGATAACGTTTTCAAGGTCATCCATATTGTAGTTTGTATCATTAAGTCTCTTTTCTGTTGCCAAATAATAGGCCTTTATATGCTTATACTACATTGTGTTTATCCATTCATCATTTGAAGTACATTTGAATTGTTTCCACTTTTTGTTTAGTATAAATAATGCCACTATAAGCATTGATATGAAGTATTTGTGTGGACCTACGTTTCATCCTCTTATACCTAGCAGTGGAATTGCAAGTCCGGATGAAACGAGAGAGTTCCCTGACTCCCCTTGCAGGGGCATGCCTCGTCTTATTCGACTGCCATGCATGCTCAAACCCCTTGAAAGAAGGCAGGGCAGGTGCAGGAACCAGGGCAAGTGTCCCTGGGTTCTGGCCCCACAGCAGCATCCCAGGGATGGGAGTATGCGACTCCCAAAGCCCAAGTGGGCACATGTTATAGTGTGCTCCTTTAGCTTTGCCGTCTGCAGACAGCTTAAGCGTTAGACAGCTCAGTGGACCCTCTGCCTTATCACAAGGGCAGAGGGCCAGTGTAACAGCATTCTGTGTGTATCCCAAGCTCATGTCCAGCATCCAGGAAAAATAAGGCCACACATGAACTTGAAGGTGGAGGTGGCTCTCAGCAGGATGGATGAGGCGCAGGAAAAGGGGATGGAGTGGGAAGGTGATCTTCCCCTGGAGTTTGGCAGTCCAGGGGGTGATCTCCTCTCCAACCACCCCAACCGAACTCTTCTTGGTGTTCAGACACTCCTTCACTTCCCTCTGCCATGCTGTTCTGCCATTCTGCCATTCTTCTGGTCTTCTGTTCATCTCTTCCTCATCTGCTTCTGGAGCCTGAGGTCTGGGGTTTACATGGGTACAGGCTAGGGAGGCATGGTGGGCCAAAAGGCAACTTTTGGGTGCGAAAACAAGAATGCCTTTTCCCACTTAGGGCTGCAGGTTTCCAGGCTTGAGTGTGGGGCGTTTACAGGGAACCACCCTCTTTACCCAGTATTTCCCTGTCTCCTGTCTGTATCACAAAGTTTTTATTTTTAATAGTTTGAGCAACTGCAAAACAGTTTTCCAAGGTGACAGCACAATTTACATCCCTTAGCAAGGGATGTAGTGGGAAGATGATCTTCCGCTGGAGTTTGGCAGTCCAGGGGGTGATCTCCTCTCCAATCACCCCAGCCAAACTCTTCTTGGTGTTCAGACACCAAGTATGAAGAATCTTCATAAAATTTAAGAAATAATTACTGTATGATCCAGCAATCACACTCCTGGGTATATATGCAAAAGAATTGCAACCAGGATCTTGAAATGATAGCTGCATTCCCATGTTCATTACATCAGTATTCACAACAAACAAGATATAGAAACAACCTAAGTATCTGCTAATGGATGAATGCATAAAAAACTGTGTTATATACATACAGTGGAATACTATCCAGCTTTAAAAAAGAAGGTAATCCTGCCATTTGTAACTACATGGGTGAACCTGGTGGGTGTTATGATAAGTGAATAATCTAATCACAGAGGACAAATACTCCCTGATCTCATGTATATGAGTTATCCAAAATATGCAAACTTACAGAAACAGAGGATACACTAATGGTTGCCATCGTTGTCTGAGGGTTCCAATTTTTCCACATGCTTGCCAGTATCTGTCACCATTTATGTTTTTTTTTTTTAATTTAAATATTGTATTCATCCTAGTGGTATGAAGTTGATATAACATTACAGTTTGGATTTGTGTTTCTCTAAAAATAATCAACATGTCTTTTTGTGCTTATTGATCTTTTATATATCCTCTTTGCAGAAATGCCTATTCAAATATTTTCCCAATATTTTAATTGGGTGATTAGACTTTTTAATAATGAGTTGTAAGATTTCTTGACATATTTTGGATGCAAAGTGTCTTATCAGACATATAACTCCCAAATATTTTCTTCCATTCAGTGAGTTAACATTGCACTTCCTTGATGATGTCTTTTGAAGCACAAATATTTTTAGTTTTGATAAGGTTCAGTTCATCTATTTTTCTTTGTTGCTTGAGCTTTTGGTGCCATATCTAGGGACAATTATGTAATCCAGTCACAAAGATTTACTTTTAATTTTTTTCCTAAGAGTTATATAGCATTAACTTTCGTTTTATTTTATTTCATTTTGAGGGGAAATTTTATTTTGTTAATGTAGATGAGATGTAGAGAACCATTTTATTTTCTTTTAGTTTTGTTTTTAAATTGTGATAAAAACACATTGCATGAAATTTATCCTCTTGACAAACTTTTAAGTGCAAAATATAGTTTTGTTAACTATAAGCCCAGCATTTACTGCAAATCTCTAGAATTTACTCCTCTTGTATAACTAAAACTATATACCTGTGGAAGAGCAACTCCCTATTTCCACCTCTCCTCATCCCTTGGCAATGATTAGTGTATCCTCTGTTTCTGTGAGTTTTCATATATTGGATAACTCATATACATGAGATCATACAGTATTTGTCCTCTGTGATTAGATTATTCACTTATAATGCCCACCAGGTTCATCCATGTAGTTACAAATGGCAGGATTACCTTCTTTTTTAAAGCTAGATAGTATTCCATTGTATGTGTATAACACAGTTTTTTAATATATTCATCCATCAATGGATGGTTATGTTGTTTCTGTATCTTGTCTGCTGTGAATACTGATGTAATGGACATGGGAATGCAGCTATCATTTCAAGATCCTGATTGCAATTCTTTTGCATATATACCCAGGATATATGCTGGATCATATAGTAATTATTTCTTAAATTTTATAAAAATCCTTCATACTATTTTCCATAATGGCTGCACATTTTACATTTCCACTGACAGTGTAAAAAGTTTCCAATTTGTGCACATGCTTACCAAGATTTACCTCATCTTTTGATAATAGCCATTCTACCAGGAATAAGGTGGTGTCTCATTGTGGTTTACATATCCATTTTTCCTGATGATTTGCATGTTGAATCTCTTCTTAAGTACCAGTTGGCCATTTGTAAGTCTTCTTTGGAGACATGTCTATTGAAATCATTTGCCCATTTTGAAATTGGGTTATTTGCATGTTTATTTGTTTTTGCTGTTGAGTTGTAGTAGTTCCTTATGTATTTTGGAGAATAACCCTATATCAAGTATATGCTCTAAAAATATTTTATCCAATTCCACAGGTGGCTTTTTCAATCTATTGATTGTTTTCTTTGTTGTGCAGAGGCTATTTAGTTTGATGTAATCCTTCTTCTCCTTTATTGCTTTTCTTGCCTTTGATTTTGGTGTCATATCCAAGAAATTATTGCCAAATTCAATATCATTAAGCTTTACCTTAGTTTTGTTACTGAAATTTTACAGTTTCAGATTTTACCTTTAACTGTGTAATTCACTTTGTGTTGGTTTTTGTGTATCATATATGATAAAGGCCCAAATTTAACTTTTTGCATCTGGATATCCAGTTTTTTCAACACCACTTGTTGAAAAACTGCCCTTTCTCCAATGTGTTCTTGACACTTTGTCAAAGATCATCCGGTGTTATATGTGTGAGTATATTTCTTACTCTCTATTCTGTTCCATTTGTCAATGTATCTGTTTTTAGGCCAGTATTTTACTGTTTAAATTACTGTAGCTTTATAATATGTTTTGAAATCAGGAAGTGTGATGCTTCCAACTTTGTTTTCTCTCAAAATTTCCTTGGCTATTCATAGTCTTTTTTGTTTCCATAGGATTATTTAAATTTTATTTTTTATTGATAAATAATAATTATATATTTATGAGATACAATGTGATGTTTTGATATATGCTTACAATGCAGAATGATTAAATCAGGCTAATTGACAAGCTTATGATGTCCTATACTTATTTTTTGTGCTGAAAACACAGAAAATCTACTCTTTTAGCAACCTGAAATATATAATGCATTATTATATATTACAGTTAACATTCTATGCAATAGAGTGCTAAAGCTTATTGCTCCTGTCTAGCTGAAACTTTGTACCCTTTGATCAACATCTCACCTTTCTTCATCTACTCCCCTCCCTCTGCCTCTTATAATTGCCATTGTACTCTCTCTGAGTTCAACTTTTATAGATTTCACATATAGGTAACATCATCTGGTATTTATCTTTTTGTGCCTGTTTTATTTCACTTAACATAATGTCCTCCAGGTTTATCCATGTTGTCACAAGTGACAGGATTTTCCTTAATTTTAAAGCTGGATAGTATTCCACTGTATATATACCATATAGATAAAGAAAATAAATGTTTTCTTTATCCACTCATCTGACGATGGTCACCTAGGTTGCTTCTATTCCATAAAAATTTTAAATTTATTTTTTCATCTGTAAAAAATGCCATTGAGATCTGATAGAAAATCTGAATAGATAAATAAGTTATAAAATTAAATCAGTAATAAAAACCATCCAAAGAAGAGGGCTTCATTGGTGAATTATACCAAAAACTTGAATGTTTAACACCAATCCTTCCTAAATTCCTTCAAAACATTGAAGAAAAGGAAACACTTTCAAACTGACTTTTTAAGGTCAGCATTACCCAGATACTGAATCCAGATCAGATGCTAAAAAAAAGAAAAGAAAAGAAAAATAGAGGCCAATATCCCTAATGAACATATCTGCAAAATTCCTCAACAAAATACTAGCAAAGGAAATTCAATAGTATATTAAAAGAATCAATTACACACCATGACCAAGTGGGATTTATGCCTGTCATACAAGGATAGTCCAACATATGGAAGTCAATTAATGTGATACACTAAATTAACAAATGAAAGAAAATGTTACACGATCATTTCAATGGATACAGGAAAAGCATTTGACAAAATTCAACACTCTTTCATGATTAAAAACTTTCAACAAACTAGGTATAAAGGAATTTAGTCAACATAATAAAGACCACATATGAGTTTCTCACAGCTAACATTATACTCAATGATGAAATACTGAAAGCTTTTCTCTAAAATCAGGAAAAAGGCAAGGATGCCTTCACTTATCATTTTTATTCACTGAAGTACTGGAAGTCCTAGACAGAGCAGTTAGGCATGAAAAAGAAATAAAAGTCATCAAAATTGGAAAAGAATCAGTAAAATTATCTGTCTGCAGATGACAGTATTTTACATATATAAAATCCTAAAATCTATATACATACACAGAGGCCCACAACTCTCAGAACCTATAAATTCAATAAAATTGTAGGACACAAAATTAATATTTAAAAATTAGATACATTTTTATACACTAACAACAAATATCCAAAATAAGAAATTAAGAAAATAATCCTATTTACAATAAAGTGAAAAAGGATAAGGTACTTAGGAATAAATTTAACCAAAGAAGTGAAAGATTTGTACATTAAAAACCTAGAAAACATTAATGAAAAAATTAGCTTTTAAATTTAGGTCTCTGCTTTGAATTAATTTTTATATATGGTATAAAGTAGAAGTCAATATTGTTTTTTTCTTTGTATATTGATTACTTTTCCAGCACCATTCTGTAAAAAAGATTAATCATTATACATTAAGTTTTTATGGCATCCTGTTGAAAAGCAATTGACCATAAATATAGGGGTTTGGTATATATTTTCCTGAACTCTCAATTCTAATCCGTTAATCTATTCTACTGCCCCTATGCTAGTACCACACTATCTTGATTCCAATAGATTTTTAGTCTTTAAAATCAGTGTGATTCTTCCAATCTTGTTCTTCTCAAGAATGTTTTCACTATTTTAGTTCCCTTGTATTTTTTTATGAATTTTAGGATCAACTTTTGAATTACTGCAAAAGAGTCTTCTGGTGTTTTAAGATGATTTGTGTTGATCTGTAGATCAACTTGTTCAGTATTACAATCTTTATAATACTAAGTCTTTCTATTCATCATATGAGATGTATTTCCATTTATTTAGGTTTTCAAAATATCTTTGAAAAATATTGTGCAGTTTTCAGAGTATATATTTTGTACTTCCTTTGTTAAATTTATTCCTAAGTATTTTATTCTTTTTGATATTATTGTGAATGTAGTTGTTTTTAAATGTCATTTTGTATATTTATGTTATATCCTAAAGCCTTGGTGAATGCATTTATTCATTTATCTGTGGATTCCTATAGTTTACCATATGCATTATCATGCCATCTGTAAAGAGGAATAGATTCTTTTCCAAAGTAGATTACTTTTATTTCTTCTTTCCTGATTGTCCTGGCTAGAACCTCCAGTGCAACATAAAATAGTAGAAAGCACAGGCATCCTTGTCTTGTCGGTAATCTTATATGAAAAGATTCAAGTCTTCCATCAATAAGTATGAAGTTACTTTTAAATTATATGTTGATAGCCTTCATCAGGATTAGGAAGCTCACTTTTCCCAGTTTATTAAATATTTTCATCAAGAAATGTTCTTTATCTCATGATTGTATTGTGTCTATTTAGCTATTTTGTGACTTTTTTTTTTTTTTTTTTTTTGAGTAAGGGTCTTACTTTTTTGTCTCCCAGGCTGGAGTGCAGTGGTGGGATCTCTGCTTACTGCAACCTTCATCCCCTAGGTTCAAGCAATTCTCCCACCTCAGCCTCCCAAGTAGCTGGAATTACAGGTGTGTGCCACCACATCCTGCTAATTTTTGTATTTTAAGTAGAGAGAGTTTTTTGCCATGTTGGCTGGTTTCAAGCTTCTGATCTCAAGTTATCCACTCACCTTGGCCTCCCAAAGTGCTGGGATTACAGGCACAAGCCACCGCTTCCAGCCTAGATGTTTTGTGACTTTTCTCCTTTATTCTTTTGAACATATTAATAAAGTAATAAAATAACAAAATTATGAATACTTAAATTAATAAAATAATATATAAAATAAAACTATTTACTTCGCTTTTTTTTTTTTTTTTTTGAGTAAGAGTCTCACTCTGTTACCCTGTCCCCACGTGTCCCCACGGCTGGAATACAGTGGCATAATCATGGGACACTGCAGCCTTAAACTGCTGGAATCAAGCAAACCTCCTGCTTCCGCCTCCTGAGTAGCTGGAACTACAGACATGTGCCATCACACCCAGCTCCTTTGATTGATTTTCATATATTAAGTTAACCTTGCATTCCTGGAGGAAATATTACTTAGTCATAACTCCATGACCAGTGCTTTTTAAATACTGATGAATTCAGTTTGCCAGTATATTGTTTAGGATTTTTGGATCTATATTCATAAGGGATATTAGTCAGGTTTTTCTCTGTGATGTCTTTTATGTATACATACATGTAACAATGGCTTCACAAAATAAGTTGGGATCTATTCCCTTTCTCCTGATTGTTGAGTTTGTCAAGTATTAGTATTAATTTTTCTTCAGATGCTTGGTAGAATTCACCAATAAAGTAATGTAGGATTGTTTTTTATTTTAATGAAAAGACTTTACTTTTTAAAGGATATTAGATTTACAGACAAACTGACCAGAAAGTTAAAAAGAAACACCCTGCCCCCATACACCCAGAGCCACCCCAGATATCAGCATTCCATACCAGGTGGTATATTTGCTACAACTGAAAAAGCTACATTGACATATCATTATTGCCTAAGTCCACAGTTTACATTAGGTTCACTTTTTGTCTTGTATATTTCTATAGGTTTCAACACATGTATATAAGCTTATTTCTTTTCAGTTTGTATACCTTTTATTTTATTTTTTTGTCTTTCATTAACTAGGACAATCAGTATGACATTGAAAAGGAGTGGGGGAAGAGGACATTCTTCCTGTGTTCCTAATCTTAATGAGAAACTTTCTTTTTTCTCACTATTAATTATGATGTTAACTAGACTTTTTGTAGATTGTCTTTGTCAAGTTGAGGAAGTCCCCTTCTATTCCTAGTTTACAGAATGCTTTTTAAAAAAAATCATGAATAAGTGTTACATTTTATCAAATGCTTATTCTGCATCTGTTGATATGTTCATGTGATTTTTCTTCTTTAGCCTGTTGCTATAATGGATTATATTAATTGATTTTTGTATGTTAATTCTACTTTGCACAACCAGAATAAATCCCATTTGGTTGTGGTATATAGTTCTTTTTCTACATTGTTGGAATTGCTTTGCTACTATTTTGTTTAGCATATATATGTGTGTATATATATGTTCATGACTTGATAGTGGTCTGTAGTTTTCCGTTCTTGTAATGTCTGTCTGGTTTGAGTATTAGGGTAATGTCAGCCTTATGGAATGAGTTAGGATGTATTCCCCCTTCTTTTACTTGCTGGAAGAAATTGTAGAGAATTATAAAATTTTGTGAAATAAAAATAAATCTCACAGCTCCAAAAGCACTAAGCTAAAGGTCAAGCTGGGAACTGCTTAGGGCAAAACTGCCTCCCATTCTATTCAAAGTAATCCCTCTGCTCACTGTGATAAATGCATATTTGATTGCCTCCTTTGGAAAGGCTAATCAGAAACTCAAAAGAATGAGACCATTTGGCTCTTATCTACCTATGCTGGAAGCCTCTTCCCAGCTTCCAGTTGTCCCACCTTTGCTTCACGTTGTCCTGCCTTTGTTGGCAGGACCAAACCAATGTTCATCTTACATATATTAATTGATGTTGGATGTCTCCCTAAAATGTATAAAACCAAGCTGTGCTCGAAACACCTTGGGCACATGTCGTCAGGACCTCCTGATTCTGTGTCATGGGCGCATCCTTAGTTTTGCCAAAATAAACTTCCAAAGTTGACAAACCTGTCTCAGATTTTGAGGGTTGACAATTTCTTTCTTAAATATTAGATATAACTTACCAAAGCCTGGTGGTTTCTGTTTTGAAAAGTTGTTAAATATTGATTCAATTTGTTTAAGAGACATAAGCCTTGATTCAGTTGGTCTGCTTCTTCTTATGTGAGTTTTAGTAAATTGTTTATTTCAAAGAATTGGTCCATTACATCTCAGTTGTGAAATCTGTGGCATAGAGTTGTTCATACTATTTTATAGTTCTTTTAATGTCCATGGGATTTGGAATAATGTCCTATCTTTCATTTCTGATATTAGCAATTTATATCTCCTCTCTTTTTTCATACTTAACCTAACTTTTTGACCTTTTTAAAAAAACCAGCTTTTCATTATATTAATTGATATTCTGTGTCCAATTTCATTCCTTATTGTCTAATTTTTATAATTTTTATTATTTTGCATTTAATTTACTCTTTTTCTGGTCTCAGGTAAAAGCTCAGATTATTGATTTTAGATGTTTCTTCTTTTCTTATATATGCATTCAATGCTATAAATTTCCTTTTAAGCACTATTTTCACAGCATCTCACACATTTTGACAAGTTGTATTTTCGTTTTCATTGAGTTCAAAATATTTTAAAATTTCTCTTAAAATTTCTTCTTTTACTCAGGTATTATTTATTTTAAAATATGTTTTTTAATCTCCACTCTTGGGATTTTTCAGCCATATCTCGGTTATTGAGTTCTAACTTAATTCCAATGTGGTGAGTGTACAGATGTTGTAACTTTTGTTGTTTTAAATTTGTTTAATTGTGTTTTATAATGTAGCATTTGGCCTGTTTTAGTGAATGCTCCATGTGAACTTGAGAAGAATTTTTATTCTATCGTTGTTGCATGAAGTAGTCTACAGATGTCAACTATATAACCTCAAGCTCAGCGAGTCTTTCCTCAGCTGTGTCCAGTCTACGAATAAGTCCCTCAGTGACATTATTTACTTCTGATACATGGCTTTTAATCTCTAATATTTCTTGCTAATCCTTTGTTAGAATTTCAATCTCTCTGCTTATATTACCCATCCTTTCTTGTGTGTTGTCTATGTTCTGCGTTAGAGTCCTTATCAAATCAATCATACATGTTTTAAATTCCTTGTCTGATCATTCCAACATCCCTACCATATCTGACTCTGGTTCTGATGCTTGCTCTCTCTCTTCAAACTGTATCTTTTTGTGACAAAACCATTCATATGAATTTTTAACTCTCAAACTTGTCCACAATGAGCCTGCAGCAACTCATCAATTACAATTCAGATTTTTCTACTCCAATACTGGCTTCCTGGAAAATTTTGGCTCCTGGGTTTCTGATACAGAAAATGTGATGCTCTGTATTCACCATCCATCTCCTCAATGTTTAGAGCAGTGATTTGCCATTACCTCAGTTCTCTACTTACCTAAAAAGAGCTTAACATTGATTTTTTAGTTTATTTAGCTTTTTACTTATTCTAACATATGTGTGCATGTGTCTTTATAGTAGAATGATTTATATTCCTTTGGGTATATACCTGGTAACGGGATTGCTAGGTCAAATGGTATTTCTGGTTCTAGGTCCTTGAGTGATGACTTCTAAGTTCCTTACATGCAGTACTAAAAACTGGAAGTCTTGTGAAAGTTTTTCATATTACTAATTCAATCTATTTACCTGTCTTAGGTCTACTAAAATATTTTATTTCAGATGAGTGTGGTGGCTAAAGCCTGTAATCCCATCACTTTGGGAGGCTGAGATGGGCAGATTGCTGGAGCCCAGGGGATTGAGATGAGTCTGGACAACATGGCAAAAGCCTATCTCTGCAAAAAAAAAATACAATAATTAGCTGGGTGTGGTAGTGCACACCTGTAGTTCCAGCTGCTTGTCGGGACCGAACTGGGAGGATTGCTTGAACCCAGGAGGTCAAGGCTGCAATGAACTGTGGTCGTACCACTGCACTCAATCCTGGGCAACAAAGTGAGACCCTGTCTCAAAAAAAAAAATATTTATTTTTGAGTCCATTTTGGTAATATGTGTCTTTCTAGTAATTTGTCAATTTTATTTACAGATATAATCTAATTTCTTAATCAATTGTTCACAGTATTCTCTTATAATTCTTTTTATTTCTGTAAAGTCAATAGTAATGTCACCTCTTTCACTCTTCATTTTAGTAACTTGTATCTTCTCTATTTATTCTTTTCCTTGTTTCTTCTAGCTAAAATGTGTTAACTTTGCTGATCTTTTTGAAGAACAAACATGTGGTTTCGTTGATTTCTTTTTTTTTTTTTTTTTTTTTTTTTTTTTTTTTTAATTTATTTATTATTATTATACTTTAAGTTGTAGGGTACATGTGCATAACGTGCAGGTTTGTTACATATGTATACTTGTGCCATGTTGCTGTGCTGCACCCATCAACTCGTCATTTACATCAGGTATAACTCCCAGTGCAATCCCTCCCCCCTACCCCCTCCCCATGATAGGCCCCGGTGTGTGATGTTCCCCTTCCTGAGTCCGAGTGATCTCATTGTTCAGTTCCCACCTATGAGTGAGAACATGCGGTGTTTGGTTTTCTGTTCTTGTGATGTTTTGCTAAGAATGATGGATTCCAGCTGCATCCAAGTCCCTACAAAGGACTCAAACTCATCCTTTTTTATGGCTGCATAGTATTCCATGGTGTATATGTGCCACATTTTCTTAATCCAATCTGTCACTGATGGACATTTGGGTTGATTCCAAGTCTTTGCTATTGTGAATAGTGCCGCAATAAACATACGTGTGCATGTGTCCTTATAGCAGCATAATTTATAATCCTTTGGGTATATACCCAGTAATGGGATGGCTGGGTCATATGGTACATCTAGTTCTAGATCCTTGAGGAATCGCCATACTGTTTTCCATAATGGTTGAACTAGTTTACAATCCCACCAACAGTGTAAAAGTGTTCCTATTTCTCCACATCCTCTCCAGCACCTGTTGTTTCCTGACTTTTTAATGATTGCCATTCTAACTGGTGTGAGATGGTATCTCATTGTGGTTTTGATTTGCATTTCTCTGATGGCCAGTGATGATGAGCATTTTTTCATGTGTCTGTTGGCTGTATGAATGTCTTCTTTTGAGAAATGTCTGTTCATATCCTTTGCCCACTTTTTGATGGGGTTGTTTGTTTTTTTCTTGTAAATTTGTTTGAGTTCTTTGTAGGTTCTGGATATTAGCCCTTTGTCAGATGAGTAGATTGCAAAAATTTTCTCCCATTCTGTAGGTTGCCTGTTCACTCTGATGGTAGTTTCTTTTGCTGTGCAGAAGCTCTTTAGTTTAATGAAATCCCATTTGTCAATTTTGGCTTTTGCTGCCGTTGCTTTTGGTGTTTTAGACATGAAGTCTTTGCCCATGCCTATGTCCTGAATGGTACTACCTAGGTTTTCCTCTAGGATTTTTATGGTATTAGGTCTAACATTTAAGTCTCTAATCCATCTTGAATTAATTTTCGTATAAGGAGTAAGGAAAGGATCCAGTTTCAGCTTTCTACTTATGGCTAGCCAATTTTCCCAGCACCATTTATTAAATAGGGAATCCTTTCCCCATTTCTTGTTTCTCTCAGGTTTGTCAAAGATCAAATGGCTGTAGATGTGTGGTATTATTTCTGAGGACTCTGTTCTGTTCCATTGGTCTATATCTCTGTTTTGGTACCAGTACCATGCTGTTTTGGTTACTGTAGCCTTGTAGTATAGTTTGAAGTCAGGTAGCGTGATGCCTCCAGCTTTGTTCTTTTGACTTAGTATTGTCTTGGAGATGCGGGCTCTTTTTTGGTTCCATATGAACTTTAAAGCAGTTTTTTCCAATTCTGTGAAGAAACTCATTGGTAGCTTGATGGGGATGGCATTGAATCTATAAATTACCTTGGGCAGTATGGCCATTTTCACGATATTGATTCTTCCTATCCATGAGCATGGTATGTTCTTCCATTTGTTTGTGTCCTCTTTTATTTCACTGAGGAGTGGTTTGTAGTTCTCCTTGAAGAGGTCCTTTACATCCCTTGTCAGTTGGATTCCTAGGTATTTGATTCTCTTTGAAGCAATTGTGAATGGAAGTTCATTCCTGATTTGGCTCTCTGTTTGTCTGTTACTGGTGTATAAGAATGCTTGTGATTTTTGCACATTAATTTTGTATCCTGAGACTTTGCTGAAGTTGCTTATCAGCTTAAGGAGATTTTGGGCTGAGATGATGGGGTTTTCTAAATATACAATCATGTCATCTGCAAACAGGGACAATTTGACTTCTTCTTTTCCTAACTGAATACCCTTGATTTCTTTCTCTTGCCTGATTGCCCTAGCCAGAACTTCCAACACTATGTTGAATAGGAGTGGTGAGAGAGGGCATCCCTGTCTTGTGCCAGTTTTCAAAGGGAATTTTTCCAGTTTTTGCCCATTCAGTATGATATTGGCTGTGGGTTTGTCATAGATAGCTCTTATTATTTTGAGGTACGTTCCATCAATACCGAATTTATTGAGCGTTTTTAGCATGAAGGGCTGTTGAATTTTGTCAAAAGCCTTTTCTGCATCCATTGAGATAATCATGTGGTTCTTGTCTTTGGTTCTGTTTATATGCTGGATTATGTTTATTGATTTGCGAATGTTGAACCAGCCTTGCATCCCAGGGATGAAGCCCACTTGATCATGGTGGATAAGCTTTTTGATGTGTTGCTGAATACGGTTTGCCAGTATTTTATTGAGGATTTTTGCATCGATGTTCATCAGGGATATTGGTCTAAAATTCTCTTTTTTTGTTGTGTCTCTGCCAGGCTTTGGTATCAGGATGATGTTGGCCTCATAAAATGAGTTAGGGAGGATTCCCTCTTTTTCTATTGATTGGAATAGTTTCAGAAGGAATGGTACCAACTCCTCCTTGTACCTCTGGTAGAATTCCGCTGTGAATCCATCTGGTCCTGGACTTTTTTTGGTTGGTAGACTATTAATTGTTGCCTCAATTTCAGAGCCTGCTATTGGTCTATTCAGGGATTCAACTTCTTCCTGGTTTAGTCTTGGAAGAGTGTAAGTGTCCAGGAAATTATCCATTTCTTCTAGATTTTCCAGTTTATTTGCATAGAGGTGTTTATAGTATTCTCTGATGGTAGTTTGTATTTCTGTGGGGTCGGTGGTGATATCCCCTTTATCATTTTTAATTGCGTCGTTTTGATTCTTCTCTCTTTTCTTCTTTATTAGTCTGGCTAGTGGTCTGTCAATTTTGTTGATCTTTTCAAAAAACCAACTCCTGGATTCATTGATTTTTTGGAGGGTTTTTTGTGTCTATATCTCCTTCAGTTCTGCTCTGATCTTAGTTATTTCTTGCCTTCTGCTAGCTTTCGAATGTGTTTGCTCTTGCTTCTCTAGTTCTTTTAATTGCGATGTTAGAGTGTCAATTTTAGATCTTTCCTGCTTTCTCTTGTGGGCATTTAGTGCTATAAATTTCCCTCTACACACTGCTTTAAATGTGTCCCAGAGATTCTGGTATGTTGTATCTTTGTTCTCATTGGTTTCAAAGAACATCTTTATTTCTGCCTTCATTTCGTTATGTACCCAGTAGTCATTCAGGAGCAGGTTGTTCAGTTTCCATGTAGTTGAGCGGTTTTGATGGAGTTTCTTAGTCCTGAGTTCTAGTTTGATTGCACTGTGGTCTGAGAGACAGTTTGTTATAATTTCTGTTCTTGTACATTTGCTGAGGAGTGCTTTACTTCCAATTACGTGGTCAATTTTGGAGTAAGTATGATGTGGTGCTGAGAAGAATGTATATTCTGTTGATTTGGGGTGGAGAGTTCTATAGATGTCTATTAGGTCTGCTTGCTGCAGAGATGAGTTCAATTCCTGGATATCCTTGTTAACTTTCTGTCTCGTTGATCTGTCTAATGTTGACAGTGGAGTGTTGAAGTCTCCCATTATTATTGTATGGGAGTCTAAGTCTCTTTGTAAGTCTCTAAGGACCTGCTTTATGAATCTGGGTGCTCCTGTATTGGGTGCATATATATTTAGGATAGTTAGCTCTTCCTGTTGAATTGATCCCTTTACCATTATGTAATGGCCTTCTTTGTCTCTTTTGATCTTTGATGGTTGAAAGTCTGTTTTATCAGAGACTAGTATTGCAACCCCTGCTTTTTTTTGTTCTCCATTTGCTTGGTAAATCTTCCTCCATCCCTTTATTTTGAGCCTATGTATGTCTCTGCGTGTGAGATGGGTCTCCTGAATACAGCAGACTGATGGGTCTTGACTCTTGATCCAGTTTGCCAGTCTGTGTCTTTTAATTGGAGCATTTAGTCCATTTACATTTAAGGTTAAGATTGTTATGTGTGAACTTGATCCTGCCATTATGATATTAACTGGTTATTTTGCTCGTTAGTTGATGCAGTTTCTTCCTAGCCTCGATGGTCTTTACATTTTGGCATGTTTTTGCAATGGCTGGTACCGGTTGTTCCTTTCCATGTTTAGTGCTTCCTTCAGGGTCTCTTGTAAGGCAGGCCTAGTGGTGACAAAATCTCTAAGCATTTGCTTATCTGTAAAGGATTTTATTTCTCCTTCACTTATGAAACTTAGTTTGGCTGGATATGAAATTCTGGGTTTAAAATTCTTTTCTTTAAGAATGTTGAATATTGGCCCCCACTCTCTTCTGGCTTGGAGAGTTTCTGCCGAGAGATCTGCTGTTAGTCTGATGGGCTTCCCTTTGTGGGTAACCCGACCTTTCTCTCTGGCTGCCCTTAAGATTTTTTCCTTCATTTCAACTTTGGTGAATCTGGCAATTATGTGTCTTGGAGTTGCTCTTCTCGAGGAGTATCTTTGTGGCGTTCTCTGTATTTCCTGGATTTGAATGTTGGCCTGCCCTACTAGGTTGGGGAAGTTCTCCTGGATGATATCCTGAAGAGTGTTTTCCAACTTGGTTCCATTTTCCCCCTCACTTTCAGGCACCCCAATCAGACGTATATTTGGTCTTTTTACATAATCCCATACTTCTTGCAGGCTTTGTTCATTTCTTTTTCTTCTGTTTTCTTTTGGTTTCTCTTCTCGCTTCATTTCATTCATTTGATCCTCCATCGCTGATACTCTTTCTTCCAGTTGATCGAGTCGGTTACTGAAGCTTGTGCATTTGTCACGTATTTCTCGTGTCATGGTTTTCATCTCTTTCATTTCGTTTAGGACCTTCTCAGCATTAATTACTCTAGCCATCAATTCTTCCACTTTTTTTTCAAGATTTTTAGTTTCTTTGCGCTGGGTACGTAATTCCTCCTTTAGCTCTGAGAAATTTGATGGACTGAAGCCTTCTTCTCTCATCTCGTCAAAGTCATTCTCCGTCCAGCTTTGATCCGTTGCTGGCGATGAGCTGCGCTCCTTTGCCGGGGGAGATGCGCTCTTAGTTTTTGAATTTCCAGCTTTTCTGCCCTGCTTTTTCCCCATCTTTGTGGTTTTATCTGCCTCTGGTCTTTGATGATGGTGATGTACTGATGGGGTTTTGGTGTAGGTGTCCTTCCTGTTTGATAGTTTTCCTTCTAACAGTCAGGACCCTCAGCTGTAGGTCTGTTGGAGATTGCTTGAGGTCCACTCCAGACCCTGTTTGCCTGGGTATCAGCAGCAGAGGCTGCAGAAGATAGAATATTTCTGAACAGCGAGTGTACCTGTCTGATTCTTGCTTTGGAAGCTTCCTCTCAGGGGTGTACTCCTCCCTGTGAGGTGTGGGGTGTCAGACTGCCCCTAGTGGGGGATGTCTCCCAGTTAGGCTACTCAGGGGTCAGGGACCCACTTGAGCAGGGAGTCCGTCCCTTCTCACATCTCAACCTCCGTGCTGGGAGATCCACTGCTCTCTTCAAAGCTGTCAGACAGAGTTCTTTGCGTCTGCAGAGGTGTCTGCTGCGTTTGTTTAGTTTACTGTGCCTGGTCCCCAGAGGTGGAGTTTACAGAGACAGGCAGGTTTCCTTGAGCTGCTGTGAGCTCCACCCAGTTCGAGCTTCCCAGCAGCTTTGTTTACCTACTTAAGCCTCAGCAATGGCGGGCGCCCCTCCCCCAGCCTGGCTGCTGCCTTGCCGGTAGATCACAGACTGCTGCGCTAGCAATGAGGGAGTCTCCGTGGGTGTGGGACCCTCCCGGCCAGGTGTGGGATATGATCTCCTGGTGTGCCTGTTGCTTAAAGCGCAGTATTGGGGTGGGAGTTACCCGATTTTCCAGGTGTTGTGTGTCTCAGTTCCCCTGGCTAGGAAAAGGGACTCCCTTCCCCCTTGCGCTTCCCAGGTGAGGCAATGCCTCGCCCTGCTTCAGCTCTCGCTGGTCGGGCTGCAGCAGCTGACCAGCACCGATCGTCCGGCACTCCCCAGTGAGATGAACCCAGTACCTCAGTTGAAAATGCAGAAATCACCGGTCTTCTGTGTCGCTCGCGCTGGGAGTTGGAGACTGGAGCTGCTCCTATTCGGCCATCTTGCTCCGCCCCCCTGATTTCTTTTATTGTTTTATAATTCTCTATTTCTTTCCTAATCTTTATTATTTCCTTCCTTCTGTTCATTTGGGTTTAGTATGCTCTATTATCTAGTGTTTTAGGTAATCGCTAGAGCATTGACAATTGTAGCTACAAATTTTCCTCTAAGTACTTCTTTAGCTTTACCTCAACAGTTTTTGATATGTTGTTTTTGGTTCTGATATCTGCAAGATTATACTAATTTCCCCTGTAGTGTCTTAGACCCATTGGTTACATAAGTGTGTGATGTTTGATCTTTATAACTTTTCCAAAATTCTTCCTAATTTTGTTTTTCAATTTAATTTCATTGTTAGAAATTCATTATTTCAATCATTTTAAATATAGTGAAGCTTGCCACATAATTTAATGTACAGTCTATGCTGGATAATGTTCTATGTGACCTCAGAAGAATATATATTCTAACATTGTTGGGTAGTGTGCCCTCTAGATGTCTGTTAGGTCTAGTTGAGTTTATAATATTATTCAAGTCTTCTAGTTCTTTGTAGGTCTTCTGTCTTCCTACGAGTATCATTCGTTATTGAGAATGAGGTATTGAAGTTTACAACTATTATCATTAAATATTTTATTTCTTGACTCAGTCTTGTTTTACTTCATGTATTTTGGGGCATTATTTTTAGATGTATGTATATTTACATTAGTTATAATTACTTAATCATAAAATATCTTTGTTTCTAGTTATATATATGTATACATATATAATTTTACTTTGAGTTCTAGGATACGTGTGCAGAATGTGCAGATTTGTTACATAGGTATACATGTGCCATGGTGATTTGCTGCACCTATCAAATAGTCATCTAGGTTTTAAGCCCTGCGTACATTAGGTATTTGTCTTAATGCTCTCCCTCTTCTCGCCCCCCACCTCCCGACAGGCTGTGGTGTGTGTTGTTCCCTACCCTGTGTCCGTGTCTTCTCATTGTTCAACTCTCAGTTGAGTGAGAACATGTGGTGTTTGGTTTTCTGTTCCTGTGTTAGTTTGCTGAGGTTGATGGTTTCCAGCTTCATCCATGTCCCTGCAAAGGACATGATCTCATTCATTTTTATGGTCACATAGTACTCCATGGTGTATGTGCACCACATTTTCTTTATCCAGTCTATCATTGATGGGCATTTGGATTGGTTCTATGTCTTTAGTATTATAAATAGTGTTGCAATAAACATATGTGTTCACGTGTCTTTATAATAGAATGATTTATATTCCTTTAGGTATATACCCAGTAATGGGATTGCTAGGTCAAATGGTATTTCTGGTTCTAGGTCCTTGAGAAGTTGCCACACTGTCTTCCATAATGATTGAACTAATTTACATTTTCACCGACAGTGTAAAAGCATTCCTGTTTCTCCACAGCCTTGCCAGCATCTATTGTTTCTTGAGTTTTTAATAATCACCATTCTGACTGGCGTGAGATGGTATCTCATTGTGGTTTTTATTTGCATGATGGTAGTTGGTTATTTTACACATTATTTGATGCAATTTCTTCACAGTGTCACTGGTCTTTATAGTTTGGTGTGTTTTTGCAGTGGCTGATACTGGTTTTTCCTTTCCATATTTAGTACTTCCTTCAGGAGCTCTTGCAAGGCAGGCCTGGTAGTGACAAAATCCCTTAGCATTTGCTTGTCTGGAAAGGAATTTATTTCTCCTTTGTTTATGAAGTTTAGTTTGGCTGGATATGAAATTCTGGGTTGAAAATCCTTTTCTTTAGGAATGTTGAATATTGATGCCCACTCTCTTCTGGCTTGTAGGGTTTCTTCAGAGAGATGCCCTGTTAGTCTCATGGGCTTCCCTTGTAGGTGATCTGACCTTTCTGGCTGCCCTTAACATTTTTTTCCTTCATTTCAACCTTTGAGAATCTGAGGATTATGTGTCTTGGGGTTGATCTTTTCATGGAGTATCTTAGTGGTGTTCTCCATATTTCCCAAATTTGAATGTTGGCTTGTCTTGCTAGGTTAAAAAAGTTCTCCTGGGTAATATCCTGAAGTGTGTTTTCCAACTTAGTTCCATTCTGCCTTTCTCTTTCAGGTACTCCAATAAATTGTAGGTTCAGTCTTTTCACAAAGTCCCATATTTCTTGGAGGCTTTGTTTGTTGCTTTTCATTCTTTTTTTCTCTAATCTTGTCTGCATGCCTTATTTCAGTGAGGTGTTCTTCAAACTCTGATATCCTTTCTCCTGCTTGATCATTCTGGCTATTGATACTTGTGTATGCCTCAAAAAGTTCTTGTGCTGTGTTTTTCAGCTCCATCACATCATTTATGTTCCTCTTTAAAGCAGTTATTCTAGTTAACAGTTCTTGTAACCTTTTATCAAGGTCCTTAGCTTCTTTGCTCTGGGTTAGAACATGCTTCTTAGGCTCAGAGGAGTTTGTTATTACCCACCTGCTAAAGCCAACTTCTGTCAGTTCATCAATCTCATTCTCCATTGAGGTTTGTGGCCTTGCTGGAAAGGTGTTGTGATCATTTGGAGAAGAGGCATTCTGGATTTTGGAATTTTCAGTATTTTTGCACTGGTTTTTCCTCATCTTTGTGGATTTATCTACCTTTGATCTTTGAGGCTGATGACCTTTGGATGGGGTTTCTGTTGGGGGGTTATTTGTTGTTGTCGCTGTTGCTTTCTGTTTGTTAGTTTTTCTTCTAACAGTCAGGCCCCCCTTCTGCAGGTCTGCTGCGGTTTGCTGTAGGTCTACTCCAGACCTTGTTTGCCTGGGTATCACCAGTGGAGGCTGCAGAACAGCAAAGATTGCTGCCTCCTCTAGAAGCTTCATCCCAGAAAGGCAGCAGCCTGATGCCAGCCAGAGCTCTCCTGTATGAAGTGTCTGTCAACCCCTGTTGGGAGGTCTCTCCCAGTCAGGAGGCACAGGGATCAGGGACCTGAAAGGAGCTGGGCACATTCCTCAGCCCCGGGCTCAAAACTCCCTGAGCCTAGCACAAACACATCCCATCCTCCCATCCCACCACCATATATCTCTCAAACTCCCTGAGCCCAGTACAAACACCACCTGGAAAGTCTCCGATAAGGAGACAGCCGTTCAAGGTTACTGAAAGCGCAGGAGCCAAAAGAATTTCTTTGTTCCCCTACAACTTTCGGGCTATAAAAAGCAAACGCTCGCATTGTTCGAGGCCCTCTTGTATACTGTGTAAAGGAGGGACCAAGTTCGAACTTGTAGTAAAGATCCTTGCCGCTTGGCTTTGACTCTGGACTCTGGTGGTCTTCTTTGGGGAACAAACAGTCTGGGCATAACAGACCCACTTAAGGAGGCAGTCTGTCCCTCAGCAGAACTGGTATACTGTGCTGGGAGAATCCCCCTTGTCAGGATCAGCCACTCTCTTCAGAGCTGGCAGGCAGGAAGAGTAAGTCTACTGAAGCTGTGACCCCAGCTGCCCCTCCCCGGAGGTGCTCTGTCCCAGGGAGATTAGAGTTTTGTCTGTAAGCCCCTGACTGGAGCTGCTGGATTTCCTGAAGAGATGCCCTGTCCAGTGAGGAGGAATCTAGAGAAGGAGTCTGGTCACAGCCGCTTTGCAGGCGCTGCAAGGTCCAAACCTCCCAGTCTCTTTAGTGCTGTCAGGGGAGAAGCAGCCTCCTAAAACTACAGTAATGGCGGTAGTCCCTTCCCCCACCGAACTCGATCGTCCCTGATACACTCCAGACTGCTGTGCTGGCAGTGAGAATTTCAAGCCAGTGGTTCTTAGCTTGCTGGGCTCCGTGGGAGTGGGACCCACTAGGCAAGACCACTTGGCTCCCTGGCTTTAGCCTCCTTTCCAGGAGAGTGGACGGTTCTCCTTTCTCACTGGAGTTTCAGGTGCCACTGGAGTATTAAAAAAACCTCCTGCGGCACAGTGCCTGCCCAAACAGCCACCCAGTTTTGTGTTTGAAACCCAGAGCCCTGGTGGCGTAGGCTCACGAGGGAATCTCCTGATCTGTGGATTTCAAAAATCCATGGGAAAAGCATAGTACCCGGGTTGGGTAGCCCAGTCCCTAACCACTTACCTTGGCTCCATCCTCTTCCAGGTGAAGCGAAACCTCACACTGCTTCTGCTCACTCTCTATAGGCTGTACCCACTGCCTAATCAGTCCCAGTGAGATGAACGGGGTACCTCAGTTGGAAATGCAGACATCTCCCGCCTACTGTGTTGGTGTTCCCGGGAGCTGCAGACCGGAGCTGTTTCTATTTGGCCATCTTGGTCTCTCCCCCTTTCTTTATCTAGTCTACCACAAATAGGCATTTATGTTGATTCCGCGTCTTTGCTATTGTGAATGGTGCTGCAATGAACATACATGTGCATGTGTCTTTATAATAGAATGATTTATATTCCCTTGAGTATGTACCCAGTAATGGGATTGCTGGGCCAAATGGTATTTCTGTCTTTAGGCCTTTAAGGAATCACCACACTGTCTTCACACAATGATTGAACCAATTTACACTAATTTACACTAATTTACACTCCCACCAACAGTGTATAAGCGCTCATGTTTTTTCTCCACAACCTCACCAGTATCTGTTATTTTTTTACCTTTAATAATAGCCATCTGACTGGTGTGAAGTGCTTTTTCACTGTGGTTTTGATTTTATTTCTCTAACGATCAGTGATGTTGAGCTTTTTATTCATATGATTGTAGGCCACATGTGTGTATTCTTTTGAAAAGTATCTGTTCATATCCTTTGCCCACTTTTTTAGAGTTGTTTCTTTTTCTTGAAAATTTGTTTAAGTTCCTTATAGATGCTGGATATTAGACCTTTGTTAGATGCATAGTCTGCAAACATTTTCTTCCATTCTGTAGGTTTTCTGTTTATCATGTTGATAGTTTCTTAGCAACAGGATATTATTCAGTCTTAAAAAAGGAGGAAATCCTATAATATGCTACAACATGAATGACCTTTGATGATATCATTCTTAATGAAATAAGCCAGTCACAAAAAAACAAACGCTGCATGATTCCCTTATTCCAGTATCTAAAGTAGTCAAACTTTTAGAAACATAATGCAGAGTGGTGGCTGCCAGGGGCTTAGGGAGAGGCTAAATGGAAGTTTTTTCCAATGAGCATAGTGTTTCAGTTTTGCTAGTTGAAGTTCTAGAGATCTGTTGCATAACAAAGTATATATAATGAACGCTATTTTACTCTATATCTAAAATTGTTAAGATAATTTTATGTTTTTAAAATATTTTACCATATTTTTTTCAAAAAGTAAAAAGCAATAATCTGTTGTCGTACATGAAACTAGTCATCAGTTAAATTTATTTGGGGAAAATGAGGAAAATACATATTAACCACTAAGAATTGGATTATTGTCTCAAATTAAAAGAATGATCTCCATTTGTACCTATATTCTGCTGTTAAAAAAATGGAAAAATAGCAAACAATATAAAACAATGTAAGAGGTGGAATTCCATAAAAGTCAAATTAAGGTTATACAGTTTAAAAAGAGTAAATGAAGTATACAGTATGTCATACTTTTTTGTGTACTTGATAGAGTGAAATTTGAATTTTATAAGATTAAATAAAGTTAAATACATTATTTTTTATTTCATTCTAATTTCCTGTTGGCAAAAAGATTAGTGGCAATTATTTAGAAAATATGAGCATGTTTTCCACTGATGATTTTTCACTTAGTTTAGCTTAAAGTGGACACTTGAAGGATTTTTAAAAATTAATTATTCATTGTTCCCTAAAGTAATATGAAGATACAGAAAGAATTGAAAAAGGTAATCTAAACCATGAATGTGCAAAGAAATCACTAGATTTAAATTAATAGCATACTTAGTTATAAAATGACATAAGTGAATTTTAATAGGATACAAACTCATTAAAATTCTTTAAGACTCGAGTAATATTCAATTGATAGGCCTATCAAGTTCTATTTCATCAGGGCTAGGAAGATACGATGAGATAGGAAATATATGGTAAATGCTACTGTTTTAATTTTTATCTCATTTGACTTCTTTTTTTTTGCTACTATTTAATCTGTTGATCGTTGGTAGATTTTTTGAATTTTTCTATGACTAGCATTAGAAATTAACATGTAAGAGCGTATACTATTTCTCTGGAATAACAAAATTAAAATTTCTTTGACCTCAAAGCATTTTAAAGTTAATTTTTACACTTAGTAAAAAGAGACAGTCAAACCCTTGTTTTTTCAAACTGTTGAATATACTTAACTAGATGTACTATGTAATACTAGTATAGCTTTAAAATTTTTTGACATTAAAAAATCTTAACTTATGTTCATTTTTAAAAATATACTCTTGAAGTAAAGTAGATTCAGGCTCTGTGAAATATTTATTTGTGTGTGTGTGTGTTTTTAACAATCATTGATTAGTGACTTCTGAAGTGTGCAAAGTAACATTTTTAGGACTATATAAGAGGAGTAAAGAGCGAGGGAATTCCAGTAAAAGGCTAGATGGAGAAAGAAGATAAAAGAAAATTATACTTTCTTAACTTATTGTTGTATTAATTTTTTGTGTTCTTTTAAGTATATTTACATCACTAGTTAATGTGACTTGGTCTTCTCTTCTATCTTTATGAAGGAATTGAATGAGAAAATCTACTTACCACCCATGAAATCGTATTTTCTCTAAGGTAAACCTGCCTTAGTTATTTTCTGTGCCATTGACTGAGGCATGGTTATATACAGAGGTCAGCCCCCTTACCCTTCATCCTCTTTCTGTTACTGTTGCTTTCGTTTCCTCTCCCTCTGTCCCAGCTTCCTTCATGCAAGGGAATTGGAGCTCATATTTTGATACCATTTTCTCTTTCTGGAAGGAAAGGCTAGTAGTTGAAGAATTCTAAATCTTGTGTATTAAATTTGATAATGATGATTATTAAATACTTCAGGGAAATATCAAGTTCATGGTAATTATAATTGTTAGACTACTAACAAGGCAAGAAGGGAAAAACCATAAAAACTTGACTACGTTACTACTCAAACATCTGAAAATTTATATAATTTATTCAGTATTGTAGTAATTATGCACTCAACTAAATGTATCAGGTAAACTTTTAAAACTTACAATAGTAAATTCTATAAACTTAATGGTCAATTTTCAGAATTTTTGGCTCTCGTATCATGTCTATTATCTATTATTATCATTAGTTTAGAAGTACCATTGTTGTTGTTATCATTATTATCCATTATCATTAACATCCATCTCCTCTCCCATATCTGGCTTTGTCATTGTGTACTTCCTTAGGGGAGTTCATCTAAGTATTAGACTAGAGTCACTCTTGGATCATTTATCACAGGTTTTAGTGCTAGCATCTCTCATTCCTTCACTTCCTTTTTTCCTTTTTAATATCAACAGCTGTTGATGGTAAGTTCCTGACTGAATGACTAGACTTTGCACCTATCACTTTTTTCTTGTATATGCATCCTTTTGTTCTTGATTGTTGAACAGACTTTTTGATCTGCTGCTTTAACTTAGCCTTATTTTTGATATGTGCCTTGATTCTGATTTCCTTACCTACTTCTGATTCAAAGCATTTTTTTTTTCAGAAATTAAATTCCCTAATTTCTCAAGGATTTCTCAATTCTTCTTATCTCAAAAGCTTACTTGGCAGTCCCTGCTGATAAAATGCACTGTATTAAGTGCCTACTGTGTGCCCACTAGTGAGATAAGTGAGAGATATATAAAAATCAAAAGTCCACAGTGTTCTGCTGCCACCCTCTGCATGATAAACTCATTGATTCCAGTGAGCTCTGTATTTGGTAACAAATTTCATCATTTCAATAGTTGCCAAGTGTCTTATGCTTCTACCTACCAACAAACCAGTTTTTCTTTACTATATGCTAGCAATAATTGTCTTCAGTGTCAATCACTTTATCCTGAATCACTAAATACATAGTATTGTTATTACTATAATTATTGCTATTATTGCTCTCATATGTCATTCTGAATGCTGAGGGGAATTCTGAAGAAGGAATATTTTGAAAAGAATAGTACTGACACTTTCACTAAAGGGAAATGAATTATGCTAAATGTGAGTCAGAAATTTTGAGTCACACAAAAGGGAACAAATTGTGTGTACCTTGTTAGAAAAATTGCTGGTAATTATAGTATCATTCCTTTTCCTGGATGCCTGAGAATCGTAAGATTCATAAAATGAACTTGTTAGAACTCCTTGGATATATTGTCCTTTCCTTGTGAGTATCATTGTCCATATGGAGACCAGCTTAAATTGAACAGATCAGAGTAAATGGCAACCAGTCACGTACAAAACGTGACCCTACACCCTTAAATTTTCACTCATGCTCTGAGTCCACTCAGACCCACAATACCTGAAGAGAACTTCATCTGAGGTTGTAATATTTTACAATTTGACAAGGTACATACTCTCTATGAACACAATTTTCAATTAAGACCTTTATACTTGATAATATGAAGATGATAGCAAGAGTAAGAGAGCGAGATAATGAGAGAGAGAGAGAAAAAAAGCATATTAACTTCTAGGTGTTTTTAGGAACATTTTATGGCTCACCCGGTACTAATTATAATATGATTTTGAATGTGTTAAGTTAACATTTCATGAAGTCCTTTTCATATGCCAGCGTTAGCAGGTCTTATTTTTGCTTCCTGCATATTTTCAGGCACTGAGATAAGTAGTTCATATTGCTTCTTTTCCTTTTATAACTTTTTAAATATGTGTGCACTCAAACATTACTTCTTAACTGGATCCGTATCTCTCCCCTTCACTCTTTAAGCTCAGATATTTTAATTGTACCATTTCCAATATATTTAAACTACAAATAGCATATGAAATGTGTCAGTATTCACATTCAATTTATAAATAAGTCTGGTCACAGTCAAATAATTTCACACATTGCCCAGCATAAACGTCAATTTAAAATATGAGGCTCATAAATAAAATGAAAACTGTTACCCGGCAAATCTAAAAACAGTGATTATGTCAGAGTTAATCTTTGCACCAGCTCATGGTCTTCCTACACATTACTTTGAATGTGAACCCCTAAATACCAAGGGTACTGCATAATAAATCTTACTATGCTTCCTCATTTGCAAATTTAAATTGGGAAAGCATCATCATGTACCTGAATGGAATTTAACCTTATAGAAAAGAAGATAATTGTGTATTTGTAAAGGATGTCAAAACAACATGAGATGGTGCATTTTCATTGACAAATAAACAAGCCTGTTTTAAAAAATGTCTTCTACAGAGCCTGACAAATATCACAGAAACATAACCACAGCCTACTCCCTCTTCCTTGCAGTATAACCACAGTCTACTGACTCTTTTCAAGGATTGAGAAGAGTTCTGGTAGATCACAACTTTGAACCAAACCATTTTGAAACTTGGCCATTCAATGCGCAAAGTATAGGAAACACAAGTAGAAAAGAAGGCTATTTCAATGAATGTTTAGTGAACCAAGGGATCTGTACAGTAAGTATTTCCAGAAGAAAACACTGTTTCAGATTCTCCCTTTTATTGCTATCATGAGATTGGCATTACCTATGCAGGAACAAGTAGAATCCTTTTTGATATACTGATGAGGAGTTGGCTTATGTGCCAACTCTTAGTGGCACCATATAATAGCTGTCCGTATTATTATTTGTTTATCCAAAAAATCTTTTTGTTGATCTTTTTTATTTATTTCTATAAGAGCTTGATTTTATAAATTACACCAGTAGTGAATTTTCCACCTGCAGTTTCTCCAGTGCTCTCACAGAAGGGCTATATTTTTTAATTATTTGGAAGTGTATGAATGTTTCTCTTTTCACTTTGTAAATGAATTCTAGCTTGATTAGTTGCAACAGTTTTTTGGTCATGCAGATTTCCAAAACCATTCTGATGTTAGCAGCTGCAGAAATAATGTTTTGTTGTTTTTGGTAGTGGTAGCATTTCTTCTCTCTTATTTAGAGACTTACATAACAATTATTTTCTTAAATTGTAGAATTTTACCAGAACTTTTTTCTTAAAAGACATAAATTATCAATTTTTCCTAGAATGTTATAATCCCTTTCCAAAATATCACACTGTGACTCTTTCTCTAAGTTCCAATTATTTTTATTACTCAATATCCTCATCTGTAAAATGATGATGTAGCACTTATCTTACAGGTTTGTTAGAATTAAATGAGCTAATATATGTAAGACACTTAGGATGGTAAGTAATTTTACTGTTTGTTATTACTTTTTGTTATTATAGTTGTTTCTGTTTCTTGCCACTTCTGTTTAGCAATTTACTATAAATGCATGGTGAATTTTCATGTTTTCTCCTATGTGTTTGTAATCTTTTGTCATTTATTGGATTTCCATGAGCCAGATACTATGCATTTTGCATAAATTTTTAATTGCATTTTCTCATTGACCATGTGAAGTAGGTTTTAATTTTAATTTTACTGAGAAAGGAAATTTTGAGGCTTGCAGACATCAAAAAACTTGCCTGTGGTCAAATGGTTAGTAAGAGGCAGAATTACAACTCAAATGAAGGTGCGGCTGACCTCATAGGCTGGGCTCTACATTCTAAATTTATATTTTACCATCATGCTATTCTTCTGGAGTAAATATATGTGTGTGTGTGTGTAATATATATATATTTACTCCAGAAGAATATATATATATTACACACACACACATATATATATTTACTCCAGAAGAATAGCATGATGGTAAAATATAAATTTATATATATATACACACATATATATACACACACATACAAGGCAGATATATATGTATATACATGTCAACACAATAGCTAAAGAAATACATACATAATCTACCTTGTATGTGTATATATATGTGTGTATATATACACACATATATACACACACAAGCATACAAGATAAATTAATGTGCATATACACATACACATACATGTACATATATGTATATACACATATATATCTACCTTGTATGTACATATATATGTATTGTGTGTATATATATTTAAGTATGTATATATATTGACTACAGAAGAATAGCACGATGGAAAAAGACAAACCTAGAATCTAGAACCCAGCCTATGAGGTCAGCCATAACTTAATTTGAGTAGTTCTATAATTCGGTCTTTGGTGATACTCCATGACAGCATGAGCCCTCAGTGCTAATTCTGGGTGAAAAGACTAAACCCACTTGATATATTTTTAGAAGTACAAGTTCAGGCTGATTCTGCAATTAGTGAGGAAGGTTGAAGGTAGGAGCAGAGTCACAGTGATCCAGCCTCCAACTAATAACAAAAGCTCAAATCCAGTCAGTCAGGCAATGATCATCTATAGCATTTGGCCTGGATTTGGTGTTAAGGACTATGAGGGGATCCAGGGCATTAGTTCCTTGGATTTTCAGAGATTTGATTTTCAACAAATTCTTCTCCTAAGACTTGAGATTAGACCAAAATGTTCTTCTGGAATCACTAGGGTTGTGGCCATACAGACTATGCAGATAATACTTGATTGATCCTATATGATCAATTCTAAAAATTGTTGGTATTCTTAAAGCAATTTAGACCTGGGAACTCTGACCTCAAAATCATCTGAGGGGGTGCTTCTACTAAATCAAAATTTCTTAAACTCAAGCTAAAAAAATCTTCTGAACTTGCCCCCAGTAACTCTATGGCACAGTGGAATCTGAGAAAAAAAATTCTTCCCTTTAAGAACATGGAATATATTAAGTTAATTTTTCTCTGGAGATACAATTTTTTCAAAGGTTTATAAAGTTGATAAAAAACAGAAGTTCTAGTCTTTCTATATTAGAAGAAATCTCAACAAAAACATTTTATGTAAAATGTTGTGAAATATAAGAACATAATGTTCAATACCTGATGGGGGATCTTATCATGTGCCAGTAATACTCCATTGTAGAAATAAACTGAACTCTCTGACCTCACCCACAGGAATTTGCTTCTCCCAATGTTTCCTTTAGTGAGCCAAGTTGACAAGAGCAAATGGAGAGCTGAAAGAGTTGCTAATCTTTGCCATATTCATTTATCATCCAAACAATAAAAAGCAATTAAGATCTTCAGAAGTTTAAAAAAAAATGACCTATCAGAATCTTAAGAGCATCTTCAAGAAGGTGTCCTTTTATATGGAAATGTAATTACATTGCGTCTGATAACATGTTTTAAAAGTATCTTTCTTGAATAAGTAATTTGACTATAAAACTCTAGTGTAGAATGATTTCCACGTTTTGAAAGATATGTATGTATTTTTTTAGCTATTGTGTTAACTACTAATCTCACTGGAAATTAAAGGACTTGTTTCAACACTCCTCATTCTAGGAAATATGCGTATGGGTGTGTATACACACATACATAATATAATGATATTATTAGAGAATAATTTATAATGTTTATAGAACATCATATAGAAAGATGAAAACAAAATTAATATCCTGTTTCTAAATTTATGTTTCAGTTAAAGAACAAAAATGTGACCAGTTTAGTAATGATTAAAACATCTACATAGTTTTATATGATTTTTTAATACAAATTTAAACTTGGCTGCTCAATAAAAGAGAGTATAGTATATTAGGAAGAGCAGTTTGCTAGGAGTCAGACATGAGTCCTTGTCTCACTCTATCACTCAAGCAAAAGCCCCGAGGCAAGTCACTTTGTGTTCTATTGTTAAATTAAGAAACTTTTAATTACAACTTCTAGGGCTCAAATCAGTTTAAAACTGAAGGTTCTCTCATTGTAACTCTGATTTCCAACTGTGAGAGGCAAGGTAACTTTTTTACTCGGTGAAGAAATGCACATTGTGTAACAACAAAGATACGTACATTAAATGTGCAAGAAAACTAATTACAGATATCATATCCCATTAAGCTTATTCACTTAAACTTTTAAAAGCATTTTGTATAGTTTTTTTAAACTATCGTATGTTTACAGATTTGACTAATGTCTTAAATATAAAAAAACTAAAATAAAAGTTTTCTTGCTGTGTTTCGTATAGCTTATGATGTTGGCCATTTATTGTTATATAGTACAGAAGTGCCTTCATTGTTTTTTGGTAGCATTGTCCCCAAAGTATACTATAAAAATTTCAAACATTCACGAAGTAAAAGAATTTAATAATAAACATTCACACACACACTACCTAAATTATATTATTAATTTTTACAATATTTATTTTGTTAGATAGCGCTCCACTCATTCATCCTTCTGTATGTATCTGTGTCAATCCATCTTATAGTTTTGATGAATATGTTAAACTAAGAAGCAGACTTCAATATACTTTCTCCTTAAACACTTCAGCATTCAAATTATCAACTAGAGTTCAATATTTGTTTACAGTTCTATTTTTTTCTTTGAGGTAAAATTTTCAAACAAGGAAATGAATAAATTTAAAGTTTACTATTTAATGAACTTTGGCAAATATATATGCCTGTGTAAGCCAAGCCACCAGCAAGAAATATGACATTCCTACCACGCCCTCATGCCCTTTTCAAATCTTTGCCTCTAATCTAACACCCAAAGAAAATGCTATTCTGATTTTTTCAACCATAGATTAGTTTTTACTGTTCTAGTATTTCATAGAAATGAAATCATAAGACATAAACTTTTGTATAAGCTATCTTTCACTGAACATAATGCTTTTGAAATTTTTCCATCTGCTTCTGTGTATCAATATTTTAAATCTTTTTATTGTTGGATCATATCCCATTATATTATACATCTGGAATAGTTACAGTATGAAGTTATTACAAATAAGCCTCCTATGGTCATTTTTTGACAAGTCTTTTTATGGACATATGATTTTATTTTTCTAAGTTCAATCCTAGAAAGTGAAATTTGTGGGTCGTGAAATATGTGTGTGTTTAGATTTAAAATAAATTTCCTGAACTTTCTCCAAAGCAAAAGTACCATTTTACATTCCCAGTGACAACGTATTAGAGTTATAGATACTCCAGGTACTCACCTACATTTGTTGCTGTCAGTCTTTATAATTATAGACTGTCTAGTAGGTATGTTTGTGTTTGTAGTTTTTATTCCCATTTCCCTCATGAACGATAATATTCTTGTGAGTATGATTTTATGTGCTTATTTTCCATTAACATACCTTACTTTGGGAAAGGCCTCTTCATATCCTTCCCCTTTTTGTATTATATTTCTTCTCTTTTTATTAGTTTCCTATGCTCTGAAGACGTTTGTTTGCTTTGCCAGCATTGTGTTCCAGTCTGGCTTATCCATTCCTACTGTTTATTTAGTAGTTTTTTTTTTTTTCTTAGATTGCTTAGGATTTATTTAGTTATTTATCTATTTTGTTAGTGTTAATTGACACATAATAATGGGACATATTTATATGATAAGAGTCTGATATTTTGATATCTGTATACAATGTGTAATGAATCAAGTAGTGGTACTTAGCACATCAATCACTATAATATTCATCATTTCTTTGTGTTGGGAACATTCAAAATCATCGTTGTACTCTTTGAAAGTGTAAAATAAATCATTGTGATCTATATTCATGCTACAGTGCTGTAGAACACAGAAACTTCTCCTTCTGCCCAGCTGTAATTTGTATCTGTTAACTAAGTTCTCCCTATCCACTCTTTTCCTCATCCTTTCCAGTCTCTAGTTATCAGTATTCTACTCCTTACTCCTGTGAGTTCTACTGAATTAGCTTCCATATATCAGTGAGAACATGTGGCAGTTATCTTTCTGTGGCTAGAATATTTCACTTAACATAATGTCTTCCAGGCTAATTCATGTTGCCACAAATACCAGGATTTTATTCTTCTTTATGGCTAAATAGTAATATGTTTATATACCACATTTCTTTATTCATTCATTTGTTGATGGAAACTTAAGTTGATTCCATATCTTGATCATTATTAATAGTGCTACAATACACAAAGGAGTGCAGATATCTCTTGACATATTGCTTTTTACTTTTTGAATATATATCTCATAATGGCATTGCTGGATCATATGGTAGTGCCATTTTTAGTTTTTAGAGAAAACTGGTTTTTAGTTTTTAGAGAAACTACATACTGGTTTTTATAATAACTGCTAATTCACACTCTCACAAACAGTTTATGAGCTCCTTTTTGTCCACATGTTCACTAGCATCTGCTACGTTTTGTCTTTCTGAGAGTAGCGCTTCTGACTAGAGTGAGATGATATTTCATTGTGGTTTTGATTTACATATCCCTATTAGGGATAATTTTTTAATATACTCGTTGGCCATTTGTATATCTTTTAAGAAATGCATATTCAGATCATTTACCAATTTTAAATCATATTTTTGGTTCTTTGCTGCTGAGTTGTTTGAGTTCCTTCTATATTCTGGATATTAATCTCTCCTCAGATGCACAATTTGCAAATATTTTCTACTATTCTGAACATTGTCACTTCACTGTGTTTATTATTTCTTTTGCTATGCAGAAGCTTTTTTGTTTGATATAATCCCACTTGTCTATTTTGCTTTTGCTGCCTGTCCTTTTGAGGTCTTATATATAAAAATCTTCGCTAAGACCAATGTCCTGGAGTGTTTCCCAAATGTTTTCTTCTAGTATTTTCAGAGTTTCAGGTATTATGTTTAAGTCTTTAATCCATTTTGAGTTGTTTTTATTATATGGTGAGATATAGGTGTCTAGATTCATTATTCTGCATGTGGATTTCCAGTTTTCTTGGTGCAATTTATTAAAGAGATTGTCCTTTGCCCAATGTTCTTCACACCTTTATTCAAACTATATTTGCTGTAAATATGTGGATTTTTGCTGGGTTCTATCTTCAGTCCAGTGGTCTGCATGTCTGCTTTTATGCCAATATCAGACTTTTTTGGTTATTATAGTTTTGTAGTATATTTTTAGGTCAGGGAGTATGATACTTTCAGCTTTATTCTTCTCTCTCAGAATTGCTTTGACTATTGGGGGGTCTTTTGTGGTTCCATAAAAATTTTATGATTGTTTTTTCTATTTCTGTGAAGAATTTTACTGGTTTGTTTTTTTTTGTTTTTTTTTGTTTTTTTGACATAGTTTGCCTTGACTGTGCATTACTTTGGGTAGTGTGGTCATTTTAACAATATCAAGTCTTCCAATTCACGAACATGGAATGCCTTTTCATTTTTTTGTGTTTGTGTCCTATTCAATTTTTTTCATCAATGATTTATAATTTTTATTGTAGAGATAGTTTCACCTTCTTCAAGTTTCTTCCTAGGTGTTTTATATTTTGTGGCTATTGTAAGTGAATTGCTTCTTTACATTTTTTCAAGCAGTTCATTATTGGTGTATAGAAATGCTACTGCTCTTTTTACAAGGATAGCTTGTATAAGCTATTCTTCTAAAGAGTAGCTTTGCTGGCAATAGTTTTCTTGGCTGACAGTTATCTTTTTTTCTTCTTTCAGCACTTTGAATATATGATTCCTTTCTCTCCTGGCCTGTACAATTTCTGCTAAGAAATCTGCTATTAATCTAATAGATATTCTCTTACATGTGATTGGATACTCTTCTTGATGTTTTTAATATTCTCACTTTGTCTTTGACTTTTGACATTTATACTATAATGAGCCTCAGAATGGAATCTATTTGATAACATTTGAATTTCCTGGATCTGGATGTCCACGTATCTTCCCAAACGTAAGATGTTTTCAGCTATTATTTGATCAAATAGCTTTTCTATGTCTCTTCTTGTCTCTTCTTCATCTGAAAATCCCATAATGCAAATATATGTGTTCTTAATTGTGATCCATAAGTCCCATTGCCTTCTTTATTATTTTTTAAATTTCACTGTTTTACTGAATTATTTTAAAAAGTGTCTCTTTAAGTTCAGAAATTCTTTCTTCTGCTTGAGTTTGTTTGTTGTTGAAACTTTCAGTCATTTTTTTAATCTTATTGATTGATGCCTTGAGCGCCAAGATTGTTCACAAATTATTTTATGATATCTATCTCTTTGTTGAATTTCTCATTCTGATCATGAATTGTTTGCCTGATATTGTTAAATTCTCTATCTGCGTTCCCTTGTATCTTGCTGAGTTTCCTCAAGATCATTAAATTAAGTTAGTTTTCCTTTGTTTTTGGATCTGCTACTGAAAAAAGTATATTGTATTCTTTTTTTTTTTTTTTTTTTTTTTTTTTTTTGAGATGGAGTCTCGCTCTGTGGCCAGGCTAGAGTGCAGTGGCGCGATCTCAGCTCACTGCAAGCTCCGCCTCCCGGGTTCACGCGATTCTCCTGCCTCAGCCTCCTGAGTAGCTGGGACTACAGGCGCCCGCCACCACACCCGGCTAATTTTTTATATTTTTTAATAGAGACGGGGTTTCACCGTGGTCTCGATCTCCTGACCTTGTGATCCGCCCGCCTCGGCCTCCCAAAGTGCTGGGATTACAGGCGTGAGCCACCGCGCCCGGCTATTGTATTCTTTTGGAAGTATATTTCCTTTAAATTTGTGTGTGTGTGTGCCTACATTTATATCTTCACATCTGGTGAAACAATTACCCCTTCCAATTTTATGGAGTAGCTTTCACAGAAAAATACTTTTTCTTGTAGCTGTGTCCTATTGTATCAGTTGGGTAGTGTGCTTTGGTTTTCATTCTAGGTGCATGTATTAGAATGCTCTCCATGTGATTTCTTCAGTTTTGATCAATGTCAGAGGTGTCTTGAATGCCTCAGTGGCCTGTAATGATGGTGCTTGTGGAAGCAGTGCCACAGCTTTGTTGAGGGTGGGATCTGCTGGGTGGATTGGATTTTGGGATTTGGGGAGGTGCATGCCTGGCATAGTGGTTTAGTCAGTTTTGGTGGTGGCACTGCCAGCTATGGTGGACACCAAAATAATGGGTTTTTGGTTTCTGAAGAGGCATATGCATTGTGTGGCAGCTAGAATGATGGAGAGTCACAGGTGGTCAGTTCTAGGGCCCCAGGGAGCACATGTATTTGCTCCCTTGGTCATGGGAAGGCCTTCTGCTATGTTGGACCTCTTGTTTCCTGCAATATAAGACACTGTGTGGGCTCAGCTGCTGGGATCATGGCTGTATGTAGTCTTCTGTGTGGATATAGTGGAATGATGGCAGGGACCAAAAGTTTTGGAGGTGTAGGGGCTATTAAACCCCAGGGTATGATGTACTCATGTACTCCAGAAGTAGCTCCATTCCCAACGTGATTTTGTCTCACAGCAGTTTTGGTCCCAGGGAGTTGGGTGGTGGTGGTGGGAGGACTCAGTGTGTGTTCCTTCTCTGGAGCAATGAAACTGCATGGACTTCAGGCAGGTCCCTATGCTGGATCAGAGCCTATGAGAATTGTGGGACTTGTCTCTAACTAGGATTACAGGTGTCTCCAGTGCTAATGGCAACTGCTAGAAATCTCCAGCTTCCCTTTTCTCTCTTGGCTCCAAGCAGATCTTATCCAGGTGTTTTACTTCCCTCTCTATGCTGTCATACCAAGTTGTTCATACAACACAACTTGAACAACATCTGTAATGCTTAAACCTAATTATTTTAACATCTGTAATTATTAAACATAGTTATTTTGTTCCCTAACATAGGAAGCATTATATTTTTAATCTTTTTTTCAAGACATAATTTAAAATTCTTAAGTTGGTGAAGAAAATTCACCTTACTTGGAAGTCACTGGGCTATTACCATTATCGCATGATGTCTGTTGAAAGAATAGAGTTTGGCTATATGAATAAAATAACAAAATGACATATTTACCTACTGAATCATTTGTAGAAATCTTATGTATCATATAATGTAAAAGAAAATTTCTTTTGGAAAATGTGTTAGAAAAATTGTTCTGAAATATTTTGGTGTCAGAATACCTTTTAGGCTCTTAAAAGTTATTGAAAGATTTTTTTGGCTGAGTGCCGTAGCTCATGCCTGTATTCTCAGCACTTTGGGAGGCCAAGGGGGTGAATCACTTGAGGCCAGGAGTTCAAGACAAGCCTGGGCATCAAGATGAGACCACATCTCTACAAAAAATACAGAAAAGTTAGCCAGGCATGGTGGCACATTCTTATAATCCCAACTACTTGGGAGGCTGAGATGGGAGGATTGCTTGAGCCTGGGAGGTCGTGGCTGCAGTGATCTACAATCATGACCCTGCACTCCAGCCCAAGTTGTAGAGCAAGACTCAGTCTCAGAAAAAACAAACAAAAAAACCCCCAGCTTTTTTCTGTTTATATATATTAATGTTAGAAATGTCAACCTATATGTATTTAAGTAATATAGCTGTTAATTCATTTAAAAAATAATAAATTCAATTGTAACATAAACAACATGTTTGTGAAATTTAACTATATTTTTTCAAAACAAAAAGTAAGAGTGCCACTGTTTATATTTTGTAAAGATCTAGAAAATGTTTTATACTACGTCTGAGCTGTTATGTCTGTTTCTATATTCAGTCTGTTGTAATATATTACTTTGGTCAAAGAATATCACTAGAATCTGACCTCAATATGTATGTAATTAGAAAAGAGAGATGTATTCTAATAAAATTTTTAGGTAGTTGAGAATATTCCTCTTTCATACTGCATTAAAACTCATTGTTGGTAGATTTTTAAAGGTTAGAGGTAACATGGACTCTAAAACAATATAGATTATTGATAAGTTTTTGTGCTCTTAATATTTGTGAGGAAGTGAAATTCTAATAGATAAATAATGCCAGTATTACCATGAAAATACTTTTTACCTCATGAACACTCTGAAAGAAATTTGAGAACAGCTATGTAGAAAATAAGAAATAAACTGATGCATTCAATAATATCAATTTCAAAAATTTATTATGATAATACATATAAAATGCTTGGCAAAGTGCTTGCCTATTATAAAGCCTATTATAAACGCTCAGTAAATGGTAGCAATTATTGCTATCAATGGATTGTTAACATGTGTCAGGAATCAAAAATCAGTAAATAATTAAAAATTAAGAACGCAAATTAGATAATCTTATGTATATAACATATAGTTTTAGAAAAGATCTTCAACTTCTTTGCTAAGTATGCTGAGCTTCAGGGCAACTTTCTGGGTACTATTGTGCCCATAGCATCGTTAGAGTCCAGCGTATGACTGAATTATAACAATAAAAAATACACAGTGGGATAAAAACCTGAGTAGAAACAGAACAAAGCAAAATACCTTTACGTAGTCATGAAAAGAAATACACTAAGATTACCAAAAAAAAAACAAAACAAAACAAAAAAAAACATCTAAAAGATTGCAATGAAATTGAGTTGAACAGTGTTTGCCTTGTTTGAAAAAAACATGTTTCTATCTTTTCATTATCACATGCATTGAATAGTCCCAAGTGATTAACAAAATCATCTTGAAACACTGGCATGTGTTGGCCACAGATGAAAATTAAATGGCATCTTTAAATTTCTGTGCCTCATCTCATTTAAGACAGAATGTTTTTGCACTTGGACTCTAGTCCGTCTAATCAGGCAGTGCATTTCCTATCACATCTAACACCTGGCCAACTCCTGGGTGCCAACTGTGCCCAGTGCAATGATATATCTAGAAGTAATTATTTCTATCATCCGCATAAGGGAAGAGGATATAAGATTCATCACATGCTTACTTTTTACATGAACTTCGTTTTTTCATTTTAAATGCATGTATAGGTTGTCCAATGTGGACTCACCCAAGTCCATAAAAGAGAAATTTTTAAAAAAATGAGATTGGGATGAGAAGTATCAGAAAAGGCAAATACTCTCACCAGCTACTCAATCTTTTTTTCCAAAACAAATATACACATAAACCAGTGATACTGGCATTTTTTCTAAGTGAATGAGGTTGAAGGGCAGTTATATTTATGCAATAATGGATTTCCATATTCTTATGTTTTAAATGTGAAAGTTTTCTCAGGATAAAATGTCCTATGAACAAGAAGCTACTCGTGACACCGCTTATTATGAGATTTCATCTGATTTTAGGATGCGTGTGTAGGTGTGTGTGTGTGGATTCTCTCTCTTTCTCTCTAACATAGACATTATAGTAAGACAGGTAAATCAATAAATTGATATAGATATAATATTTTGGAATTGATAAAATTGTACAAACTTAAATCCTCCACACTGATTTTACAATGTTCACATGCCTTCCTTTTTGCTAAACCTTTTGTGTTACAGATATCTATTAAATCATCTCCTCTCCCAGGACTCTTGGGTATTTAAATTATGATGTCTTTAGAGTCTTGTTCTGGCATTCAGTCAATGCATGCAAGAGAATACATTGTATCATATTTAGCAGACTAAGCTCTCAGAGGAAAGGATTAGTGAATAGTTACTGAGTATGTTTTAACAGCAGATTTTCCCTGTAATATCTATGTCTGTTCTTGGAATATAACCAGATATGTTCAAAATACAGATGCAAAAAGAAGGAAAGAATGTCCTAAATAAAGTGTATTTATCTGATCTGCATTTTTGAAACACCTAATCCTTCCTTGCTTTCACATTTTTGTTTTTATATTTTAATTGGAGTTTTGCATAATTTAAAAGTGAGACGGATAATCAATACAAATATCAATTCAGCACTAAATCCATACATAAGATCACTAAGGATTTTCCTGGCAAAATGAAGCAGAAAGCTAGCTCAGTGTCTCCAATTAAGGTAACCTGATAAAACACATTTTTTTTGGAGACCAAGTCTCACTCTGTCCTCCAAGCTGGAGTCCAATGGTGCCATCTCAGCTGACTGCAACCTCTGCTTCCTGTGTTCAAACGATTCTCCTGCCTCAGCCTCCTGAGTAGTTGAGATTACAGGTGTATGCCACCACACTGGCTAATTTTTTGAATTTTTAATAGGGATAGGGTTTGACTAGGTTGGCCAGGCTGGTCTCCAACTTCTGACTTTGTGATCCACTCGCCTTGACCTCCCAAAGTGCTGGGATTACAGGCCTGAGCCACCGCACCTAGCCTAAAACACCCATTTTTTTTTTTTTTTTTTTGAGATGGATTTTCGCTCCTGTTGCCCAGGCTGGAGTGCAATGGCGCAATCTTGGCTCACCACAACCTCCGCCTCCCAGGTTCAAGCGATTCTTCTGCCTCAGCCTCCCCAGTAGCTGGGATTACAGGAATGTGCCACCACGCCTGGCTAATTTTGTATTTTTAGTAGAGACGGGGTTACTCCAGGTTGGTCAGGCTGGTCGTGAACTCCCGACCTTAGGTGATATGCTCACCTCGGCCTCCCAAAATGCTGGGATTACAGGCGTGAGCCACTGCGCCCAGCCCTGTAAAACACCTTTTAATGATATATAAGAAAATATTAATTCACAATATATGAAGAAAATCAGGGGAGGAACAAACACAGAGCAAACACAGAGTCCTATTTGAAATTAAAAAGCAACAATTTTATTGTTTTCACTCCTGAATTCAAAAATTACCATAAAAATGAATGATAAAAGTAATAATTTCACATAGTAATATTACATTTTATGGACTTGAACAAATAGAAATTCCAGTAAAGAAAATACCAGTGTCTTGTAGCCTCCACCATATTCCATTTGTAACCTGGTATCCTCTGAATCCTTTAGCTTTGGAGCCACTCACTCAAAAATCCTCTCATCTTGGTACGTATTTAAAGAAAGTGGCCTCCTGTATTTGGCAGACATATAAGAGGGGCATTCGGTTGTAACACATAAGGAAAGGCCATTTTGACATTAGTTTCTATCTTCTCTTACCATAAAAATTCTGTATTCAGTGACAAGAGAAGGAATTTCATGACAATAAATGTCACCAGCTGATTTTCTTTCTTTTGTGAGAGGGTCTCACTCAGTTACCCAGGCTGTAGTGCGGTGGCACAATATCCACTCACTGCAACCTCTGCCTCCTGGGTTCAAGTGATTCTCCTATCTCAGCCTCCCAAGTAGCTGGGAGTATAGACTGGCTAATTTTTGTATTTTTAGTAGAGTAAGGGTTTCACCATGTTGCTCAGGCTGGTCTCGAACTCTTGACCTCAAGTTATCTGCCTATCTTGGTCTTCTGAAGTGCTGGGATTACAGGCATGAGCCACTGTGCCTGGCGTGGCTGACTTTCATCTCAGAATTAACTCATGATATTTGAGTAGTTAGACTAGCATCCAATTTGAAGTAGGTGTCCCTTCTTTTTACATAATACACAGAATATACATATATAATATATATTCATTATTCATTATCTGTATATATTCATTACATATGTTCATTTTATATATATACAAAATGAAATTTAATTTTGCTGTTTATAAAATCATGGCATAGAAGGAGAATTTGCTTCCCAATATTCTAATCTTGTTTGGCTTGGGTACATATTACAAATTCAATGTATCAAAAAAATGTAGTGCCTATAGAAATGGAGACCAATGAATGGCTTGCAGAGTTAAGAATGGGATAAGGTGAGAAGAAAATGGGTGTGGTCATAAGAGTGCAACAGGAAGAATTCTCCTGATGTTGAAAGTACTGTTATCTTAACCAGGTGGTGAATATACTAACCTATGTATGTGATAAAATTGCATAGAACTGAAAAAGCATACACATGAACACAAATCAATACAAGTAAAACTGAAGAAATCTGAACAAGATAAGTGGATTGTATCAAAGCCCATATCCTGGTGGTGATACTATCCTACAGTTTTGCAAGATATTATTATTGAAGGAAACTAGAAAAAGAGTAGACAAATTATCTCTGCATTATTTATCATAACTGTATTTGTTCTTCTATTATCTCAAACTAAAATGTTTTGTAAAAGCAAAAGGAGCAAAGCTGGAGGCATCATGCTACCCAATTTCAAACTATACTACAAGGCTGCAGTAACCAACACAGCATGGTACTAGTACAGAAACAGGCACATAGACCGTTGGAACCGAATAGAGAACTCTGAAATAAGACCGCACACCTACAGCCATCTGATCTTTGACAAGCTGGACAAAAACAACGGGGAAAGGATTCCCTATTTAATAAATGGTGCTGGGAGAACTTGCTAGCCATATGCAGAAAATTGAAACTGGACTCCTTCCTTAAACCATACAAAAAATTTAACTCAAGATGGATTAAATACTTAAATATAAAACCCAAAACTATAAAAACCCTAGAAGAAAATGTAGGCAATACCTTTAGGATATAGGTATAGGCAAAGATTTCATGACAAAAAAGCCAAAAGCAATTGCAACAAAACCAAAAATTGACAAATGGGATTTAATTAAACTAAAGAGCTTCTGCACCACAGAAGAAACATCATCATCAGAGTGAACAGACAACCTAGAGAATGCAGTCTATCCATCTGACAAAGGTCTAATATCCAAAATCTACAAGGAACTTAAACAAGTTAAAAAAAAAAGAAAAAAAAAAAAAAAAACCAAACATCCCCATTGAAAAGTGGGCAAAGGACATGAACAGACACTTCTCAAAAGAAGACATACATGTGACCAACAATCACATGAAAAAAAGCTCAACATCGCTAATCATTAGAGAAATGTAAATCAAAATCACAATGAGATATCATCTCATGCCAATCAGAATGCCTATTACTAAAAAGTCAAAAACAATAAATGGTGGTTAAGTTGTGGAGAAAAAGGAACACTTTTACACTGTTGGTGGGAGTGTAAATTAGTTCAACCATTGGAGAACACAGTGTAGCCGTTTCTCAAAGACCTAGGGGCAGAAATATCATTTGACCTAGCAATCCCATTACTGAGTATACACCCAAAGGAATATAAATCATTCTATTAAGATACATGCACACATATGTTTATTGCAGCACTATTTACAAGGCAAAGTCATTACATCAATCTAAATGCCCATCAATGATAGACTTGATAAAGAAAAAGTGGTACATATACACTGTGGAATACAATGCAGCCATAAAAAAAGAATGAGAACAATGTCCTTTGCAGTGACATGGATGGAGGTGGAAGCCATTATAGTCAGCAAACTAATGTAGGAATGGAAAACCAAACACAGCGTGTTATCACTTATAAGTGGGAGCTGACTGATGAGAACTCATGGTCACGTGGGGGGTGGGAAACAACACACACTGGACACCTGTGGGGCGATGGGAGGCTGGGGAGCATCAGGCAGAATAGCTAATGGATGCTGGGCTTAATACATGGGTGATGGGATGATCTGTGCAGTAAACCGCCATGGCACATGTTTACCTATGTAGCCAATCTACACATCCTGCACATGTACCCCTGGACTTAAAAGTTGAGAAATAGATAAGTAAAATTTTAAACAATTAAAAAAATAGTTTAGTAGCATTCTAATTTCTAGTCAAGGATGTAATGACCTTAAAAGGCCTCACCTTCATCTTTGCAACAACAACAAAAAACTGAACAAACTGAAAATCAGCAATTCCTCTAGGATTCTTCAGAGAAATGAAATCAGAGAGCAACCTATTGCCCGTCAAATTGGAGAGACAGACAGACAGTTAAAGGGAATCATAGCTTATTGGAGTAAAGGTTGAGGAACAGAAACCATTGCTGAGCCAGTACAGGGTTAAGAAAACTTAAACATGTAATTGAATTGCTGGAAGATAAAGGTAGACAAGCATGAGAGTTAAAACTCCAAGGAGACTCAGTCATAGGAAGGCCTCCACACTTTTCTGAAGCTTACTCGTAGGAACTCTACCACGTTCTTACAGTGAAAATCAGAAAAACAAAAAACAAACCCTTAGTATTTCCAGCAGAGGAAAGGGAAAAGTAGCCATTTAAAGATACGTTTAGAATATTCTGTTCTCCTTAACAAAACCTCCCACAAGGGAAACTGTTTTACCAGAGCCTAACTGACTGGTGTTTTACCAGAACCTAAGCAAACTGTATGAAGGGAAATATGCAACTCTTGCCCACTCTAGTCTTCTACATGGCAAAAAGGAAATGCCCAGCTCCAACTAGGTGAGGCCTTTTGGCCTCACTTTCATAGAAAAATAAAAGAAAGTAAAAGTGAGAAGCATTTGTGAAGGTCACAGTCTAAGGACACAGGCTCGGTAAAAGAAAAAGGCTTAATGATAATTTTATGGAACATTTTTTCTCCCCCAACACGCTATCATTACCTCAGTGGAGCTCCTAGAAAATAATAGGATAAAGAAATGAAGGAATTGAAAATGTCGAACATCATGTAAGAGTCACTAGGGAAAACTACAACAACAACAACAAAAAACGAAAACAAGAGCATCAGAGAAAATTAGCCCCGACACCACACCTACAGCAAACAGTAAATACAAGCTAATTCCTAACTGAATAAACATACACGCTCACACTAAAGGCATATATACCTAAGTTTCTTTTACTTGCTAGCTTATGACCAGCTTTCAACGAATAATTACAGGGCATATATATTTTTAAGAACAATGTTTGACGGGAAAAATTAAGCATCAGAATGAGATTCAGATATGGCAGTCATGTTGGAACTATCAGAATGGAAATGGACATCCTAGCTAACACAGTAAGACAAGAAAATGAAATAAATGGAATACTGATTAAAAGGAAGCAATAAAATTGTCTTTGTTTATAGATGACATAATTTCCATGTTGAAAAATCTCAGAATTTACAACAAAAATCTTTTGAAACTCGCAAGTAATTCTAGCAAATCAGCAGGATACAAGGATAATTTACAAAAGTTAATCGTTCTCTTAATTGCCAGCATTAAACAATTGGGATTTGGAATTAAAAACACAATACCATTTAAATTAGCACCAAAAATATAAAATACTTAAGTATAAATCTAATTAATTATCATATGTTTTATGTAAAAAACTACAACATTCTAATAATTTATTAAAAATCTAAGTGGAGAGATGTTCAATGCACATAGATAGAAAGTGTCAATATTTTAATGATGTCAATTCTTTCCCACTTTATAGATTTGATGAAATCCTAATCCAAATCCCAGTATTTATTTCATGTGTATCAGTCAATTACTTCTAAAACTCATAAAGAGAGGCAAAAGATCCACAATAGCCAACACAATATTGAAGAACAAGAACAAAATAGAAGATTGATATTACCTGACTTTTAGACAGTACAGTAGCCAGGAGGATACAGTATTGGCTAAAGAACAGGTAAATAGATAAATAAAACCGAATAGAAAGCGCAGAATTAGATTCACTTAAATGTAGTCGTGTGATTATTAACAGTAGAGCAAAGGCAATTTGATGGGGAAAAGACAATCTTTTCAACAAATGTGCTGAAACATCTGGAGTTCCACATAAAAAACGAATCTAGATATAGACTTTACACATTTTATAAAAGTTTTCTCAAAATGGATCATAGACCTAAATGTAAAACACAAACTGTAAAACTCATATAGATAATATAGAAGAAAATCTAGACAACTTTGGGTTTGTTGATTTTTTGATTTAATGCCAAAAGCATAATCTATGAAGGAAAAAATTGATGATGAATTTCACAAAAATTAAAACCTTTTTATCGTGCAATACACTGTTAAGATAATGAAGGCACAAGTTACAAATAGGGAGAAAATCTTTGCAAAAACACATATCTGATAAAGACCTGCTGTCCCAATTTTACAAAAAACTAATAACAATAAGAAAACAAACAATTGAATTAGTAAATGAGCAAAGGATCTGAACAAACACTTCCTCAAAGGAGATATACAGCTGGCAAATATGTACATGAAAAAATATCCAGCGTCATATGTCATTAGGGAATTGTGAATTAAAACAACAATGATATACCATTACAAAGCTATTAGAATGGCTAAAATTCAAAATACTGACAACAGCAAATACTGGCTAGGATTCGGAGCAACAAGAACTCTTATTCATTGTTGATAGGAATCCAAAATGGTATAGTCACTTTGTGTGGGCGTTTGGCAATTTCTTACAAAGCTAAACATATTCTTACCATATTATCCAGGATTTACACTCATTGTTATTTACCCAAATAAGTTGAAAAATCCATGTTCACACAAAGAGCTACACAAGAATGTTTATAGCAGCTTTGTTCAGAATTGCCAAAACTTGGAAGCAGCCAAGATTTCTTTCAACAAATGGACCGACAGACTGTGGTACATCTACACAATGACGTATTATTCAGTGATAAAAAGAAATGAGCTAGTAAGCCATGAAAAAGTTGGTAGAACATTAAATGTATATTTTTAAGTGAAAGAAGCCAATATGAAAAGACTATATAGTTCCAACTATAAGACATTCTGGGAAGGGAAGACCTATGGAGACAGTAAAAAGATCAATGGTCGCCAATGGTTTTTGTCGGGAAGGAAAGATGAAAATGTGGGGCAAGCGATTTTTAAGGCAGTGCAAGTATTCTGTGTAGCACTATAAGGGAGCATACATGTCATTACATATTTATCCAAACCCACAGAATGTGCAACACAAAGTAAATCCTAATGTAAACTACAAGTTATCATTAATTATAATGTATCAATATTGCCTCATTAATTGTAACGAATGTATCACATTAATCCAAGATGTTAATAATAGGGGAAACTGTAGTGGGGAAATGAGGAGGATTTGTAAATTCTCTGTACTTTTTAACGAAGTTTTTATTTTAAATTACTTGGGTACCTATGGGTATATATTTATGTTGTACATGTGATTTGTTAATACAGACATACAATGTGTAATAATCTCATTGGGGGTAATTGTGATGTCCATTAACTCGAGCATTTATCATTTGTTTTAGGAATATTTCAATTCTCTCTTTTAGTTGTTTTAAAATGTACAATAAATTACTGTTGACTATAGTCACACTGTTGTGCTATCAAATACTAGATCTTATTTATTCTATCTAATTATATTTTTGTACCCATTAACTATCCTCACTTCCCTGCCACCGCTTTCCCAGCCTCTGATAACCAACATTCTACTCTCTAACTCCTTGAGTTCAATTGCTTTAATTTTTAGTTTCCACATATGAATGAAACATTCTATTTTTGACAATTTTTTCTACAAACCTAAAAATGAAAAGTTTTGTCTATTAAACTAGTGTAGTTGCTTAAATTTCACATTAAGAAGTTAAAGAAATACACTTCAGCCAATACTTAAGTATACATACGAAGGCTGTCTATAACAGAATATGAGATCCAGAGATCCTGAGAAAAAATATTTTTTCATAAACATCCTTATGTACCTGAACAGATTAGACATATCTGTAAATCAAACTACTGTCAAAAAAGTAAAGGTTTGCTGTTTACTATTGTAAATATAGAAAAACAGGAAACAACTTTTCAAAGTATGCATCCCAATATTCTTTGATTATTATTGTTCTTTATGCTGAAGCATTTATTTTTCAGAAGAATATGTTTAGTTTGGCAATTTACAAAATTGAAAAATGAATGAAAAATCTTACATATTGTGTATAAAAATGATTTAGAAACACATTGTCTCATAAATTAAGACAGATATTCTTTAACCCTAAATCTTTCATGAAAATGCAAGGCTCCATTTCAGAAATGCGTCCGGTAAGGTCTATAGATTCAAATCCAGCATATTTCTTCACATATTACAGAAAGTTTCTCTTCTGTCTTTTGTGGGTCAAGAGAGATGCCACTTGCTGATAATTTAATTTATGCCAGTTTCTAATGCCAAGAAATCTCAAATGATTATTTTGTCACAAAAATGCTGAACTATGAGTTTAATTGCTTTCTTTAAAGAGATGAAAAAGTTCAGTAAATTTGCGAACATGAGATTGAAACCTAATTTATTTGACCCAAATGAGGCTGTATTTAACTTTTATTCTCTGCTTCCTTAATAATGTATTTATTTGACTAATAGTGACTAATCTCATATGTTTCATGTATAACAAATTAGATTTTACAAAATTTGCTATGAGTTTTTTTTTTTTTTACTTTTTTGTACAAGCCTAAAAGTCAATGAAGCCACAAGCCCAAAATTAAGTTAATGGATCTGGAAAACAACCACTATGTAAAAAATAGTTTTGGACAAAACTTGGTTTTATGTTGTTAACCTTATCAGGATATAAAATTGGGTCTGTAATTTCATCATACGCAAAAATCAACTACATGAAAAATATACACAAACTTTTGTCAGTTAAAAAATAAAGATTTTTAAAGAAGAAGAAAACCAACAACAACAACAACAACAAAAAAACCAACCACAGGTGGATCAAGGAATGGGACACAATTTTTTTAACGTTAACTATTTGATGAATATAAAGCAAATATATTTTCGTGTTTCAGTTAATACTCTTTTTCTGTATAACAAACTACTCTAAAATTTAGTGATTTAAAATAGCAATTTATTATTCTCTCTCACAGTTGGGTAGTCCTCACTTGAGGTCTTTTATATAATTATAGCTAATGGGATGGAGTTGTCTGAAAGCTTGACTTAGCTGGACATCCAAGATGGCTCACTCACATGGATAGCAGTCTGTCTGGTATTGTTGGGGAGCTCATTTGAAGCTATTTCCCTCCCAGAATGTCTACAGATGGTTTCTCTTTGTAGCTTGGGCTTCTCACAGCCTGCTTGCTGACTGGTATCTGAAAGGGAGTAACCGAAGTAGAGCTATTCTGAGAAGCTCATCCTATGTCCTAACCACAGAAGTCTCAGAATGTCACTTCTACTCGGGAAGCCACTAAGTCCAACCTAGATTAAAGGACAGGAGATTTATATTCCACCTCTAGATGGAAGAGAGGTGACACTACATTACAGAAGAGTATTTGGGATGGGACTTGTGTTTATTTTTGGGAAATGCAATGTGAAGAAGCTAGACTCAGACAAAATAAATATACTAACCATAAAAGAATACATTCAGTTGCATTCAAACTAAGACTTTATGTTTATTATTGTGCAGTCACATTGGAAAATAATTTATCTGAAAAATTTGAATTTTCTTGCACGTTTGCCCTATAACTCAGAAATTCTCTACTTAGCTACATATCTTCAAAAGGCACATGCACATTAATAATTAGAAGCCTTGTCCATAATAGCAAAAAACCTGGGGGAAAACTGATTGCTAGGCATTAAGAATTAAAAAATAATTCGTGGTATATTATTCACACAGTGAAATGCTATAGCAATAAAATGGATTAATTGTAATAGTATAATATTAGTGTTTGTATTGAAAAATATGAAGTTAGTTATAGAAGACTACATAGAATGTCATCAATATTATAAAGCTCAAAAACAAGTAAAACTAAGAAACATAATAATAAAGATATATAACATTTAATAATCAAGGCAATACCTTAATAATCACGATAAATTACATTTTAATAAAAAATATAAAAATAAAAATTCATGCATAAGACCCAGTGATAAACAAAACATCAAAATTTTTAAGAGGCAAAATCAGAGTATGTAGTACCTCAAATTACCATATAGGTCTCTGAGGCAAAGGTAAACAAAACCCCTCTAAATTGGCAAATTCAATTCTAAATTGATAAATTTCACTTTCTCCTCTTTTTTTAAAACACAATTATGTGGTAGTAATCAAATTTTTAAATGGGCATTATTTTTGACCCAGTAAACTTGTTCCTAGGATTCAGTTGTATGCAAATGCTTGCATATACGTACACAAAGGCATTTATACCATGATATGCCTTGTAGGAGGTACACTGAAAATCCACACATTTCAGACAACTTAAACATCCTTCAGTATGAAAATAAATATATAAATTATGGTATATAGAACCAACAAAATTTGATATATAAAACAACATTCAAGGTATATTCTTAATAAAGTCCAAGATATGAATCGTATTTTCCCAGGTTTCATTTTTACTTATGCACATATGGAAAAATAACTAGAAGAATCTACACCAGACTTTTAACAGCTGTTACTTATGGAGATTCTATTTGCAAAAGATGGAGAAAGGGTAAAATTCCCATTGTCCTTAGTGAGAAGAGTTATCCTCAGTTCTCACTGGAGAATTCTTAGTTCTCATTGGAACTTCTTACAATGAGAATGTATTACTTGATATTTTAAAAAATTTCTAAATTAGCATTATAAGCAAAATAAATAGCAAAAACTAATTACAACTAAAAATACCAAATAGGAAACTGTATTTTTCCTTTTGCTGATTACTCAAGATCAAATTACATTGTATGAAAACCATATTATTTACTAAATCTACCTTATTTACTAGATTTGGTTTAATAACAGAAAGATTCAAGACAACTTTTGGTTAACTCAAGCCCTTTAAAAGTAAACCAACACTACTCTCAAATGTTGGGATGTATTTAATAAATTTCACTGAAGCCTAAATCTGGCTCGGGATGTGTCTATTCACTGTTCACAAGTATTTGAGCATCTATGTTTATAATGAGATTAGACATGGGTACAAGAGCCTTCATTTATTTATAAAAAAGCAAGCTTTTGGCATACTGTCCTTTTTCTGCTATATTATTTTGGTCAAGGAAGTCAGAGGCCTAAATCTAAGGAGAAAAAATTCTCAATTATTTAATATATTTTCATAATATTATCTGTTTTAGACATGTAAATTTTTGTTTTATAATTATATTAGCTTAAGTAAATAATTTCAATTATTTAAAATTAATAAACTAATTTATTGAAAATTATTCATTTAGACTAATATAACAATAATACAAACAAAACTGTCATAAATCTATATTCTGTTTGAAAGTCCAGATGTTTCATTGATAAGCATTTAATAATATAGAGAAAAATATATATGAAAGATATAAGTAGGAGAATAGAACATGAGAATCTCATTAAATGGAGATCATCCTAGTCAATTGAATTCTTTTTAGGAAAGGAATATGTTTAAGCAAGTGTAGTGGAAAGGGGGATCCCAATCTAAGTGTGTGGTAGAAAATAGGACCCCAGTAGTTTTAGGTATAGGAGGGGAAGAATTTTCTGGTTTCTGCAATAATTCAAGGTGGAAAATAGAAATGAAACTGAGGATTGAATTAGTGAGATTGGAAATACTATAAGCTGTGTGATATAATCATATCCAAAACCAGGGCAAAAAAAATCCTTCAATAAAATTATTAATTTATTTAAGAGAATTGGTGACAAGACAGGAATTTATACCCAGATTGATTTGTGTTGGAATAGAGGCAGCAAATGCTTACTGATGCGAGAGCACCAAGAAAGAGAAAAATAGAAATTATTTTCTAGAATTCACAGAATTTACAAGGTAGAACTCTGGACTGCTACAAGATTGTGAAATGTCAAGTCACATCAGCTTTAACCATGGCTCCAAAGGCCAGGAGATTCCCAGCCAGCATATGTATATACTATACTCATATATAATTTTACCTCTTCCTACCACTAGAAAATTCCAAAGTGATTTTTCATCAAGCACGTATCTAATTAAAATAGCTGTGTGGTTCCTGATCATCCCCCAAAATAAGTAGTACGTTTATTTAAGTAACTGTTAGCTGTAGTCTACAAAGTGACATGAGAAGAAATGGACCCAGGTCAAAATAAGATGTTTAAAAAGATGATTTCATTTTTTCGAGTAACCTCCATAGTGTCATTCATAATGGTTGCACCAAGGTATATTTCCACCAACAGTGCGTAAGGGTTCACTTTTTCTGTCCACCTTACCAACACTTGTTACCTGTTGTCTTTATATAATATTCATCCTAACAGGTATGAAACAGTACCTAGTTGTGGTTTTGATTTGCATTCCTCTGATGATTAGTAATGTTGAGCACCCTTTCATATACCTGTTGGCCATATTTGTGTCTTTTTGGGAAAAATACCTATTCAGGCTCATTTTTAAATTGGGGTATTTGTTTTTATTACTATTGATTTCTGTGAGTAACTTACATATTTTGGATGTTAAATCCTTATCAGATATATGGGTAAAAAGGATTTGTTCTCAATCCATAGACTGCCTTTTCATTTTATTGATTGTTTCCTTTGCTTTGCAGAAGTTTCTTAGTTTGACGTAGTCCCACTTGTTTACTTTTCCTACTGTTGCCTGAGATTTTGATGTAATATCCAAAAGAATCATTACCAAGACCAACGTCAAGAAACTTTCTCACTATTTTCTTCTGCATTTTATTATTTCAGGTCTTATGTTTAAGTCCTTAATTCATTTTGAGTTGATTTTTGTTTATGGTGTAAGATAAGGGTTCTATTTCATAATTTTGCATGTAAATATCCCATTTTTTTCAGGAAAAATATCACTTATTGAAGAGACTATTCTTTCCCCATTGTGTCACTTTAATGACTTTCTTGAAAATTAGTGGATCATATATGCTTGGGTTTATATCCAGGCTCTCTATTTTGTTCCATTGTTCTATTTGTCTTTTTGCCAGTACCATACTGTTTTAATTAATATAGCTTTGTAATATAATTTGAAAGCAGGACATGTGATGCCCCCAACTGTGTTTTCTTTTCTTAATATTGCTTTAGCTATTCAGGGTCTTTTGCTTTTCTATATGAATTTTAGAATTATTTTTTAATTTCTGTGAAAAATGCCATTGGGTTGTTTTAGGAATTGAGTCGATTCAGTATATTGCTTTAAGTAGAATAGACATTTTAACAATATTGATTCTTCCAATCCATGAGCATGAAATATCTTTCCATTTATTTGTGTTTCCTTCAATTTCCTTCAATGTTTTATAGATTTCAGTGTAAAGAGCTTTCACTTCCTTGGTTAAATATGACCCAGTAGTCCCTCTGCTGGGTATATATCCAAAGGAAATGAAATCAGGACTTTAATAGAGATATATGTACTCCCATGTATATTGCAGCATTATTCACAGTAGTCAAGATATGGAAACAACCTGTGTCCACTAATAACTGGATTAAAAAATTGTGACATGTATGTATATACACAAACATACACATGCACACATATACAATACAGCATTATTCAGCCTTAAAAAAGGAGAATCCTTTACTTGCATTAAGATAGGCAAACCAGGAGAACCTTAGGCTAAGTGAAATAAACCAGAAACAGAAAGAAAATACTGCATAATCTCATATATATGTGGAATCTAAAAAGAAAAGTTGAATACTTAGAAACTGAGAACAGAAAGGTGGTTTCCAGTGGCTGGGAGGTGAAGAAAATGGAGACACCTAGGTCAAAGGGTAGAACTTAGCAGTTACATAAGATGAATAATTCTAAAGATCTAATGCACTGCAAGAAGACTATAGTAAATAATATTTTATTGTATATTGAAAATGTGATGAATGTGTAGATTGTAGGTAATTTTACCAGAAAAATAAAAAGGTAACTATAGAAGGGGATGAATATGTTCATTTACTTACCTGCAGTAGTTATTTTATTTGTATATGTATATAAAACTTGATGCTGTATACCTTAAATATATATAATAATCAAGGAATAGATATATAAATGATTAAGTTGTTTATAACACTATTTTATGGGGAGTTGCTATCTTCATGTTTCATCCATATCTTTTTTATCTGACGGGTAGAATTCTACCCAAAAAACTCAAACCATCCTGGCTCTGATACTGGAGTCTAGGACAACACTGAAAAGAATGAGTCATCTGCAGGGTTTAGCGCGAGTTAACAAATCTAAGGAATATGCTAGAAACATGTTTTCTCAGTCACAGGATTTTCTAGAACCATGTTAATGGTTCTTGGCCTACTCCAGGGTCTCTTATAATGCTTCCAGCTCTATGCACATCCTAGATATTCATATGCAATGAAATACAATAACGACAGTTTTCACTTAGAGCTTCAGAGTCTGAATCCTACTTTGCCATGGACTATTGGTGTGACCATAAACACGTTACTTTACTTCCATAAATCTGAGTTTTCTCATCTGTAAAATGAAGACAAGTTACCTATGTTGTAGGGATATTACAAGATTTAAATGTAAGAAATTTAATATAACTGTTTTATAGCACCTAACACAATGTAGTCAATAAGCAATAAATATTATGTGTTTGGTCAAGTCATGGATGGTATAACCAGCATATAAACCCATGCTTTCCTGTTCATTTATATTAGAGACAGTCAAACATTTTTAGTAGTGTCAAAATAAAAATACACTTTATATTATATACCTATGGTCTTCTATCATTTATTTATCTAATATCTCTGTTAACCTATTATTTATACATCTACATATTTATCATTTACTTGTTTAACTCATATAACTCAAGCATTAATCTATGCATGTCTTATTCTACTTTTTCTAGATTTCTAAGAGGTGACACTGGCTGTTCTCAGGTTCATATTTCCCTGGTCCATCAGTTTAATGCCAACATTGGTAGAAATATGAAAGGAGACCAGAAAACACATGAAACAATTTGCTTTGGAAACATTGATTTTGGCTTGATTCAGTTGAACTGTATCTGGAGTTAAATTTGCATTGATAACATTTATTTCAATTGCAAAGCATGCATTTTCATTTTTAATCAATTGTTAGAAAAGAGGAAAGAGCATACGTCTTAGTTTTTACAGACCATCAAAGCTTGAATAAAGTCTGTGCACTTCTGAGGTATAGATCTTTAGCTGGCCAGCTGTTCCTTCTATGTGGGTAGTCAGGTAATGACTCCCTAGGTTCCATCAACCTAAACACACACCCATACACCAGTAATTTGCTGTCATATTAACATGACACCTGCACTGTCAAATATGTCTCCAGCCATCTGGAATGCAGCATAACCAAGTCCTTGACTCAATATTTATTCCACTTTCATGATAATGAACATAAAAACTAAACTCCCCAAAAAAGATTTTTCTTTGAAAGTAGTACATATTTTCGTTTTTGGAGACTATTTGATGCCATTACAGATGTCATGAATCATAAAAAGATACATATAATAAACAGGTATCTAAATAATCTTTGTGATGTTTTTCAGAGAGTAAATATTTCATTTTTTCAAGAGCATTCTAGGCTCTGAAATATATTTTTATTATCACTTTCTATAGTTTTGAAAAATTTCATGAGACATATTCTAACCATACAGTAGATAAGCTTTGTGAGTACTCAGGAAAACGTCCTTTTCTGCCTATGCACAGAACAGATATTGATAATTTATCATTGCAATAAAATATGATTTTTGAAGACATGAGGTGTGTATAGAGGCAGATAATATGCCTAAAATTTTACCAGTTCTAGCTTATGTGTGTGTGTATATATATATATACACATACACACACACATATATTATATATATATACGTGTATATATATATATTTTTAACGGAGTCTTGCTCTGATGCTTAGACTGGAGTGCAGTGGTGCAATCTCAGCTCACCACAACCTCCACCTCCCAGGTTCAAGCAATTCTCCTCCCTCAGCCTCCTGAGTAGCTGAGATTACAGGCACGTGCCACCATACCCTGCTAATTTTTGTATTTTTAGTAGCGATGGGGTTTCACCATGCTGGCCAGGCTAGTTTCGAATTCCTGACCTCGTGATCTGCCCATCTTGGCCTCCCAAAGTGCTGGGATTACAGGTGAGCCACCGCGCCCAGCCCTATATTTTTATCAGTCCAGTATTCAATGAAGATATCTAGCATTTATACAAATTAAGCAATACAAATTTCTTAAATATTCTTTTTATTTTTGTAGTACAGAACATGCTACTTCATTTTAAAAAAGGAAAATTTAAGGGAAGCACGGATTTTTTAGGTTAAATAAGCAAAAATAATTAGCTAATGAGTTTAATTTCTTGGTCACATTACTTGGAAAAATCCCTCAAAATTATTCTAAAATATCTTGCATTGTGTAATATGTAATTCTTCCCTTTCAAAAAAGAAATACTCAAAAATATCTTGGGTTTATTTGTGTGAGCTAATGTTTTTGAGGGGCTCAAAGGGAGTACTGGTGGTAGCATAAATATCTGAAAGGACAGTAGACATTATGATGGATGAATGATGCTACCATTGTTGATAAAATGCATGCTCATCACCTTCACTACTTAACGAAAGTAGCAATGAATGGCATATTTCTTTTTCTTTTGAGATGGAGTCTCACTCTGTCTCCAGGCTGGAGTGCAATGGCGTGATCTCTGCTCACTGCAACCTCCGCCTCCTTGGTTCAAGTGATTCTCCCCCCGAGTAGCTGGGACTACAGGCCAGTGCCACCACGCCCACCTAATGTTTGTATTTTTAATAGAGATGGGGTCTCACCATGTTGGCCAGGATGGTCTTGATTTCTTGACCTTGTGATCTGCCAGCCTCAGCCTCCTGAAGTGCTGGGATTACAGGCATGAGCCACCATGCCTGGCAGAATGGCATATATTGTGACTCTAAGTGTGACTTGCTAATGTCTAGAGTAGATACATACATGCAATATAAACTGTGTGCCCCAGACGAAGAAAATACTGTGAATTGTACCCACTATTTAGTTACATACCCTTGGTGATACCACAACTGAAAAACAGTATGTATTTTAAAAGCTACATTCAATGAAGCACTCCTCTTTCCATCAGTTTTGTGTCAGCCAATCATCACATCCTAACTGATATTAGAATCCCTTTTCTTTCCATAGTCAAAATGTTTTATAGATTTTTGTCATTTTATGAATTTCCTGCTTTGGGAGTAATTTTACTGTCATTTCATGAGAACTTTGAAATGTCATGAAACTTTTGGGAAGTAGAGTACTAATAATTAAAATTTTACCAGAAGTATCTCTGACAGTATCATTTGAATGTGCAATTTCTTCATATAACATATGTGAAGGCAAGGGAAAAAATTCTGTAAAATGAATAGAGTTTTGACAACGAATACACATACTATACAGCACATACTTATATATGTCACAGTGGCAGCTTCTATAACATAGAAATACATTAGAAAATGAAATGCACAGGGATATGAAGCCATTAGGAGTGCAGACTGTCATTTTTCGTGTTAACAGAATATTTTGTCAGTCTTATCCAGCAAAAACTCTGATGTATAAGACAACACTGCTAACTGATCTGTCACCCTCTGTCCTTTTTTTTTATTTTGCCTATACAGCTCACAATTCTCTGAAGGACTTGCCTACTCATTTAGCCCTTCATGAATCCCTGAGCTGCCTTTTTCATCTGGAGTCTCCATGCACAACGGTGAAGACTGCATCTTTTATCTCACCTGATAGGTAAGCTTTCCCCAAATCCCAAGCAACTGTTAAAGGACTTGAGGAATGCTCTGTGAGAAGGAAATCATGAGAGCAGAAGGATGTTCTGCTCTCAAGGGAGGCCAATGAAAGAGAAATCAATCACGTGAATTAAGAGCTTTTGATGAATAAATAATTCATACACACTAAATTAATTAGCCAATTTCCAAGTCAGGCTTAGTATTGCATTCTAGAGTTAGCAAGCATTGCATCAATTGAAATGTAACAGTTTGGCTTTGCTTCATATGATTTTCAAATACAAAATGACTGTGCCTGGTTGAAGGCTACCATTTAAGAGAATATAATGGCCAAAACCAGGTGGTTGAGCCCTCACTTCCCAGTGCACAACTGAAGACTAAAGCAAGTATTTCTTTATAAACATCTTCTGATCACTGTATTTAATAGTGTTGACATTTACATAAATGGAATGCAGTGTAGTTGCTGAACATATACTGGGATGATTCCATAATCCTGTTTTAATTAGATGGATGTTGCGAGCATACAAAAATCACAAGCTGCACTCCCTGTGGTGATGCCATACTGGCAAGGAATCAATCACCACGGCTCTGGTTGCCATAGAAACTGATAGCTCCTGCACCACCATCTAAGTGGCAAATGATTGGTGGTGTACTCATAACACAGGGAGAGCAATGAGTTTTTCTATCCTGTCCAGCAGCTGTGCCAGAGAGTTAATTAAAAGCAGAGAACATGAAATAAATCTAAATCTGTGAAGAAATGAAATGTACAGTACAAATTGAATTCCCGTGTCGGACAGAAATTAATATGCAGCGCAAACCACAGAGCTGCCTGAACAAGCAGCAGCTGGGAATCTTGGGAAATGTTGCTTCTCAGGCGGTCAGAGCTGAAATGTGGAGAGGGCACCTCCTTATCTTATTACCTAAACAAGCACTTTGTTCAGCATTTGTGTTGACTGATGCATGCAAATTGCAGCCTCAAATATTAAGAGTTCCTGTTTTCAAGCAGGAAGGACAAAGCTTAACTAAGATTTAATTAACAAACTGTTAGCAACTGCAGTTTATCAGCTGTGAACACAATGTAAGTAAATGTTTCTACTCCTGTACTAGAATACACCAGTCAACCTCTGTGAAAGTCAATGTGTTTGTATTGATAAGCCATGAATTCAGAATTCATATTTCAAATACCACAAGTCAAGGAACAAGTACCTGAAATGCTTTCTCCAGAAATAAAAGAAGCTCAACCTAGAAATAAATATTTTTTTTATTTCCATAGAATAAGCTACAACAGATTAGGCATGAAATATTTAACTAGAGAGAACCAAGTGTTTTTGGTTTGGTCTATCCCCACTCTATGATTTTGGCTTTATCATCTAGGGAATTCAGCCTTCAAGCAACTTGTCGTATGTGTGAAGCCAACCACTTTCCTAGGGCGACTAGAACAACTCAGGGGCCACAACTAGGTCTCTGCGGCTTCTAAATATGCATGAGGTTTAGGAATCAGAGGAGAGGATAACACCTTAGATCATACAATTCACCCCCTCCCACTCCATCACTCCACCCCTTATTTCCATCCCTAATAAGGACATATTGGGTCCAAAGACAGTGAGCATGACTGACTATAGAAGAGTGAAAAATTTTGGTGGGAGTTCAGAATTTATATCATAGTGACATATTTTTATGCACTTAATATTCATCTAATGAACTATTAGAATTTTTCTCCTATTAAAATGTTTTTCATCTGGCTAGCCCTCTACTTTTGATGGCAATTGAATCATTCGTCTAAGGAGAATGTATGCAATTCCTCTAATCATCCATTTTAAGTAGTTTTCAGTGTGATAAAACAAGAAAGCAAGCGCCAGGCTTACATATACTTGTTTATGATGATATGTCTGTATGAATCAGATTTTTATGGGTGGTTGAGAACCACTTGATTTGAAATATCACATAGATGTCCATGACATATGGAATGAAATCCTGAAGTATCTTTTACAAAGAGAGTTTTTTACACTTTACAGACCATGAGTAGACTTCTAGTGACTGGTAGAATTAATACTGTTGTAACAGAAAAAGGTTCAATTTGAAATAAGATCAGAGGGATGAATAAAAATGTTATTAAAGTCAAGGGAGGAGAATTTTCAATATTATTCTAAGTGCACGATGTTAGACTTTAAATACACTCCAGTTAATTATACTACACTTATTATCTCTGAGTAGAAATATTGATAATCGTTAGTAGGAAAACTTCTTGATGTCTTTATGGGAGTATCTGAATGCATAAAAAGAATAATTGTTTAAAAGTATATAAAATGTTCAGAAATAGTGAAATACCTCATGAATGTACAAAATAGATTTGTTTAGTTAATGTATAAGAGTAAACATTATCATGTTAAATCTATCTAAGTGGGCCTTTCAAAATGGAAAATTTCAGGATACCACTGATTTTTTAAATGCCTTTCAAAAATGTCCCTTTAAATTCACAGACATAAGAGCTTTTGAAGTCAATGTTTATTTTCAAATATTCTATCTAATTTGAATGCATTATCTCTGGCACTAGGGTTATATAGTGGGATGTTACAGATATTGAAATTTTAATTTCTAAGATTAATAACACTGTAAATAAAATCTTGAATACACATCCTTTCTTTCCCATTCTCATCGCCTTACGTCCCTATATACTCTGGTTTAAAATTTTATTATTGGCCCTTAACTGATCTTCTTAGAGTGCCTTTTTCATCTGTTGGTAGAGGAAGGGGATCAATGGGTATAATTTTAAAAAGTTCTCTTGGTATTTTAGTAATTCTGTTGCTTTTTCTTTTACCTACTCTATACAATTGAGAAATAGGACTCTAAAAGAGTAGTTCTTAAACCTATTTATTTATCAAAATCAACTAGAATATTTGAGAGAGAGAGAAAGAAGTGATTCCTAGGACATAGTAAATATTGATTTAGGGTTTCTGCTTAGCAACTGAGCATTCAAAGTTGTAATAACTTTCACAAGTAAGTCAAAAGTGCAAACTCACCTTACAAAAAGAGGCAGAAATTTAGCTCCAATCACTTCTGACATCTATTGATCTTTTGACTATTTTTATTGATGACCATTTCATCTGCTAGGAATTATGGTGAGGCTCCATAATTTATATAAGCAATGCTGATCCTGACATCTTTTTATTTGAGGTTTTTATCCATTTGATCCAAAGCAAAAGGCCCTTTGCTCAGAAAATACACATAAACATTTAGACACAAAATTTGTAAAGAACTTCCAGGGCTTTACTGACTTCCCATACCACCACCTTTCATGAACTAACTCCTGTTTTTACACAACAGGGTATACATTTAGACTTCTAAAAATTTCTTCTGATTTGTACTTTTACAAGATGTATTTGGCTAAATGTTAGCTGCTATTATTAAAATCACTGTCATTTTTACTGACCATACAATCCCTTGTATGAAAAACTGTGTTCTATTTTTAGACTTTAGGGTCAGACAAAAATGTTTGTTTCTCCTGAAAAATCAGGCTTATGCATTTTTAAAAGAAAAAAAACTTAAATGCAATTATTTCATTCTCAATTTCAAGTGAAGTCCCAATACAATATATATCCCATATTAAATTGAAGTTCAAGATCGCAAGGGATGACTTACAGAATAAATTTTTTTTAAGTCTGTTTCACAACTCTTAACTCCCTCATCACATTGAGGATATGAAGAGGTTGGGAAGTTAAATGGTAAAGGATAATTCTTTTGAGAGAGTTTGTAAGAAACCCTATTCCATTAGTGAGTTTTTCCCTTCATCTCAATTCAAAAAAGGAAAACTTTAAGGAGACCTCTGGGAGAAATAAATGTTTCTCCGGAAATGTGGAAGCAAAAGTCTACTGGAGTTTTACCTAGCCAAGGAAATCTGAAGGACAAGAGACTGAAAGGCTAATTGTTCTGTCATGAAACAGCAGAGAGATGGCCATGTTAATCCAGATGTTGTCAGAGCAAAATATATATGAAAGTTTACTGTGGACCAGATGTAGACCACCTATAACAGAGAGCTAATATGGAGCTGTATTAGAGATTGACCAAGAACATCTAGAGGGGCAAAGTAACCCAACTATTTCTTAACTGGAAATATACACATACTGTTCATCACATATCTGTCCTTTACCCAGTGATGCAAAGGTTCTGAGAACTCACAAATTGTCCCACAAGAAAATCTGTCATTTTGAAACACCCGTGAGAAAGAATCACAGAGCTTGATATAAAATTACTGTTTTAGTCAAGTAAGAAACCCTTCGTTGTTTTTCCTTTTCTCTAGTACACCTATTTCAACTGACCTTGGAGCCAGATTTACCCCTACTGTTTGAGGGACCCAAGCAACATCCTACGTCTAAAGATTTAGCTATGAATTAAACACCCTCTCTCTCTCTCTCTTTAAAAAAACAATGCTCTATTCTCTTACATGACAAATAATGCCTTCCTAAATATCTGCAAGGCTAGAGTTGAATTTAAGATTTTTAGATCCTTTTTAGTCCAATGCTGGAAATCAACAGCATATAGAGAGCTCACTGTTGGCCTCCTGACCCTTGGAAGAGCTTGTAGTCTGTCTCCCTACTTTTCTTACTCCAGCTTCCTTCAGCACCACGTGATGTCCAAGTTTCATACATAGTGCCAGCAACAGCTGGTTCTTGGCCACCCATCAAGCCAAAGGTGTTCACACCAACAGAGCAGCCCTGTACTTGGGAGGGCAAACCCCAGAGAGGAGCACTGTATAGAACATGGAATCAGGGCTGGCGTCACTTGGGCAAAGAATGCCAGGATCGTAGGTATTCCAATTATAGTGGGGCTAGAAGACAGTCAGTTCTGAAAATGTGTGTTTTCCTTGATCTGCATGATTTCTCTGTCCCATGTGACAGAGCAGGATAAGAAGACAGCCAACACGAGCCTCTCAAAAGCATGGGGTCAAGGGTAAGAGCTCTCATACCTGAGTCTAAGGGTAACACAGTCTGGAAGAATCAATGACCAATCATGCCATTATTAGCATGATTGAGAAGAGAGAAAAACACCATACAGGTGAAGAAAGAGAGCAGAAGGCAACTGTGACCTCCTTCCCACTGCATGGGGTTAGCCTATGGTTTGTGCAGAATGGTGAGGGGCATAGCTATAACTTTGAGAAGGTTTAACATATTAACTCCTTTAGGCATTTAAATTACTAGACTAGACATTTAAATGACTGACTGGAGGACCTTTTATCACGTAGTTGTGTTTCAAAATTACTGAGACATGTCCTAATTTCCATTCAGCGGAAAAGAAATAATTTTCCTCACAGAAAAACAAAACAAAACAAAACAACATATTGTTTATAAGTAAACCTACAAGTCCTGTTTATTTAATACATTTACTACAACTTTATTTCTATAAACAATAAAAAGTGTTTAGCTAATAAAAACTTTCTTTGTTTTGCTTTTTGGGAATCTCAGAGCCAATTTTATGTATTAGTTTATTTACCATATTGGATCTTACAGACTTCATTCCTGCATATTACCTTTTTCTCTGGTCTTATATTTTCTTCTATATTGTCCTAATTCTAAAGTTGTTAGTGTTTCTGTTTTTTTGTAGTCCATCTATTTTATAAAAACATATGGACTATGTATCAAGTATAATACATACACATGTAATTGTGTGATATATTCTGAATTGGCTACAAAATAAGGATGGAAAATAAGAGATAAGTAAGATCAGAATAGACTGGCACTAGGACAACTTGAAAGCCCCCAGTCTAAAGAAGAATGGAAAATTCAGGCTTCATTATTCAGATGATGCCATCTAAACGTGCCCCCCACCCACTTCATTAGTAAGTTGGATATGATAGGTAAAGTATAAATTACAGTCAGCATATTTATTTATTTAGCAGATATTTACTGAGTGCCTATTCTATGTCAGTCCCCATGTGTTTAGACAAAATAGACTTGGTTTTTCCACTAATGGATGGGAAGGACAGTGGCAGTGCAGCTTCCCAAGCTTATGGCTCCATACTTAGGACTCTGCACTTGGTTTAATGCTCTCCTATTGACATCTTGAAATTCTTAACCATTTTTGAACAAAGGTGTCCACATTTTCATTTTGTGATGTTCCCCACAATTTATGTAGCTAGTTCTGAATAGTGGGTTGTATAATCTAAATCTTTGTCTATTTACAGATTTACCAAACACTGTCATGCCTCATCTGGATCTGGCATTCAAATTTTTTATGCCTTTGAATGGATTTAGATTTCTTTGTCAGGACACAATGCTGGCACATTATCTTGTCCCTATCAGAAACAAAAAAGAACAATTTGAAAATGTACACAAATCCTCTCCTGTGTCAGCAAGACATCAGAGTGACTTATTTAAATGATTAGTTTGTAATGTGCTTCTGTTTTAGGAGAACAAGGTCTGTGGGAAAAAGAATTGCACAGATTGAAAAAATTGGGAATTCTCTTCCTAGTAATCTGCAGAGATGGTACTATGTATTGCTTTTGTTATCATTTCTTGATTTCTGTGGGGTAGTGCTCTCTAGCTATATCCTTGAGCACAGGAACTTGAAACCTTAGGGGATATGAAACCCTCCTTTACATTTCTCTGCCTTTCAGTTCTAAATAATACGTCTTGGGCACACATAGATGTTAGTCTTGTTACTTCTCTATGCATTCATTCCTTGCTTGCTGTGCCTGACATTTATCTTTGCATCCTCAATACTGACTGCAGGCAGGACGTGTAACCTGGAAATTATTTACCCAGTGATTGAAATAACCTTCCATGTTCAGGCACTCAGAAGAGTGCTTTACATGTGCTATTTTGTGGAATTAGGAATTGTTTATTTCAGCCCATTTGTAAGCTTTTATAAAATTCAGAAAGCTGTATTTCATCCATGTAACACTATTTAATATCTGCAATGAGTATTTTCTTAGAGATGCAAATCTAGTATATCAAGACACTTTAGATACTTCAGAAACTGACCCCTCTAGTATGGGGTTTAAGACATTTACCTTAGACAGCTGCAGCAAGTTCTCCCTTGAAATGAAATCTGGATAACAAATCTCCATGTCTACCTCAGAAGATTTTCAACTTAATACCTCCTGATCTAACTTACTGTGTTAAACAATCAGAAATATTTAATCCTGAAAAAATATTCTATTTGTATAGTGAAGTGAGGTGCTTAAAACCGGTGCTGCACACGAAAAAGCAGCCTGGAGGGAGATTGTAACTTGCAAAGCCACAGGGCCAGAGCCACCCAAGACCATGGGAACCCAATTCCTGCATCAGTGTGACCAAGGTGCGAGACATGGAGTCAAAGGAGATCATTTTGGAGTTTTAAGATTTGACTGCCCTGCTGTATTTTGGACTTGCATGAGGCCTTTAGCCCCTTTGTTCTGGCCAATTTCTACCATTTGGAATGGCTGTATATACCCAATGCCTGTACCCCCATTGTGTCTAGGAAGCAACTAACTTGCTTTTGATTTTACATGCGCATAGGTGGAAGGGACTAGCCTTGTCTCAGATAAGATATTGGACTATGGACTTTTGAGTTAGTGCTAAAATGAATTAAGACTTTGGGAGACTGTTGCGAAACCATGATTGATTTTGATATGTGAGGACATGATATTTGGGAGGGGCCAGGGGCGGAATGATATGGTTTGGCTGTGTCCCCACTCAAATCTCATCTTGAATTATAACTTTCACAATTCCCATGTGTCCTGGGTCGTGGGAGAAATTCAGTGGGAAGTGATTGAATTATGGGGGTGGGTCTTTCTTGTGCTATTTTCATGATAGTGAATGTGTCTCATGAGACCTGATGGTTTTGAAAACAGGAGTTTCCCTGCATAAGCTCTTTCTCTGCCTGCTGCCATCTAGGTAAGAGATGACTTGTATCTCCTTGCCTTCCGCCATGCTTGTGAGGCCTCCCCAGCTGTGTAGAACTATAAGTCCATTAAACCTCTTTCTTTCATAAATTGCCCAGTCTCAGGTATGTCTTTATCAGCAGCGTGAAAAATGGACTAATACACCATTAAACCTCTTTTCCTTTATAAATTACCCAGTCTCGGGTATGTCTTTATTAACAGCATGAGAATGGACTAATACACTAGTCCTTATAGACTCTTCATAATCTTTCTGTTTCAAATTAGACCTGTTTCTGGCTTTGGTAGTGACAAGGAGATGTAATATTTAATCACACTAATTTTATTATTGTTCCTATTATTCTGTTTTTAAAATATTCTCCAAAGGGCATTGTTATTTTCTATAATTATTTTAAAATTGCTCTTTGAGTACATTTTATACAAAACTTACAAACTCTTTCACATAATTGACTGTTTGTTTATTTATTTTTCACAACTGTAGCCAAGTACATATAAAAGATACTGGTACATGTAGGAGGTAAATACGTATTTGTTAAATGACCAAAAGAAGAATAAGTGATTGAATGAGCTGACAACACTCTGGGACGTTCTGAAGTAGGGTGTGAAATAAGCACAAAACTGCTGCTACCATACAAAACTGAACATTTAAAAAGCACTCATTCTTGAATGAACCTTAAATTCTCCAGCTCTGTAATTAAGGAAGGCACTCAATAAAACACAGGGCAATGCATATGAAAAAGGGCTCTGCATTTGTTGGGAAATGTTGATCTTATGCTAAATATAATTTATCAATACGCTGTTGTAAGAACAAATGCTGGCACAATCCAGTAACTTGGTAAAGCATAGTATTCCAAAAAACAATAAGGGCATCACCATGTTTCTCTTCATTATTTCAATAATGTCTCAGGGCAGTAGATGTTAGACCTTGACAAATGGAAATCCATCCTGAGGATAGGAGAGTGATAAGACAATGAGAGATATGTGAAAAGATATTTCATCTGGAAAATTTTCTTCATAAAACCCCATATGCTTTGGCCGTATAATTCCAAAAGAAGTCCAAAGGAAAGAAAACAAGATTTAGGCAAAATTCAGGTATATCATTATACATAGGCTTAATCATGTTTTGATGATTAAGACAGCATAAATGGACAATAATAAGGAGAGTATTCAATAAACTAGGATGAGGTGCAGCCACTAAGAGCAGTGTTTTACGAAGTTTTAAAGACTTCGGTGCAAAGTTATCTGGTTGCAAACTGTTATTAACAATATAATTCAATACATATATCTCTTTCTTCTTCCATATAACAGAAAGAAATACACCGAAAGCATTAGCAATAGTACATATTAATTTCCTTTCTTTTTCTTATATTTCCACAATAATGATGTTTTCTTTTGTTCTTATAATTAGGAAAACAAAGCTTTTGTATAAGTATATAATTTATATATTTTCTCCCTCCCCTGGTGGCAAACCTAAAACTCCTAACTTATTTTCTGACAAGGAAAAAAAAAAAAAAAGACATGCTTGGGGATAAAACACTATGTACCATTTTTTGTTTTCTACTCTCTGTGATTCCTAAATAATAATATTGATTTGAACTTGTCTCTTTTCAACAGTTATTTAATTCTGCTTACTTAAAACGTGAAGAAAGACTAAGGCCAAAATCAAACAATATAAGACAGAAAAAAATGTCAAGAAGTAAATGGAGTGAGAAAAACAAAAAGCCTGAAAGTCTTATTAGGCAAATTGCAGCTGTTGAACCAAAATGCCAGTGTGAGCTTCCTGATAGCATATACGAAAAAGACGACATATTATTCTAATTAATTAACCGTGGGAAAAGTATTAGCTTATTAGGAAAGACTGGACATAAGCTTTGTCATTATTTCACATTAATTTATTCACATATTTAACAAAAGTTCATTGACCATATACTGTATATAAGGAACTAAACTAGTGGCTTAGGCAAAGCGAATAAAAAGTATAGAGAATGTAATTGCAAGTGAAGCTCGGGTTACTGTGGATGAAGAGCTTTCCAGCGCAACAAGTTTCATCAACTTTGAGGTGCTACCCTTTGTTGCTAACAATGTGGGTCTTCATAAGACTTGTGTTGTTATCAGGTTGTTGAAGGCTGCTTGATATATGCTCCTTGATTATGAAGCTAATATTGACCATCCTAGTTATTATAAAGAAAGCTTGTTTAGTGTCTGCCTTACCTACTTCCCAATTTTCTGCCTGCTGTCCCCACACAATCTAAATTCTATGAAGTTAGGAGTTCTATAGTTGCTCATGTCCATTCCCTGGAATATAGAATGGCACCTTATTTCACATTAAGTGCTCAGTAGGTGTTCCTTTGATATTGATGAATTGACTGAATGGATGCCTACAATCTTCTCTCTAAGGCTCAGATTTTAGCATGGTGACTTTAATTTAGGGTTATAACTACTGTTTTCTTTTAATCACATTGATTTCAAAAAAAAATAAGAAAATAAATAACATTGATTTCCTGAAACACAGTTGGATGGATACTAACGTGTAGAGAGCTTTAGGGGATTCTTTTCCATTGGCTGCTCAAATTTAAAATTTGTGTAGGTCATCAATGTATCTGTTAGTACAAATTTAAAAGCAGCGTTGTGTGTTTTCATAAGAAACTCTCTGTTACAAAATCTTTTTTATTATAATCTGCAGATTGAATTCTCCCTTGATCCCCATAGTCTCTAGATCTATAAAAATGATATACAAGTTTCAAGACGTCAGCATAAAAGGTAAAAGATATTGTAGCTCAGTGTGCATTTGTAGTTTGCAAACATTTTCTTGGCATAGGAGCTCTTTATCAAAAGAGTTCCCATGGGAAACTTCCTTACTTACTTTAAGAGCACCTCTCATTAAAAAGGTATAAGGAGAGGATAGTAACCTCTCATCCCTTACTCTCATCTCCTTTTATTCCTTCCTCTTCCTTCTCTCACACCATTTAGTAGCCCCTAATGTGGAAACTCGTGCCTTCTAAAATTAGAAAAACATTGTAGAGTGTAAGTTTTTATAGTTGATATAAAGTGTTTCTTCTGAGATTTCACCAGTATGTCTGGCATCTTCATCATCATCATGTTAAAAATCTATCCCATGAGAATACAGCAGGTTCTAACTCTGCTACTGTTACATATAGAAATATGTGGAAAACTAATTTCAGATTTTAAAAGAGAAGCAGTTTGACTCAGCACATTAAGCAACTGGATGGCAATTTATGGACTCAGGGTTTTCAAGGTGTCCTTTGGCTGATGTGTTTGACATTGGGAAAGTCACTGCTTCTCTTTACCTTGGCTTACTAATCAATAAAGTGGTGTAGCACATGATTATGCTGACTCATCTCATTCTCACAGAGTGTTGATTCACTAGCAATGATACTGCACTATTCTATTTAAGTAATCAATAAAAATAGGAAAGGGTAAAATTAGTCACATTTGTAGCTAAATAAGAATTTGAAGGAAGCTTCTATGCTTCAGGGCTTCATGTATATATAAAAAATGGTGAATTTAGGTAAGATTTCACAATGAAAATAAAAATAAATTTCAGTGGAGATGTACAAGGTAGCTCTAAGCAGTTTTAATTTTAGTGCAAATTGGAGAGAATGCCAGCATTCAAGTTTCTGGGGGAAGGTGTGAGCAGCAGTTGGGATATGTGCCGTAATTCTATCAAGACAAGTATGCACTGCTTTCAGGACCTTTACCAGTAAAAGGATGTTTTTAATTTGTTGAAAGTTTGAAGAAAAAAAAAAAAAAGCCTAGCTAGTTCTGGCTACTAGAATATGAAACTAATAGGAAAATGTTTATCGTTGTAAATCTGATGTTAGAATGTTGCTTTTGATTATTAGTAAATTGAATCCCTTAATTCTCTGCTTGAGTATGAATAGCTATGCCAGCTAACAGAAAATACTAAAAATAATAATTTTTAAAAAAACTTAGTAACAAAATGGTGATTCTTTATCTCTTTTTCAAGGTAATCACATCATATGCCCTAGGTGACAGTTCTGTGCCTTGTTCTTAATCACGTGTGAAACAATCTTAGATTAATCACTGAATTTTCTTAGAGAACTTGAACTTCATGGAAGGTCACTTCCTTTAGTTCAGAATGTTTTCTTACATTTTGATCTGTTTGCATTTTATCAATTGTCCTTCATAATGATTCAGATCATTTTATCAATGATCTTGCCAGAGAGATGAGTCAGCCATATTTGGGAAGTTAATTACATTGGAGGCCACAGGTGCACCATTTGCTCAGCTGAAGTACTATTCACACAGGCCCAAGCAATTAATGTGCTTCCTAAATTATTCACAAAATAGTTTATTCACCCAGAAAACTCTCTGCACAAAACCCATTAATCCCTTTAACATGCTTGCAGAGCCAGTCTATTAAAAAGATTTGAATCCTGATCCACTGGACGAATTACAGGTTATTCAAGAGAACATTTTACTACAGTAAGGGCTAGGTTTGGAAAGACATTGATTGGGAGGGGAAAATAGAAAGATCTTGAAAGCAGGTGAGCTGGATTGAAGTCTTGACCTAGGTCAACTTCAGGCTATACTACATTGACTGTTATATGCTAGGACAAGAATATAAAGGTGCCAAGACAGAGTTCTTGCCTCAAACTACTCCACAAGTGAGTGGGAAAGACATTTTAAACTTGGACAAGTAGATCAATTTCCTTCTTCATAAAATGGAGAGAATGATATATGCTTCTGAGTTACTATAGTCTAATCGTAAAGAATGAAAGTGCTAGCTAGCATCAGGTAGTTCTGAACTTGAATCCAGATTCTACACACATCTTGGTTCAGTACGATCATAAGTTGCATAACTCATCTAAGCGTGAGTTCTTCTGTCTTAAAAATTAGTTATAGCATTACTTAGGTGAAATGATTATTGTATAGCTCTGATGTGCTAATACACAAAGTGCTTAACTCTGTTCCCAGAACACATAGGAAGGTATCTCATCATTCACTCAGAACAGTATACATAGGTATGCACTGATTGCACACACACACACACACACACACACGTATATGTATATAAGGATACATATGCACACTTAAACCTGTAAGTCATGGAGAACTTCTCAAACTACCAATGGGAATTACATGAAACACTTATAAAAAACACCTTGAAAGAAAATGTTATGCAGAATGAAACTTTCATAATATGGACAAAAAGAGCTACGCTATTTAAAATGGACATCAGTTAATTCAATTATGTACTTCAGTTATTTCAAAAGCCTTATGCAATGGGAGAGAAATCAAAGATCACTTTGCCATTGCTCTATTAAGTTTCACACACAAGCTCTAATCTTTTACAAGATAAGACATTTACAATTATTTTCTCCTATAAGACAAACAGAACTTCTGTTAATGGATCAATAATGGGCACTATTCTAACATACAAATGAAATGAAAATAGTTCTCATGGCAAATAAACCCTGTGTTCCTTAATGAACCCTAATTTCCACTTCCTGGTGTTCACATCTTTATCTACTTCCCTCCCCTTAACTGGGAATAGAATAGAATATGACAAAGGTTAAGGGATTTTGCAGTTACAGTTAAGGCCCTAAAGTACGTGCTTTTGAATTAATCAAAAGGGAAATTATCTTAGGTAGGCGTGAACTAATTAGCTGAAAGTTCTCCAAAGTGGGACCAGGCTTCCACTGAAGTAAGAGACTCTTTCTATTACTGAGTTTGGAGAAGTAACCTGTCATGTTGTGGGTGGATGTGTGGAAGAGCCATGTGACAAGGAACTGCAGATGGCCTCTAGGAGCTTAGAGCAGTCTGGCAACAGCCAGGAAAAAAAAAAAAAAAAAATCTTAAAAAAGGACCCTCAGTCCTACAACCACAAGGAGATAAATTCTCCAACAACTAAAGTGAGGTTGGAAACAGATCTCTTCACAGTTAAACCCCAATGAGACTGCAACCCTAGGAAATACCTAGTTTGCAACTTTACAAGACCCTGGAGCAGAGAACTGAGGTAAGCTGCACCTGGACTTCTGAACCACAGAAACTGAAGTTGTAAGCCACTGAGATTGTGGCTTTTTTTTTTTTTAATACAACATAGAAAACAAATATACTCCTCTTGACAGAAATGTTTTTAATTTAGAGTACAGAAAGATAAAATATAATAATAAGTAATTTTTTTATGTAACAAAAATGGTATTCTTTTATAAACATTTGCTCCCTAGTGGGAGTCTTTGCAGTATAAGACATGAGATACACTGGGGCGGGAGTCACCTCTCTGAAATTTCCTGGGCAGAGAAATTATCCACTTGAGATAAAAGTCAATGGAGTAGCCCAGTGTTTTCTATGTACTATACCCACTAACTGTATTAGCTGAAAATGTTGTCACTAATTTTGGAGAAAATGTTTTTTCCTGGCTAGTTTGATAGTGAAGAATAAAATTGTTATTAATTTCTCCCTCAGTAACAAAAGAGGGCAGAAAGATAATTTTAATTACATATAGAAATGCATAGTAAAAATTATGTTTCAAGGACATGACTACAAAAGAAAAATAAGTCTATGAGCATTGTATGTAGGTACTTGGAATGAGAGACAGGATAGAAAGTCCTTTACAGTAGATAGAAATGGAGTTGGAGTTGGCCCTAAGAAAAGGAAGTAAAATGATTTCTGTAGGTCGATGGGAAGGACTAAAGAGGCACAGTTAGAGTGTCAGATAAATCTAGGGACCTAACTGCCAAGACGCCACATTGGATCACTTTTAAATCTGTAGGACATAGGGAAATACCGCTGCTTCTCTTGCAGTTGATATGTGGACAATTTAACTGTTCACATAAAGCATAGGCCCATGATCGATCAGAGCTAAAAGAGAGTTTTAGGGTCCTTGAGTCTAATTCTTTCTTTTGCTAGTTTTTAGAGAAAACTAAGGGAAATAGCTGGTAAATGATTTCCATATTGTCACTCAGCAAGTTATCATTAGAGTTGAGAGTGGAAAAAAAGTACTCCAGATTCCTGATTCAATAGTCTTTTGTTTAAAGCTTACTAAACAGATGTAAAATGGTAAATAGGAATAGATAGATAAATAGAAAATAATCAATGTATATCAACTATGTATAGCTATATATATTTAATATTTTATAGATAGTATATACTATCTATAGATAGTAATAGAGACTATTACTATAGAGACTCAGTAATAGAAAGAGTCTCTTACTTCAGTGGAAGCCTGGTCCCACTTTGGAGAACTTTCAGCTAATTAGTTCATGCCTGCCTAGTATATATATATGTGTGTGTGTGTGTATATATATACACACACACACGCACACACACACACACATAACTTGGTAGATTAAAACATTATCTAGTAAAATAGTCCAACACTCCAGTTTTATAGATTGGGAAGACTGAGAGCCTAAGGGGTTGCTTGATATACCTCCTATCCCCAAACTTACAAAACAAAGGGTTTTACAGAATGAGTCAGATATAATTTGTTTGGACTGCTATTTCATTTTACCATTTTATCCCTATTAGTATTTATCACCATACCTTCAAAGGAATTCATACATGTAGACACATCTGAGCTGTTCCGGATTTCTCCTGTTCAACCTGTGGTAAAACTCCTGTGGCACTATAGCACCCTCTAGCTTATCAGTCTTCTTTCCCTCACCTCATAGATCAGAACTTATCAGCCCCCTCTCCTGTTCCTTCGGAAGCTTTTGTCAAGTCATTGCTTTCCAATCTCTGATATGTTGAAGGATTACCATTATGCCTCTCAGAGATACATACAGTCATGTGCCACATAACTATGTTTCAGTCAGTGAGTGACCATATGTTTGATGATGGTATCATAAAATTACAATACTCCATTTTTTTTTACCATACCTGTTCCATATTTAGATATGTTTCGATACATACATACTTACCATTGCATTACAATTGCCTGCAGTGTTCAGTATAATAACATGCTGTACAGGTTTGCAGCCTGGGAACAAATAGGCTATACCATATAGCCTTAGTGTCCTTATATAATGTCCCAAACATATAGCTTATGATGTCTCCACAATGATAAATTTACCTAATAACACATTTTTCAGAATGCTTATCTGTTGTTAAGAGACATATGACTCTACATTTTAAAAGTAATCATGAACATGCCAAGTCTCAACCCCCTGAAATAATGTCCAGCATTAGAAAGATTACACTGATGGAAAAGGGTTTCTGGAGAATGTATTAGAAGCTTTTGGACAATACCATAAAACCACTTAAAATTTTAGATAGCTCTAGCTGCTGGGAAGTTACTTCAAAAGATTAACTAGAAGTAAACTGAGTAGATGACAATAAAATCTGTTTTTAAAAAAAATCCAATGCCTTATATGTCACAGGTGGAAATACTTTTCGGATCTTTCTATTTTTAATGGAGAACCTAAATGAAATCTAAAGTGTCTAGCCTGAAAATAAAAAATCCCAGGATACATGTTGTTTAAACTGTTTGGTTGGTCCCCCACTATTTTTAATGATATTTTTTCCTTACCTGAACAACCCAGAGGTTGAGCAAATGCAACCCAAAGCCTGTGGTTCTTTTTAAACTCAGTTCGATTCTCACCTCTCTTTCTCTGCTTCTTCCCGCCCCCTACTCAGTTGCCATGTTCAACAACACTTCAAAGGTGTGGCTGGCTTCATTTCTGGGCTTAGATTCTGTTTAAAGAAGAAGCTAAATTGGAATCAGTTTATCACCCTTGGCTAGAATTTTTAACAAAATTTAAAACCGTAGAGGACCCCCAGTCACATCTAAAATGATGCTGAGTGTATCAGCTGGGTACTTGATCTTCAAAGCAAGCCATAGCCCTGGATAAATCTCACTGTCACTGCTAGCATTGCATCTTGAGCCTTCAGACACACGACTTCATGGATACCCAGGGCACTTTTAGTATTTTTATTTTTTCTTAAAAAAGAAGAAATTAGTGAAGTGTGATTTTACACATTTTTCTTTACATGGTGGTACTTTCATTGAAATGAAAGCAAATGAGAAATAAGTACAGGAAGATAGGCAAACACAAAAGAAAAATCCTAAGATTAATTTTCTCTATTGTATTTGAAATCAGGTCAGCAGAGTTAGATCTGAGAGCATAAACACTAACCATCAAATAATGTTATAGGGTAGAGAAAGCACAAACAACTACAGAGCTTCTTCACTTAATTGGCTGTGCTGTGAAGAATGCAGTCGGTTGAAAGCAGAACCACTGTCTTGAAAAAGTAGAAGTTCTTATCTGTATCTTATGTTTATCTATGATATCAAGCTTTTTCTAGCACATAACTTATATTTAGCAATGCTTTTATACAAACCATAAACAGTGGCTGGACTGAAGTGTTTTGTACTCTATAAGGGTTATGCTATGTTTTAAAGAACTTTTCACTTGAGATGAATGTTGCATGATGGGCAGGTGTTCTCCATAAGAAATACTCCTAGCAAAGATGATAACATGAACAAAGTCAAAGTTAGATAAAATAGTCTGGCATATTTGTGAAACTACGTGCATTTCAGAGTGGCTGTTGTGTAGGAAGGGGGCAGAGGTAACCCACAAAGAGATGAGGCTAAGGTTCAGGGAGAAAGATCTTATTACTCAGTTTAGATTGACTGAGTGTGATGAGTTACTACAGGTGAGGGCAGGATACAGAAAAGGGAGATCCAAGGATCATGAGGACATTTTAGGAGTGCAATAGGCCAGAAGCATATGCACTTGGTGTCCACTAGGTGGATAGTGGACACCAAGCCAGGAGAGACTTAAAAGCGAATCAAGTTGAAGGTATGATTGCAGGATATAATGATACAGTGGACAGGGATGTCAGTATTTAGAGATATGAGAAAGTAAAACAAAGAGTGAAGTCCTGAATAGGTGATGAACACCATTTTATGAAATTGAATTTGAAAATGTAAAAATTGTAGTAGGGTGATTTATTTATTTTGAGCCTAATACATGGAAAATGAGAAGGTTCCTCCAATATGCACTTGATAGACAACATGGTTCAGTGGAAAGCTATGGTTTTTGAGGCCTGAAGATCTACATTGATATTTTATCTGCATCTCTGTATCTGTGGGAACTTGAGAAGCTGCTTATCCTCTCCAAGCATTGGTTTTCACATATATAAAATGAATAATAATAATAATACTTATTCTATAAAATATTGTGAATTTTTATTTTTTATTATTATTTCGTTTTTTAGAGACTAGGTCTAACTTTGTTGCCCAGGCCAGAGTGCAGTGGCATGATCAAAGCTTACCACAACCTCAAACTCTTGCACTCAAGTGATCCTCCTGCCTCAGCCTCCACGTTGAAAATATTGTTAATTTTAATTAAATTTATGTATAACATCTGGCACAATCTGTGGCACATATCATATGTGAAATAAATGTTAATTTTCTTTCAGGTAGAAAATCTACTTGAGATACATTTGCATTCTGCATAATTTAAAAAAGGGTTTTGCAGTAAAACAATATTTGACATGATGGGGAGAAACATATAAACACCGCAAGAGGAAACGGAGCCAGGGGCTGCATTAATGGTAAAGCCAATTATGGCAGAGCAGGAGAGAATTTTGCAGCATTATTCCCTAGGACATGAATGAAGGAGCTGTTTCCTTAATAATTAGGGCCTATGGTCCTTATAGGTTAGTACATAAAAAAATGTTTTTTATTAACTTATCCTCCTATCTTTATGACATGTTGCGGTTTCATAAAAAATTTTCTGCTTAATCCAGTTATGAACAATTTCAACCACCAAGATACTATACTGAAATGCTTTGTAACACATTTTGCAGAGCTCAATCTTCAGTTAGTAAAACAGCTTTATTTCAATGTAATTCAATTAAATCTAGCCCTCATTATTTGTGTTCCTACTGTGTATCCAGTGCTATGCTAGTGCTGTCAATAAAGAATGTCTACAATATATCCCATTCCCTCAAAGATCTCATATTTGAGTAGCTTATTCCTATTCATGTGAATTTTTTTCATCATGGACCCATGGAATATATAACTTTACATACCACCATGGATCATACCAGGGCAAAGGAACACTTGGTAAAGATGGATGAAGTGTCCTACTACTTCACATCATTTTTACAAACTGGTCAATGTCCTTTTCTACTGAAATTTTATCTTGTCTTAATATATATCTGAGTGTCAAAAACAAGATAGAATGGCAACTTCCAGAATCACTAACTTATTTTCAGTGTAAAAAAATTAGTTTACTTGGCCCCAAACAGCCTAGTTTCAAGAAAACCTTCTTCTAGCTATATACTATAGTCTTCAAAAGCCAGAATTATTTCTTGTTCTTTCTCAGAACAGGGCTAGACTTCCCAAGGTAGCCTGCAAACTTAGCTCAGTAATGCTTCTTTAAGTCTAGTGGGTAAAGTGAGAAACCCCTTTCTTCCACCTCTAAATGTGTTTCTCCTCCTGGAAAATATCCTTGACTTCATATTTTTACTCTCTCATTTCCCACATCCAAATGAATGTCTAATCATGCTAATTTCTAAATATTTGTTGAATCTAAATGCCTTCTATCTGTATTCTTCTCCCTGGCCTATATCAGACTCTTATTTTTCACCCCAACCAACTTTTCTTCCCTCTGTCCTGATCTTTTGGCAAAGTGAGCTTTCGAACAAGAAACTCTGACGAGCAGCTCATTTGCTAAAAGCCTTCAAGTTTCTTTGTTTAGAATACAATGTCTTCTATAAAATGACCCCTGCCCACATCTCTGGACTTTCTTCATGGCACTTCTTGGTTCATTATTTTAACCGGCGTGCTGAAAAACTGTATGCCCCAAGTCATTTTACTCCATTCTGTCTGTGCTAACTCTGAAAAATCTGCTTGAGATACTGTCTTCCTGACTTCTGCTTTTTCACTTTATGACCTCCTACTCATATTTCAAGAAGAAGTTCACATGTCATTTCTTCCAGGAAGCGTTCTCTGATAACCTTCCTTCGGGCAGGGTCACATCCTATTTCTCTGAGCTTAAATAATTCTCTATATATCCTTTTTTAACAATACTTATTAATGAAGTTACCTGTATAGATTCTCGGCTCCTTTATGTAAAATACCATATGTCCTTAGTCTTTGTGTCATAATTACCTTCTATCATGCTTGAAACACAATCATCAATAAATATTTCATGAAACATACCAATTTTCCCTTGTTTTCCAAAATAAGTAAGATATGCCTACCATGGTTGCCATTTTCCTATGAATGCTGCTCATTTCCACTCAATTTTACCGTATAAAGTTGAGAATTCTAACCCCGCCCAATACACATGATGTTTTATGAGACCTGGTGTTAGCTCTTCCAGGTATGCAGATTTGGTCACTTATAAATATTCTCTATTTTCTTGTCCTTAATTACTTTTATAATTTATTAGGGAATTTAACTCCTGAGTTATCAGGTTTCTTTGGTAGCCTGTGGAGAGACACTTAACAAAAGCCATTCAGGATCTAAATTAATTACAGTCTGTGTCTTAATTACAAACACTCTATGTATTTTATTAACTCCTTCATATGATCTTAACCATATGGAAAAAGTAAAATTTTCTTTTATAATAATTACACTAATGTGATCTTGCTAAATTTATCTACTCTACTCTGGCCTCTGATGGCTAAAATTTTTGTTTCAAAATCCTAAGGAACCTGATGTTAACTGCTTTGCTATTGATTTACCTCTCTTGAAATTGTTCAGTTGTTTCTGAACATGAACTTAAGTATAAACACATATGAACAAATTCACACTATAAAACGTTCTTAACTTCAACTGCACATCAGCTCTCTAAGCTCAGTGTAGCCTATACCAATTACTTATTAAATCCCTAGCATACCTTGTGTGGATTAAAGAAGGACAGGGAGTACCAATAAATACTGTCTAATAGGTTTTAGTTTTCATATACAATGATTTTGATCATCAAAGTGTAAAGTAAGCTTCATTTGAAATGCAATAGCCTGGCTTCTCCAATAGCTTAATCAAAATATATTAAGAAAATTAATACTTGTGGATAGATCTCATGGGGAATTCCTTAATTGAGGGAATAAGTGAATGGACCTTAATTTAAGAGTGAGCTTAGAGGAGGATGTGTGGGAGAACTATCCCCATACTGCTTTTTTTCTTTCTTTTCTTTCCTTTTTTTTTTTTTTTTTTTTTTTTTGAGATGGAGTCACGCTCTGTTGCCCAGGCTAGAGTGCAGTGGTGCAATCTCGGCTCATTGCAACCTCTGCCTTCTGCGTTCAAGTGATTTTCCTGCCTCAGTCTCCCGAGTAGCTGGGATTACAGGTGCCTGCCACCATGCCTGGCTAATTTTTTGGTATTTTTAGTAGAGACAGGGTTTCACAACATTGGCCAGGCTGGTCTTGAATTCCTGACCTCAGGTGATCCACCCACCTCAGCCTCCCAAAGTGCTGGGATTACAGGTGTGAGCCACCAGACCTGGCCCCCAATACTGCTTTCTAACACATGGAATGAAGGTATGTTTAGAAGTATTCTTGTTTTACCAATAATTCTGCTAGAAAAAGCATAAAATATTATGATTCCTATCATTTAGATAATTTGAATATATTATACTTACTACCTCCATATCAAGAAGAATTGCCCTTTAAGATGACCAAAGACACCAGAAGTGGCATTTATGCATCTACTTTCCTGGCAATAATAACAATTTTTTTTTTTTCAATTAAACGGATCAATTGATCCGTCTGGCCGAACTTTTTAATTCATTCTTTCCTATGGGACAAAAATGTTAGGAATATTCTACTAGCAATGTAGTATTTTGCAAGCATTTCTTCTCTTAAAAAAGATAATCATCTGATCAAAGAGGATGCTTCCATATTAGATACTGACAAAGAAAAATAGTTCTTAAAACTACTATAAGGCAGGGTAAGTAGAACTTATCATGTGTTTGGTAATTACATTCACAGGGAGACAGTGATTTTACCCTCAAACCCATGGCCTTCATCTGCAGATCTAATTATAATCTACGAAGAAACCAATGTGTCCCTGGCTTTGCAACAATGCACATTTCAACAATGCCTCACAGAAAAGGGAGACAGTAAGGTAAATGCAAGGAGATATAAGTTTCTAAGGAAGGAAACTTTAAGGAAAATTAAGAATTTTAGCCAGCATGTGCATTAGAAGAACAAATATACTCCCAAGAAACCAAATAATTTGTATGGAGTTTTGACAGATGGAAAATAGAATAAATAACCTCCACATTGATGACAGTAACACCTATTAGTTAGCTTACTTCATTGAGGTTTTGTGATTTGGGATTTAGCATATCATATTCTACTGCTGCATAGTTATGGGACACTAATGTTTCTTTGGTAACATTGATAGGAGGACAAGAAAACTCAGAAGATGATAGCTGCCCCTACTGTATTATTTATTAGAACTTACCATACATTTTAATTCTGTACACTGTATCTGGACACAAGCAAAGAACCTGAAACCTCCAAAGGATACCTCAGATCAGTTAAACACAAGTTGGACGTTTATTAGGATTGCTTTTATATGGATTGACATGTACTATTCACCCTTGAACATCATGGGTTTGAACTGTGCAGGTCCACTTATATGAGAATATTTTTCAACCAAATGTGAATTGAAAGTACAGTTTTGGTCAGATACAAAACCCTTGTATATAGAGGATCAGCTTTTTGAGCACAGAGTTTACTGCAGGGCTTGAGTACACACAGATTTTGGTACACACAGGGGGCCCTGGAACCAATTCCCTGCAAATACCAAGGGACAGCTCTATGAACAAACAAATTTGGGCTAACTTCCTTTTTAATGTCCATAGATTTCAGAGAAAGACATTACACTGTTGATAATCTTTGCTAAAATACATGTACATTTTTGCCTAGGAGGGGAGATTTTGTGATTTGGGATAGGTCGATATTGATTCATGAGATATAGGTCTATACTGATTTGTGAGATGTGGCTAGTGGTTCAGCTGGATGGTCAGGAACTTGGAGAAAACAAAATTGGAAAGTTGGTGGCAAGGGCATCTAGGAAAAATATGGATATGATGGCAGTGGTGGGTCATCTGGAGCAGCCACTGCCATCGTGCCAGCTGCAGCAGGGAGGTACAAGCAGTGTGGCAGCAGGAGTGGCTGCAGGAGCAGCAATGGCTGTGCTGGGTCCCGTGTGCCCAACATCCCCAAGCCAGTTGACTTTGCTGCCCCCACCCTTGGTCCACCAGGCAGGACCTGCTCTGGACCCTGGCCCTGTTTTGCTGCTGTCACCCATCACCGCTGTGGGGAGGGCATGGGGAGATGGTGGAGCTGGGCATGGGGCGATGCCATGCTCACAGAGCTGGTGGGAGCCAGGGACAAGCAGGAGCCCCACTTCCCCCCATGGAGCCCACCACCCTGGAGGCCATCCGAATGGGACTGGGTCAAGCCACCCACCAGCGGAGAAGCAGTGTCGTTGGGCATGGGAGGCAGGTAGAGAGGGGTCCAGTGAGGACCTGGAGCCCCTACCCCAGGCTGAGAGGAAGCACAGAGTGAGCAGGACCCCTGCCCTGCCAGGCACAGGACCCCAGCATCTCTGCACTCTGCACCCTGGGGAGCTGAGAAGGCCCCCTTTACCCCTGCAGGCTCAGGGGTGTCTGCTTTTACTTCCTGGCCTCGCAGCTGTCTGCACCTACTCCCATCATGGAGAGGAGTCTGTCACAGCCCGGCCAGGTGTGAACACACTCAGGACAGTGCAACATGCCAGTCCACTGCCACTCCGAAATTTAGACACCAACAAGCCTGGGAGAGAGGCTGAAGGAGGGCTGAGGACAGCTCATTGCTGCCCTGCAGGCAATCCTTGGCATGAACAGCCTGGACGCCATAAAGAACTGCAGGAGGCAGAGATGCTCCTGGGCGGAAGGTGGTGGGTCCCAGGTGAAGCCCCACCTTCAAACCAGGTAGGGCTTGAAGCCAGGGAGCTGGGCCACCAGTCCTATGGATCACAGGATAACTCATGGAGCTTTTCACTGGGCCCACCCTTGGCCACCCATTGACCAGTCAGGGTGTTCTTCCCTCTGAGGCTCATAAAAGCCTGGGACTCAGCCACAGCTGGACAGATAATGGCATGACCAGGTGCAGAGAGGAGCTACCTCTCTGCTAGGAGCCATACACCTGATGAGACATCCTGGCTTCAGAAAGGAGCTGCTCACTGTAGGTCTCCTCTGAGCTGTTCAGTTGCTCAATAAAGCTCCTCTTTGTCTTGCTCACACTTCACTTGTCTGCATACCTCCTTCTTTCTTGTTGCAGGACAAGCACTCTGGACCTGCCAAATAGTGAGGCTAAATGAGCTGTAACAAACAGCTGAAACATGCCCTTTGCTCACCACATTGCAGGTGAAGAGAAGGAAAACTGCAGCCCTTTGAGGATCCCATACCTGGGAGCTCCCTGAGCCAGGGCTGTGTCTCCCTGTTTGGCGACCTGCAGTTCCTGGCATCTCCAAACTTTTTCTGGGTGCCACCACAATCCCAGTGCCAGCCAGGAAAGCTGCTTATGGTGCACCTAGCCCTGCCACAGCCTCACAGAGAGCTGGCACACATGCCAGCACTTGGAGCTGCCCGCCCCACAGCAGCAGCTGGCGTGTCTCTTTGCACACTGGCTGGACCCCACACTTGTTGATACACCCCTCGCCATTCCACGCCTGACTTGCAGTCTCTCTTGGAGGTGTGAGGTCCAGGCTGGTGGTGTGAGCTGAATGCAGTCCACCAGGCTGAGTAGGTAAAATGAACCCAGTGGGCGGAGCAGATCATGGGCAAAAGAGTCTCTGGCCACGGGTTTCTGGCCAGAAAAGTGACACCCCAAAGATCCTGTAACAGGAAGGCCTCCCTGAAAGAACACTGATTTCACCAGATTCTATACAGGACTTTTTTTTTTTTTTTTTTTTTTAATGGAGTCTTGTTCTGTTGCCAGGCTGGAGTGCAGTGATGTGATCTCAGTACAGGAGAATTTTAATATTCATGATGATTTAATCCTGGAGGAGTAAATCAGTCCCCTTCCTCAGTCACTGTGATTTTTCTCCAATTAGCTCATGGACAAAGTGGCCATGTTAGCAGGGATGAGATTATGTATATTCTCAAGAATGATGACTTCCACTTGTCAACACCCATCTAGTTACAGCTATTGTTGTGTGTCCAGTCTTCCAAGAGCAAAGACCAACACTGCATCCCCCAAACTGCACTATTCCCCAGGGTTATTAGCCATCTACCCATTGATGGATTAAGTTGGACTACTTCTATTATGGAAGTGGCAGATTTTACTGTACTAGACATATATTCTGGATGTAGATTTGCCTTTCTAGTATTTATGACATCCTTGGACATACAGAATATCTTATCATTTTTCCCAGAAGCATCACTTGCAACCAAGGATCTCACTTTACAGCAAATGAAGTGTGGCCACAGATTTATGCTCATGGTTTTCATTGATCTCACTATGTTCCCCATGAACTAGAAGCAACTGTCTGAATGGAAAAGTGAAATTGTTTCTGAAGACTCAGATACAGTGCCAAGTAGGTGATAACACTTTGCAGGGCTTGAACAATGTCCCCCAGATGTACTACTATATGCACTAAATCAGAGTTCAATTTATGATGCTATTCTTTCATATTTATGAATCTCATGAAGATGTGTAAATAAATAGATCCTTTCATTATTATCCCTGGTGATCTACTAAAAACATTTTTTCTTCTGTCTCTGTGACTTTAGGCTCTGCTGCTTTAGAGACTGTACTTTAAAAATATATATATTTCTACCAGTGGACACACAATGATCCCATTAAACTAAAACTTGAGACTTTTAGTGTCTATCTACTTTATTATAGCATACTTTCCTAATTACTGAAATAATAATCAGCACTTTACTAAATTCCCAGACAATTCAATGTCCTTAGAACATATTATTTCTATTTACCTTCCTCTGTGTTCTATGATTGCCATACATTTTATTATGTATAAAAAGAATTTGTATTTTATACTTGTGATTCATTTGCACTTTCTGACTTTAATTCCACTGATTTTTACATGTCAATTCCACAAATTTTTGTATCTCTGAATTTTATTGTAGATATTTTTCTTAATGTATCACTTACAACAGATAGGTAACAAAAATCTCTCAATTTTTGTCTGGATACATCTATTTTACTTTTATAATTGAAATATAATTTCAAAGAAAATATAATGCAATGTTATTATTTTCTTTCAAAACTTTAAAGATATCCATCCATCATCTTCTGGCTTCATATTTTCTGTTGAGAACTTAGCTTTCGAACACACGTTGTTTTTCTGGAGGTTGTATGTCTTTTTCTTGGTCAGCTTTTAACATATTTAATAGTTTTTGTTTGTTTGTTTGTTTTTGGTTTTATTGTGATAGAGTCTCGCTCTGTCACCCAGGCTATAGTGTAGTGGAGCGATCTTAACTCACTGCAACAGTTGCCTCCGCAGTTCAAGCAATTCTCCAGCCTCATCCTCCCAAGTAGCTGGGATTGCAGGCACCCGCTAATTTTTCTTTTTTCTTTTTTTGTTTTTTAAGAGGGAGTCTCGCTCTGTCGCCCAGGCTGGAGTGCAGTGGCCTGATCTCGGTTCACTGCAAGCTCCGCCTCCCGGGTTCACGCCATTCTCCTGCCTCAGCCTCTTGAGTAGCTGGTACTGCAGTTGCCCGCTACCACACCCGGCTAATTTTTTTGTATTTTTAGTGAAGAAGGGGTTTCACCGTGTTAGCCAGGATGGTCTAGATCTCCTGACCTCGGATCCGCCCGCCTCGACCTCCTAAAGTACTGGGATTACAGATCTGAGCCACCGTGCCTGGCCTTTTTTTTTGGTATTTTTAGTAGAGATGGGGTTTCACCATATTGGCCAGGCTGATCTCAAACTCCTGACCTCAAGTGATCTGCCTGTCTTGGCCTCTCATAGTGCTGGGATTACAGTCATAAGAACATTGTAGAGTTTCTAAAATCTATTTATTTTAAAATAATTGTAGAGTCACATTAAATTGTAAAACATAGTTCAATGTGATTCTATCTATCTGCCCTTCACTGAGTTTCCTCCAGTGATTATATCTTATATAACTATAGTATCATACCAAAACCATGTATTTCCTTTTTTAATATTTGGTATGAAAATGGTTTCAGATTTACACGAATTTTACAAAAAGGTGCAAAATATCTGTGTCTTTCAAACACAAATCTTCAAATCTTTCAAATCTTCCCAAGTGTTAACATGTATTAAATCCTAATATAATTATCACATCCAGAAAATTAAAGATACAATTTTACTAATTAAATAGAGACCGCATTTAAATTACAGCATATACCCACTAATGCTCTTTGTCTGATCCAGGATCTGATCCTGATTCACATAATTCATTTAATTGTCATGTACAGTTAGTCTCCTTAGATCTGGGACAGTTTCTGTTTTTGTTTCTTATGACCTTAATATGTTTGAAGAGTGCAAGACAGTTTTTATGTCAAATATTTCTCAATTTTCATTTATATAATGTTCCCTCATGGTTTTGTTCAGGTTATTAATATTTGGCAATGATACAACAGAAGTGATACTGCGTGCTTCCCATATCAGAGGCACCTTATGTCTATGTTTCTTTTTCTTGATGAATTTAGCTTTGATTACTTGCTTAATGTCAGTAATGTGATATGTGCCATATTTCTTAAGTCTAAGATTACTATTTTTCCCTAATGGAATTAAGTATGTGTAGAAAATATCTTAAAATTATGCATATATCTTCTTTCTCATCATAAGTTTGCTCTTTAATTTTAACATTCATTGATGATTCTTGCTTGCAAGGAGTGTTACCATGAAAAATTGTATTTTTTCATATTTCTATTGTTTCCATTTTATTTATTCTAATTTGGCTATTAGTATGAATTTCTGTCTCTCCTTCATTTATTTATTATTATGAAGACATAGCTGTTTGTCTTAGTCTTTGACTTGAATCCACTGCTCTTACTTTTTAAATTGTGCTCAAGTTGCCCCATATGTGTCACCTGGGAGACTTTTCCTATTGTCTCCTGAATTCTTTCAACATATTTTAATCAATTTTGGGCAACTCCTCTCTTTCTGGCACCAAAATAATTTCCAGGCACATCTCACACTTTCCCTGCCCATCCCTGAAATCAGTCATTTTCCAAGGAGTTCTGGTTCACTTTATTAAAGAAGCATAGACAAATCAGTATCTAGGAACTGAGTGAGCTCATTGCTACTGTGATGCCGTTGCTTCTAGCCCTGTCAGCAGAGAGCTAGGAAACATATATACACACATCTTTCTCTCTATCATTAAAATCTTTAGTTCATATGAAACCTCTAGTTCTAATTTTATACTAAAGCATTAAATCTCTCCTTTCCACTTTCTTATTGGTAACTAAATCTCTTTTTGGAAAGTAAGAAAATTGACTCTCAGCTGGGCACTATAGCTTGTGGCTGTAATCCCAGTACTGTGAGAGGCTGAGGCAGGAGTATTGCTTCAACTCAGGAGTTTGTGATTGCATTGAGCTCTGATCACTCCATTCTACTCCAGCCTGGGCAACAGAGCAAGACCTTGTCTCTAACCAAGAAAAAGAAATAAAAAAAGAAAGTTGACTCTCATCCATACGTATTTATTGAAAAAAAAATACAATATGTACTTAAAATATTTATTCAGTCCTACAATACATGTAGAGCAGTTTCAGAATTAACTTATATTCTTGTGATAAACACATATATTAGTAGAGTACAATATTTCTATGTAGTTCCTTTTGGCAGTAGCCTTAAAATACATAGCCAAAATACTGATTTCCAGAGACACTTACACAAGTTAGTTTTTCTTCTGCACTCACTTTAGTGCAGCAATTTTATCAATATTGCTGTTATTGTTCATTCACTGTTACTGTTTGTATTCATTTTGGTTTCTCCCCCATTCTAGTTATTTAAATTATATATTAGAGTAAGTTGGGAAAATTTGAGCTGCCTGGATTCACATTTCCTAATATGTCCTCCAAAAACAATGCCAGACAACAAGAGCAAGTGACACCATACAAAAATGTATGACCTCAGTTAAGTTGAAGATGGAGAATGGCAAACCCAAAATGGCTAAGTAGAAGAAAGAGAAAGAGAAAGAGAGAAAGACAGAGGAGAGAGGAATGGTTTCTCATCTGCCATAAGCCCTTCTATAATCAAGGGCAGGAAGAAGTAGAAAAGTGAGGGAAAAAAAGCTAGAAATGAGTCTAAGCTTGATCTATAAGCACCATCAGAAAGAATAACTCCACTTTCAATGTGAAAATAATGAAAAACAAATCATAGTAGATAAAAGCAAAATATTTGGTAAGTGACTTAGAAGTACACACAGTTTGGGTTGGCAAAGCCTGGGTCCTGTCCTCTCATTCTCCTTCCTGGACAGCATGAGCTTTACCACTCGCTCCACCTTCTCCACCAATTACCAGTCCCTGGGCTCCATCCAGGGGCCCAGCTAAGGCACTGGCCAGTCAGCAGTGCAGCCAGCATCTTTGCAGGTGCCGGGGGTTCTAGTTCCCAGATCTCCGTGTTCTGCTCCACCAGTTTCTGGGGTGGCTTGAGGCCCAGGGGCTGGGCTGTGGGGATGGCCATGGGTCTGGCAGAAATGGGAGGCATCCAGAATGAGGAGACCATGCAAAGCCTGAATAAGTGCCTGACCCCTAACTGGACAGAGTGAGGAGCCTGGAGACCAAGAACTGGAGGCTGGAGAGCAAAATCCGGGAGCACCTGGAGAAGAAGGGACCCCAGGTCAGAGACTGGGGCCATTACTTGAAGACTATCCAGGACCTGAGGGCTCAGATCTTCGCAAATGCTATGGATAATACCCGTGTCGTTCTGCAGATTGACAATGCCTGTCTTTCTGCTGATGACTTTAGAGTGAAGTATGAGATAGAGCTGGTCATCCACCAGTCTGTGGAGAACGACATCCATGGACTCCACAAGGTCACTGATGACACCACTGTCACTCGGCTGCAGCTGGAGACAGATATCAAGGCTCTCAAGGAAGAGCTGCTCTTCATGAAGAAGAATCACGAAGAGGAAGTAAAAGGCCTACAAACCCAGATTGCAGCCTCTGGGTTAACTGTGGAGGTAGATACCCCCAAATCTCAGGATCTTGCCAAGATCATGGCAGACATCCGGGTCCAATATGATGAGTTGCCTCGGAAGAACTGAGAGGATCTAGTAAAGCACTGGTCTCAGCAGATTGAGGAGAGCACCACAGTGGTCACCACGCAGCCCACCGAGGTTGGAGCTGCTGAGGAAACACTCAACGGAGATGAGACATACAGTCCAGTCCTTGGAGATCGAACTGGACTGGATGAGAAATCTGAAGGCCAGCTTGGAGAACAGCCTGAGGGAGATGGAGGCAGCTTGCAGATGAAACAGCTCAACGGTATCCTGCTGCACCTGGAGTCAGAGCTGGCACAGACCTGGGCAGAGGGGTAGCGCCAGGCCCAGAGTATGAGGTCCTGCTGAACATCAAGGTCAAGCTGGAGGCAGAGTTTGCCACCTACTGCCACCTGCTGGAAGATGGCGAGGACTTCAATCTTGTGTTAATGCCCTGGACTGTAGCATCTCCATGCAAACCATCCAAAAGACCACCACCCGACGAATTGTAGATTGCAAAGTGGTGTCTGACCGACGAATAGTGAATTGCAAAGTGGTGTCTGAAACCAACGACACCAAAGTTCTGAGATACTAAGCCAGCAGAAGCAGAGTACCCTTGGAGGAGCAGGAGGCCAATAAAATGTTCAGAAGTTAAAACAAAACAAAAAAAAGTATACACAGTTTGAGGCAGCCGTCTTAGAAAGGCTGTCCATTAGAAAGGCTGTCCATTTGGGCTTCTGTAATAAAATACCATAAACTGAGAGGTTTATAAAAATAGAAGTTTATTCCTCACAGTTATTGAGGCTAGAAAGACCAAGATCAAGGTGTTGGCAGATTTAGTGTCTCATTTCCTTATAGACAGCACCTTCTTGCTGTGTCCTCACATGATGGAAGGAACAAGCCGCCTTTCTCAAGCCTCCTTTTTAAGGGCACTAATTCCATTCATGAGGGCTCTACTCTCATGGCCTAATCACCTCTCCAATCAGCTGTCCACTTTCTAACAACATCACTAACTATGGGAGTTATAATTTCAGCATATGAATCTTGGATGAACACTAACATTAACTTCATTGCACTAGTTACAGGGAGAGAATTAGTCAAAAAGGAAGAGAAATATACTCTTTAACAATTGAGTAGTAAAGGGTAAAAGAATCCAGAAAGATAATTTAGGATACTGTAAGACAAAATAATAAAATTTCATAGAACACACAACTCTTCCTATCATCAAAAAAGAAAAGAAAATATTTGGATTTTGATACATCAATATAAGATATTGCTGTTGAACTAGTAATCTTGTAGTCTGCCTCAATACCTCAAAATAGATTAGCAAATCTGTCCTTCCCTACAAATGCAATAAATGAAACCTTGAAATAATTTTAGTAATATAAAACAACTATTATTATTATTATTTATTATTATTATTATACTTTAAGTTCTAGGGTACATGTGCATAACGTGCAGGTTTGTTACATATGTATACTTGTGCCATGTTGGTGTGCTGCACCCATCAACTCGTCATTTACATCAGGTATAACTCCCAATGCAATCCCTCCCCCTTACCCCCTCCCCGTGATAGGCCCCAGTGTGTGATGTTCCCCTTCCCGAGTCCAAGTGATCTCATTGTTCAGTTCCCACCTATGAGTGAGAACATGTGGTGTTTGGTTTTCTGTTCTTGGGATAGTTTGCTGAGAATGATGGTTTCCAGCTGCATCCATGTCCCTACAAAGGACACAAACTCATCCTTTTTTATGGCTGCATAGTATTCCGTGGTGTATATGTGCCACATTTTCTTAATCCAATCTGTCACTGATGGACATTTGGGTTGATTCCAAGTCTTTGCTATTGTGAATAGTGCCACAATAAACATACGTGTGCATGTGTCTTTATAGCAGCATGATTTATAATCCTTTGGGTATATACCCAGTAATGGGATGGCTGGATCATATGGTACTTCTAGTTCTAGATCCTTGAGGAATCGCCATACTGTTTTCCATAATGGTTGAACTAGTTTACAATCCCACCAACAGTGTAAAAGTGTTCCTATTTCTCCACATCCTCTCCAGCACCTGTTGTTTCCTGACTTTTTAATGATTGCCATTCTAACTGGTGTGAGATGGTATCTCATTGTGGTTTTGATTTGCATTTCTCTGATGGCCAGTGACGGTGTCTGTTTTTGGTTTTTTTTTTTTTTTTTTTTTTTTTTTTTTTCATGTGTCTGTTGGCTGTATGAATGTCTTCTTTTGAGAAATGTCTATTCATATCCTTTGCCCACTTTTTGATGGGGTTGTTTGTTTTTTTAAAAACCCTTATAGCTAAGCATATAAAAATCTTTTTAAACTTGATAAATAGTACCCATCAAAAGTACAGAGCAAATATATCTAATGTGAAATATCAGGCTGGGCATGGTGGCACATACCTGTAATCCCAGCTACTCAGGAGGCGGAGGCAGCAGGATTGCTTGAGCCCAGAAGGCTGCAGTGAACTATGATTATGCTACTGCACTGCAGCCTGGGTGAGAGTGAGATCCTGTCTCTTAAAACAAAAAAAAGTTACATTGTGAGAGTAATTTCTTAAAAGAGAGAAATATCAAAACTACTCAAATTAAAATATACAATGCAAATGTCTATTATTTTCATAATTCACCATTGAATTCAACTTCCAAAATTATACAGTAAGACCAGAAACAGTAATAAATATAACATTTGAGAAAAATAGAGAATATGACTAATTTCTTCAAGCAATATGATTTTCTCCTAATTAACTCCAGTGATGAACCATTAAAATCAGTAAAGAAGGTGGCTGCATATAAACACCAATATAAGTACTATTTTTCAGCATATGAGAACATCTGGATAAATCAATTGGTAATCCATTTTCATGTGAAGGAATGTTCAATTTTCTTTGAAATGTCAGTCTTTCTAAATTATTCTAAAAGTGCAATCTAATACCTATAAAATATTAATATTTTCTATGACTCTTAATCAAATTCTAAAATTCACAAATAAATATAAATGTCACCAGGTGTGGTGGCTCACGCCTATAATCCCAGCACTTTGGGAGGACGAGGCAGGCGGATCACCTGAGGTCAGGAGTTCGAGACCAGCCTGACCAACATGGCGAATCCCCGTCTCTACTAAAAATATAAAAATAAATAAACAAATACACTTTGGGAGGCTGAGGCGGGCAGATCACGAGGTCAGGAGATCAAGACCATCCTGGCTAACACGGTGAAACCCCCGTCTCTACTAAAAATACAAAAAAAAATTAGCCGAGTGTGGTGGCAGGTGCCTGTAGTCCCAGGTACTCAGGAGGCAGAGACAGGAGAATGGCATGAACCTGGGAGGCGGAGTTTACAGTGAGCCGAGATCACGCCACTGCACTCCAGCCTGGGTGACAGAGCGAGACTCCATCTCAAAAAAATAAAATAAAATAAAATAAATAAATATAAATGTACAAGAATGATCAAGGGCATTCTGAAAAAGGAAAAAGAAATTGTCCTTGACTTAGTAGACATTAAACACATTATAAAGTTATAATGAGCAATATATCAAACTGGGTACTAGATGTCTACACAGGATGTCATATCTATATATCAGAGCCTTGAGACTGAACTATTAATTTCTCTTCACTTCACCTCCTGCCTCAAGACTGTCTTTCAGTAGTGTCAGCATTTTAGTATAATGTAATAATATGAGGCATTTTATGACAACAAATTTGTCAACTTAGATGAAGAGAACAATTTCCTAAAATAAATGAGCTTATTAAAATTAACATAAGAAGAAATAGAAATCTGAATAGTCCTGTATCTGTTAAAGTGTTTGTGTTCATAAATAAAAAATTTTCCCAAAGGAAACTTTAGGTATTTAGAATTTAAGCAATAAATTTTACATATATTTTTTAAAATTTTTATAACTTTTAGAAAATACAGAAATAACACTTTTCTAATGAATAATCTTTGTAAAATAAAAACCAAAACCTGATGAGGCCACTGAAAGAAAAATTACAGATAAATCACTCTCATGACTATAATGTAAGATATGCAAAATGCTAAATACACATATTAGCTAATATAGTCCACTGATGGATATAAAATATATCATTATTGGGTTTTCAATAGAAATAGTAAGGTTAGCCTAATATTTAAAAATTAAGTAATGTAAATTAGCATATTAAGAAAATAAGGGGAAAAACAATTTCCTCACTAGAAATAGAATAGCAGTGGTTTGATTCCAGGATATGGCTTAGTCACATGTATCATATATTAGTGAGGATATGAAATATCTCAACTCATGTTCCAAGGATATCTAATTTGAAAAAAACAAAAGCCTCTAAAAATGGGCCATGTAATGTTAAGCTATGCATCCAGTATTTGTAACTTTGAGCAAATTACTTTATTTCTTTGTCTCTTAGATCCCCACATATAAAAGTGGCATCCACAAAATTTGCATTGCCTTGTTTAACTCACAGCAAAGTATTGTTGTAATGATTCAAATTTTATTAAAATATGTTGACTTTTTAAAGTATATACCTACATATACCTTTAGTGCTATAATCTATTTTTAATAAAGTCTTGATTATAATGCATAGAAACTAATAACACTGTATACAAAATATGGTATGAGATAGTCCAATATTATATGAAGAAGAGGTTTAGGTGGAAATATAGTTGTTCAGTTCTCAAGTTGCTATAAGCGCTTAAAAGGTTAGACCAGAATTCTAATCTAAGTTAAAAAGGCCCATCATTATTAGTGTCTTAAGTTTCTTCCTTTGTTAGCTTGAAGAAAGCTAGAGGAAGCTGGCTAAAAATGAGTCAGTGAAAACACCATGCATTTTACAATGTCTTATTTAGTTCTCCTTTGTGGTTGATACAATAAATCCTAAGGGTATTGTGGTGTTCTAAAATACCATGTAACCCAAACAATTAGACTCCCCATAGGTTAAGTTAGTCTACTGAGGTGAAAAGACTTGAAGTTTTTCTCTTTGTTTTAAAACATGTTTAAAACAAAATTCATAATTAACAAATCTGCAATCATTATTTGCAAATCTTTTAAGTTTTTCGCTCTGTGGTTGAGATAAAGAGGCATAAACATAGGCACAATACCATTCATCAGGCAGTGTTATTTACCTTCTTGTTGTTTCACAGTATTCTAGCCATATGCCAATAACACTGCACATCCACTGTATTTTATTCATCTGTTGATATGCTATCTTCCCTCTAACCTGTTAGTACTTTGCGGATATAGTGGATTAGTTTCTTGCTCTCACTGTTCTTGACTCCCAACATGGCATAGGATAAGTATCAATACATTATTTTAAGTGAATAAATGAAACATGAATTTCCTTATAAAAATACTAAGGTATTCTTCTTTTTTCTCAATGCAATGGAGCCAATATTATATTTGATTAGAATCCAGATTTCCAATATGTTTAATTAAAAAAAAACACTGTATCTTCTTCTTCCAATAAGAAGTACAACTAAAGCAAAAACAAGAACAGTGGAAAAAGTTGGTTTTCTTTTGTTTTCATATTGCATATCATTAAGAAAATTTCAAGAAATAAAAAATATTGATAAATTATATTTAAGTAACCAATCTTGCAACTTGTTTGAATACTTCAGGTAATAGAATGATAAATGTGTGTTGAGTTAAGGTTGTTTTACAAATGTAAACTATGTCTAAAATATACGTGAAAATATAGGTTGGGTCTTTTTGTATTTTTAAATTTTCATTTTAAATTATATGGATACATAATAGGTATACATATTTATGGGGGTAGGTGTGATATTTTAATACAAGCATATAGTATGTAATGATCCAATCAGAATAACTGGGGTCTCCATCAGTTCAAGCATTTATCATTTCTTTGTGTTAGGAACATTCCAATTATACTCTTTTAGTTATTTTGAAATATGCAATAAATTATTGTTAACTGTAGTCACTCTATTGTGTTACTAAACACTAGATATTATTTCTTCTGACTGTACTTTCGTACCAGTTAACCACCCCCTCCTTTGCTCCTCTTCTCCACTATACTTCCCAGCATCTGGTAACAATCACTCTAAGCTCTATCTCCATCCGTTCAATTTTTTGAATGTTATTAGAGGAAATGACAAAAGCATGAAGACAATTTTAGTGGGGAAGTGATGCATATAAAGCTGAACTTAATAACATCAATCTGGAGAATGCATAAGATTAGTAGAACACAAAGAGGCTGAGAGCAGAAAGGAACATTCTATTTAAACCATAAGGTGATATCACATTTGTTTAGAATTATGACTATTACAGCAACAGTGAAGAAATAATACAGACAAGAGCAAAAACAAAAAAACTGAAAGAAAAGAAAAAACTGGCTAGGCATGGTCAATAAGGTACAAAAAAATAGATGTAATATCTACTATATTAAAACAATTAGTGAAAGCATTATAAAATACTCTTTTTAAGATTCAACACATAATTAACTTTTATATTTTCATATGATTTGGTGCATTATTGACTCTGTATATTATATATCAGGGGATTCTCTTTTCCCTTTAGAACTTTTTAATAAAAATATATCTTATAATGTTTTATTATTAAAGTGTTCAGGTATGCTGTATACTCTAAATAGCTCTAGTTGGTGTCATCATCTGTTGCAATCTTTTCTTACCTAGTTACTATGAAGAAGAAAACTTTTGGGAAAAAGGAAAGCCTTGGGAGTCTCCTGGCCTTCAGAATTGCTCAACCCAGGACATTATTTCCAGTGTTCTCCTCTTTTATAGCCTACTTTTGAAGTAATTTCCTAAAGGTTTCTTTCCTTTTTGAGCTCTGCTTACCATTTCATTTCCTGCTTTCTTATGTGCCAGGCAAAGCATCCTCTGCTTTTAAAAACAGCTATAACACCTTAATTTATATAAAGATATGTGCTGCACATATAAGTTGTTTTTTAAAGAAAAGGCTAGCAAATTATTGTTGAAGAGCCTCTGTTCCTCTAGTCTGTGTAACCTGTGCACCAGAAAGTTAGCAGAAGTTTCAGCTGCATTCACCATATCAACAATTCATTCTGTCTGTTCTTATTCCCCCTGTCCCATGAAAAACAAAAGGAAGCAGACTTTATTGCTGATCACATGATGCCCCATGAGACCTGGATATTGAAGCCTGCCTCAGGAAGGGAAGGGTGAGCGCTCAGGCAGCCTGAGTTCTGCCACTTCTCCACTGGTATCCCTCTGATTGTCATACTTTGCCTAAGAACATCATGCTTTATTATAGCTAAAACGGCGGTAAAAATTTTTGTAAACATTATGTATGGGATAAGAAAATGTATGTATAACAACCTTCCAATACCTCTCAGTTAATATGTTGGTGAAGTCTTAACCAAGGGAAAAGCCTCCCGGAGATCTTCTTTGCTCTGTGTCATTTACCTAGCTCTGTGTTGTGCCTTTAATCCTTACGGCCCATGCCACAACAGGACCTAATCTGTGCTATAACAATCATATCTGGGTTTCATAGCATTTTCACTTATTTTTGTGCATTCTCACCTCTGGCTGCAATTTAGCAAAGTTTACACTATATATAAAACTTTTTCACCAAATGTATTTCTAGAACTTTAGCTATTTCTGTTGTAATTTTCTTATTTGACAGATGTACAATGATTATGGAGGCTTGTCTGCCCTTTCTGGATGCTTTACATTGTATCACTTGCCAGTAATTTTTTCTGACCTCCATTGTCTTTTATTTTTTCTTGCAACAGTCATGAATTTTTAGCAACATATCTAATTTTCTCATGACAAAAAACAACTTAGATGAGAACTACTCGAAAAAAAAAAAAAAGAGTTCAGAAATAATTGACTCTGATTATTCCTGCGCCTTGCTTTGTTTTCCTCTTAGATTCTGAACTCTTTGAGAACAAAGTGTATGATTTCCTCTGTAATTCTGGCACCTAATGCAGTGCCTAGCAAGTAATCGGTGTTTTCAATGAAAGTGTGTGGAGTCAATGAATAAATGTCACCATTAAATATCTCCTCCATTTTGTGGACTTCACAATCACCCAGCTAGAAAACAGATAGTTGGATCAGGTAACCTTTTGGATTTCTTTTTCTAGTTGATTCCATGATACCCTACACATCTTAAGCATCAATATGCATTTAAATGTTCTTTTCAGCTTCAATCAAGCTCATTCAAAAGGTTATGCCTTTCTGAATCATAAAACTTGGTATTTTGCTTCAGAATGACCTTTTTGGCAACATTACACAGTTTTGGATATGCTCTTAAATGCCTCCATTGGCAAATAATATAATAAATGTTTTGGTTATTTTTTCCTTCAAAAACCATAATCCTACTAATGGTTGCAGAATCACAAATAGGTTAAATTTATAGTTCGGGTATAATGGTATTTTTAATGTGAATGGATTCTAAAATAGCCATGGTTGGCCAGTTTGGTATTTACAGTCTGCGGCATTTCCAGAGAGACAAATCTTTGTTTACTGACTGTCTGACAGTATGGTTTCTTCAGATGGGGTAAACATCATCTGTGGTTCAGCAGAAAGTACACACCATATACAATGCCTGAACAACGGCTATTAGATGATCATTGATTATACTTTTAGTTTTTTCAAGGTCAGGAAAAAGTCTGGCTAGGATTATATAGCAGATAGCAAGCTTCCTTAGCAGAAAGGTCTTTTAAAACCTTTTCTGGCTTTGGCAGTGATGTACTGTATGCTGCAGGCTTACTATGTCTCTCCAGCAGGTCATATATTTTCTTTTATGCTCAGCTGAGTAGAGCTAGGATCAATTTTTAAATCACATTGCTATATTATCCATCTCTACTATTCGACACTAGGTGGATAATTGTTTGCTATTTTTAAAAAAGCCTTTAAGTTATACAACTTGGAAGGCAACAAAAGGTAAGACATAGTTAATTCCCCTGAAATGTTAGGTTATAAATTAAAATTAAACCAAATCAGGTGTGTAAAAATTCCACACTCCAGAGAAAAAGAACTATTTCATATTTGCAGGGGTATTTAAAACAAAAAGAAAAATAGAATCATAATAAAGAATGTTACTGAAAAATCAACTCTAGAGGAACAATCTTTTTCTATTTTAATACAAACGCTAAAATGGCATAAAATCATTTGGGACACATAGAAAATGAAGAAAGAATATAATTAGAAGAATAACATTTGCTATCATTATTAAAAGTTTTCCTAGTTGAGATTGTTTTTGTTGTTTGTAAAGTGTAGCCAGTGGCGGAAGCTGAGTGAAGTGCACGTGAAACTTCTCTGCACTAGTTTTGCAACTTCCAATGAATCTATATTTTTTTCAAATAAAAAATAAAAACAAAAAGTCACATATGTGTATATCAAATGGAATATATGACATCGATTATATAATGGATTTTGCTCATTAAAATTATGTTATCTGGCTTCTCAGAAATATTTTTTCCATATAATAAAACTGAATTTTTTTAGGATTGATTGAAAAACCAGGAGATATTCAACATAAATTGGTAATTATGGTAATTCAATAAGTTAAAGCCAAATTCTTGTCTTCTTAACAATAATGAAAAATGTTCTACTAAGTGGTCTGCTTTGAATAAACTCGTGAAAGAAAGTAAACACTTTTTGTAATCCCTAAAACCATGGGGAACATATACATAAAGTAAAACTTGTGAATATCATAAAGCATTAACAGAGAGTTTTCCAAAACTTCATAACTTAATGTAGAACAGTGTATTCCACTAAGTGTTGGAGCCAGAAATTGTCAGATGGTTCAGTAAACATGGCTAGAAAAACTATCCTTAATATATCTTCAAATTTATTTCATAGCCTTAATGTTGAAGTTATCAAACAAGAAAAAAAAGTATTAAATTTAAAATGATAGTCAAAGGATGATGATGTGAAACTAAGGAAAGCAAAAAAAATGAATTTATAAAGGAAAGGAAAATAAAATGTATTCTTTTGAATGCAGAAATTCCTCCAGGCATAATTCCTCCAGGTGTGGTGGCTTACACCTGTAATCCCAGCACTTTGGGAGGCCAAAGTGGGCAGATCAACCTGAAGCCAGGCATTCCAGACAAGCCTGGCCAACATGGTGAAACCCTGTATCTACTAAAAATACAAAACAATTAACCAGGCATGGTGGCACAAGCTTGTAATCCCAAATACTCAGTAGGCTAAGGCATGAGAGTTACTTGAACCCGGAAGGTGGAGGTTGCAGTGAGCCGAGATCATGCCACTGCACTCCAACCTGGGTGACAGAGCAAGACCATTACTGGGTATATACCCAAAGGATTATAAATCATGCTACTATAAAGTCACATGCACATGTATGTTTGTTATGGCACTATTCACAATAGCAAAGACTTGGAACCAACCCAAATGTCCATCAATAATAGACTGGATAAAGAATATGTGGCACATATACACCATGTAATACTATGCAGCCATAAAAAAGGATGAGTTCACGTCCTTTGCAGAGACATAGATGAAGCTGGAAACCATCATTCTCAGGAAAATATCACAAGGACAGAAAACCAAACACCGCATGTTCTCATAAGTGATAGTTGAACAATGAGAACATATGGACACAGGGACGGGAACATCACACACTGGGGTCTGTTGGGGAGTGGGGGGCTGGAGAAGGGACAGTGTAAGGAGAAATACCTAATGTAAATGACGAGTTGATGGGTGCAGCACACCAACATGGCACATGTATACCTTTGTAACAAGCCTGCACATTGTGCACATGTACCCTAGAACTCAAAGTTTAATAATAATAAAAAAGTTACAGTATAATAAAATAAAATACAGTGTAATTTGTAATTAAAACTAAAAACTAAATGGTTTAGCTGTATGGTTATTTTAATAACAAGTTTTTAGTTTTCATTACTTGTTAAATTAAAAATTTTTAAAAAAACAACCACTTTTAAACTAGATATGGTGCTTATAAAGATCATTTGGAGAAATAACAAGGAAAAATGGGCAGAAAATTTCTAAAAAGGAATGATGAGAATTGACCACGCAGTAGCCATGGAGCCTCTGTGAACCTGTGAACCTATTTTGGTTTGGAGGCTGCCCAATTTGCAAATCGTTTTTTGTTCAATTAAACTCTGTTAAATTTAATTTGTCTAAGGTTTTTCTAAAGTGACATCAGAAGTGGAATCCGAAGTAAACCTTCAGCAACAGCCAGGAGCGCTGCGTGATCGAGCAAAGTACCTGCCGGGCCCATTGTGTCCATTGCTCTCTCACGGCTCCTTCTCAGATTCTGAAGCTCCATGGATTTATGTTTTGAGCTGTCCAAGTTTCAGCAAATTTCTGATCCAAACTGAGTTTGGAAATTTCAGTAGAAACTGGACTGGGTCCAGGATCAGACTGAATCCAATAATTGGCTTGAGTACAGTTAGAGATCTCATATGTTTGACCAGGTCTGACAGAAAACGATTGTAATGGTAACACTGTAGGGGGAGCAAACTTCAGCTTCCAAAAGTTTGCAGAGGTTTTTGTGTTCTACCTTCTTTCTTTCTTTTTTCTTGCACACATAGGTAGGGAAAAGTAATTGACTAAGTTGGTCAGGAAATCTAAGAGCCAAAGTCAAAATTCAAAGTAACAATGGAATCCTTAATTTCTGAAGAACTGAGTAATGTACCTTCTGACTATGCCTACAAAACATGTACAAGTATTAGGTCCAGGATCAGGAAATTCTTATAGAAGTGATAAAATTTTACCAAAGATAATTTTAAATGACAATGAAATGTTCCAAATGCACAATATTGCACTTTAAGAAATGCATTTGAAAATGAGGGCTCCTGAATTAGTCTCATCCAGGGATGCCTAGTGATGTGCAGAAGCTTCTAAGAATATTTCCATATTTGTAGGGTTTTTTTAACTTCTTATAAAAGGCAAATAAAAAGCTTAAGCAAACTAATTGTTAAGAAAATTAAATCTGCTAACCCTTTGGAATAGTTACTATCCCACTCCAAAGGCGAAAAGAAAGCTATCCTAGATAAAGTGTTTATAAGGCCCTCAAGTAAATTAGGTTTGCTTGTTTTTCAGATCTATCCATGCTGAGTTCAGGCATGGAGAACACTGTCTTTGTCTTATTCCTTAATGGCCTCCACCCTGAATTCAACAATTTAAGCTAAGAACCAGCCCCTAAATTAAAACGACCACCTATTTAAGATACACCTTTCTGACATTATAAATGGCTCTGCTGAAACCCTTTGGAAAAGAGGTTTACATCTATAAAGGACATTTTCATTTGTAAGGGTATCTGCCTGTCTATATTGGGAACACTTACCATTATTTTAAACTTATGTAACAAGTCATACATTTGTTTTTCCTCAACTGAACTTTTGCTTACACCATTTTTTCCTTGGTTTGAGCAAATAATGTTATAGTTAAGCCTAACATCTTAGCTCTATGCTTTTGAGATATAAATTTTCTACCTTGTTTCACCTAAGAGTTGTCCCTTTAGAAATGCAAATTTAGGGTTGCCTAGCCAATTGCTTAGGGTAATGAACTAAGTATTTGGGAGATTGATAGTCTGAAAGGGGGAAAATAATATTTAAAATATTTAAAAACCAGCCAGGCCAGCAAATGAGAATCCTTAATGAAAGCTATAACATCTGTTTCTGTCTGTCGGTATGTCTATATGTGTTATGTGTGTGTGATAACATTTGGTAAATAAAGCTAGCTTATGAATTGTTATTAAAATAAGAATGGCTTCAAAATTGACAAGTGAAAAAACTTGATTCTGATAGAGACAGGAGGCAGGGAAATTCTGGGCACAAGAGGGCAAGTGCTTGGCGAGGGTCCCACCCTCAAGTCGAAAAGCCTGAGACCATGGCCTAAGGTGAGAACTTACATTCCTGTTTTCCTGCTGGGAACAATGCCTTTTCCGAAATCACCCATGGCCCTGCCCTGCCCCGCCCCATCCTGTACCTATAAAGACCCCAGAATCACCTGGCAGAGAAGAGAAGCAGCTGGACGTTGGGGATTTTGGCTGGACATGGGAAGAGAAGCGACTTGACTTCAAAGGGGCAGCTTGACGGCGTAACTTCGGAGAATCTGGCCAGAGACAGTTGGACTTTAAGACATTACCTGCCCACCCCCATCATCTCATTTCAGCTCCCCTTCATGTGGAGAGTCACTTTATCAGCAGTAAAATCCCCTGCATTTACCATCCTTCAGTTCATTTGTACAACCTCATTTATCCTGGACACCAGATAAGAGCTTGGGAGCCGTGAGTGTGGATACAAAAGCTGTCACACTGGCCCTTTGCGCTTACTGGCGGAGGGCAGTTGCGGGCCTACAGAGCTGTTAACACTTAAGCCCTCCGAGGATGGCAGAGCTAACAGACCGCTGTAGCAAGCCCTGTAGGGATTCAGGGGTGGCACGCACCCCGCCCAGACGCTGGTGCAGGTCCTCATGGAGTTCGCTCCTGCTGGCGCCAAAGCGATTCCAGTGCTCCTGTACTCCAGTTCCCACCTCATTTGCTTGCGCTCTTCCTCCCACCAAGAGTTGAAAGTGGCGGGCTAGGTAAACAGGGCATTCTTGTTGCAAGTCCTGCAAAGGCGTCATGGAAATATCCTGCTTCGATACTTGCTTGATCTAACTGTGAGCTTACGTTTTGGCTTTGAGCCTCTGAATTCTGGGTCTGGATAGGTGTCCGTGGTGAGGCATGGGGACAAGTTCTCAATGCCTAGACCAGCAGCTACAAGGTAGAATCAAGCCCAATAGGGCCACTTCTTCCCTGCCCCAGCTTTCCCTCCTAGGAGTTCTGTCCTTCAGGCATCTTCTTCCTGACTAAATAAAGGTCATTACCTATAGTAATCCATCTAATGAACAGTGCTATGCACCTGAATTGGAGAAACAAAATTAGTATTTAAGAGGATTTAAGTGTGGGCTCATGGAGAGCCTGGACACCCTTCTGGTCCTTCCTGAGTCCTCAAATCTTTCATTATTAAAAGCGCTACATTTAATGACTCATCATGGTAGAGATAAAATAATCTAAATTACATATATATTATATTTATGTATACACAAATATATATACACACAAATATATTCATAACATCTATATATTACATACATATCTATATCTATATCTATATATATATTGTGTGGTGACTGTTCTAAATTGTTAAAATCGTTTTTGACCGATGTTTGGTTTGTCAAATTCATCATCCTGGTAAGACAATCAAAACTTCAGGTACATTTCTGCTACCTGATGGGCTGTTTAAACATGTGTAGAAGGATTTCATTCAATTATCGTATTCAATGCATGTTTTCTGGTTGTATAGAAACTTTCTCATGCATGACTGCTGATGCTCTTACAGTAGCTGAAAGGTTATAGAAAATGTATTTCTCTTATGGGACATTCTTGGAGAAATCTCAAATGATAGAGGTACTTGTTTCACTGGACAAGTTGTAAAATAATTAAATACAGTATTACAGATACATTAACATTATGCAAGGCTAACTGAATTGACTGGATTGCCTTGGTCAAAGGTATTGCAGATTGATGATAATCGGATCCACTTAGAGTGGAAAATATAAGTTGACCTCTTATGAAATAGTCAATAGCTGGAAGGCCTGTGCACCTAATAATAGAACCTCATGCACGTTCTGCTACTAAACTCTGATAGGACTAAATGTTGTAAGGCTTTAATATATTATGTCAAAATGTATCTTCACTAGATGAAGAAAGCTTTTAACAATCCACTGACAGAGAACAAGCAAACCCTTCATAATATAGAATACAGAGATTAAGTCTTCTGAGAACATTAGAGAAAAGCTGTCCTTGCCATCCACACTAAAGCAAAACTTTGGGACCTTGAACTTCAGGTTAATAATCTCACAACGTAGTAGGGCCCTACCAGACTTTAGGGACTTTATACCCTTTAGAAACCTTAACATAAAGATAACCAGGGAAGTTTCTCCCCAGAAGCAGATGGCATCCAAACATGAACAACTTTTTCCCAAGATCATGGATCAACACTTCTCTGCTATCATGAGGCTCTCATCTCTCCATTTTTTCCTTCTTATGCCTCTGTGAGTGATAGAACTAAAAAGGAGGTCTCTTGTGTGCACTCATGGGGCATACTTCTATTTGTGGAAGATTTCACAGCCAGTCTCATATATGGATGAGCTTATGCCTTGCAAGATAGAAAATAAAGGGCCAATGTAAGCAAAAATGTTTAATGGGATCTTGGTTGCTTTATAATCAGTCAGAAACAGAACATTGGTTCAACTCCTCTTTATCCACAAAATAGGCTAAAGAGAACATTGCCAGCACAGGTTGAAGAGAGCATTGGCAGAAGGCTTTCACTTTTCTGAATGGGCATTACTTGTTAGGTCTTTTTCTCCGTGGTTTGGAGTAAATGAAGCAGTGGTTAGAAATGTATCTCTTATAACAGGCTCTATAGCAGATTCTACTGCAAAAGCTACAGCTACGCAACAGACTTTATCTTTTGAAAGTTTTGCTAAATAATAGGATTGCTCTGGATTACTTATTGGCTAAACAGAAGTATATGAGCAGGTGCTGACACTTCTAGTTGCATATGGAAGAATACATTGGGTTGGGTATTATGGAGATTGAGTTGTAGGTGATTAATAACAGGATGCTTGGTTAAAATGAGTAGACTCTTTATCTAGCTAATTCTTTGATCTATTTGATTTTAGTTGGTTTGATTCTTGAGGACCCTGGGTAAGGAGCATACTTTAAACTCTTGGTATTATCCTGCTGGTAGTCAAAACAGTAGTTTCCTTGGTGCACTCTATTCTCTCAGAAGTTTTAAATGTTTGCATGCAGCCATCTGTAGAATGTCAAATGGTTACTCTTCAACCAAAATGACAAACAAACAAACAAACAAAGAAACGTATGACCATGAGGACCCTGTAACCTACAAATTACATGATGAGACTGAAAACCCAAGATATTGGTAAATAAGCATGGTCACCCTCTCACCTACATGAGAACCTGAACAAAAGGGGTGATTTTTAAACAAAATATGGGAACCTGTTGTTTTGGACTGGTTCATGGACTAGGTCCCAGAGACCAGACTAAACCAAAATGAAGTTACTCATACTAATTGCAATGTAATTGAACTGAAACTTTCAGAAAACAAATCCTAAAACAGATCAAGTTTGGTTTTTCTCCTGAAAACAGGAGATTCCAGAACAAGAAGGTCCCTTTGACTCCAGCCCTTATATTAAATAATAATAACCTGAAGTCCTTGTTCTAACATTGCAAGACCTATTGTCCTGCTATTTCCCAGTGGGATTTGAGACCAAATAAGTACATTTATGATGGTGACAGAATGACATCCAAAGTTTTAGTCAATCTTTCAACTGAGAGTTTGACCAAAAGAAGAGAGTTGTTAAATTAAGTTTAGCCTAAAGATTTTTACATATTTTAAAGGTTTCTCTGTACATAGTGAACTGCACTCTAACTGGACGTGTAAACAGACTGTAACCTACTCTTATGCCAACTACCAAGCTTTGGCCGATGAAGAGCAGCCAGCTCTTCAAACCATGTTCAAATAAGGCAAATGCCACACTGTAAGCAATCCAGTTGTTTCGGTACCTCACCTCTGTTTTTTATGTGTGACACTTTCCTTTTCCTGTTCATAAATCTTCTTTGACCATGTGGTAGCAATGGGGCCTCCCTAAACCTATTCTGGTTTGGTGACTGCCAGGTTCGTGAATTGTTTTTTTCTCAATTAAACCCTGTTGAATGTAATTTGTCTAAGGTTTTACTTTTAACAAGATTAATGGGAAGCCGTTGAGAAGGTTAAATTCAGCATAAATCTCTGAGCCAATTTAGGCAGAAACTGGTTTGTTTTGAAACCAATTTTGTGTAACTTTCCTCTGTCCAAAACAAGATTGTTTAAAGGGGCTGACAGTAATTTTAAAAGCTTTGGTAAGAGAACTAGTTTACCTAACTTTACATAGGCATGCTATATAAAGATTACCTGGTGGTATCATATCTGCACTGGACAGTGCATTTTCTAAGAAACAAAACGTCTTTGAGTTTAAAAGTATAAAACATAAATTACGTGTCAAAATTACAGATATCTTTAAAAGTTAAGTATATTTATATAACCCTTCTCCTTTCAAATGGGAAGCTATATTTGTAACCTTTCTTCCTGGAGCACCTAGGAAGTATACATTTACACAATATATTATTTCTGTGTTTAGTTTGATACACCAGGAATTTTGCCTAAAGTGAATTGTAATAGGGACTTCTAGGACCAATTTCAAGCTTCCATTTTTCTGTGTTCAGAAACTATTATAAATGTAAATGAAAACATGTATGCTATCAGAGTAAATGTTAAAGCTCAAACATAGATAAATAAATTATTCTGTGACAGCTGATATGGGCAATTTCAATATTTTGCTTTGGGAAATCCTAATTGTCAACTTTAATACAATTAAGAAAGTAGCAGATAAGACTTTAAAGAAAACCACTGGATTTATTTTTTGAAATAATTTTATTCTATTACTATATTTTATTATGCTACACATTTAGTGACTATGGAATACAGGTGATGCTGGAAGGTATTTTTTTTTTTTCAAAATTATGACTCCATCAAAGATATTTGAAAATTCTTTTGATGTTCACATCCTTTCCATTTCTAGTTGTCATTCTCCTAAAGTTATACTTTGGACTATTAAAACAGCATTCTAAGGGGCAGTCCTGCTTCTAGTCCATTCAACTCATCTGAATTTGTTAAAGGCTCTGTTTCATTCCTGTGTGAAAGCATCTTAAATTATTTCCCACTTTTCAAAAGATAGAGCCTCAATCTTTTGTTTGCCACAGAAACCTGTAAGACCATGAGCATTATAGCATAACTGGTTCACCCTATACACAGATAATTACAGGAAAATTGGTCTCCATTTGTGGGATCTGAGGTCTGCAACTAGATCTATTCACGGAGAGTCAGACAAAAGCTGGAGGAACCAAACTAGAAGCAAGCCTATAAGTAATTCACACCAGAATACCAAAGCTGTTATTCTTCCTGCTAAGGAAAAATCAAAAGATATCAGGCCAGGGTCAACGTGGAGGCATGGAAGGAACAGAGTGGTCATTTATACAGATTGCTGCTCCTGAAGCAGTGGTATGGAGGAAGATCCTTTCAGTACATGAATGAGATTGTTTCAATAGATTAACTGAGAATTTCAATGGGAAATCCAGAAATTTTAGCAGATACTCAGAAGAAAAATCATTTTAGAAATAAATGCTGTATTTGAGAACACATCAAGATTTATATTGTCTTAGCCCTTCTTTATTTACCTGTAATAAAATAATAGCTAATATTTACATAAAAGTTAGCTTACTATATACTAGATGTTTTGCATGCATTATTTCATTTCAATCCTGAAAATAATCCCATGAAATAAGAGCTATTACTATCACCTGATTACAGAACAGAAAACATTAATTTTAAACATTAAGTGACACTGCTACACTACTACAGAACAGAAAACATTAAGTTTAAGCATTAAGTGACATGCCCAAAGTGACACTGCTAGTAAATTATACTGTTGGAAAGTTTTACTGACACCAGAGTCTGTGCTCTGAACTATTCAGCATCTTCTAGCAATTACTTTTGCATATCCTCAGTGCTACACAATTACAGATAGATTGATAGAAAACAAGAAAGCAGAAACCTATCTGTATTGTTTATCTGTAAGGGTGCAATTCTTTTTCTCATAGAAATTATGACTACATTTGTATTTTTCAGAGAATGATTAACTCTTCTTGAGCAACAATTTTTGCTTTGTGAACTCTTCTGTCAGCCCAGTTTTTACCCTTGGATAGACAATTTTGTCCAGTGTGTGTTGTTTGGCTGACTGAATTATTCACTTATGTTCATATCTTTTTGATTGATCTACTTTACACTTCCTAATATTTTAATCAAAAATTAATTTTTGTTACTTGAGCCATTTTAACTATCTGTACTATAGAATAATCTATTATAGATAACGAACAATAAAGACATTTGCAAAGTGGCTGGATGTGGTGCCTCACACCTGCAATCCTAGCACTTTGGGAGGCCAAGGAGGGTGGATCACTTGAGGTCAGGAGTTCGAGACCAGCCTGACCAACATGGTGAAATGCCATCGCTACTAAAAATACAAAGAAAATTAGCCGGTGTGGTGGCGCATGCCTGTAGTCCCAGCTTCTTGGGAGGTTGAGGCAGGAGAATTGCTTAAATCTGGGAGGTGGAGGTTGCAGTGAGCTGAGATCGTGCCACTGCACTCCAGCCTGGGCAACAGAGCAAGACTCCATCTCGAAAAAATAATAATAAATAAATGATATTTGAGATATTTGCAATCTCTGGTTCATTCTCCTAAAGAATCTGAAACATTAATTTTTCTTTCAGTTTGTGATGGCAAAACACTTAAATAGAAAAAAAGTTTAGTAATATTCATTTCAGTTACTCTTTTTTAATACTCTAATAGGAAAGGAAATATTTTCTACCATTAGTGTTGAGGTCTCTGAATTTTAAAATTGTTTCCAATGCTTACTTCATAGAGAAATATTTTAGCTATGATTTAGTCTCCTAACAATTACAATCTATTAAGACTCCAACCTAACCATTTTATTACACTGGATTACTTGGTTTTAGTCTGTTGAGCATTCATGCTGCTTTTAACACCATTGGTTTTTATATCCTTATAATGAGATCCTTTGTTTTACTACACAAAATTGTCCATTCATTGATGTGCTGAGGTATATACCTTCCATAGAAGATCATCAAAATAAAATTAGGTTTTGTGATTCAACTCTCATGCTTTGATATCTTCAGTGATTTCATTATGTCACTTTCTGGCTGCAGGTGGTTTTGCAGATAAACAGTTGGATTATTTCAGAAGCCTTAGAGTTCTTCCTATTACACATTCAAGTCAATGGTATCAACAAGTCCATTGTAAGAACTCATTCTTTCATAAATGGAAAAGTCTAATGTGAGAATAACTAAATTAACCAAAAATTATGTTTCAGAGTATTAAATAGACAACCAAATGAGAAAAGCTCTGTGAGTGGGTGGGTGTCTTAATCCATTTTCTGCTGTTGTAACAGAATCACAAAAGCTAGGTAATTTATAAAGAATAGGGGTTTATTTAGTCACAGTTCTAGAAGTAGGGAAGTCCGAGAGCATGATGTTGACATCTTGGGAGGACCTTCTTGCTATGTTACCCCATAATAGAAGGGCATCACATGGTTAGTGAGTGTGCAAGGCAGGAAGAGCAAGAAGGCTGAACATAACCTTTCATCAGGAGCCTACTCCCATGATAACTAATCAACTTGCAAGATAACAGCATTAATCCATTCATGAGGACAGAGCCCTAATGACCTAATCACGTCTTAAAGGCCCCAATCCACCAAAGTGTTTCATTGAGCATAAAGTTTACAAAACATGAGCTTTGGGAGATATATTCAGGAAATAGCAGTAGAAAAATGTAAGTAGCAACTAAAGCTGCATAGAATCAAACACCAAATTGAAAAGCTTGAAACTGGTTTAAAGGGCATTTATAGTCATTGAAGGTTTTGAAGAAGAAAGGGAGATTACTGAGAAGGTAAAAAAAGAGTGAGAGCATGCTATTTTATGTATTACCTACCCCACTCTACCCTTCAACAACAGTGGACCTTTAGCACAACTGCAGATGGATTCTCCCTACCACATTATTGTACTCAACTAAATACATGCAGATTTGGAGACCAGCCAGAATCATTCCCCAATATGAAAATACTTATTTCTAATAAGTTTACCACAACTACTTTGTATGTACTTATCCTACCGGACTCTTATGACAGAAGACCTTGAGTTTAGAGAACAGGTAAAAGAGACAGCTTTGAGTTGGTAAGAAGACAAGTTATAGCTTGTGTATGGAGAGAAGTAATATGGATTATGAGTAGATAAAGATAAATTCTTGCCTGAAGGGTAATGAAGGACAGGAATCTTATACAAATTCCCATAAGGTGGTTTCTCCTTTCTCTGAAAACAATAAAGAAATGCTCATATTTACAGGGAAATGGTTGCAAATATTTAGAAGAGTGGTAAAAATTTGGAAACACATCTAAACCAAAGTAATTAGAGGAGGATGTAATCTAAGAAAAGTAAACAGTTTTTCTGGCTGAACTGAGAACCCATTGGAATGGGCAATTCCATCCCTATGGTAATACCAATATCTAGGTTTAGGTTTTCCGTAGCAAGCTCTGGAATGGCGAGGCAGATAAATAAATATGAAAATTGATATTATTGTATATAATCTGACTGAAATGATGAAACACTATTTTAGGATGAAAAGGAGGATAAAACAGATGGAAGCTGAAGTGGAGAGGAGAAACATGGCAATTAATTATTGGGAGAAAATGCGGGTTTGAAATGAGACACATTGAACACATTGGAACAGAATTGAGAGCTGGGAAATAAAGCCACACACCTACAACCATCTGGTCTTCAACAAAGTCGACAAAAACAAGCAATGGGGAAAGGGTTAACTATTCAATAATATGCTGAGATAACTGTGTAGCATATGCACAAATTGAAACTTAGACCCCTTTATTACACCGTACACAAAAATCAACTCAAGATGGATTAAAGGCTTAAATGTAAAACCTAAAACTGTAAAAACTCTGAAAGATAACCTAGGAAATACTATTCAGGACGTAAGCCCTGGCAAAGACTTCATGATAAAGACACTAAAAGCCATTGCAACAAAAACAAAAGTTGCAAATGGGATCTAATTTAACTAAAAAGATTCTGCACAGCAAAAGAAACTATCAACAGAGTAAACAGGCAATCTACAGAATGGGAGAAAATACTTGGAATCAATGCATCTGACAAAGGTCTAATATCTAGCATCTTTAAGAAACTTAAATATTCAAGCAAAAAACAAACAATTTCATTAAAAAGTAAGTAAAGGACGACCGGGTGCGGTGGCTCACGCCTGTAATCCCCGCACTTTGGGAGGCCAAGGTGGGCGGATCACAAGGTAAGGAGATCGAAACCATCCTGGCTAACACAGTGAAACCCTGTTTCTACTACTACTACTGCTACTACTACTACTACTACTAATAATAATAATACAAAAAATTAGCCGGGCGTGGTAACAGGCACCTGTATTCCCAGCTACTTGGGAGGCTGAGGTTGAGGCTGGAGAATGGCATGAACCCAGGAGGCAGAGCTTGCAGTGAGCCGAGATTGTGCCACTGCACTCCAGCCTGGGCAACAGAGCAAGACTCCATCTCAAAAAAAAAAAGTAAGTAAAGGACATGAACAGATACTTTTCAAAAGAAGACACACATGACCAACAAGCACATGAAAAAGTGCTTGACATCACTAATCATTAGAGAAATGAAAATTAAAACCACAATGAGATACCATCTCAGACCAGTCAGAATGGGTATTATTAAACAGTCAAAAAATAATAGATGCTGGAAAGGTTATAGAGAAAAAGGAGCACTTATACACTGCTGATGGGAATGTAAATTAGTTCAGCCATTGTGGAAAGTAGTTTGGAGATTTCTCAAAAAACTTAAAAAGAGACTACCACTCAACCCAGCAATCCCATTGTTGGGTATATACCCAGAGGAATATAAATCATGCTACCATAAAGACATATGCATGTGTATATTCATTGTAGCACTATTCACAATAAGCAAAGACATAGAAACAATCTAAATGCCCATCAATGGTGGTATGGATAAAGAAAATGTGATATGAATACTATGCAGCCATAACCAAGAATGAGATCACGTCCTTTGCAGCAACCTGGATGGAGCTGGAGGCCATTATCTGAGGCAACCTAAAGTAGGAATAGAAAACCAAATACTGCATGTTCCCACATATGAGTGGCAGCTAAAATTGAGTACACATGGACACAAGGGAACAGCAGACACCAGGGCCTACTTGAGAGTGAAGGGTGGCAGGAGCGAGAGATAGAAAAGCTACCTATCGAGTACAATGCTTATTACCTGGCTGATGAAACAGTCTGTACACCAAATTCCCACAGCAAGCAATTTGCCCATAGAAAAAGTCTGCACATATACCAATGAACCTAAAATGAAAGTTAAAAGATAAACATTTTCTTCCATAAAACCAATGAGTAAAAATATTTTTAAAGTTGGAATCCAACTATTTAAGAACTCTAGAAATTAACGAAAGTCTTGTAGTAACTCAGGGAGTATTCATTCAAGAAAAGTGACTGAATCTTAGGAAGAACTTATGATTTTCTTTCTTTCTTTCTTTCTTTCTTTCTTTCTTTCTTTCTTTCTTTCTTTCTTTCTTTCTTTCTTTCCTTTCTTTCTTTCTTTCTTTCTTTCTTTCTTTCTTTCTTTCTTTCTTTCTTTCTTTCTTTCTTTCTTTCTTTCTTTCTTTCTTTCTTTCTTTCTTTCTTTCTTTCTTTCTTTGCATTTTAGCTTTCTTTATTCTCATCACTTGTTCTCCAGCTGTGGGGCAGTCTTGAAAAATAATAGCCCACATTTACAGTAATAAGCAACAAAAGTGCAGGCACTAGAGACAACAGAGAGGGTTAGAGTTAATTCCCAAATAATTGCCATTCTCTGACTTATCTGGTAATTTCCATGGAAGACCCCACTTGCAAAGCTATCTATACTGACATGACTTAGAGTTCACCCAGCATGAACAGTCTTTTCCTGGAGGTAAGGGAGGGGAGGATTTGGTAAAAACAAACAAACAAACAAACACAGCAGGGAATTATTGTTTAGCTTTATGGTTTCCTAAGGCAGTAGATAATATTTCTATCAAACAGTAGCATAAACATTAAAGCTTAAAAGGAAAAGCTGGAAATGAGATGTTCCTAAGGCTTTGAAGAACTCAGCAGTATTACCAGGAATCTTGAAGGCCACACATAGGCAGACAGTGTACTCTCCTTCTTAGGAAAGACATAAGAAGGTCCTAAATTCTCATTACTGATTCATCTTGTGGTTTTATGCAAACAGGAAGTAAAGGCAAAGGCAGATTTGGTAAAAACCTGACTGAGTATTGAAAATATACCCCAATATGCACACAGAGCTTCTCAGCAAAGACTAATTGCATTTTTTCCAAAAATCAATTGTTCATACACAGTGGAGGGGGTCTACTTCTGGGCTCTATCATATTCCATTGATCTATATGTCTATCTTTACATGAATAGCACACTGCTCTGATTACTATATGCTATTGACTGACTGTGTCTTTCCAAAATTCATATGTTAAACTCTAATCTCCACCACGATGATATTTGGAGGCAGGGCGTTTGGGAGGTGATTAGTTCGTGAATGTAGTACCTTTTATGAATGAGATTAGTGCACTTATAAGAAAAGGCCAGAGAGTTAGTTCACACCCTTTCTGTCATGTGAGGATATAATGAGAAGTTAGCAGTCTGCAAAACAGAAGAGGGCCCTCACCAGAACCTGACCATGCTGACACCCTGATCTCAGACCTCCAATCTCCAAAACTGTGAGAAATAAATTTTTGCTATTTATAAGTCATCGGCCTACTGTACGTCTTTATAGCAGTCTGAACTAAGACACTATGGATTTATAAATTTTTCATCTTTTCAAATATATTTTGCTATAGTTATTTAGATACTTTTTATTTTCATATGAATTTAGGATCACCTTGTCATATTTTATAAAATAATTATTTTTTTAAAATAAGGATTTCACTGACTATAGAGTTCAGCCTGTGGAAAACTGCTATCTTAAGCATATTGGATCTTCTGACCAATGAACAAAAGATAGATTTCAATTTATTTAAGTTTTTAATTTTTTTCTCAGCAATGTTTTGCAGATTTCAGTGTCCAAGTACATGTTTTATCAGATTTATCCCACAGTATTTTTTTTTTTTTTGAGATGGAGTCCTACTCTGTCGCCCAAGCTAGAGTGCAGTGGTGCTATCTCAACTCACTGCAACCTCTGCCTCCCAGGTTCAAGTGATTGTCTTGCCTCAGTCTCCCAAATAGCTGGGATTAAAGGCATGAGCTACCACTCCGTGCTAATTTTTGTATTTTTAGTAGAGACAGGGTTTCGCCACATTGGTAAGGCTGGTCTCGATCTCCTGACCTCCGGTAATCCACCCATCTCGGGTCACAAAGTGCTGGGATTACAGGTGTGAGCCACCATGACTGGCATACACCACAGTATTTTAATATTTATATCAATTTAAATGATTATTTTCTATTTCAGTCCTATGTTGTGCATTGTTAATACAAACAAATACAATTGATTTGTGCATAGTGATCTTGCATCCTGCAAGTCTTGCTAAAATTCATCTATTCTAGAAACTTTTTTGTATATTCAATGGATTTTCTACATATATGATCATGTCATCTCTGGATCAAACAGTTTTACTTTTTCTTTTCTACTTTGGATGCCTTTTAGTTCTTTATCTTTCCTCTGTTTGCACTGGCTAGAACATCCAGTACAATGTTTAACAGCTGTGGTGAGGGTAAATATCCTTGTCTTTTTACTATCTTAGGGGGAACACTATCAGTGTTCACTAATAAGTACAATGTTAGCTTTTTAAAAGACTGGGTTTTTTTCCAGGTTGAGGAAATACCCTTCTGTTTCTAATTAGCTGAGGTGGTTTTGTTCGTTTTCATTTTTAATTAGAAATGAATGTTTGATTTTTGGCAAATGCTTTTCTGTGTCTGTCAAAAAGACAGTATTGTGTATTTTTTTTTTTTTTTTTTTTGAGACGGAGTCTCGCTCTGTTGCTGGGGCTGGAGTGCAGTGGCCGGATCTCAGCTCACTGCAAGCTCCGCCTCCCGGGTTTACGCCATTCTCCTGCCTCAGCCTCCAGAGTAGCTGGGACTACAGGCGCCCGCCACCTCACCCGGCTAGCTTTTTGTATTTTTTTTAGTAGAGACGGGGTTTCACTGTGTTAGCCAGGATGGTCTTGATCTCCTGACCTCGTGATCCGCCCGTCTCGGCCTCCCAAAGTGCTAGGATTACATTTTTAGTGCTTTAATATGGTGAATTAGAGTGATTGATTTTTGAATGTTGAACCAGCTTTACATTCTTGGTATATTCCTCACTTTCATCTTAAGGTATTATCTTTCTATACATATCTGGAGTTGTTTTGCTAGTGTTTTCATGAGAACACTGTTATGTCCATAAGGGATATTATTATGTAGTCTTCTTATAATGTCTTTGCTGGTTTCAGTAATGTGTAATATTGGCCTTAAAGAAAAAAACTGGTAGGTATTCCTATACTGTCAACTTTCTGATGGAATTTTTATAACATTGGTATATTTTTTTCCTTGAATATTTAGTAGAATTTACCAGTGAAGGCATCTGGGACTGAAGTTTTCATGGTAGAAAGGATTTTTACCAAAAATATGTATTTAAATATATGGGGCTATTCTTCTTATTTTTTTAAGTGAACTTTGGCAATTTGGGTCTTTTACGAAATTTGTCTGTTTCATCCAGATTGTTGTATTTATTCTAGTTAAGTTGCTCATAATATTCCATTATTGTTCTTTTAATATCTGTAAAAGAGTTTTCCTCAAACTTTATTTCAATCACTACCCTATTATGAGTCTTTTTTGACTTTTTAAAAATTGCCCCCAATAAATTTTAATTTCACAGACACATTATATGTCTATTTATGTATATGTAATCTATGCTTTATATATAAAGAATTGTTTGCCTCCTTCCCCAAAATAACCTTTTAAAAAAATATATTATTATTTAATTTAATTTATTTATTTTTAGAGATGGGGACTTGTTTTGCCACCCAGGCTGGAGTGCAGTGAATTATAGCTTAATTCAGCCTCCAACTCCTGGGCTCAAATGATCCTCCTGCCTCAGCCTCCTGGGTAGCTGGGGCTACAGGTGCATGCCACCACATTCAGATAGGCTTTTTAACTTTTTTTAGAGATGGAAACCCAGTTTGTTGCCAGGTTGCTTTCAAACTCCTGGCTCTAAGCTGTCCTTCTAGTGCAGCCTCCCAGAGTGCTAGGATTACATGTGTGAGCCACCATGACTAGAAATCAAAATTTTTGATTTCTGCTTTATTGTTTTCTCTCTTTTTACTTGGAGTTTTGTTTGTTCTTTTTCTAGTTTCTGAATGTGGAAGATAAGATCACAAACTTGCTGTTATTCCTCTATTCTTACACAGGTATTTTGCACTATGAATTTCCCATTAAGAACTGGCATACCACAAATTCTGATATGTTGGCTTTTCTTTTACATTTAATTCAAAATACTTTGAATGTCTCTTTTGATTTCTTCTTTGACTCATTTGTTTTAGAAATCTCTCATTTAATTTCCAAATACTTGGGTATTGCCCACATGACTTTTTATTACTGACTTCTAATTTTTCTAATTTAACCCCACTGTAGTCAGAAACATACTTTGAATGACTGAGACGTTTTTTATGACACAGAGCTCTGTGACAGTGATTTTACATGGAGTATCTCACCTAATTATCACTAAAATCCTATAAGGTGGGCACTATTATTGTCACCATGTTATACATGAGGAAAAAGCTCAACAGTGTTAAGCACAATCTAAAATCACAGTTATAAAGTAGTGGAGTCTGAGTGCTTAACCATTATTCAGTATATGTGTGTGTGTGTATATATATACACACATACTGAATATGTATATTGAATATATATACTGTATATATGTGTATTGTATGTATATATGTATATTGAATATGTGTATTGTATATATGTATATATAGTATATATAATATATAATGTATATAATATGTATATATAGTATATTGAATATGTGTATTGTATATTGAATATATATACTGAATATGTATATTCAGTTTATGTGTGTGTGTGTGTGTATATATATACTGAATGTGTATACTGAATATATATACTGAATAATGGTTAAGCACTCAGACTCCACTACTAGTTTTGAAAAGACAAAATTGTTAAGAATATATATATATGTGTGTGTGTGTGTATATATATTATATATATATATGCTTCTTTTGTTTACTTATTTATTGAGACAGGGTCTCACTCTCACAAAGACTGGAGTGCAGTAGCTCAGTCATGGCTCACTGCGGTCTTGACCTTCCAGACTCAAGCAATCCAGCCTCCCAAGTAGCTGGGACTACAGATGCATACTATCACACTCAGCTAATTTTTAAATGTTTCTGGAGGCAGGTGTCACTATATTACTCAGGCTGGTCTCGAACTCCCGGGGTCAAGTCATCCTCCTGCCTCCACCTCCCAGAGTTCTGAGATTATATGTGTGAGCCACTTGCCCAGCCATCAGGTCCTTTTACATGCAAATCATTGTAAGACATAAGTAAATAAAAGAGTTCAACCTCTTTATTGCTTGACTTAGAGGAGAGACATAAAACAAAGAAGAAATGCTTGGATGGAGTAAGAATGAATTGCTGTTTGATAAATGGACAGAAAAAGATAATTCCAGCTAGAAAGAATGGATAACTTTTGCTTTTGTTGCAGCTGTGACATTTTAACTAAGTTTTAAAAGATACACAGGATTCTAAGTACATTTCACAAAGAAATGTCAGTGAGTGAAGGGACGTAGGAAGTACAGGGCAGGTTGAGAGTATGATGTACTCTATGATTGGGAAGATGAGGAAAAGACAATTTGAAAATAAGTTTTGAAAGGTAGGTTTCCATCTGCATTATATGATCTATTTTTTGTGTGTGTCCAGAAGATTGAATTAGAAGAAAGAAGTCAAGCCTATAAGAAGACGAACAGTAGATACATAAAAGAAATAAGCTTTTAAAAATACAATTGTATTTAGATGGGGTTGATATAGAAAACCTGCATATATCTACTGCATCCAGTTTGATGGGTTTGAACGTATGTATACACTGTGAAACCATCATCACAATCAAGGTAATAAACATATCCATCACCTCCAAAAGTTTCCTCCTGCACTTCCACCTTTTAAAACGTTACAGTAAGAACATTTAACTTGAGATCTGCCCTGTACACTAACAAAATTTTAGTGTACAATACAGTATTGTTAACTACAGGGACTACGTCTTAAAGCGGACATCTAGAACCTATTCATGTTGTATAACTAGGACATTATACCTATTAAACAAGTCATTTCCCATTTCCCAAGCCCCTTGCTACCACCATTCTACTCTTCGCTTTATGAGCTTGACAATTTTAGATACCTCATATAAATGGGATCATGCAGTGTTTGTCCTTCTGTGACTGGCTTATTTCACTTAGCATAGTGTCAGTGAAATCCTGCCATCTCCAACAACGTGGAAGAAAGAAACAAAGATATTTGTTAATAAAATCAGATGCTTGTTAGGTGATGAGTTCTGGTTGTAGGAATTATTAAGTTCGTAAGTGTATTGTGTTTATTATCTTACATTAAAAGGAATCTTAAAATATGCATGTTTTAGCCAATATTCAGATGCTGTAAGTCTTAATGTAGTTTCTGTTATTAGCAGATAATTTTCTTGATCAATGAAACTTTGGAAAATTTTCAGTCATAAGCAACTTAGTTTTCCAAAAATAATAATAATGTGAATTAGCACTTTTTTTTTTTTTTTTTTTTTTTGAGACGGAGTCTCGCTCTGTCGCCCAGGCTGGAGTGCAGTGGTGCGATCTTGGCTCACTGCAACCTCTGCCTCCCGGGTTCAAGCAATTCTTCTGCCTCAGCCTCCCGAGTAGCTGGGGCAACAGATGCACGCCACCCCACCACACCCGGGTAATTATTGTATTTTTAGTAGAGATAGGATTTCACCACATTGGCAAGGCTGGTCTCAAACTCCTGACCTGGTGATCCGCCTGCCTTGGTCTCCCAAAGTGCTGGGTTTACAGGCAAAAAGTATTATATTTACATAAGGAAGAGTAGTAATCTCCTCCAAGAACTCTTTGTACCTCCTGTCATTTTATATTCGTCAGATTATAACAGGGCAATGCCCATCAATTATTTTGTATTCATCAGATTATAACAGTGCAATGCCCATCAAGGATGACAGAAAATAATAATAATACAATTTTAAACAATCATAACCATTGCCTTCATATTATCCTTTAATACAGAATACTTTTTAACTTCTTAATTGATTGTTACAAAAACACTCTTAAGTAGTATGATAAAAGCATTATTTCAAATTATATACATAAGGACTCAAAAGTATGAGTGACTCTAAATGCTTTTAAAATCTTTTATAGTCAGCTTAGAACACATATGAGTATAAACACACAAAAGCTTGGTATCTACAATCTTAAATGCCTAGATTTTCAAATAGTCTTTCTTTGTAATTAAGGATTGGTCCTTGTGCCTAGCTCTAAATATATTTATAGCTATTTCAGCAAAAGATAAATACCAAATATTTCTACTCTTAAAAGCTTCCCAACTATTTCTACAAAGAAGGAATATAAAATAAACCTTTCCCTGCTGTCTGGCATCCAAGTAATACCTGCTTTTATCACTTCCTTCTTAGTTAGAAATTGAAGGAGAAATTACATGTTTGAATTAAATCATGAAAAAGTGATCAAAGTTCATTTTGATAGACAATGTTCCAGTTTTACCAAAAATATATATAAATCTGATCCAAACAAAGTAATCATTGGAGTTTTTGGGTTCCAGGACTAAAGTTCTGTATGTTCATCACTATCAGAGCACCAGCTTCTGAATTTCTTTTCTCAGTAGCATGTCAAATATGGAGGCCATACCCATGGAAAACTATAGAGTTTAAAAAATGTAGAGTATGTTATAACAAAAGAGCTGAAAATCAATAGCTACTAAAATGAGTATTGTTTCTCTTAAATATAAAAATCTTTGCTTATGTGAAAATACATTGATGTTATCCATTAAGAAGAAATAAGAACTTTGCGTATTGAGAACATGGTGGTGGTAAGAGAGGCACAGTAAATAGTACCAAAATAAAATTTTACTTCTTGTGGAATTTTGGGAAAGTTTCTTAGTCTCTGTGCCCAAATTTCCTCACTTGCAAAATATGAAGATTAAATGAGTTCACACTAATAATTGCTAAGGATAGTCCCTGGCACATAGTGAGTATTAAGTAAGGCAATTTAAAAATTACTTGTTTTTTAAGTTTATTTTTATTAATTTTTTTTAATGGAGATGAGGTCTCATTATGTTTCCCAGGCTGTTCTTGAATTCCTGAGCTCAAGCAATCCTCCTGCCTCAGCCTCCCAAAGAACTGGGATTACAAGCATGAGCCACTGCTCCGCCCTAAGAAATATTATTTCTTAAAGCTTAGCAGTTTCACAGGTTGTACATAGCCTGGAAACCAAGGATTAATTATTTATTTCAAAGAACTTTCAAAACCAAAAGCTAATAGGGAAATAAGGTTTATCTATATTCCTATCTCTTAGAGATGGTTTTGATGAAGATGTCCCCAAACATATAAAAAGTACTATTACAGATTATCACAGGCCAATTGTATTGGCTAGAATAGCTGTTTGCTATGAGATCAAACAATCCTTAAATCTTGGAGCTGAGAATCAGAAAGGCTGATTTCTGAGTTACATTTCATCTCTATCTCTCATCAGTTATTAGGGGGAATCCGTTCACCAAAGTCACTCAAGGACTTAGTCTAATGAAACAGCCGTCATCTTGAACATTGCTGATTGTCTAGAAGTAAAGAAAACTCTGGAAGGCTTTACCCTGTCACATCATTTTACTCAACTCATTGGCTAAAATCAGGAGATCAAGGAATTCAGTCATCCACATTCCCCAAGTAGCTAAGAATCAAATGTCTTTTAACAACATTAATAAATGCACACCAGGGATTTATTAATACACATTACAGATGATTGGTGTAGGGGCCGTAGAAATAGGGATGCAAATAGAGGAAAGAAGCAGCCAATATGATGGTGTGGATCGATGGCTTTAGTTCCGGATTTGTACAGCATTCCCTTCCCCATCCCGTCCTCCTCTCCGGTACTGCTACACACTCACACAACTTCATGCAATGCAAGCATTTCATCCAATTATCTATATTTTTTAGAGAGACAAAAAGAAAAACACCAATTCTAATCTGGCATTTATTTGTGTCCCTGGATGAGCTGAAGTTTATACTTCTGTGGCCTGGAATGATTGTGACAGCAGTTTACATTATGGCATTGTTAATTACTCCTTAAATTATCTTCCAGGTAAAATCTATGGAAACTTCATTTGTCTAAAGGGCCCAGTTGTGATTGCTAGAGGGTCAAATTTCTTTTGCATATAAAAATCTAAGAGTGGGGAAAAGGAAGTAGCTTTAATGAACTGAGATAAAAATAAAACAAAATAAAAGGACAATGGATGCTTCTATGCATATATCAGTCTCATCTCCCATAACCTATCCTAGCCTGAGGTTTCAGACCTCCCTATGACCACTAACCAGGCCCATCAGTATGCATGTAGCCCTCTGCTGAAGCTGTGCCTGCTTCAGACAACTCATTTCACTTTGTTTCAGTTGTGCAAAAACTTTGGGGAAAAGAGAAGGAATTTCTTGCCTTGCTAGGATCCTGAGTCCATATAGGGCCAGGGTCCAATTACTAACATACTTCAGGGACATACAACAATGGATTGGTCACTTATCTCATGAGCACATATGTGCAGCTCTATCTCAAACACTATCCTTTGTAACAAAGACAATTTTTACCAAGCATCTTTCATGAAAACAACTATTGGAGGCAGAATTGGTCATATTTAATTAACTTCTTACTTCCAAGCCTCAGGCAGAGGAGAAAATAATGAAAAATCACCACTAAACAGTTGGTGACTACCTACTAATTTTTTGCAGTATTTCTAAATGTTTTGGCTCTGTATGTAAAAGCTTTTTTCCCTTAGCATTTTAGTTATCAGAGAAATTCAATTCTACTAAAATAAAGAAAAATAGTAGAAAAGTGTTTATGTTTTCATTGAATTGCTTATTTATTTATGTTCATTTTTAGGCTTTTCAACAATTGAATTCTATTTGACTCAGTTGCATTTGTTTCCTGTTTTTTAAAAATTCTGTATTCTGCTCCACCCCAATCAATTTTCATGCATTTATCCTTCTTCTCCAAATAGCCATATTGTATCATTAATGTAAGGGAGCAGAATGAAGAAGGTTGATGTTTCTAGCTCTCCTCATATCAGAATGCAACTTGTATTCTGTTCATTTATATTTGTTCATTTTTCATCTATATTCAATGAAATTTAAACAGAACATTAATGAGCTGAAAACAGGAATTTTATAAATGCTTACACTGGAATAATGCATAGTGCCAAGATTGCATGACAATATTGGTATATCAATATATATAATTATTAGTGTGTTTTGTTTGTTAATTATACTGCTACATTGATCATTGCAAAATGGTCCTGACAAACTTTTCTTTTTTATATGCCCTTTCTCTCTTTGGTACAGAAATTGTGATGAATAAGAGATGTAGATCAACACTTCAAATATATGAAAGTTGCTAACCGTTGGTGCTATTTATTATTTTGAATTTATAGTTTCAATAAAATAAAAACATTCCACAATAAGAATTTCACAGAAAATGCAAATAATTGATACATTTTGTTTATAAATTATTCTTTTTGTTGGTACCTAGAGTTGGTATCAAAAAAAAAACTTCGAAAGAAAAAAAAAACTACACCTCCACTTTTTGTCAGAGTCAAAAGACTTTTATCTTTTGAAATATCAAAATAATCCAGACTTTCAAAGAGAGTTGTCATAAATGTCCTGTTTATGAGGACAAGCTTCTGTAGTTTTCCACAGAAGGGAGCTAAGTAACTATTTTCTTGTGTATGCAATACTTGGATCAAGAAGCCGGTCATTTAAGATAAGTGTTCACAGTGTTCCCCATGATAGCAGCACTATGAATTAAGTGAAGAAAAGTGGGAATATAATGAACATGACCACAGAGAAACTTATCAAAAGATTCAGTTAAGGTTAATATTGTTAGTTTCAGAATGTGAATTCAGCTTTGAGAATTAAGGTGCCAGGAGGCAGTGGCATTAGTTTTGAAAATTAGAAAATTCTGCATATGAAGATAACACTATCAATTGTCGATGTAGAACACTATTGTAACCATGATACTAGAGTATGCTTTTATTATAGCCTTTGAAATTGATCAGACTGTTTAATGCACCTATGACTTTTTATAAACTATCCCTCTAGAGATATTCTTTTATCTGATTTATTTGCACGGGGAACTTGTATTCAACTTTCAAAATAAGTTCAAATATTAAACCCTCTTTTGGACTTTACTGGTCCTGGGTTAGAACTGTCCTTTGAATTGATTTCTTCCCACTTTATACTATCACTGAAATACAATTACTTGTTTACATGTCTTGCTCATCAAACTGAGCGTCTACTTGAAAGCAAGGACTGTTTCCACTTTCTTTGTATATGTTTCTGGCCCTAGTAGATATTAGGTAAGATGTAAATATGGGCTAAATGAATGATTCACATGATCGCAGTCATTATAATTCATGATAACTTATTTTTGGTAGGAAATAGCAATCAGGATTGTGTTCTTTCACTGATTCTGAGTTTAACATGCTAAAAGCAATGTTCTGCATATTGTGTTTGGCAAGAAGACACATGTACAGGTCACCTAAAACACTTTGACAGGACAATGGAATAAGAGGACTAGTAGTGCAGAAAATATTACATAATTTTAATGAGGATGGTAATGAAGAAAGAAAAACAACACAAATCTCCAATTGTAGATATTTGGTGCTACATGGTAGAAGATGATGAGAGTAAGTTTTAGAAATGGCATGCTTTTGTTAAAATTTTGCATAACAGAGAAAACCTGCTACTTTTGAAAGATCAAAGAGAAATATTGTTTGAATCTCTCCTAAGTCCTTTTCTTGCTCTAAATCTGAAGTTACTGACAAAATTGAGCATTATCTTTTAGTAACTTTTTAAGTAGGCTTTCTACTGCTATGTATGCTACATTGCTGCACTACTCTACACTGCTCTCTGCTGACTCTCCCACTATCATCACTGCTCTGTATTTGCCTCTCTCAATGGTCTATGAGTTGCTTGAAGTCAGAACTCTGGTTTTATTTTTCTTTCTCTTTACTTGCCAGAGACTCATAATTTATTTGAATAAATACAGTTTTAATAATCTCTAGATAAATATTATTTTTTACATTAAAGAGGGCTTGAGCATGTATGAATACCTATATAATGTACTGTAATGCTAACAAATACTATTGGCTTCATGTGAAGAGTAACCAGTGATAATGCAATAATTTGAGAAAAACAGAAGAGTCAGCTAGATAACATACAGGTAGATTCTAGAAATATTCATAGAGATTATTTTGGTAATTTTATCTCTACAAATTTATCTTCAGGATGTAAACTGAAAAGAGACTTACTCTTTTCGCCAATATGGGTGACCATGGCCTGGAGAACAGTCTCAAGAAGTCCTGAGAAAGTGTGCCCAAGGTGGTCAGGATACAGTTTGGTTCTATACATTTTAGAGAGACAGGAATTATAAGTAAAATAATAAATCAATACATGGAAGGTGTATATTGGTTCAATCTAAAGAGGTGAGGTCTCTTAAAGAGGTGTGAGGGTTACAGGTCTTAAGTAGATTCAAATATTTTCTGACTGGCAATTGGTTGAAAGAGTTAAGCTTTGTCTAAAGACTTGAAGTCAGTAGAAAGAAATATCTGAAGAAAAGTTAACGGAGGAGCAGCTAAGATGGCCGAATAGAAGGATGAAAACAGCAAGAGAATTCTGTGTCTTCAATTGAGGTACCAAGGTTCTCTCACTGGGACAGACTAGGTGGTTGATGTGACCCACAGAGAGCAAGGAAAAGCAGGGTGGAGTGAGGGCCCACCTGGGAGCTGTGCAGGGCAAAGGGAGCTCCCTCCCCAACTCAAAGGAGGCAGTGAGGGACTGTGCTACCCCTCCCTCAAAAACATGATTTTCTCATGGATTCTTGCAACCCATAGATCAGGAGGTCCCCCTGTGAGCCCACACCACCAGAGCCTTGGCTCCCAAGCATAGGGCTGTACAGACTCATGGGACTTATGGCAGCTTCTTGGGTGGGCAGCTGCTTGAGCAGTCACTGAGACCTTGAGATTCCAGGGAGGAGGGGCAGCCACCATCACGGCATCTCCAGTCAGCCATTTTACCCTACAACTGGTGACAGCACTGTTTGGACCAGGAGAAATTTCTGACAGCTCACCACAGTGGCTGGGACAGTTTTTGGCCACACTGCTTCTCTAATAGGACCCTGATCCATTCCACCTTATAGGGAGGGGCCTCTCTGCAGGAATTTCAGCATCCCCAGCCTGGGGTTTACAAACAGAACTCTGATATCCCTGAGAGAAGCCCCTACGAGGAGGGGTAGCTGTGGTATCATGGATCAGCGGCTTTGTCTTTTCTATCTGCTGGCTCTGGAGAGTCAGGGCAGCATGGACAAAGGGGATTTCCCCCATTGCAACACACTTACACCACCAAGGGGCAAACAGATTGCTTATTTAACTGGGTCCCTGATCCCTCTCCTCCTGACTAGGTGTTAAATCCCAACAGGAGTTTCCAGACACCTCATACAGTAACATCCCTGCTGGCATCAGGTTGGTGCCTCTCTGGGACAGAGCTCCCAGATGAAGGAGCAGGCTGCCATCTTTGCTGTTCCACAGCCTCCACTGGTGATACCTCCAGGAGTGGGAGGGACCCAGGAAAATAGGGTCTGGAGTGGACCCCCAGCAAACTGCAACAGCCCTGTGAAAGAGGGGCCTGACTGCAACAAGAAAAACAGAAAACAACAATAACATAAATGAAAAAGCCCTACAGAAACCTCATCCAAAGGTCAGCAGCCTCAAAGATCTAAGGCAGATAAACTCATGAAGATGAGAAAGGATCAACGCAAAAATACTGAAAACTCAAAAAACCAGAGTGTCTCTTCTACTGCAAATAATTGCAACATGTCTCCAGCAATGGCACAGAATTAGGCTGAGGCTGAGATGGATGAATTGACAGAAGTGGGCTTCAGAAGATGGGTAATAACGAACTGTGCTGAGCTAAAGGAGTATGTTCTAACTCACTGCAAAGAAGCTAAGAACCATGATAAAACATTACAGGAGTTATTTACCAGAATAACCAGTTTAGAGAGGAACATAAATGACCTGATGGAGCTGAAAAACACAACATGAGAACTTCATAATGCAAATGCAAGTAACAATAGCAAATAGACCAACCAGAAGGAAGGATATCAGAGCTTGAAGAGTATCTTGCTAAAATAAGGCAGGCAGATAAGATTAGAGAAAATAGAATGAAAACAAACAAACAAAACCTCTGAGAACTATGCGAGGTTCTACCATATAAAAGGCTGAACCTATGACACGTGGGGGTATGTGAAAGAGACAGGGAGAATGGAACCAAACTGGAAAACACACTTCAGGGTGTCTTCCAGAGAATTTCCCCAACCTAGCAAGACAGGCCAACATTCAAATTCAGGAAATACAGAGAACACCACAATGATACTTCTTGAGAAGAATAACCCCAAGACACATAATAATAAGATTCTCCAAAGTTGAAATGAAGAAAAAAAATGTTAAGGGCAGTCAGAAAGGCCATCTATAAAGGGAAGCCCATCAGACTAACAGCGGACCTCTCAGTGGAAATCCTACAACCAGAAGAGACTAGGGGACCAATATTCACCATTCTCAAAGAAAAGAATTTCCAACCCAGAATTTCATATCTGGCCAAACTAAGCTTCAAAAGCAAAGAAATAAAATATTTTTCAGACAAGCACATGCTGAGGGAATTCATCACCACCAGATCTGTCCTACAAGAGCTCCAGAAGGAAGCGCTATACAGGAAAAGGAAAAACCATTACCAGCCATTGCAAAAACACACTGAAGTACACAGGCCAATGACACTATGAAGCAACTACATGAACAAATCTGCAAAATAACCAGCTAGCATCTTAATGACAGAATAAAATTCACATATAACAAGGTTAATCTTAAATGTAAATGGGCTAAATGCCCCAATGAAAAGAAACAGAATGGCAAGCTTGATTAAGTGTCAAAATCCATCAATGTGCTGTATTCAAGAGACCTATCTTACATGCAAAGGCACATGTAGACTTAAAAGGATGAAGGAAAATTTACCAAGCAAATGGAAAGAAAAAACAAAACAAAACAGGGATTGCAATCCTAGTTTCTGACAAAACAGCCTTCAAACCAACAAAGATCAAAAAAGACAAAGAAGAGCATTACATAATGCTAAAGGGGTCAATTCAACAATAAGAGCTAACTATCCTAAATATATATATACCTAATACAGGAGCACTCAAATTCATAAAACAAGTTCTATAGACCTACAAAGAGACTTATGCACAATAATAATGGGACACTTAACACCCTACTGTCAATATTAAACAGATCATCAAGACAGAAAATTAACAAAGATATTCAGGATTTAAACTCAGCTATGGATCAAGTGGAACTGATAGATGTCTACAGAACTCTACACCATGAAACAACAGAACATACATTCTTTTTTAGTGCCACATGGCATTTACTCTAAAATTGATCACATAATTGGAAGGAAATCACCCCTCAGCAAATACAAAAGAACCACAGTGCAATCAAATTAGACCTCAAGATTAAGAAACTCACTCAAAACCACACAACTACATGGAAATTTAACAACCTGCTCCTGAATGACTCCTGGGTAAATAATAAAATTAAAGCAGCAATCAAGAAGTTCCTTGAAACCAATGAGAACAAAGAGACAATGGACCAGTATCTCTGAGAGGCAGCTAAAGTAGAATTAAGAGGAAAATTTAAAGCACTAAATGCCTACATCAAAAAGCTAGAAAGATCTCAAATCAACACCTAAAAGAACTAGAGAAGCAAGAGCAGACAAACTTGAAAGCTAGCAGAAGTCAAGAAATAACTAAGATCAGAGTGGAACTGAAGGAGATAAAGACACAAAAAACCCTTCAAAAAATCAATGAATCCAGGAATGGGTTTTTTGAAAAAATTTATAAAATAGATAGACCACTAGCTAGACTAATAAAGAAGAAAAGTGAGAATAATCAATAGACACAATAATAAATGATAAAGGGGATATCACAACTGACCCAACAAATACAACCAACCATCAGAGAATACTATAAATAGCTCTATGCAATAAATAAATAAATAAATAAATAAATAAATAAATAAATAAACAAACTAGAAAATCTATGAGAAATGAATAAATTCCTAGATGCATACGCCCTCTGAAGACTAAACCAGGAGAAGCTGAATCCCTGAACAGATGAATAACAAGTTCTGAAATTTAGGCAGTAATTAATAACCTTCCAACCATAAAAAGCCCAGGACCAGACAGATTTGCAGCTGAATTATAGCAGAGTTACACAGAGGAGCTGATACCCTTTCTTCCAAAACTATTCCAAACAATTGAAAAGGAGGGACTCCTCCCAATCTCATTCAATGAGGACGGCATCATCCTGATATAAAACCTGGCAGAGATACAACAAAAAAAGAAAACTTTGGCCAATAGCGCTGATGAACAACAATGCAAACATTCTCAATAAAATGCTGGCAGACTGAATACAGCGGCATATCAGAAAGCTTATCCACCACAATCAAGTTGACTTCATCCCTGGGATACAAGGCTGGTTCAACATATGCAAATCGATAAATGTAATTAATCACAAAAAGATCTACAGACAGAAATCACATGATTATCTCAATAGATGCAGAAAAGGCCTTTGACAAAATTCAACATCTCTTCATGTTAAAAGCTCTCAACAAACTAGATACTGAAGGAACATATCTCAAAATAATAAGAGCCATTTATGACAAACCCACAGCCATATCATACTGAATGGGCAAAAGCTAGAAGCATTCCACTTGAAAACTGGCACAAGACAAGAATGCCCTCTCTCACCACCCATATTCAACATAGTATTGGAAGTTCTGGCCAGGGCAATCAGGCAAGAGAAAGAAATAAGGAGTATTCAAATAAGAAAAGAGGAAGCCAAACTGTCTTTGCAGATGACATGGTCCTGTATCTAGACATGGCCACATTGTCTCAGTCCAAAATCTCCTTAGGCTAATAAGCAACTTCAGCAAAGTCTCAGGATACAAAATCAATATGCAAAAGTCACAAGCACTCCTATACACCAACAACAAACAAGCAGAGAGCCAAATCATGAATGAACTCCATTCACCATTCACAATTGCCATAAAGAGAATAAAATACCTAGGAATACAGCAAATAAGAGAAATAAAGGACCTCTTCAAGGTGAGCTACAAACAACTGCCAAGGAAAACAGAGAGGACACAAACAAATGGGAAAACATTCCTTGCTAATGGATAGAAAGAATCAATATCATGAAAATGGCCATACGGCCCAAAGTAATTTATAGATTCAATGCTATTCCCATTAAACTATCTTTGACATTCTTCACAGAATTAGAAGAAGCTCTTTTAAAATTCATATGAACCAAAAAAGAGCTTATATGGCCAACACAATCCTAAGCAAAAAGAACAAAGCTAGAGGCATCATGCTACCAGACTTCAAACTATACTACAAGGCTACAGTAACCAAAACAGCATGGTACAGATACAGAAACAGACACATAGGTCAATGGAACAGAATAAAGAACTCAGAAATAAGATCACATATCTACAGCCATATGATCTTCAACAAACCTGACAAAAACAAGCAATGGAGAAAGGATTCCCTATTTAATAAATGGTGCTAGGAGAACTGTCTATCTATATGCAGAAATTTGAAACTGGACCCCTTCCTTACACCTTATACAAAAATTAACACAAGATGGATTACAAATTTAAATGTAAAACCCCAAACAATAAAAGCACTAGTAGAAAGTCTAGCTAATACCATTCAGTACATAGGCACAGGCAAAGATTTCATGATGAAATCACTAAAGCAATTGTAACAAAAGCAAACATTGACAAATGGGATATAATTAAAGAGTTTCTGCACAGCAAAATAAACTATCAACAGAGTGAACAGGCAGCCTACAGAGTGGAAGAAAATTTTTGCAATCTATCCATCTGACAAAGGTCTAATATCCAGAATCTACAAGAAAATTTAACAAATTTACAAGAAAAAAACAACCCCACTAAAATGTGGGCAAAAGACATGAACAAAGACTTCTGAAAAGAAGAAATTCATGTGGCTGACAAACACATGAAAAAAGCTCAACATCACTGATAATTACAGAAATGCAAACGAAAACAACAAGATGCTATCTCATGCCAGTCAGAATGGCGATTATTAAAAAGTCAAGAAGCAACAGATGCTGGCAAGGTTGCAGAGAAATAGGAATGCTTTTACACTGTTGGTTGGAATGTAAATTAGTTCAACCATTGTGAAAGATGGTGTGGTGATTCTTCAGGGATCTAGAACCAGAAATAATATTTGATCCAGCAATCTCATTTCTGGACATATACCCAAAGGAATATAAATGATTCTGTTACAAAAATACATGCATGTGTATGTTCATTGGAGCACTATTCACAATAGCAAAGACATGTGATATGGTTTAGCTGTGTCCCCCACCCAAATCTCAACTTGAATTGTATCTCCCAGAATTCCCATGTGTTATGGGATGGACCCCAGGGGAGGTAATTGAATCATGGGGACTGGTGTTTCCCTTGCTATTCTCATGATAAGTGAATAAGTCTTGTGAATTCTGATGGTTCATCAGGGTTTCTGCTTTTGCTTCTTCCTCATTTTCTCTTGCCACCACCATGTAAGAAGTGCCTTTCACCTCCTGTCATGATTCTGGGGACTCTCCAGCCATGTGGAACTGTAAGTCCAATTAAACTGCTTTTTGTTCCCAGTTTCAGGTATGTCTTTATCCGTAGTGTGAAAACAAACTAATACAGTAAATTGGTACCAGTAGAGTGGGGAGTTGCTGAAAAGATACCTGAAAATATGGAAGCAACTTTGGAACTGGGTAACAGGCAGAGATTGGAACAGTTTGAAGGGCTCAAAAGGAGACAGGAAAATGTGTGAAAGCTTAGAACTTCCTAAAGCCTTGTTGAATGGCTTTGACAAAATGCTGATAGCGATATGAACAATAAAATCCAGGCTGAGGTGGTCTCAGATGGAGACAAGAAATGAGAACTGGAGAAAAGGTGGCTCTTGTTATGTTTTAGTAAAGAGACGGGTGGCATTTTGCCCGTGCCCTAGAGATTTGTGGAACTTTGAACTTGAGAGAGATGATTTAGGGTGTCTGGAAGAAGAAACTTCTAAGCAGCAAAGCATTCAAGAGGTGACTTGGGTTCTGTTAAAGTCATTCAGTTTTACAAGGGAAGCAGAGCATACAAGTTTGGAAAATTTGCAACCTGTGTGATAGAAAAGAAAACCCCATTTTCTGGGGAGAAATTCAAGCCAGCTCCAGAAATTTGCATAAGTAGGAAGGAGCCTAATGTTAATCCCCAAGATCATGGGGAAAATGTCTCCAGGCCATGTGAGAGACCTTCACAGCAGCCCCTGCCTTCACAGGCCTAGAGGCCCAGGAGAAAAAAGTGGTTTAGTGTGCTAGGCCCAGGGTCCCCATGCTGTGTGCAGCCTAGGAACTTAGTGCTGTGTGTCCTAGCTGCTCCAGCCATGGCTCAAAGGGGTCAACGTACAGCTCAGGCTGTGGCTTCAGAGAGTGGAAACCCCAAGCCTTGGCAGCTTCTACATGGTGTTGAGCCTCTGGGTACACAGAAGTCAAATATTGAGGTTTGGGAACCTCCACATAGACTTCAGAAGATGTTCAGAAATGCCGGGATGCCTAGGCAGAAGTTTGCTGCGGCGGGGGGACCCTCATGGAGAATCTCTGCTGGGGCAGTGTGGAAGGGAAATATGGGGTCGGAGCCCCCACACAGTGTCCCTACTGGGGCACTGCCTAGTGGAGCTGTGAGAAGAGGGCCACTGTCCTCCAGACCCCAGAATGGTAGATTAACCGACAGCTTGCACCATGCTCCTAGAAAAGCTGTAGACACTTAACACCAGCCCATGAAAGCAGCTGGAGGGGAGGCTGTACCATGCAATGCCATAGGGGCAGAGCTACCCAAGTCCCTGGGAATCCACCTCTTGCATCTGCATGACCTGAATGTGAGACCTGGAGTCAAAGGAGATCATTTTGGAGCTTTAAAATTTGACTGCCCTGCTGGATTTTGGACTTGGCATGGGCCATGTAACCCCTTTGTTTTGGTCAATTTCTTCCATTTGGAGAATGGCTGTATTTTCCAAATACCTATACTCCCATTGTACCTTGGAAGTGATTAGCTTGCTTTTGATTTTGCAGGTTCATAGGCAGAAGGGACTTGCCTTGTCTCAGATGAGACTGGTCTGTGGACTTTTGGGTTAATGCTGAAATGAGTTAAGACTTTGAGGGACCATTGGAAAGGCATGATTGGTTTTGAAATGTGAGGACATGAGATTTGGAGGATCCAGGGGCAGAATGATATGGGTTGGCTGTGTCCCCACCCAAATTTCAACTTGAATTGTATCTCCCAGAATTCCCACATTTTGTGGGACGGACCCAGTGGAAATTAATGGAATCATGGGGACTGGTCTTTCCTTTGCTAATCTCATGATAGTGAATAAGTCTCATGAGATCTGATGGGCTTACCAGGGGTTTCTGCTTTTGCTTCTTCCTCATTTTTCTCTTGCTGCTGCCATGTAAGAAGTAACTTTTGCCTCCCACCATGATTCTGAGGCCTCTCCATCCATGTGGAACTGTAAGTCCAATTAATTCCCTTTTTGTTCCCAGTTTCAGGTGTGTCTTTATCAGCAGTGTGAAAACAGACCAATACAACATGGAATCAACCCAAATCCTCATCAGTGATAGACTGGATAAAGAAAATGTGGTACATACATACCATGAAATACTATGCAGCCATAAGAAGGAATGAGATCATGTCCTTTGTAAGGACATGGAAGGAACTGAAAGCCATTATCCTCAGCAAACTAATGCAGGAAAAGAAAACCAAACACATTATGTTCTCACTTACAAGTGGGAGCTGAACAATGAGATCATAAGGAAGGGAGCAACACACACTGGGGCCTGTCAGAGGATGGAGTTTGAGGAGGGAGAGCACTAGGAAAAATAGCTAATACATGCTGAGCTTAATACCTAGGTGATGAGTTGATAGGTGCAGTAAACCACCATGGCACACATTTACCTATGTAACAAACCTGCACATCCTACACATATTCCCTGGAACTTAAAATTAAAATTAAAATTAAAAAAAAGAAATACTTGAGTTAAGATAAGGGGTGTTGTAGAGACCAAGGTTCTTGTTATATAGATGAAGGCTCCATGTAGCTGCCTTCAGAGAAAATAGATGGTTAATGTCTTTTTTCAGACCTTAAAGGTGTGACTTGCATTAATCCCTCCTGGATCCAAGGAAGACCTAAAAAGGGAAGCCCTGGCTGCATTAATGGAGATTCTCTACAGATGCAAATTTTCCCAACAAGAGGTGGCTTTGCAGGACCATTCAAAATATGCCAGGAATTCAGGTTTTCTGATTTCTCTGGGGTGCCCTTGGCCAAAGCAGGGTCCATTCAGTCACTTGAAGGGCTTATGATTTTATTTTGGGTTTATACAATCTTAAGTCAAAATAGAAAAGGAGGAAAAAAGCCAGGCACGGTGGCTTACTCGTGTGATCTCAGCACTTTGGGAGGCCGAAGGGGTGGATCACCTGAGGTCAGAAGTTCGAGACCAGCCTGGCCAATATAATGAAACCCCATCTCTACTAATAATACAAAAATTAGCCAGGAGTGGTGGCAGGCACCTGTAGTCCCAGCTACTAAGCTACTCAAGAGACTGAGGCAGGAGAATCCCTGGATTCTGGGAGGTGGAGGTTGTAGTGAGCCAAGATCACGCTGTTGCACTCCAGCCTGGGTGACAAGAGCAAAACACTGTCTCAAAAAAAAAAAAAAAAAAAAAAAAGGAAAAAAAGTTATATTCTCAAAGATGTTAATTGAAAAATTATCTTTGATAGTAAAAAGTTGTAAACAAACTAAATTTCAACAAAAGGATAAATTGATCAATTATTGTACATTAATTCAGTGAGTCTTATAGTCATTAAAATGATAGTTAGAAAGATGTTACAGACACATAGAAAATAGTTTTTGTAAATTTTAGAAGAAAAAAGTGACCAGCTTATTGAAAATGTTACATGGTTTCAATTGTGTTAAATATATATGCTGCTAAAAGAAGAAGGGATAGAATGAAATTGTTTTATAAAAATCATTTTAGTGTAGTAGAATTGTGGCTTTTTAATTTTTAAAAGTTATCTTTAATTTTATGGTATTTAAAATAAATAGAATGGAAATAAAATGTAGGGCTTTTAAAAAAACATCTTGAGAACATAAGTATAAAGACTTAAAAAAAGCAGTTCTTCAAAAACAGTTATAATTCATATATTCAATATTTCTTAAATATTGAATTATTTCTATCACCTACTATATCCTTTGAGCATTTCTGTTTCTTTTGCCATGTGTGTCTTACTACAACAACACAAATTTACTATCATACAATTATGTAGGTCGGAAGTCCAGTATAGGTCTCACTGGGCTAAGGCTTTTATTTTATTTTTTTGAGACGGAGTCTCACTCTGTCACCCAGGCTGGAGTGCAGTGGCTTGATCTCGGCTCACTGCAAGCTCCGCCTCCTGGGTTCACGCCATTCTCCTGCCTCAGCCTCCTGAGTAGCTGGGACCACAGGCGCCCACCACCATGCCCAGCTAATTTTTTGTATTTTTAGTAGAGACAGGGTTTCACCCTGTTAGCCGGGATGGTCTCGATCTTCTGACTTCGTGATCCGCCCACCTCAGCCTCCCAAAGTGCTGGGATTACAGGCGTGAGCCACCGTGCCCAGCCTGGGTTAAGGCTTTGTTGCCAAGGCTTTGTTCCTTTCTAAAGGTTCTAGATAAGAATACATTTCCTTACATTTTTCAACTTCCAGAAACTGCCCACTTTCATTAGCATGTGGTCCCCTTTCTCCATCTTCAGAGTCAGCATCATTCCATTTCTTTGACTCCTCTTTCCATGGTCTCATCCCTCCCTGACTACAGCTAGGAGAGGTTCTCCACTTTTAAGGACCTATATAATTAGATTCGGCCCACCTAGGTGATCCATGATGATCTCCCATCTCAAAATCTATAACCTTAATCATATCTACAAAGTCTCATTTGCCAGGTAGGGTAATGAAGGAAATGAAAATATTTTATCCCAAAATATATTTGTTTGCTGTATTTTGAGATGGCTGTCCCAGGGCCAGCAGACCGAAGTGGCCCTTCAAAACTGTCTTTTGTAGGGAAAATTTGCATCCATAGAGAACCTCCATTAATTCAACCAGGCCTTACCTTGTCCTGATCTAGGGAAGAGTAACTAAGAGTCCAAAAGAAACAAATATTTACTATCTATCCCTTCTGAAGACTGCTCCCTATGAGGTTTGACCTATATAACAAGACTACCTTTCCTAGCCAAGCCTCCTCTTCTGTCCCTCCATAACCTGTCTTGCCACTGAAACCTGACTTACCAACATAATCTATTTTTGGCAATGTTCTGAGCCCTCATTCTTTCTGTAATCTCAAGATGGTAGATAGGCTTCTTTTTTTTTTAACCCCTACTCGGGGGTTGGGTATTTATTCTGAAAGCTCCTATGTATACATGTGAAATAAATTTGTATGCCTTTTTCTCCTATTAATCAGTCTGCCTCATGTCAATCATTTTCAACAAACCTTCAGGGGACCAAGGACCTTGGCCTCTACAGTTACCTGTATATAGATTTTGAGAATTAGGACCCAGACATCTTTGGGGGAGAAGGCATGATTGTGCCTACACAATTCCCTACTGTGAATCATTCATACATGTCTAATGAAGTACCTAATTTTTAAAAATAATCTTAAAACTTGGTTTCTTATAGTATTTATTTTTATAGAAGAATATTTTTTCCAAACACTGACAAAGTATCTGCTAGTTATGAAGAACTTAGTTATGAATTTTTAGAACTAATTCATTAATCTCTCTCCCTTTTTTCCCTCCTTCATGAGTATTTAGCCTAAAAGATATTAGGTTGAGTATGTGCTGGATAGAAACACATGCTGGAAGGGAGATAGGTGCAGTGGCCTTGTGCAATGAGACACAGAAGATATTTACACGTGGGTGGTGGGTAAAGGAAGAGAATGGAGTGGTAGTACACCCACTACAATGGGATGCTAGATTGAGGGTGAGGTAAGGAAGTCATTTACAAGGCTCCCTGGTACAGGGTGTAAGAACCTGAGAGGAGGAGGAGCACATTCCTTTGGCAGAGCTCTGAGAAGTCATACTCATGAGTGTGAGAGGGACAGCTATGTAAGGGGTATATAACAGTATAAGCAGCTTGGTGAGATATCAGAAACCCAAGTAGGTAAAGGAGCTGTCTGCATATGGGATGGTCATGGCCCCAGCATAATTTGTTACAGCCCAAGCATAGCAGAGATGGCTTCCACATGGAGATGGGGCACAGCAATAATATCCATGACTTGGTGCAGAGCGTCAAAGCCCAAGGAGGATAAGAACACATTCTTTGTAGGTAGGAGCACCATAGTGCAGGGGCTCAGAGATGACATGGTGAAGAATGCATTCACAATCCACACAGTCTGGTACAGACACTATGTCCTGAGATAATTAAGACTATTTCTACTTCAGACCTGGAGGAGGATTTTGCAGCAGGGGTTGACAATGAACAACAGTGAAATGCTGAAGTCTGAGTGAGGTGAAAAAAGCATTCACATGGTGAAGTGGAGGGGAATAAAAGTTGGTTACATAAAGGTAGGATTTATCAAATAAATAAACATATTGGGAATAATAGGAGCAAGATTTCTCAGGTTGAGAGAGGAAGTTATAGAAAAAGGAGAAAAATTAGGATAAAACTTCTAGCATTAGTACTGGATTGGAATTGGAGATATTTGTGTGAACTTAAAGTTTTAATGCATATAGATGGATACAGAAAGAATATAGGTGTGTATGTATTGCAGGTGTATGCATGCTTTCATCCTCAAACTCTGCTCACTGAGAGGGCCTTAGGACACCAACACCCATGTAATAATGAGCGTGCCTAGTCTCAGGTTTTGTTTTCTAAAGGTCATTTTTCACTAAAATAAAACATAACTTCTTGGCTCAATGGCTAATTTCAGGGCTAAGGAAAAAAATGTAAAATGAGCCACTAACATCATGTTGCACATGAAAATAAGGAAGTGCTCAAATAATCATAAGGATATATCAAAAGGACAACAACAAAAAAACTAGCTTGAATGAGGTCTCACTAGTCATACAGGGAACAATTTGTGTATCTAAATAAATAATGATATCAACAGATTTTAACCTATGAAAAACATTGGAATGCATTTGTGATAAAAATACATATATACATACATAGAGGAAAAATATTGTTAATAAAATAAAAGGAATAATAGAATTTGATGAAGATCACCTATTGGCATCCATCATCACAATATGTAATTCATGCAGAAAACATTAATGGATGGTAAAAGTTTGATGAGAAACAGAATATTTACATAGTCTCAAAGTATCGTCCTTCAATACACTTAATTAAGTTTGGAAAAAAGTAACTTCACCATAGTGAAAACTAGGAGACACCACCTTAATCAAATGTTCAAAATTAACATCATCAAAATGGGACAAATCAAATCATTACCACCTGATAAGATGCAATCACAAACATTACCTCTGTGATATGCCTGCCGAAACCATTTAATCAGAGAAAACATCAGAGAAACACAAATTGAAAGACATTCTCTAAATAACTGGCTTAAAATCTTCAAAAGAGCCAAGGTCATGAGAGAAAAGAAGACAGGAGAAGGAGGTTGAAGAAGATTAAAAATACAGGGCATCTAAATGCAGTATATGATCTTAAACGAGGGCTGGCTTTATGGGCATGTAGTTTGTGTGGTGGCACAGGGCTCTGTACTTGGAAGAGCCTATGTTTGACTTAATGTTCTGCTGTTGTCCTCTCAATTCTTAATAATGTTTCAAAAGACCCACATTCATTCTGAACTGAGCCCCAGATCCCCACAGAGTAGCCAGTCCTGCTCAGATTGAATCCTTTTTCTAAAAAAAGGCATTATTGGGACTATTGACACAATTTGGATTGGGACTACAATTTAAATAAGAATGGAATGTTATGTCCTATTTTGGCATTTATATTGAGTCACGTTAAGGAATGTCTTTATAGGAAATACACACTAAAATATTTGGGTGTTAGGCCAAATGTGACTGAGTAACTTTCAAATGATTTAGGGGAAATACTTTCTGCACTATGATTACAACCTTTCTGTAAGTTTGAACTTATTTTAGAATAAAAATTAAAAAAGCAATTCATCAAATCCTCTGTAAAATCAAGAATTGGTGAATTCAAACATGTATGGAGGGATCTTAAGGGCATTATATTGAGTGAAATAAATAAACTCTAAAGGTTACTTAGTATACACAGCATTTATAAAACATTCTCAAAGTGATAATATCAGGTCATTGGATGCTGAGGGTTAGAGTTCAGAGAGGGTGTGATTATTAAGGGATAACACAGGACATTTCTTTGTGGTGATAAAACAATTCTAGATGATCCAGAATTTTCATGTAGGAAGGGCTTAGGGCAAAAAATATGGTAAGAAAATTTACAGGAAGAGAGTAAGAATGAAGGTTATCTTCAAGCTGTATTTGTATGGGGAGCTCACTGATATGACCCAAGCTGTTTTGGTTACTGGGCCACCACCTGTGGGACTTTATCAAAAGGCAGACAAAAAGGGAGGAGACTTCAGCCCCTGAATCCATTTTATAAGATTCTCCTTAATCTAAGAATTTTTTTCATAAACTAAATTTAAGGCCTGGTGGCTCATGCCTATAATCCTAGCTCTTTGGTAGGCCAAGGTGGGAGAATCACTTCTGCTCAGGAGATCAAGACCAGTCTGGGGAACATAGCAAGATCCTTGTCTACACATACACACACAAAAATAATTAGCATGGGAGTGCACTAGACAGTCAATTCATCAAGACAGGGAAATAGAGAAAGAGTAATTAACATAGAATCTCTGTGCAGGTGACCAGGGTTCTATTGTTACTCAAATCAGTCTCCTTGAAAACTTGGGGATCAGGGTTTTAAGGACAATTTGGTAGGTAGGGGCCAGTAGGTCAGGAGTGCTGATTGGTTGCGTTAGAGATGAAATCATAGGGAGTTGAAGCTGACTTCTTGTGCTGTCAGTTCCTGAGCAGGGGCGACAAGAGCGGATGAGCCACTTTGTTGATCTGGGTGGTGCCAACTGATCCGTCAAGTGCCAGGTCTGCAAAATCTCTCAGGCACTGATCTTAGGTATCACAATAGTGATGTTATCACCAGGAGCAGTTTGAGGAGGTTTAGAATCTTGCAGCCAGCTTCCAGCTGCATGACTCCTAAACCATAATTTTTAATCTTGTGTATAATTTGTTAGTCCTGCAAAGGCTGTTATTGTCTTTGTTTCAAAATATAAACTAAATTCCTCCAAAAGTTAATTTAGCTTACACCCAGGAGTGAACAAGGACAGCTTGTGGGTTACAAGCAAGATGGAGTTGGTTAGGTCAGATCTCTTTCACTGTAATAATTTTCTCATTTATAATTTTGCAATGGCAGTTTCAACCTTGTCTCAAAAAACATTTTTTAACTAAATTTGATTAAAAGTTGAACATTGTTCCTATAGGGAAAATATTTTATTTATATCATTTGTTAGTTGAAAGGTACTCAAATAGGACAAGAATCTCCTTTACGAGAAGGTTTTGAAGGTCCCTTTCTTAACCAGTGAGCTAAGACAGAAAACCGTGAAAGGTTATATTTGTATGCTTATATATAAAATCCCACAAAAAGGTAAAAGTTGATGAAGACAATCTAAGGTTCCATTCAATTTCACTAAATTTTAGACAAGCTTTTATATCACCTAGGACCCTGACCTTCCTTTTCTTAGAACATTTACTTTAGAAAACATATAATTGCACATCCTTTCTCTGGCCCTTTGAGATGTAAATTTTTTCAAAGCTTCTAGCTTGTTTTAGAACTGAAGAATGGCATTTTGAAGGACCTGAGAGCCATTCCATCGAACTGTAATTGTCAAGATAGATAAACCACCCCTCCTTATCCCCCAACTTCAGTTTCTGTGGGAGGGTGGGGGCCTAACATTGCCCTTGTTCCAAGTTGTAAAATTGCCTCCAACCATGAAGATACAAGAAAAGTTATTTTTCCTTTGAGTAAGGCCAATTAGCAAACTCAGATGGCCCCTATCCCAACTTTTAACAACTCTCCAGCTCTTTGTCTGGGGTGAGGGTGGGTGGTGGGTGACTGGGTATTCAGACATCCTATTGCTGACAATAGTATAGAAATGAAATCAACTTCTCTCTGCTTGTTTTGTCTGATGCAATCTTTTTCTCTTTGATAATGTTTAAAACTGATAACAAATCTCAGTCTGTATATTTTCCAATTTGGGGAATATTTCTAGAATTCTCAAAGAACACATGTATTTATTTTTATTTTATCAAAGGGCACAAATGATAAATGGATTGACCAAAGTAGTTTCAAGGCTAGTCTAGTTTCACTTAAAATACATAGAGATTATATAGGAAGGTTTTTATACAATGTCCATTAAAATTAATAATTTCAAAATACTCTCAGAGGCATGTGAACCAGAACAATATTGAATAGGAGCTGGGTAAAATGAGGCTGAAACCTACTGGGCTGCATTCCCAAACAGTTAAGGCATTCTAAGTCACAGGATGAGATTGGAGGTCTGCAGAAGATACAGATTATAAAGACCTCGCTGATAAAACAGGTTGCAGTAAAGAAACCGGCTAAAACCCACCAAAACCAAATGGCCGCGAGAGTGACGTCTGGTCATCCTCACTACTACGCTCCCATCAACGCCATGACAGTTTACAAATCCCATGACAACGTCAGGGAGTTACCCTGTATGATCTAAAAAGCGGAGACATGAATAATCCACCCCTTGTTTGGCATATCATCAAGAAATAACCATAAAAATAGACAACCAGCAGCCCTCGGGGCTGCTCTGTCCATGGAGTAGCCATTCCCTTATTCCTTTACTTTCTTAATAAACTTGCTTTCACTTTGCACTGTGGACTCACCCTGAATTCTTTCTTGTGTGAGATCCAAAAACCCTCTCTTGGGGTCTGGATCAGGATCCCTGTCCTATAACATTACTGTCCTTTTATACAATAATAGAAAACCAGGTAGCAATTGCCTTCGTAACTGCTGAGCTTAGAAATAAGTAATTCAATGGAGATTAAACACCTATAAAAAAGGGAAGGAAGAGTTAATTGAGTGGGTGATTCTGTTGCTAAGGTAACTTAGGAAAGACTGGATGATCTGTTCAAAATCCTTTTTTTTTTTTTCCTGGAAATGAAGATGAGAAAATAAAGAAATACAGGATATAGAGAAAGGCACTTCGGAACATCTTAGATATTGGGTAGGCAGCTCTGAGAAGTAAGGCTAATTACTTGTAATGAGAATACTGAGGCTGAAACAGAACATGTTTAATTTACTGGAATTCAAGTCTTAGCCTGAATACTCTATTTAAATTATTGGTAGAAGTCAACTAGTCTTTCAGGCTAAAAATTTAGTAGTCATACTAGGCTTCTCGCTTCTTCCCATAGTACCATAGTACATCTCCAGGAGAGATGTCCTTTAATCCTTTGTCTCCCGGATAAATATGACACCATCAGTCTAAGGACAGCCTAACATTTCACTCAGTTTAATCATTGGTAAAGGCTTTTATCACACTTAAGATTTAAGTGGGGAAGGTTTATCACAAACCTAGCGCCTGGAATTTTTTTTCAATGGCTCGATCTGCTGAAGGGAAAAACTATAATCATTTTTCTGACAGTAGAAAGAACAGTTGACTTTACTAAGAGGTTTTTAATAACAGTTGTACTTAGACGGTAAGATTATCTATATTAGGTTAGTTGTTTGTATTTAAGCTCTTTTTCCTTTATTCTGCAATTCTTGCACTTTAGCGTGAAGTAATTCACCTGGAGTTGAGCTCTATCGCTAGAATTTTGGATGCAGTAGGTTGTACTTTGGTGATGCTGATGCTGCTGGTCTGACAGTCACATCTGAGAAGGACAGCCTTAGTGGATTTTCACTATGCTTGTAAAATAAATGCAGAATTGAATATTAGTGCATAATTATTTTTATAATAATGAATTGTGCATGAAAACAAAAAAAGAGGGAAAATACGTTACTCTCTCATCTTTTATAAGTCAGATGTAATCTTTGTGTTTAAACTTTAGATCCACTCTTCATTTGATGTAAACACTACTAATATTCCACTCTTCATTTGCTGGAAACATTTACCAATATAGGCAAAATATCTAGGAAGAAAAACCAAATCTTTTGGGCTTGTTTTTCAAAATCAACTATTTCTGTTCTTGCGATAGTTTGCTGAGAATGATGGTTTCCAGCTGCATCCATGTCCCTACAAAGGACACAAACTCATCCTTTTTGATGGCTGCATAGTATTCCATGGTGTATATGTGCCACATTTTCTTAATCCAGTCTGTCACTGATGGACATTTGGGTTGATTCCAAGTCTTTGCTATTGTGAATAGTGCTGCAATAAACATACGTGTGCATGTGTCTTTATAGCAGCATGATTTATAATCCTTTGGGTATATACCCAGTAATGGGATGGCTGGATCATATGGTACTTCTAGTTCTAGATCCTTGAGGAATCGCCATACTGTTTTCCATAATGGTTGAACTAGTTTACAATCCCACCAACAGTGTAAAAGTGTTCCTATTTCTCCACATCCTCTCCAGCACCTGTTGTTTCCTGACTTTTTAATGATCGCCATTCTAACTGGTGTGAGATGGTCTCTCATTGTGGTTTTGATTTGCATTTCTCTGATGGCCAGTGATGATGAGCATTTTTTCACGTGTCTGTTGGCTGTATGAATGTCTTCTTTTGAGAAGTGTCTGTTCAAACCAAACACCGCATGTTCTCACTCATAGGTGGGAACTGAACAATGAGATCACTTGGACTTGGGAAGGGGAACGTCATACACCAGGGCCTATCATGGGGAGGGGGGAGGGGGAGGGATTGCACTGGGAGTTATACCTGATGTAAATGACGAGTTCATGGGTGCTGACGAGTTGATGGGTGCAGCACACCAACATGGCACAAGTATACATATGTAACAAACCTGCACGTTATGCACATGTACCCTAGAACTTAAAGTATAATAATAATAAAAATAAATAAATAAATAAATAAAATTGGAAAATCAAAGTTCACAAAATTTTCATTAAATGCCTACAAAACGTCAACTCAGTCAACTTGTAAACTGCAATTCAACTCTTTAATAGTTTCATGTAAATGTAATAAAGTTTGAATTATAAGAAAAAAACCCCAAAATCAACTATTTCAAGTGACAGCAAATTTCAGCAATGAATGCTGAAAACTTATCTATAAGTCACCATTCTATCTAAATTTCAGATGAATATTGCCCTACAAAATTACCTGGTGAAAAAGTGTGTTATGAAGAATATCCAGTTCACTGTTATTTTCTAGAAATAAAGAGCTAACAGCTTCTGTTTTTAAGGAAAAAAAATATCCTATTGCTTTTTTCTTTTTCTGTTTTTTTTTTTTTTTTTTTTTTTTTTTTTTAGATAGAGTCTCTTTCTCCCCATTTCCCAGGCTGAAGTGAAGTGGCGTGATCGTGGCTCACTGCAACCTTGACATCCTAGGCTCAAGCAATCCTCCTGCCTCAGCCTCCTGAATATCTGGGACTGTTAGCAGTGGCAAATATCTGAGTTACCAGCAGCAAATCCTTACATGTCTGCAGCAACCTCAATTCTTGCCTCCTCAAAAGAAAGGATTCAGCTGAAGAGCATGAGTCAGAAAAGGAGACTGAGGCAACTTTCAGATGAGAAGTGGAAGTTTATTCAAAAGCTTTAGAGCAGGAAAGAAAGGGACATACATTTGGAAAAGACCCAAGTGGGCACTCTGGACATCACATGCAGTATTTGACCTTTTGACTTGGGGTTTTGTATGTTGGCATACTTCTGGGGTTTTGCATTCCTTTTCCCATTATTCTTTACAGGGGGTGGGCTGTTTCGCCACTTAGTACGCAGGCTCGAGCCCGCTTGCTCAGTTCCTGAGATCTTATTGGAAGCTGCCAATTACTAATTTCATGTGTTTTTATCTATTGGGAAATTGCCCCTCCCTGGTGCTGTCTGCAACCAACTATTATTTTAGAGAGCTAGTGCGACAACTGCCAGACCATCACTTGATGGTTGTCTGACATTCCTGGTGGGTAGCTGGGAGCCCCCTCTTGCCCCATTCATGCCTGTCTAGGTACCTACTATAACAGGACCACAGGCATGCTCCATCACAATCGGTTAATTTTTATAGGGATCAGGTCTCACTATGTTGCCCAGGCTGGTCTCGAATTCCTGGGCTCAGGTGATTCTCCTGCCTCAGCCACCCAAAATGCTGGATTTACAGGGATGAGCCACTGTTCCGGGTCTGCTGTATGTTTCTTATGTTTCCTTTTGGGGTTTTTCTTTTTATTAACAATGTTTTGCTATACAATTTTAAATAGGCCAGACAAAATTGTTCATGCCTGTAATGCCAGCACTTTGACAAGCTGAAACAGGAGGATTACTTGAACCCAGGAGTAGTTTGAAACCAGCCTGGGCAACATTGGGCAACCCCCACATCTACTAAAAAAAAAAAAAAAAAAAAAAAAAAAAATTAGCCATGCGAGGTGGCTTGAGCCTATGGTCCCAGCTACTTTGGAGGCTAAGGTAGGGTGATCTGCTTGAGTGAGCCGTGATCATGCCACTGCACTCCAGCCTGGGTGACAGAATGAGATTCTGTCTTGAATAAATAAATAAATTTTTTAAAAAGATAAAAATTTAAAATATATAGAGCATTTGGAAAACTGAAGAATATTTAAAAACCTGACTATTACTACCTAGAGATAACAATTATCAACAATTCACTGGTTTTGTTCCATCTTTTTATTAATGTTGTTTACTTGGTTGGCATGATAGTGAATATTCAAATTAAATTCCTTATATTTTTGCTTCAGAATTAAAAGAAATATTTACTCATGACTAAATACTTTTGAAAAAATGATCTTTAGTAACTGCATCAACATTTACTATAGATATATAATATAAATTACTTGATTCCATACGTTTAACAAGATAACTTTGACAAGTTGATGGGTGCTGACGAGTTGATGGTTGCAGCACACCAACATGGCACAAGTGTACATATGTAACAAACCTGCACGTTATGCACATGTACCCTAGAACTTAAAGTATAATAATAATAATAAATAAATAAATAAATAAAATAATCACTTTAGATTCTTAGCACTAGTCTCTAAAATGGGTTGCTTTTTCTAACAGAAAAACAGGGCTCTTTTTGACTGTGGCAGTGCTAACCTCTAGAAATGTATTACTGACATTAACCCATTTACATCACTGTCACTGATGTATTGTAGAAGGTAGGACTATATCAACTTTAATGTAGTTCAAGAAAAATTTTACCAAGTTTCTCTGGAGAGAATTGAATAACACTTTAAACACTGGCCTCCCCACCTATAAAAACAGTGGCTTGGGCTAGCATGAAAGCAGTGGAGGTAGTGATTGAAGAAATAGCTTCTGTAAAAAAAAAACTTCCAGATGGTGAACATGGGGCAGAATGTCCCTGAATGAAAGGCAGCTTTAGAAAATACCATAAAAAGCATTTAAGCCATTCAGAGCTCTGGTAGGAAGTTGAAATGAAACCTTCCAGTGATTCTGTTTGGGTGCTGGGGGAGAGAGAGTGTGGCTTGAAGTTAAAATATATTTTAGTTACTACTCTAAATGTCTCTCACAGACTATTATTATCCTTTCTCAAACCAGTGCCAGGAGAAATAACTAAAACTACTCTGTGTCATTATTGTGTCTAGATATTTATTTATTCATTCATTTATTTTTCATTTTAGGAGTAGAGCCCTTACTGGATGCATATAAACATCTAATAAGTGTAATAGTTACTTACTCATATTTGTGCTCCCAGATCTTAGCACTGTGTTTGGGCCACATTGAATATTCAATTAACATTTGTTGCAATAATAAATGAAAGTTTAAAATAGTCTAAAAGTTGAGTAGATGTCTTGCTATTTCTCAAACATTTCAAGCACACTTTCACCTCCAGGAATCTGCACTGGTTATTCTCTTTGCCTACAATGCTTTTCTCCATGACTTTCTTCTTCTCTTTTCAATCCCCCCAGATGTCACCTTCCCAGTGAGGCCTGCCCTGACAACCATATTTAAAACTTCGGTCATCCTTCCCACATCCACACACCCACAGAACCACTTCCTATCTCCTTTCTCTGCTTATCTTTAGCCATTACACTTATGGCCATCTGATTTACTATGCACTTTCTTTAGTTATTCACTTATATTCTGTATTTTTTTCTCTAGAACATAAGTCTCGCAAAGGCAGGGAATTTATTTTATCTTCTGACATATTCTCAATGACCAAAAAAAAAATGATGGGGGTGGGTGTGGAGGCTCACAACTCTAATCCTGGGACTTTGGAAGGCTGAAGCAGAAGGGTCATCTGAGGCTAGGAGCTCAGGATCAGCCTGAGCAACTTAAAGAGACTCCCTCTCTCCCTTTCTCTCTATCTCTCTCCATATAGGTAGATGGATACACACACACACACACACAGACAACATATAGAATAAAAACATTACAAAGTAAATACATTGCTTGGCATGCTGTTGGTGTCCAACAAAAACTTGTAGAATATATAAATGGATGAATGTATATTATACCATTTCATGAGCCAATGCTGCTGAGAATGCAGTGGATGTATCACATCACTGGACACTGAGGTTAGCAAATATCATAAGGCAAAATAGTATAGCAGAATTGCTTACCCACAATAGGACCAGAACAGAGTGAATTTTATTAACTTCACATGGCTGAAACTTTTAAGAGTTCTTTAGATATAACTGCAATGAAAACTGGAACCACACTTTAGTTATGTTTTTGGTACATATTTATGTTTCAGTTCATGGTTTAATAAACCACATAGGTCATTTTATAGTGAAGGATTAGTCATTCTCAGTCATTCCTGATTTTTTTTTCATATAAAATGTTAATTAAGTTAAATGACCCTTGAAGAATTGTTCAAAATAGACAAATGGTTCAGCTTGACCTAACTTAAAGTCAAGATTCTGAGGTTTGGAAGAGTAATTCTCCCTATAAAATAGTCTTTTAAAAAAATATACAGTCTAAATAAAATTTATCCATTTTAATGGTACTACGTTTCGTGATGATAGAGTCTAGGCAAAAGATCAGATAAAGATACATTTATCCCTGCTTTGTTGAAATACACTTCATTTCTAACCTCCAATCCCCTACCTTGTTCAAAATAATTAAATGCCTAAATCCACGCAAGATTACTCATTGCCTTATATCCTAGTACTAACTCAGGTTTACTCAAAACACGTAACAGCAGCTGGATCCTAGAATCAATTTCAAGGTCAGCCACTAACAACATGACTATAAGTAAATTTCTTGAACTCCCTGGCCTTCAGTTTGTTGACCTATAAGACAAGATGGCTAGACTTCATAGAATATTGTTAAAGTCCCTTACAGTTCCAAAAGCTTCACTTCATATAATTAAAATGTTTTGTAGAAAATGGTGAGTAAGCTCTAACTCCTGAAGTTATGTTTGCTTTTAAAATAGGAACAGATGGCTGGGCCAGGTGGCTCATGCCTGTAATCCCAGCACTTTGGGACGCCAAGGTGGGCAGATCACCTGAGGTCAGGAGTTCAAGACCAGCCTGGCCAACATGGTGAAACTCCGTCTCTACTAAAAAAGAAAAAAAAAAAAACTTAACCAGGCATGGTGGCGGGCACCTGTAATCCCAGCTACTCGGGAGGCTAAGAGGCAGGAAAATCACTTGAACCTGTGGGGGCGGAGGTTGTAGTGAGCTGAGATTGTGCCACTGCACTCTAGCCTGGGTGACAGAGCAAAAATCAATAAATAAATAAAATAGAAACACATAAATCTTGATAGATATTCATGAAATTATGTCTAAAATATTTTATAAAGATACCTTAGTAATACCCACAGAGTACTGGTCCACAAGCAGAGCAGCCAGTCCCACTTTGTTTCCTGTCCTGAAATCCAGGGGACTCAAGGTCTTTTGCCTTATGTTTCACATTACCAGCCATTGCTGCATGGAGGATGTCATGCCTTAGAATTGCTGTAATGCCTTAGAAAGAATCCCAGGGTAAATAACCTTTAGTTGTTCTGTAATAAAGAAGTATGTTGCATCCCTTTTTAAATTGGCTAAAGTATTTCTTTGGAATGAGGTTGCCAATGAAAAGTGAATGGATTGCTAAGGAATAAAGAAGTAGACAGAGGATTTGATTATCTCTGTAACTATTGTAGCAAGTTGGAATAGCAAAAGCTAAGGAGTTTGTATCGCTTCTCAGGCACTTAATAACTTGAGGCAAAGAGCAAGTTGTACAGATATTTCTCAACCTTAGTTTTATCTTTTTATATTAACAGTAATACTCAATTTGGGATGAGCATTGAATGGTGAGTTAGGGCTCTACAAAACATATATGCTATAACCTTTAAAAAATTAAATAAAATGAAGCAACAATAGCTGAGCTGAAGTATAAGGTAAAAATTATGAGCAGTGCAAAAACAGAACAGAAGTATAAAAGAGTGAGGGATAGAGTTATTAGCTGGGCTCTGGCAGTAAGCAGTAACAACCACAAGTTCAGTCATTGATGGGTAAGAAGAATTAAAATTACTGTGTGAGAGATGGACATCAGAGACATGCTTCCTGCCTTTGCACTCTGGGAATATCAGAAATGAATCTAAATTACATTCTGTTTCTGTGACTAGGTCTGCCATAACCCCAACATCTCCTCAGATTCGGGAGATTGGTAAAAAAAAAAAAAAAAAACGGTTACAATATTATGTTCACAGGGAGAAAAAACAAAAGCAAATTGGCCTGCAAATGAAAATTCAAGCCATGTTAGGAAAACTAATTCTGAAAAGACAGCCAACAAAATCAATAACTCCAGCAGTATTTGCAGATGGTCAAAAGACAAATATCTAAGAAGGAACAGAAACTATGAAATAAAGATATAGAAATAAAATAAGATCTAGTGAATATGCAAAATAATTTATGAGAAAACTTTGAAATAAAGTAAAATTACTGATGTTAAAAGATAACAATAGATGAAATAAACATTTGACGGAGTAGAGATGAACAGCAAATTAACAAATAGGAAGAGGATATGGAGGGAGTCAGTAAGAATGCACTGGAAGAAGCAAAAAGATTAAAATAAGTTGAAAAAGTACTTAAGAGACATGGAGTACAGAAAAAATGATTTTGCACTCGTCTAACACAGAGGTTTGCCAAACTCTTTGCTGAGAACAATATCCAGCTTGCCACCTGTTTTTATAAATAAGTTTTTATTTAAACACAACTATGCCCATTCAATGTATATACTGGCTTATCATTGTTTTTATGGTACAATGACAGGGTTGAGTAGTTGTAACAGAGCCCATATGACCTTCAAAGTCTAAAGTATTCACTCTCTGGTTCTTTGAGAAAATGTTCACTGACGTCTGATCTAATAGGTATTAATAAATAAGACTAGAGTGAATGATAGTAAAGCAATATTTGAATCAAAAGATGATTGCAAAGTTTCTACAATCTAAGAAACACATGAGTCTTCAGATTAAAAGCACACTCCAGGCTGGGCACAGTGGCTCACGCCTGTAATCCCAGCACTTTGGGAGGCCGAAGTGGGCAGATCACGAGGTCTGGAGATTGAGAACATCCTGACTAGCACAGTGAAACCCCATCTGTATTAAAAATACAAAAACTTAGCTGGGCGTAGTGGTGGGTGCCTGTAATCCCAGCTACTTGGGAGGCTGAGGCAGGAGATTCGCTTGAACCCAAGAGGCAGAGGTTGCAGTGAGCCGAGATTGTGCCACTGCACTCCAGCCTGGGTGACTCTGTCTCAAAAAAAAAAAAAAAAAAAAAAAAAAAAAAAAAAAATTGCACTCCAAGTACTAAACAGGAAAATAAAAATAGATGCACACTGTACATAGATTTATTTCAATGCAGTTGAAGAGCTTCACAATTAGAGAAAATGTTTCAAAAGTTACTAGTGCAAAAAGATGGATTAAAAGAACATGGGCTGATAGTATACTTCTTAACCACTCACTATTGAGGCAAAGAGACAATGAAAAATATTCTTAAAACACAAAGTGAAAATAACTACCAGAAGTTTATGTACAAGCAAATAAACCTTGAAAAGTAGAGGCCAAATAGAGTCTGATAAATCTTACTGCCTACTGAAGCTCAAAAAAAAAGATGCATTTTAGAAAGAAAAAAGACAAAGCAGGAAGGTATAGAAAACCAGTTATAATGGTGACCAGAAAAATTAATAAAATAGTCACTACAAAACAAGTAATATAGTTTGCATATTAAATAAAAGAATGAAACTAAAATGAAATAATTATGGTAAGACTGTAGAGGCTGAGGCAATAATTAATGCATAAAATCTGATAATATTGTGTAAAATGGTCAGGAGGAAGTTAGAAATACTGATAATTATAGACTGTTCTCAAAATTAGAGTTAAATATCTATCTTTAAAAGTAAGGAAAACACTAAGTAGAAATCAATTGGTAGGCTTCAAATCAGCAGAAGGATACAAGAGATTCTAGAAGACTTTCTCAATCCAAAAAAAAGGAAGGGTGAAAGGAGGAAGAAGGATGCCAGGAAAATAATTTTAACACAATAAGTTATTAATGAGTTTATATGAAGGGTCACAATAAATATACAAAATTCCACCTTATAAGAGACAGAGGTTATTAAAATAATACTACTATTGATTATGATACTGTTGTAATGGGCAATTGAAGTAAGCAAAAGTATCTAGTGTCTGGTACATAGTAGATACACGGTAAATGGTAGGTATTATTGCTGTTGTTCTTGTTTCCACTGCTATGGCTGATGTTACCATTTATAAGGACATGGTGAGAAATAAAAATGGACTTTAAAAAGTAACAAAATGAATATCCATATGCAGAAAATCTCAGCTGGACATCATCCAGGGCTTCAGGAAAATCAGTGATATATGTATATTTTTAATAGCCAATTGAAATGTGTTTGTTGTGGCTCTAACTACAATAAACACTGACTGTCATCATCACTGACATTTTTAGCAATGGTGCCAAGTATTGAAGCAGCCTGGAAGATTTAAGTGCTGGTTTCTGAAAAGAGTGCTGCTCAATGAAGACTTATGGCAATGTCAGGGTTAAGTAGCATGTACTTAGCAGTTATAAATAGTGAACACTGAGACTGTGTCTAATGGCCTGAGTTGTATTATTAAAAAACCAATGAAAATCACAAACTAGGAGTTTGGAAGAGCAGAGACTCTGGTGAATGGCAGTGAAAGGACACTCACTCACATAAAAGCAGCCTTTTGGTACTTAACTCACCTTCAAGGCCATTCCAGTGCTAGTGTTTTCTCTCAAAATACATCTTTTATAAATGTTAGGTAATCTGTGAATTCTGTAAACCAGTCAAAACTCCAAGCAAAACCCAAATTAATTTTCATCCTTAAATTATCTCACCACGGTTTAAAAAAATGCTGGGAAATTCTTCTGCAAGGCAAGATTAAAAGATAATTAAACAGAGGATTGGGTTGTAGCGTTTGAACTATACATCTAAATTGGATTCAGAGGTGTATTAGTCTGTTCTAACGCTCTCATGAAGAACTGTCTGAGACTGGGTAATTTATAAAGGAAAGAGGTTTTATTGACTCACAGTTCTGCAGGGCTGGGGAGGCCTCAGGAAACTTACAATCATGGCAGACAGGAAAGCAAATACATCCTTCTTCACGTGGCAGAAGGAGAGACAAGTGCTGAGCAAAGGGGAAAGCCCCTAATAAAACCATCAGCTCTCGTAAGAACTCACTATCATGAGAACAGCATGGAGGTAACCAGTCCCATGATTCAATTACCTCCCACCAGGTGCCTCTTACTACGTATGGGGATTATGGGAACTACAGCTCGAGATGAGATTTGGGTAGGGACGCAGACTGTATCAAGAGGTATAGAGGGTGAGTAATTTATTGGTTTTTATTTTATAAATCTGTTCTGATTATTCAGAATGAAGGCACAGGTGTTGTTTGGTGGTGGTGATGGTAGTGATTTTGCATGAATCTGTATGTGTTTGTAATTATGCATATATCTGTGTATCTTCATGCCTCTGCTTTAATAAGCAGTACCCAGCTGGACTGGAGAGGAACCATTGTCACTATTTTTGTTTTCAAAAACTTCAGATTCTCTTACCAAGGAGCCAGAATTACATTTTTTTGCAAGTGTTTAACACCTCAGCTCCTCATCAAACCAGCCCTTCCCTTTGCTCTTCATGTAACCTGCTGTAGTAATTTGCTGGCACTGGCAGGCTTTTATTTATTAGGAGGAAACCTGAGGTTGTTCCCATTGAGAGGAAATAGTAAGAAATGTAATTTTTTTTTTAAAAAAGGAAGGAGTAGAATTCTCCAAGCATCCTGGAAAGTAAGGCATTTGGAGAGACATTGCCCTCAAACATTTTGGGCATCAACCTAATCATAAAGACAATGAGAACCCAGGGCAGCAGTGGCTCACCTTCTAAGGAGCAACTGGAGTCTGGTTACAAGCAGCCCTGTGTGGGCCTGGGCTCATAAAGGAGGATGAAGCAAGAACTTGTGGGAATCTGAAAAGACTGAGCTTCAGCATTTTGTCTTTGAATACTTAGAGTAAGGGCAAGGACTTGGATGGCAACCATGTGCATTTTCTCTGCTTAACTACCTCTTTGCAGCTGGACTGATGCCTACTGCCTTAATTAGGCACCTCACTCCATACAGAAAGGATGGCACAAAAGGGCTGCGTCATGTTCATATAATATCCCCTGTCCCCTTTGGATCGTAAGAGCTGTGTTTGATAATAAAGCTGATTTGTATCTTTTTCTTTTTCTTAACCTTGGCTCTACAGCATGTGAAACGTCTGCAGCAGTACTCATCTCACCAAAGGAGCTATATCTCACTAGCCACGTAACTCTACATTTGACATACCAGTGACAAAAACAATTGGGATTTAGCTCTCTCACCATAACCTTATAAAACCTGACAGCCAGATGGTCAAACACATTTGAGTGACAGAAGCTAAACACAAAGGGAAAAATATATAATATATATATATATATTTGCTTTTCCAGTGCATTCTTAGTGAATCCCTCCATATCCTCTTCCTGTTTGTTAATTTGCTGTTTATCTCTACTCTGTCAAATGTTTATTTTGTCTATTATTATCTTTTAACATCTGTAATTTTACTTTATTTCAAAGTAAATTTATATTATATGTTTTTGATATATATATAAATTTATGATAATATAAATTTATATATACACACACATAGTATGTGAGTAAGGCTTTCCATTCAAATTAAAAAGCACAGCTGACAAAAATTTTCAAAACTCTGTGAAAACTGCATGGCAAAAAACAAAAAACAACAACAAAAAAACTTGCCTTGCAATAAGGCAAACGTTCTCAGATTCTTAGTTAAGAAAAATAATAAAATGAACTCGTTTTTGGTACATGTTTATTCTGATCTGAAATATCTTGACATATATTTGAAAACTCTGGCTATCTTTGGCTTTTGGGTCATGTTCTTATCTAAATCCCTTATGTCATTCAGTATTTTGCAAAGAAAAGCTTAGATAATTTCAGATGGCGCTGGAGAAAAACAAGCCTCTAGAATGTAAACAATGCAATGTTTACCTCTTTAACTTCTGCAGATCACATCACCTTTTTGAGCTGACAATAATTTGCAGAAAGCAGCAGAGACTGGGTCCAATGCTCATAAAGAATGAATCGAGCCGGTTTAAAGTTATCCAAATACTTTTTTTTTTTAATTGTATTTCTTTTTATTTATTTATTTATTTATTTTAATTTTTTTAATTATATTTTAAGTTCTAGGGTACATGTGCACAACGTGCAGGTTTGTTACATATATATACTTGTGCCATGTTGGTGTGCTGCACCCATCAACTCGTCAGCACCCATCAACTCGTCATTTATATCAGGTATAACTCCCAATGCAATCCTTCCCCACCTCCCTCCCCACAACAGACCCCGGTGTGTGATGTTCCCCTTCCTGTGACCAAGTGTTCTCATTATTCAATTCCCCCCTATGAGTGTGAACATGTGCTGTTTGGTTTTCTGTTCTTGCAATAGTTTGCTGAGAATGATGGTTTCCAGCTGCATCCATGTCCCTACAAAGGACATAAACTCATCCTCTTTTATGGCTGCATAGTATTCCATGGTGTATATGTGCCACATTTTCTTAATCCAGTCTGTCACTGATGGACATTTGGGTTGATTCCAAGTCTTTGCTATTGTGGATAGTGCCGCAATGAACATATGTGTGCATGTGTCTTTATAGCAGCATGATTTATAATCCATTGGGTATATACCCAGTAATGGGATGGCTGGGTCATATGGTACTTCTAGTTCTAGATCCTTGAGGAATCGCCATACTGTTTTCCATTATGGTTGAACTAGTTTACAGTCCCACCAACAGTGTAAAAGTGTTCCTATTTCTCCACATCCTCTCCAGCACCTGTTGTTTCCTGACTTTTTAATGATCACCATTCTGACTGGTGTGAGATGGTATCTCATTGTGGTTTTGATTTGCATTTCTCTGATGGCTAGTGATGATGAGCATTTTTTCATGTGTCTGTTGGCTGTATGAATGTCTTCTTTTGAGAAATGTCTGTTCATATCCCTTGCCCACTTTTTGATGGAGTTGTTTGTTTTTTTCTTGTAAATTTGTTTGAGTTCTTTGTAGGTTCTGGATATTAGCCCTTTGTCAGATGAGTAGATTGCACAAATGTTTTCCCATTCTTTAGGTTGCCTGTTCACTCTGATGGTAGTTTCTTTTGCTGTGCAGAAGCTCTTTAGTTTAATCAGATCCCATTTGTCAATTTGGGCTTTTGTTGCCATTCCTTTTGGTGTTTTAGACATGAAGTCCTTGCCCATGCCTATGTCCTGAATAGTATTACCTAGGTTTTCTTCTAGGGTTTTTATGGTATTAGGTCTAACATTTAAGTCTCTAATCCATCTTGAATTAATTTTTGTATAAGGAGTAAGGAAAGGATCCAGTTTCAGCTTTCTATTTATCCAAATACTTTTAAAGTGAGTGTAGTGAGTTATAATTTTCTGTTGCCTCGGCATCCATTTTAAATACAAGTTCACCTTCCTCATACCAAAAGCAAGGCTCAGTCACCCTTGAGACAGTTTCCAGTTCTATACCACAACCAAATGACTTAAGCTGGTGGTCAGAGATAAGAACTTAGTGGCACCTCTTCTGCCTGCCAGACTGGACTCCCCACTTTCCTGCTGCCTCCTTTAAACCATTCAGGCATTTGTCTGCAAACTTAAAGGGACCCACATCCTACTACTCCCTTTTACATTCCGCTAGTTGCCCAGGTGCTTATTCTGTCTCTCTCTACTTAACCCTTCATTCTTGTCTCACATCACCTGGGGATAGAGGACTGCTCTCCTGGCCCAGGATCTGTAAGTAAAAAATCTTTGAACTTGTTTCCTGCTGTGATGGTAAATTAAATGTGCACCTTCCATTAGAAGAACTAGGGACTGTCCCAGGTTTTCTCCCTGATACCAGGGAGAACACAAAGTCAGGCTCCTAGAGCCAGAGTGATGATCAGGAAAGCATCAACTGGACAGAGGTCAGAAAAGAGCCACAAGGGCATCTGCCAAAATGAACAAATTTCCCCTGTGAGGGACTCCTGGTCACAGGTCAGACAACTAGTCTTTAGGTTGTCTGCCAGGTACGCCAGGTAAAAGAAGTATCCTCTGAAAAACACATTGTAAACATCCATGTCCAGCTCCCCTTCATTTCTCATTAGGGGAGGGCTGCTAGCACCATGGTACTGGAGCTCACATTTAGCTGGAGGCTCTCAAAACAGTGAGCCACCCTTCTTGACAGGTGTTAGATATGTTACCATGAAAAAGCTGTAGGGCTATAAACAGCAGTTACACCTCCACTAATCATGTATATAAGAGCTAAATTATAATGACAAAACAAAAGAGGGCTAAATATAACTGAAGGCAATGTTATATCCTATCTCTGTGTGTTTCAGAATGTTAGTCATCCAAAGTAATTCAGGAGTCCCCAAGCTTTTAGAGGAAGCATCACACTATCCACTTCAGGCATTCATAGCAGAGGATAAAAACCATCTTTCACAATAGGCTTCATGGATATTTTAAATTAATGTTTTAAAAGTGACTTGAATGTGTTAAAGTACTACATGGTGATTAGATGTTGTGATTATGTGTTTATGAAGGCTATATTTATATGTTTATATCTGGTACTATGAGCTCAGAGCAAAAGTAAATTGGCCTAGGTGGAATGGAAGTAATGAGATGAAAATGAACAACAGTTATAGTGGGAGAGAGGAAATAGAATAGCGAAGTAGTCCAATGGGAGATCCCATGAATGATTTGGCTGGTTATTCCAGACCTTCTTGGCAAGGGCTATTGTTGGTTTTCTAGTTTCTCCTCAAACTGTCTTGAGGAAATCTTCCTTCTTGTATGTGTATTTATGTACACATACCCCTGACCAGGTTTCTAAGAAACCAGAAGAAGACAAGTGCTTCTCTGCCTCTGCTGGTGACTCACTTATTGACTGTTAAGCCATCTTGTAGCTTCATGGATATGTTGTTGTTTCATTATGGTCAAACGCCCTTGTTTCTACCTCGATTCGTGTAAACTGACATTACAAATGCTGTCTGGTAGGGGTGGTAGAATGTAGGAATTAAGAACACAAATTTGGAGCCAGACTTTCTTGGTTTGAATTCTAACTCTGCTAATTATTAGCTGTATAAACTTAGGCTAATTACTTAACTTCACTTTGTCTCAGATTTCTTGTCTTAAAAGTATGGTAATTATAGCTACTTTAGGTTTGTTGTGAGGATTCAATGGTAATCTATATAATTACCACATAGTAATAACTTTATATGTTTTTATTATTCCTCAAATGACCTAGTAGACCATATTTCCAGATTGCTGATAGGATATATCATGGCATCTATAAAGAAAGCAAGATATTCAGACAATGAAAAAGGAAGGAAGGAAAAGTCTAGACTGAAGCCATTACTTCCTAGGCTGAAGAGATGATTCCATTTAACACTTTACTGTTCAAACCTCATTGAGAATATTGCTTACTTTTCAAAATTATTAAAAAATTAGTTACTAATTTTTAAAAGTGGAATTAGGTGCCTTTACAGATACCACACATGTCACCTTTAGAAAAGACAAGATAAATGACAATTTTGTGTGTGTACATGAAAATTATCTTTCAATTTTAAATAAGGTGTTAGTATATACGATTTATGTCACAACTCAGCAAATGAATATTTTGTAACCGAACCTGAACATGACACTGGGAGTTAATCTGTGTCCAAAAATGTTACAGGAAGTTGGATGGGTATAAGTAAGGAGCAAGGAGAACAATATTTGCTGACCTCCAGAATCTAATTTTTATTTTAAAATTTCATTTTTTTAAAATAGAGACCATCTTGATATATTGCCAGGGATGGTCTTGAACTCCTGGGCTCAAGTGATTCTCCAGCCTCAGCCTCCAAAAGTGTTGGGATGGCACCTGGCCCAGAGTTTCAAAAGTATCTTTTGAGGTACACTTTGTTGCAGGATTTTTTTAACTTTTGCTTTAGGTTCAGGGGTACACGTGCAAATTTTTTGTATAGGGAAACTCTTGTCATGGGGGTTTGATGTACAGATTATTTCATCGCCTAGATACTAAGCTTAGTACCCAATAGGTACTTTTTCTGCTCCTCTCCCTTCTACTCTCTACTGTCTGGCAGGCCCTATATTGTGGAATTTCTTTAAGTTCAATGCTAGAAAGAAATAACCTGGAAACTTGGCCAGTATGTTTTTTCAGAGCAAAGGATTATAGATAGATATATGGGAGTTCAGTGTCTCATAATGGAAAGGAGGTGGGATAATTGTAAGCAACGTGATAACCAATCAAAGTAACTGACCATTTCCTGTGATATCTACTGATGCCTGTGGTAGAGACTGACTTAAAAACATCACTAGTGAAAGTACAACTAACAGAGTAAGTAGTAGAATTCTGAGATGTGGCGAAGCAAATATAAGGGAGCAAGAACAAAAATGAATAACTAAAGCACACATGATAATCCATAATCACTCCTAATACTTTAAGGTATTTAAATTTATCAACAACTCTTGCCTACATTCAGAAATGTAGCTTTCAAATACAGAATCAAGCGTACATTTGCTGTGATGCAGACTGGCAATGGAGACCACAGCTGTATATAAGCATTGGTTTAGGACTTGACTATTTTATTCAAAATCTAAGATATAAATTCACAATATAGGATATCTAATGATGGATTTTCTTTTTAAGTTCTAGGGTATATGTGCACAACGTGCAGGTTTGTTACATATGTATACATGTGCCATGTTAGTGTGCTGCACCCATTAACTTGTCATTTACATTAGGTATATCTCCTAATGCTATCCCTCCCCCCTCCCCCACCTCACGACAGGCCCCAGGGTGTGATGTTCCCCTTCCTGTGTCCAAGTGTTCTCATTGTTCAATTCCCACCTATGAGTGAGAACATGAGGTGTTTGGTTTTCTGTTTTTGTGATAGTTTGCTCAGAATGATGGTTTCCAGCTTCATCCATGTCCCTACAAAGGACATGAAGTCATCTTTTTTTATGACTGCATAGTATTCCATGGTGTATATGTGCCACATTTTCTTAATCCAGTCTATCATTGATGGACATTTGGGTTGGTTCCAAGTCTTTGCTATTGTGAATAGTGCTGCAATAAACATACGTGTGCATGTGTCTTTATAGCAGCATGATTTGTAATCCTTTAGGTATATGCACAGTCATGGGATGGCTGGGTCAAATGGTATTTCCAGTTCTAGATCCTTGAGGAATCACCACAACGTCTTCCACAATGGTTGAACTAGTTTACAGTTCCACCAACAGTGTAAAAGTGTTCCTATTTCTCCACATCCTCTCCAGCACCTGTTGTTTCCTGTCTTTTTAATGATTGCTATTCTAACTGGTGTGAGACGGTATCTCATTGTGGTTTTGATTTGCATTTATCTGATGGCCAGTGATGACGAGCATTTTTACATGTGTCTGTTGGCTGTATGTATGTCTTCTTTTGAGAAATGTCTGTTCATATCCCTTACCCACTTTTTGATGGGGTTGTTTGTTTTATTCTTGTAAATTTGTTTGAGTTCTTTGTAGGTTCTGGATATTAGCCCTTTGTCAGATGAGTAGATTGCACAAATGTTTTCCCATTCTGTAGGTTGCCTGTTCATTCTGATGGTAGTTTCTTTTGCTGTGCAGAAGCTCTTTAGTTTAATTAGATCCCATTTGTCAATTTGAGCTTTTGTTGCCATTGCTTTTGTAGTTTTAGACATGAAGTCCTTGCCCATGCCTATGTCCTGAATGGTATTGCCTAGGTTTTCTTCTGGGGTTCTTATGGTTTTAGGTCTAACATTTAAATCTTTAATCCATCTTGAATTAATTTTTGTATAAGGTGTAAGGAAGGGATCCAGTTTCAGCTTTCCACGTACGACTAGCCAGTTTTCCCAGCACCATTTATTAAATAGGGAATCCTTTCCCCATTTCTTGTTTCTCTCAGGTTTTTCAAAGATCAGATGGCTGTAGATGTGTGGTATTATTTCTGAGGGCTCTGTTCTGTTCCATTGGTCTGTATCTCTGTTTTGGTACCAGTACCATGCTGTTTTGGTTACTGTAGCCTTGTAGTGTAGTTTGAAGTCAGGTAGCGTGAAGCCTCCAGCTTTGTTCTTTTGGCTTAGGATTGTCTTGGCAATGCAGGCTCTTTTTGATCCCATATGAAATTTAAGGTAGTTTTTTCCAATTCTGTGAAGAAAGTCATTGATAACTTGATGGAGATGGCATTGAATCTATAAATTACCTTGGGCAGTATGGCCATTTTCACGATATTGATTCTTCCTATCCATGAGCATGGAATGTTCTTCCATTTATTTGTGTCATCTTTTATTTCGTTGGACAGTATTTTGTAGTTCTCCTTGAAGAGGTCCTTTACATCCCTTGTAAGTTGGATTCCTAGGTATTTTATTCTCTTTGAAGCTATTGTGAATGGGAGTTCACTCATAATTTGACTCTCTATTTGTCTGTTATTGGTGTATAAGAATGCTTGTGATTTTTGCACATTGATTTTGTATCCTGAGACTTTGCTGAAGTTGCTTATCAGCTTAAGGAGATTTGGGGTTGAGATGATGGGGTTTTCTAAATATACAATCATATCATCTGCAAATAGGGACAATTTGACTTTCTCTTTTCCTAATTGAATACCCTTTATTTCTTTCTCCTGTCCAATTGCCCTGACCAGAACTTCCAACACTATGTTGAATAGGAGTGGTGAGAGAGGGCATCCCTGTCTTGTGCCAGTTTTCAAAGGGAATGCTTCCAGTTTTTTCCCATTCACTATGATATTGGCTGTGGGTTTGTCATAAATAGCTCTTATTATTTTGAGATACGTTCCATCAATACCGGATTTATTGAGAGTTTTTAGCACGAAGGGCTGTTGAATTTTGTCAAAGGCCTTTTCGATATCTATTGAGATAATCATGTGGTTTTTGTTTTTGGTTCTGTTTATATGCTGGATTACATTTATTGATTTGCATATGTTGAACCAGCCTTGCATCTCAGAGATGTAGCCCATTTGATCATGGTGGCTAAGCTTTTTGATGTGCTGCTGGATTCAGTTTGCCAGTATTTTATTGAGGATTTTGCATCGATGTTCATCAGGGATATTGGTTTAAAATTCTCTTTTTTTTGTTGTGTCTCTGCCAGGCTTTGGTATCAAGATGATGTTGGCCTCATAAAGTGAGTTAGGGAGGATTCCCTCTTTTTGTATTGATTGGAATAGTTTCAGAAGGAATAGTACCAGCTCCTTCTTGTACCTCTGGTGGAATTTGGCTGTGAATCCATCTGGTCCTGGACTTTTTTTGGTTGGTAGGCTGTTAGTTATTGCCTCAATTTCAGAGCCTGCTATTGGTCTATTCAGGGATTCAGCTTCTTCCTGGTTTAGTCTCAGAAGGGTATATGTGTCCAGGAATTTATCTGTTTCTTCTAGATTTTCTACTTGATTGGCATAGTGGTGTTTATAGTATTCTCTGATGGTAGTTTCTGTTTCCGTGGGGTCGGTGGTGATATCCCTTTATCATTTTTTATTGCATCTATTTGATTCTTCTCTCTTTTCTTCTTTATTAGTCTTGCTAGTGGTCTATCAATTTTGTTGATCTCTCAAAAAACCAGTTCCTGGATTCATTGATTTTTTTTGAAGGGTGTTTTGTGTCTCTATCTCCTTCAGTTCTGCTCTAATCTTAGTTATTTCTTACCTCCTGCTACCTTTTGAATGTGTTTGCTCTTGCTTCTCTAGTTCTTTTAATGGTGGTGTTAGGGTGTCAATTTTAGATCTTTCCTGCTTTGTCTTGTGGGCATTTAGTGCTATAAATTTCCCTCTACATACTGCTTTATATGTTTCCCAGAGATTCTGGTATGTTGTGTCTTTGTTCTCATTGGTTTCAAAGAACATCTTTATTTCTGCCTTCATTTTGTTATGTACCCAGCAGTCATTCAGGAGCAGGTTGTTCAGTTTCCATGTAGTTGAGCGGTTTTGATTGAGTTTCTTAGTCCTGAGTTCTAGTTTGATTGCGCTATGGTCTGAGAGACAGTTTGTTACAATATGTGTTCTTTTACATTTGCTGAGAAGTGCTTTACTTCAACTATGTGGTCAATTTTGAAATAAGTGCAATGTGGTGCTGAGAAGAATGTACAATGTTGATTTGAAGTGGAGAGTTCTGTAGATGTCTATTAGGTCCACTTGGTGCAGAGTTGAGTTCAATTCCTGGATATCCTTGTTAACTTTCTGTCTCGATCTGTCTAATGTTGACATGGGGTGTTAAAGTCTCCCGTTATTATTGTATGGGAGTCTAAGTCTCTTTGTGAGTCTCTAAGGACTTGCTTTATGAATCTGGGTGCTCCTGTATTGGGTGCATATATATTTAGGATAGTTAGCTCTTCCTGTTGAATTGATCCCTTTACCATTATGTAATGGCCTTCTTTGTGTCTTTTGATCTTTGTTGGTTTAAAGTTTGTTTTCTCAGAGTCTAGGATTACAACCCCTGCCATTTTTTGTTTTCCATTTGCTTGGTAGATCTTCCTCCATCCCTTTATTTTGAGCCTATGTGTGTCTCTGCTAGTGAGATGGGTCTCCTGAATACAGCACACTGATGGGTCTTGACTCTTTATCCAATTTGGCAGTCTGTGTCTTTTAATTGGAGCATTTAGCCCATTTACATTTAAGGTTAGTATTGTTATGTGTGAATTTGATCCTGTCATTATGATGTTAGCTGGTTATTTTGCTCATTGGTTGATACAGTTTCTTCCTAGCATTGATGGTCTTTACAATTTGGCATGTTTTTGCAGTGGCTGGTACTGGTTGTTCCTTTCCATGTTTAGTGCTTCGTTGTGGAGCTCTTGTAGAGCAGGCCTGGTGGCGACAAAATCTCTCGGCATTTGCTTGTCTGTAAAGGATTTTATTTCTCCTTCACTTTGCAAGCTTAGTTTGACTGGGTATAAAATTCTGGGTTGAAAATTCTTTTCTTTAAGAATGTTGAATATTGGCCCCCACTTTCTTCTGGCTTGTTGAGTTTCTGCTGAGAGATCTGCCATTAGTCTAATGAGCTTCCCTTTGTGGGTAACCTGACCTTTCTCTCTGGCTGCCCTTAACATTTTTTCTTTCATTTCAACTTTGGTGAATCTGGCAATTATGTGTCTTGGAGTTGCTCTTCTCAAGGAGTATCTTCGTGGTGTTCTCTGTATTTCCTAAATTTGAACGTTGGCCTACGTTGCTAGGTTGGGGAAGTTCTACTGGATAATATCCTGCAGAGTGTTTTCCAACTTGGTTCCATTCTCCCTGTCACTTTCAGGTACACAAATCAGATGTAAATTTGGCCTTTTCACATAGTCCCATATTTATCGAGGCTTTGTTTGTTTCTTTTTACTATTTTTCTCTAAACTTCTCTTCTAGCTTCATTTCATTCATTTGATCTTCAATCACTGATACCCTTTCTTCTAGTTGATCAAATCAGCTACTGAATCTTGTGCATTCATCACGTAGCTCTTATGCCATGGTTTTCAGCTCCATCAGGTCATTTAAGGACTTCTCTACACTAGTTATTCTAGTTAGCCATTCATCTAATCTTTTTTCAAGGTTTTTAACTTCTTTGCAATGAGTTTGAACTTTCTCCTTTAGCTCAGAGAAGTTTGATTGTCTGAAGCCTTCTTCTCTCAACTCAAGGAGCTACATTCCTTTGGAGGGGGAGAGGTGCTCTGATTTTTAGAATTTTCAGCTTTTCTGCTCTGTTTTTTCCCCATCTTGTGGTTTTATCTACCTTTGGTCTTTGATGATGGTGATGTACAGATGGGGTTTTGGTGTGGATGTCCTTTCTGTTTGTTAGTTTTCCTTCTAACGGTCAGGACAGGACCCTCAGCTGCAGGTCTGTTGAAGTTGGCTGGAGGTCCACTCGGACCCTGTTTGCCCGGGTATCAGCAGCGGAGGCTGCAGAACAGTGAATATTGCTGAACAGCAAATGTTGCTGCTTGATCGTTCCTCTGGAAGCTTCGTCTCAGAGGGGTACCTGGCCGTGTGAGGTGTCAGTCTGCCCCTGCTGGGAGGTGTCTCCCAGTTAGGCTTCTCGGGGGTCAGGGACCCACTTGAGGAGGCAGTCTGTTTGTTCTCAGATCTCAAACTCCGTGCTGGGTGAACCACTACTCTCTTCAAAGCTGTCAGACAGGGACATTTAAGTCTGCAGAGGTTTTTACTGCCTTTTATTCAGCTATGCCCTGCCCCCCAGAGGTGGAGTCTACAGAGGCAGGCAGGAGTCCTTGAGCTGTGGTGGGCTCCACCCAGTTCGAGCTTCCAGGCCGCTTTGTTTACCTACTCAAGCCTCAGCAATGGCAGGCTCCCCTCCCCCAGCCTAACTGCTGCCTTGCAATTCTATCTCAGACCGCTGTGCTAGCAATGAGTGAGGCTCCGTGGGCATGGGACCCTCCAAGCCAGGCACAGGATATAATCTGCTGGAGTGCTGTTTGGTAAGACTGTTGGAAAAGCACAGTATTAGGGTGGGAGTGACCTGATTTTCCAGGTGCCATCTGTCACAGCTTCCCTTAGCTAGGAAAGGGAATTCCCTGACCCCTTCCACTTCCTGGGTCAGGTGATGCCTAGCCCTGCTTCGGCTCACACTTGGTGGGCTGTAACCACTGTCCTGCACCCACTGTCCGACAAACCCCAGTGAGATGAACCCAGTACCTCAGGTGGAAATGCAGAAATCACCCGTCTCCTGTGTCACTCACGCTGGGAGCTGTAGACTGGAGCTGTTCTGATTCGGCCATCTTGGAACCGCCCCTCCCTAATGATGGATATTTACAGAGTATAGACTTTATTTTGTTTGTACTCAGATTACCCCTTCACCCTTCCAGTGCTCTGCTTTGTATTTCAGGGACAAATATTTCTCATGCTCCTCACTGTGCTCTCTGGTTTCCAGGTAAGTCTAGTTAATGGGAGGCACTGAGAAAAGATTGGAAGACAGGTGAAAGTGACAATCCACATTGACTCCCTGTCTTTCCATAGGATCAACCAGAGAAACCCAAACATATTTCCCTTAACCAATCACACAGAATGCCCACTTCTAACTAGCTTGCTTACAGCTTCTCTATGTCAACAGCTTCCAAGCAGAAAATACCTGAAGCCTTTCTCTTTTATTTTTTCCACTGTGAAGCTTTCCCACCATTCTGCCTGCCTTTGAGTCTTTGCCAAATACAAGTGATGGTTAGCTGACTCCTTTGCTGTAGCCCTGAATAAATAACCATTGTCCTCATTTAGGCAGTCATTTATTTCCTCCTACACCCTTCCTTCCTTCCTTCCTTCCTTCCTTCCTTCCTTCCTTCCTTCCTTCCTTCCTTCCTTCCTTCCTTCCTTCCTTCCCCTTCTTCTTCCTTTAGTTTTGAATATATAATTTATCTTTATTTGTTAATATTTGATGGTGCTGGTTTATAAGGTAGACATATTTGTAACATTATAAGCCTTTTATCTGGCCTAAGTATAGACCTATTTCCAGGAATATGGAGGATTACATTAAATCTAATTTAATGGACTATGATAAATACTCCAATTAAAAGTCATAATTTTAAAGTCAGAATTAAAAAGTTGTGTCTGTCTACATGTTGTCTTTTTCTAAATAGTTAAGGAAAACATCTAGTTGAAGAGGACCTTATAGGATAGACTATGGATTTTCAGAACCAGAAACAGCTGTTGGTAAACAATTGAGTATCATCTTTTCCTGTAATGCTTTCTGACCATACAACCTAACAGTGTGTACCCTATCCCAAGTTCAAAGACAGACAAACTGATTTGCCCTGGATATTTTTCTTATTATCATATCCCTTTAAGTAATAGAACTAAAATTCAAAAGCAAATTAAAAGCTAGAATGAATGAAATCACCTGATTGCATGTCATTTCGCTATATGCTTAGGAAGTGAACCCATTTTACTTTTTAACTGGTCTAACATATCAAGAAGGCACAGAAAAATGTAAGTGAAATAACAATAACTATTTCACATTATTCCTAGGATAAAATTGAGAAATGGTCTATATACTTTAACCCCATAAGTTGCTCTTTCCTAATGTCACATCAAATAGAAATGGAAAGTTCTATTTAAAGCCAGTGTAAAATATGCACAAACTAAAAGCAAAAATGGGAATCTGTAACTTCATTTTGGGGCAGAAAGCTGAAATTTATTTTTTATTTTTAATTACAGAATAACATGAGAAAAATAATAATTGCAATATTTTATCTATTATATATATTCAATGTGTTATATACAATAACTCTGGTTTTGTAGTAAATAGCTTATTTGATTTAATGATATCCAGAGGTAATGCTCATCGTGGTATGTACATTTTAGGTATAATTTTATATCAAAGAAAGAAATGATTTTTTAGTTTAGATTGCAATATATTGGAATTTTTTGTTTACTTAAGTGACAGGAAGCAGTGGACTTTCACTTTAATGTAATGACAGTGTTTTGTAACAGGCTATACATAATGTCAAATCATGAGCTTGAGGGACCACAATGTTAAGTGCCTAAAATATGCTTCATGATGATATAGGTTTTCTGTGTGTAATAAATAATGTTTGATTAAATCCATTTTCTGCTTACAGAATAAAATATTGTGTCTGACAAAATTAAATTTCATCCACAGCCTACACATTAGCATAATGTGGATTTCCCCAGCTACTTTTATACATGAAATAATATAAGCTGTAATAAGGGAAAGTAAGCACGGGTTTTTCAACAGTGATTTCCAGAAGTTTTGATGGAAGATCAGCTTTTTGCAGCTGGAGAAGTTGCTAAAGGAGACCACAAAGACTATAACAACATATTTCCTTAGATTAAAGAATGACCACAGAGAAATTGAAAGATGTCCAGAAGAAGATATGTACACTGTATTCCAATTCAGAATATCCATGAGGTCACCAAGAAATTAAGTCACCAAGAAATTAATTTCCTCAAGAAAGGACCCTTGAAGAAAGTTGCTATTATTAAGTCCATTAAGGTCTAGTGGCAAGAAAAAAAGTATGGACTGATTTCTAAGACACATAAAAATCAAAACATTAAAAAAAAAAACCCGAATTTCATTGAAGAATAAATTGTAGGACAGAGCCACAGAACAAAACTCAATATTTATATCATCACCACATGTATAGTTAGTGATATATCTATTTTCTGGGAGTCTATATTTTAAAATTAGGTTTATTGAGGTATAATTCATATAGAGTAAAATTTAATCTTGTGTGTTCACTTTTATTAATTTGGACAAATATTCAAAATAGTATAACCACCACTACAATCAAGATACGGAACATTTTCATCACCCTCAAAAGGCCCCTTCGAAATCATATAATAATAGAGTATGTAGCTTTCTGATCTGGGCTTCTTACACCTATCATTATGCATTTGATAGCCATAATGTCATTGCATTAACAGTCATTCATTGTCTTTTATTGCCACTTTGAGTTATATGTTATTGTATGCATATGACACAATATGTTTGTATATTCATTCGTTGATAGATAATTGGTTTGCTTTCAATTTGTGCAATTATAAATAAAGCTACTATGCATATTTGCATGGAGAATTTTTTACAGATGCTTTCATTTCTTTCAGGTAAATACCTGAGTACTGAATTGTTGATTCATATGGTAAACATGTACTTTCCTTTATAGGAAGCTATCTAGCTGTTTTCCAAAGGGGCTATATGATATTTTTATTCCCACAGATAATGTATATGAGTTTTAGTTGCTCCGCACCTTTGTCATCACTTGATATTTTCAGGTATTATTGTTAATATTGTTATTTTAGCCATTCAATAGATATATATTGGTATCTCATTATGATTTTAATTTTCATTTCCCTAATGAAGTAATGATGAACAATTTTTTGTAGTTATGTTTTGTGTGCATTTATTTGAGGGATCTGTTCACATCACTTACTCATTTCTAGATTGTGTTGTATGTCTTCTTGTTATTAGGATATAATGGTTCTTTATGTAGTCTGGTGCTATCAATCCTTTATCAGGTGCTTTGCAAACATTTCTCCATTCTGTGGTTTGTCTCTTCATTTTCTTCATATTTCTTTTCAAAGATCTAGTTTTAATTTCAATGAAGTCCAATTTATCATTTTTCTCTCTTTTATGTTTCTTGCTTTTTATATTATAGCTAAAAAATCTTTGTGGTAAGCTTTTTCTACGTTTTATGGTCTTAGATTTTACATTTAGGTCTATGGTCTATGCGATTTATTTTTGTATACGATGCAAGGTATAGGTTATGGTTCATGTAGCCACAAAGGCTTCAGGATCCTCCCCAGGGATTGTCAAAGCCTTAACACTCAATGGGCCGCAAGGAACAGAAAATTTTTTTAAAGATATGAAAATGCCCTATGATAAATATAATTCCCAAGTATCTACAAAATGGCAAATAAAGATGGTTGTATAACTGATGCAAGAAAAATAAGACCATTCTGTTACCACAAACCCCAATTTCTTTTTTTTAAAAAAAATTTTATTTTGATTCCTACTTATGTTTTCTTGGCAGAAGTATTTCGGGTCAAAAAATCAGAGCTGCAAGTGAATTGAATTCACAATTTGCATTGTTTAAACATAGTCTGTCATATGGTGATAGAAACATCAAATAATGATTCTGCATATTGGATTTTTAGTCAAAACACCTCTTAAACACGAAGTAGATCTAGTATACAACCTAACCTATCTGATTGGCTGCTTCAATGACAGTATAGAAAGTGCTTACAAACTCTTTTAAGGCCAAATACATATTGCTTTTTTTATTTGAATTTCTAATATCATTTTTCTGATTTCAAAAGTAATTCATGTTAATTTCAGAATTTTAAAAAAATGAAGTACTAAAATTTCTGTTATCTATAGGTAATTTTTATTTAAATTTGCCATGTTTTCCCAGTGTTTTTCTAACAGATATACAAATATGTGTATTTGTCATAGCATATCACATTTGTTTAATAAAGCAAGCACATGTATGTATATGTATATGTGCATATTACATGTACTTGACATTTATGTATTATAGTGTTTTGTAATTCTTTTTTATAATTTATAATTTTTAATAATCAGCATCTTTCACATAAAAAATTCAAAAAATAATTTTACAAAGAACAAACTTCACATGTGTGTTTTTTCTTCTCATAACAATTGATTTTGAGAATATTTTGATTACTATTTTACTAGTTTATAAACAACAATATAGAATTAGAATTTTTTAACTAAATCAAAAGCTTACATTATTTCAATAAAAAGATTATGTAAGATAGTCCTATAACCGTCTGGAAAGGAAATAGTAAATCCCATAACTACAGGTAATCTACAATATGTTTATGTACATGTTTTCTATTAGCAGTGTGAGAACAGACTAATACAGCTCTGTAGAAATATTATTGGGCAAAAAGAGTATGATCTAATGCTAATAGACTGAGTGGGGAAACCCAGCACATCTTGTATGTCTAGATTCTTCTTGGCCTCTCTAGGCATCCATTTCCTCCTCCTGAGTATAGGGTAGGTTCCTCTCTGGAATAGGGGTCTAAATGACCTACAGTCAAACAAAGTAGGTCAGATAATTTCTTTATGACCAGTTTTCTTTAATTTTTGTTCTAGAGACGGGGTCTTGCTCTATCACCCAGGCTTGAATGTAGAAGCACAGTCATGGCTCTTTGTGGCCTCAAACTCTTCATCGTAAGAGATTCTTCCACCTTTCCCTCCCAAGTAGCAGGGCTACAGGCATGCAGAACTTGGCTAATTTTTATTTTGTAGAGATGAGGTCTGGCTATGTTGCCCAGGCTTCTCTTGAGCTTCTGTTATGGCCAGTTTTTACATAGAATATTTTTAGGTTTTATGGCTGGATTTTAGGAAAAAGGGTTTCTATGTTCTCGCTTGGGGAAGAGGAATTCTAGTTTCTATGTCAGGGATTGGGGGGCAGTCAGGGAGGGGTTGGAGAATGGAAGGCAGGGAGGATCAGAGAAGAACTTTTGTTTCCGAGGCTGCTGCTGCTGATGCCTTCATTTTGGGATCACAAAATGAAAAACAAAGGAAAATCAAGATATCTGTGTCCTATATTTTACTTCCTCACATTTGAAATCTATCTTCCCAATTCTGTCCATTCTATCTTCCTAATATTTCCTTTTATAACTGAATACCCCCATTTTTCTAAGAGATGTTTTTTTTTTTAATGTTTCTCTTATTTTCTCATTCCCTACTTCCTACTTAGCCCTTTAGAAATGTAAAGATAACCTTTTGCTTCCCCTTCACCATACACTACCTATGGGGCAAGTTCATCTATGTGCTCCAAGACAGATCTCTCCTTGAGAGTCAACAGTCAATTTACAGACCAAAACATGGAACTCTCACCTTCCAGGGGGTTGCCTTGGGACTTTCACCCAACAAGAAGTTGTTGTTAGAAATAAAAACCAATTTATATGAAACTCCTTCCCATGTGGGGAGTTTTCAGCCTAGTCCGGCCTCAAAGGCACCAGCAGTCACCAGCTCTATGGTCAGTAGATTAGACCCCGGAGCTGATAAGTGACCCCCTGACCCCTTGCTCACTTACTCTCCTGTCTTTCAAAAACATCCACTTTCTGCTCCAAAGGTGAAGTGGTATATTTAAAGGTGAGACCCTTGTGTTTGTTCACCTTAGTTAGCTTTGGAAATAAATCACTTTCTTTATACCAGACCTCACTCATATTCATTGTGTGAGTGAGGGCAAATCCGCACGGGTCTGCAGCAATCTCAATTCTTGCCCCCTCAGAAGAAAGAATGTGACTGAGGGGCATAAGGCAGAAGAAGAGACTGAGACAAGTTTTAGAGCAGGAGGGAAAGTTTACTAAAAAGCTTCAGATCAGAAATGAAAAAGAAAGTAAAGTACACTTTGGAAGAGGGCCAAGCGGGAGACTTGAGAGATCAAGTGTGTGGTTTGACCTTTTGACTCGGGGTTTCATATGTTGGCATACTTCCAGGGTCTTGTATTCCTTTTCCCCTGATTCTTCTCTTAGGGTGGGCTGTCCGCATGTCCAGGGGCCTGCTAGTACTTCGGAGGGGAGCATTTGCAGTGTGTTTACAGCAGTTGTACGCATGCTCACTTGAGGCATTCTTTTCCTAGCAGCCCAATGTCCTAGGAGGTCATTGACCAGTTAAACACCATCATTTTGCCTCTCAGTGCATATGTGTGAGCTCACTCACCCAGCTCCTGAGATCTTAATGGGAAGCTAATGACTACCAGTTTCAGGTTTTTCTTATCTACTGAGAGACTGCCCTTTCCTGGTACCAGCTGTGCCCAAGTATTCTTTTAAAGAGATAGTTAACAAGTGCCTAACCGTCACCTGATTGTCACCTGACATTCCTGGTTGTCGGGGAGGGCTCTCTTCTGCCCTGTTCCTCTTGGACTAGCTAACTACTGAAGCAATTGAATCCTGCATACTGCAAGCCACTAGCTCATGATTTGGTTACACTTTTATTTTCTCTAATCCAACAAATAGACTAAATATTTTAAAGCAACAGGTAAAAATTAATGTGTATGCATAAACAAGCATGCTGTCTGTTACACACACACACACACACACACACACAGAATAAAGTTTGGGACTGATCAGTGTATCTAGAACTTTGCAATCAGAACACCAAGGAAGAAATTTAAAATTCAGCATAAAAATGTTTTGTACCTTATAGTTGAGAATGGGTCACTTTGTTTCTCACATGTCGGGAATGACATCTCATGATCTTTTTAGTTTTTAGTGTCTGAAAGTGTAAATTAAACCTGCTTCTCTGAATCTTCACCAAGAATGTCTTAATCCTCTACATTTTTCACCTGGAAAGCTCCAACAGAATATAATCTATTTCAGCCATTGTCCAGATGGCTTCCAGGGTCCATAATGGTAGCACAACTATGACCGTGTTGTCCTAAACTTTGAAATCTTTCTATTTTATTTTCTTCCAGATAAATTAAAAGCAAAATATTTAACACATTATTCACATCTTTCTTAAGTTGGCCCCTGTCTACTTTTCCTGCTTATTTGCATGCACATTATGCCTCTATCTACAATTAACCTACAATTCCTCCAAAGTGCCCAGTGAAAACAATCAAAACATTTTACCCTAAAATATATTTCTTTGACATATTTTGAATTGGCTCTCAGAGGGTCAGCATAAGAAATGGTCCTTCAAAGCTGTCTTTTGGGGATAATTTGTATTTGTAAAGAATCTACATTAAAGTAGTAAGGCCTTTCCTTGTCTGGATCTAGGAAAGATCAACTAGGAATCTGACACCTTTAAAGATCTAAAGGAAACATTTGCCATCTAATCCCTCTGAGGTTTCATTTACCATAACAAGACCACCTTTGCTAGTCATATTTCCTCTCCTCTCCCTCCCATAACCTATGTTGTCACTAAACCCTGACATAACCTTGTTTTTGGCCATGCTCTGAGCCTCCATTCTTCCTGTAACATCAAGATGCTATATAAGCTTCTATACCCTGCTGGGAGATTGGGTCTTCATTCTGAAGGATCCTATATTACATAAAACTGTGATAAAAAATAAAGTTATATGCCTTTTCTCCAATTAATCTGCTTTTTTTTTGTTTTGTCAAACTTCAGAGGGCAAAAAGGAAATTCTCTCCTCCTCCATCCTTTATAAACATTTCCTCACCTGGAATTGCATTTACACTATTTTGTCCCCCTAACGATGCCAATGCCTCCAAGATTTAATGTTTTCAATTTTTTACTTTGAACTTTCTGAATTTTGTTCATTCCACACATGCAAAATACAGTATTTCTGAGTTCTTTGAAATCAGTCAAGTATTCCCTTCTCCACAGCCACATTCTGCTTTATGTATTTCTATCATATGACGCATTGATGTCCTATTGCTGCTGTAACAAATTACCAAATCTTAGTGACTTAAAACAACACAAATCTATTATCTTGTATTTCTCAATGTTAGAAGTCCTAAATGTTTCAACCTGAGGAAAAACAATATAAATGTTAAAAAAAAAAAAAAAAAAAGAAAGAAAAGAAAAGAAAAAAAGAAGTCCTTATTGGACTTCATTGTGCCAAAATCAAGGTCTTGTCAAGGCCATACTCCTTAGGAGAATATAGTGGGTAAGAACCTGTCTCCTTAATTTTTTCAGCTTTCAGAGGCCAACTGCATTTTGAGCTCCTGACTCCTTCCTCCACCTTCAAAGCAAACAACATAGTTTCTTCAAATCCCTCTTCAACTCAGATCCTCTGCTTCTGTAATTGTATGTTCCTGTCTGATGCTAACACAATTTTCTCCAACTTATCCGAACCTTTGTGGTTGCATTGAGCCCATCCAGATAATCCAGAACAATCTTCCTGTTTTGAGATGATCAATTTAATCACAACTGTAAAGTTCCCTTTGTCATGTAAAATGACATACAGCTTCCAGTGACTAGGACATGGACATCTTTGGGGACAACTATTTAGCCTACCACACATAATATTAACTGAATTGCCATCTTTTCAAATGTCTTTCTCCTTCAATTAACAACAAAGAGTATTCAAACAATTTCCTGAGAACTATATTTACAAAAGTCCTTGGGATGTTTCTGATAATCACAGATTCATGAGTCAGATCTTCAATCTGCTAAATAAAATCTCTGAAGGTGAGGTCCAGAAATCTGTATTTTTAATGGATTTTGCAATAGTTATTATACAAACTTAAGTTTAAAAATCACAGTCAGGGGCTGTGTGCTACTTTTCATCATTTTATCTCTAGTATCTAGCACAGTATCTGATGCACACTAAGTGATTACATGAATGAATGCATTAGGTAACCTTTAAAATTATTTTTAACCGCAACACTGATCTTTTGATTATAAGGTGAGAGAGAGGAAAAACTTTTTTTAAGAATGTAGATTGGGCAATTTCTAAATTACCTTCCTGCTGAAATTTACTGAAATTTGCACATATGTATAATTCATGTAAAAGGAATCTTCAGGATAGCACAATTTGATAAAGGAAATGGCAAAGCAGTACTCTGAATAGCACATGACCATCTCCCAGCCTTGTCATTCTGTCTGCTGGAAAACGTAGAATAGAGTCAAAGAGCAACCTCAAGCTAATGCATTTACTTTTAAACATTTTGTCAACAAATGATTTTATGGTGAAGTTAGAAATATGAATGCGAAAGGATTTGAAAATCATAAAGTAATGGATAAATATAAGGAATTGTTAGTGAAGTTGAAACAAAGTTGGAATTTGAAATTCCTTCTTTAATTCTTCCCCACTCAGAAAAGTTCTGTACTCTGTGACGCCTGTAGACGTGCAGTGGTCAGATTTCCTTTCATAATAGATCATACTGTTAAGTTGCAAGGAGAGCTGTTAGCCGACAGCTTTCAACTACACAGCACATTCAGCGCCTGTCACAGCATTAGAGTCAATGTCATGCCTCCCCCAGGAAGCCCCCAGCCAATGACTAAGCATGGAAGAGCTACTAGGCCTTGGCCATTTTCAACCAACTTAGGATCCCTTGAATGAGCCATCTACTCTGGAACTCTCCATTGGTTTGGCTGAGACTTTTTCAGATGTGAATTACATTCAGACTTCTCCTTCCCCAAATTTTCTTTCTCTCTTCTTTCCTTCTACAAGTGTCACATCTTCACAGTCTGAAGGGTCCCCTGCTCAGTACTGATTTCTCCCACTTTATCTTTCACAGGCATTATCCTCCACTCCCCTAACTCCCGTCTATAAAGCTCTTGTACATCTAACTTTGTCTCCATGTCTGCTTCTCAGAGGACCCAAACTGATATAATTCCCTGCCTGAAATATCCCATCCTGCCTTCTTCTCTAGCTAAAAAGGCCTTATCTTATTTCTGGAGTTCTGCTCAATGTGTCTGAAACGTGCAGTTGCTAGGACCCTGTGCTCAGAAGGGCCCACGCTTGGTTTAACGTTCTTCTATTGCCATCTTGAAATTATAAATGATTTTTGAACAAGGAACTCTATTTTTATGTTGTACTGGCCCTTCATACTGTGTAACTGTGTATCCAGTCTTGCACCAATTTTTGCTTCCAAACTTTTGTTTTTTAGGTTAAGCCAAAACAATAGTGTTAACTACTTTTTTACGAATATCTTAGTTCTTTGGATCATTTGTATGATATCGGTTTTGAATGTTGGTGCCTCTTTTATATAAAGTTATACCCTTCTTTCCATGTATACTTTACTTTGGGTGGGTGAAGGTGTGCATGTCTTATTCTCTAACTAGAACATAAACTCAGAGATCACATTTGAGTCTAATTTTTATTGCACATAGAATTTTCCAGTAAATATGCAGAAATGTCTGTACATATTTTCTGAATAAATGACAAAATCCCATTTAAGTGAAAGGAGGGGATGTAAATTTAACAGTGACAAACTTGGATGTGCTAATAAAATAAAACTCGTTAATGCTCTATAAATAATCTATTTTTTCCCCTTCTACATTGGGGGGTAGTGGGAAAAACTTAAGTTTACCAACTAAAATTGAGTTTCTTGTGATTTAAACACTCTCATTTCAATTTGAAACAGCACATTTGAGATAAATTTTCCATAAATAAAAGTTCTATTTAACTTTTCTTCACTTCTCCTCCAGAAGACTTAACTATGTCCTTACGGAGGTAAGAGGACAGTACGGATAAACCTAAATAAAAGCAACACCACAAACATCTGTGGCCCTGGCAGTGTGCTCATCATTTTATATGTATAATCCCATTTGTTCTTCTTAAAAATTCTAAGATGGCATTACTATTGTTAATCCATCAAGATAATAAATTATGGTATAGGGAGTTTATTAAACAATTAACAAATAGAGTTGGGAGACTGTGATGCAAGTCTAATTGCCCCAAGACTAAGGTCTTAATCAGCATACTTTTATCTCTGACACACAGTTTTTGCCTAATATGCATTTAGGAAAAAAGTAGCTTTCTCCTCAGAAGCATCTCTTTCCAAGTGCAACTGGGAGAACATCGTGATGCTGCCCACTGGAGTCCACCTATATGAGAAAATAAAACAAATCTTAAATAATAAAAAAGAATAGCATTAATTAATTGGGCAGGAGATATTTCCTACTTTTAGACCATAAAAAGCATTACATTTTCCCCTTTTGTGCCAAATTACCTGAGAGACTTATCTACTGAAGACAGACCTGATCTGAACAAATGGCTATAGTCCTGAGAGCTTCCAAAGCTGATAAGCAAAGATGGCTGAAATTCAAAGTAGTCAATACAGAGTGTGCTACAGGAAGCTTTTAAAGTACAAATTAGCCCATTTATTATGTCGGAGATAATCAAAGTAGCATGTTTTGCCTTGCGTTACGTTTCTCATGTTTCCCATAGACCATGTTTTAGTATTCTTTTGGAGGATTAAAACTAGAAGTCATTCCTAGTATTAGCAAACATTTCGGTTGAGTAGTGTAACTACTATTCTATCAGGCCTTGCAACTTAGCAGCTGGTCTCTTCAATTACACTTTTTAAGTAGGACAAGACTCTGAAAGAAAGCAAACTCTTCTTCCTGAGTTCTACAATGAGATTGGATATGCTGTGGTATCTCCCTAAGGCACATTTCCTTAAGCAAAAGTGTGTTTTTGCAGATGGTTACTTCTGATCACTCACTGCTACCACCAAACAATTACATTTTTTTTTTTTTTTTTTTTTTTGGTTCCTACAGGGCAGCTATCTAAAATTAAGTCAGAATGTGCAAAATTTTTGAAGGAGAACAGAATTGATTTATGTAGACCATGATAACTAATCATTTCTTTTTAAAAACATGATGCAGTTGGCATAGACTCAGCAAAGCCTCAGCAAGAGTGTTTTAAGTGTCATGGTTGTTGGTTTATTTTTTTATAAAGAATCCCAAAATTGAATTGTTTTCTTTTGTACAATAGAAGAAAGAGAGTAACTTTTTTTTTTGAGTATATGATGTCTTCCTTTAATACACTAAATCAACGTCTTTCCATTTCGAGTGGGTATCGATTTTTTCTGACTCTGCTTTCCCACTTAATTCAAGCTAGAATAAAAGATACTTTTTATAAGCAGATTTCATTCTATCCAGTGTGTACAGTATAGAATTGACTATTTTGCTGGCCAGAATGTGTAAAATATCAGTGATGTCACATGGTTAAACCTACTAGTATTCAAGGTACTCCTGAACAATATAGTCCATAACTGAGTAGACTCTTCAATTAGTCTAGGTGTCAAAGACCTAGGACACCATATTTCTGGGATGAACACATGCAGATGTGTGTCCAACAAGTCAATCTTTACTTATCTGGGTGTCATGATCTCCATTGCTTTTGGATTTCAATTTTGCCGAATTATTTATTCCTTTTACTTCCTTCCTTGATCTTACTTCCTACATTATAAATTATGCTTGATACCAGACATCATACATTTGCTAATGATTCAGAAGTGTTTCAGAACATTTTTTATGTCAAAACTAATGAATATGATCATTTTTTAAAGCCAGGAGGACATTTTTTTTTTATGGCAGCCCCTTGAGCCACAAATGGGATCCAAGATGTAGCTTAACATTTTTCACTGATTTGAAAGTTCTATTATAAGTAAAATAAGAAATAATAATCAGACTGAAATAGAGACTGCATTCAATACATTTTAAAGAATCACTATTTTTCTATAATATTACATTTTTATTTCTGGCATGCAGTCATCATCCTAATGTATTCTTTGAAATACAATCCTTGAGCAAGAAATCCACTATTTAAATCAGATAATTTATAAAGCTATCAAAACTTCTTAATAATAAGGGAGAAAAAGCAAATGAGTCTTATATAGACCATTTGTCTTACAACTTGTCTTTATCCTTGCAACTTCCACAATTTTAAAATTAAAAAAAAAAATTTAAGCTCCTAAAAAAAGATAATTTTGTTTTGCCCAAGCTTCACCTCTTTTGATCACTTAAACATTCTCCTTTTATGCATTATGCTTTATATTTGTCATCTCGCTTTTTTTTCCTTCTATTTTTACTCTACTCTTTTTATTTCTTCTTATTGCTAGAAATACCCCTTATACCTTCCTTCAGTTTTAATGGTATATGTCAAACAAAGATGATAAATGTTGGGCAAAGCTCAGAAACCAATTCCATAAAATTTCTGGATTGGAAGCATATTGACAAGTTATAATATATTTGAAAAGGTCTTTTCTTCTTTGAATTTTGTTTTATTTTTGATTTTGATATAAGATGAGAAACATTCAACTTCTCTGAAATATATTTTAAGAATAAAAGTTAATCTAACTTTAATAGGCAAAATTTAATTCCAGATTGCTCTTGAGAAGTTTTCTTAAAGTTAAGTTTAATATCATAGTCTTCTCCTGATTCTACCTGAAAGAGGCTGCAGAGTTTGTTTATATAAAGAGAAGATGTGGGGGTCTGGGCACAGTGGCTCATGCTTGTAATTCCAGCATTTGGGGAAGTTAATACAGGAGATTACTTGAGACCAGGAGTTCAAGACCAGCCTGGGCAATATAGTGAGACCTCCCCTCTACAAAAGAAAAAAAATAGCTGGATACAGTGGTGCACACCTGTAGTACCAGCTACTCAGGGGGCTAAGGAGGGAAGATGCTTGAGTCCAGGAGTTCTAGGTTGCAGTGAGCTATAATGGCACCACTGCATTCCAGCTTGGGTGACAGAGCGAGACCCTGTATCTAGAAGAAAAAAAAAATAGAAGAGATCGAAGTGCAAATCCTGAGTCTATCCCTTCCTGACGGATGAAACTTCGCAAGTTAGCAAGTTAGTTTCTCGAGGGAGAGTATAGACCTGGTAATATTTTATGAATACGACTCAAAGTTCCATAAAATCTAGCTGTTAAATAAAAGTTTATTTCCCTCACCAGTGTGTAACCAACTTGTTTGTATGAGTGTTACTAATAGGGTTATCACAATTAAGAAGGAAACAAGGGTTATTTATTTATTTATTTACTGATTTATTGTCTGAGTTGTGTAACTGACTTCATAACTGCAGATGCAAATTCATTTTGATATTGTTTGATAACAATCATTTTGTAACAATCATTTTTGTGTTATAAAACAACCACAAAAATTATTTTGTTTTTATCTCTCTCATTTTCTTTAAATAGAATTGTGAGGCTGAGAGGACAAATATAATGATGATTTACAAATGGTGAGAGTCAGCTGGAGCAGTTATGTGTCATAGCTTGTGATTGACAGGCTAAATCCAAAAGTCAGGTTTCCTGACTGTTGTTTACAATAAAGTGTATAATTAAGAATTAGAAATAAGGTTTATGTTAATATATGGTAAATGGACTGTTTATGGTTGTCAGCACAGCATAACAATTAAGAGCATGGACTCTAGATCCAGATTTTGAATGTGCCACTCCCAGCTCTGCTACTTGCCTGTTGAGTAAAATTGGGTAATTAACTTAAGCTTTAAATATTAGTTACTACTTCAAGCCAATAGGCATATGAAAAACTGCTCAACATCACTAATCATCAGTGAAATGCAAATTAAAATCACAATGAGAGATCATCTTACATCAGTCAGAATGGCTATTACTAAAAAGAAAAAACAAACAGATGTTGGCAAAGATGCACAGTAAAGGGAACAGTTATACACTGTTAGTGGGAATGTAAATTGGTAAAATCTCTGTGGAAAACAGTATGGAGATTTCTTAAAGAACTAAAAATAGAACTGCCATTTGATCCAACAATTCCACTACTAGATATCTACTAACAGCAAAATTAATCATTATATCAAAAGATACCTGCACCCATATATTAATTGCAGCACTAGTCACAGTGGCAAAGACATGGAATCAATTAAATCTTCGTCAATGGATGACTGGATAAAGAAAATATGGTATATATGCACAGTGGAATACTATTTAGCCATATAAAATAATAAAATCATGTCTTTTGCAGCACCATAAATGGAACTGTAGGTAATTTTCTTAAGTAAAACAAGTCAGACACAGAAAGATAAATGCGTGTTTCACTTATAAGTTGGAGCTAAAAAATGTGTATACATGGGTATAGAATGTAGAATAATAGTGGGGACAATGGATGTGAAGGGAGTGAATGATGAGAAATTACTTAATGGGTACAATGTTCAGGATGTTTACGATACACTAAAAGCTCAGACTTACCAATCCATAATCTATCCATGTAACAAAATCATACTCATAAATTTTTACAAATAAAATAAAAAACACATACTTACTACTTCATTAGGACTAAATGATACAAAGTATGTAAATTGCATAACCTTAAACTCGGCACATAGTAATTTCTCTTTGTGTTTGCTATTATCAGTATTACATGTGTATCAGCTAGAAGGAATTATAAGAGAAATTTTAATAGTGAGTAATGAAAATCCATCAGATACAGGATATAATTAGATATTGTCTCATTTTGATTTATTTCTTATAATGATAGATATACATTAGTCAAATTTACAGATGAGGAAATGGATACTCAAAAAGTAAAAACTCACTCAAGTTTGTGCAAGTAATACAAGCCAGAAAAAAGTATAAACCCAAATTTGTCTTCAAAGCCTTTATGTTTTGGATTGAGGCACACTACATCACTTTTAAATTAGCAACTATTTTCCTTTTCACATAAGCAAACTTAGGGCCAAGAGAGAATTACCTATACATTCTATGAATGATATACAATTAGTAACAGGCCTAAACTAAGACCCAGGGCTCCTAAATCAGAGTTCAGCACTTACATGAAACCAGGCTATGATTTAAATAAGTATGTTTTTATAAAATAGTCTATAAGCTCACATTATTGTCACTGCCTTATGTGTTAAAAAAAAACTTATTGTAGAGAATAAGTACAGAAAAGCATTTTTTAAAATTTAATGAGGCATTTGTTCCCTGAATCTACAAATTCTAATAAAAACCACAACCAGACTGATACATAATTCATAGAAGCTAACAAATTACTGTGCATTTGCAAAAATGACCTGTTCTTTCCTACTTATTTCTGTGTGGTACATTAATGTCAAAAATAACATTGTGGTAAATATAGACAGCATAGTACAACAAACAATATCGGGATAATGTATTGATATAACTCACGCCAGAAATGCTAACAGAGCAATTAGAGAGCTCATACAGTTTTAAAATGAAGTCAAAAAGGTCAGCCAAGCTTTTATTTCAGCAAATGTTACTTTATGCTTTATATCCATTTTAGAGCAAGGATTCAAATCTTTTTTACTAGAAAGACAAATCAGATAGTCCAAATTCCATTCTTAAATCCTACCAAATGGACTTCATTTAAGCTTTCAAGAATCACATAAACATGTTAAGGATATAGACCTATACCAGTAAGCAAAACATTAGTAAAAACTGTAAATTACTGTAATCCCAAGAATAACATTCAAAATGGCAAGTTTCCAGATCTGTTCCTTGAAAAGATTGTATTAGGTATATGGGAAGAGATTGTAGACAAGAATAAAACTCTTCTTTTCTCAAGGTTAAGGGGTACAGTCCCATTTTCAATATTGCTTTTAGTCCTGGGACAAGAGCCCAGTAAGGGTCTGGCTAATGAGATAGATTATGGATACCTTGGATAAAATTATGGGGTATGGGACATTGAAGGGAAAAAATCCACAAATAAAAACAATCAGATAATAAAAAATATTTAATTTTAAGGTATTTGAAGTTCATCAGAGCATATGTTAACAAAGCCTGTAATAAAGAAAAAGCATACAACTTTGTCTTTCTTAGATATAATTTTATCTTTCTCCAATAATATCAGCCTGCATAACATGTGGTTGGAAAAATGCCAATCGATACTCTAAGTTTATACCAGTATTTTCCCACGTGTACGGCTCTTGCCATTTATGGATATTCATTTCATTGCTGTTCTTCTTCATGAATGGTGCCTATCTCATGAATGTGTTTCTTTTTATTTAATATAATATTCTGCATATAGATCAGAGCTGAAATACTCTTGGCATTACAAAGACAAAATGCTTACAGACTGAATCAGAATTTAAATACTAAAAAAGAGCAAACACCGTACATGTCTGAATTAAAACTATGATAATTATTAATATTAGACTATTAATACAAATACTTTTAAAATAAAGATCAGAATTTCAAAATTCAAAACACTAAGGTTTGTTTGCTCATATCTAGGTTCGTAAATACTCACTGTCCAGGAGAATACAAATGTGTTCTGAGGCAAAAGTCACATGAATAGAATTGATTATGAAACATTAATTGGTGTTTTATATGTTCAATAGAAAGTGCTAGGTAATATGAGTAAATAGTAATGTAAGATTTCTCCCCTTCTGCTCTCGAGGTCCTAGAGAATCAATTTCCTTGCCTTTCCTGGCTTGTGGGGGCTACCTGCTTTCCTTAGCTCAGGCCCCTTCCTCTACCTTCAAGCCAATCACTTCAATCTCTGCTTCTGTCAACATAGCTCCTCTCTGACATTGACCCTCTTTCTTCTCCCTTATAAGGACCTTTCTAATTACTGTATATTCGTCTTATCTAATAAACCAGGAAAATCTTTCCATTTCAAGATCCCTATTTAATCACATCTGAAAAGTCTCTTTTACCATGTAAACTAGCATATTCATAGGGTTCCAAGAATTAGGATATGACCACCTTTAGGGGCCATTTTTTCTGATTACCATAAAGGAGAACTCACCCGAGTCCCATACTATGATACTACTCAGAGGTTCTGAAAGTCTTGCTTTTAAAGGGATAATTATTTTAATAATAAATACCTTTCAGAAACTAACATGTCTCTAGCAAAGTGCTCTATGATAGAGATAAAAGGTATATAGACCCAGTTTTTGTTTTTAAAGAAATGTTAATCTAGTGTGACTTTAAAAAACCTTTTTGACCTTGCCCATTGTATGAAATACATTTTACTTTACGATGCAGTTCACGTATACATCTTTTGTATACATGTGTATGTCTGAAAAAATTTTCATAAAATCTTAGACTACTAAGAATCTAGCATTTTTTATTGTGTCCTTTTTATTTAAAGCAAGCATATGTTTATCACAATACCCTAATGTGCTTTAGTTGTCAAAACAGACAAGGATTTAAATGTATAAAAAATTTACTGCTCTTATAGGTAATACAGACACATGTCTAACAGTGTAATAAAGATAATAGCACCATTACTAGCTAGAGGAATGCAGACTATACTTGAGTTATCGCTTCACAGAAACTTTACAGGATATGTTTTTTAAAGTGAACCTTAAAAGGGAACTAAACATTTGCAGTCAGAACCAGTGTTTAAAGTTGTCCAAGCAAAGTAGGCAAAACCCCTAAGTATTATCCAAAGTGGCGTATTCAGGAAACTTCAAACCTCAGAGTTCAAAATAGCTGGAAAATAGGGTATAATTGGAAACTTGTCAAGAGATGAGATAAACAACTGAAGTAGACAAATGAAATAACAGTGGACCTGTTTGAAGACTTTTCATTTGTTCGGCCTCATCTGCTGTGAGATCCAGTTAGATGTAAACTGAGAATAAAATGGTAAATAAAAAGACAAGGAATTTGCTCTCATAGAGCTTACATTCTAACATTTAACTTATTCTTTAAACAATGATAATAAATTCAAACAGCATATGGGCAAATGTCAAGTCACTGAAATATTTTATACAGAAGAGAAACATGATGAGATTTATGCTTTTAAAAGATTATCGTATTTGAGATGGACTTAGTGTATACAGACAAAAACTTTGTGCATAATGAGAAATAGAATTAAGGCAATATCAGTGGCATGACTCTTAGGGCGGATATTTGAAATGTTAATGAGATAGAATTTATAGGATTTGGAGATTGTATATGAGTGGTATGGGAAAAGAGAAATGAAGGATGATTTCTGTAGTTTTATTTTTGCTGAGTAGGTAGATGGGAGTATCTTTCAATGAGGAAGAATTTACACTTGCAAAGCAGTTTTAGGACAATGGATGCTAAGTTGATTAAAAATCAAATGTACATATATGGGAAATGGAAAAACATACAGAGCTGGGTCCCAGGGGCTCAGATTGTGTATTAGAAGATAGGTGGCATTTCAACCCATGATATTAGGATAAATCATCTAGGAAAAGTATTATAATAAGAAAGAATAAATCCCCATACATGCCAACATTTAAAGGATGATCAGAATGGGATTTCACAAAGAATTTGTAATGAGAGGGGAACTATAATATAGGACAGAAATTTGTAATTAGAGGGAAATGATAATATGTAACATATTTGTGTGATAAAAAAAGAGTATTGAGATTAAATGGGGTGGTTGAAAGTGGATCCAAGAGGTCATACAAGAAAAGAAGTAAAGAGCATCCATCCAATATGGTAATCAGGATATCTTTGATAGCATTAGTTGAAGTGATGTTGTGGAATGGTGAGGTGGATATTATAGTGGACTGAGGAATGAGGCAGGAAATCACACGACGATGGTGATTATAGCCTGTCGTTTTAGTTTGCTTTTGAAGGAATGATAAGAGTAAATTGCTATAACAAGAGCAAGGTACAGACAGTTGTCATTTTTTAAAAAGGAGCAACTTATAGACATTTTATGTTTGGGAAAAACAGTGTGAGGTTCATATTAGAGGGATCATTGAAGTGGTTTAAAAGGTGTAATGAGAGCAACAAGGAAAATGTGTATGTTGTGGCCTAAATGGTCCCTTGCCCTTTGTGTTATAGTGTATGCACATGTAATGTATGCATGCATGGTGTACAGTAAGGAAAAAAAAAAAGAACATTTTAAATGACTCAAAATTTTAACACATGGGTCCAGTTGATTGTTCATAGTAGAACTCAAGAGCTTTTCACATTCATTTTTGGCTCTCTTCTCCTCCTCACTTGTAAAACCACCAAGGGCAATTAACATAAACAGGCCAGTGATACCCTTGACTTTGCAAGGTAATTAACACAGCAGGAAATACATTCTGGGGCAGACAGTTCCAAAAAGAGTGGGTGGAATCTTAATGGGAGACTAAGGAAGAGTAAGCAGGTTAATAATTCCAGACCATATATAACTCTCAGATCATTAAATCTCAAAGCTATTTTTAAAACTCAACAACCTGGAAAGAATTATTTTAACATTTTCTTCAGTTTCATCAGTGGCTGGACTTTTATTATTATTATTATTTTTTTTCTGATAGTAGTGTTTAGATAGACTTTCTAAAATCGTTTAAAAGCCAACCTAATTGCTAGCCTTGCATAACTTTCTAAGGCATTATTTAAGCAATAATGACCTTCACACTGGATATGTTCTTGGCATTAATGACCAGATGAAACTATTGGTAGGCTCAGGTGAAACTTGGGGTCTTTAATAGAGCCTGCCATTAATGGTCAGGAAATGTCTAACTGGGAGGTCATTAGTGTGATTATAAATCATAACAATGTAAATAAAAAAAGTAAAGTGTTCAAAAGTTACAAGTTGAACATCAAGTTGCCATGGATACTATTTTCCTAGATACAGCAACCCAGACCACTAACCAAAGGAAAACAGTTCTCCAGTTTTACAGTTCCTTCTAGGATTATAATTGCTCTTTGGATACAAATATTGATCCATAGAATCTGAAACAACTAACATTCCTACTGTGTACAAATAAGAACTGGTGGAATGGAAGGCATTTAAAAAGGTTATTCTTTCTAATTTCTATTACTACCATTATGATAGACTGAACTACTTGAATATCTTGTTATGTTTAAACTATTCAAAGAAGGAAAGTAAAGACATCATAAGTAGGGGTGGATTCAGTTTTTATGAAACCCAAAGCTCATATTTTAGGATCCCTTAAAAAAAAGAAATCCGAATATAAAATAATTCTAATATAAAATATTCATTTCTCCAATGCTCCCACCACAAGGGGAAATGTGACAGAGACAGTTATTTTACTGATTGCAATAACAATTTCTTACTTTTGCAAAGTTTAGAAAAATCATATGACTATATAATATTGCAAGTATCCTCCCTTATGTATAAGCTGAAGGATTTTCTCAATTTTAGGCTTGATTCGTTTCACAGCAAATTCTCCCCTTATATTCTGTTAAGAATCCTACAAGTTTAGACAAAGAAAGGGGGCAAAGAGATTATCCAGTGTAACAACCTCATTGTAGATGAGTAAATTGAAATTCAAAATGCTAAAGCAAGGAGGCTTAACCAACCCAAGTCCCCTGACTCACACTTTTCTGCACCTAAGTTCCTTAACTCTTATTGGCTTTTTATAGGAGTAGGACTGCCTGGAACCTGAGGGATTTATTTTAGAAATTTTTGATGAACCAGTGAAGCAGATTCAAGGGGAGTATATTTGCATGGAACTTCTTGATGGAGTAAAGCATTTTAGAGAAAAGAGATCAAATTATTGTTAATTTTGAAAACAGGTTCTGTAGTGGAAACCACTAGTTATGAAAACTAGATACTTCCTCCCCATCTTTCATGGGAAATGAACTACGGCAGAAACATCACTGCCCAAGTAGGCCTACATTTCTCAGCCTCATCATACAGCTAGGTATTGTTCTGATAGGCGGGGGTCAAGGGCAAGAAAGAAATACAGAAATTCTCATTTAATTTCAACGCATTGAGATGTGACAGTGTAACCACTTGTTTGAAAGTGGTTAAAACAAGAGCTAGGGCACTTATCCTCGATTCTTAAAGATTTCTCATTATTTGTTTAAAACTGTTAGTGAATTGATTTATTCCTTGGACATTTCAGAACTTGCTTGCTATTGGAATCTTAAGAGTATGTCAGAAATGTCTCAGAAAAGATCAATTTCAAAGGCATGAGTGTCCAACAGAAACTAACTGGTGATGCCACAAATAATTGATTAAATCTCACCTTACTCACATTTGGGAGATCTTGGTTTTAATCTTTAGATGAAGACATTCGTCCTGCTATAATTTGTTAATAAAAGAAGTAAGTGAGCTGAAAATATTTGCAGATAAGATTATCAAATTATCGCTTTTTTCCAGTAAAGTATAGAAGATATATGTATTGGTGTGATGACTTTACTATCATCTCCTGAATTGTTTTATTTTATCATATAAACTGATGTCAGTGTGTGTGTGTACACACATACTCACATATAACATATTGATTTTCATTTCTTGTCAAAATTACATTTATTTGAGTAGCATTTCTTGTTTGAATATATTTTGATATTGACCTCAAGGGAAGAAAGTCAATAACTGCATAATATACCGCCAGCCATAGAAACCAAATATTCAGACTTCTGTCAGTGGCACATCACCAGACTAGCATGGATGCCTGTGAGACCGGCAGCCCTGCAGGGCTTGTCTAGAGGGAAAGGGGTTATGTAGAGTTAAGAAAAAAACCTCAGCAGAAAATAAGAATTAAGGAGTGAGAGGTAGTTTGCAGATATCCGAGTAGATCTCCTAATGACTAAAGAAATAGAATCGTGATTTTCAAAAGGGAAGATTTCCACAAATGGCAAATTTCTACTCCTTTCCTTTCTGTAGCCTAGTTACTGTGGTTTGGAAACTGGACAATTTCTGAATGTGACTTTTCCTGAGACCAAACTTTTAGAGAAATTATTATCCTGTACCTTCTCAGTTTTACATTGCAATCTAATTTATTATCTATTCCACTAACTCTTTTCAGATATGAGGTAGCAACCACTGAACTCAGATCAAAAGGAATATTTTTTACCCATAAATTCATCAGACTTAAAAGTCAAATCTTGTACAAAATAGTTCCTTTGAACATGATGTTCTTTACTTATTTTGGATTAGTGTAAAAAGTAGAATTGGCTCCTGGTGATAGGAGATAGTTACTTTTGATCACTGCTGCCTAAATTGCAATGACGTTTTCTAAAGTTCTAACACCAAGGACACTAACCTGCAACTGATGAGTTCTGTCTGAGAAAGCAAATATAGGACATCAATAAAAGTAAACACACAGGGGCTAGTTAATGCAGAGGGTAATACAGCCACCTTGACACCCTAAGGATCTGGGTTTACAAGCAGCTGAGCTCATTGCTTCAAGGAGTCTAGGGTCAGTTCCTGTCTGTTTTCTATGCATTGAAAATCACCCACTATTAAGCATAATTGACAAGTTACTTTCCAATAGGACTGTGCATTAAAATAGAGTTGTTTTTTTTCCTGCATTTTCAAAAGCTATGTCCAGACATACACAATTCTGATAGTTTTGGGGGACTGACTGTATAATAAAGTTCCAGAATTTCATTTCAGGCTTCACTTGCTTTCTGAAACTTTTCCACAGCATGCAAAACAATTAAAAACACCCTGCCATGTTTCTGGTATTGCATGTGGTGATTCGTGAACACTCTCAGACACTTAAGAACTTTGTCTTTTGGGTTCTTAAAGAGGTGATTACAAACATGATGAGAATAGCAAATCGGAAAAGTACCTTTTGGTTTGTGGAATAATTTACTAGAAATTTGTAAAAACAAAACAAAAAAAAAAGTAAGTATATTGTCTATATAATGTGAAAAGAAAACATATTTTAAAAATAATAATAATATAAATATAACACAATAGGTCATAATACAAAATACATATTCAGACCCAAAGAATTTAGATGCCTAATTTTGGAATACAGTAATCAATCAAGTCAGCTTTCCATAGTGGTAACTGCATAAATCATATTTTTTCTAAATATAGTCTCTCCATTGTACTCTTTGAGGAAGGGTATGTTATACCTGTGTACATCAGACTGAGTGGCTAAATAGTTTTTTTGAAGGGATTTTCTTTAATAACAATATTTTATTGACAATATTTTATTGATAATATTTTAGCATTTTCCTCCTGTCCTTATGAAAATTTTTATTATTTTTCCACTAATTATGATTTTAAAGCTTCCCTACTTCATTCCCCTAGCTTCATTTCAACTTTTCATTATACTTAAACAGTATAATATATAGTATGGCCACAATAAATAGCAGCCATAAATGAAGCCTCTCGTGTTTTTTAAGAACATGATATGCTATCTCAGCTTTGCATAAATTAGAACAAGATTTCTCAAATGTGGCACTATTAACATTCTGAGGTGACTAATTGATTGTGGAGAGTGCTTCTGTGTGTTGTAGAAGGCTTACCAGCATCTCTGGTCTGGACCTTCTAGATGCCAGTAGCACCTGTTCCTCCAGCTGTGACAGCAGCCATTGTCTAGTTCTCTAGACATTGATAAATGTTCCCGGGGTAAAACATTTCTCAGCTGAGAAATGCTGACTTAGCACATACTGTTCTTTGTGTTAAGAATAACTTTTTTCTTGGCCTTCCCCAGCGGCATACTACTGTCCATACATTCTGGAATCACCTTGATGTCTCATCTCCACTTTAAGCCTTAATTGAATTACCCAGGGAGAAATAAGGGCTTCTTCTATTCTCTTTACGCTATGACAGGTTTATATCCCTGTTAAAATTCTTAGAATAAAACATTCACCTTTTATTCTGCTTGTAAGAGTATCTTCATCCCTTACTTGCTATGCTACTTAAGTGAAAAATTAAGGGTATGTTACCTTTTTCCATGGGGTGTTCCCAGATTCTACCATAATTCCTGATACATAGTAGGCATCCAATAAATATTTATAAAAATGATGAACTTAATGATTAAATAAATAAATGGGGTTGAAAGGTTTATAAAAAATGAACTCATAAAGATATTTTTACCTTTATACAGAACACTTGTCTGGAAAAAATATTCTTTTTTAATTTTTTTTCTTAAATTCTACACTAAGGGATTTTGAAGTCATAAAGAAAATTTACTGATTAGAGGTTGAGTTTAGGGGTCTAAAAAGTAATTAAAGTTTTATAAATAAAAAAGGCATCTTATATATCAATTTTTTAGAAATGGTATTTGATGAGATTATCACTCGTACAAAAGACACAAGTAGCTGACATGAACCTATAGTTAGTTCCTTTATTCTCCAATGCTGAGATGCTAATTAATATTTGTTAGTGATGATGAAATGTAAAATTTTATACAGAAATATTTTTTCTTGCTAGTTGCACATAAATATTGATCAACTGCTTTGGAACAAATTTACTCTTCAATAAGATTGCATTTCAGTGCTTATGTAGCCAATATAATCTTATATATCATCGCAGTAGACTAAATAATGCCCGCTGAAAAATGCCTGAATTAGAATTTCTGGAATCTGTGACTATGTTATGTTATATGGCAAAAAGGACTTTGCAGGTGTGATTAAGTTATCTTGATAAGGGAATATTTTCCTGGATTACCTAGGTGGGTCCAATATAATCTCAGAGGGCCTGATATAATCAGAGAGATAGAGACAATATGACAATGGAAGCAGAGAGGAATTTTAAAATGCTACACTACTGGAGTTGATGATGGATGAAGGGGCCATGAGCTAAGGATGCTGGTGGTCTCTAGCCATAGGAAGTAGACCTGCTGACACTTTGATTTCTGTCCAGTGAAACTGATTTCAGACTTCTGAGCTCAGTATCTATAAGACAATAACTTTTTATTGTTTTAAGCCACTAAACTTGTGGTAATTTGATACTGTGGTGATTGAAAACAAATAGAATCATTATGAGGAGAAGCCTTTTGACTTACTCTTGGTAAGAACTCTGTATTGAATGTGTAACTCTATATATTTATATATCATGTTTCCATTTTCTATGGGTAAACATTGAGACTATACACCATTCTATAAATATGCTAGAAGTGTTCATCCATTCTCATCTATTCTATTGTCTGTCAAGCCAGTTGCTCTGGGATAGTGGACAACATGGTTAGTACACTTGGGTAGCTGCCAGTGTTCAGTGACGCTGTGAGCAAGCTTATATGTAGATCCTGAAACACATAGGGTGTTCATCTATGCCAGAACTATTTTCTTATGATCTGTGTGAAGTGTAAAAGCTTTGTAGTAAGTGTTGCTATCTAGAAGTTCTTATAATTTTATTTAAGTGTCTCGACTAATTTGGCCTTTTGTATTTTTGTGATTTTATGTGGTGTTTCAATGTGTCTATATATTGAAATGGAAAGAAATGACATCTTTATAATATTAAATATTTGGATCTTCTTTACTGCATCTAATAAGCTTTTCTATAATGGAAACTTGCACATCTGCTGTTTGATTTACTCTTAGGTATTTATTTACTTTTGATGTAAATGGCTTTTTTTTCTAACTTTGCTCTCAGCATATAGGAATAAATGGACTTTGAATTCAGTAACCTAGATTAACTCTGTTGTAAATTCTAGTAATTTATTAGCAGTTTATTTAGGAGTTTCTATGTATATAAGAACATTATCTGCAATTCTTTTTCCTCTTATTTCTTGTTTCTGGCTTAATGAGCTGCTAAGAATGGAAACAATAACAGAAAACTGTATCTTGTTTCTGATCTCAAAGGGAAAGCGCTGAACACTTCAATTTATATATGATGGTGCTGAAATGGCTTTTGTTTTATTGTGGAATAATTTGAAGGTAGAACAAATAGGATTTTATGACAGAGTTGATGTGGCAGTGGATTGAAAAGATGTGGTAAAATATGATTTTTTTAGCTTGGTGTAATGCAGTTACTATGCTACGAGGACTGGAGGAGGCTATAAAATCAAGAGCTCGGTTTAAACCTGTTAAATTTGAGATGTATATTAGATAGGCGAATGGATATGGAAAGTAATCAGTTAGATATTATATTAGTCAAACTTCTCCAGAGAAACAGAACCAATAGAATATATAGAGATATATAAGAGAAGATCTAGTCTGAGAATTGGCTCATGTAATTATGGAGGCTGAGAAGTCCCATGACATACCATCTGCAAAGTGGAGGACCAGGTAAACCTCTGGCGTATTTCGGTCTGAGTTCAAAGGCCTAAGAACTAGGGAGCTGATGTTGTACATCCTAGTTCAAGGCCAAAGGCCTGAGAACTGGGAAGGGTAGGCCATGGGTCAGACAGGAAAAGTGTTATTATGTAAGTCCTGGAGTTCAAATACCCAAGTTTAGAAGAAGGTGGATGTCTCAGCTCAAGAACAGAGATAAAATTTACCATTCTTTTACCCTTTTGTCCTATCCTGGCCTCCAATGGATTGGATGATGCCTGCCAACGTTGTTGAGAGTGGATCTTTATTCAGTCCACTGATTAGATTTGTCAAATGCTAATCTCTTCCAGAAGCCCCCTTACAGACACACCCCAAAATAGTTGTACCAGCTGTCTGGGCATCTCTTAGCCCAGTCAAGTTGAAGTATAAAATTAACCATCACAAGTCCACTGCTTGTCAGTGTGGCATTCATATGTGCCTCCTTAAACCATACTTAATCTCCAAATAAAGCAAGGACATAATTCTCCCTAACATTTTACGACCTCTTATAAGAGGCAAGGATATTTTTGAACATTTGGGGAAAATTAAGGTGAGAGATAAGTTTTTGCATCTGGCTCCTACTACAATCCAGAAAGATACACAACACCTAGTGGGCCTGTATGGATTTTGGAGACAATTCACTCAGTTGGTTATACTGAAAATCTGATAGTTTTGAGTAGGGCCCAGAATACCAGAAGGCTCCGTAACTGGTCCAGGATTCTGTGTAAGCTGGTCTGCCCCTTGAGCACATGATCCAACAAATCCAACGGTGCTTCAGGTGTCCGTGGTAGATAAAGATGCTCTTTAAAACCTGTGGCAGGCCCCTATAGCTGCATCACAGTGCGGACCTTTAAGTTTTTGGAAAGGACTTGCAATCATCTTCAAATAACTTAAAAAAAAAAAAAAGGATGGCGCATGGCCTTGATACTGGACCTTAGTAAAAACAGAATGCTTGACTTTGGGCTGTTTAAGTAACCATGTGATCTGAGCTACCTATTATAACTGAATCTCTATAAATAGTTCACACGATGGACCACCAGCACTCTTTTTACTACTGGAAATAGAGTAATCAGCATATTTAAATCTAAAAAGATTAAAGAGCCAGTCCAAGAAACCCCAAAGCCAACTTAGAAAACTCATCCTTAAAATTCCGTTTCTCTAGAACCACTCTTAGTATCAAAATGACATATGTCTTGATTTTAGAGTAAAGGAACAAGAGAAAGAATGAGGCAAATTATCAATGTTTAAAGACTATTTAAAACCTTAATACTGGATAAAATATCAAGGCATAAATGGTAGATCAAGAAAAAGTTGAAAGAAGCTTGTCCTGAAGCACTCAACTAACAGTTCAAAGTGATGAAGAGAAACAGCCAGGTCTGGAAGTGATGGCTCAAGAGGTAGGAGGAAAACCAGAAGAATAAATGACATATCCTTGAAACCAAGCATAGAAAATGTGTCAAAGAGAAGAAAAATTGCTTAAACTCCAATTATTATTATTATATGAATAATGCTTAAATAAATATTTTTACATCTATATCATAGATCGCTTGCAGTAGTTTTTCTGGTAGACTAAATTTCTACAGTAGAATTTTGAGGAAAAACCCTATGTCAATTTACAATATTGATAGGTGTTTTACAATTGCTACCAAAAGAGGGGGATTATACAACCTTACCTATCTGTCCTTAGTATAAGATAATACATACAGAGAAATACATATCTTGCTCCAGATATCTTTCAGGAATAAAGAAACTTTGTCAGGTTATCAAAGACAGAACCTGAACTGGTTTGCCCATTTACAGACACTGGTTAAGTCAGAAATCTCTGATTTTCATTTGAGCCAGACAAAAACCATCATTAAACAGTAAATTCTAAAATTCAACATATAACCAGGCACACACTTGGCTCACCCTGAATGAGACTTTTTTTTATAGTAGATTGGCAAGCAAATCATATTGGAAGCAAGTAAGATAAGGTTATTATGATTATCTAAGACATCAGACGTGATCAGGAGAGCTGCAAATAAATCACATCTACTTCTAAGTCTATGCTTTCAAAACCTTCAGACATCTAATTATCACTTTCACTATTTTTATTTTATCCACATGTGACCTATACTTTTAATAATTTATTATATTTAAAATCAATTTACTCTCTTTTGCCTAAATCTACTCTAGAAGAAAAATTTATATCACTGTTATGAATGGGGAAAAGCTATCACTTGTCATTAAAGGAAGGTACTGTAAGAATAAACATAATCAGTACAAACAATGTTATTAAATTTCAGGTTGATGTTATTGCTTGGCAAAGGCTTTGAACCCATGGAATATAAAAAAGAAATTACCAAGGGTTAGAGAAGAATTAAAGGTATATTTGTTTTTACTTGGTATGCTTATTGAATGAGAAAGGCATGGATTGAAAACTTAAAGTCTGAACTATTTCTTATCATAGAATGTTTTACTCAGAGCAGCATTCTAGTTCATTAACAAAATAAAAACTAGTTGTAGCTGTTATTTTTCAGTTAGAATTACAACTGCTATTTTACATGAATGTCATGAATGTTAGTCCACAGGACTTAAAGCAAACATCAGTATCCATCTCATGAAACCATAATAATAAGAATTTCTGTTTAAAAGGAGCCCTAAAAATGAGATTTTTTTTTTTTTTTTGAGATGAAGTCTCACTGTGTCACCCAGGCTGGAGTGCAGTGGCACAATCTTGGCTCACTGCAACCTCCGCCTGCCAGGTTTAAGTGATTCTTCTGCCTCAGCCTCCCGAGTAGCTAGGACTCAAAAATGAGCACACCACCACGCCCAGATAATTTTTGTACTTTTAGTAGAGATGGGGTGTCACCATATTTGTCAGGCTGGTCTCGAACTCCTGACCTCGTGATCTGCCCATCTCTGCCTCCCAAAGTGCTGGGATTACAGACGTGAACCACTGCGTCTAAGCCAAGAATTAGAAATTTTTAACTCTCTTCTTTTTTTCCAGGAAAGGTTGCGCTTACACCATGTTATTGTCAAAGATCTCTAGAGAAAGACTTTTTAAAATTTATATTTATGTAAGTAATTTTAGATTATTTTTATAGCTGAGGAGGGAGTCCAGAAATCATCCAGCATGATAACTTCACTTTTTATATAATAAAACTGAATCTCAGACACATTAGTGGAAGTCTGAGAGTAGAAAAACCAAACAAAAAATGGGTACAGACTGCAAGTCTGTTTAAAGTTAGCTATTTCTTGGACATAGAACTCTTATCTTATAACATCCTTTTTAAAAATTTTCTGTTTTGTCTCACAGTCTTAGAAAAATCTATTAGGAATTTTAATTGCTTTAAAAGAGAATAGATGGATGATTATACATTTGCATTAATTATAGAGAGATTGCCCTAGTGGGAACATTTTAAAGATAGGAAAGATAGTCATGTCAGAACATGGAGAGCAAATGGAATGACATAGAGGAAAAGCTTCATGAAGACGAAACACCTTTTGCTGAATGTTTGAATGCTGGTGTCCCTCCAAATTTCATATGTTGAAACCTAACTCCCAAGGACATGGTATTAAGAGGTGAGGCCTTTAGGAGGTCATTAAGTCATGAAGGCAGAGCGCTCATGAATATGATTAGTGCACTTATCAAGAGGCTTGAGGGAGCTTGCTAATTCCTTTCCATCATGTGAGGACACAGCAGCAAAACACTACCTATGAAGCAGAGAGCAAGCCCTTATCAGATACTGAATGTGCTGGTACCTTGATCTTGGACTTCGCACCCTCCAGAACTGTGAGAAATAAATTTCTGTTGCTTATATATTACCCAGTCTAAGAATTCATTATAGCAGGCTGAACAAACTAAGACACCTTCCAGTAAGTTTTTGTTCACACAGAGATGTTCTCTGCCATACCCCAATACACTGGTTTCTTGCTCCAAAAACTAATTTTGTATGTTTGTGATAACTGTATAGACAAGATACAAAAAAAAAAAAAGTTCTTAATCACAATAGCTACTAATTATTTTAAATAACAAATATGTATAGAGTGCTTATTATGTTCCAAACACTCTATTGGGTGTTGGGTAGACTCTTCACCTCATTGATCTAATGGGAAAAGTCAGCAGTAAATTAACATTGTCTATTAATTTCCCTCTTTGATGAGTCAAGAAAGAATTGCCAAAACCACTATCATCATTTATAGGGTCAATAAACGAACTGGTACAGGCTCAATTTGCCAATGATGCTTAGAGAACAAGGAACTGAAAAGGCACAGGATAGCATAAGAATTTCTATTTAAGTCCCATAACACTCATATCTTATGTATTACAGTTTTGTTTTTTTGTTTGTTTTACTTTAACCTCACGCCCAATGAGAAACAGCTTTTGCTAAATGGAGTTCCATTAGCCATGATGACTTCTGCCTCTGGCTAGTCCCACAATTCTTTCAAATTTCACTTGTAGAAAATGTAACTAAGACTAAAATTAAATAAACAAATCAATGCCCATGAAAATTTTTTGTCTTGTAACTTTAAGCATAAAAATGTCTTATTTGATACCTGACCTATTTTTACAAGGGCAAGCATATGTGGTCTTCACATTTATTATGGCAAACAAAGCTCCACATTCCCCTACTGGAAAGAAGCAGCATTTTAACATTGATGAAGCTTTGTGCTGAGAAGCAACATCCTCCTCATCACTGCTATCTGGATACTGTTTGTGCTTTATTCACACTTGCGCTATCTATTCAAAATGAAAATTTTGCTCCAGAACACAAACGTAGTAAAAATAGACGGATTTCATTTTTTTCCCTTACATCTGTATACGTTCTCTCTTGCTCTTCACTTTTCAATTAAAACTTAATTTATCTGTAGACAATTCCTAATGTTTTTAGTAAATTTACTCCTGAAAAAAATAACATAGAACTTCCTAACTGAACTTATAAGCAATATGGAAAACAGACACAGTACAAAATAAAAATAAGTTTCCTAAAAAAGAAGATTGACTAAAATCAATTTTTATATAGGAGCATGGTTCACAAGAACATCCAATTAATATGTGTGTGTTGTGCCTGTATGTGTGTATTTCATTCCAAACTACTTAATGTTGGAGACCAAAAAAGGGCTGAAAAACGCTAACACTACACTATTGTTTTGGCTTATTCTATCAGTGAAAAGTAATTTATTGTTATTGTTATTATTGGTGGCAATCAACCAGTTAGTAAAATTTATTGAAGACTCATTGTTCACTACAATGGTTGATGCAAGGGGAATATCATGAGTCTCATCTTCTTGCTATGAATGTTAAAAATTCAGTTTCACTGTTTATCAGTAAAGCTTTGAGACATTCAAAGATTCCTAAATACTGGTCATTAAATATATTCTACATTATAATATTGATTGTATGCATGTATACACAATGTATGACTATATCAATTACATGTGTGTAATGAACACTTTTAAATATATAAATAAATATATTAATAATAGTTTTCATTGGGTGCTACGCTATAAGTGCATTTTTTCTTTCTCACACTTTTATTTGCCAAATTTTAAACATAGAAATATTTAACTTATCAGATTAAAATAATACATTTTTATATTTGTATAATCTTTATGAAGGAGCACAATTTAACTCATAAAAGTGGGTAATTTGTTTCAAAAAGGTGAGATAAAAGATCCAGTTTGGGCTAGGCATGGTGGCTCATGCCTGTAATCCCAGAACTTTGGGAGGCTAAGGCAGGCGGATCATGAGGACAGGAGATTGAGACCATCCTGGCTAACACGGTGAAACCCTGTCTCTACTAAAAATACAAAAAAATAGCCTGGCGTGGTGGCAGGCGCCTGTAGTCCCAGCTACTCGGGAGGGTGAGGCAGGAGAATGGCGTGAACCCGGGAGACGGAGCTTGCAGTGAGCCGAGATCGTGCCACTGCACCCCAGCCTGGGCGACAGAGTGAGACTCCATCTCAAAAAGATCAAGTTTGACATGTTTACAGACTGTCTCAATACTGTTCAAATATGAGAGACTATGTCATATGAAAGACTCACATCCCAGCTATTGTTTCTTTTTTTTTTTTTTTCCCCGTAAGACCAAGAGTAGCAAATATTGCATGGTTATTGTACATGGCAATGCACAAGGTCTGGGTTTCCTCTGGAGGTTTTACCATAAAGTTATTTGTTAAATTTATACAACCAGTCACCTGACAGATATCTTCTGCCTAGAGTGAGGTTTAACACTTTTAATTTTAATTTAATTTAATTTTTATCTTTATTTTTATTTATTTTGAAAGTAGATCTCACTCTGTTACCCAAGCTGAGCACAGTGACATGATCACGGCTCACTGCAGCCTCAATCTCCTGGGCTCAAGTAATCTTCTTGCCTCAGCCTCTCGAGGAGCTGAAACCACAGGCACACTCCTCCATACCCAACTAATTTTTTGTTTTTTTGTAGAGATGAAGTCTCACTATTTTGCCTAGGGTAGCCTGGAACTCCCATACTCAAGCAATCTTACTGCCTCAGCCTCCCAAAGTGCTAGGATTATAGACATGAGCCACAGTACCGAGCCAGGTTTAGCCTTTTTGTTGTTGGTTGTTGTTGTTGTTTTCTTTAGACAGAGTCTCTTTGTTGTTGGCCCGGGCTGAAGTGTAATGGCGGGATCTCAGCTCACTGCAACCTCTGCCTCCTGGGTTCAAGCAATTCTCCTGCCTCAGCCTCTCCAGGCATGTGCCACCACACCCAACTAATTTTGTATTTTTAGTACAGATGGGGTTTCTCCATGTTGGTCAGGCCGGTCTTGAACTCCTGACCTCAGATTATCTGCCCACTTGGTCTCCCAAAGTGCTGGGATTACAAGCTTGAGCTGCCGCACCTGGCCAGCACTTTTTAACTTAAAGAACTTTCATCCGTCTCTCCCAGAAACATTTTAGTCCCCTGATATTTCTGACAGCCCTGTGTTTTCTATTTTTCACAATTGTGCTTCTAAGGTTTGTTCTGTGAGGGAGACGTGTGAGGGGAGAAGAAAAGGCACACACACAATACCTTTAAAGGTAAACAAGCTTTATCCCACATAAATGGCAATGCAGATATGATAAGCAAATTAATATAATAAATTGATATAATAAGCAAATGATACAATAAGCAATTTGATATAATAAGCAAATTGATATATTAAGCAAATTGCAATGGGAAGGGGAGAAGGGAAAAGGGATTTATATTCACCAGACTATGGAGTATCCACCACCAGACTGGGAAGAAACAGCCTGGGCTCCAGAGTGGGCCACTCCTCCATGCATAGATGAGGAGAGGTCTCATGAAGCTTTGGTGCAGTCTGGGACCCTAGCTCTTTTTGTAACAAGTTGTATGGCATGAGGCCCAGTCACGAGGGCCCTGTGCAACTGCGATCAAGGAACAACTTGTCTTTGGGATTGTCTGTTGTTTTTCAATAACTAACATATAGGAATAGATTGAAATGGAGATTTCTCCAAAACAGCACTGGATGAACACTTCAAGGGGCTCACATAACCTGTTCCAGGACTTGGTGACCATTTTTTGTGTCCATGTTCAATTGAGTTCAAATTTAATATTTAACTTTTCCTCCACAAAGTTCTGTTTATTAAATATGGAAGCTTCACGGGACTTTATTCTCAGTCCTTTTCTTTCATCTCTATCTCTTTTTCCTGGGACAACTCATTTCCTTTCAGAATATGAATCACCATCATATTCCCTCATCTATTTCTGTGATTCACATGGTTTCTAGTACATTTATGTACAATTCTCCAAACTTTCTACCTTGACATCCCATGGCAATTTCAAAAGAACATATTTGAAATCTGCATATTCCTCTGCAGCTCTGCTAAACCTCCACTCATCTCATTGCTCAATATATGAAGACATTAGTTTCCTTGGCTCCTTTCAAATTTCACTCACTCAGCAATGTTAAGCTCTGTTTGTTCCTACTTCCTAAAAACGAATTCTCAATGTATCCACTGTTTCCCATCCTCAGTGCCATCCCCCAAGTCCCAACTTCAATCATTTCTTTCCTAAACTGCACGAAGAGACTTCTAACTGTTATCTGCACATCTATTTACTTCCCAGTCATCACAAATGGTCTCCATAATAATGCAAAAATTATCTTCTTCTTCTTAACTTTTTCATGGCACCAGTTCTTTAGAAAACTATCATTTTATTTTATTTTATTTTATTTTATTTTATTTTTGAGATGGAGTCTCACTCTTGTTGCCCAGGCTGGAGTGCAGTGGTGCAATCTCGGCTCACCAAAACCTCCGCCTCCCGGGATCAAGTGATTCTCCTGCCTCAGTCTCCTGAGTAGCTGGGATTACAGGCATGTGCCACCACGCCTGACTAATTTTGTAATTTTAGTAGAGACAAGGTTTCTCCACGTTGGTCAGGCTGATCTCGAACTCCCGACCTCAGGTGATCCACCTGCCTTGGCCTCCCAAAGTGCTGGGATTACAGGTGTGAGCCACCGTACCTGGCCAAAACTATCTTTTAAAGTTGTAAAATGATGTCATAATTCCCCTAATACAAATAGATTGATAACTTCTCATCACCTTAAAAAACTTCTAAAATCTTTAAAATAGATTATATACTGTGTATGGGACAGATTTTATCTCCCTCTCCAGGCTTATCTCCTAGTATTCTACATATTGCTTTCTCCATCTCAGCTCTCTCAGGCTTCTTTCAGGTTCTTGAACATACGAGACTCTCTCAATGTCGTAGGCTTTCACACATGCAGGCTTTCTCACTCCTGGCTAAATGCTTATCCACTGTATTTTTTTTTTTTTGATGGAGTTTCACTGTGCTGCCCAGGCTGGAGTACAGTGGCGCGATCTCGGCTCACTGCAACCTGTGCCTCCTGGGTTCAGGTGATTCTCCTGGCTCAGCCTCATGAGTATCTGGGATTACAGGTGCCCACCACCATACCTGGCTAATTTTTGTACTTTCAGTAGAGACAGGGTTTCACCATTCATTCCAAAAAATTCAATTCAATTATTGATTTGCTTATCCATGAAAAAAATTGTTGCCTATTTGTTATGTGTAAGGCACTGTAATAGATGCTTGGAAAACAAGGCTGAGCAAAGAAAACAAAGGGTATTTTTTGATGCTTAAGCACAGAGTAGCACAACTGTATTCTTGAAATGTTATACATATTTTTTCCACAGTAGCTATATGCTTAACATCATTTTAATTTTTTCTTTATTGTCTGTCTTTTCCATTAATGGTGAGTTCCATGGAGGCATAGATAAATTATTTACTGTATATTTAGCTAATCTTTTTTGATCAACTAGTACTAATACTAAAGGAAAGTCCCCAGGATAATATCTAAACTACTTGCTGATGTGTATAAAGCCACTAATGCCCTGACTATAATTTCTCACTTCTCTACCAAGTACTATCTACATTTTAGCCATGACAAATTACGATTAGCTTTTTTTTGAGCTGGAGTCTCACTCTGTTGAGAGATAGGACTAGCTGGATTTCCTAAGCCGACTTAGAATCCCTAAGCCTAGCTGGGAAGGTAACCGCTTCCACCTTTAAACATGAGGCTTGCAACTTAGCTCACACCCGACCAATCCAGTAGTAAAGAGAGCTCACTAAAATGCTGATTAGGCAAAAATAGGAGGTAAAGAAATAGCCAATCACCTATGCCTGAGAGCACAGCGGGAGGGGCAATGATCTGGATATAAACCTAGGCATTGGAGCCGACAGCGGCTTCCCTCTTGGGTCAGCTCCCTTTGTATGGGAGCTCTGTTTTCACTCCATTAAATCTTGCAACTGCACACTTTTCTGGTCTGTGTTTGTTATGGCTGGAGTTGAGCTTTCACTTGCTGTCCACCACTGCTGTTCACCGCCGTCACAGACCCGCTGCTGACTTCTACCGCTCCGGATCTGGCACGGTGTCCGCTGTGCTCCTGATCCAGCGACCTGCCCATTGCTGCTCCGGATCGGGCTAAAGGCTTGTCATTGTTCCTGCACTGCTAAGTGCCAGGGTTTGTCCTAATGGAGCTGAAAACTAGTCGCTGGGTTCTGCAGTTCTCTTCCCTGACCCACAGCTTCTAATGGAGCTATAACACTCACCGCATGGCCAAAGATTCCATTACTTGGAATCCCTGAGGCCAAGAACCCCAGGTCAGAGAGTAAGAGGCTTGCCACCACCTTGGCAGCGGCCCACCACCATCTTGGAAGCTGCCACCACCATCTTGGGAGCTCTGGGAGCAAGGACCCCCTGGTAACACTGTCACCCAGGCTGGAGTGCAGTGGCATGGTGTCGGCTCACTGCAACCTCTGCCTCCTCGGTTCAAGCGATTCTCCTGCCTCAGCCTCCCAAGGAGCTGGGATTACAGGCGTGCACCACCATACCCAGCTAATTTTTGTATTTTTAGTAGAGACAGGGTTTCACCATGTTGGCCAGGCTGGTCTCAAACTCCTGACCTCAAGTGATCCGCCTGCCTCAGCCTCCCAAATTGCTGGGATTACAGATTGTGAGCCACTGGCGCACGGCCAATTTCCTCTATCTTGAACGGCCCTTTCTGAGTTACTTGCATGGTATTTTTTTTTTTTTTTTTTTTGTCACATGGAGTCTCGCCCTGTTGCCCAGACTGGAGTGCAATGGCGCGATCTCAGCTCACTGCAACCTCTGCCTCCCGGGTTCAAGCGATTCTTCTGCCTCAGCCTCCTTAGTAGCTAGGATTATAGGCGCGCATTACCACACCTGGATAATTTTTTATATCTTTAGGAGAGACGGTGTTTCACTGTGTTGGCCAGGCTGGTCTCGAACTACTGACCTCGTGATCTGCCTGCCTCAGCCTCCCGATGTGCTGGGATTACCGGCGTGAGCCACTGTACCTGGCCTTGCATGTTAAATTTTTACTTTCAGTCTCAATTTTGTGAATAAATTCATAAAGCAATCCATGAATTGCGAATCTAAGTTGTTTGAGGAGCCACGAACGTAGATGTTAATTCTGGACATTTGACTATAAGAGGACAAGATAAAAGCAATCTCTTTATATTTGCATCATATCCTGGTACATGGTTGACAACTCTGGAAAAATGGGAGGTTTCTTCCAGTAGATGAAGAAGATGTCAAAGATGGTGCTTGATAGTACCAAAGGAGAAGGAAAAGATGGTTCCTTTTCTTGAAGAATCCACACTGTAGTGGAAGAGACAGAGTGGTTAATATGTATAATTATGGTCATGCTTAAAAAATTGATATATGTTAGAGGAAATGTAAGAAAAATAACTGAGGGCCAGGCGTGGTGACTCACGCCTGTAATCCCAGCACTTTGGGAGGCCGAGGTGGGTGGATCAGTTGAGGTCAGGAGTTCAAGACCAACCTGGCCAACATGGTGAAACCCTGTCTCTACTGAAAGTACAAAAATTAGCCGGGTGTGGTGGTGGGTACCTGTAATCCCAGCTATTTGGGAGGCTGAGGCAGGAGAATCACTTGAACCCAGAAGGCATAGGTTGAGTGAGCCGAGATCGCACCGCTGTACCCGCTGTACTCCAGCCTTGGCAGTAGAGTGAAACTCCATCCAAAAAAAAAAGAAAAGAAAAAAAAGAAATGGAACATAAATTTTTCTGGATTATTAAATAAGGTTTCATTAAATAAAGTGACTTCGTTAGATAAAGAAGATGAATGTGATAGTGGTAGAAATTGAGGAATAGGGATAAGAAGAAAAAAGCCCTCAATAGTGACTTTTAGTTGAGAAAAGAATAACTGTAGAAAAAAAATCACTCCACTGTGCATCCATCTTTCTGGGGTCTGAAGTGTATATAGTTAGGAAGCCCATCTTTCAGAAAATAAACCTAAAGTTACAAACACAAAAGTAGTACAAGTCAAATATAGAATGAGAAAAGAAATTACACACTTACAAAACATTCAAAATGTCACAAGGTAACAGCATTTTCAGTAATGTTTCTTATTCATCAAGGCATAATTTACATAAAATATACAAATATTAGTAGAGTTTCATGAGTAATCAGCTATCTAATCAAGATATAGAACATTTCTATTAGTGCAGAGAATATCTTTATGCTCCTTTCCAGTTAATCTTCACTCCCATAGGCAATCACTGTTCTGATTTCAATAATCATAGAAGGCTGGGCGTGGTGGCTCACACTCACACATATAATCCCAGAACTTTGAGAGGCCAAGGTGGGAGGATTGCTTGAACCTAGGAGTTCGAGATCAACCTGGGCAACATAAGGAGACCCTGTCTCTATAAAAGCAAAAAAATTTACAGTATAGACTGGGTGTGGTGGCTTACACCTGTAATCCCAGTACTTTGGGAGGTCAAGGCAGGAGGATTTCTTGAGGCCATGAGTTTGAGTCCAGCCTAGACAATATAGGAAGACTTCGTCTCTACAGGCATGGTGGTATGTGCCTGTAGTTCCAGCTACTTGAGAGGCTGAGGTGGGAAGATGGTTTAAGCCCTGAAGATTGAGTCTGCAGTGAGCTGTGATCAGGCCATTGCACTCCAGCCTGGGTAACAGAGTGAGAAAGTAAGATCCTGTCTCAAAAAGAAAAAGAAAAAAAAAAAAAAGATTACTTTTGCTTCATCTTAACCTTTCAATAAAATAATCATTCAGTGTGTACTTTTTATGTAAATGTATATACACATGTATGCATATGTTAATGTATGGCTGTTGCTCAATGTACTAATTTGGAGATTCATTGATGTTATTATATGTATCAGTAGTTTGTTTCTAAAGCTATGTTGTATTCCACTATAATAATGGGCCATAGATTTGTTATCCTGTTATGGAATATTTTGATGTTTAGTTTGGGGTATCATGAGTTAAGCGGCTAAGAACATTCATACAAGTCTTTCTGTGGACATAAGTTTTCATTTTTTATTCAACGTGAGTAAAGATCTAAGAGAGACACCAATGGGTCATGGGTTTAATTTTACAAAAATTTGTCAAACTGGTTTCCAAAATATTCATGCCATTTTACATTCCCAACAGAAATTTAGGAGTTTCAGGTTTTCCAAATGCTCTTTTTTTTGGATGTAAAGTACTATTTAATTTTGCTTCTAATTTGCATTTCCCTTATATCTATTGATGTGGTTAATGAGTGAGTAAAAAGATGTTCAACATTAATAGGTATCAGAAAAATGTAGAAATTTTAATTTTCAAAAAACTCCAATTGATAATTTTTCCATTATTTTTGCTTTTTGTTCTGTTAATTCTTTTCCCACACTAAGATTGGTTCTTCATTCTCCCATTGAGGCAATATTTAGATTGTTTCCATATTTAGGGTATTATAAGTAAAATTGCTACAAACATAAGTATATAGTTGGGTATATTTTCACATATTTCTCCATTCACATACAAGTATTTGATATTATATAATTCTTCATTTACTATGGGTAAATTCCTAAAAAAAAAAAAAAACTATGCATTACTAACTACTTCTTTGTAAAGTATACATTCATATCTCCTTCTATTTTTATTTATTTATTTACTTAATTATGTATTTATTTGTTTAGAGAGACAGGGTCTTGCTCTGTCACCAAGCCAGATCCAGTGCTGGGATTGTAGCTTGTTGCAGCCTCCACCTCCTGGGCTCATGGAATCCTTTTGCCTCAGCATCCCTAGCAGCTGGAACTACAGGTACATGCCACCTTGCCCAACTAATTTAAAAAACATTTTGTAGAGACAGGGTCTCCTTTGTTGCCCAGGCTGGTCTTGAACTCCTGACCTCAAGTGATCCTTCTGCCCCAGACTCACAAAGCACTGAGGTTACAGGTGTGAGCCACCACACCTGGCCCATATTTCCTTTTAAATTGATTTCTATAAGTTCTTTATATATTATGGATTCAAGTCCTTTAGAGATTCATGTATTGAGAATATTTTTCTGAGTCTATGACTTGCATTTTTATTTTCTTGGTGTTTTTAATGAGCAAAGCATTTAATTTTGGTGAAGATAATTTTCCATTTATTATTCTGTGTTATCTTCTCTGTCAATAAATTTTTTTCTATAAGATTAAGATATTTTTCTATGTCATATCAAAAGGACATGCACATTTGGATTTTATGTGTATGTCTTTAATCTGTCCCAGATATTTGTGTATGGTGTAACAGGCTTGTACACATAATTTGTTTTCCCCATATGGATATACAATAGTTCAAGCAGCATTTGTTGAAAATAATTTTCTATTACCTAACAGATGGAGCATTTGACAAAAGTCAATTTTCTGTATATGTGAAGTTTGTTTCTGAACTCTTTGTTTTGTCTTATTGATCTATATGTCTATAAGCCAGTACAACGTTGATTTACTTACAGTAGCCATGTAGTAAGTTTTTTTTTTTTTTTCATTTTTAGTAAACGACTTTAAATTTATTTAACAAAATAGGCAACTTTTAGAAAAATTTACAGGTAATTCTAAAAAAAAAATTCTATGTTGAAATAAAAAGTTTTTATTAGAAAATATATGGGAAAGAAACTGATTAAAATATATAAATATGCATATTCTGTTCATATATTTTTAATGCTCAAATAACTAATAGAAAGTTCTTGTCTACTTATTTTGCACAGATAAAGTATTTTTTAAAATAATTTTATTACTTTTAATTTAATCATTTTATATTGAGAAATGGCCAAACTTTCATCCACCCAGAGTGCATGTACCACTTTTATCCCCATAGGTAACGTATGAGTAGTCTATCTTCTCAACATGCTTTCCAGCATTTAGTGTTTTCACTACTTTTTTTTAGCCAGGTAAGTGTGTGATGATATCTCACTGTGGTTTAAATTTGCCTTTCCCCAATAGTTAATGGTATTGAATATCTTTTCATGTGCTTATTTGCATCTAAATGTCCTTTTCAATGAAATGTCTGCACATATCATTCACTCATTTTCTAATCGGATTCTTTGGTTTTCTTATTGAGGTTTTAGAGTTCTTTATATTATGATACTAGTCCTTTGTCGTATATGTAGTTTGCAAATTTTTCTTTCGGTCTGTAGCTTGGCTTTTCATCTCCTTCACTGGTCTTTATAAGAACAGTTTTTTTTATTTTGATGAGGTCAAATTTATCATTTCTTTTATGCACATTCCATTTGGTGTCAAGTTTAAGAGCTTTATTTGGACTTAGATCTTAAATACATTTTCTATTTATTTTCTAAAATGTTTAGAGATTTACATTTAAGTTTATGGTAAATTTCGAGTTAACGTCTGAGATTTAGATCAAGATTCTTCCTTTTTTTGTCCATGGACTTCCAATTGCTCTGTTTGTCAAAAATGGCTCTCCATTAGATTGCTTTGGTCACTTTAAAAACTCAACTGGGACTGTTTGAGTGGGGTCCTCTGCTAGGTCCCACTAATAGCTCGAGAAGGGGAAGTGAAGGGAAGTTAATTATTCATTAGCTGTACCTCACACTGTCTCATTAACTCCTTTCTGCTAAGTGAGGATAGAGGCTCAGCTCTACCAACATGGAGGAAACAGGACACTGTTTGCTTCTGCTGTGCTGGAGACAGATCAGCTCCAGATCGACACCAACCAAGTGGAGGAAATGAGAGTGCCACTTCCTGTTTTCATGGAGTGGGGCTTGTGGCAGAATATCTGTGTCCCACTTCCCCACTGAAGCCATAGAATGGGGACAATTTATTCATTTGTGTTGGAGTAGAATAGAATATGTATTGCCTGAATGTTTTCTGTTTTGTTAGGCCACCCTTTTTCTGGTGCATTGATTAGGAAGAGTAGGCTTTTCTTAGAGTTTTTTTTTTTTTCTATCTGTGCCTGTTAGTGGTTGTTTTGGAGTCTCCTGTGGTATACATGGGAGGCCCAGTCTGGTATATATGGGAAGAAATAAGAAAACCCAGGGAACTCACTGCCATGTTGATATAGTTTGGATGTATGTCCCTGCCCAAATCTCATTTTGAAATGTAATCTCTACTGTTGGCGGTAGGGCCTGGTTGGGTGTGATTAGATCATGGGGGCAGATTTCTCGTGAATGATTTAGCACCATCTCTCTTGGTACTGTCCGCGCAGTAGCGAGTTCTTGTGAGATCTGGTGATTTAAATGCATGTAGCAACTCCCCGACCATCTGATGTGCCTGCCTTGCCTTTGCCTT